>NC_139150.1:82252768-83486155 GCF_964270905.1 Leucopleurus acutus | reverse complement strand
GTTGTTAAGTCGAATTTTCAAGACTTTCATGCTCTCATTGGAAAGCAAATAATTAATACCAAATAATTCTCACCTTTTCATGAAAGCAACTGTCTATAGATCTTGGCTTTTGCAAACTTTGTTAATTTTTCATTTGTGCAGTGGTTTAAAAAACTTGCAGCTCTTCAGTTCTTAGTAATTATTTTATAATTTGGACTTGTCACTATTTCATATTGTCCTTCCTCTATCTGTTTTCATATTTAATGATATTTTACTGTACTTCCAAGGAAAGAAATGTTTGGAAGGCTAAAAGGAATTAAAATGAAGGATAAACTGATGATTAAAATTACAAGAAGAGGGCTTCTCTGGTGGCGCAGTGGTTGAGAGTCCATCTGCCAATGCAGGGGACACGGGTTCGTGCCCCGGTCCGGGAAGATCCCACGTGCCGCGGAGCGGCTGGACCGTGAGCCATGGCCGCTGAGCCTGCACCTCCGGAGCCTGTGCTCCGCAGCGGGAGAGGCCACAACAGTGAGAGGCCCGCGTACCGCAAAAAAAAAAAAAAAAAAAAAAAAAATTACAAGAAGAAGAGAACTTCAAGGGCAACATATGTTTGTGAAAATTTGCATAAATTCAGTACCATATAGCCAACACTAATTTAGCACTTACTTTTTACAAAGAACAAGTATTCTGAGGGATTAATAGGTTAATAATAGTTCTCAAGATGCAACAAAAACCTCTAAAAAAATGATCATCTTTACATAGCACAATGATTGATGGGGGTGAATTGGGTAGGGTTTTGGAAATACAGTTGCTGCTCAGTATCCTTGGGGAATTGATTACAGGATCCCCTGTGGATACCAAAATCCTTGGATGCTCAAGTCCCTTATATAAAGTTGTGTAGTATTTGCATATAACCTATGCACATCCTCTTGTATAATTTAAATAATCTCTAGATTACTTATAATACCTAATACTATGTAAATGCTAGTGCATGGCATATTCAAGTTTTGCTTTTTGGAACTCTCTGGAAATTTATTTTTCGAATATTTTCCATTCGAGGTTGGTTGAATTCACAGGTGTGAAACCACAGACATGGAGGGCCAACTGTATAATGTTTAAAAAATGATATTATATTTGGAAAATAGATTTTATATGTATTTATATGATGTAAAGAGGAGACAGGGAAAGAGAAGCTTCAGGAGACCCTGGCAATGGGAGGTGGGATTGGGAAGGAAGTTTACTTTGTATTTTATATCCTTCCCTTTGATACAGTTACAGTTTGCAATTTTTTTCTGTGTTAGCATTATTTTTATAATAAAAATGTTTTAAAAAGTGGAATAAATAATTCCCAGTCCTCAGAGAACTTCAAATGACTTCACAGAACATGTGATTGTAGCATGATTACTTATAGAAGATCACTTCCAAATGTGGCCGCATGAATTTCTACTATTCACCTATGTCCATGCCATCAAGAGATGCATCAAGGGAGCATATCTTAAAAGCTCTCATCACAAGAAAAAAGGTTGTGACCATATATACTGATGGATGTTAACTAGACTTATTGTGGTGACCATTTCATAATATATACAAATATTGAATCATGTTATATACCTGAAACTTGTAATGTTATGTGTCAATTATATCTCAAAAAAAGAGAGATGGAGATGATTTCTCCTACACTTGTGACTTGGAACGAATATCATGTTGTTCTGGATGCTCAGTACATAGTAGGGTCTTAGTAAATATTAATTCTCATCCACTCCTCCACTCCCTGTGTTACGGAACAGAGTAAACTTCCTGTTCATGCCAAGAAACAGCAGGAATGGAAGAAAGAAAGGGAATTAGCTGGAAAGAAAGGAGACTCAGAGGGACCTGAAAAATCTCAAAGCAGTGAGCAAAGCAGTGAAGGCTGGGTCCTGTGTTAAATACAGACGTGATGGTCCAGGGCATTCCTGGGCCCTACTTAGATTTTGGCATATTCCCTCCATACTTTCGTCCAGGATCTTATTTTTCTGAGACTGCAAAGACTTAATATTCCCCTCACTCACCACTTCTCTCTTACTCCTCTCCCTCTTTGATCCGTTTCTTATCTATTCCCAGCCACCCAAGATGGGAAAGGAAATGACAGGAAGCCCACTGCATGCGTGTGTGCCCAGGCGCGCATTCCAGAGCCTGAGGCTGGAGGCTCAAAGGACGGAACTGCTGCCTTGTTTAGTTTTGTTGGGGTAAAGGGAGATCCTCAAATAAGATGTGTTGATTTTTTTCAGGGTACAGCTGACACACACAAGGATCTGTAAATTTCCAAACACTTGCCTTTCAAGGGGAGGAGACTCACGTAGTATCTTCGGTGAGACTCGGACCAGGGGAGTCATGCACATGAGGACAGTCTCTTATTCTGACTGAAAATGAAGTACATCACTAGGCATTCATGGAGATATTATTCAGGGACCGAAGCAAAAAAGTATAAGCGCTCTTGACCTGTAACCCACTGCAACAGGAGGTTTAGAATCCTGGGTCTACCCTTTTAAAGCTGTACAATCCCACTCAAAATATTTGATTTTTGGGTTTCCCTGGTGACGCAGTGGTTGGGAATCCGCCTGCCAATGCAGGGGACACGGGTTCGAGCCCTGATTCAGGAAGATCCCATATGCTGCAGAGCAGCTGGGCCCGTGTGCCACAGCTACTGAGCCTGTGCTCTACAGCCCGAGCGCCTAGAGCCAGTGCTCCGCGACTAGAGAGGCCACCGCAATGAGAGGCCCGCTCACGGCAGTGAAGAGTAGCCCCCGCTCACCGCAACTAAAAAGAAAGCCCACGCACAGCAACGAAGACCCAAAGAAGCCAAAAATAAATAAGTAAATAAATTTTAAAAATTTGATTTTTGAACTTTAATTTCCTCATCTGCAGAATGGGAATAATATCTACCCCACAGTGCTGCTCTGAGTGTTAAATTAAAACAAGTATGGAAAGCACCTGGCACATGGTAGGGGATCTAGAAATATTTATAAGATAAAGTAATGGTGTGTGGGCGGCACTCAGTAAGTACTGTCCCCTCACTCACATCCAGGGAGGGCAGAAAGCAGAGAGGGGAGGAGAAGAGGAACAGGTGTTCCTAACACTATTCATTCAGGCCCCAGGAATCTATATGCAAAAGTCTACAGGATCCAGGCATCTCAAGTACGACTCAAGTGCTTTGACACATCTCACCTTGAGAGGTGGTGTCTAGGTCCCTTCAAGTTGAATCTGGATGGGCTTATTAATGCTTCAGCCAACAGGATATGACTTCTGAGGCTAGATCATAAAAGATCGTGCAGTTTGGCCTGGTTCTCTTAGGATGCTTGTTACAGGGGAAGCAGCCACTACAGAAGTCCCACTCTCCTCAGTCTCCACGCTGCAGAGGCTATGTATCGCTGTTCCAGTCTATAGCCCTAGCTGGGCCCCCAGCCATCATTACCTGCATCGCCTGCAGCCTCGTGAGTGGCCGTCTTTGGCCTCCAGCCCGATCAAACCTTCAGATGACTGCAGCTTAGCCAACACCTGCCTGCAACACTACAAAATCATGACCAAAATAAAATGGTTGTTCTAAACCACTGACTTTTGGGGGCAATTTATCACTCAGCTATAGATGTCACAAGAACAGGAGAGTAACTGGGCCCACGTTGTAGTGGAGAATGTGCCTTATCTAAAGGGGCTCATGCAAGCGTTGTGCTGGAGGGTTTCAGGTCCTGGACGGCCAGCTGTGATCTAACAAAGAGATGTTAGATCCAGAATTTTGTAAAATCTCCAAATGTTTTAGCTATCAGTTACTAACTAACAATTTTTGAAAACACCGTGTGCATCATACAAAGCTGTCTATGTGCCAGTAAAGCCCGTGAGCTGCCAGTTTGCCACCTCTGTTGTCTTTAGAAGTGAAGAGAGTCTGCTTGCCTCACCCTATCCAAGGCCTTCTTGTAAACTGGGGCTATCAGCCCCAGCTAGTGGCCTCCCGCCCAGCAGGAATATAATGTATTATATTATCCCTATAATGTATTAGCATATGAAAACCTTCATTTAAGCAAGGTTTGCACATTCCCACATCTAAACCAAACAAACTGCCTCTTGTTTCACCAGTGATTGGAGCTCTGACCCATTTAAGCATGACAGCAAAACAGGGATTAGCAGGGGGTGTTGCTAGTGGTGTTTTGATTGGGAGGGGATGAAAGAAGTTGGAGGGAGAAGGGTGGGAGGAGGGACGATGAAGGAAAACTTCTTGGAGGACAAAAGTTCACCAGTTTTCCCTTGAAATTAATTTAAGGGCAATGACATCAATAAAAATTGCTGTGAATTGTTAAGTGTTTTTGAAAAAAACAGCCCTACTTATTGTTTTTGGCTTTTGCTGAGAATATTTGCTCTGGGCCCTAAAGGAGTTCACCTTTAACTGTGGAGGGTAGAATTGCATATCATTTTTTTATCAACTTCTTGTGGAATTTCTTTAGGATGTGGGTGAGGCAGAAGACAGCGCCCGCTGAGCTGACACAGACATGCTCAGTGCCAAGGCCCAGGGGACATTTGTGGCCTATGAGTAGGGGACCTAAGAGGTGGGAACATTGCAGAGCCAAAATATGTGCAGTCATGCAGGGAGAAAGGCGGCACCAGGATAGGGGCAGCTTTACAAAGAATTGTGGAAGGGTCCCTGGCCATTGGGGTGTCTGTGGCCTCAGGCTTCATCAATGGAATGAATAAATATATGACTATTTCCCAAAGGTCTGATAACAAAAAAGTATTCTATAGTGGGTTTAAAAACTATTAATGTTTAATCTTTTATATTGAACTTAATTTTGAAATGGTCCAAAGGGTAAATAGTAAAATGTCCCTCTCCCATCCTAACACCCTCATATTGTTTTGTTCCCCCATATAATCAATATAATCTAGTGTTTGTGTATTTTTCCAGAGATACTTATGCATATACACAGTAGAAAAATTATTTTTTTCACTCAAGTAGAGGCATACTCTATATACCGTCCTATGCTTATCTGTTTTCTCATGACTGTGTAACCTAAAGAACATTCCATATTTCCATAGCTGTTCATGCGTGTGCCCTCATTCTTTCCTACAGCTGCACAGTACTTTGTTTTACAGGTATATCATAATTTATTTAAATAGTTCTCTATTGATGGACAAGCATATTGTCTCTATTGTAATTTCCTTATGAAATAATTTAGAGTAAATTCTGTGATATGTGTATAAGTGAAACCTGATCTGTGACATGTGAGTCGGCGTTTGAAGTAGCCTGAGTAATAGCGCTTCAAGGGTAAATACTTAGAACTTCAAATATCCTTATTGTAACCTACCTCAGAGGGTTTGCTAATTAGCATAAGGGATGAAATGAGTGGAGTTAAAAATAGTTGGTTAGGAAGATCATATACTTCTCATGGTCTGACTGTCTGACTGTTTGCCTATTTGACTGACTGAATATCTGACCGACTGTTTGTTGACTGACTGACTGACTGACTATCTGAATATCTGACTTAATGATGGGCTAGTTGACTGGTCTGGGTAACCACAGAAGGAATATGTTGCAAGGGACTTAAGGCATCTTATTGGGCTTGGAGTCTCCCTTCCAGCTCCTATGCTGTCCATATATCGGAAGCTCTTTTTCTTTCAGTAAGAAACCAATCGGCTCTGTGAAGAAAAAACACCACCAAAGGAAAATAAGTTCCTAAATCTTTGCTAACAGATTTATGGTGTTTGCAGAATCCTGAACAAACAAAAACAAAACAAACAATTTTTAAAACTCCCGAAACATCCCTAAACCAAATCTCAGAGCTCAGTCAGCTTCTGTTGCTGCCTCCCAACTGCCAAAAGGAATTCTCTGAGGCAAATCTGTGACGTAAGAAAATTTCTCTCCCATGAGCTTTCCCTCTGGTGGAGACCCTTTATCTTCTTTCAGCTGACCAGGGCATTGCCCCCTTTACCTCCTTCCTCACTCAAAACAGAGAAAGATCTGATAACCAGTCATTGACCTTTGTTCACTGATGGATTATATTTTGACTGGAACTCATATTCATCAACACCTTGTCTGAAATAAGCTTGTGAAATTGAAGACTTTTAGCTGTAACTATGGGATGAAAAGCGTTTCACTCAAGTTAAAAGAATTTCAAGCACTAGCAAACGGGAAGGGAGAGGTGAAGGTCTACTCAGCCACCTCTAAATGTGGTCCTGGTTTGTCTTCTTTTAGCGGGTGTTTTTCCCCACAAGAAACCTCTGGCATCACTGTGGAGAGCAATGCAGGGGCTAGCAGAGCTAAAGCTGCTAGAGGTCTGGCTCAAGGATTGTTTGGATTAGAACTGTCAGTGACTTCTTCTAGAATCTTCCAGATCTTGCTCCCACCTTCCCTACTTGACCAGGGACAGACTTGTTCCTCACTACCTCAACCAAATTCCTAACCTTGGTACATCTGTTCCCAGTCTCTAAGAGACATAATTTACCCATTCTGGGCATTTTGATTGTGTAGTGGTTATTTAAATATTTTCCCCTACATAAATCCTGTGTCCGTCAATCTGAAAGCTTTTGTCCAACAGTATCTCTCCCTCAGATTAGGAAGCTTCTAACTGCAATAGAAGACATGCCGTTAATATATAGTTTATTTATTAATTAGAGTTTGAAGACATGATTAACTAGGAAATGTGGGAATGAGGATTCTGAGTTTCAGTGTCCCTTTGGGGTCTTTATGTTTGAAAGAAGGGGTGTACTTTGAGTCCTAATAACAAAGGTGGGTATTATCTTCATTTTACCTGTGAGGAAATTCATGCTCAACTCTGTCTAGTAATTTTCCCAAGAATACCTAGCTGGTGAGCTGTGGAGCCAATATTTGAGCCCAGTTCTGACTAACTGCCACGTTCATGCTTGTTCCATTAGAGCACAATAGTAAGAAATGGTTTTATTTCCTAAGACTTTTGTATCTGTAGCTACACAAACAGATAGCAATCAGTTCTAACACTGGGCTGAAATCTATAGGACTTGTTTAAAGGTAGGCAACGAGCATCACTATTTTTAACATCTTACTATTGTCTTCCAATTTTTTCACAGTCCAAAATTTTCTAAGAAAAGGATTTTCAATAATGTCCTGATTATAATAGTTCTTACTCTTGCCAGAGCTGGCAAAAATAAATGCCCAGTGGACAGAGTAGGTTTTATTACTTTTAAAGAAGTAATTATTAGTGTAAAAACAAATGAGAGAGAGGTCTTTCATGAAATGAAAAACATGAACTCTTGTCCCTGTCTTGGTGGACTTACGTCTTAGGGAGCAGGTTAAAAGTTTACCATAATACACTAGGGTTATCTGTTCAATTTCAAATCCAAGATCGATAAGGCTTATCAGAGCATTTTTATGACTTCAGGGAGGTTATCGCTATCTTAATATAGTGATGAAGACAAAAGCCAGACCTCAGGAGAGGTCAGAACTGAGCAATCAAATTAACATCTGTCAGGAATGACTTGGTCCAATCTTCAAGGTTAACATATTCACAGATGACAAAGTGTCTAAATGGAAAGATGATAATTATTGACCCTGAAACCTTCTGGGGCTTGGCAGGCATCTGTGGGGGAGATAAGGAGATTTCAGTTGAGATACAAAATACATGTTTGAATGTAACTTCCTTATTTTCCTTTTGTGAAATTGGAGGAAATGCCAAAACCAAGTCTCAGTTAACCACGGTCCTGTTGGATGGAGATAAAGCAGATCATTGAGGGCCTCCTTCCCCACAGCCACTTTCTCCAGAATTATAATTTAGGGTCCTTGACAGATATGAGTTCCATGGTCTTTCTTTTATTTATTAACCCCAAAGAGGAGCGGGAAAGAGGTGGGCAGCCAGAAAAAGAAAGAGGAAAGAAGAAACTTAGGTAAGGCTAATCAATAGAGAACTAGGCAAAATTTGCAAAGAAAAGCTTCAAGTTTCATATAGTTTATTATGCCATCATTAACTAGTTAATTTCTTAACAAGGTCTATAAACTGAAAGGTTTTCCCACTTCAGACCAGAAATTGAGTTCCTAATTTTAATGTGAACCTGGACTCAAATTTATTAAAAACAAACAAACTTAATAAAACTGACAACTGTGTTATTTACAGTTTACAATTTTGTGGCCTAAATGAATATTATCTACTAATAGTACAAACTCCTGAGGAAAGGAACATTATCTGTTTTGTTCCTCAAATATTTCCAATGCCTAGAGAAGTAAAGAGGTATATTATCTCTGTCTCTATCTTAAAGTCTGCTGGTGCATTTTCTCCCACAAAGTGAAGCAAAGAAGTCACCTGGAATGTGATAAACTTTCTTGATGGTAAGCATACTTTGACAAGGAGATAAATTGGACTGGAGGCTCTGGTCCTCATGGTGACTCCTTTAAAGAAGTTCTGATTTATTGGGTGTGAAAGTCAGACCCAATGAAACTGTTTTTTGTAGAAGAATCAACCAATATTTTACGCATTCGTGAAATGTTGGTGCCAATCAAGACTGATTTGTAACTTGATATTACACCAGTCAAGACTGACTTGACTTTCAACCGTGATGCATCACCCAAGTTTATGTAGTGACGGCCCCATCTACACATTGGCCACAAAACAATGAGAACTGTGGAATACAGTTAGACAAGACACTAAGACACTCTTAGCTCAGCTACATGGCTGATAATAAAAAAGTAGTGCTGTCTAGATATTAAAAGGACCCATAGCAAAGCAGAAAAATAATTGCAATCAGCAAACAGTAATGGCTGAGCCCATGAGACTTGGCCAGAGTCTTGCTGGTCTACCTAGGAGTGCCAGCATGGAGTAGTGGAAAGAGCACGAGGATTGGATAGGATGGGAGACCTGGATTTAGGTGCTATTTCTGTCACTTACCAACTATGTAACTGTGGGGAACTTGGTTAAACCGTCTCATTCTTGGTTATTTATCTCTATAGCATTAATTCTTCCAAAGGGAGATATTGTTATCCAAAATAAGACTCTCAAGGAAAGATACTTGGGTCATCTCTCAGTTATTAACCTATAAATGATCCATAAGGCAGACTTCCTAATATACTTTTCAATCCAAAATTGGCTTCTCCTGTTGCTACTGGGACACTTCCAAGCAAGCTTCCCCTGCCAAACAGCCAGTATGTTAATGGGAATAAATAGCTGAATTCTCATGCTCTTACTCTTCAAGGAGAAAAAGCACACCTTCCAAACTGTGTCGGGAGAAACCCTCCCAGTGACCCTTCTTATCTTATCCTGAAGTTAAGCATTCCTGTTCCTACAAAAATCCATTAAAGGCCTCCTCCTGCCAATGCCTATCACCACAGCCTTTAATAATAATGAGGATAGTGATAACGGTGTTCATAATAATATCGTATTAGGTCTCTGTCCTTCCAGAAAACACAGACTTTTGATTTCATAGGGAGATACTGGCTTCCTTTAACCCCGTTTTCCAAGATTGCATAAAAGGCATTGACTGTCAGATTGATGAGATGGAGATCTATTTCACGATGGAGTTAGGAGCTAACCCAAGATTTGATATAGTTAGTAATGTCTTTGGCAAATATCCTTATTAGAAAAAGTCTCTGTGATCTTTCACTTACAAAAAAAAAATACTATAATTCTCAGTGTAAATGCCTTTTGTTAATTAGAAAACTAAGATTTTTCTTAAATTGCTGAATTAAACATTGGAACGGGATAAAATATAAAATTGATCTCATACTCAAGAAATGGTAGTATTGGGTCATATTTTCCTCTCTACTTTTCATGTCATGCATTTCCCCACTTGCATATCAGTAGGCATTTGTACAGATTTCTTCTTAGAACATCTACCTTACTATGTGAAATAGCAGAGTAAAGAGGGGACTAATCTGAACATTAACCATATGCCAGGTTCTTTGGTGTCAGGATCAATTTTCTCACCTGTAAAATATCTTAGGATAATAATATTTGATGCATTTTTGAGTTAGTGTGAACATTAATTAAGATCATACTCGTGAGTCTAGTAAGTCAAGTTTATCCTGAGGGCAGACCCTCACCACTTGAACCATTCCCAGTATTCTGAGTTGCCCAATCTCCTGAGGTCCAGTCAAAGGTCAAAGTCCCCTATTAAGGAAGAGCATAAACTCTTTCTCACTAACTGGTAAATGACTCATTAGTTGTGAAAGTGAATCATTTTAGGAAGATTCGTATTTGGTTGGGATGGAAACCTTAAAATGATACTCAAACATGGTGATTTCAGGAGTGAGACATCTGGTAGGTGGAGATTTCTTTTTGGTGGGAATGGAGGAGTGGGCAGAGTCAGCTTCTTTGGACAGCCCCCCATGATCTTCCACATCTATGGAGGAGGGTGGTGGCTGAGAGGTGTTGTGTGTCGCGCTGGCTCCGTCTTGGAGAGAACTGGGGTGTGCATGTTCCCTTGGAGATGCTTCCCAGCTCATCCATGAGAGGGCACTGGCGCTCTAGATAGCCATGTTTAAGATTCTTGTCTGAAGAGAGACGTTTGTCCCACAACTTCAGGGGCAGTTAGCCACTTGTACCACATCTGTGGCTGCGTTTGACAGAAGTGATATACATAAACATATATGTATGTTCTGTCCTTTTACCCAGCTTAGTATATCTGTGGTCCTCTGACCCTGGTCCCAACTGTTAAACTTCTGCCCATGTGTGGAAGAGCTGATCACTGGGTGCAAAATATATTTTAAAAGTTAGGGCAACGAGTCTATAATTCAGGATTACACTAGAAAGGGGAACCAGAGCCCCCTGGGAAGGCCCTCCAAAGGAAGGAAAAGGGTCTCTCCCCGTGGAAGGAAAGACAGTATAGGAAGAAAAAGAAAAAGGAGCGAGCAGGTAATTTCCAGTGAAATGGATAATGTCCTGAACCCCTCACCCTGAATTGAGAAATGTCTTTTGACATAGGGTTCAAAGAAAAGATAACTAAAGGCCCTTACATACATAGCTTTTCAGATGGGTGCAAGCCGCATATCATCGTTCAAAACCAACCACCTAGGGCTTCCCTGGTGGCGCAGTGGTTGGGAGTCTGCCTGCCGATGCAGGGGACACGGGTTCGTGCCCCGGTCCGGGAAGATACCACATGCCGCGGAGAGGCTGGGCCCGTGAGCCATGGCCGCTGAGCCTGCGCGTCCGGAGCCTGTGCTGCGCAACGGGAGAGGCCACAACAGTGAGAGGCCCGCGTACCGGAAAAAAACCCAAAAAAACAAAACAAAAACCGACCACCTAGTGAAACTTCTCCCATTCCTAGAGTCACTTTCTCTCATACTATCCTGTTATATTTTCTTCATAATTCTTGGTACTATCTGAAATAATCATAATTATTTATTTATTTATGTATTGCCTGTCATCTTTATTAGAGTATCAACTCTGTGAGGGCTGGAACTCTGACTATCTTGTTCACCACTATAGCTTCAGCTCCTGGAAGTATTGCCTGGCACAGTAGACGCCAATAAATGTTGGACGAACGGTAATGCCCGAAGGTGTCAACATTTCACAAGTAGGGTCAAAGTGATTATGTTCAGTGAAAGGCTATGGCTTCAGAGGAACTGAAAAATGATTCCTAATGCAGCATGCCCCAGTGCGTTTTGAATGTAGACAAAGTGAATGGGTTGCTTTTCTGACCAGTGTGATCTGTGGTCACCTCAGTGGCCATATACCATCTATACACACATATGCACACCCATACATTTTCTATATTTTTATTAACTTCTAAATATGTAATTGTGGAAAGAGTGTCTGCATGTTGAGTAGTCCTAGAATTTGGAAGAAATGTATTATTCTACCAGGCAACATTCCATGAAACTAATTATCTGGGGAAGTTCATGTAGATTTGTATATATAACTCACCCACCTATGGAAAGAAGTTACCATATGGCCACAATTTTATAGGAAATCCCCATATGTCTTTATTTGGGGGTTCAGAAGATTTAACCACTTATAAAGAAAATATTAAATGACTTCAAAATAAAAATTTGATCTTTTAAGTCAATCTGAATTTGGATTGTGAGTTCTGAATAACCAGGTAATGAGGTAGGGGTGACCAGCTTTAGGTAGGGTGTCAAAAATTCACAACCAGGGCTTCCCTGGTGGCGCAGTGGTTGAGAGTCCGCCTGCCGATGCAGGGCATGTGGGTTCGGGCCCCGGTCCGGGAGGATCCCACATGCCGTGGATGGGCTGGGCCCGTGGGCCATGGCTGCTGGGCCTGCGCGCCGGGGCCTGTGCTCCACGGCGGGAGGGGCCGCAGCAGTGAGGGGCCTGCGTACCACAAAAAAAAAAAAAAAAAAATTCACAACCAGCCTGACTGGGGTAGCAACAGACTTACTGGAGCCACCAAGTGGGTTTGCCATGGCCGTCATGAATTTATGCATACTTTCTAATTTCAGTATCAAATGGAATAGAGTGATTCAGAAAATCAGTGAAGAAACACATTTTTGAGTGACTATCACATATTTGTACTAGGTTAAGTCTATGGGGAACACTCAGTAAGGTTTTCCTCTTGAGGAGGTTAAATTATGCTGAGGAAATATGACACACTTCCATCAGTCAGAATTTTTTCAGTTCCTTATTAGTCAGTGTTCTCCAGATAAACAGAACCAATAAGATATACCTATATCTATCTATCTATCTATCTTTCTATGATCTATCTGATTTATTATAGGAGTTGGCTCCCATGACTATGGAGGCCACCAAGTCCCATGATCTGCCTTCTGCAAGGTACAGAACCATGGAAGCTGGTGGTAATTCAGTCTGTGTCTGGAGGCCTGAGAATCAGGGGAGCTGATGGTATACGTCTGAGTTCAAAGGCTGGAGAATTGGGAGGCTGATGGTGTTAAGTCCTGGTTTGAGTCTGAAGGCCTGAGAACCAGGAACACTGACGTTTGAAGGCAGAAGATGATGCCTCAGCTCAAGCAAAAATACCAAATTCACCCTTCCTTCATCTTTTTGTTCTATTCAGGCCCTCAGTGGATAGGATGATGCCCACCTGCATTGGTGAGGGCAACCTTACTCAGTCTACTGATTCAAACGCTAATCTCTTTTGGAAACACCCTCACAGACACAACCAGAAGTAATAGTTTTACCAGTTATCTGGGGATCCCTTAGCCTAGTCAAGTTGACACATAAAAGTAACCATCACAATTTCCAAGTAAAGAAAACTCAACTCAAATTGGCTAAGGTAAAAAATAGGAATTTATGGTCTCATATAATTGGAAAGTTCAAGTTTCAGGTTGACTTTGGGCATTATTGGATTTAAGACTTAAACTAAGCCACAAGGTCCCCATATTTCTGTCTCTCAGCTGGGCTCTGCTTTCTTCCTGTACTGGCTTCATTCTCAGGCCCAAGGCTCAAGCCTTGTGGAATAAGTGAGCACCTCTTTCCCATCTCTCAAGCCAAAGCCCTAAGATGAACTCTGATAAGGCTGATCAGCATTACTTGCCCAAAGAGAACTGGGGGCTGTGAATGGATGTGGATGACCAGAAAACTACTAATGACCACAGTATGAAGCAGTAAATGGCGAATGTCATGCAAATGACTCAGGTTGGAAATGATTTGAGGGTTCAGGGGGACGAGAGGTTAATGTGATTGGAGTCACGAAGATACACACCAAAGGATAAAGATACGCTTGGTAAGGGCCTTGCAGGACAATTTTGGGGCATCTTCTCTGCCTAGACACTTTCTGGGCAGCTCAGTATGTGTGAAAGAATGAACGGGCTTTGTGGACAACAAGCCAATGACATAGCCATTGTCCAACAACTTGCCATCTTGAAAGTGCGGTAGAGAAATTTGCCTCCTGTAAATACCTCCAAGTGCAGTGCCATTTGCTGAGCCCCAAAGTGCCTAGTTGACAAGATTTTTCTTCACGTTGATGGGGCAAGTTCCATTTCAGGTTTTGGTCTGCTATTTGTTTCAAGCCTTGCCTAAGCACATGATCTGTGATCCCACCAAGCACGTTCCCCAAGCTGGTCCTGTAACTGCAGGGTACGGGAAGCCTTCTGTCACTGCAGGAGCCAGCTTCTCTGCCAGATTGAACCTGCTCACTCACTGTGGGAGAGACCCCAGTGATCCAGCAGCCCTGGTCTGAGTGGGAGACATGAAAGCTTTTGTGGAACAGTACTTCTGAAGGGAAGACTTCATATCCTCAGCTAATTTATTTTTATGCTGCCTTTTTTATTGACCTGCTACACGATAAAACATTGATAAAAGCATTCATTAGTAAATAGGGCTCTCTGATTGCATCATGGTGGTTCTTGTTTTATGAATCGTCACTAGGAAAACATATGTGGTTTTCTGTGTTGTCAGACTTGGATATAAACCATCTTTATCTTTTCTGTTGGAGCTCAGTAACAGCATATGTCAATATTAACCTAGGATTTAGAGCTCCATGTTGGGTTTATCTGGAGACTGTGAGATTTGGGTTCTCATAGAACTTTTCAATACACTGAAATTGTTTTTCTGTGTAAAGTTTAAAAGAAAGACAATGAGAAAACATGGGAGATACATATATATGTGTGTGTATATATATATATATATATATACACACACACATATATATATATATACATATGCATACATACACTCCCACAGGCTGAAAGGATTGATCAATTGGACTTCTTGAAATAGTGTAAGGTTTTAAGTATGTGTTCACTGGAAGGTTCCTGAGAGGTAAATGACATGGATTTCTGTGTCCTCATATTTCACTACTAATATAGTGGAATCAAATCCATTGGTCTATTTTACTTTATATTGGTAAAATGAATTCCTTTCTTCTTTTTCTTTCTGAGTATGCTGTATATTTTTTAAACCTCAGAGTAGTTCTCAAGACTACCTAAATGTCTTTTATTCTAGAAATATTTCTCTCCTTCCAGTGTTCTAGGACATAGTTTTACTGGTACATAGTAAAGCTTCAGGCTATTTTACACATGATTAATGTATCATTAAACACAACTAGAAGCCCAGTGGCTAAATGAAAGTTAATATTTTACATATTAGAATTCTATTTTTAATCAGAGGGGATGATCAGCAAATAGTTTATTCAACAAATACTGATTGAAAATATCTACAGGTCAAACACTTGGATTAAATGTTACTTCTATTATTAGTGTAAGATATCTCTGTGTCTACTTTAAAGGCATTTGTACTTGAGAGTATTGACCCTGTATTCCAAATGTAAAAAATACTATAGATATATGCATATGGATACATATATAAACACATATACACACACATGAATACAAATTTATAGTTAGAAAAAATCAAGTCTATTATCACTTACTGCAAAAACCCTGCTGATTTTAATGAAGGTAGAAGATCTTAGATAATTAACTTGTCAAATAAAAGAAAAATGTCAAAAATGAGTGACTTTGTAAAATATTAACAGGGAAAACAAATAGATGATAAAGATATTTTTATTTTTTAATTGAGTTAGGTTTATCCTATAATCACATTTTGATTGCTGTTGATTTATGCTTATACCACACTCCAGCTGACCTTCTTCAGTCCTTAGATCATTTTTCACTTAAGTGAAATCAGGTGAGAGTTCATTCAGTGCTGTAGGGAGAACAGTGGTGTGACAAGAGTCCTGAATTGGGTTATACACTGCTGACCATTAGCTATTTAACCTTAGCTAGTTAAAAACTCTACTTGTTTTATCAGGCATTAAAATCTACAAAACCAATCTGCACTGGGCTACAGAGGAAAGAAAGAGTCTGGCTTGAACTTCAAGTTGTACCACTTACTAGCTCTGTAAACTTAGGCAAGCTACTGAACTTCTCAAAGCTGACTTTGGGGTTAATGACAGTGCAACACATACTACCTTTGTAACCTGGGGCATGTTATTTCATCTCCTTAATTCTTGGTTTTCTCAATGTAAAATCGTGGTAGTAATAGTACTTAACTCATTGGGTTAGGAGTGGGAGTGGTTTAAGTTAGCCCAGGGAGCTGCTTAGCACAGTGTGAGTGGATGGGACATAGTCAACTGATGAGAGTAATAGCAGATGATGGATAGTCAACTGACGGAAGAATGGTGACATTAGTTTGTTCTCTGCTCTCCTATTTAGGAAAGTTGAATAAATAAGAATAACAGAGGCTCAGACAAATGGACGAGACTGTGACAGAAGACAGACCTGTGCCTCCTGTCTCAGTGTACCTCAGTGCAGCTAAGAATCACCCTGGGGGGCCCCACTTGCTATTTATGACCATCAAGCTTTCAGGTACCCAGAAGGGATATTGGCTGTGCAGCCTACACAACTTTAAAAGCACTTAGAGGAATGCAGTTCCATTAGACCAGGCATAATGGACCTGCTCAGGGTCGTGCTTTGTAAATACACGGCTAATGTCATTCTGACATGTTTACAGGCCAAGACATGCTTCACATGGGTCAGGACCTTTGAGTGAATCTACTGGCTCTCAGGAGTCAGTTCCCTTACCTCTCACACCCAGGACTCTTTCACTTGTACGCAAAAATTTTTTTAAACTGGCAGTAAACAAATTACTGTTTCAAAAGATTGTGGAATGACCTTGGAGGTACACATGTCAGACCATCACAAGGCAATTGCCCAGAGGTGAAGAAAAACCATTATCATAGTTTGCAGCTGGTTAATTAAAGGCTATTTTTGTCATCTTCAATTCTGCGAATGTCAAGAGAGCTACAGTCAAACTTTTACAAGAGAAATTCCTGAAATAATGGGGTGGAAGGGGCAAACCAATCATAGGCTTTGTCTCTTCCGAATAAGAGTTAAGCATTTGTCCTTCTCACACCCTCCAAATTTTGCTTGGTGCAGTGTAAACCAAGATTTCAGTGCTTTTCTTTGAAGCTTCCTGGAGTCTAAATTACTTGGAGATGATCCTACAGGAGGAACTCACTGTTGCGGTTTATCTGATGCCTTTTCCGTTTTGCAAGGTCACTGGCATTGCTGATGACAGAATGTAATAGGTCTTAATATTTTGTGTTAAAAGGTCATGAAAATATTTCTTAGAATTTCTGCTTTAAATTCTGGAGACAAATTATTTCATTTTTTGAGATACAGCAGTACCTCTTAACTCAGAGCAATTTTGAATTGATGCCTAACGTTTTAAAGCTGGTAGACTTCTGAAAAGTCATTTTATGGACTGGTGCATTTTTGGCACTCATTTACAAGGCAGAAATCATTTACAAGGACTACAGTAAAAATTTATATCATTTAAAACTCCATGGCAGGAAAAATTCAGCTCAAGTCAGTGACTTCCAGTGTTTAGGGGACACCTCTTATATTTCAGGGAGTCTGAGATCTACTCACTTCACCTCATTCCACTCTTAAATTTCCCATAAGAACACTGGATCTCCTTAGAATAAGAAGGGTGGTGCCTTGTTCTTACTCTTTGCTTTTCTTTCCACTGACAGATAATGAGGCTTATGCACTTCAAAGTAAATAATCAACTTAATTTTCAAGTCAAGTGATAACACTTCCACATATCAGACTTTTACATTGAGTTTCCAAAGAGTCAATATTTAGATAGTCAATCTATCTTATTGCAAAATTGACCAATGCAAATGACTTGTGACCTTCAAGTCTCAAATTCCAGGAGTGAAGCAAACTCCACCAATCACCGTGTTGGGGTTCCCCACTGGTGTGTGTCAAGGAGAATGAGCAGGCTTGTGAGGGGGAGACTGGGAGGGAGTTGACGACCAAGAAAAGAACAAAGGGCTTCTTTGGATTTCTGACCCATAGCTCTGCCCACTGCATCCTATAACCTTATTATCCCAAGTTAGTTGCTGATCCTGGTCCTAGGATCATTGAGGTATTTTCCAACAGGTAACTTTCCCCACCTTCGAAGAAACTTGCATATATAATGCTGATGATGATCCCAGGGCCAATTTAGAGAGAGCTCACTTGTGTACTTCTGGATTTTGTGCAAGTTGTGCTTCCTTGGCTAAATTCCTGTTCATCCTTTTGGCACCAACTTCAATGGCACTTCTTCTCTCTTAGCCCACAACCTAGGAATATTTGATCATCCCTTTCCCTTTTTTACATTGCAATAATCTTTATTGCATCCTATTGCAGTTGTTCATGTTTCTTTCTCTCCATCTAGAATTTGAACCTAAAGAGCAGGAATCACATTGTGTTCCCTAATTTAACCTCAGGATCTTATGCAGAGCTAGAAAAGTTATAAGAGCACAATAGAAAGTCTTTGGGTGCTGGACAAAGGACCCCAGATTCTCAGCTCTCTGCTCTCCCCTCCATCTCCCTGCCTGGCCTTCCTTCCATCCCTCACCTTCACTCCACTCCAGCTCCACGCTCAGCCCCTCAGGTTCCACAATGGTACTTGATACTCTCTGAGAGACAACATAGAGGACTAGGTTTCCCATTTGGAGCACACCATCAATGCTAACTAAATCACATGATTGTGTGTGTGTTTGCTATCCATGGCTCCAGGTCAATGTCCTGAGGGCAGGAAGGATGCTTGTGCATAAAAATCATTAATCCAGATGTTAACATTTGATGGGCCTGGGAGTTAGTGGTGACTAAGAAATGCCAGACAGAATGCTGCTTCTGCATGTGGCTGCAGAGAGGCCCTCTTCTTTAATGATTAACAGCTTATGTCTGGTTCCTCCCTTGATCTCTGAGCGTCTCCCCAATCTTTGCAGCACGAAGGTAGTGTCTAGTCGGCCACATTTCATGTAATTCACAATTTGCTTCTAAATCTAGACCTGTCCAGTAGGTCAAAATAATTAGAGACCTACACTGGGCCCTTAAAATTGACCACGAGGGTTCTTTTCTGTCTTGGAGCTCACGCGTCACCAGCATAAGGCTATAGACAATCCATTGGTGTTGTCCTTTTTAGCTGATAGAGAAATAACCCATTGTCTTTTTGGAAGCTAATGGATGGATAATGATGACAAGATTAGAATGGTTAAACCAAGAGATGTTTAAAAATATCTATTGCTTGGCCTTGAAATATACTAGATCTAACTGTTAATATGCTAGTTGACCTTGATCCATTCTGGATCAAATTTGTAGACATCTTTGACACTCAAATGTCGCATCCTCTTATTGCCATAATTGAATGAATTGCTCTCTACTCCATGCTCATAGCTCAGCTTTATCAGGTTGCGTGTAGCTAATTGTTTCCTTGTCTATCATCCCTTGTATGTGAGCTACTTGAGGAAGGCCTCACATATTACTCACTTCTTCCCAAGTAACAACCCAGGGGTTGATGAATGGTAACTAATACTTCTTAGGAATATCCTATGTGCCATACTTTGGTAAGGAATTTACCTGCATGAAATCATTTTATGCCCACAGCTAGGCTAAAGGTTAGGGACTACTGTTACCCCTGTTCTACCATCTTGGAGAGGTAACTAACTAATTTGCCCAAAGCCTTACACCCTGTGGGATGGGGAGTCAGGATTTGAATCCAGTTGGTTTGGTTTCTGATCCCAGGCTCTTTATCAACATTGCCTTTCCATAGAGGGTGGTAAACTGTGTCCCAACAAACATGGGGAAAGGAAGGCTGTAACTGACTGAGGGGCAAAATCCACTTTCAGGAACTTGAGGGTGGACTATATGATAACTCTCCCTGCACAGCTTCTAGACATCTTACAGAAAGGATGGAGAATTGGAATTCACACGTGTCCTGGGATTTCCACGGCCTCCATACAGTTACAGCTCTAAATGCAGACATCCACTCACTTCTCCCCTGTTTCTGTGTTCTAACTCACATTTTCACATGTCTATGCTTTCCCAATCAACTTATTAATCTCTTCCACTCAACGTATCTTGCATTTTCCATAAATCTTAGCAAAATCTCTTGTACATAGAAGATATTCACTAAAGGGGTGGATTTTTTATTGAAGAATGGTTGATTTACAACTACAACTATATATATATATATAATACCACATCTTCTTTATCCAGTCATCTCTTGATGGACACTTAGGCTGCTTCCATATCTCGGTAATTGTAAATAATGCTGCTATGAACACTGAGGTGCATGTATCTTTTCAAATTAGTGTTTTCATTTCCTTTGGATATATACCCAGGAGTGGGATTCCTGGATCATGTGGCAGTTCTATTTTCAATTTTTTGAGGAATATCCATACTGTTTTGTAGAGTGGTTACGTCAATTTACAAAGGAATGGTTATCTTTATAGATGTAGTTGACACATTTTTAATGAAGGATATTGAAGGATACATAAAAATGCACAGATCATAAGCATACAGCTCAATACATTTTTGCAAGGAGGCCAAACCCACTTAACAACCACCCAATTCAAGACATAGAACATTGCCACCACCTGAGAAGGTTTCCTCATGATGTCTCCCAGAAATCACTATCCCCAAACATAATCACTATTCTGACTTTCATCACCCTAGGTTTGTTTTGCCTTTTTAAAGCTTTATACAAGTGGAATTATGGAATATTTCCTTTTTGTGTGTGGCTTGCCTCATCCAGCATTTTATTTGTGGCATTCATCCATGTAGAACTGGGTGGTATATTTGCATGTTTGCATAATATTTCATTGTATCAATGCACCATAATTTATTTATCTGTTCTACTGTTGGTAGACAAATAGGCTGTTTCCAGTTTTTGGTTATTGCAATGATGCTGTTATAAGCATTTGTATACATCTTTTCTTTTTCTGGGAGGAGGATACAACATACATGTGCATTTCTATTGTGTATACATTTAGGAATAGAATTGCTGATTCATTGGGTGTGGATATATTCAGCATCCTTAGATACTACTAATCAGTTTTGCAAGGTAGTTGTACAAATTTACAGCCCCAGAATTACTTCTGCTTTATGTCATTGCCAACATTTCAAATAGTCATTTTTGTTCAGTTTTAGCAATTCTGATGGATATGTAATGGTATTTCATTGTGACTTTAATTGATTTTTGTACAGTGACCAGGTATCCAATAAACTTAATTAATTTATTAATTCTAATAATAGTTTGTAGATTCTTTTTTTGTTTTACTTACACAATCATATCATCAGAAACTAATGACGGTTTTACTTCTTCCTTTCAACACCACATGCCTTTATTTATTTTTGTCGCTAGGACCCCCAGTACAATGTTAAATGGAAGTGGTGATAGCTGACATTCTTGTCTCATTACCAATGTCAGAAGGAAAGCTTTTAATATTTCACCACAAAGTATGGTGTGCATTGTGGGTTTTTTGTAGATAGTTTTGTTCAGATTAATAGTTTCATTTTATTCCTGGTTTCCAGTAGTTTGTTTTAAATCATGATTAGATGTTAAATTTTTTCAAATGTACTTTCTACGGCTGACTCTTCTTTCTTTTTTTTTCTTTCTGTTAATGTGGGAATTGCAATTAGCGATTTTTGAATATTAACTACCTTTGCATTCTTGGAATAAAACCCACTAAGGCATGATGTATTACCTTTTTATGAGTAACTGGATATGCTATTATTTTGTTAAGTACAATTGCATCTATGTTCATGGGAAAGACTGGTCATAATTTTCCTTTCTTATAATAATCTTATCATGTACCAACTTTAAGCTGACTTCTATTTTGTATTTTTTTTACTATTTTTTCTCATTTGTTAGATTTTTAGCTATATGTTCTTTTACTGTTATTTAGTGTTTACCCTAGAGATTACAAAATCCATCCATGATTTATTATCATGTTACCTTTTTCCAAACAATGTTCGAATCTTCTAGCCCTTTAACTTCATTTACTTCCCTCTTTTGTATTATTATTGTCATAATAATATGATAATATTTATATATATACATAAAATTGATACATTTAAAAACAATATGTATTATTATGTACATTTAAATATATATTATACAAAATATATACTATTATATATGTAATATTTTATAAATATTGTAAAATATATACATATAAACATGTATATATGTATAAATAATACATATTTTAAATATTATAAGCAGTATTTATATTGTGTGTAAAATATATGTTATATTTAAAATATATATTATACATATTTAAACTCCACAAGACATTATTAATGTTGATTTTATGTTAATGCTCATTTTTATTTTCTTAAATTTTTACCTTTTCTGATTTTTTTTACTCCTTCCTGCATTATGTCCTTGTTTCCATCTAGATTCATTTTTTTTTTTCTGCCTAAGAATTCCCTGCAGGTCTATTGGTGATTATTTTTGTGTATGGTGTTAGAGAGTGATCTAATCTCATACTTTTACATGTACCTGTCCAGTTTTCCCAGCACCACTTATTGAAGAGCCTGTCCTTTCTCCACTGTACATTCCTGCCTCCTTTATCAAAGATAAGGTGACCATATGTGTGTGGGTTTATCTCTGGAACTTTCTATCCTGTTCCATTGATCTATATTTCTGTTTTTTGTGGCAGTACCATACTGTTTTGATTACTGTAGCTTTGTAGTATAGTCTGAAGTCAGGGAGCCTGATTCCTCCAGCTCTGTTTTTCGTTCTCAAGATTGCTTTGGCTATTCGGGGTCTTTTGTGTTTCCATACAAGTTGTGAAATTTTTTGTTCTAGTTCTGTGAAAAATGCCAGTGGTAGTTTGATAGGGATTGCACTGAATCTGTAGATTGCTTTGGGTAGTGGAGTCATTTTCACAATGTTGATTCTTCCAATCCAAGAACATGGTATATCTCTCCATCTATTTGTATCATCTTTAATTTCTTTCATCAGTGTCTTATAATTTTCTGCATACAGGTCTTTTCTCTTTGTAGGTAGGTTTATTCCTAGATATTTCATTCTTTTTGTTGCAATGGTAAATGGGAGTATTTTCTTGATTTCACTTTCAGATTTTTCATCATTAGTGTATAGGAATGCCAGGGATCTCTGTGCATTAATTTTGTATCCTGCTACTTTACCAAATTCATTGATTAGCTCTAGTAGTTTTCTGGTAGCATCTTTAGGATTCTCTATGTATAGTATCATGTCATCTGCAAACAGTGACAGCTTTACGTCTTCTTTTCCAATTTGGATTCCTTTTATTTCCTTTTCTTCTCTGATTGCTGTGGGTAAAACTCCCAAAACTATGTTGAATAAGAGTGGTGAGAGTGAACAACCTTGTCTTGTTCCTGATCTTAGTGGAAATGCTTTGAGTTTTTCACCATTGAGGACAATGTTGGCTGTGGGTTTGTCATATATGGCCTTTATTATGTTGAGGAGAGTTCCCTCTATGCCTACTTTCTGCAGGGTTTTTATCATAAATGGGTGTTGAATTTTGTCAGAAGCTTTCTCTGCATCTATTGAGATGATCATATGGTTTTTCTCCTTCAATTTGTTAATATGGTATATCACGTTGATTGATTTGCGGATATTGAAGAATACTTGCATTCCTGGGATAAACCCCACTTGATCATGGTGTATGATCCTTTTAATGTGCTGTTGGATTCTGTTTGCTAGTATTTTGTTGAGGATTTTTGCATCTATGTTCATCAGTGATATTGGCCTGTAGTTTTCTTTCTTTGTGACATCCTTGTCTGGTTTTGGTATCAGGGTGATGGTGGCCTCGTAGAATGCGTTTGGGAGTGTTCCTCCCTCTGCTCTATTTTGGAAGAGTTTGAGAAGGATAGGTGTTAGCTCTTCTCTAAATGTTTGATAGAATTCGCCAGTGAAGCCATCTGGTCCTGGGCTTTTGTTTGTTGGAAGATTTTTAATCACAGCTTCAATTTCAGTGCTTATGATTGGACTGTTCATATTTTCTATTTCTTCTTGATTCAGTCTTGGCAGGTTGTGCATTTCTAAGAATTTGTCCATTTCTTCCAGGTTTTCCATCTTATTGGCATAGAGTTGCTTGTAGTAATCTCTCATGATCTTTTGTATTTCTGCAGTGTCAGTTGTTACTTCTCCTTTTTCATTTCTAATTCTATTGATTTGAGTCTTCTCCCTGTTTTTCTTGATGAGTCTGGCTAATGGTTTATCAATTTTGTTTATCTCCTCAAAGAACCAGCTTTTAGTTTTATTGATCTTTGCTATCATTTCGTTCACTTCTTTTTCATTTATTTCTAATCTGATCTTTATGATTTCTTTCCTTCTGCTACCTTTGGGGTTTTTTTGTTCTTCTTTCTCTAATTGCTTTAGGTGCAAGGTTAGGTTGTTTATGCGAGATGTTTCTTGTTTTGTAAGGTAGCGTTGTATTGCTATAAGCTTCCCTCTTAGAACTGCTTTTGCTGCATCCCATAGATTTTGGGTCGTCGTGTCTCCATTGTCATTTGTTTCTAGGTATTTTTTGATTTCCTCTTTGATTTCTTCAGTGATCACTTCTTTATTAAGTAGTGTATTTTTTAGCCTCCATGTGTTTGTATTTTTTACAGAACTTTTCCTGTAATTGATATCTAGTCTCATAGTGTTGTGGTCAGAAAAGATACTTGATACAATTTCAATTTTCTTAAATTTACCAAGGCTTGATTTGTGACCCAAGATATGATCTATCCTGGAGAATGTTCCATGAGTATTTGAGAAAAATGTGTATTCTGTTGTTTTTGGATGGAATTTCCTATAAATATCAATTAAGTCCATTTCGTTTAATGTATCATTTAAAGCTTGTGTTTCCTTATTTATTATCATGTTGGATGATCTGTCCATTGGTGAAAGTGGGGTGTTAAAGTCCCCTACTATGAATGTGTTACTGTTGATTTCCCCTTTTTTTTTTTTTTTTTTTTTTGTGGTATGCGGGCCTCTCACCATTGTGGCCTCTCTCGTTGCAGAGCACAGGCTCCGGACGCGCAGGGTCAGCGGCCATGGCTCACGGGCCCAGCCGCTCCACGGCATGTGGGATCTTCCCGGACCAGGGCACGAACCCATGTCCCCTGCATCGGCAGGCGGACACCCAACCGCTGCGCCACCAGGGAAGCCCCTGATTTCCCCTTTTATGGCTGTTAGTATTTGCCTTATGTATTGAGGCACTCCTATGTTGGGTGCATAAATATTTACAATTGTTATATCTTCTTCTTGGATCGATCCCTTGATCATTATGTAGTGTCCTTCTTTGTCTCTTGTAATAGTCTTTATTTTAAAGTCTATTTTGTCTGATATGAGAATTGCTACTCCAGCTTTCTTTTGGTTTCCATTTGCATGAAATATCTTTTTCCATCCCCTCACTTTCAGTCTGTATGTGTTTCTAGGTCTGAAGTGGGTCTCTTGTAGACAGCAAATATATGAGTCTTGTTTTTGTATCCATTCAGCCAATCTGTGTCTTTTGGTGGGAGCATTTAGTCCATTGACATTTAAGGTAATTATCAATATGTATGTTCCTATTCCCATTTTCTTATTTGTTTTGGGCTCGTTATTGTAGGTCTCTTCCTTCTCTTGTGTTTCTTGCCTAGAGAAGTTCCCTTAGCATTTGTTGTAAAGCTGGTTTGGTGGTGCTGAACTCTCTCAGCTTTTGCTTGTCTCTAAAGGTTTTAATTTCTCCATCAAATCTGAATGAGATCCTTGCTGGGTAGAGTAATCTTGGTTGCAGGTTTTTCTCCTTCATCACTTTAAACATGTCCTGCCAGTCCCTTCTGGCTTGCAGAGTTTCTGCTGAAAGATCAGCTGTTAACCTTATGGGGATTCCCTTGTGTGTTATTTGGTGTTTTTCCCTTGCTGCTTTTAATATGTTTTCTTTGTATTTAATTTTTGACGGTTTGATTAATATGTGTCTTGGCATATTTCTCCTTGGATTTATCCTGTATGGTACTCTCTGTGCTTCCTGGACTTGATTAACTATTTCCTTTCCCATATTAGGGAAGTTTTCAACTATAATCTCTTCAAATATTGTCTCAGTCCCTTCCTTTTTCTCTTCTTCTTCTGGAACCCCTATAATTTGAATGTTGGTGTGCTTGATGTTGTCCCAGAGGTCTCTGAGACTGTCCTCAGTTCTTTTCATTCTTTTTTCTTTATTCTGCTCTGCAGTAGTTATTTCCACTATTTTATCTTCCAGGTCACTTATCCGTTCTTCTGCCTCAGTTATTCTGCTATCGATCCCATCTAGAGTACTTTTAATTTCATTTATTGTGTTGTTCATCGTTGCTTGTTTCATCTTTGGTTCTTCTAGGTCTTTGTTAAATGTTTCTTGCATTTTGTTTATTCTCTTTCCAAGATTTTGGATCATCTTTACTATCATTATTCTGAATTCTTTTTCAGGTAGACTGCTTATTTCCTCTTCATTTGTTAGGTCTGGTGCGTTTTTATCTTGCTCCTTCATCTGCTCTGTGTTTTTCTGTCTTCTCATTTTGCTTATCTTACTGTGTTTGGGGTCTCCTTTTTTCAGGCTGCAGGTTCGTAGTTCCCATTGTTTTTGGTGTCTGTCCGCAGTGGCTAAGGTTGGTTCAGTGGGTTGTGTAGGCTTCCTGGTGGAGGGGACTAGTGCCTGTGTTCTGGTGGATGAGGCTGGATCTTGTCTTTCTGGTGGGCAGGTCCACGTCTGGTGGTGTGTTTTAGGGTGTCTGTGGACTTATTATGATTTTAGGCAGCCTGTCTGCTAATGGGTGTGGTTGTGTTCCTGTCTTGCTAGTTGTTTGGCATAGGATGTCTAGCACTGTAGCTTGCTGGTCGTTGAGTGGAGCTGGGTGCTGGTGTTGAGATGGAGATCTCTGGGAGATTTTCGCCATTTGATATTATGTGGAGCTGGGAGGTCCCTTGTGGACCAGTGTCCTGAAGTTGGCTCTCCCTCCTCAGAGGCACAGCACTGACTCCTGGCTGCTAAACCAAGAGCCTTTCATCCACATGGCTCAGAATAAAAGGGAATAAAAGTAGAAAGAAAGAATTAGTAGAAGTAGAAAGAGAGATAGAAAGAAAGAAAGAAAGAAAGAAAGGAGGGAGGGAGGGAGGAAGGATGGAAGGATGGAAGGAAGGAAAAAAAGAAAGGAGATAAAGTAAAATAAAATAAAGTAAGATAAAATATAATAAAGTTATTAAAATAAAAAACTAATTATTAAGAGAAAAAAAAGAAAAAAATTAAAAAAACAAAAATAAAATGGATGGACAGAACCCTAGGACAATTGGTGGAAGCAAAGCTATGCAGACAAAATCTCACACAGAAGCATACACATACACACTCAGAAAAAGAGGAAAAGGGGAAAAAACAATAAATCTTGCCCTCAATGTCCACCTCCTTAATTTGGGATGATTGGTTGTCGATTCACGTATTCCACAGATGCAGGGTACATCAAGTTGATTGTGGAGCTTTAATCCACTGCTTCTGAGGCTGCTGGGAGAGATTTCCCTTTCTCTTCTTTGTTCTCACAGCTCCCAGGGCCTCAGCTTTGGATTTGGCCCCGCCTCTGCATGTAGGTCGCCAGAGGGCATCTGTTCTTCACTCAGACAGGACGGGGTTAAAGGAGCTGCTGATTCGGGGCCTCTGGCTCACTCAGGCCGGCGGGGGAGGGAGGGGCACGGAGTGCGGGGCGAGCCTGCGGTGGCAGAGGCCAGCATGACGTTGTACCAGCCTGAGGCCGCCGTGCGTTCTTCCGGCGGAAGTTGTCCCTGGATGCCGGGACCCTGGCAGTGGCGGGCTGCACAGGCTCCGCGGAAGATGGGTGTGGAGAGTGACCTGTGCTCGCACACAGGCTTCTTGGTGGCGGCAGCAGCAGCCTTAGCGTCTCATGCCCGTCTCTGGGGTCCGCGCTTTTAGCCGCGGCTCGCGCCCGTCTCTGGAGTTCCTTTAAGCAGCGCTCTTAATCCCCTCTCCTCGCGCACCAGGAAACAGAGGGAAGAAAAAGTCTCTTGCTTCTTCGGCAGGTCCAGACTTTTCCCCGGACTCCGTCCCGGCCAGCAGTGGCGCACTAACCCCCTGCAGGCTGTGTTCACGCCGCCAACTCCAGTCCTCTCCCTGCGCTCCGACCGAAGCCCGAGCCTCAACTCCCAGCCCTGCCCGCCCCGGCGAGTCAGCAGACAAGCCTCTCGGGCTGGTGAGTGCCGGTTGGCCCCGATCCTCTGTGCGGGAATCTCTCCGCTTTGCCCTCCGCACCCCTGTTGCTGTGCTCTGCTCTGCGGCTCCGAAGCTTTTCCCCTCCACCACCCGCAGTCTCTGCCCGCGAAGGGGCTTCCTAGTGTGTGGATACTTTTCCTCCTTCGCAGCTCCCTCCCACTGGTGCAGGTCCCGTCCCTATTCTTTTGTCTCTGTTTATTCTTTTTTCTTTTGCCCTACCCAGGTACGTGAGGGGTGTCTTTCCTTTTGGGATGTCTGAGGTCTTCTGCCAGCATTCAGTAGGTGTTCTGTAGGAGTTGTTCCATGTGTAGATGTATTTCTGGTGTATCTGTGGGGAGGAAGGTGATCTCCGCGTCTTACTCTTCCGCCATCTTCCCGGAAGCCTCCTCGTGGCTTTCTTGTCTCTTAGCAATAACTCTCCTCCCAGTTTGTCAGATTCTAATTCATCATAAAGACAAGACTCAGCAAATGTCCTGGGGGGAAAGCAACCCACAGAAAGTCAACTCACCTCCCTACGTTTCTCTTCTCTGTAGACTCTTGCACTCTCAAATCCTGGTTACCTTGGCAGCTCTCCAATAACTTCAAGTAAATATTTTAGGGTTTTATCTGATTTCCTAGTTAGTTTTGGAATTATTACCGTCATAATCTAAAGCAGATGTCCATAGCTTTATTTTTTTTTTAAGTATGTAACTAGCATATGGATTATACTTTTACCGTGGGCATTAAGACAATTTTTGGTAAAGAAAGATGCTAAGGTAGTCATAAAGGCAGGTGGAAAAATGAGCTTTTTAAAAAGGTTTATGAGGTGTGCACTATATATAATCCAAAACAAAATAGGGAAATAGCATCTTGAGTAGACAAACGGTGCTTGTGTTCTATCCTTTGACCATGGAATCTATAAATACCTTTAAAATTTATTTTGTGGAGTGAAATAGATAGGGCTGGAGCAAGGGGTAGATTAAACCATGTTTAGCATAAGCTCATATATTCAGAGATAAACTTATAAAGAGATGAAGAGCAAAACTTCTGACTTAAGCCATTGAACCTTGAAATATATTCAATAGCTCTGAGCTGCCAAGAGTGATGACTTTTGTAATTTTGCACATGGGCATGTGACATAGTGTTATACTTCTCATGTGCTGCAAAACATGTATTAAATGACGTCTCTCCTTGGAGATAAGTTACTTTTGCAAAAGACCTGGGTTAGGAAGATTAGATTATTTCTAGTTTTGAACTTGGGATGGCTCAGTGGGAAAATTCATCCAATTGTTATTTTCTGTTTCATGCTTTGGACCATGTAACGGAACAAGGATTTATCCAAATGCATAATGTGGTTTTCCTTTCTTTCACTAACATACTGAAAATCACTCTGTCTTCTGCAGACCCTGTATCAAAGGTTGTGTAATAAGTCGTGGGACAGATGTCAGGAGATAACAACGGTATTTTGGACAGCTCACTCAAACTTCCATTAACTGCCTTTGCCTTTTCTGTGAAAAGAGGAAGCCAAGGAATCAAAATTCTGAGAATGTGAGGTGATTTCCTTTGAAGAAAAAGTTTGAAGACCAGCAGTTGAACTCAGCAGGAGTCAAACAACTGCTTCAGAATTGAAGTGCAGAGCAAATCTCATCAGATCCCTGTGCCCAGGGGTATTTCTGGTGAAGTTGGGCAAGGTGTGGGGGGGTGATGTCTGGGGGAGATGAGACTTCTGGAAATGGGGCCTCTGGGGATCTGGGACATGTTTTTTGATGCCATTAGAGTTAAGAGTGAAGGAAGTGCTTGCCCTTTGACTTATTTTTAAACTTTGGAGAGTAAGCACTAGAAAGTGCCCCCAGGCATTTAGAAAAGCAGAAGGTCCTAGAAGATGGAAAAGTCCTCTTCCTGAATGTCTTTTAAAAAGGATAAGAATTCCTTGCAGACCTTCACTGTCATCCAAACATCCCTTGTTTTGCATCTCTGCACTCTGCCCATGGTCATCATTCCACCTATAATACTCTTTTCTAAATTCCACTTCTTTGACTATTTGAATCTGCTCAGCCTTCAAAACCAGTTCAAACCCTACCTTCTCAATGAAGCCATCCCAAGTGCAGAACTGATGCTTAGAAAGAGAATGGGGCTTGGAATGTGTCTCTGGGGATCTTCTCTGTAGAGCTGATAGATGGTGCAGGGAGGGCTGGATGCATTCTTCAAAGAATCGAGTAGAGAGATTTGCGCTTTGAGAGGATTTGCACATTTAGGAGGCAGGAGCAGGACAAGGAAGGTCTGAAGAGATGAGGAAAGTCTGCAACCCAAGGAGGAAATGAGCACCAGTGAGAACAGCAGCATCAGCAGATCCTGAGAGGTCCAGAGGGTCAGAGAAGTAGCCATTAGGTTTTGTCACTGTGGGGTCACACAAGGCTTTCAAGATATTTATCTTGTGTGTTTGTGATAAAAGAGGGATACACAGCAGTATTCTGAAAATTAAATGATTAAAAATTGCTCTGTGGCGTGCAGTTATAAAGTCATCATCATGGTTATTATAGCTATAGAGAATGCTCTACATCATTTTCTTCTACCCTCATGATTTCTTTGGTTCAAAGAGGATTTCTCTGCTTCCAAGGGGATTTTAGATAAACATTTTCTCTGCTTTCTTCTCTGTCTCTCTTTCTCATTAGTTGCCTCCAAAAACATCACACACAGGAGACTGCATTCTTGAAGTTTCCTTTTCCATCTAATTGCCGTTTTCTCTCATATTGAAAACAAACTCAATCTTTGCCACTTAAACAACATTGTATTTGGAGACTGTCAAACTTAATTAAAGCTGAATATTTTTCCAGGTGGTGTATTAAGGACCAATGTAATAGACTGTGCTCAGGGACAGAGACCAGCCATTTAAGGGATTCTCTGGGCAGGGAGGTGGAGTTTTATTTACGGGTGATGTGTGGAGATAAGCCTTCCCCAACTGATTCAGAGAAAACAACTCCCTCTCCTTCACCGCTGGTCCATTAGGATCGAACATGCTTCCAGTTTGCTTTCTCGAGGAAGAGAAAGAAAAATAGATCAATAATACTTATGATTTCTTGAAAAGAGTGTTCCTTGCTGCAGCGTTGCTCCATTAAGGCTCTTTGCTATTAATAGAGTTGTGCTGGCCTCAGTGGGCAACATTAGCCACATTTCATTATATCAAGAGGGTTATGAAAATTGTCTTTGTGATGTCCAGCTGAAAATGGTCATAAACCTCATGTTAACTTGAGTGCAAGTCTGACATGCTAAGAATAATTTTGTGATGGCATTCTTTTATGATAAAATGATAATTTAAAAATAATAAAAACAATAATAATACATATCTTTTATTGACTGCTTTTCATGTACTAGGACCTGTGCTAAGTGCTTTGTATATACAATACTATTTAATCTTCAGAGTAATATTGTGAAGGTGGCAATCGCAGGCTATTTTCAGTTGAGGCATTTTAAGCACAGCCAGGTTAAGTAACTTCCTCAAGACCACATAGAAGACTGAAATTTGAACCCCAGCCTTCCTAACTCTACAGCTCAATTTCTCTTAACCAGATCATTTTGCTTTAATATAGTCAGTGATTTATGAATCTGCAACATATACTATTAATTCTACAGAATAAATTTCCCATTTAGAAATACATAACGCTCTGTTTTTTGAAGAGTCACAAATGATTAATTTAATATTCATGCTTAAGTGTTCTATTAAGAAATTCCAACTCAGATATTTTCATGGTTTAAGATGTCAGATAAAATTACTCAAAGCATCTATTTTCAAAAAACTCTTCATGCTGCTCTTTATAATCACAACATTAAATCTACAAATTTACTCCACAGATAAATTAGGTTATTAATAATATTGTCTATAGCTTTTAATCTACTTTAGAACATCATACAAATCAGTACTGATCCCATCAGTAATACATATTCATCTGTGCTTCTTAATAGTTTTGGAAATGAGCTACAGAGGGCTTCATGTTTATGGATGTCTGCATGCATTTCTCAATAGTTAATGAGGCTTGGTTTGGGGCACTTGAATGCGTTTGTCACATGATGAGATGCAGAACAGGTATGGAAATCTATTCCTCAGTTCCCAGATGCTCCATTATCCCTGTTTCATTATTAATCACTCAATAAACAGTATCATTCAGTAACTCTGGGCTTAAGCATCGAGCTTTGCTTGAATATCAAGTGTAGACACAGTTCCTACCTTCAAGGGTTTTGCAGTAATGTTGGACAGATAAGAATAAGTTGTGAAACAAGCATGAAATATGAATTATATGGTAAAGATAAGTGTTGGAGGAATTTGAAGTTTGAAGAGATCATGGAAGGCTGAGGAGGTCAGGAGAGGTGTTATGTGTTCAGAAGGTGGGCAGGAGTTGAAGGCGGAGGGGAAGAGAGATGGTGTCCCCAGCGCTTATGGAAACAGATGGAGATGGGGGCTAGCTGATGAGCAAGGTGACTGCTGTAGCAGATGTCATTTAGGATGTGATGAGGGATAAACTTGTCTGGATAATGTGGGACCATGATAGGGAAGACAGGTAACAGGTCTGCCCAATGTAAAACAGAATAGCTGGGTTAAATAAAGAATGTTTCATGCCCTTAACTTGATGTGAGAGGGAGGTGATGTGGGAAGGATAGGGAAACATAAAATTATGGCAAATACATTGAAAGAACTGTCTTGGGCAGTTACTAGTGGAGAATTTTGATTGATTCGTGTTGGACTTCCTAACAAAGTTTCCATAATATCTCTTATTGGTATTATTTACATGTTTATTATTAAAAACAGTATAATAACATTAAAAGATTTTTTTAAAGAGAAGTCTGTATTTCCACCACTCTGATGTAAGAGAAAAACTAGCCTTATTTTTGTATATTCTTTTCCAATTTGGCTTCCCATAATTGTACTTAGATGGTGACAGAATTTTGTGTTCTGATCTTTTCACATAACACCTAGCTTTCCATGTGTCCATGTAGTGTTTATAATTACGATTTTTAATAGACACATAGTCTCCCATTGAGTCACTTTAACAGTTTGCTAATGCATTAGACTATTGTTGGATGCTTGCATTGTTTTCTACTCTCTGTCACTATACATGACACTACAAAGGACACTGGCATGCAGGTGACTTTTTTTTGGCTCCTATTGAGTTACTACTTCTTAAGCACATGTTCCTGGGAGGGTAACTACTAGTTCATAGGCTAGGAACACATTGTGGCATTTTCTGTGTAATATAAGGCTGCACTTTGAAGGCCCTTACCGATGGAAGATGCCACCAGCAGGAAATGAGGGTGCCATTGTCACCTCAAATTTGGAGCAGGAAGAAAAACACTGTTGTGGATGGTAAACTACCATTTCATTCATTGGATTTCTCTGTAACTATGACTTTTGTTTCTTTTACGTTTACTTTCTAAATAGTAAGGAAAGAGAGGAGGCTGAAGTGGGTCATAAAGAAAAGCAATTGATAGGTGACGGGGCAAGAAAAAGGAGAATGAGAAGAAAAGGAGAGGAAGCCATGGAGAGCTATGATGGGAAGATGAGTAAAGGGGGAAACATGGTACAGATGTACGATTGTCGATAAAGAGTGAAGACGCCTGTTGGAACCCTTTTGTTTCTGGATGCTGTCGCCTAATCTGTCCCAAAAGCCTGAGAGTTTCTGGGAGGGTCTGGTCTGGAAATTTCCACTCCATCTCCTCAGCTCTGGGCACCTCCTGAGGTTCTGTGTTTTTCATAAAGACTCATTCCACCAGGGCCTCCTGACTTTCTTCACGGCTTCTATCTGCAGGTGGTGCTAATGGCCTTGCTCTTGGCCAGCTGGGCATGGAGGTGGGATTGTTAGGAGGGCCGGCTGTGTATCTGGGGGCTTCCTCCCTCCTCTCATGCCCTTGCCTTTGGCCTCTCCTTGGGCAGGTGTTTGGGAGAGGCCTTCACTGTTAAGGTTGGTCTCTGGGTGTGCCCTCCCATTATCTTAGATCTCTGGGGATCACAGCTGTGGAGAGAGAGTGCACAAATACGGTTTTGATTTTTTTTTTTTTGAATTAAGTTTCAAAGACATTTATTCATGCAGGACTACAAGTAGGACCTTGTCTACATTGGCTGGGAAACATTTAGAAAGAGAGTGTGCAGGGGTGGCAGTTCCTCCCCTAAGACTTCACACATTTTCTAGTCTTATCATATTTTTGTCAATGTTTAATTAGCAAAAGTGTAAACTTCAAGAAATTTTAAAATAATTTTAGCCATCATGGAATGTTTGAAGAGCAGAAGAAATAGGGGCTATAAGAAATCAGTGTTTTCCTCCTGCGTGATTTTGCAGGTCCTAAGCAATGGAGACATTTCCTCTCCCTGGACTCCTCTTCCCCTGGATAGTCACATGACTTGTTCTCTCACTTCCTTTAGGCCTTTGTTCAAGTACCAGTTCCTCAGAGAAGCCCTCTCCAACCATCCTAGCTATGAGCCTGTCCTCCCTCACATTCAATTCTGTATGTGCTTTATTTTTCTTTAAAGTGGTTGTCTGATACTATTGCTATTAACTTATTTTTTATAATCTCTTTCACCAGTCAAAACAAAAGTTCCTTTTTTTTTAAAAGAGATTGGTGTAGACTCTTTTTTAAAGGTCATTGTGAACTTTTAAATTTAATTAATTAACTTATTAATTTATTTTGGCTTCATTGGGTCTATGTTGCGCGTGCAGGGTTTTCTCTGGTTGTGGCAAGCGGGGGCTTCGTTGCAGTGGGTGGGCTTCTCATTGCAAAAGCTTCTCTTGTTGCAGAGTGCGGGATCTAGGGTACACAGGCTTCAGTCGTTGTGGCATGTGGGCTCAGTAGTTGTGGCTCGCGGGCTCTAGAGCACAGGCTCAGTAGTTGTGGTGCACAGGCTTAGTTGTTCTGTGGCATGTGGGGTTTTCCCAGACTAGGGATTAAACCCGTGTCCCCTGCATTGGCAGGTGGATTCTTAACCACTGTGTCACCAGGGAAGTCCCGAAACAAAAGTTCTTATAAGGCAGAGACTTTTGATCCCCCTAAGCATTGTATCCCTGACACCTAGAACAGTGCCTGACACATAGTAGGTGCTCAAAAAATATTGTGGAATGAATGAATAAACTAATGAGACAAATGTATTGGATCTTTTGACTTAAAACAGAAAAAAAGTTGTTCTAAAAATAATCACACTTGGAACAATACTCAGGCATTTAGAAGAAATGTCTTGGTTACAGAAGAGACAGGATAAGAAATGAAGACGGCTTAGGGGACCAGAGTATCCTAATACTAGAAACTCAAATGCATATCCAGCTGACAAGCTGGCCTTCATGTGTGAAGTGTAGCTTGTTATCCTTATATCAGTCTATGGGAACATGCATCATGCATGTGGGAGCAGGGCCACATATGTGGAAGCTCTAGTTCCCAGGACTGAGTAATGGGGAGGATGGTGGAGGCTGACTGTTCAGAATCTGAGAAGAGTCAGGGTACAATTATCTTACCAAACATGGGTTGATGAAGATTGGAGTTAGAGAGTATAGGAAGTAGGTATCTCCTGTTCCCACCCCTCTCTCCTTCCAATACTATCATGCCATTCTCTTTTCCTAGAGAGTATCTGAGCTGGAAGTGGAGAGGGGTGTAGGGTGACAATCACCTCTCCTTTCACAAGTCATAGTGACCTCAGCCAGGTTTGGGAACCGAATGTAGCACAGTGCCCCAGGGTCCAGGTGAGGACACTGCAGAGATGTGGCCAGCATTAGGAAAGGGCACACTTGTCCACGGCTCTTTCTCTCTTCACTGCTAGTGTGGCCCTCTTTCTCCCGCCCCGAGCTCCTCTGCGCCACTGGGCAACAGGTCTGAATTACCTGTTCAGACAGGTTCACCATTTTTTCTGAAGGTTACTGGAATTTGCTTTAAAACTTAGGTATTAGAAGATGAAGATTTCCTGAAAGAAATTTCACTCCTGGGACAACAAATGGGGTCAGGTCTCAGGAGAGAGAAGTTTTCCCCTGTCCTGAGAAATCCTGAATGCCTAGTGGGACAGACTGTGTGCAAAATTGAGCCCGATTCTCCACCGACACGGTATGCCTGTCCTTTTCTATGTGGCTTTGCAGCTCTTCCCAACAAGGGGAACAGTTCATTTCCCCTTGAGTTCTGCACCAGCTGCAAGCCTAGGCCTCAGGAGACTTGCAAGAGAAAGCGATCTTCTATGGCTTTGTTGCCTGAAATGGAGAGGGGAGGGCAGATGTGCAAAGAGCATCTATTCCTTACCTTACCATTGAACATGCTAAACCCAAAAGATGGCAGCAGAAAAGAAATGTATTGATGAGGAAAAATTCGGTTTATTTTCTTTAATATGGTTGAAAATATAAGTATAGATCTCCATGTTTTAACTGCTACACAACAAACTACCCCTGGACTTTCATTTGGTCATTTGGAATCTTTCCACTGCCATATGAACCATCTTGGGCTAGCCTGTTGAGTGACACGGGGCATGTGACTCAGTCACTGCTGTCACTCCAACTCTCAGACAGTCAAGCCCCAGACACGTGGTGAGGCCACCCTAGGTCAGTCAGCTCCCAGACAACTGCCAGATGACTTCAGACTCATGAACGAGCCTGGCTAAGAGGGGCAGAGTCTGGTCCAGATCCACAGACCGCACAGCTGACTCATGCACTTATAGGCAAAAACAAATGGTCGTTATTTTAAGCCATTTAGTTGTAGGGAATTTGTAACATTGCAATAGATAATGGATACACCTAGACTCAGGGGAGGATGGATGGGAACCCAACATCTGGCTGAGTGTGGGAGCCCTTTCCCACTCAGCCATCCAGAGGGGAAAATGGCAGTGTGGGTGTCTGCAGTGAAGTTTATTCATAGAACCGAAGAGCCGGAGCAGCTAGCCTCCAGACACTGCCATGGAGCTCCTTCCATGGGAGCAGGTCTAAGCTCTGGCTTCAGTCATGAGGGTAAAGCAACCAGCACTGGCCCTTTGGACACCACCCGATCTTCGATCTAACAACGATGGAGAAGGGCTATTCTCTTGAGGATTAGACCACTTGAAAATTCAGGCAGGAGGTGTTCTCAAGCTGGGGGATTATTTGCCTTCTAAACTATGACACAGGAGACTACAGTTATGTGGAGAAAATGATTATTGGATTATTGGACTGTTGGTCTTGGCAACTTTTCATTTTAGTGTTAATCCCACCCACACCCTGCCAAGGGTCCTCCAGATCCCACACAGCTCCAGGTCATGAGAGGCAAGGATGTTGATGTTATTAGGATGCGGGAGTGATAGATACGGTGGAGAGAAGGATGAACAAGATGATGTGAGCCCAGCATTTGGTGGTAACTAAGGGCGAAGCCACAGGAGGAGAAACGGAATAAAAAGCTCTTAAGCTGCAATCAATAAACCCAATTTAGAGCCACGCCCCTCCCTGCAGCCCCTCCCTGCAGCCCCCAGCTGTGCTCTCCACGCCCCTCCCTGCAGCCCCCAGCTGTGCTCTCCACTCTGTCTCAGTCCTTCCACAACCCGTGTCAAGAATTTCAAGGCTTTGCTCAGTAGTAGAAATTTTCATGGATAAACACTGGAATTAGGACTTGACTTTCCTTTAGAGACAAAGGCTCAGGACTAAACATGGCACCCTCCCTGTGGTGAAGTGGCTTTCTGGTACAATTCAAAGGGAATTCTGTATTGGCCTAGGATGGCAATGTAAGGAAGTTGATGTGTCAGTCAATGCACCTTTCATGTTCCAGAGAAAGTAGTAACTTAGTGACTAGCTGGAAAATGAAAAAGATCATCCCAGGTTTCTGAAGATGGCTGTGTGGCCTCCGTGGAGCCATTTGACGGTGGTTGTTTACAGCCTTGTTTACTGTTTTCGGTTGTAATATGGAAGGCTCAGTGGGTATTGCTCAAAGCACTTTGCCGTGTGTGTAGTTAAAGGTTCTTAAATGACAGAGATGACGGTATCTACTCTCAGCTGCTGTCTGTGCTTTCTCTTTCTGGAAGCTTTGGTCATATCCTATTTTTTTTTTTTTTTGCGGTACGCGGGCCTCTCCCTGTCGTGGCCTCTCCCGTTGTGGAGCACAGGCTCCAGACGCGCAGGCTCAGCGGCCATGGCTCATGGGCCCAGCCGCTCCGCGGTATGTGGGATCCTCCCGGACCGGGTCACGAACCCGTATCCCCTGCATCGGCAGACGGACTCTCAACCACTGCGCCACCAGCGAAGCCCTTTGGTCCTATCTTATTTCCTCTGTGGTTTGCGTTTCAGATGAGTGTTTTGAAAATATGTTGTGGAAAGAATCACAATTTCTAATATTTAAAATTTAGACTGTAGTTTCTTTTAAAATATGAATGTTTTCTCAGTCAGGTTAAGTCATTGCATACCTGCCTCCATATATTTACTTTGCTTCTTAGTCAGAAGTTTCAAACTTGGTTGAGTAGATTCAAATACCAAGGGGATAAAGAAAAAAAATAATATAGCAGGCAGGCCCTTCCCAGGTTATGGTACAAATGGCGCCAACCCCAGTCCTTCCCAGAGTGCGTTGCCTGAACACCTACCCCCAGTAGGAAGTATAGGAACACTGATTCCCTGCAGGCTCCTGCTGCATCCTTGTTTGCTGCGCTAAAGCTGGGGATCTATGAGGGTCTGGGGCGGGGGAGCCTTGGTCCTATATTGCTGTGTAAAGTACAGTGTAGGGCTGCAGCTGCTCAGAAGGCAGGAGCCTCCGTCAGCTGTGCCCAGCAATGCAGGCAAAGTCCTCGACTTCCCAAATGGTCCAGGTGCTCAGGAGGCCTCACCTTCATGGTAACCAATCCTCACTGATCATCTCCCATCTCTCCAGAGTTCTTCTGTGGAAGGATTCCTGGCTGAATTGCCAGGAGTCTTTGGATTCAGACCTTCCAAACCTCTATTTCTTGCTGGTATGAGGCTGTGGAGATCCAGGCTGAAGGGCCAGTACCTCCAAGGAACCTAAGAGCCTAGGAAGATGTCTGAGGAATGTCATAGTGGACAGCCTATCCCTAGAGGTAGACCAGAAGCTTCTCAGTAACACAATGGCAGTGGTCTCTCCAAGGATGGAGACATCAGGCTACCCAGGTAGGTGAAGCAGGGCTGGGGGTAACTGCACATTCATTGCACACCCACATCTGAAACCAAAGCTCACTTAGCCATGACCTCTTTCAGCTCTTATGTAGAGACACTTCCCAGGGACCAGTGGTCATGAGGAGTATTGAGTTCCAGGATCCAGTTATTGGGACCAGTGCTATGTCCCACCTCAGCCACAGCAAACACTACCTCTCTGGGAGGGCCCTTCCCTTCTCCCGGGTCCTTAGACCATAGCCTCTGCACCTACCCTCTGTCCTAATCTGGATTCCCTGCAAGACCATGAGATAAGAATGTGGGTAGGAGTGGCTTAGGTGGGAGGGAATTCTAAGAAGCACAGCTGGGAAGTGAGGCAGAGAAGAGAAGAAAGATAATGAAAGTTTTGTTATGAGCAGGTAACCAATAAGGGCAACGGGACTCAACCTGCCTGAGGACCCTCTGAGAGACCATGAAGAGCCACATCTCGACTGTTGTGCTGGGGCACGATAGTTGCGATACCCACCAGCAACCTCCCTTATTTGTTAAGGGTCAGGCCAACGCCCTGGCCCTCTGCCCAGTCCTGCCTGTGGCAGAGCACCCACCTTTGTGGGAAGACACCCTCAAGCAGAAATGCAGGAAGCCCTTGTGAGGCAAAAGTGTGCAGGAGGATTCCGGAAGGGCTGAGGAGATATGGGAGTGATTTGGAGAGTGCCCACCACTCCTTCTAAGGCAGACCTCACCCACTGTCTCCAGGTTATGCACTGCCCCCTCCTCTTCTGTAGAGTGGCTGGCAACTTTTCTTATCAAAAAGAAAACAGAAATACACACATGCATGAATTTAATCCCTCCCAGAGAAGACCACTGCATTTAGAACAGGAATTTGTGAAAATAGGCTAAGGACATATACAGTGAAAAACACCAGGGACTTCCCTGGCGGTCCAGTGGTTAAGACTATGCGCTTCCAATGCAAGGGGCGTGGGTTTGATCCCTTGTCAGGGAGCTAAGATCCCACATGCTGCTCGGCCCAAAAAAAAAATTAATTACTTGAAAAAAATTGTTTTTAATTTAAAAAAAAAAGAAAACCACACCGGATAGGTGGTTTCACCTTGAGGCATGGTGTCAGCATTTTGTAATGACTCCCCATTCAGTCATTGCCTGGGGTTTCAGGGAGAGGGGTGTCATCAATTTCCTGAGAAGGGGGCTGCAGGGAGTTAGCAGTAGCTGGGAGATGGGTGCACTGGCAGCTAAAAGGGAGCAAGGTGGGAAGGAACAGCATCCATGACATTTCTCTTCCCATCACAGTTGTAGTGCTTAATAGCTGTTTAAAAATTTTCTGTGATTGTGGTTTAGCATAATGAAGACATCTAATGTGATGTTGGGGACATCTGACAATGATGAAGTGTTGTTATTTTCCATCCTCTCCCTTTACCTTAACACGCTTTTCATTAAGGAAGCATGCAAGTCAGAAATAGTTCAGGTGGCTGTGTTGTTTATGGGTGGGACTAACACGCTGTTGTGCCTCATGGCATTTCCTATGCCCTAATGTGTTGTAATGAAGTAAAGATGTCTGCCTCATCCTCAGAGGGTTCCATGATATGTTCCCAAGTGGGTGATGCTGCTTTTCATGACATGCCACATGGAGAATCTGAACAACCTTTTCAGTATTAACTAGTTGAGGATGTATGGATAGATCCAGAATTTTGGATGGAATGAATAACCACTAGAGTTTATTTCCTCCCGTTGGGATCCTAATGAAGAGAGGCAAACCTTCCGCCCAGGAGAATAATCTGCTAATAGCAGGGAAGACATTCTTGGGTGGTAGAAATTGAAACTAAGGTTTTCATAATGGAAGGAGTCTGTTGGATTTGCAACCCGCCGAGTCAAAAACAGAATTTACTACATGCTTCTGCTTGACCTTCAGGCTGATACAAATTGAAATGGCAGAATTGATCTCCTCCTTAATTTATGGCGTTGCAAAGGGGGACGACAAACTCTTGTTTTCCTGCTTCTCAGAGAAACCTTGCCTTAATTCTCCTTGGAGAGGCATTTTTGTATTCTGAAGAAAATTCTCTTAAACTGTAACATTAATATCAGAAATCTTACTTGTCTTGCTAAAGGTGATTACTACTGTCGTTCATTTGCAGAAAAAAGAAAGCAAGGCTTATTGCAGAAAGAAAAATCTAGGAGTTTTCTTATTCCTTGGATTTATGATGGTCATGGGAGGGGTTATGAGAAAGAGCTTTTCCAGACTGGGCTTTGAGTTACCTTTCTTGAAGTTAGAAACAAAAGATGAGACAGTATAGAAGATGCCTAAGTTAATTGTTGGCAGCCTGCTAAATTGACTTCATGCTCAGAAACCTTCCACTCCTTACCAATGACATAATCCCTGGTGATGTCTAAACCAAAACCTTAATTACTTCTACATTTGTTATTTTTGGCATAAAGGGAATGGTCCAAGGAAAGTTTTATTTTTTTAACGTCCCAATATACCATGAAAATGTTTACTTTGGAAGTCATATTTGTGAAATGCTTGTAAAACTGAAAAATCACTGTACAAATGAGAAGCATTATTATTGTTATTGGAGACAGACTTGGGAAGTATTTGCTTGGCACAGTTGGCCTTTGTGGAACATGCAGAGGTTTAGAAGGAGTGTGTGATGGGGTTCTGGTATTAACCACTGACCCCCCCTCAAAAGCCTTGGAGAAACTCCCAGCTGGTTCTGGTATGGTGTGATCCCCCACTTTGGTCTCTTGGTTGGTCCTGTAGACCAAAGCAGTCTACATCCCATAGCAGAATTGTAACCCTGGTTGCTTCCTCCTGCTTCGGTAAATCCTAAAGCATTCTTGGTCATGAATCTGCAACGACTCAATCTTCAAACTTAAAATGAGTATTCATCTTTCATGGTTCTTTCATGCCAGCTATTTTGGTTCCTAATTTTTCTATCCATAAATCCATAAAGTGCTTGAAGGGTGACTCTTCTCAGATCTAATATTTTCTGCAAATTCCTTCTGTGAATGCTGTTTTGGTAAAGTTTTACAGCGCTCACGGACTCTTTGAGAAAAGATAATAACTTTTGTGCTAAGTGGGTCCTGAGGACTTCCAGCCCTTACTGAGGAGAAGCTGTCTACTTTCTGGAAGTTTCCTGTTTATCCTATCATCCCTTCTGGCAGCTCAATGGCAATAAAAATAAATAAATAAATAAATCTATTTGTTTCACTCTGGGGACAGAGAGGTTCTGTTTAATTGTGGTAGGTAAAATAATGTCTGCTTCCACAAATGTCCACAATTGCTGGAGCTTGTGAATATGTTAAGTTACATGGCAAAGGGAAATTAAGGTTGCCAATCAGGTGACCTTAAAATAAGGAGACTGTCCTGGACTACTTGGGTGAGCCCAATGTAATTGCAAGGGTCCTTAAAAGTGGGAGAGGGAGGCAGGAGAGGAGGTCAGAGTGATGCTGTGGGAGAAGGTCTTAAGAGTCCGCTGATGACTTTGGAGATAGAGGAAGCCGATGAACGTTGGCCGCTTCCAGAAGCGGGAAAAGGCACGGATTCTTCTTAAAGAATTTAGCAAAGAATACAGCCAAAACCTGGATTTTACCAGTGAGACCCAAGTTAGATTTCTAACCCTATAAAACTGTAAGATAATAAATCTGTGAAGATTCAGGCCACTAACTTTGTGGTAATTTGTTATAGCAACATTAGAACACTAATACAATTTTTTAAAATTTATTTAGTTTTGGCTGTGTTGGGTCTTCGTCACTGCGTGCAGGCTTTCTCTAGTTGCGGTGAGTGGGGGCTACTCTTCGTTGAGGTGCACAGGCTTATCATTGAGGTGGCTTCTCTTGTGGCAGAGCACGGGCTCTAGGCGCGCAGGCTTCAGTAGTTGTGGCATGCAGGCTCAGTAGTTGTGGCTCACTGGCTTCGTTGCTCCACAGCATGTGGAATCTTCCCAGAGCGGGGCTTGAAACCATGTCCCCTGCATTGGCAGGCAGATTCTTAACCACTGTGCCACGAGGGGAGCCCCCTAATACAATTGTTTTATTTCAAATTTTATGTGGGGTTCCTGGGATACAGACAATTTGTACTATAATTTTGTTGTTGCTACTTGGTAATGGTTATGGTTCACTGAGTCCTCACTGCAGACATAGGCACTGCTCTAGATGCTTTGCAGAAATTAATTTATTTAACCTGTATGTAGAATCTATGATGTGAGTACATTAGCATCCTTGTTTTCCAGAGAGAAACTCAGACTGAGCAGTCAGGTAATGTGCCCAAGTTCTCACAACTTGTTCTCAGTGGAATTGTGAGTTAGCACAGGCAGATTTCAAAAGCAGGTCAGGTTCTCCTGACTTCTGTGCTGCCTTGCTTTGCCGTGTAGGTAAGTAAGACTGTTTTGTGGTTGTGACATTTTAAGCCCTGAATCTCCTGATGAGATGGTGCTAAAGCCACAGCAACTCCCTCTGGGAATGTTGTCCCCAGGGTTGGGCTCGTTAGTAAATCACTGGCCTTGTTGAGAAAGACAAACATCCCCCAGCCTGGACAGAGACAACTTCCCAGCTGCATATTATAGAAGGGGTGGGACTGGGAAGCAGGGTGGGATCGGAAGAGGAGAAGGCATGGGATGTCAGGACAGAAGTCTTAGGCACCCAGCTGTGAACAGACTGTGGTCTCTATGACCTCTTTTAATAAGTATGATGTCTTTATCTTCTGGAGCCAAGAGTATGACTTGACATTGTAAGAGTCCATGCAGTTTGTCAAAAACTAACGAATGTGGAATAAAAGCAGAAATGCAACATAAAAGCGTAGTTCCCAAAGCCATGATTCTCCTACTTTTCTGGGCTACAGACCTTCCACAGGACATAGCAACCCCTTAATCCATCTGTTTCCACTCGGCCTGCTAATTAAAAAAAATTGAATCTCCACGCTGAAATCAGCAAAAAAAAAAAAAAAAAATCATGCTGCTCTTGATGAGAAAGCAATGAGGTATTTTGTTGGCTTTTACTCAAGACTACAAAGTATAAGTATTCAATCATGCTTGAAAAAAAATAAGTAACGATTGTCACATAAAGATAAAAATAAAGGATTCTTTCAGCCCCACACAACCCCTTCCACCGCACTTTGAGGGCCTTGCTGTAGGACATCTGCACACCACTGATTTGTAGGATGAGTGCATAGGGGAACAAAAATATGTTCTCCATTGTCCCAGGTCATTTCACGTTTATTTTTCAGAGTGCTGAGTTGATTTTTTTTTCTTGCTCTTTAGTCACTCCAAGCTTTAGTATTGTCCAATCAAATTAAAAGTCATCTCAATAATTTAGATTAATGTAAGTCTCTTCAATGGATACTAGTTTAAGTTGCATAAAAAAAATGAGACCATTAAAAGACTACTCTGGCAGGTTTATATGGAAACATGAGCATGCAGTATAGTAGTCATATTAATAGTATATTGTTTTATGTTCATTTCATCCCAAAGGATTTCAAAGAGCTTTACCAACTTTACAAATAATGTGTGTGTATACAATTAATGCAGGCATGCGTTAAACTTGTAGATAATTCCTGATATTATTAGCTCTCTCCCCCCTAATTTGAGTCTTATATCTTTTTTGGTATTCTCCGTATTTATATATTATACATCTTCTCCTCTTATCATTCAAGCAGTGAGAACCCAAACTTTTTTGTTTGTATATTCCATCAATAAATGTGTTGGAGCTTGTACCCCCACTACAAGAGTATGTTGTTACCTATAAATCATTCTCCCATACTGCAGTGCTGATGTGTGTGTTATAAAACATACCTAGAAATATAGAAACTAAAGATGATAACATAAAAATGAAATACACAAAAGTTTGAAAAGTGTTGCTACTTCTGAGGCTTTACACCTTCATTAGCTAATCTCTCAAGACAAAATAAATACCTAGAGAGAAATTTAGTGTTAATGGTCCTGGATGTAAGTCTACATTTCAAATAATGCTCTTGATGATTTTTTTTTAGCCTTTTTTTTTTTTTAAAGAAGATGTTGGGGGTAGGAGTTTATTAATTTATTTATTTTTGCTGTATTGGGTCTTTGTTTCTGTGCGAGGGCTTTCTCTAGCTGTGGCAGGCAGGGGCCACTCTTCATCGCGGTGTGCGGGCCTCTCACTATCGCGGCCTCTCTTGTTGTGGAGCACGGGCTCCAGATGCGCAGGCTCAGTAGTTGTGGCTCACGGGCCTAGCTGCTCCGCGGCATGTGGGATCCTCCCAGACCGAGGCTCGAACCCGTGTCCCCTGCATTAGCAGGCAGATTCTCACCCACTGCGCCACCAGGGAAGCCCTTTTTAGCCAATTTTATCTGACAAAAACTTCATTATGAAAAAAATTTTAAATACATAATAGTAGGGAGAATAGTATGATGAAACCCCACACTTTCATCACTCGCTTTCAATAATTATCAACATTTTGGATTATCATCATTTTTACCTGGTAATATGGCTAATGAAGAGTTCATAGTAGAGGCAAGGTCTCAATTCTGCCATTTTTTTTGCTTATTGTGCTTGCATTTTTAGTATTATCTTTAATCCATGATTTCCTGGGAGAAATATATAAGTACAGTAGGCTCTCTGGATCTGCAAGTTTCTGCATCTGAGGATTCAGCCAGCTGTAGGCTGAGTACTGTGTTTATGATCTGAGGTTGGTTGAATCCACGGATTTGGAACCAGGGATACTGAGGGCCAACTAAGGGACTTGAGCATCCTCAGATTTTGGTAACGGCTGGGGATCCTGAAACCAATCCCCCATGGATACAAAGGGATGACTGTATGCAAGATACTCGTTGTATTAGTCTGCTTAGGCTTGCTTAACAAAATATGACAGAGTGTGTGGCTTCAACAACAGAAAATTATTTTCTCACAGTCCTGGAGGTACGAAGTCTGAGATCAAGGTGCCAACAGAATTGATTTCTGGTGAGAAATCTCTTCCTGGCTTGCAGATGGCCACCTTCTTGCTTGTGCTCACATGGCCTTCCTCTGAGAGAATGAGCTCTCTGGTGTCCCTTTTTATAAGGGCACTATTCCCATTGGACAGGATCCCCACCCTCATGACCGCATCTAACCATAATTACCTCCTAACAGCCCTGTCTACAAATACCATCACATTGGGAGTTCAAATTCATCACACATGGATTTTGGGGGGACAGAATTTAGTCCATAGCTTTGGTCTAATTTTTGATAGCTAGTTTATGTAATACTGGGTAAATAATCGAAATTATAAATTTTTTTACTGACAAACTTAACTACTATATGTCACAATAGGTTGAAAATGAACAAATGAGGGAAGGATCCACTGGCTGTGAACCCCCTTCTTCCCTTAGATGCTTGTCATTCTACACACTCTATGAGGTATATGGCCTGAGTGAGGACACTAGTGTCATTGAGTAAAAGAAGTACTAGGAAAGCTGATTTTTTTTTCTTATTTTTTAGGAGAAAAATATATATCACCAGAGGTTTTAATATTTCTTTCCATAACTCTCTTGCACATTATTCTTCCATGTAACCACATTTCAATAAGTTCATGAAGACCAACATTCTGTTAGCTTACCAGGTCTTTTGGGCAGTGTCTGTCTTGGTCAGGTGAAATAAACACAGATTTAAACCACACTGGCTTTGTCTGATTCATCCAAAAATATAACCTTTATTTCATATGAAAGAAAAAAAAAAAACAACCCATAGTGTTTGTTTGGCTTTCTGCCCATAGAGCTCAGCCACATAAAGATTCACAGTGAAGGGAGCAGAGTCAAGATGACATACTAGGAGGATGCAGAATTCACGTCTCCTCACAACTACGGTACCTACCAGGCACCAGTTGGGGATCATGGACACCTAAGGGGATGGGAGGAAACCCCAGTGACCGGCTTGTGGGATCTTGTTTCCCAGGCCAGAGGTCGGGCCTGAGCTCCTGTGGTGGGAGCTCCAAGTCCAAACTGCTGGACTAACAGAGAACATCAGACCCCAGGGAATATCAATCAGTGAGGCCTCCCAGAGGTCCTCATTTCAGCACCAAGGCCCAGCTCTGTCTAACTGCCTGCAAACTCCAGTATGGGATGTCTCAGGACAAACAACCAGTAAGACAGGAATATAGCACTACCCATCAAAACAAAAAAAGAATGAAATGAAAAAAAAATATGATGATGAAGGAGCAAGGTAAAAACCTACAAGACCAAATAAATGAAGATGAAATAAGCAACCTCCCTGAAAAAGAATTCAGAGTAATGATATTAAGAGGATCCAAAATCTCAGAAACAGAATGGAGAAAATACAAGAAACATTTAACAAGGATCTAGAAGAACTGAAGAGCAAACAACAGTGATGAACAATACAATTACTAAAATTAAAAATATTCTAGAAGGAATCAATAACAGAATAACTGAGCCAGAAAAATGAATATGTGACCTGGAAGATAAAATAGTGGAAATAATTACCACAGAGCGGAATAAAGAAAAAAGAAAGAAAAGAATTGAGGACAGTCTCAGAGACCTCTGGGACAACATTACATGCACCAACATTTGAATTATAGGTGTCCCAGAAGAAGAGGAGAAAAAGAAAGGGACAGAGAAAATATTTGAAGAGATTATAATTGAAAACTTCCCTAATATGGGAAAGGAAATAGTTAATCAAGTCCAGGAAGCACAGAGAGTCCCATACATAATAAATCCAAGGAGAAACACACCAAGACAAATATTAATCAAACTATCAAAAATTAAATACAAAGAAAACATATTAAAAACAGTAAGGGAAAAGCAAAAAATAACATACAAGGGAATCCCCATAAGGTTAACAGCTGATCTTTCAGCAGAAACTCTGCAAGCCAGAAGGGACTGGCAGGACATATTGAAAGTGATGAAAGGGAAATACCTAATACCAAGGTTACTCTACCCAGCAATGATATCATTCAGATTTGACAGAGAAATTAAAAACTTTACAGTCAAGCAAAAGCTAAGAGAATTCAGCACCACCAAACCAGTTTTAAAACAAAGGCTAAAGGAACTTCTCTAGGCAGGAAACACAAGAGAAAGAAAAGACGTACAATAACAAACCCAAAACAATTAAGAAAATGGTAATAGGAACATACATATAAATAATTACATTAAATGTAAATGGATTAAATGCTCCAACCAAAAGACATAGACTGGCTGAATGGATACAAAAACAAGACCTGTACATATGCTGTCTACAAGAGACCCACTTTAGATCTAGGGACACATACACACTGAAAGTGAGGGGGATGGAAAAAGATAATCCATGCAAATGGAAATCAAAAGAAAGCTGGCGTACCAATTCTCATATCAGACAAAATAGACTTTAAAGTAAAGACAATTACAAGAGACAAAGAAGGACACTACATAATGATAAAGGGATCAATCCAAAAAGAAGATATAACAATTGTAAATATTTATGTACCCAACATAGGAGCACCTCAAGACAAAAGGAAAATGCTAACAGACATAAAAGGGGAAAGAGACAATAACACAATAATAGTAGGGGACTTTAACACCCCACTTTCAACAATGGACAGGTCATCCAAAATTAAAATAATTAAGGAAATACAAGCTTTAAACGACACATTGAATAAGATGGACTTAATTGATATTTATGGGACATTCCATCCAAAAACAACAGAATACACTTTCTTCTCAACTGCTCATGGAACATTCTCCAGGATGGATCATATCTTGGGTCACAAATCAAGCCTTGGTAAATTTAAGAAAATTGAAATCGTATCGAGTATCTTTTCTGACCACAACTCTATGAGACTAGATATCAATTACAGGAAAAGTTCTGTAAAAAATACAAACACATGGAGGCTAAACACCACACTACTTAATAACCAAGAGGTCACTGAAGAAATCAAAGAGGAAATCAAAAAATACCTAGAAACAAATGACAATGAAAACACGATGACCCAAAACCTATGGGATGCAGCAACAGCAGTTCTAAGAGGGAACTTTATAGCAATACAATCCTACCTTAAGCAAAAGGAAACATCTCAAATAAACAAGCTAACCTTGCACCTAAAGCAATTAGAGAAAGAAGAACAAAAAACCCCAAAGTTAGCAGAAGGAAAGAAATCATAAAAATCAGATCAGAAATAAATGAAAAAGAAATGAAGGAAACGATAGCAAAGATCAATAAAATTAAAAGCTGGTTCTTTGAGAAGATAAACAAAATTGATAAACCATTAGCCAGACTCATCAAGAAAAAAAGGGAGAAGACTCAAATCAGTAGAATTAGAAATGAAAAAGGAGAAGTAACAACTGACACTGCAGAAATACAAAGGATTATGAGAGATTACTACAAGCAACTCCATGCCAATAAAGTGGACAACCTGGAAGAAATGGACAAATTCTTAGAAATGCACAACCTGCCGAGACTGAACCAGGAAGAAATAGAAAATATGAACAGACCAATCACAAGCACTGAAAATGAAACTGTGATTAAAAATCTTCCAACAGGGCTTCCCTGGTGGCACAGTGGTTGAGAGTCCGCCTGCCGATGCAGGGAACACGGGTTCATGGCCCAGTCCAGGAGGATCCCACGTGCCGCAGAGCAGCTGGGCCCGTGAGCCATGGCCGCTGGACCTGCCCGTCCGGAGCCTGTGCTCCAATAAAGATGTTAAAAAAAAATGATTCACAGTGAACCAATCTGAGACTATTTAACATCCAGTATACATTGAATTTCATTCATAGCTTATTCATTCAACAAACACTTGTTGGGAATGTATTGTGTACCCTGCACTATCCTGTTCCCTTGGGCAGTATCAGTGAACTAAACATGGAGCATATATTCTAGTTAAGGGAGATAAAAAATATATATGTAGATCTGTAAATTATGTAGAGTGTCAGAAGAGGTGAAGCTATGGAGGAAATTTTTTTAAAAAGTAGGGTAAGGGAAAATTGGGTTGTGTGAGGTGGGGCTGGGTTGCAACTTTAAGTACAGGGGTCAGGGTAGGTCTTATTGTGAAGGTGAGATTTGAGAAAATATTTGAGAGGTGAGAAAGTTGGCTGTGGGTCTGAATGTTTCGATTGGAGGGAACAGCATTGCAAAGGCCTAAGGTGGAGAGTACCTGGTATATTTGACCATTAGTTTGGGGGCCAGTGAATTTGGAGGAAAGCGAGAGAGACAGAGAGACAGAGATAGAGACAAGAAGTAACAAGGACCCAGATTACATGGAGCCTTCCATGTAATTGTTAAGACTTGGGCTTTTACTCTGAATGAAAAGGGAGCCAATGCAGGCTTGTGAGGGGAGGGACATGATATGACTTTGTTTTAAAACGATCGAGCTGGCTGCCATTATGTCCAGAGTGGAGGGCAAGGGCACACACTGGGAGGCCAGGTGGGAGAAACCTATCCCAGGAATCCAGGTGAGAGATAGTAGTGGCTTGGATCAGGTTAGGGGCCATGCTGGTGGGAGAAGTGGTCAGATTTGGGATATATCTTGAAGAGAAAATACTGCTTTATGGTAGATTGATGAGAGAAAAAGAGTCAAGAATGACTCCCAGGATTTTGGCCTGAGCCAGTGGAAGGATGGAGTTGGCATCTACTGAGACGGGAAGGCTGCAGGTGGAGCTGGTTTTGTGGGGAAGATCTGAAGTTCAGTTTCGGAACTGCTGAGTTCAATATGCCCATGAAGTTACCAAGTGAAGTTGTCGAATAGGCTGTTAGATATGTGAGTTTGGAGTTTCAAAGAAAGACTTTAGCTGAAAATAGAAATTGGGAAACTGCTGACATAGAGAGCACCCACTATGTGCCAGGCACCATGCTAGGTGCTGGGAATACACAGTGAATAGGATGGACTCAAGGTCTAGTGCATCAGTTCCCAAATGGGGTTCTCTGAGCAACACTCCGGACAGGTTCATGAGCGTTCCGAGTAAAAAAGGCTTAGGGTCAAAAAATGAGAAATAGTGTATCTCTTTGGATTCACAATGCATCGTTACATTTTAAAGCCTCTGAGAAATCTTGCAGTAGTCTTTAAATAGACTTAACCCATATTTTCTCCAAATTTATTTGATCATTGTACTTTTTATTCACTTTTTCTAAATTATTAGATATAAATTTGGGAAACGCCGAACTGGTGCGATTGATAATGCAAATAACTAATTAAAATGCAATGTGACAAGTGTTTCAAATGAGATGTTTTCTAAATTTTAGGGGAAAACAAACATGGAATATTTTTCTGCCTGGAAAGGCAAAAGAAGACTTTGATCATATTTGTTGCACCTCAGAACAGACTGAGGCCTTATGCATGAGGTCAGAATACAGCCCTGACAATAATGTCTTGATTCACTGAGTGAGCAGAGTAAGTTACTTTTCTGTTCTTCTTTCATCTGGAAAACTAAGATAGCAATACTGACTTATTCAACAAAGGTATCAGAAAAAGCAGTTATCTATTTTGCAAGTTACTGTATTTGATTAAATGTCACTCAGTTCTTGGGGAAAATAATTGTTAAAAGTCGGTTATCAATTGTTTATTAATAAATATCCTTTCCTTAGCCTAATTCCCCTGAATTCATGTATTTCATTAGCTCCCAAAATTAATTAATTAGCGGGTAAAGGTGAGAGACTTCATGGCAACTTAGGTTAGTTTGATCAGAGAATGTTGTTAGCTTGAGAGATATTAGAAAACTCTAAGTTTACAGCAGTTAGATTGTATGGCATGCTTCCCAGGGGGGTTGGAGTTGGTTTTGTCCCCTTGATATTAACATGTGGGGTAAGCACAGAGGGGAAGTGTACTTAAATTCTATTATCCACGTCCTCATAAACGCTGTCACCCACTAACTTCATGAGTGATCCCACAAGACTTTGCTGAATTCTTCATTGATAGATGATATATGCTGCTATTTAAAAAAATTCCCAAGAAGTATGAATTAACTACATTATGTAACACAAATTCCCAATGTGACTAAAAGCACTGAATGGAAAGGGAGAAATGGGATGATGGAAAAGCAGATCTGGGCAATTAATGATTAAATTTGCACTTTAAATTTGGCCTCAAAGATAGTTGTTTTCCATCTGTTGTTTTCCATCTGTTTCTTCTCCAGCCTTTATTACCCCAATCTTGCTCCTTGTTTCCAATGTTGAGAAATGCTGACAATTATGTCCTCTAATATGCAGATTTATCTTCCATCCCACAAGTTAATAATCAGAGATACTAGATTGAGGATTTTTGTTTTATTTCTTTTTCCCTTTATTTTATAGGAAAATGTGATTTTTAAAAGAACTGCTTGTGTATTTTTATCTAATATGGTATTACTTTTTCTGTTTCCCTATACAATGTTTGGTCTGCCTACCTTTGCATCATCTGTAATTTTGGAACACCTATAGTCTTCTCACTAGAATGGGGATGTATGCTACATCTCTCAAATATATCTCGAAACTTGAGAAGTTGAGAAACAATGTCCAGACAACTGAATTGTAGCTCCAATAGCTAGTTTAACCTGTTAATATTATTCTCATTATACAATGTATAATGCAGTCTCAGGAAGGAAAAGTGAGAAATTGGAGGCAGAAGATGTCATGGCATGTCACAATGGAAACTGGAAGTTGGTGCATGAATGTGTATTTGGAAAAACAATCAAACTGCCTGGCCATTGGGAGTACCAAGAACTGATTTATCTAAGAGTAATTTTTTCAAATTAGCCCAGTGGACTTACTTTTTTTTTTAAGATTTTTTTTGATGTGAACCATTTTTTAAAGTCTTTATTGAATTTGTTACAATATTGCTTCTGTTTTAAGTTTTGGTTTTTTGGCCATGAGGCAAGTAGATTCCCAGCTCCCTGACTAGGGATTGAACCCGCACCCCCTGCATTGGAAGGCGAAGTCTTAACCACTGGACTGCCAGGGAAGTCCCTGGATTTACTTTTGAGTTGACCAATACTTTTCTCTTGGTTTAATCTCCTAACTCAAGATGTCTATAATTGATAATCATCTATTTTCCTTATTGATATGAGGAAAATTGATATCCTTATTTTCAAGTATATCTCTTCTTGGTGAATGGAACCAACATCCATTTGGCAGTGCAAGACCAAAAGTTAAGTGTTGTCTTTGATACCTCACTAAACTTCACCTCCAATAGCCAATGGAAAGATTAACTGATTCTACCCTCGAAATATCTCTCAGATACACTTATCTCTTTGTTCCATTGCCATCACTGTCCTAGCCCAAGCCACATCACCTCTTGTGTGGACTTCTGCAGCAGCCTGCTATGGTCTCCCTCACATTCCACCTCGAATCTGTTCCCTGCACCTCAGCCAGAAGGACCACGTGTATCAAATGGTACTCTGTGGACATCTCCCCTGCCCTCTCCATTTAAAGCACTTGAGTGGCTTCCTATCACTTTTAGATTAAACAACAAATCTTTGGAAGAAAGCCTCTAAGGGCTTGCACCATGGTGCGCTTACCTCCTGCTCTAACCTCAACTCACCCCTCACTCCTTTCCCCCTGATCTTTAGCCACACTGGCTTTTTCAGGCCCTCACACCCAACTTATTTCCTCCCAGCCTTTGCACATGTTCTTGTCTCTGCCTATAATTTCTTTCTCCATCTTTGCCACAATCCTATGAACCCTTCAGGTCCCAGGTCAACCACTTGTAGCTTCCTTGCCCCCCAAAACCAGATCAGGTCCCCCCATTGCATGGTCTTATCCACCCGCCCCCTCCTTCACCTAATTATGATTTTGTAAGTATTTCTATGATTACTTCATTCATATTCATCTCATACTAGATTGTAAGTATTACCATTATGTCAAGAATCATTCATTCATCTATTTGTGTATCTAATCTATCTATATTCAAAATCAAAATAAATACAAATTCCAAAATACCAAAAGTTTTGTGTTAGTATTTTTAACACAGATCCTGGTGCTAGAAGCTGCTCAATACATTTTTGTGAATGAATTAATTAATGACTCTGATTTCCTTCCTGATTTACAATGCTTTCCCAGAATAATTAACTCCACTCTGTCAAAGCAGGCAGCGATCTAGTTCTTGCTCATTTGCTATTTTCTAAGAATTCTTAGTCTAAGACCTAAGACCTAAGGCCTAAGACCATTGGTTGATTCTACTCTAAACTTCCCTTGTGTGTCTTTCCTCTGCAGTCTTTCTTTTTTTAAAAAACATTTTTAAAATTAATTAATTAATTTATTTTTGGCTGCGTTGGGTCTTCGTTGCTGTGTGTGGACTTTCTCTAGCTGCGGTGACTGAGGGCTACTCTTCATTTCAGTGCGTAGGCTTCTCATTGTGTTGGTCTCTCTTGTTGCAGAGCACAGGATCTAGGTATGTGGGCTTCAGTAGTTGTGGCACGTGGGCTCAGTATTTGTGGCTCATGGGCTCTAGAGCACAGGCTCAGTAGTTGTGGTGCATGGGCTTGGTTGTTCCACAGCATGTGGGATCTTCCCAGACCAGGGCCGGAACCCATGTCCCCTGCATTGGCAGGCGGATTCTTAACCACTGCACCACAAGGGAAGTCAGGCAGCCTTTCTTTAACTCTGTCTTCTCTCTATTATTTTTATTATTCATACTTTCTAACTTACGTTAAAATCCCATAAAGGGTATGCCTTTGGGTTTATTGCTCTCTTTTTATAATATAATGCACATCTCTGAATAAGAAAAACAAAGCTGGTAGCAGCACACTTCCTGATTTCATACAGGAATGTTTTAAGGAATAAGTAAGATAACAAACATGAAAGGTTTTCTTTTTTTTTTTTGATTTTACTTTATTTATTATTTATACACCAGGTTCTTATTAGTTATCTGTTTAATACATATTAGTGCATATATGCAAATCCCAATCTCCCAATTCATCCCACCACCCCCCCTCATGCTTTCCCCCTTGGTGTCCCTACGTTTGAGCTCTAATTCTGTGTCTATTTCTGCCTTGAAAACCGGTTCCTCTGTACCATTTTTCTAGATTCCACATATATGCATTAATATATGATATTTGTTTTTCTCTTTCTGACTTACTTCACTCTGTATGACAGTCTTTAGGTCCACCCACATCTCTACAACTGATGCAATTTTGTTCTTTTTACGGCTGAGTAATATCCCATTGTATATATATATATACCACATCTCCTTTATCCATTTCTCTGTTGATGGGCGTATAGGTGGCTTCCATGACCTGGCTATTGTAAATAGCGCTGCAATGAACATTGGGGTGCTGTGTCTTTTTGAATTATAGTTTTGTCTGGGTGTATGACCAGGAGTGCGATTGCTGGGTCAAATGGTAATTCTATTTTTAGTTTTTTAAGGAACCTCCTTACTGTTCTCAATATGGTCGCACCAATTTACATTCACACCAAAGTGCAAGAGGGTTCCCTGTTCTCCACACCCTCTCCAGCATTTATTGTTGGTAGATTTTCTGATGATGCCCATTCTAACCAGTGTGAGATGATACCTCATTGTAGTTTGATTTGCATTTCTCTAATAATTAGTGATGTTGAGCAGCTATTCATGTGTCTCTTGGCCATCTGTATATCTTATTTGGAGAAATGTCTATTTAGGTCTTCTGCCCATTTTTTGATTGGGTTGTTTGTTTTTAGAATATTGAGTTACATGAGCTGTTTATATATTTTGGAGATTAATCCTTTGTCTGTTGATTCATTTGCAAATATTTTCTCCCATTCTGAGGGTTGTCTTTTCGTCTTGTGCATAGTTTCCTTTGCTGTGCAAAAGCTTTCAAGTTTTATTAGGTCTCATTTGTTTCTATCCATTACTCTAGGAGGTGGGTCAAAAAAGGTCTTGCTGTGATTTATGTCATAGAGTGCTCTGCCTATGTTTTCCTCTAAGAGTTTTATAGTGTCTGGCCTTACATTTAGGTCTTTAATTCATTTTGAGTTTATTTTTGTGTATGGTATAAGGGAGTATTCTAATTTCATTCTTTTACATGTAGCTGTCCAGTTTTCCCAGCACCACTTATTGAAGAGGCTGTCTTTTCTCCATTGTTTATCCTTCCCTCTTTCATCATAGATTAGTTGACCATAGGTGCATGGGTTTATCTCTGGGCTTTCTATCCTGTTCCATTGATCTATATTTCTGTTTCTGTGCCTGTACCGTACTGTCTTGATTACTGTAGCTTTGTAGTATCGTCTGAAGTCAGGGAGCCTGATTCTTCCAGCTCCATTTTTTTCCCCCTCAAGGTTGCTTTAGCTATTTGAGGTCTTTTGTGTTTCCATACAAACGGTAAAATTTCTTGTTCTAGTTCTGTGAAAAATGCCATTGGTAATTTGATAGGGATTGCATTGAATCTGTAGATTGCTTTGGGTAGTATAGTCATTTTCACAATATTGATTCTTCCAATCCAAGAACATGGTATATCTCTCCATCTGTTTTTGTCATCATTGATTTCTTTAATCCGTGTCTTATAGTTTTCTGAGTACAGAAAACTTAGGTAGGTTTATTCCTAGGTATTTTATTCTTTTTGTTGCAATGGTGAATGGGATTGTTTCCTTAATTTCTCTTTCTGATCTTTTGTTGTTATTGTATAGGAATGCAAGAGATTTCTGCACATTAATTTTGTACCCTGCAACTTTACCAAAACATTGATAAGCTCTAGTAGTTTTCTGGTGGCATCTTTAGGATTCTCTATGTATAGTACCATGTCATCTGCAAGCAGTGACAGTTTTACGTCTTTTTTTCCAATTTTGTTGTTTTTATTTCTTTTTCTTCTCTGATTGTTGTGGCTAGGACTTCCAAAACTATGTTGAATAATTGTGGTGAGAGTGGACATCCTTGCCTTGTTCCTGATCTTAGAGGAAATGCTTTCAGTTTTTCACTTTTGAGCATGATGTTTGCTGTGGGTTTGTCATATATGGTCTTTATTATGTTGAGGTATGTTCCCTCTATGCCGATTTTCTGAAGACTTTTTATCATAACTGGGTGTTAAATTTTTTCAAAAGCTTTTTCTGCATCTATTGAGATGCTCATATTGTTTTTATTCTTCAGTTTGTTAATATGCTGTATCACATTGATTATTTGTGTATATTGAGGAATCCTTGCATCCCTGGCATAAATCCCACCTGATCACGGTGAATGATCCTTTTAATGTGTTGTTAGATTCTGTTTGTTAGTATTTTGTTGAGAACTTTTGCATCTATATTCATCAATGCTATTGGTCTGTAATTTTCTTTTTTTGTAGTATCTTTGTCTGGTTTTCATATCAGGGTGATGGTGGCCTTGTACAATGAGTTTGGGAATGTTCCTCCCTCTGAAATTTTTTGGAAGAGTTTGAGAAGGATGGTGTTAGCTCTTCTCTAAATGTTTGATAGAATTCACTGGTGAAGCCATCTAGTCCTGGGTTGGTGTTTCTTGGAAAATTTTTAATCACAGTTTCAATATCTGTACTTGTGATTGGTCAGTTCACATTTTCTATTTCTTCCTGGTTCAGTCTTGGAAGGTTATACCTTTCTAAGAGTTTGTCCATTTCTTCCAGGTTGTCCGTTTTATTGGCATAGAGTTGCTTGTAGTAGTCTCTTATGATACTTTGTATTTTTGTGGTGTCTGTTGTAACTTCTCCTTTTTCATTTCTAATTTTAGTGATTTGAGTCCTCTCCCTCTTTTTCTTGATGAGTCTGCCTAAAGATTTATCAATTTTGTTTATCATCTCAAAGAACCAGCTTTTATTTTTATTCATCTTTGCTATTATTTTCTTTGTTTCTATTTCATTTATTTCTGCTCTGATCTTTATGATTTCTTTCCTTTTACTAACTTTGGATTTTGTTTGTACTTCTTTGTCTAGTTCCTTTAGGTGTAAGGTTAGATTTTTTTTTTTTCTTTTGTGGTACACGGGCCTCTCACTGTTGTGGCCTCTCCCATTGCGGAGCACAGGCTCCAGACGCACAGGCTCAGTGGCCATGGCTTACGGGCCTAGCCACTCCGTGGCATGTGAGATCTTCCTGGACCGCGGCACGAACCTGTGTCCCCTGCATTGGTAGGTGGACTCTCAACCACTGCGCCACGAGGAAGCCCCAGTTTAGATTTTTTATTTGAGATTTTTCTTGTTTCTTGAGGTAGGATTGTATTGCTATAAATTTCCCTCTTAGAACTGCTTTTGCTGTATCCCATAGGTTTTGGGTTATCGTGTTTTCAATTTCATTTGTTTCTAGGTATTTTTTGATTTCCTCTTTGATTTATTCAGTGATCTCTTGGTTATTTAGTAATGTATTGTTTAGTCTCCATATATTTGTGTTTTTTATGTTTCTTTCCCTGTAATTTATTTGTAATCTCATAGCACTGTGCTCAGAAAAGATGCTTGATATGATTTTAATTTTCTTAAATTTACTGAGGCTTGATATATGACCTAAGATGTGACCTATCCTAGAGAATATTCCATGTGCAGTTGAGAAGGAAGTGTAATTTGCTGGTTTTGGATGGAATGCCCTATAAATATCAATTAAATCTATCTGGTCTATTGTGTCATTTAAATTTTCTGTCTGGACGATGTGTCCATTGGTGTAAGTAAGGTGTTAAAGTCTCCCACTATTGTGTTACTGTTGATTTCCTCTTTTATAGCTGATAGGATTTGCCTTATATATTAGGGTGCTTCTATGTTGCATGCATATATATTTATAACTTTTATATCTTCTTGGATTGATCCCTTGATTGTTGTGTAGTGTCCTGTCTTATCTCTTGTAACATTCTTTATTTTAAAGTCAATTTTATCTGATATGAGTACTGCTACTTCAGCTTTCTTTGATTTCCATTTGCATGGAATATCTTTTTTATTCCAGTGAGCATGTGTCTTTTGATTGAAGTATTTAATCCATTCACATTTAAGGTAATTATTGATATGTATGTTCCTATTACCATTTTCTTAATTGTTTTGGGTTTGTTTTTGAAGGTCCTTTTCTTCTTTTGTGTTTCCCACTTAAAGAAGTTCGTTTAGCATTTGTTGTAGAGCTTGTTTCATTGTGCTGAATTCTCTTAGCTTTTGCTTGTCTGTAAGGCTTTTGATTTCTCTGTCGAGTCTGAATGAGATCCTCGCTGGGTACAGTAATCTTGGTTGTAGGTTCTTCCCTTTCATCACTTTAAATATATCATGCCATTCCCTTCTGGCTTGTAGAGTTTCTGCTGATAAATCAGCTTGTAACCTGATAGGAGCTCCCTTTTATGTTATTTGTCATTTTTCCCTTGTTGCTTTTAAGAATTTTGCTTTGTCTTTAGTTTTTGTCAACTTGATTATTATGTGTCTTGGCGGGTTTCTACTTGGTTTTCTCCTGCCTGGGACTCTCTGGGCTTCCTGGACTTGGGTGACTATTTCCTTTCCCATGTTAGGGATGTTTTCAACTCTAATCTCTTCAAATATTTTCTCGGGTCCTTTCTTTCTCTCTTCTCCTTCTGGGACCCCTATAATGTAAATGTTGGTGTATTTAATGTTGTCTCTTAGGCTGTCTTCATTTCTTTTCATTCTTTTTTCTTTATTCTGTTTTGCGGCAGTGAATTCCAACCATTCTGTCTTCCAGGTCACTTATCTGTTCTTCTGCCTCAGTTATTCTGCTATTGATTCCTTCTAGTGTATTTTTCATTTCAGTTATTGAATTGTTCATCTCTGTTTGTTTGTTCTTTAATTCTTCCAGGTCTTCGTTAAACATTTCTTGCATCTTCTTGATCTTTGCCTCCAATCTTTTTCCGAGGTCCTGGATCATCTTCACTCTAATTATTCTGAATTCTTTTTCTGGAAGGTTGCCTATCTCCACTTCATTTAGTTGTTTTTTACGGGTTTTGCCTTGTTCATTCACCTGGTACATAGTCTTCTGCCTTTTCATTTTGTCTGTCTTTCTGTGAATGTGGTTTTCATTCCACAGCCTGCAGGATTCTAGTTCTTCTTGCTTCTGCTTTCTGACCTCTGGTGGATGAGGCTAAGAGGCTTGTGCAAGCTTCCAGATGGGAGGGACTGGTGGTGGGTAGAGCTGGGTGTTGCTCTGGTGGGCAGAGCTCAGTAAAACTTTAATCCACTTGTCTGCTGATGGGTGGGGCTGAGTTCCCTCCCAGTTGGCTGTTTGGCCTGAGGTGACCCAGCACTGGAGCCTACAGGCCTTTTGGTGGGGCCAAAGGCAGACTCTGGGAGGGCTTACACCAAGGAGTACTTCCAAGAACTTCTGCTGCCAGTGTCCTTGTCCCCACAGTGAGCCACAGCCACCCCCCAGCCTCTTCAGGAGACCCTCTAACACTATCACGTAGGTCTGTTTCAGTCTCACTGCTCCTTCCCCCAGGTTCTGATGCACGCACTACTTTGTCTGTGCCCTCCAAGAGTGCAGTCTCTGTTTTCCCCAGACCTATCAAAGTCCTGCATTCAAATTCTGCCATCCTTCAAAGTCTGATTCTCTGGGAATTCCTCCTCCCATTGCTGGACCACCTGGTTGGGAAGCCTAACGTAGGGCTCAGAACTGTCACTCCAGTGGATGGACCTCTGTGGTATAATTGTTCTCCAGTTTGTGAGTCACCCACCTAGTGGTTATGGGATTTGAGTTTATTGTGATTGTGCCCCTCCTACCATCTCATTGCAGCTTCTCCTTTGTCTTTGGAAATAGGGTATCTTATTTGGTGTCCAGTGTCTTACTGTCGATGATTGTTCAGCAGTTAGTTGTTATTTTGGTGCTCTCGCAAGAGGGAATCTTTGTTTGAAACATAAGACACTATACGATTAATGCTGCCATTTGAAAGCAATCTGAATGTTGTATGTCAAAATTTATAACCTCCAAGTGTGAGAATCTTTTTAGGAATAAAGATGTCTCAGGAATCTCCCTTTCTTTTAATAAATATCCAGTAAATCAACAAACTAGCCTGTGTGTATGTGTGTGCACGCACGCGTATATGTGCGTGTGCATGCACATGTATGTATGTGTGGGCTGCTGACTCACCTTGATCACTGTCACAAGGTTAGATGTTACAAGAATAAACCCTACATGCTCTGTTGGTTCAGGAAGAAGTAAGTGCAGGCAACTAAAAAAGTCCACATAAAAAAAACAGCCCACTGCAGCAAATATTGGAAACAGCAAAATCTCTGCAATTGATTCTCAGTTAGAAAATGGAGCAAATCTTTTTTTCATATGCCAAAGCATCATTTAAAAAAATTTAAAGCCATGACTTATTCAAATATAGAATGAACAAGTGTCAAAATATATTGTCTTTACTAAGGGAACCAGTAAGATGATAAAGCTGTGAAGAACATTTAAGAAACTAGAGTTTACGTAGTCCAGTAGGGAGGACACACACAGAAATGTGCATGTGTGCATGTGCTCTGTGTGTGTGTGTGTGTAAGTGAGAGATGAATCTGGTGAATATCCTACAGGACAATACAATGGTAACCTTTGGAGCATCTCTTCTATTGAACAGAAGTAATTTGCATTTCTACCAGACAAAAATCTACACCTTAACACATAACTTCACAGTGTCTGGGCTCTAGTCAATAGTAAATAGAAATGTCAACAGAGGTACATTCTCCTAGAGAATTAAATAACCCGTACTGGGCCAGAGGAACAAGGTTTCAGTATGGCATTGAGTTTGCAGTCATCCTCTTGGCCTTGTTTCCCACTTTGGGTACATTTTCTAACACAAGTGATTGCTTTAATTCAAATACCCAGTGTAGGGAAACTATTTCAGCAACTCAATACCTCTCTTGCGCACAGACTGATTAGGAGTTCAGGGTTGTATCAGCCATATGACCAAGGCTGGGGCTTTTGTCAGAATGGCAGACAGTCAATCCACCCTGAGCAATGCAGAGGCTGGGGATTTTTCCAGTCGAGCCCTCATTTCAATGTGAAGAAACTGAGACCCAGAGAGGCAAAATGACTTTGCCTGATGTGCCCTTTTCTGCCTTATCTTTAGAGGCCCACCTCAAAAGTTATATTCTTTCTAATGCTCTAATGCTCAATGCTGTCTACCTTGATAGATGATACAGCTTCCCCTGCCAGTGTGATCTGATAGTATTTTATTCATATCTCTAATGGGTACCAAATTGTTTTATACCCTTTATTTGTTTACTTATCTCCCTGGCTAGGCTTTGGGTTATTCAAATGTAGGAATAGTATTATATTCAATGTTATGTGTTAGTGTTGAGCTGTGTGCCTGACATATAATAAATGCTTGATAAATGTTTATTGACTTGAAATGAAATTGCCTGAGGTCCAACAAATTTAATGGCAGAGTTGTGACCAGGATCCACCACTCCTATATCTTAGACAACCACTCTTTCTATGACATCCCAGTGCCCCTCAAAATTGCACTACTCTGCTTTAAAAACTAAAAATAGAGTTGTCCTGTGATCCAGCAATCCCACTCCTGGGCATATATCCAGAGAAAGTTCTAACTCAAAAAGATACATGCACCACAACGTTAATAGCAGCCCTATTTACAATAGCCAAGACATGGAAATAACCTAAGTGTCCATCAACAGATGAATAGATAAAGAAGATGTGGTATGTATACAAAATGGAATACTACTCAGCCATAAAAAAGAATGAAATAATGCCATTTGCAGCAACATGGATGGACATAGAGATTATCATACTAAGTGAAGTAAGTCAGAAAGAAAAGGACAGATACCATATGATCTCACTTATATGTGGAATCTAAAATATGACACAAATGAAATTATTTACGAAACAGAAGCAGACTCACAGACATAGAAAACAAACTTATGGTTACCAAAGGGCAAAGGGTAGGAGGGATAAATTAGAAGTTTAGGGTTAGCAGATACACACTACTAAATATAAAATAGATAAACAGTAAGGTCCTGTACAGCACAGGGAGCTATTTTCAATATCCTGTAATAAACCATAATGGAAAAGAATATGAAAAATATATATATGTATAACTGAATCACTTTGCTGTACACCAGAAACTAACACAACATTGTAAATCAACTCTACTTCAATAAAAACTGCACTGCTGTGTTATTATAAATGATAGCCTAGTATAATATATAACATATATAAAAAATGGCATAAGCAGGAGTTCAAAGATGTGGAATCTTTCCTTACTCAGACTTCCCTTCTGCTGTACTACTCAGGCAAGCAGCAAAAAAAGTGGTAGGAAAACCTTTTCCCCACTTCTCCCTCCCTTAGAGTAAGAGGCCCTCTTGCCTTGCGGGTCTCACTGGTCCTCTGGTGTGTGTGTGAGCGCCCAGCTCTGGCGGCAGGGCTGACAGTCTGCATAGAACACACCTGGCATCTGGTATGTAGGTGCAGCTTCTCAGTGAAAGATTCTCTCTCTCCTGAATTATCCTATTTTCATAACAATTTACATATTTTAATTATCTGATAAACGTGTAGATTTTTTATTGGATAATATGTAAAAATATTAAAGAAGAAAAAATGAAAAATGAAAATCACCCCAATATTCACTGCAGCACTGCTTACAATAGCTAAGACATGGAAGCAACCTAAGAGGCCGCTGGAGCCCTTGATATGTGACCCCTAAAGTCTGGGGGATGGTGTCTGACCCTCATTAGAGAATCTAAAGGGCTTTGGGCTGGCTGATGTGGTCTGTATTGCAGAGCCAAAGGAAGGTTGCAGTGAGGCGCGGGGACCTGCACAGCGAGAGAGAGCATGGATGTGCTGAGCAGAGTAAGGAAGATGTGACAGCACTGTGCCAGGGACCCGCAGGTTGGGGGCCCCATGGAAGTGTATCCCCCAAAACTCCAGCTAAGCTTACCCTGATAAGACCTCTCCCACAGCCAGAAAACACCACTGCAAGATCAATGTCAGTGAAATAAATGTTTTCTGCTCTTTACCTCCCCCATTCTCTTCCCCCCACCACCTGGCGGCTAGTCCCCAAAAGGGTAGAGGAAGCTCGGTGGGTGGAAGGTCAGGAGAAACTGAAAGTGAGGAAATTAAAGAAGCTAATCACAGCTCTCTTCCTCTCCAGGAGGTTCCTGCCTGAAGCAGGTCTGGACTGGCAAAGAGGGAAACAGCTTATAAATGAAATTTAGAGTCTGATTATTAATGGACACACTAAATACTGAAATGAGATAAATTTAGAGATTGACCTGAACAACAGTGGTTTTATTACCTGGGGATGGTCAGGTAAACCTCTGTGCCCTACTGGAGATTAGTTCCAGGGCAGGGGAAGAGCTAGCCATGGGGCAAGTTTAATCCGCCAGTGGGAAAACAGTCACCTGTGATTTGACAATGCAGGTGGTACTCTTTCAACATACACGTTTCATTACTTATTCAAAAACAAACCTGAACCTTAAATAAACATTAAGATGTTTATTTTTAATTATGAGAAGGCCATAACTTATGTACCTAAATGTAACTCTGCTACAAAGAGTGAAATAATTCCACAATTTATAATAAATATAATAAACCTTGCCAAAATATTATATCAATCACAACATTATATAAACATATACGTGAAATTAGAGTCCACCCACCCCTGAGTGGCGAAGCTACTGTCTAAAGCCTAGCTTAAGCTTTTATTATCAGAGTGTTCTTCCCTTTTGTGAGGAAATGGCCCAAAGCAACCACTCTTGAGTGAGGCAAAAGATGAGGTAATTACTGGGGCAAGACAAACTCAGTGACATAAGACAACAGTCTTTTATTATCCCTCTTGCAACTGGGGTCAGCTGGGGTCCATGGGTCTAGCTTAGGCTTGTGGGCAGCTCCCTCACCTGCACTGGGCTGCCCCCCCCCCCCCATCTGTGGGTTGGTGAGGGGTCTGTTCATCCCAGCTGGGCTCTGCTGGCTGGCTCTGCTCTTCAGGTCTGGGAAGGAGCTGGAGCAGCTCTGCTCTATTTCTCATCCTCCTCCTGGGACCAGAGAGCTGGCCGGGCTGTATTCTTCTCATGGTGACAGCAGAGGCTTGAAACTGGTACATCGTCACTTCTGTCCACGTGCCCTTGGCCAGAGCAAGTCACATGTCTGAGTCTGACGTCAAGGGGCAGAGATGTACACTTTATCTGTAATGGGGCCACAGCAAGGGTACAGAGGCAGGAAGTGATAAATGATTGGAGCCCCGAATCCCATAGATAGATCCCTGAAAAAAGATGAAGGTCTAGGATGAAACATTGCATATCGGGAGCCAGTGAACCTACTGTTTCTACCTTGTTTGTGCCTTCAGTCCAGACCTGTCTTGGGTGCAGTAGGTCATGAAGGGAGTGAGTGAGGGGGTATTTGTGGTGAGTCTGCCCGCGGGGTGAAGGTACAACGATGTTTTCTTTGCCCTTTCAAAGGGGAGTTAGGACTCAGGAGCCAGCTTTGTAATTCAGGTCAAAATGCCTTAACATTTCCTATTTTGAAAGTCTTTATCTGTCCCCTTATTGTGATTATTAGAAAATCCCTGAAATAGTAGTCCTAGGAGCTTATCTGGGGTCTGAGGGAACTGTACTTCAACTTGGAAGAAGAACCTGAGAAGACTCAGTGGATGGCGGCAGCTTCTCAGGGGCAAGAAAAGCTGGCTGAGCCCCAGGACCCTCTCCAGGGAAGCAAAAAAAGGAAACTATTATTTCCTGATTCCCACTGCGTTCCAGGAACTATGCTAGATGTTTTTGTGGAGCATCTGCTTTCATCTTCACCGAAAGAATGCTGTATGTAGTCATTAATATCCCCACTTAACAAATGGGGGACATTAATCATGGGGGGGGGAGAATAAATGTGGGAATTGATGCAAAAAGAAGTGAGTGACTTTCCCAAGGTCAGACGGCTAGTGCCTGGCTGAGGCAAGTGGGTGAGGAGATCTCTGTTGCATCCATCATGGCAACTTGAACCTGAGATGAGGGATCCCTTGTAGAAAGGGTCCCTCACCACCCCCAGGGCTCCAGGCTTACACACTTACCCTACTTTCCACACTCTTACTGAGACCCGGGAGAGTGCCCAGTGGGGCAGAGAGGTACCTTCTCAAGATGAGGCACGTGCTGGGCGTTGAGTGGACCACCTGCCTGAGCCTCCTATGTAATGCTTCCAGAAATACCTAGCTCTCTAATCGTTATGAAATCTTGCCTTGCCTCTTAAACTAACATTCCCTGCCCCCCCAGAATGAAAAAGTCAAATCCATATCTGGTTTATTTTTCAGTGAGAGAGTAACTAACTCTGCCTTTCTAAGATTGCAAACAACTTTTCTATGTGATTCCTGCCTGTGGAAGGACCAGAGGTATGCTCCCCTCGGGCCCTAGCCTTCATTAGTTTCCAAGAAATAAAAACACACTCTGCATCTCACTGTCATCTTTTCCTAGGCTAAATGCAGGAGAGTGTTGCCATGGCAACTGCAGCAGAATTTAGGACATAGAGGATATTTTGGCCCTGCTGCATCATTGACCAAAAGCTATGCTATGTGATTGTGACAGTGTCGTCTGCCCATTCAGGCTGTGGCTGCCTGCCTCCCTTTCAAAGTTTAGATCATTTGGGTTAATAATTTTCTCTTCTCTTATACTTATCCCTAACTCTTGGTACCTTGCTTCACATCCAACTCGCCAATGCAGATACAGTTTTCTGTATTCAAATGTCTGATTGCCAGGTCAGCAGCTGAGGAAAGCATATATGGTCATCCCTGGGTATCTGAGGGGGATTGTTTCCAGGACCCCACAGTTACCCCATCTTAAATCTACTAAATCAGAACTTGCATTTTGGCAAGATTACCAGGAGATTCAAATGAATGTTAAGATTTGAGAAACTGCCCTCTGTACTACGTCTAGACCTGAGGATGTTTCTTACCTCCCAGGCATTTGGGGGACCCCAGGAATTCTTGGTACAGCTCATACCCCAATCATACACAGCACTTCCTGCGAATGGGTAGTTTTTCAACCAAATCCAGAACATGAAAAAAAGATGACTTGGACCCACATTTGGCTCTGCTGGTACCACAACCAGTACTTGTGTGACTTTACCGCTGCCTTGTGTGCTGTTACTTCTATTACAAATGCCCCTTTGTATCAGTTATCATCACTGCATACCAAATTACTGCAAAACATAGTGCATGCAAACAGCAAGCATTTGTTATCTCAGTTTCTGTGGGTCAGGAAATGCTAGTAGAGAGTAGCTGGCTTGTGCCTCTCAGTCAAGGTCTAGGGTTGCTAGATTTAGCACATAAAAGTACAGGATGCCCAGCTAAATTTGAATATTAGATGAACAATGGATAATCTTTTAGTTCCAGTCCCATTCAACATTTGAGACATACATAAAATTTTAAAAAGTCATTTTTTTTAGTGGCAAGTCTGTCTAGGTCTTGCGGGAGGTTACTGTCAATCTCTTGACCATGACTGTTGTCACCCAGAAATATTGCAGCAATCAGTGGAGTGGTTAATTTTATGTGTCAACTTGACTGGGCAGATACTTGGTCAATCATTATTCTGGGTGTGCCTCTGAGGGTGCTTTTGAATGTGATTAAAGTCTGATGTGGGTGGGCCTCATCCAAACAGTTGAAGTCCTGAAAAGACTGACCCTCCCGTGAGTGAGGGGGACTCCTTCTGCCTGATTGCCTTGAGCTGCTACAGCAGTCTTTTCCTGACTTTAGACTTGAACTAAAATATTGGCTTTTCTTGGGTCAGCCTACTAGCTTTTGGACTAGAACTTAACATCATTTGTTCTCCTGGTTCTTAGGACTGGAAGTACAGGATCCATTCCTCTGGGTCTCCAGCTTGCTGATGGCAGATTTTGGGACTTCTCAGCCTCCATAATCACATGAGCTGATTTGTTCAATAAATCTCTCTCTCTCTACGCACACACACACACACACACACACACACACTCTCTCTCTCTCTCTCTCTATTGGTTCTCTTTTGCTGGAGACCTCTGAACAATCCACTCTAAGTGCTTCTAAGAACTCTCACATGGTTGTTTGGTTGTAATCTTTGGGGACTTCACCAAGTGAAGCTGACAGGCTGACCCAAGAACAGTCAATGTTTTAGTTCAAGTCTAAAGGCAGGAAAAGACTCCACAGGGCCTCCTCATGACATGGCAACTGGTCTAGTACTGGGTGAGCCATCCATGAAAGAACAAGAGAGAGTACATCCAGTAGGGAAGCCAGTCTTCTTGTAACCTGATCTTGGAGATGATGCAAAGACGACTAGGAAAATGGATTCAGCAGTTCAGCTTAATGCTGTCAGGAGGGTCCTCTGAGATCTGGAGGTGCCTGCCCAGGGGTCTGCTGCCTAGCAGCTCAGCCCCTGGCTTCACCTCTAGGAGTTTCTGTTGAGTTTCACTCAGATTTCTATATAGACTTCCTGGTTTTCTCAGTCTTGCTAAAATTACATGCTAGAATTGAAAGAGAAATGTCCCAATAGTACTTTATTTAGCATTTTACAAACAAAATGTCTTTAGAGAGTTGAAAAAGTAGGATCATGGATGGGGAGGAGGAGGTATTCTAGAAAAATCATCCAGAAAGGATTCTTCTTTTAAAGGGCATTCCCAGAGCTCATTCCCACAGAGAGAGAAGAGATTCCTTTCCTTCCATTCTGCCTGACCCCTCCCTCCTCACAGAGAGAGGAGTCACGGATGTTATTGCACCAGAGACCAGCTCAATTCTAAATCCTAGCATGTTCGGAGCATTTTATGGTAGGGGAAAATGGGATCAAATATAAAGGGAAAGAAAATGGTAATAATGAAGGCTTTTGAGCCAAAAGCACCATTAAAATAAGAATATGAAATAAAATACATTTAACCATCTTAAGGTCTTTTTGTTTTTGTTGGTTTTATAAAACTATGTTATGCAAACATTAGGAAAATTATTTTCACAGAACTCAGCTTCATTTGAGGCAGCCATGTAGAGCCCAGTCCTAATAATTATAAGGCAATCTCACAGAAATAAAGCTAATTCCATAGCAGCCTATCAGCTTAAATTCTCGCAAAACAAAATGTCTTTCCAAAGTTTCCTTTAAGCATGGGCTGGCCTTGTAGGCATATATGTATTAGATTTTAAAAAATAGAGTAGAAACAATTGAACTAAGTGGTTTTTACATTGAGTTCTCAGAGTATTTTCTACATAGTATAACATCATCTGTATCCCCAAAGTAGTCTATTCATTTAAGTTTAATAAGATAAAATTGGAACCAGGTTCAATATGAAGATATCCCCAGCGATCTGAGAATTTTCCTTTTACTTAGGTTACAAAATTTGGATAACATCCCTTGTTTAAACTTATTGCAGAAACAAGGCTTATTGAAGACTTCTCTTCTAACCCCCTGCAATTCCTATAGAAAGAAGACATTTGGGGGGTTAAGTGTATAGATGGTTAGGCTGAGCACACTAGCATTAGCAGTTTTGAAAGGGGCTTTGGTTCTTGAAAGGCAAGAAGAAAAAATAGGACTAGTTTTTCTCCGAGTTGTATGCAGCTTGTCATGTTTTGTCAGTATCTCAGTATCTCTCTCTTTTAGCCCCGAGTCAACTTAGCAGTTTTTAAAAAATTAATTAAGCATTCAATTCAAAATATATTTACTGTGTTAGAGGCAGTGTTCTAGAAACAACAGAATAAGGAGATGAATATGAAGCCATGTTTGCCTTCTAGGAACTTTCCAGCAAGTGTGCCAGATGTGACCATCAATAACTTTGTTGACACATTTACGTCCCAGGCACTGTTCCTGGTGCTTTGTGGGAAATGACTCAGTTCATCTCTGCAACAGTTGTAATTCCTACAACTTATATGAAGTAAATTCCACTATCGTCCTCATTTTATGGGTGAGGTAACCAAAGCTAATATAGATGTTAAGAAATTTTTCTAAGGTAAAACACTTGGGTTGTGGTATAGACAGTGCTGTGGGCTGAACTGTATCCCTCCAAAACTCATATGTTGAAGTCCTGACCCCCAGTACCTCATAATGTGACCGTAGTTGGAGATAGGGCCTTTTAAAAGATAGTTAAGTTAAAATGAGGTTATTAGGTGGGCCCTAATCTGATATGACTGGTGTCCTTATAAAAAGAGGAAGTTTGGACACAGGCAGGTAAGAAAGGGAAGACCATGTGAGGACACAGGGAGAAGATGGCCATCTACAAGTCAAGGAGAGAGAAGAAATCAATGCTGCTGACAGCTTGATCTCAGATTTCTGGCCCCTAGAACCACAAGGAGATACATTTTTATTGTTTAAGCCACCCAGACTATGATAACTTTTATGGCAGCCCTAGGAAATGAACGTAGACAGGATTCAGACCCAGACTGGCTAGTGTAAGTATACACACTCTTTACCATGCAGAGCTTGGCGATGTTGCCAAGCTTTTAATTTAAGAACAACATAGGCGAGGTGTAAGCACATGGCAGTAGAGATTCAAAGGATGGAGCAATCATCTCTCCGATGGCTGAAAAAAAAATGCACCTATATGAAGAGGTACTTGAGGTGGTCCTTGAAGGTGGGCAGGATTTGGACAGATTGTGACAGCTGGGAGAAGGCGTCTTAAGTGGCACAAACAGATGGACCAAGACTGCTGTAGTCAGAAAGCTTGGGGTACACTTGTCAAACCAGGAGCTGCTCTGGCCTCATGGAGTGCTGGGGACAATAAGTTAAGATCAAGTTGTTCTTAATCTTTTTTTGGTACCTTGTACTTTGGCAATATGGCCAAGTCTATGGATTCCCTTTGCAGATTACTGTTTTTAATTGCATCAAAAAATACCAAAAATTGTGTTTAAAAATAGTTATCAAAATAAATATTAAAAAGTTAGGATATATGATAAAAATACCTGTGCTTCTGGATTAATGCATTCAATGACTGGATCTAGTGGCAAGTCTAAGAACTACCATAATTTTGAAGTAATGATGAGCATGTGTGATATTTTGAGATGTCTGTCATACTGGCAGTGTGATAGGAAAAGATCTGTGATTTCTACTGATAACAAAATCATAGGTACTGTAAGCACTTACTGTGCTTTTTTGCCTACATTCACAATCAAAAGAGATGCCAGGGCTTCCCTGGTGGTGCAGTGGTTGAGAGTTTGCCTGCCAATGCAGGGGACGCAGGTTCGAGCCCTGGTCTGGGAAGATCCCACATGCCGTGGAGCAACTGGGCCCGTGAGCCACAACTACTGAGCCTGCACGTCCGGAGCCTGTGCTCTGCAACAAGAGAGGCTGCGATAGCGAGAGGCCAGCACACCGCAATGAAGAGTGGCCCCCACTTGCCGCGACTAGAGAAAGCCCTCGCACAGAAACGAAGACCCAACACAGCCAAAAATAAAAATTAATTCAAAAAAAAAAAAAAGAGATGCCAAATTTCTGTTAGAGATCAGTAAAAATGAAGATTTACTTTTTTCCATCCAGATGCACAGACCCCTGGCCACGAGCAATGGTTTTTAAGCTCTCTGGGTTTCTTCATTCCTTCTAGAATTTGACACAAGTTGTAGGTCTTTCCACATGCCCCCTTCTGGGGAAGAAAAAAAAAAAAAGCACATCCATATGTAAACCCAATTTAGTCTACAATTTGAGGAGATAAGTGAACTGCAAGTCTAGAAGGGTACCAGACTAGAAAGAGATGTTTGGGCTATATTGTATATTGTAGAGGATCATGAATAACAAGACTTTCTACTGAAATTGATAGCTAAAGGTAGATAACTGGAGGGTTTGCAGCACCAAAATAATGCAATTGGAGATGTGCTCTTGGAAGACTTATCAAACGATTTCTTGAAAAGTCAAATAATCTCTTCTTGATGGTCCCTTAATTAGGTTTTACAAATGTACAAATCTTTTCCTTTTAAATACCTGCTAACAATGCACTTTTCATGTAATTCCTTAGTAATGCAATTTTTCTGCTTACTAACTTTGTGAAGGTGAGTCAATAGTAGAAGAAGCTCCTGCAGGGCCTGCCTCGAAAGCATGGGTGACCATCTTATCTCAGGTGCTGCATTCACGGTGATGGCTGAGCACTGAGCCATTGATCAACTGCCAAGGATTCAATCCAATTTATTTGTTAAAATGCCTGGAACAACCAGGCAAGTGCCACTACAAATGCTTAACCACAGAGCTGGCTAAACCACTCATCCATCAATTGATTTTTTTAGCCCATATGACAGCTGGGAAACCTAAGAATAATCTCCTGACAGTTCATTCACTGGCATTCCACAGACGCAGCTGCTTAGGTAAGAGTGACTTCCTTTTCTCCCTGGTGCCATCTGCAGCACTGCTTAGGATCCATCGCGACACTCCTGGAGGAGGTAGTGGTCACAGACTCCAAGGGAGAGTGGTGGTCCACAGGGACGCTTCAGAACTCACGCCCCTAGGGCTCAGCCTTAGAGAGCACTAATGGTCAAAGAAGCACAGTCTTGTGGCAATCAGCCAAACCCTTGACTTGCACTTTTCGAAAGCCAAATGCGGATCCATGGCAACCCGCGTAGGAAGCCTCTGACTTCTGTTTATGTCCACCACACTCTGCACAGATTCTTGTGTAAGTGTCCCCACAGTCTTTCACAGAAACTCTCTCAATTTCCAGGCCAGCCCTGCTTTCATTCCCACTTTCCTCTTCTACTTTCTCCATTTACTTATCATATAGGTTAACTAAGCCTTTCTCTAGCAAGGAGGAATCCTTCCTCTTTCAAAGGAGAATGAAAGGAGGGGAGATAGAATATGTGCTGGTGTTTTCAGGACTGTCTTTGGAGTTCTGGTAGATGCGGAGGCTGTGGACAAGCTGTGTTAATTGTTTTGTCCTGCCTCACTGTCAAAGTCTGAAGACTGCTTTAAGTTGAAGTAAGTCTTAGGAGCCATCAGTTTACAGATGAGGTAGAGAGGGTTTCAGAGAGCTGAAGTGACTTCCCTGACTCTTTTGGCAGTAAATGACAGAAAACCTTAAACAGACATGAGGCAGAGAAGGAAATGTGTTGGCTTTTGTAACTGGAAAACCCTGGTATAACATCATCTTTAGGAGCAGCTGGATTCAGGTGTTCGCATGATATTGCCAAAATATCTTGTTTTATCTTTCTGTTCTCTGTTGACCTTATTCCTGGGTATCTTCTTCCTAAGTGGTAACAAATTTGCTTTGCAACAGCTCCAAGTTACAACCTCAGCAGAGAGAATGTTTCATCCCTCACCGTTCCAGGTAAAGTTCCAGGGAGTATGCGTTGATCCAGAGTAGGTCATGTGCTCATCTCTGAAGCAACTTCTCTGGCTGTGATTGGCTGTACCTAATTCTTGTTCTTAACACTGGAACTGGGGTGAACTGAGAGTGTGTGCAATGGAAAGAGATAGGTAGTTCACCAAAGAAAACAAGATGCTCTTAGCAGACAAAGGGTTGAAAGATATTTGGAAATAAGGAAAAGAAAAATGCCCAAAGCTGTAAAGGCTAGCTGCTGGCAGAGAATTGCCGCCAGAACAAGATGCTGCAAGCACCCCTTGGTGCAGTTAGTTACTCTTCTCTTATAGCTCCTGGCAAGATGGCTGAAGTAACTGAGGACTTCTGTAGAAATCTTAGAATTAACCCTTCCAAATGCTGAACCTCTGTGTGGTTCAGCCTGCCAGTCTGGTCCCGTCTGCGACCAGAAGCCTAGCTGGGAACCTGGGATTCCTCTGTCTCCACCTGCATGACGTTGCTAGATCATCTGCCTGGGACCTATGTCCTGCCTTATTCTCTCCAGGCATCTCCCAGGTATTGGGTTTCACTTCGTTGTTTTCCTGGACACAATGCTTGCTCTGTTTGGCTCTCCACCTATTCCATGCTTTGCTTCTAAAAACAGTGTCATCTGTCCTGCTTGAGCAGTTTGGTTCTCCTTATATTTCAACATCTGCCTGGAATTGAACTAGTTTTCTACACTGTTGATTGAATTGAGGTGTAATTTATCAAGATCATGGTGGCTGCCACTTTTGTCCCCATAGTTGCCCCCACATAGCTTTCTACCTCTGGGAGCTAATGTCAACATCCCTCTGCTACACAGAACTCATTCATTTAACAAACACAATCAATTTTGCTTTAGAGCCCCAAAATTGTGTTAAAAAACCCTCAAATTCTCAAAAATAAGAACTCCTTACTGTGACTTTCAAGGCCTCTGAGTATCTTTCTAATTTTATTTTGTACTAGTGTGTTAGTTACTGCTGTATAATATCCACCACATTTCAGTGACATACAATAATAAGCATTCATTCAACACCTGTAGGTTGGCTGGAGCTTGCTGATCTAGGCTGGGCTTGGGTGAACTTAGCTCCAAGCTGTAGACTGTGTCTAGATCTACTCAATGTCTCACATCCTCCTTAGACCAGCAGCCATCCTAAGCATGGTGAAATGCTCGAGTATAAAAGGACAAGAACAACTGCATGAGAAAATTTCAAATCTTTGGTTCTGTCATGTCAGCTAAATACCATTGGTCAAAAGCAAGTCATAGGGCTTCCCTGGTGGCGCAGTGGTTGAGAGTCCACCTGCCGATGCAGAGGACACGGGTTCGTGCCCCGGTCCGGGAGGATCGCACATGCTGCGGAGCGGCTGGGCCCGTGAGCCATGGCCGCTGAGCCTGCGCGTCCGGAGCCTGTGCTCCGCAGCGGGAGAGGCCACAACAGTGAGAGGCCCGCGTACCGCAAAAAAAAAAAAAAAAAAAAAAGTCATATGACCAAGATGTAAGTCAAGTGACAGCAAAATATACACCTCCCATGGAGATGGGGTAGGGGAAATCAATATTTTCTAAATACAATCTAATGTACTGTAATACCCTTCTGCCTTCTGACTACATTCCAGCAATTTTGGCTTTCTTTCTGTTATCTGAACTCACTAAACTCATTCCTGCCTCAAGGCCTTTGCACTTATTTTCCCTTTGCCTTTTTAAAATGCTTGTTCCTTTTTTCCAGCCAGGACTTACTTCAAATGCTACCTGTTCAGAGAGAACTTCCCTGACTAGCCTCCCCTGTCAGCATTACTTTCTCTTAAATAACTCTTTTATATTTTTATCTTAGCACTTGCTAAGATAAAATTACCTTTTAATTTCCTGTCTTCCTCTGCCCCAACCCTCTCCTCACCCCATCTCCTGGCTGCTGAAATACACACAAAAATGTAAGCTCTCTGAATAGTCTTGTTCATACTATACTCCCAGTGCTAGTATATCTCCTGGTCCTTAGAAAGCTTGTAGCAGTAAATATTTGTTGAATAAACAGATGACTGCTAAAAATAGTTGCTCAAAACTGACAAAGTCAAGCTTAAATTCTTCCTTCCCTGTTCTTTATTTTGTACACTCAGATACTTCTATCTCTGTTACTTCTTTCAAACTTGACTTTGTGGGCCATTTCTGCTTATAGCTGAATCCACAACCACCAGAGTTAAGCAGAAAAGCATGATGACAGTTGAGCATCAGATCCTCAAACCAAGAAGCTGTGTACTCTGTGATGCTCGAATGACAACTAAGCTAGGGGTCTTGGTTTACATTCAAAATAGCTTTATAAAAATAGACACGATACAGTGTCTATGTGTGAATTAGAAAAAGTACCACCTCTTGGCAGGCACAGCTATAGGATGGATGACATAGTAAGCTGATCATGTCTCTGAGCTAAAACAAAAGTGTCCCTTCCTCTGGTTAAAATTGCCTTGTACAAGGACACACAGCTTGGCACATGGAGCATAAACTGGATTTCAGCTGTCCTTACTCTCCACTCCTGGATGCCTTTGTGCTGTGCCCAAACTGAGCAACTGTATTTAGTTGCTTGGAGTCCATGTATTTCAAATCATATTTTGTTTTTTGGTTGCTAATGAAAATAGTATTATATTTTTAAAAATTTTAAATTCCACTTGTTCATTGCTGGTATTTAGGAAAGTCATCAACTTTTATATATTAACTTTGTATCCTGCAAGCTTACTATATTGTTTATGAATTTCAGAAGGTTTTGCCAATTCTTTTGGATTTTCTATGTAGACAATCATGTCATCTGCAGAGCAAAGACAAGTTTATATCTTTTTTTCCAAATCTGTACACCTTTTATTTCTTGTTCTTGTCTTATTGCATTAGCCAGAACTTCTAGTATGAGTTTGGAAAGGAGTGGTGAGAGGGGACACCCTTGTGTTCTTCCTGATTTTAGTGGGAAAATTTTAAGCTTCTTACCATTAAGTATGATGTTAGATGTATATTGCTTATAGATATTTGTTACTAAGTTTAGGAAATTCCCTTCTATTCCTAGGTTACTGAGAGTTTTTATAGTGAATGGGTGTTGGATTTTGTCAAATGATTTTTTTGTATCTGTTGCTATAATCATGTGATTTTTCTTTTTTAGCCTATTGATGTGATAGATTATATTAATTTATTTTTGAATGTTGAAGTGGCCTTGCATACCTGGAATAAATCCCACTTGCCCATGGTGTGTAATTCACTTTATACATTGTTGGATTCATTTTGCTAATATTTTGTTGAGGATTTTTGTATCTATATTCATGAGAGATATTGGTCTATAGTTTTATTTTATTTGTAATATGTTTGTTTGGTTTTGGTATTAAGGTAATACTGGCCTCATAGAATGAGTTAGGATGTATTCTCTCTGCCTCTATCCTCTGAAAGAGATTGTAGAGAGTTGGTATAATTTCTTCATTAAATGTTTGGTACAATTCACCAGTGAACCTATCTAGATCTGGTGCTTTCTGTTTTGGAAGATTATTAATTATTGATTCAATTTCTTAATAGATATAGGCATACTGCAGAGATACTGGCAGTTCTGTTCTAGACAACTGCAATAAAGTGAATATCACAATAAAGGGAGTCAAACAAATTGTTTGGTTTCCCAGTGCATATAAAAGTTTACACTATACTCTAGTCTATTAAGTGTGCAATAGCATTATGTCTAAAAAAAATACACATATCTGAATTTAAAAAACTTTATTGCTAAAAATGCTAACCATCATTTGAGTCTTCAGTGAGTTGTAGTAATAACATCAAAGATCACTGATCGCAGATCATCATAACAAATATAATAACAATGAAAAAGTTTGAAATATTGTGAGAATTACCCAACAGTGATACAGAGACATGAAGCGAGCAAATGCTGTTGGAAAGGTGGTGGTGATAGGTTGCCACAAACTTTCAATTTGGTAAAAGAACAAACAAACCCCTACAATCTATGAAGTGCAATAAAGCAAATCACAATTGGCCTGTATAGTCCTACTCAGATTGTCTATTTAAATCATATTTCTTAATTAATGAATTCCATTAAAACAAATCAGGGTAGGAAATCCCATGCTATAAGAAAATTTTCTGCATTTGTTGAGTTCTTACTATGTGCTAGACAGTGTGCCATGCATACAGAAACTAGAAAGATCATGGTACTTGACCCAAGAATTTTAGAGTGTGTTGAAGAAAATGTGCAAGAAATTACTTATAATTAATTAATTATAGTTCTGACAGTACAATAGCACAATAGAAAAGCACAGAGTGCCGTAAGAAGGGGATTTAAATTAGACTAGATTAAAGGACTTTCAGAGGAATTTCCAATCTGCTTGATGGACCCTACTCACCCAGCCAGAGTCAAGCTACAAGTCCTCAGAACCTAGCACCATGGTCTCTGATTGCTAGCATCCTGGGATGCTCACCATGAAGACTAGACCCCATGCCACTTGCCTGCCCCAGCTCATCTCAGACATGTAAACAAGATCTCCTAGAAAGCAGGCCAGTCTCTGCAGGCAGCTGGCTGCCTCCATTTAAGAACTCTGTTTCATTTCCTCTGGCCTGCATTGCATGGCTAAACCCCCCTGAGTAATGGTGTCATTGCACGGGTAAGAAAAAGCAGCACATGCCCTCTAATCAGAGCATAAGTCCTATGAGCAGGAATCACGTCATTTATTTCCTTTTTATCCCACATAGCAGTGGCATTTTCAAGGGTTGGACTACCTGTTCATCGGTGTTGAGGTCGTGTCCAAGGTTTGGGATCTTCGTTGGGTTGGTGGGCCTGTAAGTCATTGTTCTAAATCAGGTCTTAACATTGATTCTGAGAAGATCCTCCTTTGCGTTCCCAAAGTACCTGTGAAATCTTCTCTTTCTTATTCATTTTTGCATTTCCAGAATAAAGCACTTAGTAGATCGATACATGCCCAGACGTTTATACTCTGCTCTGTAATCCTGAGATGGGGAGACAGAGGGTTCCCTCTTCCAATCTCCTCAGTTTTGAATGTCCCATCTCCTCTCTTTTCTTCTCTCAATCCTAGGGGTGGTAACTGCTTCCTGAAATTTCTAGTATCTGGTTACCCCAGCAACCTTTTTTTGTTCTTTCACTCTTCCAATAATTTCATAACCCAGTTTTTGTATCAAGTCCACTCTTTCAAACAACTAGCATGGTTTCTGCATTTCTAATTGGACCTTGACCAATAAAAAAAAGCTAAAGTATATGTTTTGATCTCAACTGAACTTGAACTGTCTATGTGAAGCAGCTATTGTGTAAAGATGTTTTGGGGAGAGGAATGGATTCTGGTTGCAGCTCAGCCACTATTTCACAGTTTGACCTTAGGTCAACCACTTCACCTCTGTGGGTCTCCATTTATTTATCTGCAAAATGAGGAGTTCAACTCCATCACATCCAGGGTTTCTTCTACCGTAACATTTTATGATTCTGTGGTTTAATCATTTCAACCTCACCCCAAATTTCATGTCAGCATTCCACTAGATCTTCCAATTCTATATTTAGTGGATCTCTTTATACCTCTTAATAACTTTAGAAAATTCTCTCTTACAGACATTGCTTTCCTATCTGAGAGCAACTTCCTTGTAGCTTAATTCCAACTAAGTTATCTCTTGGCTAGACCGATTTGCTCAAGGAAGGATAATTTAACTATCCTAGACAAAATTACCCCTTTCTTTATAAGGCAGCTTAAGGATGGCCTTGCCTCATGTCTTGGCTCAATGAACTCCTAAACTATTCTCCAACCCTGAGTTTTGTGCTAAACAACGTTCTTATTGTGAAGAGTGTGAAGCTGCATGTTTTAGCTATTATCACTGGCAAGTCAATATTCAGTCTGCATACTCTTCTTGACATGGAGCAATAATAACAATAATAAAAGGAATAGACCAAACGTGTAACAGATGCCCAAGTGCAAATTGAGGTGAATGAGTGTGGGTAAGGAACTGTCATCACCTACATCACAAACATACGCAGCTGGTATCTGAGACATAGTTTATATGGAAATGTGGAGCACACCCTCAACCTTGAGCATTGAAGTGAAAGAAGTATTGTATTTTAATGTTGGTGAAACCAACGATACACTCAGGGTAAGCCCACTCCAGTTTCAAGCATCTATTCCTTTTAGAACTTGGTTCATCTCTGTGCCAAATTGGCTTAGTTCTTATACTTAGGGAACAGTGCCAGAATCTTGAGCCAAAAAGGCTGAAACAGTTGGTTCTGGGGCCCTAATCAATGGACAACAAGCTTCAGTGAGATGACATGAGCCTTCCACTGGAGCCACAGCAAGTGCTATGTTAGAGACTGAAATTATTGCCAAGGGGATGACAAAGAAGAGAACTACAGAATATGGCATTAGATAATATTGGTGATTCGTTTCCAGGCACTCTATAGTCATTCTTTTTCATTGATTAATGACTCTGATTTCTAGGAAATAACAATGGAAGAATGTCAGCTTTTTGGTGTCCAATGTAGGTCTCTCAAACTGTGTTTTATGGGATCCATCCATTGTCCTGAGAGACAATAAATGAGGATTTCCACATACTCACCGAGAAGCCTAATCTTTCTCATCTCTGGACTGAGAATCAATACCACTAGCCTTTTAGGGGGTTCTTTAAGAGCCACTTGACTCCTTTGACAGCTATCATGGATTGGGGTAAGTGTCAAAAGGAAGGGGGACTTGCGTTTGGATGCTAAATACTGAGAGATCTTTTCCAGCTTTTGATCCATGAGAAGAGACAGTGCCTCATGTCATCATGTCTACTGTCATTTTGGAGACAGACATCTTGATTCCTTCCATTTACGTGCTCAGCTTACAATTATTTTCCTTTCAAACTTCTCAGAGGAGTTTCTGTCTACCCAGCAAGTCCTTCCACAAGGCATTTTATTGGGAAAGATCTTAGAGTTCATTGACATCAAATACTGTGGAAGGCATTAATGGCATCAGTAGCCCTGGTTTTATTTAAATGGTGCACATATGAGTGATTGTCTAGTGGCCCATGAGATGGATCATAGTAACCCTCACTGGATCCCATTCTCAGGTCCAGATGATATTGTTCAGCAAATAAAGTTTATATTCTGTCTATTGGCCTTCTTTTCTTTTTTTCCCTTAAGGGATCTCTTATCTCCTTTCCTTTTCTCTCAGCCTGGTATCCTCATTTTCATTCTCCCTTTAAAAATCTCCTTTCCATAATAGATCTAACAAACTCATTTACATTGAGTTATGTAGGGCAGATGAGACTTATTTAATGTGTTCATTCTCATAATCAGTTAAGATAAAAGATAAGAAAGCATGACAGGAGGAAGTACCCACAGTAGTTCACATTTAAAAGAAAATAAGCTCATAAATGAAAGAAGGAAATGTCTAACTGCAGAAATGAAGACATTAGTGAGTTGGTAGGGACTTTTTAAAACCCCAGAATCATTCTACCTTCGTGATCATCTATTCATGCTTAACCTTGCCCAACTCTGGTAGCCCCAACTACAGACATCATAATGAACATCTCCAATTCTAGGAGTTTAGTCTTTTGGATGTTCTCTACTCTGGCTTGACAATATGAAAACTGGCATCTCCAGTCAGATGGAGATGGTCCAGTTTTGTCGGGGAAAGTCACTGATCTCATTGTATATATAAATGAAATGCTAAACAAGCATGTAATGAAAAAAGTTTTATATTTTTCTTCTTCAACTTTTTTTTTTTTTGTGTGTGTGTGGTACGTGGGCCTCTCACTGCTGTGCCTTTCCTGCCGTGGAGCACAGGCTCCAGACGAGCAGGCTCAGTGGCCATGGCTCACGGGCCCAGCTGCTCTGCAGCATGCAGGATCCTCCCAGACCAGGGCACGAACCCATGTCACCTGCATTGGCAGGCGGACCCTCAACCACTGCGCCACCAGGGAAGCCCTTCTTCTTTACCTTGAAAGTGTATTTTGTGGAGGAATCTTCTATAATGCCTCTGGATGAAAACTTTTCAGGTACCTGGACTTTTTCAGTCAGTCTTAGGTAATAGACATCCTTACAATAACTTTAAGTCATGGAAACAATCTAAGTTCACTAAATCAAAATGTCAAGGAGGAGACCTTGGGCTTTCTGATAGCATCTTTAGTAGTTTTCTGGTAGCATCTTTAGGATTCTCTATGTAGAGTATCATGTCATCTGCAAACAGTGACAGCTTTAATTCTTTTCTGATTTTGATTCCTTTTATTTCATTTTCTTCTCTAATTGCTGTGGCTAAAACTTCCAAAACTATGTTGAATAATAGTGGTGAGAGTGGGCAACCTTGTCTTGTTACTGATCTTAGTGGAAATGGTTTCAGTTTTTCACCATTGAGGACGATGTTGGCTGTGGGTTTGTTATACATGGCCTTTATTATGTTGAGGAAAGTTCCCTCTATGCCTACTTTCTGGAGGGCTTTTATCATAAATGGGTGTTGAATTCTGTCAAAAGCTTTCTCTGCATCTATTGAGATGATCATATGGTTTTTCTCCTTCAATTTGTTAATATGGTGTATCACATTGATTGATTTGTGTATATTGAAGAATCCTTGCATTCCTGGGATAAATGCCACTTGATCATAGTGTATGATCCTTTTAATGTGCTGTTGAATTCTGTTTGCTAGTATTTTGTTGAGGATTTTTGCATCTATGTTCATCAGTGATATTGGCCTGTAGTTTTCTTTCTTTGTGACATCTTAGTCTGGTTTTGGTATCAAAATTTGTCCATTTCTTCCAGGTTGTCCATTTCATTGGCATAGAGTTGCTTGTAGTAATCTCTCATGATCTTTTGTATATCTGCAGTGTCAGTTGTTATTTCTCCTTTTTCATTTCTAATTCTATTGATTTGAGAATTCTCCCTTTCTTTCTTGCTAAGTCTGGATAATGGTTTATCAATTTTGTTTATCTTCTCAAAGAACCAGCTTTTACTTTTATTGATCTCTGCTATTTTTTCCTTCATTTCTTTTTCATTTATTTCTGACCTGATCTTAAAGATTTCTTTCCTTCTGCTAACGTTGGTGTTTTTTTTTTTTCTTCTTCTTTCTCTAATTGCTTTAGGTGTAAGGTTAGGTTGTTTCTTTGAGATGTCTCTTGTTTCTTAAGGTAGGATTGTACTGCTATAATCTTCCCTCTTGGAACTGCTTTTGCTGCATCCATAGGCTTTGGGTCATCATGTTTTAATTGTCATTTGTTTCTGGGTGTTTTTATATTTCCTCTTTGATTTCTTGAGTGATCTCTTGGTTATTAAGTAGTGTGTATTTAGCCTCCATGTGTTTGTATTTCTTACAGATTTTTTCCAGTAATTGATATCTACTCTCATACCGTTGTGGTCGGAAAAGATACTTGATACAATTTCAATTTTCTTAAATTTACCAAGGCTTGATTTGTGACCCAAGATATGATCTATCCTGGAGAATGTTCCATGAGCACTTGAGAAAAAGGTGTATTCTGTTGTTTTGGATGGAATGTCCTATAAATATCAATTAAGCCCATTTTGTTTAATGTGTCATTTAAAGCTTGTGTTTCCTTATTTATTATCATTTTGGATGTTCTGTCCAATGGTGAAAGTGGGGTGTTAAAGTCCCCTACTATGATTGTAGTACTGCCGATTTCCCTTTCTGTGGCTGTTAGCATTTGCCTTATGTATTGAGGTGCTCCTATGTTGGGTGCATAAATATTTACAATTGGTATATCTTATTCTTGGATTGATCCCTTGATCATTATGTAGTGTCCTTCCTTGTCTCTTGTAATAGTCTTTGTTTTACAGTCTATTTCGTCTGATATGAGAATTGCTACTCCAGCTTTCTTTTAATTTCCATTTGCATGAAATATCATTTTCCATCCCCTCACTTTCAGTCTGTATGTGTCTCTAGGTCTGAAGTGGGTCTCTTGTAGACAGCATATATACGGGTCTTGTTTTTGTATCCATTCAGCCAATCTATGTCTTTTGGTTGGGGCATTTAATCCATTTACATTTAAGGTAATTATCAATATGTATGTTCCTCTTCCCATTTTCTTAATTGTCTTGGTTTTGTTACTGTAGGTCTTTTCCTTCTTTTGTGTTTCCTGCCTAGAGAAGTTCCTTTAGCATTTGTTGTAAAGCTGGTTTGGTGGTGCTGAATTCTCTTAGCTTTTGCTTGTCTATAGAGGTTTTAATTTCTCCGTCAAATCTGAATGAGATCCTTGCTGGGTAGAGTAATCTTGATTGTAGATTTTTCTCCTTCATCACTTTAAATATGTCCTGCCAGTCCCTTCTGGCTTGCAGAGTTTCTGCTGCAAGATCAGCTGTTAACCTTATGCAGATTCCCTTATGTGTTATTTGTTGTTTTTCCCTTGCTGCTTTTAATATTTTTTCTTTGTATTTAATTTTTGATAGTTTGATTAATATTTGTCTTGGTGTGTTTCTCCTTGGATTTTTCCTGTATGGGACTCTCTGTGCTGCCTGGACTTGACTATTTCCTTTCCCATATTAGGGAAGTTTTCAACTATAATCTCTTCAAATATTTTCTCAGGCCCTTTCTTTTTCTCTTCTTCTTCTGGGACCCCTATAATTCGAATGTTGGTGCATTTAATATTGTCCCTGAGGTCTCTGAGACTATCCTCAATTCTTTTCATTCTTTTTTCTTTATTCTGCTCTGCAAGTAGTTCTTTCCACTATTTTATCTTCCAGGTCACTTATGCGTTCTCCTGCCTCAGTTATTCTCCTTTTGATCTTTTCTAGAGAATTTTTAATTTCATTTATTGTGTTGTTCATCACTATTTGTTTGCTCTTTAGTTCTTCTAGGTCCTTGTTAAATGTTTCTTGTGTTTTCTCCATTCTATTTCCAAGATTTTGGATCATCTTTACTATCATTATTCTGAATTCTTTTTCAGGTAGACTGCCTATTTCCTCTTCATTTGTTTGGTCTGGTGGGTTTTTGCCTTGCTTATTCATCTGCCATGTGTTTCTCTGTCTTCTTATTTTGCTTAACTTACTGTGTTTGGGGTCTCCTTTGCGCAGGCTGCGGGTTCATGGTTCCCATTGTTTTTTGTGTCTGGCCCCAGTGGCTAATGTTGGTTCAGTGGGTTGTGTAGGCTTCCTGGTGGAGGGGACTAGTGCCTGTGCTCTGGTGAATGAGGCTGGATCTTGTCTTTCTGTTGGGCAGGTCCACGTCTGGTGATGTGTTTTGGGGAGTCTGTGGCCTTATTATGATTTTAGGCAGCCTCTGTGCTAATGGATGGGGTTGTGTTCCTGTCTTGCTAGTTGTTTGGCGTAGGGTGTCCAACACTGTAGCTTGCTCGTTGTTGAGTGGAGCTGGGTCTTGGCGTTGAGACGGAACACTCTAGGAGATTTTCGCTATTTGTTATTATATGGACCTGGGAGGTTTCTTGTGGTCCAGTGTCCTGAACTTGGCTGTCCCAGCTCAGTGGCCCAGCCCTGATGCCTGGCTGGAGCACCAGGAGCCTGTCCTCCACACGGCTCAGAATAAAAGGGAGGAGAAAAAGAAAGAAACAAAGAAGAAGGTAAAATAAAATAAAATAAAGTAAAATAAAATAAAGTTATTAAAATAAAAAAATCATTAAGAAGAAAAAAATTTTAAGTAATTAAAAATCAAACAAAAAAAAATGGAGAGAACCCTAGGACAAATGGTAAAAGAAAAACTATACAGACAAAATCACACAAAGAAGCATACACATACACACCCACAAAGAGAGAAAAAGGGGGAAAAATATATCATTGTTCCCAAAGTCCACCTCCTTAGTTTGGCATGATTCGTTGTCTATTCAGGTATTCCACAGATGCAGGGTACATCAAATTGGTTGTGGAGATTTAATCCGCTGCTTCTGAGGCTGCTGGGAGAAATTTCCCTTTCTCTTCTTTGCTCGCACAGCTCCCGGGGTTCAGCTTTGGGTTTGGCCCCCCCTCTGCGTGTAGGTCGCCTGAGGGCATCTGTTCTTCGCTCAGACAGGACAGGGTTAAAGGAGCCACTGATTCGGGGGTCTGGCTCACTCAGGCTGGGGTGAGGGAGGGGTGCGGATGCAGGGTGAGCCTGTAGCGGCAGAGGTCAGTGTGACATTGCACCTGAGGCGCGCCATGCATTCTCCCAGGGAAGTTGTGCCTGGATCCCGGGACCCTGGCAGTGGCGGGTTGCACAGGCTCCCGGGAGGGGCGGTGTGGAGAGTGACCTGTGCTTTCACACAGACTTCTTGGTGGCAGCAGCAGCAGCCTTATCGTCTCATGCCCGTCTCTGGGGTCCGTGCTGATAGTCACGGCTCACGCCCGTCTCTGGAGCTCCTTTAAGCAGCGCTTTTAATCCCCTCTCCTCGAGCACCAGGAAACAAAGAGGCAAGAAAAAGACTCTTGCCTCTTCGGCAGCTCCAGACTTTTCCCCGGACTCCCTCCCGGCTAGCAGTGGTGCACTAGCCCCCTTCAGGCTGTGTTCACACCGCCAACCCCAGTCCTCTCCCTGCGATATGACCGAAGCCCAAACCTCAGCTCCCAGCCCCGCTTGCCCCGGCAGGTGAGCAGCCAAACCTCTCGGGCTGGTGAGTGTTGGTCGGCCCCGATCCTCTGTGCGGGAATCTCTCCACTTTGCCCTACGCACCCCTGTTGCTGCGCTCTCCTCCATGACTCCGAATCTCCCCCCCTCCGCCACCCGCAGTCTCCGCCCGCGAAGGGGCTTCCTAGTGTGTGGAAACCTTTCCTTCTTCATGGCTCCCTCCCACTGGGGCAGGTCCCGTCCCTATCCTTTTGTCTTTGTTTTTTCTTTTGCCCTACCCAGGTATGTGGGGTGGTTTCTTGCCTTTTGGGAGGTCTGAGGTCTTCTGCCAGCGTTCAGTAGGTGTTCTGTAGGAGTTGTTCCAGATGTAGATGTATTTCTGATGTATTTGTGGAGAGGAAGGTGATCTCCATGTCTTACTCTTCCGCCATTTTGAAGCTCTCTCTATGGCTCTATTTTTATTCGGTTGCTTTTATGTACTTTCTCAGTATGAATCATATTCCTCTAGTAATGACCAAAGACCACCTAGGCTGGTGGTGAGGAGACTGGCCCAAGGCCAGTGCAATCAGCTGAAATTAAGAGATAGGACAATATAATGGGCTGACTTATAAGACAGTAAATCTTTTGATTTAATGGTGCATGAATAGTGAACCCATGCACATATGACGATGGCTTTAAACTGTGTCTGCAAATTCTATGACACTTCTCCCTTCAAGAAGTGGAGTTTAAGTCTCCTCTTCATGAGTGTGAGAACTTAGTGACTAGCATATAATTATGTGACAGTATAGAACTTTGTAAAAGGCACTAGAACTTCAGCATTTCTCTCTCGGGTTATTCACCTGAAGGAAGACAGAATGATGACATAAGGACACATCAAGCAGCCCACAGAGAGGCCTCCACTGCAAAGAATTCCTGTCAACAGCCATGTGAGTGAGTCATCTTGGATGCAGATCCTCCAGCCCCAGTCAAACCTTCAGATTATTGCAGCCTGAACTGACATGTTAACTATAGCATCATAAGAGATTCAGAGCCAGAACTATTCAACTAAATATTTCTTGAATTCCTAACTCATAGGATCAGTGAGATAATAATCATTAAGAATCTCTAAGTTTTGAGGGTAATTTGTTATGCAGCAAGAGATAAATTATACACCCCTGAAAGCAATATTTTCTGCATGTCTCTGAAATGGAGACACATTGAAGTTGAATTGAGTTGAAGATTCATGCAGTTTCTATTGATAAAATGGAAGAGAGATGTTCACTGCAAGCAATAGATGATTTGATCATTTTAAGAAGAGAATAGTTGGCATAAAAGTGGAGCCTTTGGGAAAGCTGCAAATAGTATAAAAAGCATTGAAGAATTTTCCAGTAAAGGTAACTGAAATCACTGAAGGCTACTGTTAACAAGAGGTTTTTGATGTTCATAGAAGAGGGAGCAAGGGAAAAATGAGACACATTTTCATTTACCAAAAATGGAATCTTAGGGACATTCACACACTAGATTTGGCAGTGAATATTTTCAAAATAGAAAAGCTTATGCAAACCCAGTTCGAACATCCTAGCAGAAATGAGAAACTCCTGTACTTGCTATTAAGAAGATTATTCTTTGCTAGTACACCAGAGTCCTGCACTACCCCTTGCGATTTCCCTATATCCTGCCTACACCTAAATAATAATAAAGGACCTCCATAGGTACTTTATTAATCTCTCCTTGAATTGCTTAATTTGAGAGTATCATTTCTTTCTTGCTGGTAGGGTCCTTGGAGATCTTCCCCAAACCCACAATGTTTCCCTTTTGCCGTTAGGTGAGGGTACAGCCTTATTGAGGGCAGGGCCACCTTATTTTCATTTGTGGCCCCAGAAGAGCATCCAGCCCACAGTAAGTAGGCAATACAAGTTTAAAAAACATGTGAACAAACACACTCAGAGGAAGTGGAATTAAATTAATAAGGAGCAATGGTGTGAGAGAAAACCCATTCAACAAAGTATATTTCATGTGAACCAGAAAAGTAATATATTCCATCTCCAATATTACGTAACTTGGGAATAATATAGGAAGCTGCATATTTAAAAATTCACTTCAGATAAAACTGAACCTCTAAGTAAAAACTTGACCTGTAAGTGTAAGTTTTGTGTTTAAGAGCCAAATGCTTTGCAATCAGACAGATCTCACTGAATCCTCATGCTCCTTTTCTAGTTTTACAAAGTTAAGAAAGTCATTTAAACTTTGGTATCCTCAGTTTCCTCATCTGTAAAATGGGAATAACAATACCTACCTTTAAGTATTGTTGTAAAAGTTTAGTGAGATCATGTTTGTAAGGCCCTTAGTGTAGGGTCGCAGGGTCGCACACTGGTACAGAACTCAACTAATGAAAGTTTTTGTGTTTTTTCCCAAGGCATTATGATTTCCTAAAAGATATACAAAGCTAAAAAAGAGCCAAAACTAAAGCTAAAGAAAACATATGCTATGGATAATCTTTTCCCCTTTATTACAAAATGTAATTCTTGTACTTGAAATATGCTAGTCCTTTCTGAGTCCCTTACACTTGGCCTGATCACTCAGTCAATAATTATGTATTGAGCGTTTCCATCTTGGCCTCCTTCCTATGTCAACTATGCTTCTGCTTTAGTGCCTTTGCGCTTACTGTTTTCTCTGCTTCAAAAGCTCTTCTCTCAGATATTTACATGTCTCCATGATTCACTTTGTTCAGATTACTATGCAAATACAACATTTCACAGAGATCTTCTCCTTACCTGGCTTTACTTTTCTTTATAGCCCTTATTCCTATCTGGGATGTAGGTATACACAGCCCTCCATATCTGCGAGTTCTGCATCCATGGATTCAACTGACTGTGGATTGAAAATACTTTTCTTTGAGTTATAAAAAAATTCCAAAAAGCAAAACTTGAATTTGCCATGCACCGGCAAATATTTACATAGCATTTACATTGTGTTTACAACTGTTTACATGCAACTACATTGTATTAGGTATTACAAGTAATCCAGAGGTGATTTTAAGTATACAAGAGATGTGCATAGATTATATACAAATATATTGCCATTTTTTATAAGGGACTTGAGCATCCACAGATTTAGGTATCTGCCGAGTGTGCTAGAACTAATTCCCTGTGGATACTGAGGGACAACTGTACTTACGTCTTGGTGTATTTTCCATCTTTCTCATCCCAGTATGACTCAGGAGGGCAGCGACTTTGCCTTATTCACTGCTGAGTCCCAGTTTATAGAATAGTGCCTAGCACCTAATGAGTATTCAATAAATACTTGAAGAATGAATGATTGAATAAAATTCTAAGAGTTACAAAGATAACAGTGTATGATGTTATATCCTAATTAGAGCTTACAGACTATCTACCTGCATTTGTCCATTTTTTTCTTCCCACCTGGAATATCTAAATCAAGTTAGACTTCAATTCCCAGTCCCAACTCTCAACTGTTCCCCAAAAGATTTGTTCAGTCAGTACAACTGACATTACTATATCCCTTCTCTGACTCCCTTAAGACAGATCCTGATTAATGAGAAGTAATTGAACAAGAGAAGCCATGTGACTGATTTCCTATGGTTAAGAAAGATAATTTGTGCTTTAGTGAAGGTAATCTCTATTTAACGTCTTTAACCTAATAGTTTTTGTAAATAGTACATACAAACTCACCTGGTGTCGGTACCTCTAGAGCCTTCTGTGGAAGGTATGGGGGCATATGAACTGGACAACTCAATTTCGGCTGGTACCTGAATCCTGTAGAAGTCATTCCAAATGCATGGACTGACCAGTTAACATAGATCTGCCCAGCCCTTGAGATAAATACATTAGCTTTCTGACTAGATAAGAGAAAGCATGTTCAAGTTATCATAATTCTATTCCAGAGCCTGAAGAGCTAGGAAATTACTCAGTCCTCATGCCAGGAGAGATTAAGGAAACAGGAGGCATTTCCCAAGAGCCATGGAGTAGATGGGAAATTGGTTCTAGGATCAATCTAGTTTCAAATACAAGCTCTGTGTTCTTGAGCAAATTGTTTAATTTTTCTGAAACTCAGTTTTCTCCTCTGGAAATGGGAATAATATTTGGCCAACTTATCACACAAGGATGATCTAAGAATCAAATGACTTCCTATATGGAAAATGGCTTCATAAGTTACAAAGAGCTTTATATATTTAAGTGAAATTTACCAAGTGCTGTGGTCTTAGCAGATAGCTAACGTGTACTAAGACAACGATTGTGGATGTGATAAGTGCTACAACAAACCTTGGGCTACTGAATTAGTTTTCAAGGGCTACTATAACAAAGTACCACAAACTGGGCAGCTTAAACAACGGAAACTTATTGTCTCATAGTTTTGGAAGCTAAAGTCTGAGATTAAGGTATTGGTTCCTTCTAAGAGCTGTGAGAGAGAATGTGATCCATGCCTCTCTCCTAGTTTCTGGGGTTTTTCTGGCAACTTTTGGCATTCCTTGGCTTTAGAAGCATTCCCTCGATCTCTTCCTTTATCTTCACATGATGTTCTCCCTGTGCGTGTGTCTTTGTGTCCAAATTTCCCCTTTTTATAAGGACACCAGACATAATGGCCTAGGACTCATCCTTATGACCACATCTGGATTTAACTAATTACATCTGCAATGACTTTATTTCCAAATAAGTTTACACTGTGAGAAACTGGGGGATAGGACATCAGCATATGAATTTTGGGGAGACAATTCTGTACCCAGAATACCTTGCCAGATCAGATTAGCGAGAGGCAAAGATTTGTTTCTGAGTTAATCTAACTGATCTTCCCTTGGGATATGTTCTCTTTCCTCTAGCCCACTGCCAGTACACTTCCATGACACCTTCCCATTGGTGCCCAGACATAAGCGCCATACCAAGGAGGAGAGAGGCAGGAGTGGTCCGCCCCAGTGGAGATGAGTATTTTATCACTCATGTTGTTCAGAATTGTTGGTGCAAGGTGATAATCAAAAGCAGATGAACTTTTAGTTGGTTTTATTATTGTTGTTAAATTCTCTACAGACAATGCATCCCTTTATTGCCGGCACCCAGGGAGGATTGCTCCCACTGCCCTGCCCTTGACATGCCACTGCCGGACCTGGCCAGACATAGCTCAGTTCACCAGTGGGAATGGCATAAATGATTTCCCAGGAGGTTCCTCAATCCCTATGCAAATAGAATTTCACCAGACCTCATCCACGAATGCGTACACATGCCCAGATATGCTCTTTAAGAAAAATTATTCAAAACTTGAATAGGGCCAAGACAGTACAAAATGACCTTCTAAAAAACATACGGGGGTATGGTTTAACGAGCCCGACAAGGACCATTTGTCTGTGGAAATGCAATACATTTTATGGCTCTGCTATCTATTGTTTTTTTTGGAAATGGGTATTCACTTTATTATTTTTTTAATAGATCTTTATTGGAGTATAATTTCTTCACAATACTGTGTTAGTTTCTGTTGTACACCAAAGTGAATCAGCCGTATGCATACATATGTCCTCATGTCCCCTCCCTTTTGAGCCTTCCTTCCACCCTCCCTATCCCACCCCTCTAGGTCGTCACAAAGCACCGAGCTGATCTCCCTGTGCTATGCTGCTGCTTCCCACTAGCTAACTGTTTTACACTGGGTAGTGTATATATGTCGATACCACTCTCACTTCGCCTCAGCTTCCCCTCCCACCCTGTGTCCTGGACAGCTACATGTGAAAGAATGAAATTAGAACACTACCTAACATCATATTCAAAAATAAAGTCCAAATGGATTAAAGACCTAAATGTAAGACCAGACACTATAAAACTCTTAGAGGAAAGCGTAGGAAAAACACACTTTGACATAAACCACAGCAAGATCTTTTTTGACCCACCTCCTAGAGTAAAGGAAATAAAAACAAAAATAAACAAATGGGACTTAATTAAACTTAAAAGCTTTTGCACAGCAAAGGAAACCATAAACAAGATGAAAAGACAACCCTCAGCATGGGAGAAAATATTTGCAAATGAAACAACAGACAAAGGATTAATCTCCAAAATATACAAACAGCTCATGGAGCTCAATATCAAAAAAACAAACAATTCAATTAAAAAATGAGGGCTTCCCTGGTGGCCCAGTGGTTGAGAGTCCGCCTGCCAGTGCAGGGGACACGGGTTCGTGCCCCGGTCCGGGAAAATCCCACATGCTGCGGAGCGGCTGGGCCCGTGAGCCATGGCCGCTGAGCCTGCGTGTCCAGAGCCTGTGCTCTGCAATGGGAGAGGCCACAACAGTGAGAGGCCCGTGTACTGCAAAAAAAAAAAAAAAAAAGGGTGGAAGACCTAAATAGACATTTCACCAAGGAAGACATACAGATGGGCAAGAGGCACATGAAAAGATGCTCAACATCACTAATTATTAGAGAAACGCAAATCAAAAGTACAATGAGATATCACCTCACGCCGGTCAGAATGGCCGTTGTCAAAAAATCTAGGAACAATAAATGCTGGAAAGGGTGTGGAGAAAAGGGAACCCTCCTGCACTGTTGGTGGGAATGTAAGTTGATACAGCCACTATGGACAACAGTGTGGAGGTTCCTTAAAAAATCTATTGATAATTAAAGACTCAGATTCTGTGAAGTTACATGTTAACTTCATGTAGGTCTTGTCCAGCAGAGATGCAAATAATTTTTTCCAGTTGAAGAGATAAACCCTGTAAGGCATTCACCTAGCAATCTTATTGTTACTTTTTTTCTTAAATGCCTATAAATATCCAATTTCTCAAAATATTTTTAAATCAAATTTATCATCTTAGTGGGTCCATTATTAATTAGTTAATATATCTTTGATACCAGTCAAAATGTATCAGTCAGCAGTAGAAGGATATGCTTAGGCTGCATCCCAATTTTTATAGTTTGTGGCTTATTCCACTAGAACTGCTTAATGTTCTGAAGTATGGTTAATGAAGACACTGATATTTCTTCTGTTTAAAATAGTTCTGTCTCTTCTTCCCTTTGACTCCTGTCAATGCTTCACCCTTTTTTACTTAATGTGGGGAAAAGCCACCGATAAAAGGAGAGGGAAATTTTGTTCTAATACGTGTACAAGAGCATTTAGAAGGAAAGTTTTGAGTAGAAAATAGAGTGAAATGTCTACTGGTTGAACTGTATACTTGCTGCACAATGAAAGTTAATCTCTGGGCAGATGGTGTCTGAAGAGAGAGGGGACATGATTTCTCATTGGTGGGAAAACCAGGAAAGATACTGGAAATTCATTCTCTCTATGACTCTTTCCATGTTTCCTGAGTAGGCAGCTTTCTGTTTTTTCAAAAACCTAACCAATAGGTGATTGATTATGAAGAGAGATGGTAAACTCCCTGTTTCACTGAAGTTAAAATTTCTTTTTCAAGTTCCCAAGTTGGTCACTGCTGTGTGTATTCCCAGGTTTTGGTTGTAGAAGCGGATGTTAAAATGGAAGGTATGTGGTAGAGACCTTTATGCACTAATATTAGACATTAAAGTGAGTTGCAAATCATCACCCTCTAGGATTTCCAAGAAGGAAATCAGAAGTCAGTTACTCCCCTAACATTCATGAGGATTATAAAAAAATGTCTAGATAGGTGGAGATGAAGGGAGGAGTTGTGGCAAGGATTTCTTTGAAGAGAGCTATGCTGAGTCCCATCCACCACCTTTTCCCTAAGATAAGGGGCAAGGGGTACTTGGTCTTTAGAGAGAGGTGGCAACAGAGCTACTCTGAGAGCTTGTCTTATGTCCCTTGAACTTGGAAGACACAGTGGTTCTTGGTTGTGGAAGATGAGTTTATCTTTAAAACATGGTTTCTCCCTCTCCATCTCCATGAGTAAAGGGTACCTCACCTGCCCCTTGACTCATCCCTGTACTATGTGGCTTGATTTGTCAATGGGATGTTAACAGCTGATTCAGTCAGGGGCTTAGAATATGCTTGCATGGTTGGGCATGGCTCTTGGTGCCTCTGCCTTTGTCATGAGAAGAACATGCCTGGCTAGCCCCTGGTCCAAGGAGAATGAAAGATTCGTGGAACAGGCCTGCTGCTCCAACCAATCCACACGTGTAAGAATCAACTATTATTTGAAGCCACTGAGATTTGAAGTTGTTTGCTTTGCAGCATCCTTGTAGTCATAGCTGATTGCTATCTTGTCTTACTGCTTTAATGGTAGAGAAAAAGAGATCTGCTGCTTGCTGCATTAGAATCAGCCCCCAATCTCAGTGCATCCAAAGACATGCTTGAGTGTCTCCTATAGACCGGATGTGCACTCTGTGTTGGAAAGAGACTTAGCATGTGAATTGTGTCAGGCAAGGCTGACAGATTCGGTTAGTAAAGAAACAATGATCTCTTATTTTAGTCAACTAGCTTATTACTCATATAGACAGCAAAATCAAGAGTAGCAAATGTGCTAGTTTTCTGTGTTCCTTGTTCCACAGGACAACGCCAGAACAAAAGGGGTTATAGATACTACAGCATGAATAATGGAACATCCTGGCCTTGAAAAGCCCATGCCTTGCTGCAGGTAAGCCATTTTACAGCCTGCAGATCTACCCTAAGTGGGAGTGAGACAGAAAGCCTCCGACCTTGTCAGAATCCAGGAGGCACTGAAGAACCATCTGGTGACAGCCTCCCAGGAAGACAGGGAGGCAAGTGAGAGATGGCCTTGTAGCAGCTCCTTCCACACTATATATCATCATTAGTCCTTCAGCTCAAAGGAGTGTTTGAAAAGACTGCTGCCAGAATAGTTTCAGATTCCAAAATTGCAAGCAAATTTTCAAGTGCCAAGAAGAAACCTACAGTAATATTTATTAAAAATGTTCTAGCTCCATTTATAATTATAGAGATTATCAGAGATCTTTTTTAAGGCGTAGCCATGGATGCAAGTAATCACAGCGCAGAAAATTTTCCTTTGTGCAATACTGTGTGTGTGTATATATATATATATATATATATATATATATATATAGTATATATATTATATAATATATATGCATATAGGATAATACATGTATTATCCTAAAAAGACTTGCTTGTAAGGCTATTGTGAATAAAATCCCTTCTAAATGAGAGTTCAAAATAATACCAAATTTTTGTGAAGACTCTCAAGTTGAGTTAGAATTCAGAAAATTTTTACTGCCTTTGGGGAGGTAATACAAATACAAATTTTAGTAAATATTTGCAGAAAAGCACAGACAATATATAGTCAGAGTTGAAGCAAAGCGTAGATGATTCTATGGGAAGTGCTGGCTGACCTGCCCATACTCTGTGTCATGCTGCTCAAGCAGCATTTCATGTCCTTTCTATTGGCATTGGGGTAATTGTCATGAAATTCTCGTACTTTGGCATTTGTATTGTCGGAATTGAGCAATTAAAGGATTTTTGTGATTTTGTTGGTATTTAGTATTTTTCAGTCTTCTCACATTCCAAAAACCCATTGTCTCTCTTTGACAAATGCAACTGCGAGAATCCTCAGTTTATTTGAAGCATTGAAATCATATTTTTATTCTGAAGGGAAGCCCCTTCCCAAATTCTTACTGACTTTTAAAGTAATCTATTGAGGGAAGTCTACTTATTTCTTATCACTCACAGTTTTCAATATCTCTTTAGCAATAGGATAATGCAAATTAAAATAAAAGCAAACAGTGTTATTGAAGACTCCATTGCTTAAAGAAACTCATCAAGTGTGTTAAAGAAAAATGACAGAAAAATTTATCCTTTTAAGTGTCAAGGCTGTTCTTAAAAGGACAAACTTACTTATGAGCAGAAAAAGAAAATCTGACTTGAAGTGGATAATTATTACAGTACTTGCCATGACTATCTTTTGAAATGGATTTCATCGCTTAAAGAATTCAATTATGTTATATGGATGTTACTAAATACTTTTGTAGTATGTGTAGTGTTGAAGAAGGGATTGAAATTTGATGATCATGCTCTTTCTTTTTCGTTTTGTTTTTGTTTTTGCGGTACGCGGGCCTCTCACTGTTGTGGCCTCTCCCGTTGGGGTGCACAGGCTCCGGACGCGCAGGCTCAGCAGCCATGGCTCACGGGCCCAGCCGCTCCGCGGCATGTGGGATCTTCCCAGACCGGGGCACGAACCCGTGTCCCCTGCATCGGCAGGCGGACTCTCAACCACTGCGCCACCAGGGAAGCCCCATGCTCTTTCTTTTTTGTCAGTGGACAACATTTTAAAAATTGTTGATCAAGAGATTCAATGTAATCCTGAAGAACGGAAGAATGTAATCCTGAAGCTATGCCATGAAAGATAGCATTGTGTGCTGCAAAAAAATCAAATTTGAAGAGCAAGTCTTAGAGTTGTTAATTTTATGCAAGTACACGTTCAGTGAAATGGCTCATAATGCTAATTTGACCGTAGCGTCTCATTAATGAATGTTCAATGGACAACAGAACAAAATAAGTTGGATGTGACCAACCAAAATAAGTTGGATGTATAAACTATGTTACAATGTGATGGGAAACTAGACTGTAACTGTAAGAAATTTCATAAGCAAATTCTGCAAAATAAGTAACTTGTCAGGAAAGCCAAATCAGCAGAGAAATATTATTAAAGAAAGAGGTATGTAATTTAGATACTTATCAGCTATTTCAGAGAGACAACGAGTAATCTTTTTAGTATCATATATGTCATGCAGTATTTTTCTTTTGTATCAATCTACAAGGAATGGGCAATTTGAAATAATTAACATTTACCTGAGTATTCCATATCTTTATTTGCTTAATCCGACAGCCCTGGTCAAATGGAGCATGTCTCGGGGCTCTCCTAAGCGATCTAATTTACTTAGGAACCAATCTTTGACACAAACAGATCATGAAAGAAAGAGGAAAAATATCCATGATAATTATATGTTCTTCAGGTAGACGTAGAACTCTGGAAATTGTCTGGTCCAACAGGAGAAGAAATCCGATCACTAAAGATGGACATTCAGCTCTGCCTCAATAGCCTAACAGCAGGAAAGATGCAAGTAGACAGCCGACACACTTGTATAATTTTTTCATTACTTTGTAGACTTTTTAAAAGTCACAGTTTACATAAAAGTAACTCGTGGCTCTTGCTGACTCTAGACAAAGCTAATGTTGAGCCCCGGAAGATGCTTCCCTTGAAGGAGTTTGAGCACAGAGGAGTGCGTAATCTGTCTGCCCGAGGCTTGCCCATCCCTGGGGGCAGCTGGGAGTCTCTGGGTTGCATTTTTAGTGTTTCTTAAGTAGCAGCAGCACTTCCATTAACATATTCCCTGGTTAGAAGGTAAACTTCATTCATAGAAATGTTCTCTAGGGTTTTCCTTTCTTTCTATAATGCTTCTCCTAATGGCCTCTCAAAACATTACATTTTCTGTCCTTGTTTCAATTTTACACCAAGAAGCATGTTGCTCTCTCCTGGTTTGAGTGTAGGGTTTAGCAAAATCCTCATGCCATTCTATTGCTTGCAGGTTACTGTTAGGAGAGGTGATGAGGAAAAGCAGAAAAGCCAGCAGGTGGGATTCACAGAAAAATAAGGCAGCACTTCGGGTAACAGATTCTTCAACAATGGGATGGTGACTGAGGGAAGATGCACAGGGGCACTAGCTAGGCATCCAGGACATGCCCGAGAGGCAACTCACCAACCTGAGGTCAGCCTTAAAAAGTGAAAGTGGAATTCAGGGATGCACTAGTATTTAAAAATAAAAGGAAGGCTTTGGTGGAAAGAGCAGTGGATTCACACTCTTATAGATTTATATAGTGATAGGTCCGAGTTCAAGGTTTTGCCAGAAAAAAGTCAGTCCCTTGCACTGTGTTTCCTCTTTTGAAAAAATATGGGTGGGATGACTTTCTCACAAAATTGTTGTGAGGAACACACACAACAGGCACTCAGTAACTGTTATTTGTCTTTCCCCTTCATTTATTCATGCCTCTATAGAGTCATTCAATCTACAGATATTTATTGAGCACCTACTGTGTGATTGTACTCTGGCGGGTGTTAGAGATATAACGAGGACAAAACTCCCTCCCTCCAAAAAAGCCCAAAGCCCATGATTCTGACCCTTTATGGCTATTACACTGGTAGAGGAGACAGACCTTAATAAGACATTAGACATCAGACTATAACTGGGATGCTTGATACGAAGGGGAGATTTTGGTGCTATTAAGAATACACATTATGGGGCTTTAGGTAAGGTTTCCCTGAGAAAATTAAAATTGAGTAAAGATCTGGGAGTTCCATGGTGGGGTTTTTTGTTTGTTTGCTTGTTTGTTTTTGCGGTAAGCGGGCCTCTCACTGTTGTGGCCTCTCCCGTTGCGGAGCACAGGCTCCAGACGCGCAGGCTCAGCGGCCATGGCTCACGGGCCCAGCTGCTCCGCGGCGTGTGGGATCTTCCCGGACCGGGGCACGAACCCTTGTCCCCTGCATCGGCAGGCGGACTCTCAACCACTGCGCCACCAGGGCAGCCCCATGGTGGCCTGGTTTCTAGGATTCCGAGCTTTCACTGTCGGGGCCCGGATTCAATCCCTGGTCAGGGAACTGAGATCCTGCAAGCTGTGTGGTGCAGCCAAAAAAAAAAAAAAGAGTGTAGATTCAAAGGATGAGTAGGAAATAACTGGGCTAACAAGGACTAGCACGTGCAAAGTTGGGAGGGAGCATGGGGCACCCCGGGGAAGGAAAAAGGCCATCAAAGATAAAGCATATTGGAAGCCATAAAGGAAAGTGGAGAGGGTTAGCACATGGTTTAGTCTTATTTGCAAAGTTGAAGGAAATGATGTCAGAACACGCCTATTAGCCCTAAAATTCAGTACATATAACTTCATGTTCCATATTGTGGACTGACTCAGTGCAGAGTAATGGATTAGATTTTCCTTAATGTTCACTCAGTTCAATTATTTATTGACCAAAGTAACCAGATCATAACCAATTATTTCAGTTTTCTTAATAACACATTAGCTTGATTACAGCAATAATTGTGAAACATGACCCCGTTAATTGGTTTAGCGGAAAATGGGTTTTCCCATATATGTAGGGCTTAATGTAACCTAATATGGTTTGGTTAGAATCCAGTTGGAAATGGAAAGATGTGTTCATGACAAGCTAGTTTAGGCTTTAAAAATATGTCTTTGTTTATGATCTTGTAGTACTGATCTCATATTGACCTGACATGACCTGATATATATTATGTGTGGCTTCTAGGGTCCAAGGATATGTCCATATATCTGTCAGACAGCCCACATCAGTAACGGAAACCTTGAGTGTTTAGCAGAACAAGATACTGCACTATAGTGTGAGAGGTCTAAGACACATGACAGATCATGTCTATAGTGTTTATCCCCAGATACAGGTTGGTGGATCAAGCCTGAGATTTGGAATCACCCAACCTGGGGTTTGAATCTAAGCTTGACCATGAGCTGTGTGACTTTGGGCAAATGACCTAAGTTGTGTGGGGTCTCAGGTTTGTCATGTGTAAAATGGGAATTATCATGCTCATTTCTCAAGATTAAGTGAAATCAAATACACAAAGGTAGATGTCCAACGAATATGTATTACTTTATCACCTTTCTTTATAAGTTAATTGAGGCGCCTGGACACACACAACGAGGAAACTGATGACCCCAAATAGCAGTTCCCGAGGACAGAAAGGAGGTCCACAGGAATGACAGTAGAGTCCTGTGGAGAGGATGTCAGGACAGAACTCGGGAAGAGAGGACAGCCTCTGGTCTCAGAGGATTCATCACCCAGAGATGGGAAGTCAATAGTGGTGACTATTGGACCTATTAGACCCATCTGCAAAGGGGCTGGTGTGTTTGAGAATCACGGAATAACTTTGGAATATCTGTAGCTAAAAAGACCAATATGCAAACAGCTGTCCTTTGCTCTCCATGCAGAAAAACCACTGCTCTAAATGAATTCTTTTATTTCTTCAGCTCAAAAGACACAGACTCAAAAGGCTTGAGGGGAACTGATCTGCCATAACTAGTGTGAAGTCATTGTTGTTCTCAGGAGATCTACACAGAGGACCTGGCTATGCTTATTATTATCAACTCAGAAAGACATAGAACTCTCATTCTGAGGAAGCCAGTTTCAGTTTTCCAAGATCCTAAGGACCCCTCAGCCTGCAAGAGAATTCTGTCGGCGTTCGCTTGGAGTTGGCTGCAATTTGTGTTAAAATCACCATCCCATTAGCCGTGGAACTATTAATCTTCTTAGAGACTGTTAGACAGAAAACCACAGGCAGTGAAATAACAGCTGGTTGGGAGTGATGAAACTTTAAAGGGCACAGCTGAGAGGCCTGGTGTGAAACCACACCAAAGCCCAGGCTTCCAGCGGCAAACTCGATTGCCGTCCCAGATAGGCTGGCTGAAACACATTCCTAGCTGGAAGATCCACAAGGTGGATGTGAGGAGCCTGGGATGCCCTGTTACTCATGTCACTCGCTGCATAAGCCTTGGAAGAGGAAGCCAAAAACTAAAATCTCTGAGCTCACACAAGTTGTGGCCAGCCTACAGCACATTTCTCTCTCTCCACTTCCCACACTTACCCTTGTCAGCCACGGCACAGGCACTGGCAAACTGCCCGGAGAAAGGTCTGGACATAGGTTGGAGAATTTATTATTCTATTAGGACTCATATTTGCTCTCAGAGCAATTTTCTCAGTACCCAGCCTGGGCTTTAGCTGTGTGCTGGCTTAAAGAGCTATGTTATTTAAGCAAAATTTAGTCATAAGGTTCCCAAGAGTTAAAATGAGGATAACGGTAGCCAATCGGGTCAGCCACAGGAGGATTATGGCTTTAAGGACAGGACCTCTGCCACATCTCAGAGCTCCCAATGGCTCTCAGGAGTCTCCAGGTGTGGATATGTTAAATTGGACTTGGTACAGTTATAAAATCACCCAGCCTCGTCCCATGAGCCAAGAAAAAATATCAATGAGGAAAAGCAAATGCTGATATTCAGCTGGAAATTGTCACAGTTGGGGCTGCAGAGTGTAGGGGAAAGAGTGCTCCCCTTGAGAAAGAGCCAGTGGAGCCCAGCATCTTTGGTGCAGGATGGCATTTTCCTAGGTGCCTGTGAGATGTGCATGATGGTAACTACTCAAGGGTTACCTTAGCTACTTTTCAGGGCTTTGCTTTCTCAGATGTTTTTCTTTCACTATTTGCAAAAAGAAACCTTCTCCATGAGGATGTGGAGAAATTGGAAACTTCCTGTTGTTGCAAGCAGGGCAGCCACTTTGGAAAAAAGCCTGGCAGTTCCTCAAAAAGTTAAACGTAGAGTTACATTATGACCCAGCAATTTCACTCCTAGGTATATACACAAGAGAACTGAAAACATATGTCCACAAAAAACTTATATTCAAAGGCTCATAACACCATCATTCATAATAGCCAAAAAAATGAAAACAAGCCACGTGTCCATCAACAGATGAATGCATAAACAAAATGTGGTATATCCACATAATGGAATATTATTCGGCCATGAAAAGGAATGCAGTACTGATATATTCTACAACATGGATGAAATTTGAAAACATTATGCTAAGTGATAGAGAAGTTGGATGCAAATTATGGTTCCATTTAAATGAAACGTTCAGATAGAGACAGAAAGTAGATTAGTGGTTGCCTGGGACTGGGGTAGGGGCCATAGGGAGTGACTGCTAATGCATATGGGGTTTCTTTTTGGGGTGATAAAATTGATCTGGAATTAGATAGTGGTGATGGTTGCACAACGTAAATATACTAAAACTCAATGAGTTGTGTAGTTTAAAAGGTGAATTTCATGGTATGTAAAAATATCTGAATTAAAAAAAATCTCCAAAGTGAAAAGACACTCTAGAAACTTATAGCTAAGAGACAGAATCTAGATTTGTGTTTGGAGGTTCGCATGCTTACTTGGGACCTTGCATAGACATGTTTCATTTTGAGCACTTTATAATGTCTATAAAAAGATACTTTTTTTGAAAAGGTAAAATCATGAATTTCAAATATCAATAAATATAAATAAAGCAAATATAAAATGAACCCATATCAGAGGCTTTAATTATTAATTAATGAGGAAATTAGTAAGGTATAACAGCAGGTTCAAGGAGTATTCAAAGAATGAGAAATAGATGAGCAGTAAGGGATAATGAAATAAACCTTAAAATAAATATAAAACTAGCCTACCCACAGGGCAATAATCAATTGTGTTCCACAGGACATAATGTATTTGCATTTCTATGGACAAGACTCCTTTGCATTACTATCGGTATTCTTCAATTTACAAAGTTTTGAAATAGCTCAAAATCAATAAAAGGCAGAGGAAAAACCCCAGAAAGATGTGCTAGAGAGGAGATATAGTAAACAAAACTTTTTGCTCATTTTAAAGTTCATAATTTTTCTTGGCTTGTTTAAGATATTGTAGGTACTTTGATGGTTGAATGGAAGAATGAATGAATACTATTGTTTTTTAAAATGTATTTTGTTTTAGTCAGGAGTATTCAGACTTATATATTCCATAATAAATGTCAGTCATGTCAATCATTATCCAGTTGACACGTATTTATTTAGAAGCTACCCGGTGCCAGGTCAGGAACTTACAATTTAGTTGGGTTGGGCTGGATGGGCGGAACAAAAAACACCTGAATATGGATGAGAAACACTGACAGCACAAAAGGGAGTCCAGAGGAAGGAGAAATCACTGTGGGTTGAAACAACCTGAGAAAGGAAGTGGTATTTTGAGCTGAACCTTCAACACACAACAAATAGTTAATGATCAATCGCTAAAGGTAATATACTGAGATAAGTGCATGTGTTCAGATGACACTCAACCCGGACCTAATCTCAACTTTACTCTCTGTGTAAAGTAAGTTGGGCAAGCTACATAACCTTTCCGCACCTCAGTTTTCTCTTTTTCAAAATGGGACTAATAAATAAAACCTATCCCATGAATTTCTCGTGAGGATTAAGTGAGCTAAGAAAGGTAAAGCGCTGGAAGCAGCATGTTGCATATAGTAAACTCACAATAAATAATACTTATGTCCATTAAACTGTTACTGAGTTCCATTTCTTGCCCTGTAATAGCACAAAGTCAGGAGGCAAGATAGCTCTGTACAGGGAAGGGGAGCCGATTTCTTAAAATGCCTATAAAGTGAAGGCCCTCCCTGACACTTTTATATACATCATTTCCTCTAATTCTTACAATAAACTTGTGAGTTAAATATCATCACACCCTTCTTAAAGGTTAGGAAAGGGGGCCCACAGAGTTGATTAAAATCCTGGTTCATCTTGGGTTGAGAATCAGTGTTTGCCATCTATATGCCTTGTGCTCAGAGCAGGAATATACGTGCATGGTGCTGATAGAACACATAAGGGGAGTCCTTCCCTATCAAGAGAAATGTTTTGGCAGGGGGAGAGCCTTCCAGGTTGGGAAACGGCTTAAATGGAGACACAAAGGCAAACAGGAAATGGGAAATGAGAGGTAGGTTCTATAAACAATGACAATAACACATGCAGCAATGACAAGACAAGAGGAAAGACTAATAATATCTTTATGTTTGGAAGAAAACACAAGGAGAAGGAAAGAAGGCTGAGAGTGGTGCTCTCAGCAGGAGCATGTAGAATAGATTTAACTCCTTCAAGCCTTGCCATTTCCCTTAGATCAGTGTTGTCAAGCATTTCATTGTAGCATCAGGATCCTTTTGTTCAAACACAACCTGAAATAACTCAGTTAAAAATGGACCTCTGATTGAGACTGAGGCTAGTTGGGGGCTTAGAGTCTTGCCCACTTGGCCTTCTCTACTTCCATTTGCCAAAAGACAGAACTTGAGGAAAATCTTTGGGGCCACAAAATTTTCCATAGCTCCCTGGTTCATGGAACACTGTGCAGAAAAACTGAGCTGGATAGAAGTGACAGTCCACCTAAGCAATGTGGAATTCTACACCCAGTGGGCAGCTGCCTGAGGTCAGAGGTAGGTGATGTCAATAGTGGTGAGGGCAATGATTCAGGCCAGTGGGGAGGAGTGAGGTAACTCACAAGAATAAAAAATCTGGGTCAGATCCACAAAATCATGGTAGTAGACTGGAACTCAGTAGTGTAAAATGTAGATCAGAGAGCGGAAGCACGTAAGAGGGAGGCACAACTTCCAGTATCTTTGAGGTAAAACAGCTGTTTGTGGACTTCTGGTGACTTTTATACTCCTGAGAGCTTGACCGTCTGGCCTAGTCACTTTCTCTGAACAGCTGTATCCAAATATGTATTGTACTGTCCATATCAAAGACAGAGTCACATCTTGTGGTTGGCCAGGGGAAATAGCAGGAGGGTTATCAATCCCAGGTGCTTCTTCATATCCAACTAGGAAGGTGGTTTAAGCTTGAGGTTTTGTGCCAAGACCTCTTCATCATCTGAACCATTGTTTTCTGAGACCCTCGTTGGGGGACTCTATTGGCTGAAAGTCACTAGGTGTCTGAGGGTTCAGCTTACACAAATCAATAGAGCGTTACCAATATATTTGATGGATTTTGTCTCTGAACCTAAGCCCTAGTGATTTCAAGGTCACACTGCTCCTGGTTTTAATTTCAAATTTTCTTTCATGAAGAACCTTTAGAGAATCAATAAAAAATGTTCCAGCCAGGCTGCTGATGACAGAATATGGCCTTTCAGTTATAAGAGAAAAATATCTATTGGACCTCCACTTGGCAAAGAAGGGAGGCAAAGAAGAGTCTAAGTTATGGAATTTTCTTTGCAAATTGTGAATGTCTTTGTGTATAGTAGTTTGTATAATATTCACTAAGGGTTATTAGAATCTGATAAGCTTCTTTCTTGCTTATAACAGACCATGCATGCTGAGAGTAACAATCTAATTATCCAAACTGCTGGTATCCAAGATACTGTCTCCCAAGATTAATGTGTTTGCATTATGAATTTCCCTCTGAGTGAGAGACAGTGGTCCTAAATAAATTGCACTGAATTGCTGTAATGAACAATGAAAATAAATCAGCTTCTCACGTCAGTTCTAGATGTGAGTGATTTCCACTGTTGATAGAGCAAGGCCAGTTTTGTGTGTTAGAATTAAAGCAAAGCAATTCTGTGGACCATAAAAAACCATGACAGTCCTTCTCAGTTAAAGAGCTTGCTGCTTTTCTCGAAGCTCTGTCACCTGCAATTGTCCATTTTATTATTCCTTTCTTCAGATATTCCTTTCACCGCATGGCTTTCAACCCTGCCCAGATGCCTTTGTGTAGTCCCAGAGACTAGACTACCTGTGGCAGAGACACCCTGACACTGGGGTTGCTTCTAACACAGTGATTGAAAAGAGACTCTGGAGGCACATTGCTCAAGTTCAAATCCCAACTTCTGTATCTACTATGCACCCTGCAAAGTATTTAACCATTCTGTGCTTCTGTTTCATTGTCTGTAAATGGGGATGATATTGCAAAAATATTTAAATTTTTTATGAGGACAAAATAAATTCTACACGTAGAATGTGTAAAATAGTGCCTGGCACATAGTAGGTCTTAATAATGTGAGTTCTTAATATCTTCATTATTACTACATACTATGATGGAAAGTGTCCTGGATGTGGAGTCAAAATCGCTGGGTCCAAACCCTCGTTCTACTAGTGGAATTCCAGATCTACGAGTTTGGGAGGGAAATGTTATTTCAACTCTGAAGTCTGTTTCCCATCTATAAAAGGGGGTAAAGTCTACTTTATGGAGTTCGAGAGGATTATGTAGGAAAGCACGTGGAAGCAGGGATAAATTACATAGTGGTCAAGGGTGTACGATATGGAAACACACTAAGCTGGGCACATACGTCAGCTAGCTCTGTGACCCTGGGGAAGTTATTTTTCCTTTCTAGACCTTAGATTTATTTGTAAAATGGGGATAGCAGTGCTATTTATTTCTGTGAGGATTAAATGTTTTAGCAGTTTCTGGCCTGAGTTCCACTGAGCAATCAATAAACAGCAGTGAACCGTGTTGTCAATAAAACACACAGAATGAAAAACAACCTATTAAATGGGAGAAAATATTTGCAAATCATATATCTGATAAGGGGTTAATATCCAAAATATGCAAAAAACTCACAACTCAATAGCAAGAAAAACCTCAAAAAAAAAAAAAAAAAACACACACAGCCAACACCTAGCCCATAGGTGATGCTCAGTGCACCTGTTTTCTACCTCCTTCCTCTCTTTCCCCACCCACCCCTTGGGACCTGCCAGCGGCCTCCTCCCCCTGCACTCAGTTAGGACTTGCTTGTCGCGGTAGCCACAGCTCTCAGACCCCTTCTCCCCTGTATGAATTATACCTTATTTCAGGGACCTCAGCTCATGGAATGACTATTCCTTCTCCTACTCGTACTAACACAGGGAATAACACTTCACATTTTTCTTTTTGTAATGCTTTGTACTTTCCAGAGGGTTCATATGACAATAAAATCCTATGGAATAGGGGTATTTATCAGCATGGTTCAACAGATCAAGGGAGTGTGGGCAAGAACTCACATTTATGGAGGGGCTAGGATGTGTCAGACACTCATGAAATAGATCTCATATCCCAGTTATGCAGATGACGAAGGTGAAACGCAGGAAGACCAATGGGCTTGCTCACCATAACACAGATGGGAAGATCCAGAGAAAATCAACAATGGGCCTGTTTGCACAGAAAACAAACTTATGGTTACTAAAGGGGAAAGAGGGGAGAAGGATAAATTAGGAGTTTGTCATTAGCAGATACAAACTACCATAAAAAAAATAGATAAACAACAAGGTCTTGCTATATAGCGCAAGGAACTGTATTCATTATCTTGTAATCAACTAACAGAAAAGACTCTGAAAAAGAATATATATATATATATATATATATACTTATATATGTATAACTGAATCACTTTACACTGGAAACTAACACAACACTGTAAGTCAACTATACTTCAATTAAAAAAGGATCTGCTTGATTCCCACAGCTTGAAGTTTTAACACAAATCACAGAGAGAGTCAAGGACTTGCCACAGGTGTATTATTACCAAAAATTGGTAGGGAGAAGATTATTTGAATGCAGAGTTTGGTTTTTGCTTTCCTAAGTGAAGAAAATAGTGAAATGTCCTGAATAAGTCAAGAATCTGTCCCTAAGACACTCATAGTCCATGAAACTCATTTGTACAAAAGAGATATTTGTATAACATGCAATAATTCTGAAATAAACTTTTAGTAAAATCAAAACCTGCATTGTACAATATGGTAGCCATTAATTCTATGCAAATATTTACATTTAAGTTTATTCCAACTGAAATTAAATACAATTAATGCAATTAATGCTCTACTCTCTGGGGTCTCTGGCCAATACTGAGTCAAGAGCTGGGGAACGTTGTGCCCTGCAGGAACCCAGCACCGTAGAAACTGCATTCTTCCAGCAGTGAAGAAAGGAGCCTGCTCTCCCGGGGACTGGGGAGCAGGCTACCCCACAACCAGGAACAGAAGCTCTTCCTTGCTCAGTCTCTCTCCTAGAAAATGAAGAAGGGGCATGAAGAAACTTGGGGTAACGGAAATATTCTGTGTTGACTGAGGCAGTGGTTTTATGGGTGTAAACATCTGTCAAAGCTCATTGAATTTTATATTCTAAATGGATGTAATTCCTTGTATATAAATTGTACCTCAGTGAAATCGATTTTTAAAAAATATGGTAAACTCTAAACAGACACAAGTGCGTGCTTGCACACCACCCACCACACACACACTCAACCCAAGCTCAGGATGGCTAAAATCAGAAAATACCAAGTTTGGTGAAGATGTGAAGCAACTGGAACTTTCCTAACACTGTTGGTGGGAAAGAAAAACGTACAGTGTTGGAAAACCTTTTGAAGGAACTATTGAACCTGAACATATGCATACCTTTGTCCAACAATTCCGTTCCTAATAAATAACAGAAATGCAAACATATGCTCACCAAAAGATGTGTAGCAGAATATTCATAGCAGCACTGAAATGTTCAGAACTTCAAATTGGAAAATATCCAAATGGCCATAATAGATGAATGGGTTAACCCACTGTTGTATATTAATATAATGGAATATTAAATGGCAATGGCAATAGACAAACTATAACCACACAATGTGGGTGAAGCTTATGAATACCATGTTGAATGTAAGAAGACAAACAGGCATGGAAGAGTATGATTATTCCATTTATTAAAAAATTCAAAATAGGCAACAAGTTATGATTAAAAGTCAGGGTTGGACTTCCCTGGTGGCGCAGTGGTTGAGAGTCCGCCTGCCGATGCAGGGGACATGGGTTCGTGCCCCAGTCCAGGAAGATCCCACATGCCGTGGAGCGGCTGGGCCCGTGAGCCATGGCCGCTGAGCCTGCATGTCCGGAGCCTGTGCTCCGCAATGGGAGAGGCCACAGCAGTGAGAGGCCCACGTACCGCAAAAAAAAAAAAAAAGAATTCAGGGCTGTGGTTACTCATGTGGCGGTTAGTGACAGGAAGGGGGCATTGAAGGGCTTCTGGGTGCTCTACTGCATTCTTTCTTGATGTGGGTGATGGTTACATGGCGTGTTCGGTGTATAAGTCGTTGCATTGTGCCCTTATGGTTTAAGTCCTTTTCTATATGTATGTTATGCTTCAGTAACGAGTTTACTTTAAAAAGAAAATTTTCAGCACTGCCTAGTACACTCAGAGCTCACAACCAGTTGGTTTGAATCGGTTTTAAGGGAACTTGTGCTTCTTCAGAGGGAATGAGCTGTTACCATTTTAGAATGTTGTGAATCTGTTCTTGAGGACCCCCCCAAGTGTCATCTGCAAGAGCATATGGGGTTATCACAGGCAGGACAATATAAGGTGCTCTTCAACTCCCTGTTGATGTGAGGAGGAGAAACCAGGCTGGAGCAGAGAAAGCACTCCTGGTCCAAGGCTGAGAAGCCCTGGAATAAGAGCAGGTGAGCCTCCTTCCCTTGGTAGAAGTTTAAAAGGAAAGGACTTCAGATTGTTTCACTTTACTTTCCTCTGTTAGCTGTCTGTCTGTCTAATTTGTGCATCAAGGCAAGAGGAAACTTAAAGATAGGCCAATGACATTGCTGTAAGCTTGGGTGGTGGATGGTAGTAAGGCATCCTAGCGTAACAGAGGGAACTCAGGCCTTGCAGACACGCATGCCTGAACTTGGACTCTGAATCGCTGTTCCTTGGTGTATCTGGGTAAACTTGGAGAAAGCTATGAACTCTTTCAGAGCCCCAGATTTCTCATGTAAAAGAGAAGAGATACATTTCACATTTGGGGTAAGTATTAGCATTAAAGTATTAGCATTAAAGTTCTATACACTTTTTTGACCATGATCTTCATTAAGATAAACTTTTAACATTTTACATAGGGACCCAATATAACTTTACATACATGCACATGCACAGAAACAAAACATTTTACAAAATGATACTCTTGTTATTTGTGGTGGACTGATGTTTTTGACTCTATTTCATTTATTTATTTTTAAATAAAAAGTGCCAGTTGCAACCATTTAAATCTATTTCATCACCTACTAGGAAGCCATTGCCCACAGTCTGAAAAACACCAGCACACAACCCTTAGTGCAAGGCCCGCAGTCATCAGGCATATGTGCGACCACCATAAAGTTGGGATCAAATAACTTCTTTAAAATTCCATCAGAGTCTGCTATTCACTAGCAAAACAGGGTCTTTCCAAAGCAAAAACCCCTGAAAAGCATGGTTGTTGGTGGAACTCCTGACCTCAGTAGTGGTTCCCAACTTTGCATCCATATTAGAATCACCTGTGCTCTAAAAACTCCCCAGACCCAAGCCACACCTCAGTCCCATTGAATCAAAACTTCTGAAGGTGAGATCCAGGCACCACTGACTCCTGAAGTCCTCCGAGTGACTCCAATGTGCAGTCGAGACAGTGACCCCTGGTCTAATGGGCCACGTGGGTGCCTGTCCCTATGCCAGCTCTTGCTTCTTCCTTCTCAGGGATCAGAGACAACTGGGCACTCAGCCACCTCTTTTATCGAGGCCCTGAACGCCTGCCAGGAGCATTACCAGTGCCCTAGTGATGATACCTTGATACCTACGCACTGTTGGAAGAGGAATGAGAACTCACTTTCTCAGGCCCTGAGCAGTGGCTAAATTGGCATTTATCTGTGAATTCACCTAAAATGACATGAAGGGGCAGTCTGGTGACTTCCTCGGGCTCTTGTTGGGATCAACAGGCTAATGTTGGTAAAGCACGTTGAGGTTCCTGGATCAAGTGACCGAGAGATTATGTTAACAAAGCTGTGGCATTTGGAGTTTACTATTGAGCAGAAAAGACAGTGTTTCCTTAAAGGGTTCACTCAGATCACACCCTGCTGTTACTTCAGCTTGCCATGTGTCTCATCATGTATATGCAGAGACTTAGCTAATGCTGGGAGAACAGAACTTTGCCTTTTTACCTGCATTCTGAAATATATTTATGACCAAAACATCTCATGGCACATAAGATGCTTTTCCAATCACATCAGAACATAATTGTAAAGACACCCTAAATTTCCAATCTAATTGCAGCACTTAGCCCTACCAGAAATCTCTTCCTATTAAAGAAAATATAGCTGCAAAGTGACAGCAGAAATGCTCAGCAAGTTTTCTTCTCTTGATTTTTGCAAGCTACCAGGGTTTAACCTCTCACAAATGAGCACTTAAAACAAAGGTATATTTGCTTCTTATATAAAAATATATTTCCACTTAGCATTTTCAGACATGCTACCATGGGAGAAGGAAAAGAGGTCTGAGAGAGCGCAGAGAGACCATCTATCTTTTGTGTGCGGTTCCGATCAATCATTCCATTTATCTCGTGGTACCAAGCACAGGAGTGACTGACTGCAGTATGGGACTTATCGAGCTCAGCTCTTTGAGACCCCATTTACTCTTCTAGAAGTATGTGCTCTGATTAATAATAGATGCTTAGCCACATAGTTAAGTAGAATGATTGGTACCTTTTACTGATTGTTTTTAAGACTAATTTAGTGAAACTCGCTGACCAGAGCAGAGGTTTGTTGCTGGGCTAGCTAACAAATGTCTGCCTGTTTGTGAACTCAGAAAGCCCTCCTTCCAAAGATCAAGCTATTGGTGCTCTCTGGAAATTTGCTCCGTTATATGTGGTGCTCAAATCCTTGTGAAGACTATGGCCCCTGAGCCTTCCCTTCTTTTTTCTATAAGGATATTTCACCCTTTTGGTAATTGTGGAAAAGTTGATGCTGACACATGTACCCCTCTAAGCCAACAACGTAATTAGCTGTAGACGATATCCCATGGACTAGGTAAAGTTTGGGAAAGAGCAGATGGAAGTTTGGTTGCTAAAAACTCTGCTAAGGAATGTGGAGTAAATAAACACTTAATCCAAAACCTAAAAATCAAAAACAAAAATAGAAAGCCTGACATTACAGTTAACATTACGTGCATAGGTGAGTATATATATATATATATATATATATATATATATATGTTGAGATCTATTGAAATATTGAGCGTGGGACAGGTTTCTTCAAACCCTGCACACACCCTGTAGATAATCCTTTTATTGAAATCTCCCCAACACCTCAGGTTGAGTGGGCCATCTCATTCCCTGCTGGGCCCTGTATGTAGAGATGAGGGTCTGGAAATTCAGATTGCATAAGTAACTTGGCCTTGGCCGAGGTCATATTAAGAGGAGTTGGTGAAATTGTGCTCCATCCTTCAGGAACACAAAGCAAGTATCATTAGATATTGCAGGATACACAGCTATGACTCGCGTTTTCTCAAAGGGGGTGGATGACAACTCAGGTGAGTGTATGAAAACAGGTGAGGAGGGCGGTGTGCTGGCCAGCAATTCTGATGCTTCCCATGGGTCAGTCACCAGTTCTGCTGCAAAGAGATATTAAACAGGGGAGTGAAGGCATCAGCACATCTTAGAATTATAGGGTCATCTAGAGGCAAAGCTGAAGCTCCTCAGAGACAGGAAGCGACCACTGTCTGACACTTGCCTTTGTGCTATCAGCTCTCTGGCAACTCACCGAGGGATTCTTACTTTCCTCTAGAACTTTCTTAAAACTTTTGCAGTCCAATGGGACTTAAAGGTTAACAGGATTGATGTGTAGCAAAACATTTATGCAGGTGGAGCTACTCAGCCCATTAAAAAATAATAATACAACTAATATTCATTGAGTGGTTATTATATGCTAGACTGTGATAATAACTGTGTGTACACTGAAGTATTTAATTCATCCAAAAACCCATGATGTAGGTCTGGTAACGTTCCCATTTTACAGATGAGGAGACTGGGTTGTAGAGTGACTCAGAAACTTGCTTAAAGCTTAGTGGTAGTCAACGGGTAGAACTGGGACTCAAATCCAGTACTGTTTGATACCAATATCCTTGCTCTGGACCATTATACTCTATAGCTATATAGGTAGCTTCATGGGTATTTTTTCCTTGGTATTTTCCCCAAAGCTATATGCTTACAATTATCTCCTGAATATTCTCCACCTTTCACCTCCTCCTTAATACACATTTTCCCTTATTTCTTCCCAAGCACCCAAAAGATGTCCTTTCAATGATGGGAGAGTTCCTTTCTCCTAGCGTAAGCAAGACACTGTCTTTGATCTTCCATAGCTTTGAAATGATTGAATCTAGATATTGCCCAACTCTCTTGTCCATTCTGTAAGTGGAGAGAGCAAGTTTGTACTAAATGTTAAAAGTAATGGACCAATATCTAAGAAGCACTAAGAGCTCTTCCACTCAATACTTTCCCAGAATGTAGAAGTATTTCCAATTACTCTGCTTTTCTCCAAACCTAGGATCAACAAATGAATAAGAGATGTCAGCTTTCATGGAAGACTACTCACTGAATGCAGTCTGTTCTTGCTTATTAGAAAACCTTTAGCATGGGTTCTTTGTGTTTCGGTTACCATGACAATATTTGGTCCCTTCCCATGTTTTCTTTTTCCAGATCTGAGGCACACTTCACAGTGCCTCACTTCACAGGAAAAGTTACAACAAGTATTATTTGCTGCCTATGATGATAATTTTAAGTGGATTTCATTCACTGTCCTTTATCAGGATCATGCTGTTCATAAGATGACTTCAGTTTGTCAAGTTATAACATTTAGCACAATTGATTTTTTCATTATTTATGTTTCAGTTTTCAGCTCAAAGATCACTTGCTAAGAACTGCTTTCTTTTTTTTTACATCTTTATTGGAGTATAATTGCTTTACAATGGTGTGTTAGTTTCTGCTTTATAACAAAGTGAATCAGTTATACATATACATATGTTCCCATATCTCTTCCCTCTTGTGTTTCCCTCCCCCCCACCCTCCCTATCCCACCCCTCCAGGCGGTCACAAAGCACTGAGCTGATCTCTCTGTGCTATGCGGCTGCTTCCCACTAGCTATCTACCTCACGTTTGGTAGTGTATATATGTCCATGCCTCTCTTGCGCTTTGTCACAGCTTACCCTTACCCCTCACCATATCCTCAAGTCTTTCTTGACTCTGCAAGACTACACTAGACTGCTAAGGTCCCTGCATTATCCCTTTCATTGCACTTTCCACAATCAGTGAAGTTTTCCTTTTCAAAAAATAGGCTTTAGAGCAGTTTCAGGTTCACAGAAAAATTGAGCAGGCGGTATAGAGGGTTTCCAGACACGCCCTACCTCTACACATGGACAACCTCTCCACTAACACATCCTGTGCCAGAGTGAAGATTCGTTACAATTGATGAACCTACATCAACGCATCATTATTACCCCAAGTCCATAGTTTACATTAGGGTTCACTCTTGGTGTTGTACATTCAATGGGTTGTGATAAATTTATAATGACATGTAGCCACCATTATAGTATCATTGAGTACTTTCACTGCCCTAAAAATCCTCTGTGTTCTGCCTACTCATCCCTCCCTTGTCCCTAACCCATGACAAGTACTGATCTTTTTACTGTCTCCAGAGTTTTGCCTTTTCCAGAATGACATATAGTTGAAATAATACACCTTTTCATATTGGCTTATTTCACTTACTAATATGCATTTAAGGCTCCTCCATGTCTTTTCATGGCTTGATAGTTCATTGTTTTAAGCACTTACTAACATTTCATTGTCTGTATGTACCACAGTTTATTTAACCATTCACCTAATGAAGGGCATCTTGGTTGCTTCCAAGTTCTGTCAATTACGAATAAATCTACTATAAACAACTGTGTGCAGGATTTTGTGTAGACATAAGTTTTCAGTTATTTTGGGTAAAGACAAAGGAGCACAATTTCTTGATCATATGGCAAGAATATGGTTGTTTATTTATTTATTTATTTGGAAACTGTCACACTGTCTTCCAAAGTGGCTGCACTATTTTGCATTCCCACCAGCAGTGAATGGGAGTTCCTGTTGCTCCACATCCTTGCCAGTGATTGGTGGTGTGTGTGTTTTGGATTTGGTCATTCTAATGGGTGTGTAGTAGTATCTCATTGTTTTGTAATTCCCTGATGACATATGATTTTTTTTTTTTTTTTTTGTACGCAGGCCTCTCCCTGCTGTGGCCTCTCCCGTTGCGGAGCACAGGCTCCGGACGTGCAGGCTCAGCGGCCATGGCTCATAGGCCCAGCCGCTCCACGGCATGCGGGATCTTCCTGGACCGGGTCACGAACCCGTGTCCCCTGCGTTGGCAGGCGGACTCTCAACCATTGCGCCACCAGGGAAGCCCGACATATGATTTTTAACATCTTTTCATATACTTGTTTTCCATCTGTTTGTCTTCTTTGGTGAGCTGTCTCTTCAGCTCTTTGCCCATCTTTAAATCAGGTTATTCGTTTTCCAATGTAGTTGTTTAATGCCTGTGTTCCCGGTAGTAACATAAAGCCCTTAAAGGCTGGGGCTGTGACTTTTTTCTTACCGCTGTATTCGCAGCACCTAGCTCAGGGCCTTCAGGGATTCAGTAAGTGTTTGTTTAATAAAAGAATGAGTGTGTTCATGAACTTGACCACTACTCTAGTCAACCCGGTATCGTTGATACCTGTATTTGCCAATTTACTCATTTAATGACCATAAGTAATTTATTTATTCTACGTCTCAGTTTCCTTATCTCTAAAGTGAAGATAATCATAAAACCAAACCTTCTGACATGTGAGAGTTATATGAGATAATAACTGAAAACACTTTGTGAACTTAGTGAACTATTTCTAAGATATTACTTATGATAAAGTCCAGGAAACTGGGCTTTAAAGAACTATTTCAGGAAAATTTTAGGTGTAGGATAATTGTCATCTACTTCAACAATTGCAGTCTGGTTACAATAAAGCTTAAGGATAGCTCCTGTTAAGTGAGTGTGTTCTATATGCCAAGTGTTTGTCACACATGACTTCTAATCATTGCAACCACCTTGCACTGTAAGTATCATTTTTCACAGATGAAAAACCTGCAGCTCAAAGAACTTAGATAACTTGTGCAAGATCACAGTGACTGAACAAGAATTTGAACACAGGTCAGGTTGACAGCAAACCCTACATGTTTCTACTTGTCTGGAATGGTCTCTGGCAACTAAACTAAATCAGCTCAAATGAAAACTTTTAGCCTGTATATTTTTAGAATTTTCTGTAAGAATAACTCAGCCTATGCCAAAGAAAATTGAGAAACTAGAGAATTTCACTGGTTACTTTGGGTGGTCTTTGAGAAAGTGTCCCGTGTGCACATGCTCCCTTCATCTGAGCTGTGTGTTTGGGTCATTGAGAACCTGATGCTCTAAGCCCTCACGCACAGACGGGCAACAAGGGCTCAGGCAGGGAGTGTGGTCAGCCCTGCCTTGGCCTTGCTGTGAAGCCAGCCTCTTCATGTCAAATATGGGCTGTGATTCTTTCCCCAATGGGACTGCATGTTTCAGCCTGAGGCCCAGATGTGAAGACATGAATATGCTCCTTACCCATCGGCACAAAGATCAGACTTAACTTGATGGAAGGTTCTTTATTACCTACAGTGGGATTGTTTGTTCATATCTGTTCAGTGACGAAAAGACTTGACTGTTGAGAGTTGCTTTCACAGTGACCCTTCCCCCAGCATCTTGTTACATCCATAAGACTCTGCCAGAGAAAGATTAGGAGGCCACCTGGAGAACAGAGCACCTCAGAAACAGGGTTTGAAGCTGAATCTATTCCTGTTACTCAGCCACAACACAACAGATGTAGATCTAAAGGAGTCTGTTAGAATCAGTCCCGGGCAAATTTTAGGAGGTTGACAATTGCTAGGATTTCTATTTTAGTCTAGAGTCTGAAAATGTCTTTAGTGCTTATTCTGCTACCTAGGTACATAATTCTCCTAAAGAATGCTGGTCCTTGCCCTAGTTTTTCTTTTCTAAAAGTCTTTTCAAGGCAGAAACATTTCTCTTATTTGTATTGCTGTAGATTACTTCTTATAAAATGTATCACTTCATCTATGATAAAACTAGAAAATTGGCTAAGTGCTCTGTCATTATTAAAAGGCTACAAACAAAAATGACCTTTCTACCCCACTCTCTGCCAGCCACCTGCCCCCAACCAGGCCGTCATCTCTGTCCAAAAACATTTGATCAGGTCTTTTAGGACCTCACATGTGAAAGGGCATCCCCAGCACTAAGACTGACTTCTGCCCTGCATCAGTGCATTTTATTACCCTTATCTGCTTATTGGATTACCATTAGCTGCTTATCTTGACAAATGCACAACGATAAATATAATTTACAGGATTTTGAAACTGTAAGTCATGACTTGTTTACATCGTTCTTTGTTTCCAGGCAGGATTTAGTAGCACATACATTTTATTAAGGAATCCTTCCTCTGCCCCAGTCCAGGCTAGCGAATATATTTCCCAGCTCCTTTCCCCTTTATTTCCCTGCCAAAAAGGCCCAAATAGAAACTGTTGCTTGGTTTATATCCTCCTGAATTTTTTCCCTGTAACAGAAGGCTATGGCGTTTGAGCAAAATATGGTACTTCCTTCACAGCAATTTGTATGTTAGTGATGAGAATAAGCCAAAGTAAAATTCAGAAATATTCCTGACACCTATGTCTCATACATGTGCCAGCGAAGTTTCAAATGGGAATTCACGAAGTAAAGAATCTTTTCCTATTTCACCTTTAAGGAGTGCATGCCTTCCTTCATTTGAGCAGCGTATATCTTATGAAACTCTTGAAGACAAAGCACCTATACTTGGAATCTGCCATGGGCGAAGCTCTATTCTGCCTCAGCATCAGCTCTGGAAGTTCTTTAAAATGTCTCTTTCACTTATTCTGAAACAACCAAACCTTACTCTCTGCCTTGAATGCTTTCCCACTGATTAATTGATGTTTCTATTTGAAACACTTGCCTGGATTCTGTTGTGGGAGACTCAGGGGCAGGATATAAACACCTGGGTTAAAAATTTTTACTTGGAGTTGAAGGCAAATCCAGAAATAGAATTCAGTGGCTTGGGCATGGGAGGGCTTCAAGAGTCTGCAGACCCTGCTAATGGACTCTGCCCTCACTGCTTTTTAAACCTCGCATCAAGCTGTTCGTAAACAAGCAGGGAAGACCTGCCCTTTTGCCTGTTCTTGAAATACATGCTCTCCTTACTTCAGCTTTCAGAACCCCCAAAGGGACCCCAGGGCACTAATCCAGGCTGCCTTCTGACCTGTAAACCCCCTGGGTTATCACAATATACCCTTCAGAGTTGGGAGCAGGTATAGCTGTTTCACTCACACAGGCAGATGCAAGGTAAAAGCATTTGCAAGTGATTTTATTATTTTTACCAAGTGTGCTTAAGAAAACAAAATACTCTATTCAAAAGAGCCCAGAATTCGCCATCCAAATGTCTCAAACTTCTGGGGTGTTTGATCTTAGTATGACTCAATAAGACAACCCAAGCCCCCATCCCACCCTCCAGGAGGGACTCCTCCCAATATCCCAGGAGATTTCTGGGGAGCTCTTGGTCTCCTGGTAAGTCCACACAGCATCCAGTTTGGCAACAGACTTTAGGTTCTGTCTTGCTGGTTTCCTTCACCCCACACTGGAAGTCATTCCGAAACCTTTCCTTCCTGAGAGTACTACTAAGTCTTTTGTGTCCAGTGAAATTCATGGAGAGTTTGAATTAACAGAAGGAGATTACTGCAAGCAAAAACTTCACCTTGGATACTGGAAATCCCTGTCCAGAGATTCCATCAGCCAGTTCTCACCATAGGCAGTTTATCAGCAGCCAGGCTCTCTTGGGTACCATCTTGTCACCATCTTTTGGGGCCTCATCCTCCCTTGATGGCCCCTCTTCCTCCCTGCTTCCTGTCTCAAAACATAAACTCCTTACATGTCAGACAAGCTCTTGACTTCCTACCTCACATTAATTTATAGGGCTACATCTGCATAGGCAAAAACTTACTGAGGTCTTCTGAAAAACAAAGGATGATCTACTCCATCCAGCTATCCACATGTTATTGGCACAAATCCAGGGGCATATTAAAATATTTAACAACTGGTATAGCATGGACCTTATTAATCAGGGTGCCAGCCATAAAGCGCCACATGGCCAGACCATGTGCACCATTAATATTCAACTGTGGGGCAAAAAGCATGAACAGAAACTATGAAATTATGGTTTTCCTAGGTAGAAGTTCCCTCCTTACCAAACTCTGCAAGCACAAGTGGAGTAGTTTAAAGATGGATGTTTTTGGGCTTCCCTGGTGGTGCAGTGGTTGAGAATCTGCCTGCCAATGCAGGGGTCACGGGTTCGAGTCTTTGTCTGGGAAGATCCCACATGCCGCGGAGCAACTAGGCCCGTGAGCCACAATTACTGAGCCTGCGCGTCTGGAGCCTGTGCTCCGCAACGAGAGAGGTCGCGACAGTGAAAGGCCCGCGCACCGCGATGAAGAGTGGCCCCTGCTCGCCACAACTAGAGAAAGCCCTCGTGCAGAAACGAAGACCCAACACAGCCAAAAATAAATAAATAAATTTATTAAAAAAAAAAATTCTCTTCACAAGGAAAAAATCTTAAAAAAAAAAAAAGATGTACGCTCTCACTGGCCAGGGCAAGTCCTTTGTTTTTTAATTTTCTTTCCAACTGCACTGATATTATTGATATTATTTATTAGTACATGAAATATCTAGACAGAGAAAATGAACATTCATCAGGTGCTTGCTGTGGGCTGGGTGCCAGACGTATATAACTGAAATCTCATACACTGATGCTTGGAGGCAGGTAACATAATCCACATTTAATAAGGAAAGAATGGGAGGCTCAGAGCCTCTAAGATGCTAAATAACTTGCCCGAGGTCACACTCCTGGTAAGTCGTGGAGATGGGATTTGATCCAAGGCTTGGCTGATGTCTCAGTCCTTGCCTCTCCCTGCACACGTAAGAGTGAGTTCCCTAGAATAGCTTCTCTGGTCCTACCCCCTTGCCTTTTGGGTAGACAAAGATCATAATTCAGGCAGTTGAAGAATGTAGGAAGCAGATGACTCCCAATAGTTTCAGCTCCTGCCTTCTGTCTCCTAAACATACACTGAACTCCTTAGAGAAAAAGTTTACTCTCCTGCCTGTAAAAACCCTTAAGTTCTCCAAAGCTTCACAGCTGTGTGAAGCACACTATGCCCTTCCCCACCCGCTCCCACCCAAAAGCCCTGCTACAGAACATTTACTTTGCAGAAAGGCTTAGATTTTATTCACAAACATCTGCTGTATTTTATCCCAAACACCTACTGGCACAATTTATTAACATTGTTGTTATAAATATTCTAGGTGAGGAATTACAATAAACAAAATGACCTAGGATATAGAAATGTTCTTATTTTCCCCCCCAAGTGGAAGTTTAAGAATCTCTTTTCTCATGTTCTCCTATCTCCTACAGTGACCCTCCCAAGGTCATTGTCTCGTCCACTCATTTGGGATGATGACGGGGTGACTAATGGCCATGTTGGGAAGGTGGAGCTCAGGGATGTTTCTGATGGCACAGGCCTCTCCTTGTTCCTGAGATCTTCCAATTACAATTGTATCTGCTGACAGATGCGGACCTGCTAACTCAGAGAGAAAAAAGAAATTTTGGTATTTTTTCTTGGCACTTAGAGTTACCACGTTTCTCAAGATCTTCTTCAATGGAGGGAAAGAAGAAAGGATTCACTGACAGATTAGACCAGAATTGGCTTTTTCGTAAAGTGATCCTGGATTACATCAATTGCCATTAATGAAAGGTATGTTTTCCCTGCCAATAAGCTTCCAAATGTCCAACAGAAGTCCCCAGGGCAATGCTGAGACAAAATCATGGTGGACAAGCCACCATCATCTCTCACATGGATTAATGTCTCCCCTTCCTAGCTGCTCTCAACGGCTCCCACTGTGTGTTGGGGGGCCCCAAGACCACTCTCAGGCTCAGTGATGTGCTAGAAGGACAGACAGGACTCAGAAAAGTTGTTATATTCATGGTATAGTTTATTATAGCAAAGGCATACAGATGGAAATCAGCCCAGGGAAAAGGCACATAGGGTGGAGTCCAGGAGAAACCAGGCACAAGCTTCCAGGTGTGCCCTCCTGGTGGAGTTGCACAGGACACACATATTTCTTTCAAGTGTGACAACACTTGTGAATTGTTTCAGCCAGGGAAGGCTTGTGTCCAGGGTTTCTGTTGTGGGTCAGTCGTGTAGGCATGCAGCATCTACCTGACCGACCCTGGCTACTCAGACTGCAGCCCTCTTATGTGGTAAAACTGGTACAGCCTGGCCTAAGGTCTCATGTTCAACAGAACTCTTTTCAAGCAGAGTATTCCAAGGGCACAAAAGTTATCTCCCAGGAGCCCAACAAAGGCCTCTCCTGAAGCTAGGCCTTTTCTGTTGAATGTGCAAAGTTTGAGCATCCCAGGCCTGCTGAGTTAACCCTCACTTCCCTTGAGTCTATTCTCTGCAGAGATGACTGTTTAAAGTCAGAGAGGTGCTGTTTAAAACTCTGCTCAGAACTCTCCACTCTCTTCCCTTGGTAACACGACCTTATGACTCCACGTCATCTGGTTCCCTATCATGCCTTCACTCACCCCATTTCCTCCTCCTTTGCTCTCTGGACTCCAGCAAGACTGGCGTCCTCCCTGTTTCTCAAAACCACAGGCACATTCCTACCTCAGGGCATTTGTTTCCTCTGCCCAGAGTGCCCTTGCCTCAGATGTGCACACGGTTTCCTTCCTTGGCCACACCATCTGACGTTTAACCCCACTCCCAGCACATCACATATCTTATTCTTGTCTATTTTTCCCTCCTTATCATTAACTATCATCCTCCATAACTTACTTCTTTATTGTTCATTGCTAGTCCCTCCCCTAGAATGTAAACTCCTTAAGTGTGTTATCTGTTTGTTCTCTGCCGTATCTCTGGTTCCTAGAATCAGTGCCTGACATACTCAGTACTATTGTTGAATGAACAAATAAGTGAGGCAAAGTGGTTGCATCCATTCCCATCCTAAGTAGGTAGGAAACATTCATCATCATCATCATATCACCATCATTAATAAAGGCTTACTCTTTTTTTCAGCCATTTGACAGATTACAAAGAATTTTTGTAACCGTTAACCACCTGAGCCTCACCACCCTGGGAAGCAGGTAGGATAAGTGGCAAGTGCCTCTTCTGTACTAATGTGGGATATGGGAGGAGGTAAGTAAAAGGCAGGGAGATGCAGAGTAGAGGACACTGGATCCAATGTCTTCTACACTTTGGTCTTCCACAAACTTCCATTCTATGGGGCTAGCATGAGACACTTTATCATTTATGGGTTCAGTTTATCTTTGTTTATAAAATAAAGAAGTTGAACTTGGATTTGCTAATTTGAAGTCCTTCTCCTTCTAGAAGCTGGTTGTAAAAGTCCAGTTTTATGAGGTCTAGTGTGGTTTCTTTCGACTCATACTGTCCAACTCTTTTTCTGAGAAAGGGCAGCTTGGGTCAATAGTCTTCTCTCTTCAACTCCCATGATTGAAGGTGAGGCTTCAGACCTGTCCAGAGGTTCACTTTAAACTTCCTGTGGAAATCCCTGCTACTGAAACCAGGAAGGGTCATTAACCCCTCCTAAGTCCACCCTTTTATTCTAACCAAGAGTCTTTTGTGCTTTCAAATATGTAACAATGTTTTAATAACATGGAGAAATGCTTATGCTGTCTTACTAAGTGTTCAAAGCTGCACGTAAAACTAAATCTAAAGTATTGTCTTCATTACATAAAAACATGTGTATAGCAAAAAGAATGGAAGTATGCAAAATGTCAGCTGTGGTTTCCTTTGTGTAGTTAACTTACGGTTTTTCCCACCTAGTATTTGTTCATTTCTATACTTTTCAAATATTCTAAAATAAATATGTATTGATAACTAACATTATTTCTTTAATTTGAAATTTTAAGACAAAACAAATAATAATAAGAAGAAAACAAAGTATAGAGAGGCATAATTTATAAGTTATTTTTATTTTCCAAGATCATATTTTGAGATTCTGAACACAGCTGACAACACAAGTTTAAAGTTTGCATTTCCTCTACTTGGGCTTTCTTTCAGCACTTAAGCAATGCCAACGGATAGCCAAACTCTCCTTTTGGGGATGTAAGCTACAGGATCAGAAGTTTATTTGAGGAGAGTAGCCATTAGAATCACAAATCTTAATGTAATTTAAATTGCTTCCAGAGCTATCTTTTGCCCCAGCTTAAATGTTTTTTCACCCATCACAATCCACTGAGAAGTAACGCAGAACCAGAAGGCTTTGCTCTTTATCAGTTCTGGGACAGGTAGACTTGAAGCAGCAGCAAGTTCTTGTTCCAAATGGATGAATCCAATGTTGTCGACAGTGGTTCAAAACAAGTAGGATAGTTCCAAAGCTAAAGCATATGTGTGTGTGTGTGTGTGTGTGTGTGTGTGTGTGTGTGTGTGTGAGAGAGAGAGAGAGAGAGAGAGATTCTTGATACTCTCTTAAACTGAGCACTTCCTGCCTGCCTATGTGTAACTGTCCCTAACTGTTGGAAAGTCATGATATACAATAACAACAACAACAGACCCCTCAGTGAGCAGTTTCAATGCTTCATTTATGCCTTATCATTTAACTGCATGCGGAGGTACCTGAATTTAATCCTCTCTTTTTCTCTCTTAAGTGCCAAAACTGAGTGTCGGTTCTTATACAAGAAAAGCAAAATCTGTTCTCTCAGGCATCAGGTTTCACAGGAGGATGTTGCATAGATGTGACCAACTATATCTGCATGTGTTTTGAGTAAACACTTCAACTTCCATTATTGATGTTAATGTACCAGCAAGCCTCTGCCTACATGTCCAAGGGATTGGAACTCAACTGAACTAACTTCCCGTAATACAAATCACCTAATTGTGTTCTGTATCAGTGTATGTCAGTGTATGTACTTCATCTTCCTTATAAAATTACAAGCTCTTAAACATTAGGGGCAGAATCTACTTTTAAAATTTTCAAATTCTGTCACACAGTGTCTTTGTAACAAGAGGTGATGGGTTGTCACTGAGACTACCTACAACTGGGCACTAAGTGGCCCGTGGTTGATGGAGGAATGGGGACAAAAGAGGACAGAGAACTAAGATGCATTGAGCACAAACTCTTGACAGTCATTGAACTAAGAACATTACAAAAATGCATTTTTTCCATAATATCTGTTAGATGCGTATTATTAGCCTCACTTTACAGATGAGGAAAAGGAGACTTGAGTGAGTGACACCATTTATAAGTGGAAGCATTAAGATTCAAAAACATTTCAGTCTAATACTCCAATTTTAAGTCTTTTGATTGACTGTTCCAGGACTTCACAGTGGCCTTGGCCTTGAAATTTCCTCCAGATTACCTGACAGTCATGGACATTTCATTCAGTACAGCAAGAAATGTACCATCTCTCTCTTGCTTTTCTATAGGGTCCACTTCCTTATTTGTAAGGGGCATCTGGAGCCTGGGAGAACAATTGTTTATTTTGAAACTTGGCTTTGAATATTAAACCCTTTTATTTATAAAGGGCACTTAAGAGCTCCCCAGGGGCTGATGGCTCTAGTATATGCAGGTCGATCCCTGCCCAAACTGAGATCATCTCTCAGAGAGTAACATTTGAAGGCAATGGTCTTTCTCTCTGCTTTCTTGTCTTGTTCGTGGCAGGTAGCTCAGTCAACAGCATGTCAATCAAATCTCAGTTATTAATGGATGTCCTCAGAAAGGACATTTTAGAAATGCACACATCACGCTGTGCGATCGTGAATGTATTTGCTTTTGCACATGACACCCTATAAACGAAGCATATGTGTGCAGTCTGGCCCCTTTGCTAACTCCAGATGTGGAACCAGCTGGACGGAAGTTCTTGCTTGCTGGGCTTTGGGATCACTCCAGTGAGCCAGCCTCCCTCCCTCCTGTTCACAGCATTATAGGCAGCTGGTGATCTTGGGGATACATCTTACATATATATTTAGGGAAAGCCGAACTGGGAAGGGCTGCTGGAAATGATAGGAATGAGGCACTCTGTGGGCTCCACACAGCCAAAGTACTGCTCATGTGGGCGGCTGTGTGGTTGGAAATTTACAGGGGAGGGGCCAGCAGTAAACAAGACGACCCCACCTCAGCAGGGACCCCCTCACTCCTCGGGGACCGTGAGGTCCCCTCCTAACCTTTCCTCACCCCCAGCTTACTCCAAAGTGGTCTGTGCTGGTTGAGAGCTTGGTAGGAACATTTGCTCACTTCACTATTTATTTACACCACACCTGTGTATAAAGAGCTCCCCCTGAGATTTCACAAGACCCTTGACATTACCCAAAAAGAGGGTCAGGAAACAGGGAAAGCATGAGTGTGTCTGCCTACATGCAGTGGAGACGTCAGAAAGAGAGCCATTCTGGACACCCATGGATGGCCAAATGCTGTGAGCTCAGAGAGCCCACATGTGCTTTGTGAAAACAGGAATTGACCATGGGACTCTCGTGCCCGTAGTTTCTGTCAAGTTCTTTCCTCTGAAGATTTTATTTTCCTTGTGCTTTTCTTTGGAGAGAGCTGGACTTGAGACCTAGTTGGTTGTTAATCGAAAACACAATAAACATCGCTTTTACTTAAAATTAGATTTTCATCCCTTAATACTGAATGGCCACATGAAATGGGTTGTGTAACCCAGGCCGACCGCCTGCTTCTCTTTTTCATAATGAAATGGGTTTGTCTCTGGTTTTATGGGCATGGCAGAGTCTGGGAAAGGCACACATCGCTTTGCTCCTGAAGGAACACGTCGGTAAAATTCCTCTGCTCTGAGCTGCTTCTCTTTCCTTCACTCCCCCTGCTGAGATCTTCCTTCCTTACTCGACAGAGGAGGAACTGTTTTGGGGATGAAATAAACTTAAAATGAAGTCTGACTCTGTCCCTTACATGGGTAACTTCTCCCCACTTGTGCCTCTATGTGCGTCTCTCTATATTTTCCTACCCTGACTCAGAGGTTTGTCTATTTTCACCAGCAGACAGCCTCCCACATGCCATGACCCTGTTCCTAAGGTCACTTTCTGGTTTGTGTTAGAACCTAGAATGGTTGTGTTTGGAGGTTGGGTCCCAACCTCCACCCAGAGTCTGAGGTTCACTGTGGTCATAACAGAACCTGACCCCCGAGGCTGAGAGTGTTGGTATGTGAATCAACACTCCAATTCCAACTTGCTAAGGCAGGACGATGGTTGAGGTTTTATAGAAGATGGGGAATATCCTACCAGGGAGGTGAATGGAAAGGTGTATGTTTGGAGCGGTGGGGGGATCTTCAAACAAGAAGGCATGAGCCTCTGCCGGTCAGTTTCAGGCAATGTGGCAACTAAGGGAAGCTTATGAAGTGAGAGCCCTTCCCAGGGTACACTGACTCTGATCATCAAGGTAGATGCTGGCTGTATACGTGAAGTCCAACCTGGCTGCCCACACTAGCCCGAGGTAAGTCAGATACTCTGGAGGACAGGTGCTATACTAGCAAGGTGGAGATGCCATTGGCCAGGAGGGAAACCCTAAGGAGGAGCGTTTCTTTTTACAGTGGGAATGCATGTCCCATTTCCCCAGCTGCTTGCTCCCTGGAATGGCATCCCAAGCCTTGGCCCCAGGCTACCAGGCATTGGAGCTGAGCATTCAGCTTGGAATGGCTTGGCATCCAGTCAGTATGCACATCTGGGACGTGCAGCTGGATTCAGAACTTTGCAGTGGACTCTGGCACTTGGCAGAATTTTGGGACTGTTAGCACTGACTGAGTTTGGAGGGGTTACAGCCCATCTTTCCTCAGAAGGAGCATCTTGTTCATCAACACCTGCAGCCCAAGGTGGAGAACGAGACTCTCCTCCACTCAGGCAAAGAGAATGAGGTCACGCTTAAGTTGGATGAACGAGCACATTGCAGCAGGTCCGGAAGTCTGTCAGCCATGGGACGGTGTTTTCCATCCAGAGGACAGCAGTGAATGACAGGATGTGATTAGGGATTCACAGAACAGACTGGCAGCCTGTGGCCTCTTCGTGGCACGCACAGTTCACCCAGGCTACAAAGCAAGGCAGGCAGAGGAAGCCATGCCCACCCTCTCTCCCACTGTCATACTTCCTTAGTGTGTCTGACTCTTGAACGACAGCAACAGCCTTTTGTTGAATATTTATTATGTGCCAAGAATTGTACATACATAGGCTCACTTAACCTTTGCAAGGACCCAATGATGTATGATTCTTACTCAACTTTGAAGCAAAGGAAACGAGACTCAGAGAGTTTAAATATCTTTGCCTTGGAGATACAGCTAGGAAGTGGCCAAGTGAGATTCTGTGTTGTTTCTATCTGACTTCAAAGTCCATTATGCCTCATGGCTTTGTCATGCCACTTTCCACCTTGCTTCCCAAGAGCTTTGATAAGGCTTACATCTGTAGTCGTAGCATCTAACTGCCCAGATTATCTAGGATACTGTGTGACTGCTGTAATGAAAACCCAAGATAAGAGTAGCTTATACAGATTAGAAATTTAATTTTTCTCAGCCTGAACAAAAGCAATCCAAGACTGTTGTGGTAGCTCCACAATGCCAGGAAGGCACTACAGCCCCTGCTCACCCACATGGTCCAGTGTGGTTCTTCATGATGTCTTCTTCCAACTGGAAGGATGAAGAAAAGTGGGGCAAGACAAGGCACACCCCCAAAACGGCTTGGTCATATACTCACACATAGCAATAAGGATAGCATGAAAATTAGCCTTTTGGGGAACATTTATATGGATGACTAAAGTCTAGTACCAAAGAAGCAAAGAAGAGGGCAAGAATGGATATTGGGGCACAACTCTCCATCTTTGCTCTATATTTTAATGGCCAATCTAAATTTCAGAAGGAAAAAAAAAGTGTGATACCTCTAGTATAAAGGCATCTGGGACTTCCTGGACGGAACTGATCAAGGATAATAGGAATCTGAGGTGCAAGCAAGCCATATTCCTGGAGAGAGAGACAAGCGGGAAAGGAAGAAAGGTATCTGTAAAGACACCAGCGATTCACAGACCACTGGATAGAACTGGTCACATGACTCTAATTGGACTGCAATGGAAGCTAGAAAGTATAGCAGAGCTCGTGGACTGGGGATGAGCATCGGTTGTCTCTGCTATAGAGATTTCACATAAAAACTAGAATTTCCAACTTTTCTTGGAAAATCAGATGTAGCAAACTCAGCTCAACTCTACTGGGCAAGATCCACAGGAGCTCCTCAACTGCCCCCTTTAGTCAGAGAAATTGGTTTCCAATGTGTCTTATTTACCATTTAACATCTCACCTTTGGGGCCCAATAGTGTCAGAATACAGTTTTGAATGATTTCAGAAGGCTTGCTCTAAGTTGCTCATGACACGCCAAGGCAATCCATTTTATAACCAGAGCTAGAATCATCTCTCCCTAAATGCATTGCCTTACATTTTCCTCAGTGACTCTCTACACTTCCTCACACTTTGCCTGTGAGAACAACCTTCTTGTATTCCTGTGGGTTGATATTTTGTCACTCAAAGATTGTGGGAAACATCTAGTGTGGGCTTTGTCAGCAAGTATATATAAGAAATATTATTCTGTACATTTTAATGAAAATTTTATGAATGGCCATGCCTCCTCTTTTAATTCTATTCATGGAAGGTGTATAGAATTAGCAACCTAAAGACCTAGGTTGAAGTGTTGATCCTATGACTTGTTAGCTGTCTGACCATAGATGCATCTGTTAGCCTCTTGGAACCCTCATAAAACATTCAGTACAAAGGTGGTCATGGGAATTCCCTGGCAGTCCAGTGGTTAGGACTTGACGCTTTCACTGCCATGACCCAGGTTCAACCCCTGGTCAGGGAACTGAGATCCCGAAAGCCGCACAGCACAGCCCAAAACAAAAAACAAAACAAAACAAAAAAATGTGGACATGAGGACTAAGTGAGGTAGAGTTTGTGAAGGCATTGTAAACTGCAACACCAAGAACACCAATTCAGTTTCCAATCCAGTTATCTTTTAAGTTTCGTTGTTTTCCATTTCTTTTAAATTTTCGATGATGCATTCTCCTCTACATTTTACTTTATTTTATTTTACTTAAGAAAAAGAAGGCAAGAGCTGAAGCACAGCTCTAGATATCTAGAAGAGACAAGAAAAATGTTCTCCTTTTACAGTCAAAGAAACTGACCAACAAGTAGGCTTATCAAACAGCCAAGGCAGAATAAAAGTTGAAAGTTTGTGGCAAAATTGAATGAAAGACCAAATACAGCTGATTCTCATTATTTGCAGATTCTATATTTGCAAATTTGCCTACTGGTTAACATTTATCTGTAATTCTAGAATCAATACTCCTGGAGCTTTTGTAGTCATTTGCAGACACGAGCAGAGCAGTGAAAAACATGAATCACCCAACAACGCGCATTCCTAGCTGAGTTTGAAAAAGGTGACACTGCCTTCTTGTTTCAGGTCTCATACTGTAAACATGTGTCTTTTTGCAATTTTTTTTCCCCTTTTTGTGCTTCTTGTTGATGTTTTCACTCTCTAAAATGGCTCCCAAACAGTGTTGTCTAGCACAAGATGTGTGTGATGTGCCTTATGGAGAAAGAACGTGTGTTAGATAATTTCATTCAGGCATGAGTTATGTTGCTGCTGACCATAAGTTCAATGTTAATGAAACACACACACACACACACACACACACACACACACAGTATGTATACACACACACATACATATATATGGTATACACACACACACACACAGTATGTATATACACACACACACATATATATGGTATATATATATTGTATACACACACACACACACACACACATTGTAAGTTGCTTTAAAATAGATAGAAAAACATAAAACAAGATCATGTATTGATCATTTGATCAAAATGTTGTGACCATAGGCTTGCAGGAACTTAACTCTATGTTTCCCTTAGAAGCAATCGTTCAGTATTAGCTAATTTGTATGTTTTAGGTGACTTCACAGAAAGTAATAACTGTGAATAATACCAATCAACTGTACATTGCCAAGTACAAAGCCTTCATCATAATTCAAAAGTTTTAACAAGATTGCTTTCATTTCAAGCCCCCTTCAAGTATAATGATGGAACCAATGAAAAGTTCTGTGTTTTGGTGGGCATTCTTGACATGCCACTGACATTATCAGCTAATTTTGGAAATATATGGCCCAGCCACGATCACTTCTGGCTCCATGTGAGCTATGGCATCGTCCTAAATTCAAGATTTAGGTTCTAAAGTCAGAACTAAATGTATTTCATTCATTTTGACTTCATAATCAAAGTAAGCTAAAAGCTGAATGATTGGTAGGTTAGGTTAATGGGACAATAAATTATGGAACATTTAGATTCCTTATTTCCTTTTGAAATACTTATGTAAATCGTCTTTTTGCCTTTCTTCTCTCCTTGCCTTCATTCTTTCCCTTTCTTTCTTCTCTCTTTTTTCCTCTGGATTTTAATCCCTTTTACCTTTCTTACGCCCCCCTCTTTCTCCTTCTCTCCTTCATTTCTCTTTTCTGATGTTGTTACACTTTTCTTGTGTACAGAGCACAAAGCAAAACAGAGACCTGATAGTTACTCATTTAATTTTATGACTACAGAGAACCAGCCTATCAAATCCACTCTGAGAACTCTCAAAATGCAAAGATCAAAAGGCAACTTGAAAGAAGCTGCGTTTTGAGATAACTTTTAAAACCCCAATTTGTTTTTCTCATAGCTCAGGGCAAAGGAATGAAAAATAATGGAAATACATTTTAAAGAAATCCCTTAGAGTTGAACTGTATTTCTAGGTAACTTAGATCACAAAAGTGACTTTTAAAAATCGAATTAGCTGTTGACTGCATTGAGCAAAGCCTGGAAATAAATGGAGAAACCAGTTCACTTGGAGATTTAGTTAGGAATTAAGTAAATTTGGAGCTTTGACTGCCCTTCATGAAATAGCCACATGTTGCATATTTCACATTTTAATAACTAGCCTGGCTTTGTTAAAAATGTGTGAGCATTGGAGGTAACAAGCTTGATCTTGTTTAGATCTCTTGGGGTACTCTCTCTTTCCTCCCTTAGATACACACGTTTCAGTCCTGATTCATCATCCCAAGATAAGAGCTGGAGAGCTTTTAGTTGAAGCATAGCCATTTAGTGCATCTGAAGGAAGTCTCAGTGTGGCTTCCCCGTTCGCCTGGAGTCACGTTAACGATGCAAGGGAGCACATAATGCACTTTACCCTGATGTTTCATTACTTCGGGCACTAAACCATTGTCAGATCCACCATCAATATCTTATTAAATTCATCATTATGTCCTTGACATTATTTTAATAGCACTGGCAACTGCATGATAGATACAAATAAATCACAGCCTGACTTTTCTTTCATGTGACTTCCTGACTCAATCCGCCACTCACTTTCTCTTTAGCTATAAAAATCCTTAGGCAAGACTTCCCTGGTGACGCAGTGGTTAAGAATCCGCCTGCCAATGCAGGGGACACAGGTTCGAGCCCTGGTCCGGGAAGATCCCACATGCCATGGAGCAACGACGCCTGTGCGCCATAACTACTGAGCCTGCGCTCTAGAGCCCGTGCGCCACAACTACTGAGCCTGTGTGCCACAACTACTGAGCCTGTGTGTCATAACTACTGAAGTCCACACGCCTAAAGCCCGTGCTCTGCAACAAGAGAAGCCACCGCAATGAGAAGCCTGTGCACCGCAATGAAGAGTAGCCCCTGCTTGCCGCAGCTAGAGAAAGCCCACGTGCATCAACGAAGACCCAACACAGCCAAAAATAAATAAAGAAAGAGATTTTTTAAAAAAATGCTTAGGCAACGAGTCACTTTTTCAGTTGGTAGGAGAGCTAAGATGGAGCTTTTTGTAGCTGCTTTCCGAAGCATTTGCTTTAACATTGCAGATTTATCCATGGGGCCAAACCCTTGAACATCAAAGACAAGCGTTTTGTCTTTGATTGTTTGATTGACCCTGGTCTACTGAGAACTTGGCCACAACCCTCTCCAATTTCAGGTACCTGGGAAACACCTGTTCTCATGATTCATGTACATAGGTAAAACATGGATTGAAATGCTTTCTTCAATCCTTGCTAGATGGGAGCATCGTTACTATTTTGAGCTTAGCCAGCAGTCTGGATTTCTCTATTTCACAAGCCTGAATAAATCGAACATCTCATTTTGAAAGTTCTCTGCCCTTTTCTTTCTGTCTTTTTCTTTTTTTTTCTTAGCAACATATGAGCTTTTACACCATTTACTGATGCAAATTGCAGATTTTTTTTAGAACTATGCTGTGGCTAGCTTCTTTAGGCTATAAATACTCCAGCTTGACTAAGTTAGAGACAGATGATTTATGAATTTCGTGGAAAACCAGGGTAAGATCACTATTAGATAATATTATGGCCAAGGGAACGCAAGTCCCCAAATCATGCTTCTTGGGTACTCGCCCTTCCATGGATTATGCCTGAGAAGCAGATGTAACCACAGGTGATAAACTGCAAATGCAAAATAAAGTAGCATTATTTTTAGCTCACCCCCATCCTCATGAAAAACTTGAGTGAGGTATACTGGATTACAGGAAAGGAAATTTTCCTTCTACAAGTTAAACCCAAGTTGCTCAAATTTGAGCATGCATCAGAATCTCCTAGAAGCCTGGTTAAAATGCAGATCACTGGATCCCATCCCCAGAGTTTCTGATGTAGTAAGTCTGCGGTGGGGCCTGAGAATTTGCATTTCTTACTTTGAGACCCACTGAGTTAGGTTTTCATCACCTCTAGATAAAGCAAAACACAGGGTCTGACTGGCCTATAGCCCCTTCAAGTCCACACCCACGTTTTTGATCTTACCCTGTGATGTCAGGAAAACCCCCCGAGTTCCTGGCACTGAACTGGCCCCAGCCCAGTACCCTGGGCATCACATTGCATTTTAGTAGCTCCAGGCCTGCCTGATGGATGAGAGAGACTCACTACTGGGCCCCATGGGTGGAAGAGAAGAAAGAAGACAGTGCCACTCCCTCATCCACTGTTCCCCATCAACATTGAGAAACTCTGCCCTTCAAACATGGCCCACTCATCTGTATGACGGGAACTGACCAGTCACCTCAGTCCCCCTCCTTGCACATCCAACATCAAGGAGGGCATGCAGAGAAGGGCCCACACTAGTTTTAGAAAAAGAAATTGTATCCCCATGTTTTCCTCCACTAATAAGTTTCCTCTGATAAACCACAGACAGCGATAACTCCTGTGTATCTCTTGCCCACTGGTTCGAGGGATATTCTTTGCATGTGTGCCTCTATCTCAACAGCAGAGCGCACAATTATGTTTGAAAACAGCCTCCAATTCTAAATGTGTTTGTAGAAAATATCCTTAAGAGTAATCCTATAAGGAGCATTTTTGTAAATTATATCTTTTCTCCTTAAATCATCCATTTTATGTATTTCTACTCTCAAGGGTACAGTCTGCTGTGAGACGTAAATTTGCACTTATCTGCCTGTTGCTTATTTTGTTGTTAACGTTTTATTGTGGAAAATTTCAAACATGCCTTTGTTTTTTTCAATTTTTTAAAAGAATATTCTTTGCTTTAAAAAAATGTTTTCCCCGACTTTTCTGTTGTTTCAGCTTTATCTGGTGTGGAGGGAGAATACAAAACTTTCTTCAGAATTTACTTTAAAGACAGTATACTTCCTGTCACATAGTATTTTCTTATGAGCCTTTGGTGTTAGGAGAAACTATGCTTTACTTGAGGAAATGGTATCCTTTTATTGGGCAAATAATGTGAATCTTGCTCTGATGGTGTTTCCCTTTACTTTAGCTCGAGGTCTTTTAGAGTCAATTTGCAATCAACTTCTAGCATTTGTACAGAACCTCTGGACACTCATTTCGGGGTGTTAAAGTGGCTTTTAATTTCTTCCCCTTGTCTCTTTTTAAATTCTATTTTACTTATAACATTTTGGTAAACTCTTTTTGATAATCTTTGAAAAAGGAGATAGGGTAAAAACAAATGCATTTTTCGTAAAAAGGCATTATCTTCCTGCCCTTAAAATACAGCCTGTGGTGGAATCTGTGTGCTAGACAGGAAAAGCATTTCACCTCATCGAGAGAAATCTGTACCCAGCAGCAAAGTGATAAACACCTCACAGGAACATCAGCGGTCATCAGGAGAATGAGTTCTTGTGGCCAGTCTAGATGCCTCTTTGCATCTGTTACCCTCATGTGGAGCTCACTTTACTGAGTTCCAGTGAAAGAAATGGCCTTTCAAGTCTGCTTCCTTCCAACCTGCAATAGGCTGTGATTCCATCAAGTTCTACTATTCCGGGTTGTAGAAATGTTATATATTAAGGTAAAAAAACCTGGACAAGATGATTTATAATATATAAAAAGATGATACAAATCCATACAAAAAAGACCAACAACTCAGAAAAATGGCATTGGATCAAACAAGCAATTCACAGAACTAAAAAATGACCACACACATATGAGAAAAGTCTGGGCGATCTCATTCATAACAGAGAAAAAGCAAATTATATAACCAATAAAATAGTGGCTTTGGCCAACTAGATTGGCAGTATTTTAGGAAGAGTAGGAAAGAGTGTGGGAAATGAATACTCTTAATCACTGTTGATGGGATCATTAATTGTCCTAGACTGAGGGCAAGTTACAAAGAATTATCCAAAATTTACATGCAGAGGCTATACCAGGAACTCTTCTTTTAGGGACTTATCCTACACAAATATTGGCACATGTGTGCAGAGGCATGCATATGCATGGAATCGTCATATTAATGATAATATTGAAAAAGGGATACTTAAACTATGCATCAATAAGGGAATGATTAAATAATCACTATATGGATGTATTCATACAACGGCAGCCTGTGCCGCAGTTTAATGAGCTTGATAGCTCTCTGTGTGCCAGCATGGAAATACTCTTCAAAACATATGGTTCAAAGGATGAAACTAAGATGCAGAACAATATGAAAAGAGTATGAGTCCACATATGTAACAAACTACTGCAGACAATATGTTTTTGTGTATGTGTCTATAAGAATGCAAATACATAGGGAAAGAACTTTTTAAAAATAGCCCTCTCTGGTTAGGGGAGTGGGATGGAGATGGGGATGTCGAGAAGGAGAGTAAAGAAGGGCTCTTATTTTTTTATCCTATATCATTTTACATTGGTTTGAACTTTTTCATGTTTGCACCCCTCTATTGTGCAATTAATTACCTCAAAAAACCTTTAAAATAATGAGAAAAATAAAGATAAGAGGACTAAATGGATACATATTCAAATATAATCTGGGTAATGGATAGTTTTTAGTTTTTTTGAGCTGTTGTCTCCAAATTTTTACCATGAGTATATACTGTTTTGTAAACGGACAGAAACAAACAAACAAAAATTTTTTCAGCGTGATACATTTTACTCCTTCCTTTCTAAACACATAGAAAAGGGATATGACAAACCACTGTATTTGAACCACTATGATTTTCTTTCCCATTCTTTCAATCACTCTTATCATTAGAGGGCGGCTTCTGTTTCCTTCCATTCCTGTACTTTAATACTTTCTGACAGAGATTTCTGGTTCAGATTCTCTGTGTCTACTCCCAAACACTAGGAATAAGTTTCAGCCCTGATAGTGTCTTATTCCCAGAAATGCCCATCAACTTCGCCTTCCTCCAGGGGGTTGTTAGGGGAAGGATGCTGAACATTTTTTTAATTTGTCCTTTTCGTGGGTACAGCATTATGCAAGCCAGAGTCTCCATCTCCTGTGGATTTACCTGGATACCTGGAAATTTCCTTTCTTAAAGGAAACATGTTTCCTTCCAGCTGTGCCCTCATGGGCAACCGCCCTCTCCATTTGGTCTGGAGCTTTCGCAAGCTGAATTCCTGCCCGTCTCCCTTGGATCAGCTCAGAGTCACGCTTTCTCTTGAATGTGCCATATGGACTACTGTGGATGATTTCCCACGGCCTGCTCACCTTTTATCATAAGCGCATCAAGGCATCCCATGTTTTTGAGGAGTAAAAAGAATTTCATGGAAAAAGATCCATGAATGGGCTTCCCTTCCCCCAGCCACCTTGCTTTTCCCCTCAATGGTATCTCTTCTGTATACAAATTATCTCCTTAGGGCAGACTTCTCAATCTGTAACACACATGCAAATGGCCTGGGGATCTTGTTAAAATGCAGATTCTCATTCATTAAATCTGGGGTGGGACCCAAGACTTTGCATTTCCACCAAGCTCCCAGGGGATGGTGATTTTGCTGACCCACAGGCTGCACTTAGAGTGGTAAGGTTCTAAGGGACATTAGCGGGAGTTAGTCCCATCAAAGCCATGTAAGGGTGATGTGGGACTTGTTTAATTGCAAAAAGGAAACTGTCCACACAATAGTGCTAGAGAATCAAAGGTATGATTGAACTTATGGATATAGGTTTCATTTAGATTTATCTTCTTAAGCATAAACCAAAAGGCCCACAGTTTTATAGAGGGACCTGGTTATGAAACCATGAATCCCAGAATCTCAGAAATGGAAAAGCAGCCTAGAAGGTTTGTACTGAGCTGTCAAAGACAAAACATTTATTCCATTTCATTTTTGATACATTTAGAATTTATTTCAGGTTATCAAATGGGATATGGAGTAATTAAAACACAGTGTGGTTATTTGAACATTTCTTTATACTGAAGTATTTGTTTTAAAATTTTCTTTATACTGAACATTATTTATACTGTTTTTGAGTATATTATTTTATACAGTTTTCTTAGTAGTTTATCTATGTGCTACAATATACACATGTACCTTAAAGACACTTAACCACTTCAAGTGAAATATAGAAACCTTGTATCCATTTACTTCTCTTTACTCTCTCTCTCTCTCTCTCTCTCTCTCGTCACAAAATACAAATAACATAAAATTTGCCATTGGTGATATTTACTACATTCACAATATTGTGCAACCATAACCACTGTCTAGTTGTAATATTGCACATTCTAATCACCTTCAAAGGAAACCATGGACCCATAAGTAATTACTCTCCATTCCTCCTCTCCCTAGTCCCAGGCAACCACTAATCTACTTTCCGTTTCTATGGATTTGCTTGTTCTAGATGTTTTATATAAGTGGAATCATAACACGTGGCCTTTATATCTGGTTTCTTTCACTCATCATAATGTTATCAAAGTTCATTCATGTATTAAGATGTGTCAGTACACCATTCATTCTCATGGCTGAATTATATTCCAGATCAACGGGTATATGAATGGGAAGCTTCTACAGTATCAAGGCATTATACATCTGTGTTCATTCAGGGCTGTGGCTAGGGTGAAGTAAATGAACCAAGTGAGGTAATTATTTTGAGCCCTAAATTGGAAAAGATGCTGAAAATCTTAGTAGTCATGATAAAATAGTAAGGCAATATTTTAAAAATCAAAATGAATGCAAAAAGTACATGATAAACAAAATCTCAACATTTTAAATAAAGACAGGATCAGTATTACTGATGTTTCCTTTTGACTTTGGCTGCGATGTGGCTTGGCACATCACTGTTATTGGCACTATATTTAAAAAGTTGATATTTTGTTAGTCCTACATTTTTATACTGATTTTGATAAAATATTATACTAGGACATTATTTGTTTTGATTCCTGAGTTTTTGGTGTCAACTTAAATTGGGCACCGGAGGAGAGAGTACCCTGCCTCCATCACTTGACCTTAATCCTGGCCTGTTGTCCATTTATTCCGGCAAATTAGCTTGCCCTCATGTTTGCTAATAAAACAAGACAGTTTACTAGCAGAATGAATGGAACAAAGAGCAAGATGATTTCCAAAATGAAATTAAATTGAATAAAAAATTTAGTGAAAGGCTTGAAATATAAAGTCTGGACAATCTTCAGGAAGATAAATCCAAAGACAATGACATAAAAGTATGAGAGAAAAAAATGTAAATTTAGAGAATCAGACCTGAAAAAAATCTAACATCAGACTATTAGGAATTATAGAAGTTAAAACACACACACACATTCACACACACGCACACAGGAGGTATTTATTAACTAAGTCATACCAGAAAAATTCTATGACCTCAAAGATACATGTCTCCTTGTTAGAAAGGCCCAATGAATGATAAAAGATTCAAACTCAGGAACATCATTGTGAAAATTCAGAACAACAAGGATAAAGACATATAGAGGGAAAAAAACAGTGGAAAAACAAATTGCCGACAAAGGAATGAGTAACAGAGTGACATCAGGCTCTTGACAGAACACTTTAAGCACAACGTGGGCAGATACTCTGCTGCCTGGTCTGCCTCATTGTGAATGATGGCGTTACGTCTGAAAATAAAAATATAATAATGGTAAGTGACATTTGTAGATAAATCTGAACCAGGTGGTCCCCAATCACAATGCAATCAAGAGTCTGAAAAACCCAGAGCAGGTCGAAGGTGAGCAGCCATCCTTAAAATGGTCTGTCCTCTTGTCCCTTTGGCACGTGCAGAATCACACCACAGTATACGCTCCACAGGACCTGGGACCTGCTTTATCTGTTCACTGAAGTATCTGTGGCATCTAAAATATGGTGTGGCATAAACAAGTCCTCTGTAGAAACTTACTGAACAGATGAAGAAATGGATCTATGAGGCTCATCACTTATCGTCTTATGAGGAAGGCAGATACCATGTAAAAAAATGTACATAGGTAAGCTGGGAGCAAGAAACCCCTGGTGTGGCATGAATAAGAACTGGCAAGGAGCACAGAGGCCCCATCTTTTCAGGTGCATATTGAGAATTTGGATGTCCCCCTTTGGCCTAGTTCACGATACACACTTAGTTTTAATTAATAATGGAGACTTTAATGAAACACTTGAAAGCACAGAGATATTTAATAATAACACAAAAACACTTGCTATTAGAAGGCTTCATTTCTAATGCATGCCCACTTATTACCTTTAGGTTTGCTTTTATGTTTTCCAACAGTTTAAAATGTTTGTTTCCTAGAGAAGTCGGCACGTCTATTTTCAGGGTTTGAAGAAAACATATTTTAGGCGTTTATATAGTTTCTGTCTCATTTGGTGGTTTACTTTTTTTCCCTGGTATTTATTTTTTCTCCTTATTTCTAATCCCTGTAATGAATTTAATCTCCTCCTTCACATGTATATGCCCAAGACAATGTTATGAACCCTGGAAGATCTCAACTAAGTACTTTTTAATTAACTCACTACCACTTCCATCCCTGGTTTCATTTGGACCAAAAAAAAAAAATGTCCTCCTGTCTCTAGCAGATGCCTTGAGGCACCTGACAGCGCACTGTTGTGAAAGACTTCAGCAAATTTGCCAAGCAGACTGAAGGCGCCTTCCTTTAACCTTAAAGAAATGTCCCAATTTTAAAACTACTTCCAGAAATACATGCCCCCTACCCCAGGGGAAGAGGGAGCACAGCGAAGCCATATCATGTTTCTGCTTAAATTCTTGCTAATCTGATTTTCAATTTTTTTTAAAGTTTTCCTCTGGTAAATATACCAAATAAGTGCATGTGATTCACTTCAGGGACCAAGGCAGTTCTGCATTAGAAACAGGCCAATCCTGTGAGTGATTAGAAAGTTTCCTAGAGGACCATTCCATGCAAATTGGACTTAGTACAAGATCTGACTTCAAAGGACAAAACTAATGGTTAAGTGGAGAAAAATTACTCCCTTATGATTAAAAAGAAAATGGTATATTTTGTGCAGACTGGAAACATCATTCTGATGCAAAAACTTTCCTCTCCTCTCTCCTGTTCTGTTTGTGCCTTCGGTGAGGAAGCAGCAGCAGAAGAGAGAGAAACTAATCATACCCTTAGAATTTCCTCTCCCTGGGAAAGCTTTGGGCTAGTGCTACTTTAAGTGAGGTCCACTCCCTGGGAAACCTCTGGGTCAGTGCTACTTTAAGTGAGGTCCACTCCCTGGGAAAGCTCTGGGCCGGTGCTACTTTAAGTGAGGACTGGCTGCCAGTCCTCACACTGTTGGTTGCTGTTAACAAGACAGATAACTTGCAAGGGAATGTAAATCCATTCCATCATTAAGCAGACTTTTGGGTCCAGCTGAAATTCACAAGGTGACTTTCTTGATGAAGGAAGCAGTGTCTTGATTCACATTCTGAGGTAAACTTGTCTCTGTTGGACTGACACTTTGGGTAGCACTGGGTTGTCCATGGTGTAAGGAAACTCCTGAACTGACTCCTGAAGAAGCCACTGAACTAGTTCTGTTTGCAAGTAACAGCAATACACTCAAGCCAGCCCAAGAAAAGAATTTATTTTAGGGATACAAACATGGAACCTCATGGAAATCCAAGAGCTGAGATCACAGAGTTGAAACTCCCAGAAGCTAGTGCCAGAGGCCAGCTCCAGAACAAAAGTTCTCTAACAGGAGCAGCAGCAAAAAGTGTGGACCCACATACTTATGCTGTTCAATTAACAGGTTTTGGAGATATTTCACTCCCTTGTTTTTACTTACAGTTTCCACTCCCTCCTGACTGGGTATCTCTTAGTATCTAGCACTTAATGAATCTAATTCAATTTGAGGTCACTCTTCTCTCAGTGAATTCCATTAAAGGTAAAGGAAACTGGAGTTATTAAGCCTCTGGGGTTTCTAGAAAATACTGGGGCTTAAGCAATGTATTTGAAAAAGCCTTTTCTTTCCATCGGCAGTGATATAAAAAAGTTTTTGATGAAGGCGTAGATCATAATGCCAGTTGCCATAGATAAGGAAAGGGTGAATAAGAAGCAGAGCTTAAAATAAAACAGTTTAAAACAGACCAAAATCTGTTGTCTGAGGAACGGATCTACATTGCAGATGTGCTTTATTTGACCTACATATTGCTTTCATACACACACACACACACATATATATACACATACATGTATATTTAAAATTTTACCCATGTGTATTATTGCCACAAACTTGGTTCTTACAGTTCTGGAGGCTGAAAGTCCAAAATCAATTTCGCTGGGCTGAAATCAAGATGTAGGCAGGACCATGCTCCCTCTAGAGGCGTTAGCTGAAGATATGTTCCTTGAATCTTCCAGCTTCTGGTGGCTGCCAGCATTCCTTGACCTGTGGCTTCATCATCTAATCTCAGCACTCACATTGCCTTCTCCTCTTCTATGTGAAATCACCCTCTCCTCCCTCTCATAAAGACACTCATGATGGCATTTAGGGCCCACCTACATAATCCAGGATAATCTCCCTTTCCAAGATCCTTAACTTAATCACATTTGCAAAGACCCCTTTTCCATATAAGGTAGTATTCACAGATCCCAGGGATATCTTGGGGGTTGTATTCAGCCTGCTGCACCCTATGAAATTATTATTTGACTGTATTTGATCTGTAAATGTAACTTTCATATAATAAAAAAATACTGGTTGCCAGAAAATAAATCAGGTTTAATATAAATCAGGTTAACCAATATTTCATGAGTATCTAGGCATGGTTGGCACTGTAGAAGGTGATGGACATATTTCAGTGAAAAGAATAGACAAAAATCTCTGAAACTTGCAGATTACATTGTAGTGGGAAGAGCAGACATAAGAATACACCCAATAAATAAGGAATGATTTCATGCATTAGAAGATGATAAGCTGCCTCGGGGACTAAAAGGAGGATAAGGAGCTAGGATGCTAGGGGATGAGTTGCAGTTTTAAATGGGAAGGCAAGATGGACCTCATTAAAGAGGTAACATTTATGCAAAGACTTGAAGGAGGGAAGGGAGTGAGCCTTGTGTTTATCAGGAGAAAAAGGAAGAGTGAATCATGCCGAGAGACAAACCAGTCCAAAGGCCCTGAGTTGGGAGCACACCTGGTGTGTTCCAGGAGCAGTGAGGAGGCCGGTGGGTCTGGAGTGAAGGACTGGATTGAGAAAATAACAGGAAACAAGGTGAAAGAGAGGCTTTTGTAGGCTGTACAGGGATTTGATTTTTACTACGGTAAGATGGAATAATATGGGAAGACTTTGAGCAGGGGAATATTATGATCTGATTTGTCTTTACCAGGCTCACTCTGGCTGCTATCTAATCTGGGGATTAGGTTATAGCCAGTCCAGAGTGGCAGAGGAAAAATCAGAGAAAGAGTCACACAAGAGAAGAGAGCGTCTGCCCAGTGGTAGGCATTGAGGGAGACATGTTTTTGAAGGGAGAGTAAAAAAAAAATGTCACAAACCTCTTACACTAATTAGAACCAAGAACATCAATATGTAATTGTGTCCTAATTTAAGGTAATGTAATAAGGTTTCAGGGGAAGGGCTATGGCATAGAACTACAATAAAACTCTACACCATCCCGAAAATACAGTAAAATGAGCGAAACATATGTTTTAAAGAATGGGAAAATAGAAGCATAGCACTGAAACTGCATAGCTCCCATGCAGTGACCTCATAATTTATAGAGTCTCTACCATGATGGTCTACATTACGCTATTTCTCATCCCCTCCAAAATAAATAAAATATACAGTGCCATATGCATTAGTAAATTTGACTGAAAATTCTGTGTGAAAAAAGGAAAGAATATTTATATCACATACAAAGATTCTAAGAAAATTTCTTGACACTTTTGTTCTTTGCTATTGATTATTTTCAAAATCCAAGTCTCTTCGTCATCATTCTCTGTACTTCCACCAACATTTGTACAACAGCCCCTTTACTGTCCAAAGGAGTTAACCTCTGGCTCTCAACTTAAATCCTCAAAACAAAACAAAAACTAGTTGGCTCTCCCCTCACTCCTCAGATGCAGCAACAATCTATGTTATTGTTATTCAAACATAACTCCAAGTTCTAATCCTCTATTGCAAGCAGTCTATGAAAATATTAACCCAACAAATATAGGTCTTTTCTTGGATTGGGGATGCTGCTGCCAGGAAATATAATTTTTCTACACACTGTTACAAAAGGAAGTTTGCAATTTTTGTATCAAAACTATAAAATACCAAACACTTTGTAAAGTTTCTTCCAGAAATAGAGAAATGCAGGAGTACCTAAAGTGGCACACAGCTAGTGGTGTCCTGAAACCAGTTCATAGTGGCTCATGAAAGCCATTCGTGTATGCTCTTCCCAACTTCCAAACTCAGTGACATCATGTTGCAGCTGAAATCAGCCATGATGGTGGTATTTACACCACAGGAATGAAAATACTGAAAAACAGGTTTTTTTTCCTCTATAGAATCAATTTACCACATACCACTGCACATGGCACTTATTGGAAGAGATGGCAGAAAAAATATTATAAAAACCTCACTTTTATTCTCAACTTGAAACAAAGAAGATTGAGAAGTCTAAATAAAAAGTCTGCATAGAGAGAGAGCTTCAAGATGGTGGAAGAGTGAGAAGTGGAGATCACCTTCCTCCCACAGATACATCAGAAATACATCTACACATGGAACAACTCCTACAGAACACCTACTGAACGCTGACAGAAGACCTCAGACCTCCCAAAAGGCAAGAAACCCCCCACGTACCTGGGTAGGGCAAAAGAAAAAAGGAAAAACAGAGACAAAAGAATAGGGATGGGACCTGCACCAGTGGGAGGGAGCTGTGAAGGAAGAAAGGTTTCCACACACTAGGAAACCCCGTCGCGGGCGGAGACTGCGGGTGGCGGAACGGGGAAGCTTTGGAGCCACGGAGGAGAGCGCAGCAACATGGGTGCGGAGGGCAAAGCGGGGAGATTCCCGCACAGAGGATCGGTGCCAACCGGCACTCACCAGCCCAAGAGGCTTGTCTGCTCACCCGCCAGGGTAGGCGGGGCTGGGAGCTGAGGCTTGGGCTTCGGTCAGAGTGCAGGGAGAGGACTGGGGTTGGCTGCGTGAACACAGCCTGAAGGGGCTAGTGCGCCACAGCTAGCCGGGAAGGAGTCCGGGAAAAAGGTCTGGAACTGCCGAAGATTGTGTCAATCACAATCTCGCAGTTCATCCCACCACCCCCACCCCTGCTTTCCCCCGTTGGTGTCTATACATTTGTTCTCTACATCTGTCTCTCCATTTCTGCCTTGCAAACCAGTTCATCTGTACCATTTTTCTAGATTCCACATATGTGCATTGATATACAATATTTGTTTTTCTCTTTCTGACTTACTTCACTCTGTATGAGAGTCTCTAAGTCCATCTATAAATGACCCAATTTTGTTCCTTTTTATGGCTGAGTAATATTCCATGTATATATGTACCACTTCTTCTTTATCCATTTGTCTGTCGATGGGCATTTAGGTTGCTTCCATGACCTGGCTATTGTAAATAGTGCTGCAATGAACATTGGGATGCATGTGTCTTTTTGAATTATGGTTTTCTCTGGGTATGTACCCAGTACTGGGATTGCTGGGTCATATAGTAATTCTATTTTTAGTTTTTTAAGGAACCTCCATACTGTTCTCCTTAGTGGCTCTATCAATTTACATTCCCACCAACAGTGAAAGAGGGTTTACTTTTCTCAACACCCTTTCCAGCATTTGCTGTTTGTATATTTTCTTATGAAGCCCATTCTAACTAGTGTGAGGAGATACCTCATTGTAGTTTTGATTTTCATTTCTCTAATAATTAGTGATGTTGAGCAGCTTTTCATGTGCCCCTTGGCCATCCATATGTCTTCTATGGAGAAATGTCTATTTACGTCTTCTGCCCATTTTTTGATTGGGTTGTTTTTTTTAATATTGAGCTGCATCAGCTGTTTATATAATTTGGAGATTAATCATTTGTCCATTGGTTCATTTGCAAATATTTTCTCCCATTCGAAGGATTGTCTTTATGTCTTGTTTGCAGTTTCCTTGCTGTGCAAAAGCTATTAAGTTTCATTAGGTCCCATTTGTTCATTTTTGTTTTTATATCCATTACTCTAAGAAGTGGGTCAAAAAAGATCTTGCTGAAACTTAGGTCAAAGAGTGTTCTTCCTACGTTTTCCTCTAAGACTTTCATAGTGTCCAGTCTTACATTTAGGTCTTTAATCCACTTTGAGTTTATTTTTGTGTATGGTATTAAGGAGTGTTCTAATTTCATTCTTTTACATATAGCTGTCCAGTTTTCCCAGCACCAATTATTGAAGAGACTGTCTTTTCTCCATTGTATATCCTTACCTCCTTTGTCATAAACTAGTTGATCATAGGTGCGTGAGTTTATCTCTGGGCTGTCTATCCAGTTCCATTGATCTATATTTCTATTTTTGCACCAGTACCATATTGTCTTGATTACTGTAACTTTGTAGTATGGTCTGAAGTTGGAGTCTGATTCCTCCAGCGCCATTTTCCCCTCAAGATTGCTTTGGCTTTTCTGTCTCCATACAAATTTTAAGATTTTTTTGTTCCAGTTCTGAAAAAAATGCCACTGGTAATTTGATAGGGATTGCATTGAATCTCTAGATCACATTGGGTAGTATAATCATTTTCACAATGTTGATTCTTCCAATCCAAGAACATGATCTATCTCTATATCTGTTTGTGCCATCTTTGATCTCTTTCATCAGTGTCATAGTTTTCCGAGTACAGGTCTTTTACCTCCTTATGTAGGTTTATTCCTAGGTATTTTATTCTTTCTGTTGCAATGGTGAATGGGATTGTTTCCTTAATTTTTCTTTCTGATCTTTCATTGTTAGTGTATAGGAATGCAAGAGATTTCTGTGCATTAATTTTGTATTCTGCAGCTTTACCAAATCCATTGATTAGCTCTAGGAGTTTCCTGGTGGCATCTTTAGTATTCTTTATGTATAGTATCATGTCATCTGCAAAGAGTGACAGCTTTACTTCTTCTTTTCCAATTTGGATTCCTTTTATTTCTTTTTCTTCTCTGATTGCCGTGGCTAAAACTTCCAAACTATGTTAAATAATAGTGGTGAGAGTGGGCAACCTTGTCTTGTTCCTGATCTTGGGAGAAATGGTTTCAGTTTTTCACCATTGAGGATGATGTTGACTGTGGGTTTGTCATATATGGCCTTTATTGTGTTGAGGTAAGTTCCCTCTATGCCTACTTTCTGGAGGCTTTTTATCATAAATGGGAGTTGAACTTTGTCAAAAGCTTTTTCTGCATCTATTGAGATGATCATATGGTTTTTCTCCTTCAATTTGTTAATATGGTGTATCACATTGATTAATTTGCATATATTGAAGAATCCTTGCATTCCTGGGATAAACCCCACTTGATCATGGTGTATGATCCTTTTAATGTGTTGTTGGATTCTGTTTGCTAGTATTTTGTTGAGGATTTTTGCATCCATATTCATCAGTGATATTGGTCTGTAATTTTCTTTTTTTTAGTATCTTTGTCTGGTTTTGGTATCAGGATGATGGTGAATGAGTTTGGGAGTGTTCCTCCCTCTGCTATATTTTTAGAAGAGCTTGAGAAGGATAGATGTTAGCTCTTCTCCAATTGTTTGATAGAATTCACCTGTGAAGCCATCTGGTCCTGGGACTTTGTTTGTTGGAAGATTTTTAACCACAGTTTTAATTTCATTACTTGTGATTGGTCTGTTCATATTTTCTATTTCTTCCTGGTTCACTCTTGGAAGGTTATACATTTCTAAGAATTTGTCCATTTCTCCCGGGTTGTCCATTTTGTTGGCATAGGGTTGCTTGTAGTAGTCTCTTAAGGTGCTTTGTATTTCTGTGGTGTCAGTTGTAGCTTCTCCTTTTTCTTTTTAATTTTATTGATTTGAATCCTCTCCCTCTTTTTCTTGATGAGTCTGGCTAAAGGTTTATCAATTTTTTTATCTTCTCAATGAACCAGCTTTTAGTTTTATTGCACTTTGCTATTGTTTTCTTTGTTTCTTTTTAATTTATTTCTGCTCTGATTTTTATGATTTCTTTCCTTCTACTAACTTGGGGTTTTGTTTGTTTTTCTTTCTCTAGTTCCTTTAGGTGTAAGTTTAGGTTGTTTATTTGAGATTTTTCTCGTTTCTTGAGGTAGGCTTGCATTGCTATAAATTTCCCTCTTAGAACTGCTTTTGCTGTATCCCCTAGGTTTTGGATCATTGTGTTTTTGTTGTCATTTGTCTCTGGGTATTTTTTTATTTCCTCTTTGATTTCTTCAGTGTTCTCTGGGTTATTTAGGAACATATTGTTTAGCCTCCATGTGTTTGTGCTTTTTACTTTTTTTCCCCTGTAATTTATTTCTAATCTTATAGTGTTGTGGTCGGAAAAGATGCTTGATCCAATTTCAATTTCCTAAAATTTACTGAGGCTTGATTTGTGACCCAAGATGTGATGTATCCTGGAGAATGTTCTGTTTGCACTTGAGAAGAAAGTGTAATCTGCTGTTTTTGGATGGAATGTCCTATAAATATGAATTAAATCTCTCTGGTCTATTGTGTCATTTAAAGCTTGTGTTTCCTTATTAATTTTCAGTCTGGATAATCTGTCCATTGATGTAAGTGAGGTGTTAAAGTCCCCCACTATTATTGTGTTACTGTCAATTTCCTCTTTTATAGCTGTTAGCAGTTGCCTTATGTATTGAGGTGCTCCTATGTTGGGTGCATATATATTTATAATTGTTATATCTTCTTCTTGGATTGATCCCTTGATCATTGTGTAGTGTCCTTCCTTGTCTCTTGTAACATTCTTTATTTTAAATTCTATTTTATCTGATATGAGTATTACTACTCCAGCTTTCTATATATTTCCATTTGCATAGAATATGATTTTTATTCTAGCAAGCCTGTGTCTTTTGGTTGGAGCATTTAATCCGTTCACGTTTAAGGTAATTATCGATATGTATGTTCCTATGACAATTTTCTTAATTGTTTTGGGTTTGTTTTTGTAGGTCTTTTTATTCTTTTGTGTTTCCCACTTAGAGAAGTTCCTTTAGCATTTGTTTTAGAGCTTGTTTCATTGTGCTGAACTCTCTTTGCTTTTGCTTGTCTGTAAGGCTTTTGATTTCTCCTTTGAATCTGAATGTGATCCTTGCTGGGTAGAGTAATCTTTGTTGTACTTTGTTCCCTTTCATCACTTTAAATATATCTTGCTACTCCCTTCTGGCCTGTAGAGTTTCTGCTGAGAAATCAGCTGTTAACCTTATGGGAGTTCCCTTGTATGTTATTTGTCATTTTTCCCTTGTTGCTTTGAATAATTTTGCTTTGTCTTTAATTTTTAATTTGATTACTATGTGTCTCGGTGGGTTTCTATTTGGGTTTCTCCTGCCTGGATCTCTCTGTGCCTCCTGGACTTGGGTAGCTACTTCCTTTCCCATATTAGGAAAGTTGTCAACTATAATCTCTTCAAATATGTTTTTGGGTCCTTTCTCTCTCTCTTCTCCTTCTGGGACCCCTATAATGTGAATGTTGGTGAGTTTAATGTTGTCCCAGAGGTCTCTTAGACTGTCTTAATATCTTTTCATTCTTTTTTCTTTATTGTGTTCCATGGCAGTGAATTCCACCATTCTGTCTTCCAGGTCACTTATCCGTTCTTCTGCCTCAGTTATTCTGCTATTGATTCCTTCTAGTGTATTTTTCATTTCAATTTTTGTATTGTTCATCTCTGTTTGTTTGTTCTTTAATTATTTTAGGTGTTTGTTCTTTAATTCTTCTAGGTCTTTGTTAAACATTTCTTGCATCTTCTCGATCTTTGCCTCCATTTTTTCCCGAGGTCCTGGATCATCTTCACTCTAATTATTCTGAATTCTTTTTCTGAAATGTTGCCTATCTCCACTTCATTTAGTTGTTATTTGGGGTTTTATCTTGTTCCTTCATCTGGTACCTAGTCCTCTGATTTTTCATTTTGTCTATCTTTCTGTGAATGTGGTTTTCATTTCACAGACTGCAGGATTGTAGTTCTTGTGGCTTCTGCTATCTGCCCTCTGGTGGATGAGGCTGTCTAAGAGGCTTGTGGAAGCTTCCTGATGGGATGGACTGGTGGTGGGTAGAGCTGGGTGTTGCTCTGGTGGGCAGAGCTCAGTAAAACTTTAATCCACCTGTCTGCTGACAGGTGGGGCTGAGCTCCCTCCCTGTTGGTTGTTTGGTCTGAGGCAACCCAGCACTGGAGCCTACAGGCCTTTCGGTGGGGTTAATGGCAGACTCCGGGAGGGCTTACACCAAGGAGTACTTCCCAGTACTTCTGCTGCCAGTGTCCTTGTCCCTGTGGTGAGCCACAGCTTTCCCCCAACCTCTGCAAGAGACCCTCCAACACTGGCAGGTAGGTCTGTTTCAGTCTCCTATGGGGTCACTGCTCCTTCCCCACCGGGTCCTGATGTGCACACTACTCTGTGTGTGCCCTCCAAGAGTGGAGTCTCTGTTTCCCGTAGACCTGTCAGAGTCTTGCAATCAAATCCCACTAACCTTTAAAGTCTGAATCTCTGGGAATTCCTCCTCCCATTGCCACACCCCCAGGTTGGGAAACCTGATGTGGGACTCAGAACCTTCACTCCAGTGGGTGGATTTCTGTGGTATAATTGTTCTCCAGTTTGTGAGTCACCCACCTAGAGGTTATGGGATTTGATTTTACTGTGATTGTGCCCCTCATACCATCTCATTGTGGCTTCTCCTTTGTCTTTGGATGTGGGGTCTTTTTTGGTGAGTTCCAGTGTTTTCTTTTCAATGACTGTTCAGCAGTTAGTTGTGATTCTTGTGCTCTTGCAAGAGGGAGTCAAGATTTCCTTCTTTTTAAATGCTGAATAATATTGTTCTGTATGGATATACCACATTTTGTTTATTCATTCCTCCATGACAACTTGAATTTCTTCCACATTTTGGTTATTGTGAACAAATGCTACCATACACCTGGGTGTACAAATATCTCCTTTGAGTTCTTGCTTTCCATTCCTTTGGGTACCTACCCAACAGTGGAATTGCTGGACATATGGTGATTCTATCTTTAATGTTTTGAGGAACCACCTTATTGTTTTCCATAGCAGCTGTACCCATTTCCATGGGATATTTTATATTAAGTTTTTAAATGAAAAGGAAACTTAAGACAGAAGCTAAGTTCAGTTGTAGGAAAACAAAGAAAATTAAATTTGTTTTCCACACCTGTGTTTGTTAACTGAAGAAATGTATACCTGCTGTGCTCATCTGAATTAAGAATTCTGCTTTCTTCCTCCTGAGGTTTGAATTCAGTAACTTCCCCCTTATTTTTTGTCATCTGCAGAGTGCCAAAAAAAGATGATTTGCATGGATTTTTCCTTTGCATCCTGTGTCTCAGCATTATGGAAACAGCGTTTCCTTGCCTTCTCATGGGTGAAGTCGGCTGCAGCTCTGACTGGGGACATTGCTTTTTCTTCTAGCCCTCCACCTCTTCCTTGACATCTTTGTTGGGCTGGATCCTGCTGACCAGCCTCCTTTACACTTTGTTGTTCCTTGGTTTCCATTCCTATTTTCTTTTCTATTTCTGTGATCATGTCTCTTCCTCCTCCTGTTCCCGAGATGTCACATTGTAGCCTGCAGTGCTCAGAGAACCCTAGGAAAGAAGAGTGGAGGCCAGGAGTCAGAAGCCTTTTGACATTGATGCAGCTCTCAGTGGCCAAGTACATGGTGTGGCTGAGGGAGTGGGAAAAGCCAGGGCTGAGATGATTCGGAGGTTCCTCCTTGGGCAGCTTGTGAGGAAAGTTGCCACCACCTGTGAGGGAAAGCAGGAGGAAGATAAGGACTTCAGTTTTAGACACATTAGGTTGAGCTGCCTGCAAGACATCCAGGTGGCATATGCTGCTGTCCTATCTCTCACATCTCCCCCCATTCCAATCCTCTGCCAGTGCCCTGATCACTGCTCACCTGGGCCAACTGAACAGCCTGAACAGGCCAGCTGAATGGGGTCTCTGTCTCCTGGTTTCTACTTCCTGTCCCAAATTCCCCTGTGCTGCTGGGTTAATCATCCCAGAGCGAGACCACAATTGTATGCCACTCTATCCTATTCACACAAGGCACAGTGTATGCTACCATACAATCATATCCCATACTTCATCACATGCTGCCTGTCACACAGTACACACTGTCACACAATCATATCACACACTGTCATCATATATTGTGTGTCACATAGTACACACTACTACAAGTCATATCACGTTATCACATATCATGTCACAAGATACAAACCATCACACAATCAAATTCTGTCCTCTCCTACATCACTCTTCTCATAGTACACACTAATATACAATTACATCACGTGTTACTGCGTTTGTCACACAGCACACACCATCACATAATCGTATCACATGTAAAAACTGCAACCCATCAACAATCTTAAAAGTCATTGCCTATCCTTCTATATTAAACGTAAATTTCCTACCCTGGAATTCCACGTTAGGATGTTTTTGGTTGTAAGACATAAATCCTTACTTAACATGTTTTAAGTGACAAGGATACTTAATATTTTTTACCCCAGTCAGGTAAATGATATTAACTCTGGATCAGAGAAGAGGAAATGGAGACGCAGAATTGTTAAGTAATTTGCCCAGCACTAAACGGCTAATAAATGTCAGAGTCAAGCCTTTTAACTCCATCCTCTATCTCCAAAGCTCCTGGTATACTCCCTCTCTATACTACCTGATGTGAGTTGACCTTTGCATTCTCCATTCCTTATTCTAAGAGGTTAGGTTGAGTGAGGTCTTGCCGAATGTCAACATTTTTTCAATTCTAATCCAGTGAATCAAAAAGTCTTTTTAGAGCATCTGCTGTGTCCCAGCACAGTGGGTAACATTGAAAATTGCATGGCCCAGTCTTTGCCCTGAAGGAGCGTCCAACCTGGTAGGAGAAAGATGGCATAAAAGCACAGCTAATCTTTAGAGATTAGTAAAGTGGGTAAGTCTGTAATTGTGTAGAGCAGAAGATAAGCTGATCGTACTATGAATGCCTGGGTCTTGTAAATGGGTAGGATTTTCATGAAGTGAGTGTGAGGAACATTGTAACAGCATGAACAAGGGCACAGCAGCAGGAATACATGAAGAAATCAGTATCTATTAAAGAAGAAACTCCCCTATCCTGCTTTTCTCTGTATGCCCATGGCTATATACATGTATTTAATATATATAACAAAGATCATATGTGGCCCCCAAAGCCTAAAACATTTGCTTTCTGACCCTTTATGGAAGGGGTTTGTGGACCCTGGTGGAGATCGGGCTATCTAGATGGCTCAGAAAAGTGTTACATTGGGGATATTTCCATTTCCGGAATTGTCTTCATGGCCTCTGGGGCAGGTTCCCTCAAGGTCCACGAGGGACCAGACCCTCTTCTCTAAAGTTGTAGGGGCCACCCCAATCCATGGGAATCGCCTTCCCAGCACTGCCCTCATGGGAACTTAGGGCTTATTCTAGTGTTCAAGATTAGTCTTATAAATATTCTACATACTCGGCGTATTTTTTAAATTGAGAAGTATTTTTCAACAAAAGACTAATATAATTTTTTTAAAGGAGAAATTATACAATGAAAGAGTCTTCCTTCCACCTTAGACTCCAAATTTGAAAGAACTTCTATTGAGAGTTTCTTGTGTATCCTTAATCTGTGTGTGCGTATGTATGTGTGTTACTTTATACAATGGGGAAAAAGTTGCCCTACTGTCCTGGCTCTTGCTTTCTTGCTTCATTTTTTTTTTTCTTTTTAACTTAGCAATATAATGAGAAGATCTTTCCACATCAGCAAATGCAAATCTGACTCCTTTTGAATAGCAGCATAGTATTCTTTTGACTGATGTACTACATTTGAATGACCTATTCCCTTATTAATAACAATTAAGTAGTCACCAGTGTTTGTTACAAACTATTTAAAATTTCTAATCCTTATACAGGTAGCTTTGTACAAATGAGTGAATGTAACTGGAGGATAAACTCCTAGGTGTGGAATTGCTGAGTAAAGAGTAAGTGTTTTAGATTTTGATACATCATGACAAATAGCCTTCCAGAAAAGTTGCACAGAATCAACTCTCCACCAACAGGAGATAAGAATTCCTTTTCCTCAACATCTTCCTTAACAGTGAGCCTTATCACTACCAATTTGGTAGGTGAAAATCAAAGTCCACTGTATATGATTGTATAACATTGTATAAACCATAACCTTTCATGTTTATTTTTATGGGATCCGTCAGTTCATGCTTTGCTCATTGAGGTGTTGGAGTTTCTCTTTTTAATACCTCCTACACCTCATCCACACCTCATCCTTCCAGAATACAGGGACTTTATCTGTCTTTTTTGCCTGCTGTAGTCCCTGATGAATGCCCAGAACTGTGCCTGACACATAGTAGGCAGATAGTATTTGTTAAATGTATGAACAATTTAAAAAATCATTATACAGTAAGAAAATTAGGCCCTCTGACTCCCAATATGTGTTGCAAAAATTTTTTTCATTGTTAGATTCCCTTGGTTATATATTTATTTTTACAATGTAAAAGGTTCATGAAAATTTCCATGGTTAAGAATATCATTCTTTGATTCATTTAAAATATATTTTGTTATAAGATGTGTGGAAGTAATCTAACTTAAAATTTTCTGCCTTAATGTGTTTGTGTGTTTTTTTTTTAATGTCTTCATTGGAGTATAATTGCTTTACAATGTTGTCAGTTTCTGCTGTACAAAAAAGTGAATCAGCTATATGTATATATATATCCCCTTATACCCTCCCTCTTGAGCCTCCGTCTCACCCCCCCCATCCCACCCCTCTAGGTTGTCACAAAGCATCGAGCTGATTTCACTGTGGTATGGACACTTGAATGAGCCTAGAAAGCCCTCTGCATACTGGTTGGTCCACAAAATCCCACCATAAGCACATCATGCCTTCATCTCAAGGCTTTGGGTCACATTTCTGAGAAGTGTAGATTTTATTCGATGGAATGATGGGACAAAGAAAATTGCTGGTTGGTGTAGAGAGAGAAGTTTCCACTAAAGAGGCAAGTGTATAGGAAGAGAAAATTGGAAATTCCAAGAGTGAATTTTGCTTATTTCACAATAATTCTAAGACTAACTTAACTAGGATACCTTGCTTTTGAGATATGTGCAATTTTATTTTGGAGTTTTCTCATGCAATACAGAGATGTCAATTCTGAGCCTCCGTGCCCCTTGAGATGTGAGAGACATTGGATGGTCTGAAGCCCATTCAAGCGTTTTTGAGAATTTCTGGAAGTCTTAAGTTCTCCTGCTTCCTCTGCCTCTTCATCTTCAGCTTGTTCACCAGCTCTGCACGTGAACCCCAGGCAAACACAGATCCTCCTCCACTGTCACTACCCAATCACCAATGAAAATCCCTCATGCCAAATCTTTGTGGGTGGAGTGGAGTTTACTGAAGACACTTTTGGGTGAAACTTTCTATCATCACGCTGGCACCATCTTTCTCCCCATCCTAACCCTCTGCCTCTGTTTGTCACCATCTTCCCCACTGTGCTGGTCTAAGGACTTATTTCCCTCCCCTGAAATGTTGCCCAGCAGGAAGGGGAGAGACCACATAGACTTTTTCCAACAAAGACAGATTTGTACCCAAATGGAAATCTGGTGCCAACAGTCGAAATCATAAAATGTTCTCTACCTCGTTGTATTTACATTACATTTAACAGGTCCATTACTGCTTTCTCCCATCACACTCCGACTACCACCACACACTGCCATCCACATGCACATACTTCTCCCCTTGCCTCTCTTTGTGCATTACAAAGCAACTTAACCAATATGAAAGCCAAGTGAATTAAAATAATTGATAGCCTTTGAGACACAGCTGAGTTTTTTTCTGGTTCAGACACAGCTGAGTTTTTTTCTGGTTCATTGCAGTGCAATAGATTAGACAGATGGGGTCTATACTAGATCCAGAAATTAGAACTGCAGACTCTTAGTGGGCTTAGTGGTCCCCTGACAATTTGAAGTCCTAGGACAAAGTCCAGACTGGTAGACAAAAGGTAACAGATAAAAGGGAATAGTCTAATACTTCCTCTGGCACCAGGGGAGTCTACATAGACTCAGTGACACAATGTCCAGCAGGTGGGCAGGGACTGACAATGGAGAACCCAGCGGCTAATCACACATGGGTGGATTTGCTTGGTGTTCTCAATTGCAGGAACTTGGGGAGCATCAGCGAAATCTCACAGCAGGGAGCAGACCCCTGCTCTATTTCAATGCACAGAACTGTTGCCCCAGAAACAAGGTAAAGGTGTGAGAAAATGAGTGGGAAGTGTCGCAGGCTACTAAAACTGAAAATGGGGAAAAACCCAAAGGGAAGTCAACTTGACCGTGAATGTCTGGAAGAGGGGTCAGCACGCTATGGCCTAATGGGCCAATCTCACCCACTACCTATTTTTATAAATAAAGTTATATTGAAACACAGCTACACCATTCATTTGCCTATTGTCTATGTCTGCTTTCATGCTGTAACGGCAGAGCTGAGCTGTTGAGACAGCGATCATATGGCCTGCAGAGCCTAAAATATTTACTACCTGGCCCTTTCACAGGAAAAAAAAAAATTGCCTACCCCTGCTTTAGAATGAGTTCTGAGAGCAGAGGGTTTTTCCCATCTTGTCTACATCTCTATTTTCAGCATCTACAAGAGTGCCTGGCCCATCTTAGGTTTTCAATCAGTATTTGTTAAATGAATGAATGAGCAAATAAAGCCCTGAATGTTGGGAATCTCTTAAATGCTAAGCTCCTTTCTCCAAAGAGGAGGACTGGTCATGGGGACTAGGATGGGGTCCCTCTCAGCTGTGGAGAGAGAAAGGTTTACAGAGAACATCCCAGAACATGAAGATCATCCTGTAGACAAAAGGAGATTCTCAGATGCCCCTAACTGCTTTACCAGCAGAAACATCCACTGTGTATCTATTTCTGGAAATTAAGCCTCATTTTAAATCTGCAGAATTAGCTAAGCACTCTGACAGTTTTCACTAAAGAATTCTAATGGTTAATTATGCTTAGTTTCTTAATGGTTTTCTCCCTTCATCAGGTCCCTTTGTGCTGGCTCTGCTCAGAGGGCACAAAATGATACCTACTGATTGTATTTCTTCAACAAAGAAAGCTTTGAATTCACTGCAGTTTTCTTTTCCTTTCCTTATTGATCTTCCTTGTTTTCACTGTTAATTATGAGCCGATAGGAAAAAAGTAATACAAGAATGGCAACCAGTGGAACCTATACTGATAACCCATATAGGAATATAGGAAAAGAATCTGAAAAAACATATATATATATATATATATTCAGTTCTCTCTCTCTCTCTATATATATATATATAGAGAGAGAGAACTGAATCACTTTACTGTACACTTGAAAGTAACATAACATTGTAAGTCAACTATACTTCAATTTAAAAAAATACAGGAATTGCAATCAGCTAGTCATGTTCAGCATTCAGTTCTTAAGTGCCTGAAGCTGACTTTTCAGACCTTGGGCTTGCATGAAACTTGGTGTTAAGTGATCATCCCTCCTCCCCAACCACCAAAGTTTCTAAAGAGGTAAAATAAAGGCCTCATTCTTAGGATCAAAACTTGACAAGGATATCATATCCTACCTAAGGCACCGAAACTGCTAAGCAAGAGGTACCCTACTCTCTCAAGCCTCCCAGCTGAGCATGTAGTGAAGGGCTTCGTTGGCCATTTCCCTCAAGTTTTCTTTCTTAAGGGAGAAGGTAGATTATGCCCTAATTGACAAATGTCCAAACCCCATAAGTGTGGTCTCCTCTTGTCTTAGTCTGTTCAGATTGTTACAACAAGAATACCATTTACTGGGTGACTTAAACAACAGAAATTTATTTCTTACAGTTCTGAAGCTGGGAAGTCCAAGATCAAGGTGTCAGCAGATTTGGTGACTGGTGAAGACCCACTTCCTAGTTTGCAGATGGCCATCTCACTGTGTTCTCACATGACGAAGAGAGAGATCATCTCTCTGGTATCTCTTATAAGGGCACTAATTCTATTCATGAAGGCTCCATCCTCATGACCTAATTGCCTCCCAAAGGCCCCACCTCCAAAAACCATCACACTTCAACATATGAATTTGGGAGGCGAGAACAAACATTCCGTCTATAGCACCTACACCATTAAAGCACTAACATTAGGAAATGGTACACATGCTTTCCTGGCTTTTCTGTCACACTGACTGGTTTACATCTTCTGAGGTTTTCCATGAGAAGTTACTGGATGTTTGTTGCAATCATCATATAGCCACTCTCCTCACTTCTGCACTCAATATACACTGTTTATACAGTTTGCTGTTGTGGATAATGAGGCATCACACCAGAAACTGCACCCAGTATTTGCAGCCAGTCAAGTCAGAAGTATTTATTGAATATGTTCTATGCATGTGACATTCATCTGGATATGTGCTGGAGCTATACGGATGAATAAAACAAGATGAGGATGCATCTTGAGAAAAAGTATAAGGGAAGATAAAGCTCAGAGGTGCCCATATAGTTACTATTCAATGGGTACTTGATTAAAATCCCAGGATCATCCTTAAGTCCAACCAAGTAGGAATGTGATTGAAACATAAAACTTAGGTTCACTTACAGATACCACCCAAATGTCCCAATCCTCCCAGGTGAGGCTGGTGGGCCCTGTTGATAAGGCAGTTAAAGTTGCCTTTAGCAATCCTCCTCAGAAAATGCAGGTGAGAGATCTTTGTTCTCAGCACTTCTTTTAAATCTGCATAGGACTCTGGAGACACATCAGTTTCTGGATTGTCTGGATATTTTTCAGGATTGATGCTGAATTGGAAAAGACTAGTGATTGATTTGGAGTGAGTATTTAGAATTTTTCAATGTCAAACTTGTAACTTTCCCTGTAATTTTTCCTGTAATCTATTTTTGAAGTGAATTTAGAATTGGTTTTAAAAATAATGGATGCATACTAAAACCATGCTTGTGTAAGTTTTCAGATTTAATAGAACTCTAGAAAATGATGAATATTATATGTAAATTTCAAACATAAAACGTACTCCCAAGTCATCCCCTAATGGTGTTCACTGTGCAGGAGAATGTAGCTTTGGATGGGTATGTTTTGGTCATAATCAGAAAATTTGCATTTCTAAAAATAACTTTATGAGACAATATCTTCTATTATATAAAAATTTCACTTTCCCTGCTTCTCCTTACTGAATTTCCCTCCTTAAGTACCTTGTCTAAAAAAGCTGTCCTTCAGCTTATCCTGCCTCTTTTCACCTCTTCGACAGCTTTCTCTGATAAATCACCACCTCCAAGCAGGAGAGCACAGCAGTGCTTTTAAACATGGGAAGTCTGCCTGATGAATCTGCAGTTCACTATCAAACAACCTGAATGTGCAAGAATATTTTTTCAATTTGGAGCTTGATGCAACTGACTGGTCTTTGTGGATTTCAATGTAAAAGCTAGGATGCTGCTGGGGAGAGCAGAGTGGGCTACTTGCGCTGGTCTCCAGGGCACAAAGGACAACTGGTCACAGAGACACAGGGATAGGACTGAAGGCAGAAGATGCTCATTGTATGATTTTAAACTTGTATCCTGCCAAGAAAAATTATCCACAACATAGAAATAAGGCAAAAGGATGACTATGCATCCTTTAGTGCCCTGGTAAAGCATTGCCTAACAAGCCTGCTAAAAAGACAGCTAACTCTCTAGGGGAATGTAACTTGGTTTGCACAACTGATTAAGGTCCAGACATTTACAGTTTTGTGAATCTGTTAAGCTGTGCTGAATTTCTTTACTGATTCTGAGACAGGACAGCCAAAGATGATACTTTCATGGCTCTATGGCATACTCACCAGTGAGCATCTACTTTACTAATCATACGTTGGCATTCCTGGATTTCCCATTGATCATAAACATCCCAAGATTTCATATTCTCCTTTTTTTTTTAATTGGAGTATGATTGCTTTACAATGGTGTGTTAGTTTCTGCTTTATAACAAAATGAATCAGCTATACATATACATACATCCCATATCTCTTCCCTCTGGCGTCTCGCTCCCTCCCACACTCCCTATCCCACCCATCTAGGTGGTCACAATGCACCAAGCTATCTCCCTGTGCTATGTGGCTCCTTCCCACTAGCTATCTGCTTTACATCTGGTAGTGTATATATGTCTATGCCACTCTCTCACTTTGACGCAGCTTACACTTCCCCCACCCCATGTCCTCAAGTCCATTCTCTAGTAGGTCTGGGTTTTTATTCCTGTCCTGCTCCTAGGTTCTTCAGGACCTATTTTTTTCGTTCTTTTTTTAGATTCCATATATATATGTTAGCATACGGTATTTGTTTTTGTCTTTCTGACTTACTTCACTCTGTATTACAGACTCTAGGTCCATCAACCTCACTACAAATAATTCAGTTTCATTTCTTTTTAGGGCTGAGTAATATTCCATTGTATATATGTGCCACATCTTCTTTATCCTTTCATCCGATGATGGACACTTAGGTTGTTTCCATCTCCGGGCTATTGTAAATAGAGCTGCAATGAACATTTTGGTACATGACTCTTCTTGAATTATGGTTTTCTCAGGGTATATGCCCAGTAGTGGGATTGCTGGGTCGTATGGTAGTTCTATTTTTAGATTTTTAAGGAACCTCCATACTGTTCTCCATAGTGGCTGTATCAATTTACCTTCCTACCAACAGTGCAAGAGTGTTCCCTTTTCTCCACACCCTCTCCAGCATTTACTGTTTCTAGATTTTTTGATGATGGCCGTTCTGACTGGTGGGAGATGATACCTCATAGTTTTCATTTGCGTTTCTCTAATGATTAATGATGTTGAGCATTCTTTCATGTGTTTGTTGGCAATATGTACATCTTTGGAGAAATGTCTATTTAGGTCTTCTGCCCATTTTTGGATTGGGTTGTTTGTGTTTTTGTTATTAAGCTGCATGAGCTGCTTGTAAATTTTGGATATTAATCTTTTGTCAGTTCCTTCATTTGCAAATATTTTCTCCCATTCTGATGGTTGTCTTTTCGTCTTGTTTATGGTTTACTTTGCTGTGCAAAAGCTTTTAAGTTTCATTAGGTCCCATTTTTTGTTTTTGTTTTTCTTTCCATTTCTCTAGGAGGTGGGTCAAAAGGATCTTACTGTGATTTATGTCATAGAGTGTTCTGCCTATGTTTTCCTCTAAGAGTTTGAGAGTGTCTGGCCTTACATTTTAGGTCTTTAATCCATTTTGAGTCTATTTTTGTGTATGGTGTTAGGGAGTGTTCTAACTTCATTCTTTTACATGTAGCTGTTCAGTTTTCCCAGCACCACATATTGAAGAGGCTGTCTTTTCTCCATTGTATATTCTTGCCTCCTTTATCAAAAATAAGGTGACCATATGTGTGTGGGTTTATCTCTGGGCTTTCTATCCTGTTCCATTGATCTATATTTCTGTTTTTGTGCAAGTACCATACTGTCTTGATTATCTTGATTACTGTAGCTTTGTAGTATAGTCTGAAGTCAGGGAACCTGATTCCCCCAGCTCTGTTTTTCTTTCTCAAGATTTCTTTGGCTATATGGGGTCTCTTCTCTTTCCATACAAATTGTGAAACTTTTTGTTCTAGTTCTGTGAAAAATGCCAGTGGTATTTTGATAGGGATGGCACTGACTCTGTAGATTGCTTTGGGTAGTATAGTCATTTACACAATGTTGATTCTTCCAATCCAAACACATGATATATATCCCCAACTATTTGTATCATCTTTAATTACTTTCATCAGTGTCTTATAGTTTTCTGTATACAGGTCTTTTGTCTCCTTAGGTGGATTTATTCCTAGGTATTTTATTCTTTTTGTTTCAGTGGTAAATGGGGGTATTTCCTTAATTTAACTTTCAGAGTTTTCATCATTAGTGTATAGGAATGCAAGATATTTCTGTGCATTAATTTTGTATCTGGCTACTTTACCAAATTCATTGATTAGCTCTAGTAGTTTTCTGGTAGCATCTTTAGGATTCCCTATGTATAGTACCATGTCACCTGCAAACAGTGACAGCTCTATTTCTCCTTCTCTGATTTGGATTCCTTTTATTTGTTTTTGTTCTCTGATTGCTATGGCTACAACTTCCAAACAATGTTGAGTAATAGTGGTGAAAGTGGGCAACATTGTCTTGCTCCTGATCTTACTGGAAAAGGTTTTAGTTTTTCACCAGTGAGGAAGATGTTCGCTGTGGGCTTCTCCTATATGGCCTTTATTATATTGAGGTATATTCCCTCTATGCCTACTTTATGGAGAGTTTTTATCATAAATGGGTGTTGAATTTTGTCGAAAGATTTTTCTGCATCTATTGAGATGTTAAGTGGTTTTTATTCTTCAGTTTGTTAATATGGTGTATCACATTGATTGATTTGTATATATTGAAGAATCCGTGCATTCCTGGGGTAAACCCCACTTGATCATGGTGTATTATCCTTTTAATGTGTTGTTGGATTCTGTTTGCTCGTATTTTGTTGAGGATTTTTGCATCTATGTTCATCAGTGATATTGGCCTGTAGTTTTCTTTCTTTGTGACACCTTTGTCTGGTTTCGGTATTAGGGTGATGTTGGCCTCATAGAATGAGCTTTGGAGTGTTACTCCCTCTGGTATATTTTGGAAGAGTTTGAGAAAGATAGGTGTCAGCTCTTCTCTAACTGTTTGATAGAATTCGCCTGTGAAGCCATCTGGTCCTGGGCTTTTGTCTGTTGGAAGATTTTTAATCACAGTTTCGATTTCAGTGCTGTGATTGGTGTGTTTATATTTTCTATTTCTTCCTGGTTCAGTCTCAGAAGCTTGTGCTTTTCTAAGAATTTGTCCATTACTTCCAGGTTGTTAATTTTATTGGCATATAGTTGCTTGTAGTAATCTCTCATGATCCTTTGTATTTCTGCAGTGGCAGTTGTTACTTCTTTTTCATTTCTAATTCCATTGATTTGAGTCTTCTCCCCTTTTTTCTTGATGAGTCTGGCTAATGGTTTATCAATTTCATTTATCTTCTCAAGGAACAAGGTTCTAGTCTATTGATCTTTGCTATTGTTTCATTCATTTATTTCTGATCTGATGTTTATGATTTCTTTCCTTCTGCTAACTTTGGGCATTTTTTGTTCTTCTTCCTCTAATTGCTTTAGGTGTAAGTTTAGGTTTTTTATTTCAGATGTTTCTTGTTTCTTAAGGTAGGATTGTATTCGTATAAACTTCCCTCTTAGAACTGCTTTTGCTGCATCCCATAGGTTTTGGGTCATCGTGTTTTCATTGTCATTTGTTTCTAGGTGTTTTTTGATTTCCTCTTTGATTTCTTCAGTGATCTCTTGGTTATTAAGTAGTATATTGTTTAGTCTCTATGTGTTTGTATTTTTTACAGATTTTTTCCTGTAAATGATATCTAGTCTCATAGCGTTGTGGTCGGAAAAGATACTTGATACGATTTCAATTTTCTTAAATTTACCAAGGCTTAGTTTGTGAGCCAAGATATGATCTACCCTGGAGAATGTTCCATGAGCACTTGAGAAAATAGTGTGTTCTGTTGTTTTTGGATGGAATGTCCTATAAATATCAATTAAGTCGATCTTGTTTAATGTATCATTAAAACTTGTGTTTTCTTATTTATTTTCATTTTGGATGATCTGTCTATTGGTGAAAGTGGGGTGTTAAAGTCCCCTACTATGAATGTGTTACTGTCGATTTCCCCTTTATGGCTGTTAGTATTTGCCTTATGTATTGAGGTGCTCCTATGTTGGGTGCATAAATATTTACAATTGGTATATCTTATTCTTGGATTGATCCCTTGATCATTATGTAGCATCTATTAGCATCTATTATCTATCTAATAGCATCTACACTATTATGTAGTGTCATTCTTTGTCTCTTGTAATAGTCTTTGTTTTAAAGTCTATTTTGTCTGATATGAGAATTGCTACTCCAGCTTTCTTTTGATTTCCATTTGCATGGAATATCTTTTTCCATCCCCTCACTTTCAGTGTGTATGTGCCCCTAAGTCTGAAGTGGGTCTCTTGTAGACAGTATATATATGGGTCTTGTTTTTGCATCCATTCAGCCAGTCTATGTGTTTTTGTTGGAGCATTTAATCCATATACATTTAAGGTAATTATCAATATGTATGTTCTTATTACCATTTTCTTAATTGTTTTGCATTTGTTATTGTCCGTCTTTTCTTTCTCTTGTGTTTCGTGCCTAGAGGAGTTCCTTTAGCATTTGTTGTAAAGCTGCTTCAGTGGTGCTGAACTCTCTCAGCTTTTACTTGTCTGTAAAGGTTTTAATTTCTCCATCAAATCTGAATGAGATCCTTGCTGGGTAGAGTAATCTTGGTTGTAGGTTTTTCCCTTTCATCACTTTAAATATGTCCTGCCACTCCCTTCTGGCTTGCAGAGTTTCTGCTGAAAGATCAGCTGTTAACCTTATGGGGATTCCCTTGTGTGTTATTTGTTGTTTTTCCCTTGCTGCTTTTAATATGCTTTCTTTGTAGTTAATTTTTGATAGTTTGTTTAATATGTGTCTTGGCATGTTTCTCCTTGGATTTATCCTGTATGGGACTGTCTGAATTTCCTGGACTTGATTAACTATTTCCTTTCCCATATTAGGGAAGTTTTCAACTATAATCTCTTCAAATATTTTCTCAGTCCCTTTTTCTCTTCTTCTTTTGGGATCTCTATAATTCGAATGTTGGTGCGTTTAATATTGTCCCAGAGGTCTCTGAGACTGTCCTCGATTCTTTTCATTCTTTTTTCTTTATTCTGCTCTGCAGTAGTAATTTCCACTCTTTTATCTTCCAGGTCAGTTATCCATTCTTCTGCCTCAATTATTCTGCTATTGATTCCTCTAGAGAATTTTAAATTTCATTTATTTTGTTGTTCATCATTGTTTGTTTGCTCTTTTGTTCTTCTAGATCCTTTTTAAACATTTCTTGCAGTTTCTCCATTCTATTTCCAAGATTTGGATCACCTTTACTATCATTATTCTGAATTTTTTTTCCAGTTAACTGCCTATTTCCTCTTCATTTGTTTGTTCTGGTGGCTTTAACCTTGCTCCTTCATCTGCTGTGTGTTTCTCTGTCTTCTCATTTTGTTTAAGTTATTGTGTTCAGGGTCTCCTTTTTGTAGGTTGCAGGTTCATAGTTCCCGTTGTTTTTGGTGTCTGTCCCCAGTGGCTAAGGTTGGTTCAGTGGGTTGTTTAGGCTCCTGGTGGAGGGGACTAGTGCCTGTGTTCTGGTGGATGAGGCTGGATCTTGTGTTTCTGGTGGGAAGGTCCATGTCTGGTGGTGTGTTTTGGGGTGTCTGTGACCTTATTATGATTTTAAGCAGCCTCTGTGCTAATGGGTGGGATTTTTGTTCCTGTTTTGCTAGTTGTTTGGCATAGGGTGTCCAGCACTGTAGCTTGCTGGTTGTTGAGTGGAGCTGGGTCTTGGCATTGAGAGGGAGATCTCCTGGAGATTTTCACCATTTGATATTATGTGGAGCTCGGAGGTCTCTTGTGGACCAATGTCCTGAACTCGGCTCTCCCACATTAGAGGCACAGGCCTGATGCCTGGCCAGAGTATCAAGACCCTGTCATGCACATGGCTCAGAATAAAAGGGAGAAAAGAAAGAAGGAAGGAAGGAAGGAAGGAAGGAAGGAAGGAAGGAAGGAAGGAAGGAAGGAAGGGAGGGAGGGAGGGAGGGAGGGAGGGAGGGAGGGAGGGAGGGAGGAAGGAAGGAAGGAAGGAAGGAAAGAAAGAAAGAAGAAAGAAAGAGAAAAAAGTTATTACAAGAAAATGGAAAAAAATAATTATTAAAAATAAAAATTTTTTAAGTAATTAAAATAAGAAAGAAAGAAGAGAGCAACCAAACTAAAAAAACAAATCCAGCCATGATAACAAGCACTAAAAACTATACTAAAAAAAACAAAAACAAAAGGACAGACAGAACCCAGGTCAAATGTTAAAAGCAAAGCTATACAGACAAAATCACACATAGATGCATACAAATACACACTCACAAAAAGAGAAAAAGGAAAAAAAATATATAAACGTTGCTTCGAAAGTCCATCACTTCAATTTGGGATGATTCATTGTCTATTCAGGTTTTCCAGAGATGCAGTGTACATCAAGTTGATTGTGAAGATGTAATCCACTGCTCCTGAGGCTTCTGGGAAAGATTTCCCTTTCTCTTCTTTGTTTGCACAGCTCCTGGGGTTCAGCTTTAGATTTGGTCCTGTCTCTGCGTGTAGGTCGCCTGAGGGTGTCTGTTCTTCACTCAGATAGGACAGGGTTAAAGGAGCAGCTGATTCAGGGGCTCTGGTTCAGTCAGGCCGGGGGGAGGGAGGGTTACGGATGCGGGGTGAGGCTGTGGCGGCAGAGGACAGCATGACATTGCACCAGCTTGAGGTGCGCCATGTGTTCTCCCAGGGAAGTTGTCTCTGGATCACGGGACCTTGGCAGTGGTGGGCTGCACAGGCTCCCGGGAGGGGCGGTGTGGATAGTGACCTGTGCTTGCACACAGGCTTCTTGGTGGCGGCAGCAGCAGCCTTAGCGTCTCATGCCCGTCTCTGGGGTCTGCACTTTTAGCCGCGGCTCGTGCCCGTCTCTGGAGCTCCTTTAAGCAGCGCTCTTAATCCCCTCTCCTCGAGCACCAGGAAACAAAGAGGCAAGAAAAAGTCTCTTGCCTCTTTGGCAGCTCCAGACTTTTTCCCGGAGTCCCTCTCGGCTACCTGTGGTGCACTAGCGCCCTTCAGGCTGTGTCCACGCAGCCAACCCCAGTCCTCTCCCTGGGATCTGACCCAAAGCCCGAGCCTCAGCTCCCAGCCCCCAGCTGTCCCGGCCGGTGAGCAGACAGGCCTCTCAGGCTGGTGAGTGCCAGTTGGCATCGATCCTCTGTGTGGGAATCTCTCAGCTTCGCCCTCTGCACCACTGTTGCTGCGCTCTCCTCCACGGCTCTGAAGCTTCCCCCCCTCCGCCACCTACAGTCTCTGCCCAGGAAGGGGCTTCCTCGTGTGTGGAAACCTTTCCTCCTTCACAGCTCCCTCCCCGAGGTGCAGGTCCCGTTCCTATTCTCTTGTCTCTGTTTTTTCTCTTTTGCCCTACCCAGGTACATGGGGGGTTTCTTGCCTTTTGGGAGGTCTGAGGTCTTCTGCCAGCATTCAGTACGTGTTCTGTAGAATTGTTCCACATGTAGATGTATTTCTGAAGAATTTGTGGGGAGGAAGGTGATCTCCACGTCTTACTCTTCTGCCATCTTGAAGCTCCTCCCATATTCTCCTTTTGAACTGGTGTTGTCATCCTTCTGTTTCTCCATTAATGAGTGAAATAACATATTGTGAAAACTTTGGCACATGTTCCCTATATATTGTGCAAAATTGTATTTTCACACCTTTACCAACCCACAATGCCTATACTGAACTATGACCTAGTACCATTTATAAATCTGTCAATCCCTTTGAGAATAGCTTGGCCATATGCTATTATGTGTTTGTTAAGAGCATTAAATTCTTTAATGTACGTTTAAATTATGGCATAATTCTTGTATCTCTGTTTTGGTATTTATTTTTGATATATCAGGAGTTTCAAAAAATGAAAGAGGCCTCACTTGACTTCTGAGAAGTCCTGGTTTATCACCACCTTCTAAAATGTGCTAGAAAAATGTGAGAAAGTCTCTCCTTGTTGCTAAATTGTCAATGGAATTTTAAAGACTTATTGAACATCGAGAAACATTAACACATACCCCTCTTTTCTTCCTGAAATAGGAACTTAAAGATGTCCCAAGGGGAAGGAAACCTTTCCCCCTTTCCCTTTGATTTTTCTTTTTCTTTTTTTTTTTTTAACGTCTCCTTCACAGTCTGAGTACGATTAACACCTGACAACAAAGTCACAGGCCAGAAACATGATCTTCCTCAGAGGAATTCTAGAGAAAATTACTTTTTAAAAATGGCCAGTTACAGCCATGGTATTTTGGGAACCTGAAGGTAGAGAACAGAGATTAGATTATCTATAAAACCCTTCCTTCACCAAGATTTTACCCATTTTTTTTTTCCTTCTCCATTTACTTCAGTGTATCCACCTACTTCCCAGCCCCTACCAATATCACTGCCACATTAAGAGCTTTTTTTTTGTCTCCGTCCATTCTTACTTTGCAATGGCAGAAAGAGCCACAGTGAAAGGAAATCGATTAGAGGATTGGCATGTAAACATGATTGTGTTATTTTTCATCAATTGCACTAGATAACCAAGGATACCATGAGCTTTCCAAACAAGTCCCCTCATCTAAATTTGTTCATCATATAACGATTTCCTAATTTCCTAAGGGGAATATTATTCTTTTGGGGACTAATATGCCGTGTTAGGTTTCTTTTACAATAAAACGTCATTAAATTTGCCTCAAGTCACTGGGAAAGTCCCATAAAGCCCCTGCACTGGGAAAAATGGAGAGATGATTGTTTTTTTGCAATTGTAGGGGGGCATCTATAAAGAAATAATGTGTTAAGCAAGTAATAGTCCAAACCAGGGACATGTTTGACCTGCTTTAAGAAACAAATATTTGAAGAACCATGGTATTTGCATTATTTATGTTAACAACTTCTTCTAAAATACCTATCATTCATATAAAATGCACAAAATATTGGCATATCTTGAATTACCTATACAACTTTCCTTTACATCTACTCTCTCATTTTTAAAAAATTTAACCATTTTTAACCTTTTGTTTTTTCTTTTTTTTTTTTTTTTTTTTTTGTGGTACAAGGGCCTCTACTGTTGTGGCCTCTCCCGTTGCGGAGCACAGGCTCCGCACGCGCAGGCCCAGCGGCCATGGCCCACGGGCCTAGCCATTCCGCAGCATGTGGGATCCTCCCGGACCGGGGCACGAAACCGTGTCCCCTGAATAGGCAGGCGAACTCTCAACTACTGCGCCACCAGGGAAGCCCTTTAACCATTTTTTTATTGAAGTATAATTAATTTTTTTAACATCTTTATTGGAGTGTAATTGCTTTACAATGGTAGGTTAGTTTCTGCTTTATAACAAAGTGAATCAGTTATACATATACATATGTTCCCATATCTCTTCCCTCTTGCATCTCCCTCCCTCACACCCTCCCTATCCCACCCCTCTAGGTGGTCACAAACCACCGAGCTGATCACATTCTGCTATGCAGCTTCTTCCCACTAGCTATCTATTTTACATTTGGTAGTGTATATATGTCCATGCCACTCTCTCACATTTTCACAGCTTACCGTTCCCATATCCTCAAGTCCGTTCTCTAGTAGGTCTGTGTCTTTATTCCCCTCTTACCCCTAGGTTCTTCATGACCATTTTTTTTTCTTAGATTCCATATATATGTGTTAGCATACGGTATTTGTTTTTTTCTTTCTGACTTACTTCAATCCGTATGACAGTCTCTAGGTCCATCCACCTCACTACAAATAACTCACTTTTGTTTCATTTTATGGCTGAGTAATATTCCATTGTATATATGTGCCACATCTTCTTTATCCATTCTTCTGTTGATGGACACGTAGGTTGCTTCCATGTCCTGACTATTGTAAATAGAGCTGCAATGAACATTGTGGTACATGACTCTTTTTGAATTATGGTTTTCTCAAGGTATATGCCCAGTAGTGGGATTGCTGAGTTGTACGGTAGTTCTATTTTTAGTTTATTAAGGAACCTCCATACTGTTCTCCATAGTGGCTGTATCAATTTGCATTCCCACCAACAGTGCAAGAGGGTTCCCTTTTCTCCACACCCTCTCCAGCATTTACTGTTTCTAGATTTTTTGATGATGGCCATTCTGACTGGTGGGAGATGATATCTCATTGTAGTTTTCATTTGCATTTCTCTAATGAGTAATGATGTTGAGCACTCTTTCATGTGTTTGTTGGCAATCTGTATATCTTCTTTGGAGAAATGTCTATTTAGGTCTTCTGCCTATTTTTGGATTGGGTTGTTTGTGTTTTTGTTATTAAGCTGCATGAGCTGCTTGTAAATTTTGGATATTAATCTTTTGTCAGTTGCTTCATTTGCAAATATCTTCTCCCATTCTGAGAGTTGTCTTTTCCTCTTGTTTATGGTTTCCTTTGCTGTGCAAAAACTTTTAAGTTTCATTAGGTCCCATTTGTTTATTTCTGTTTTTCTTTCCATTTCTCTAGGAGGTGGGTCAAAAAGGATCTTGCTGTGATTTATGTCATAGAGTGTTCTGCCTATGTTTTCCTCTAAGAGTTTTATAGTGTCTGGCCTTACATTTAGGTCTTGAATCCATTTTGAGTTTATTTTTGTGTACGGTGTTAGGGAGTGTTCTAATTTCATACTTTTATATGTAGCTGTCCAGTTTTCCCAGCACCACTTATTGAAGAGACTGTCCTTTCTCCACTGTATATTCTTGCCTCCTTTATCAAAGATAAGGTGTGCATATGTGCATGGGTTTATCTCTGGGCTTTCTATGCTGTTCCATTGATTTATATTTCTGGTTTTGTGCCAGTACCATACTGTCTTGATTACTGTAGCTTTGTAGTATAGTCTGAAGTCCGGGAGCCTGATTCCTCCAGCTCCGTTTTTTATTCTCAAGATTGCTTTGGCTCTTCAGGGTCTTTTGTGTTTCCATACAAGTTGTGAAATTTTTTGTTCTAGTTCTGTGAAAAAATGCCAATGGTAGTTTGATAGGCATTGCATTGAATCGGTAGATTGCTTTGGGTAGTAGAGTCATTTTCACAATGTTGATTCTTCCAATCCAAGAACATGCTATATCTCTTCATCTATTTGTATCATCTTTAATTTCTTTCATCAGTGTCTTATAATTTTCTGCATACAGGTCTTTTGTCTTCGTAGGTAGGTTTATTCCTAGATATTTCATTCTTTTTGTTGCAATGGTAAATGGGAGTCTTTTCTCAATTTCACTTTCAGATTTTTCATCATTAGTGTATAGGAATGCCAGAGATTTCTGTGCAGTAATTTTGCATCCTGCTACTTTACCAAATTCATTGATTAGCTCTAGTAGTTTTCTGGTAGCATGTTTAGGATTCTCTATGTATAGTATCATGTCATCTGTAAACAGTAACAGCTTTACATATTCTTTTCCGATTTAGATTCCTTTTATTTCTTTTTCCTTCTCTGATTGCTGTGGCTAAAACTTCTAAAACTATGTTGAATAAGAGTGGTGAGAGTGGGCAACCTTGTATGGTTCCTGATCTTAGGGGAAATGGTCTCAGTTTTTCACCACTGAGGACTATGTTGACTGTGGGCTTGTCATATATGGCCTTTATTATGTTGAGGAAAGTTCCCTCTATGCCTACCTTCTGCAGGGTTTTTATCATAAATCGGTGTTGAATTTTGTCGAAAGCTTTCCCTGCATCTACTGAGATGATCATATGGTTTTTCCCCTTCAATTTGTTAATATGGAGTATCACGTTGATTGATTTGCATATATTGAAGAATTCTTGCATTCCTCGAATAAACCCCATTAGATCATGGTGTATGATCCTTTTAATGTCCTGTTGGATTCCGTTTGCTCGCATTTTGTTGAGGATATCTGCATCTATGTTCATCAGTGATATTGGCCTGTAGTTTTCTTTCTTTGTGACATCTTTGTCTGGTTTTGATATCAGGGTGATGGTGGCCTCATAGAATGAATTTGGGAGTGTTCCTCCCTCTGCTATATTTTTGAAGAGTTTGAGAAGGATAGGTGTTAGCTCGCCTCTAAATGTTTGATAGAATTCACCTGCGAAGCTATCTGGTCCTGGGCTTTTGTTTGTTGGAAGATTTTTGTTCATTTGTTTGTTTGCGGTACATGGGCCTCTCACTGTTGTGGCCTCTCCCGTTGCGGAGCACAGGCTCCGGACGGGCAGGACCAGTGGCCATGGCTCACGGGCCCAGCTGCTCTGCGTCACGTGGGTTCCTCCTGGACTGGGCCATGAACCCGTGTCCCCTGCATTGGCAGGTGGACTCTCAACCACTGCGCCACCAGGGAATCCCTGTTGGAAGATTTTTAATCACAGTTCCATTTTCAGTGCTTGTGATTGGTCTGTTCATATTTTCTATTTCTTCCTGGTTCAGTCTTGGCAGTTGTGCATTTCTAAGAATTTGTCCATTTCTTCCAGGTTGTCCACTTTATTGGCATGGAGTTGCTTGTAGTAATCTCTCATGATTTTTTGTATTTCTGCAGTGTCAGTTGTTACTTCTCCTTTTTCATTTCTAATTCTACTGATTTGAGTCTTCTCCCTTTTTTTCTTGATGAGTCTGGCTAATGTTTTGTCAATTTTGTTTATCTTCTCAAAGAACCAGCTTTTAATTTTATTGATCTTTGCTATTGTTTTCTTCATTTCTTTTTCATTTATTTCTGATCTGATTTTTATGATTTCTTTCCTTCTGCTAACTTTGCGGTTTTTTGTTCTTCTTTCTCTAATTGCTTTAGGTACAAGGTTAGGTTGTTTATTTGAGATATTTCCTGTTGCTTAAGGTAGGATTGTATTGCTATAAAGTTCCCTCTTAGAACTGCTGTTGCTGCATCCCATAGGTTTTGGGTCATCGTGTTTTCATTGTCATTTGTTTCTAGGTATTTTTTGATTTCCTCTTTGATTTCTTCTGTGACCTCTTGTTTATTAAGTATTGTAGTGTTTAGCCTCCATGTGTTTGTATTTTTTACAGATGTTTTCCTGTAATTGATATCTAGTCTCATAGCGTTGTGGCTGGAAAAGATACTTGATACGATTTCAATTTTCTTAAATTTACCACGGCTTGATTTGTGAGCCAAGATATGATCTATCCTGGAGAATGTTCCATGAGCACTTGAGAAAAATATGTATTCTGTTGTTTTGGGATGCAATGTCCTATAAATATCACATAAATCCATCTTGTTTAATGTATCATTTAAAGCTTGTGTTTCCTTTTATTTTCAATTTGGATGATCTGTCCATTGGTGAAAGTGGGCTGTTAAAGTCCCCTACTATGATTGTTTTACTGTTGATTTCCCCTTTTATGGCTGTTAGCATTTGCCTTATGTATTGAGGTGCTCCTATGTTTGTGCATAAATATTTACAATTGTTATATCTTCTTCGTGGATCAATCCCTTGAACATTATGTAGCGTCCTTCTTTGTCTCTTGTAATAGTCTTTATTTTAAAGTCTATTTTGTCTGATATGAGTATTGCTACTCCAGCTTTCTTTTGATTTCCATTTGCATGGAATAACTTTTTCCATCCCCTCACTTTCAGTCTTTATGTGTCACTATGACTGAAGTGGGTCTCTTGTAGACAGCATATATACGGGTCTTGTTTTTGTATCCATTCAGCCAGTCTGTGTCTTTTGGTCGGAGCATTTAATCCATTTACATTTAAGGTAATTATCAATATGTATGTTCCTCTTCCCATTTTCTTATTGTTTTCAGTTTGTTATTATAAGTCTTTTGCTTCTCTTGTGTTTCTTGCCTAGAGAAGTTCCTTTAGCATTTGTTGTAAAGCTGCTTCAGTGGTGCTGAACTCTCTCAGCTTTCGCTTGTCTGTAAAGGTTTTAATTTCTCCATCAAATCTGAATGAGATCCTTGCTGAGTAAAGTAATATTGGTTGTAGGTTTTTCTCCTTCATCACTTTAAATATGTCCTGCCACTCCCTTCTGGCTTGCAGAGTTTCTGCTGAAAAATCAGCTGTTAATTTTATGGGGATTCCCTTGTGTGTTATTTTTCCCTTGTTGCTTTTAATATGTTTTCTTTGTATTTAATTTTTGATAGTTTGATTAGTATGTGTTTGGGCATGTTTCTCCTTGGATTTATCCTGTATAGTACTCTCTGTGCTTTCTGGACTTGATTAACTATTTCCTTTCGCATATTAGGGAAGTTTTCAACTATAATCACTTCAAATATTTTCTCCTTCCCTTTCTTTTCCTCTTCTTCTTCTGGGACCCCTATAATTGGAATGTTGGTGCATTGAATGTTGTCCCAGAGGTCTCTCAGACTTTCCTCATTTCTTTTCAGTTTTTTAGATTTATTCTGCTCTGCAGTAGTTATTTCCACTATTTTATCTTCCAGGTCACTTATCCGTTCTTCTGCCTCAGTTATTCTGCTATTGATCCCTTTTAGAGTATTTTTAATTTCATTTATTGTGTTGTTCATCATTGCTTGTTTCCTCTTTAGTTCTTCTAGGTCCTTGTTAAATGTTTCTTGCATTTTCTCTATTCTATTTCCAAGATTTTGGTTCATCTTTACTATCATTATTCTGAATTCTTTTTCAGGTAGACTGCCTATTTCCTCTTCATTGTTTTAGGTCTGGTGGGGTTTTACCTTGCTCCTTCATCTGCTGTGTGTTTCTCTGTCTTCTCATTTTGCTTATCTTACTGTGTTTGGGGTCTCTTTTTCACAGGCTGATGGTTCATAGTTCCCGTTGTTTTTGGTGTCTGTCCCCAGTGGCTAAGGTTGGTTTAGTGGGTTTTGTAGGCTTCCTGGTGGAGGAGACCAGTGCCTGTGTTCTGGCGGATGAGGCTGGAATTTGTCTTTCTGGTGGGCAGGTCCACATCCGGTGGTGTGTTTTGGGGTGTCTGTGGACTTATTATGATTTTAGGCAGCCTCTCTGCTAATGAGTGGGGTTGTGTTCCTGTCTTGCTAATTGTTTGGCATAGGGTGTCCAGCACTGGAGCTTACTGATCGTTGAGTGAAGCTGGGTCTTGGTGTTGAGATGGAGATTTCTGGGAGATTTTCGCTGTTTGATATTACATGGAGCTGGGAGGTCTCTTGTGGACCAGTGTCCTGAACTTGGCTCTCCCACCTCAGAGGCACAGAACTGACTCCTGGCTGGTGCACCAAGAGCCTTTCATCCACTCGGCTCAGAATAAAAGGGAGTAAAAATAGAAAGAAAGAAAGAAAGAGGAAAAAATAAAGTAGGATAAAATAATATAAAGTTTTTAAAATAAAAAATAATTATTATGGAAAAAATTTAAAAAGTAAAAAAAACCCAAAACAAAACAGACTCCTAGGACAAATGGTGAAAGCAAAGCTATACAGACAAAATCTCACACAGAAGTATACACATACACGTTAACAAAAAGAGGAAAATGGGAAAAAATAATATATCTTGCTCCCAAAATCCACCTCCTGAGTTTGGGTTGATTCGTTATCTATTCAGGTATTCCACAGTTGCAGGGTACATCACGTTGATTGTTGAGCTTTAATCCGCTGCTTCTGAGGCTGCTGGGAGAGATTTCCCTTTCTCTTCTTTGTTCATACATCTCCCGGGGTTCAGCTTTGGATTTGGCCCCGCCTCTGCGTGTAGGCCACCTGAAGGCGTCTGTTCTTCGCTCAGGCAGGACGGGGTTAAAGGAGGAGCTGATTCAGGGGCTCTGGCTCACTCAGGCCGGGGAGAGGGAGGGGTACGGATGCGGGTCGAGCCTGCGGCAGCAGAGGCCAGCAGGACGTTGCAGCAGCCTGATGCGCGCCATGCGTTCTCCCGGGGAACTTGTCCCTGGATCACAGGACCCTGGCAGCGGCGGGTTGTACAGGCTCCCAGGAGGGAGGTGTGGATAGTGACCTGTGCTTGTTCACAGGCTTCTTGGTGGCGGCAGCAGCAGCCTTAGCATCTCACGCCCGTCTCTGGGGTCCGCGCTTTTAGCTGCAGCTCGTGCCAGTATCCGGAGCTCCTTTAAGCAGCACTCTTAATCTCCGCTCCTTACGCACCAGGAAACAAAGAGGCAAGAAAAAGTCTCTTGCCTCTTCGGCAGCTACAGACTTCTTCCTGGACTCCCTCCCGCCTAGCTGTGGCGCACTAGCCCCCTTCAGGCTGTGTGCACGCAGCCAACCCTGTCATCTCTCTGCACTCCAACCGAAGCCCCCGCCCGCCCCAGCGGGTGAGCAGACAAGCCTCTTGGGCTGGTGAGTGCTGGTCGGCACCGATCCTGTGTGCGGGAATCTCTCCGCTTTGCCTTCCGCACCGCGGTGGCTGCGCTCTCCTCTGTAGCTCTGAAGCTTACCCCCTCCACCACCCGCAGTCTCCGCCCGCAAAGGGGCTTCCTAGTGTGTGGAAACCTTTCCTCCTTCATGGCTCCCTCCCACTGGTGCAGGTCCCATCCCTTTTTTTTTTTTCCGGTACGCGGGCCTCTCACTGTTGCGGCCTCTCCCATTGCGGAGCACAGGCTCCGGACGCGCAGGCTCAGCGGCCATGGCTCACGGGCCCAGCCGCTCCGCGGCACATGGGATCCTCCCGGACTGGGGCACGAACCCGCGTCCCCTGCATCGGCAGGTGGACTCTCAACCACTGCGCCACCAGGGAAGCCCCCTATTCTTTTGTCTGTGTTTTTTCTTTTGCCCTACCCAGGTACGTTGGGAGTTTCTTGCCTTTTGGGAGGTCTGAGGTCTTCTGCCAGTGTTCAGTAGGTGTTCTATAGGAGCAGTTCCACGTGTAGATGTATTTCTGATGTATCTGTGGGGAGGAAGGTGATCTCCGCTTCTTACTCTTCCGCCATCTTCTCCAGACTCCGAAGTATAATTAATTTATAATGCTGTGTTAGTTTCAGGAGTATAGCAAAAAGATTTTTTATATATGTATATATATACTATTTTTCAGATTCTTTTCCATTATAGGTTATTACAAGATATTGATTGTAATTCCCTGTGCTATACAGTAGGTCATTGTTGTTTATCTATTTTATATAGAGTCGTGTGTATCAATTAATCCCAAACTCCTAATTTACCTCTCATTTTTACATAAATAAATGTATCTCTAAGGAAAATTCATATCATCAGATAGGTGGAAAATAAGACTAAGTCCATAAATAAAAGCTACCAGTAAATATTAATTCAAAGGAAAAGCACAAATTATCAACTTCTGTCTAGATATTGCCTGCTGAAGGCTCCCTGCCTGTCACTTATTTTCTCTCTCTCTCTCTCTTTTCCAATGGGGTCTGGCAAGTGTTAAAAAGTAATGATCAAATCATAGTCCTGCATTGAGTCTTTCTCCTTTGGGGAATCAGAATGTATGAAGCGACTTGCAAATGAAATAATTTTTGCTATCCAATTTTATGTTAGTTAATACATTATTCCTTTATAACCCCCAATCATATTTTATACCATGAGTGGTATGTGTCCGTCACCCATGAGGGAAATGAGTCTCACTCATTCTCTCATTTATTCACTCAAAATCTCTCTATAAGGAGTATCATCGTCTTCTTGTAAATATTTTATATCTAGTGAATTTCCCAACTTAAATGTAACAAGACTTCATTCCTTTAAAATACTGCATAATTCAGATTCTTACTACTTTGCAGTGACCCTCTGAGCCTTCTCCTCACCTTCTAATCAGACCATATTCATTCTGTGTTTCCATATAAGCAACGTGAATTCACTGGGATGATTGCAATAATCACCAAAATCTTGAGCGATTTCCGCCTGCTGGAAGCCTCTCTCATTCACCTTAAAGGAACCCAGGACCCCTCCTACAAGTGACGTCAGATTTCCTTTGCACCACCTGCTGCAAATGATGAATGTGAGGGGGACTAGTTCAACACTCCTCCTACCCATCCGCCTTCCAAGATGGTGTCTGGTGAGGTTATCTCTAGGGGATCTGACTGATTAAAGGAAAATGGGCCGTAGTGGCCCATCCAGAAGTCTGATGGGATGGAGTAACCACTTGAGCTAAAACTGACCCATAGGGTGGCCCATCCAAGTGCTGTCCTCCACTTGGCTCTGGGAGAGGAGCTTTGTCCCACTTATTACTACACACAAGCTTGGTCTCTGCTCAAGTCCTTGCTCAAAGGGAAGCTCCACAAGGACAGGGATTTTGGTCTGTTTGGCTCATTTCTGCCTCCATGGCACCTTCTAAGAGCTGTATCAGGCACATAATTGGTGCAAGAGGATCATTTCTTGAATAAACGCAGGAATGTAATTGGTTCCTCTTGTCCTGCTGACTCTGAACTATATTGTTACCACGGAGGCCCCGACCTTGGTGGTCTCTCTGCCCACTCCCAGGTGTGTGTCAGGACTCAGGCCTCTCAGACTCTCCTGTCACCTTCGGGGACCAAACAGAATTTTCCATCTTCCTGCAAACTCGGGCCCAGAAATATGTACAAAAAAGGATGCTGGAGAGTGTATTCTCTGAGTCCCATCTGTAGCTCAGAGAAAAACTCAAAAGAGCAAAGTGATGATGCTGCGTTGATAACAAATAACACAGCATCCCTTGCTTAAAAATTTAGGAAAAGTTTTCTCTCTTGCCAAAGACTACTATCTTTCTGTCGGTTCAGAGATCCTATTTTTTTTTTTTTTCAAAAACCTTTTTTTCAAAAGCCTCCGAGAAACTGCTTAAACAGCTCTTGGAGAACATCCTGTCTGCCTGGACTCAAGAGCTCTTTCTCTGCACCTTCTTTGCGTGACTCACCTGTGGTGCATCTGAAGCTTCTGATGACGGCCCTGCTGACACATATGTTCAGTTTCCTGCCTACAGGAAGGAAAAGGGAAGAGGATCAAATGTAATCAGAAAGAGCAGTGTAACTACTGTATATAAAATAGATAACCAACAAGGATAACCCTGTGTACAGCACAGGGAACTATAGCCAATATTTTGTAATAACCTATAAGGGAAAAGAATCTGAAAAAAAAGGTACATATTTGTATAACTGAATCACTTTGCTGTACACCTGAAACTACCACAACATTGTAAATCAGCTATACTTCAATTAAATAAATAAATAAAAATAAAAAAGAGCAGTGTAAAACCTTTGTCCCAGGACCTGGAAATCTAGATTGTCATCCCATCCCTGCCACCACCATCCGCCGGCTCACCCTTAGGCAAATCACTTCACTCCTCAAACTTAAAGATAAGTTTCTTATCTTTAGAATGGAGAGATGGGGCTAGTGCCGTAGGATTCCTTCAGCTTTTACATGATAAGATCCTGTTAGACATGCATTTTTATTTTTTAAGATATATGAATAGAACACACATCTAACAGCTTTGTGCCCACCTCCTTTCTAAAACACCAAAAATCACCAATACTCCTCTGTGTCGAATTCCCTTGCACTGTCTTCTCTGATTTCAATCCCCTTCCCCCACCTCAGAGGGAATGCTCTTCTGAGTATAGTGTTTATTATTCCTTGCATTTCTTTATACTTTATATACATTTATGCTCCTAAGCAATCTATGGTACTATTACGCATCTTTTCAGCTCGATGTATGTAAATGTAGTCTAGTCTATGTGTATTAATTTTCTTAGTTGTAAAATATCATCTTAAGAATGTACATAAATATTTGTATTGATTCTCCAGCTGCTCAGCGTTTAGGTTGTTTTCCGTTGTTTGTTATTACAAACATCCATGTTTTGGTATATGTAGCCTTGTATACGCTTCTTAGGGTACATACCTAGGTGTGGGATTGCTGGTCTCAAGGGGCGTGCATGTTCAACTTCAGTAAACTACTTTTCCAAATTGTTCTCTGAAGTAGTTGTGTCCATTTGCATCCCCACCAGCAGGATATTAGAGTATGTGAATCTAGAAAGTGAGGCCCTGCTATGGTTTCTCCTGGTAAGGCAATGTGATCTCCCCTTCATAGGAGGTGAAGCATTTTGTCTAGTTTAGAGGTGACAGTGATGGGAAGTGGAAAAGAATTAGCATGATTCATTTATTCCACAAATATTCGTGAGCATCTACTACATACCTGAGAAGTGCTGGGGATCAAGGGAGTCCCGTTCTCGTGGAGCTAACCACGCGTGCATTTAGTAAATATCTCTTTTGTGCAGGGAGCTTATGGCCCATTTTTCTCATTTAATTGTTGCCATAGCCATTTGAAGTAAACACTGCCAAGCCCATTTTCCAAATGAAGGAACTGAGGCACAGAAAAAGCACATAGCTAAGAGATGGAGATGGATCAGAACCCTGATGTGACTGCAAACGTCCCGTCCATTCGCCTATTTGCTCCATCCCTGCTTGTTGTCTGAATGCGTCTGCACAGGCAGAGAAAGCCCGTCCGTGTGCTTGGCTCACGCTGGGATCCAGGGTGGATGAACTGCAAAGCAGAGTGCCTACCTTTCAGACTCAGATGCCTGGAAATCCCTGAGAAGGAAACTGGTCTCTCAAGTTCTCATATCTGAAAATATTTATCAACTCTTGGGAACAGTTCTTATGTCTTCTCCCCTGCTTTCTTTCTGTATCTTTTGGGAGAACTCAAGTTTGAGTATGGATGCCTGGGTTATGGTCTCTGAGAAACAATAGACACTCGTATCCCACAGAGATATGAAACTGTGCAGGTGCTGAATGATATCGAGTTCTAAAGAGCTGCAGTGTTAAGGGGTTTTTTGTTGTTGTTGTTGTTTTTTCCCCACAACATCTTGAAAGTATTTTCTCTGTGTCAACTACATATTCTAATCCTAAAAGAGAGACCTTGATATTTGGAATACACAATGTGCCTTTTTCCCTCAGCAAGATGTACAATTAATTCCTTATGTTCTTGAATAAAATGGTGGAGCAGAGAGTGTCTCCAGGATGCCCAGAGAGTCCAGGCACACAATAAGAATGTTTATCTTTTCATTTTCAGAAACAATCACTGCACACCTCTGCCTGCAGGAGAATGAATAGCTGGGATTTCTTTCAATTGTTTTCCCAAAGAGAGAGTAAATGAAGTCATCAAGCCATCTGGTTGACCTTCAGTAGTCATTTACTAAATTCATTTATCATGTCTATGTAATAACAAGAAAAGAGCTAGCCACAGGAATAAGAATCGTGGGAAAAGTTTAAGCGTTAAAAGGTTAAAATTTATAAAAGGAGGAAATGGAAAAAGGGAATATACCTTCCTCATACCTCACGCTTGCCTCAGTCTGCTTGTGTTTACCCATCTCTCCTGCAGTCCTGGCTCTTATTTTGACTCCTCATGTTGACAGGTGGTTTTCATACCTCTCCACTCTGGGGGAAGGGGGACAGAGGGAATCAAATTCCCGGAGAGTTCCCTCTCTCTCTAAAATCAGAGGCTGTGTATCTGCCCTGAATCATAGTATTTTAGACAGCCTGGAATTCAAAATACTGCCAGGCTCCTAAAACTCTATCCCTCCCTCTCAACTCCCCATCATGGAGACCTAACTGGTTAATTAAAACCAAATATCTTCCTCAAATTAGAGCAGACACACAAAACCAATGCAAGAGTTCATGGGAACTGGGGCAAATTTTTGCAATAGAAGTGAGCTAGAGTAAAATGACTCCTTCCCAATATCTCCCCATTTCCTCTGAAGATGTACATGCAGTGTCCATATCTTCAAAGGACACCTTATCTGTAGGCTATCAGGTAAGAAGTGACCTGTCATCAACTGGTGCCGCAGTAACTTTGGATGTGAATATGCATGCAGGAGGGACACCTCAGAGTCTACATTCTGTATACCATCATCTGGCTGCAACAGATTCAGGGAACAAATTCCAACTCCCCACCTGCTGTTGGGGGGCCACCTTAATTGTCTTATCCCTTTGGGTTGTCTTAGAGGATGCTTTTGTTTGTTTGTTTTTGCAGTACGCAGGTCTCACTGTTGTGGTCTTTCCCATTGCGGAGCACAGGCTCCGGACGCGCAGGCTCAGCGGCCATGGCTCACGGGCCTAGCCGCTCTGCAGCATGTGGGATCTTCCCGGACCAGGGCACGAACCCGTGTCCCCTGCATTGGCAGGCGGACTCTCAACCACTGCGCCACCAGGGAAGCCCCTAGAAGATGCTTTTAAAACAGATTTTAAGAATCCTAATCGAGCTGTTAATTTTGGTCTTAGGCTTCCTTTCCTGAATGGCCCTTAGCATATGGAATTTGGGTGGGAACTTTTTACGTTTGATTACTACACATATTAAGTTTTATAGCTGCCCAAATTTCTCCTTTCCTTAGAGTGTGGGAAGAGAGGGCAATGGGAAGAAATTAGGACGGTAGTTGGGGTAGATATTTTAAGGCACAAAGCTTCTCTGGGCCATTCAAAACATAGAAGAGACTATCTAATTTACCTCTACACAAGGCTGACCCTAGTTCTGCATTTTTGCAGGATAATAGGTTTTTTTCCCCAGATGCCCAGAATTTGTCAAGTAAGAGTTGCACGTATTTTTTCATACTGTATCTGATTTCTACATATAAAGGAAAAAGAAAGAAAATTAATTAATTAATTACTCTGATGGATAGATTGTGATATATTGCCCAAGTGCCCCTTTAATTAATTAATTACTCTGATGGATAGATTGTGATATATTGCCCAAGTGCCCCTTTAATGAAAGATTTTTTGCCCCAGCTTCTGGATGTGCTTTCAGCAGATAGCCTTCGATAGTACTTTCAGGTCTCCTTCACCTGGAGAGAGCCCAAGTGCCCAGAGTTGCACCTCTTTCTGTGGAACACAGCATGCTCCTGGGGCAAAATAGTTGGGTGGCTAACAAGGGTACTAATCAATTTGTACCATTACCACATCAAGGATGGATGATGAGAAGTGACATACCATTACATTTGCCATAATCTTTTGGTTAAAAGCACATCACAGGTCCTGCCCACGTTACAGGATAAGAATATAGGAGCACCCTAGCGTCTTTCTCCCACATTGGGTGATCTAAAAGGTTGCCAGCTTAAAGTACCCAAAACAGGAAAGGGCTCTGTGGAAGGTCCACAGTGCAGTGCGAACAGCACGGCTCTTTGGGCCATAGGTCCTGAGATACCCTATGGTATTAGAGGAAAAGTGCTGGGAAGAAAGGCCACGTGGAGTTTATTAATACTTTGGGTGTCATAGTTTCACGTAACACAATAAATAATAGTACTTTATTACTGTGATATCTTGATTGATCATGTGATTCTTCTGGCTCACTTTTCTACAAATTCATCAAAACTTAGCGACCTCCTTTTCAATGATATAACTGAAAGCAATATCAGTTGCTCTTGGAAAGTGTAAGATCAAAAATAATTTTTAATTTTTAGAAGGATCTTTCTGCTGATACAACCATTACTGGAGCTGGTAAGAGTATATTACAGTCTGTGATAACATTGGGACAAATTTCTGATAAATTATTTCAAAATGAGATTTCAGTACTTCTAGAGCATGATTCTAAATCCTTTTCTAAAAAGATTTAACTCTTCATACAAATCAGTTTTGTTGAAGTCTGAGTTCAATTTTAAACATAAATTTATACGATGACATTTTAATGCTTCCTCTGAAATTTCATGGAGCTTGTGCAAGAAACTAAAAGTGGCTTTGTGATCTGTATACCATTCAAAATGTCTGTTATGTCATCTATCGCTGAATCTTCAATGGCAAGAAAACATTGATTTTCAGATTGCCTTTCTTGTTAGCAACCAGTTCATTGGAAAGTTTATATGAAACTACAGCTCTTTTCCATTGGAAGCAACAATTTGAAATTTGATTTCTATTTCTAGATATATGGATCTTTGCTTTCTAATCTTGCAACAGATTTCGAAACCAGAGATTCTAAACTCTCTGAAGAATTCTAGCAATTCTCTGATATGCATTATGTCCTTGTTTATGCTTTCTAAAGGGTTCTGGTTCCAATATAGATATGTGTGTATGGAAGTAGAGGGCAGTTCCCCCACATATCCAAGCAATTCTCAGACACCAGCTGGGCGTCCCACAATTCAACTCAATTCTGACACTATCTATCCCAAAATAGTGTCAGATTCCACAGGTTAAGGGTTCAGTTCTACAAGACTGCTCCCCCTCCTCTTGACACACACACACACACACACACACACACACACACACACACACTCTTCAGATGCCAAGTCCAGGTCATCATCTGTGCTTCTGACCCACTGGCTAGAGATCAGAGGTTCCAATGACCCCCTCCTTGGTTTTGGTTAATTTGCTAGAGCAGCTCATCTAACTCAGAGAAACATTTTACTTACTGGATCACTGGTTTATTATAAAAGGATATAACTCAGGAACAGTCAGATGGAAGAGATGCATAGGTCTAGGTATGGGGAAAGGGCACTGAGCTTCCATGCCCTCTCCCGGTAAGCCACTCTCCCAAAATCTCCAGGTGTTCACCAACCAAGAAGCTCTCCAAACCCCATCCTTTGGGGGCTCTATGGAGACTTCATTACATAGGCACGATTAATTAAACCATTGGCCATTAACGATTGATTCAACTTCTAGCCCCTCTCTCCTCCAGGGAGGTCAGGAGAGACTGACAGTTTCAACTTTCTAATCATAGGATTGGTTCTCCTGGCAACTAGCTGCTTTCCAAAAGTCACCTGTTTAACATAACAAAAGACACATTTGTAGCTCTCAGCACTTAGGAAATTCCAAGGGTTTTAGGAGCTCTGTGCCAGAAATGGGAATGAAGACCAAATATGTATTTCTTATTATAATTCACAGTCCACACTTTCCTTTTGTAATAATTCACTGAAATGTTTGCTGACTGAGCCCAGGTAGTTCCTATTTTGGTCCTCAGGCTGAAGAGTTAATATTGGTGCAGATGCCACAGGCACAGGCTCCAGGGATGGATGGGAAGGCTGGCCTCTCACCACAGGTCCCAGCATTAAACTCATGAGGTTTCTCCCCTTTCTCCCAGGGCAGTGGCTGCCACCACTGCTGCTTCTGTTGCTGCTGCTACCATCCCAGTCCAGAATACCTCTGGGGTCTTCAGGGCCCTGACCTGCCCCAAGTATGCTTGTGTGCACCAGGTAGCCAGGCCAACTGCTGGGCATGCATGCTGAACACTGCCTGCTGTGCCTGTGGATCTGAGCCCAGGTGTGTGTGCACTGTTCCCTGGTTATCTCCCCTGCGCACACCCATGCCCTCTTGTTCCATTGGACTTCACCAACAAGGCATAAGTTCAAAGATAAAACCATTACAAATTTCAAGATGGTATCCACAGAGCGTTAAACCAAGCGTGCAGCCCCTTAGGAGAGTGGAGTCCTGTGCGACTACACTGGTTACATGACCATGTCCTGCTGGCAGAACTTGCCCAAAAACTGAGTGTCACTGGAGGTCTTCCATGCTGCTGGCTGCAAAAGTGTCATAGGAGCAAGCAGGGGAGAACACACAGAACCAAGAAAAGAAGTGCCTTCTCTTTTCCACGTCCTACCAGTGTCCCTCTGGTGCTCTCTACTAACAAAGCTTAATGCCATGCCAGATGGCAATGAGAAGATCGGGTCCAGCTCCAGCATCACAATGCACGACAGAGAATGGATTTAGAGGAAAAAAGAATTGACCTAAGTCACTTTGGAAAAGAGCGGAGTTTGAAAGGCTAAAGGCAAAAAGAACTGCACGTAAAAAGAGTGGAGTTTGGAAGGCTAAAGGCAAAAAGAACTGCACGTAAGCACTGAGTTCTAGTTGATAGTTTGGTTTCATGAGGGTTTGGGTTAACAATTCTGAAACCATTATGCATGTATACTTGGGTTGAGCATTTAAGTAGACGGTGGGAGCCAGGCTGGAGTGGGAGATTATGAATAAGCAAGGGAATGAGGCTAGAATGCTCCATGTGGTAATAGATTAGAGTTGGAGACATCAGTATCAACCCATGATTGGCTCAATATAGATTTACCTGGTTACATATAGAAATATTTATACATACGAATGTATACACTGGTAGTATGCAACAAGTATACCTAGAACCCAGATCTTGGTTTCTAATACTGTTCTCCAATAGAAGGAACCAGGGCTAATTGAAGAAATGGCTTATACTAGGACTGAGGCAGGAAATATACAAAATGAGCCTGGAGTATCCATGGTGCCAAAAAATAAGAAAATGCTAAAAAACAAAAACAAAACAGAAAAATACACGGTAATGGGAAATCCCACAGTAAAGCAAAGGAATCCAGATGCCAACTAAAAGAGTTCCAAATGGCCAGAGCTGCAATGATTTGAGCAATAAAATAAATAATGGAGCATTGAATTATGGCTCAAAGTATAAACTAAATGTCTATGAGTCCATAGTGATATAAATAAATGATTAAATAAATTAATAAGTGGGAGAAAATAGACAAATCTTCCATGCCGAAGAATTCTGAATAATTAATGTGGCTTCTCCTCCACCCTCACGGTGACAACATGGAAAAAGAAAAACAAAAAAGAGTAACTTTACAATGGAGACACTGACAAACATCACCGCAAGCCGGATGACCAGGGTTAGCGTGAACACTGACAGGTCATACTAATAGCATGTACTCTCCAGTGATGTGATCAGAATGGCCCATAGTTCTGTGACCTTCTTGCCCAAAGCACATTACTCCATGATAAAAACCTCAGACAAATCCCAACTGAGGAACATTCTACACGATAACTGACCTCAAAACTGTCAAAATCAACAAACACAAAGAACATCCAAGAAACTGTCATAACCAAGAGAAGCCTAAGGAGATTTGACTACTAAAAGTAACATGGATTCCTAGATGGGATCCTGGGACAGAGAAAAGAACATTGGGGAAATCTGAATGAAGAACGGACTTTAGTTAATAATAATGTATCAATCTTGTTTCCTTAATTGTGACAAATGCACTATACAAATGCAGGATGTTAGTAATAGGGAGAACTGGGTGAGGCATATATAGGAATTCTCTGTACTCTCTTCACAATTTTTCTGTAAAACTAAAACTCCTCTAAAATAACTGTTTATTTTAAAAAGAATAGATTTGAAGCTGAGAGACTGAAACTTGATAAGCGCACAACATGTTAAGTCCTGCAGAGAGTATTCGCCCCTGAAACAGGCACTCATCTACCAAATAGACAAAATGCTTTGGTCCACGAACTTCAGCCAGGCTCTGCCATCAGCCATCACGGTAAAGGTACAAAGGTGCAGGCATGAAATGGATGCAGGGGCCAGGGCTGAAGGCCCCACATGGGTTATCAGCATGTACTCCAACATACCAAGGCTGATCTAGCTATGTCCACTGCTGAATGTGCAACCTGCCTGTTACGGGGGCCAGTGATGAACCTTGATATTGGCACCATCTCTCAACAAGGCAAAATGGCCGCTTGGTGTCAAGTTGTCAAGTCAACTACACTGGACCTCTTTCACATTCTCAATGCTTCCTTTTCTTCTCGTCCACAAGTATTCATCCCAAGGGCACTCGTTAATAAACATCCTACATGCTGATCTCCAGCCAGGCAGCTGCATCCCTAGGAACCTAACCTGTGACAAGTGTCCACTCAGTGTCAAGATCTATGCTGGGTGACTTACATTTGTCATCTCCACTATTCTTCACAACACCCTGTGAGATGTTTTGAATGGTGGCTACCTTTAAGAGTTTGGGCAGGGAGCCTCAGAGGTTAATGAACTTGCCCAGGGTTCTACCACTTTTAGGTCAAGAGCCACTCCAAAGGCCACATCTGGGAAGTCTACCATGGTAGCTACACCTATTGTAAGAAAAAAGAAAAGGACACTAATGATCATTTCTTCCCATAGACCAGACACTTTGCTAGACCCTTGTACCTACCCAACATTCAATTTCACAGCAACCCAATTAAAGTAGAGTGTTGTCCCCATTTTAAACATCGATAAAGCCAAGGTTAAGGGACTTTCACTAGGTAAGAGGCAAAGTTGGTTGTGGAACCCAAGCCAGTCTGTTCTAAAGGTGGCACATTCTTCTGTAGGTCAGGCTGCTTACTCTAAGATGGAGAGCCACCCAGAGAGAGCACGAGAGACTGGAAACCCTGAAACACGTATTTACCTAGAACCATCCCAAACTATGCAGTATTCATTGACTTATCAACCATAAAGAAGTGTATCTTCTTTCTCAGACTGAGCTTTAGAAATTTTTCCAAAGGGATCTCCCACCAGCCTTCTAAACCCTGTGGTTACCTCTAATAAGGTACTTACATAATTTTTGATCCAAAGCATGATAATTGAGAGTATCAGGGGACACTAGGAGAAAAACAGATGGTCATGGGAAAACAGAAAGGAATGCTCCCCCTACTACTGGGGAAAAAAAATGTTCTATGTTTCTTATGTGTCATTCTTAGTTCATACTTATTGTCTCAAATCAAATCCCACTATAAGTTGAGTTTTAGGAGAGAGTGCTTCAAAGTGACTCACTGAATGGCCCTGCCTTTCATGCATTGTTTTCCCCTGCAAATTCAACCACAATCCTGGCCTCTTAATCACACAGCCACTGGAGTTCCATTCTGATATAAACACTGTGCATTTCCGACTTGTGGAATTGTTTTCCTTTAATTAAGTGAAGGGGGGAGGTGTAGTTATTTTCAATTCTCCGCACAAATTACTACCCAGTAGAAACAGAATCATGTATTGTAGGTAGTACTTCTTCTATTTATTGTGCCGTCTATTGATGTGTGTTGGACTTGTTCTATTTTAGGAGGCACTGCCATGGTAACTGGGCTCCTGACAAAGGCCTGTGTCGGAGCCGAACTTGAACATGCAGAACTTCAGATAAGTGGTGAAATAAAGAATCAACCTCAGCTGGCTCAAAACTAACAATTTGGAGGACTGTGTTTTGCTCCTAGGTGTTTTTATCCATAAAGTTGAGAAGTTCTGAGAGGCAGGTCATGGGATTTACTGGACATCCCACTGGTCCTGAGTGAAAGGGTGGAAGAAAGACTATTTTCACAGTCTCTTAGCCCCCCCTATCACTACCTGTGGCTCTGCCTTTGGGTCAGGCTCACAGCTTTAGGCAGAAAGTACAAGCTGGTGTTCAGCCTTCAGAGAGCCAGGGTGGCTTTAGAGGATTGGCCTTGACTCCACAGCCCTGAGATGTGGCCCTGGCTCTGCCCTTAACTAGCTTAGGGGCTTCCCCAAACTAGGATTTTTTTTTTTGTTCCCACCTATGCACTTGGATACCCTTGGAAGACTCGGGAGCTCTAATGTCAGGTTCCTCCTGAATCTGGTGCAGGGGGAGATGGGGAGGAATTTGCCTGATTCTCCCTTCTCTGTAGAACCAGAAGATTTCAGTGTTCCTGCGGGGAGTGGGCACCTAAACCATGCTGACTTCCTACAGCCCAGGTCTGTAGGGACTAAGGACACCCGAAGGAAGTCCACATGAACAAAACTCCTTTCCCTGGAGGATTTTCCTTTGGATTTTGCATAGAAATAGCAGTCTTGTCACTTTCACACAATTTCTCGCTCCTGAGAGACACTGAAAAGTACAAGCAGTGACCAGGTCCAGATCTTCCTTCCTCATCTCTCCCCCATACTCCTTCCTTTTCTTAGAAGCCCTCAGCCTATCAGCTCAGGCTCTGTTTAGCTCCTGAGTCAGACCCAGGAGTAGAAAGGAGCTCATGTGCCTAGGGTTGGCTATGGGCCACTCCATAGAACTCATCCTGGGGTTCAAAGCTAGTGTGAGAATTGTCTTTCTTCTTCTTTTCCACTAGTTTTAGTCACTGCGCATGGTTTCATGAGCTAAATTATTCAGGCTTGAGTTCAGTCTAGAAGCATGATCACCATGGTTCAGGAGCCTGCTCAGAAGGACTGAAAGTAGATGCCTAACAAGTCTCTCTCTGGGAAGCCACAGGTCCCAGAGGGAGGGCTAATGGAAAGGGTACCATCTGTGCAAATTTCCTGACCCCAGAGAGAGCGAATCAGGACACAGATGGGCAAAGGAGGGAAAAATGGAAGGGTATCCCTGTTTATCAGAGAAACAGCCTCTTACTTGGCTGACATAAAATTTGTAAGATTATCTAGGAATCCCAGCTTCTCACATTAACCATCATTTCCTACTCCAGCATTTGAGAGGTGGTTGTACACTTAGCACTGAAAGGCAGGCTTAGGGCCCCATCCTGTTCTTTCACTCAGCGCTCCTGCAACAAAGCACTCGGTGTCCCACCTCCTGATCCTTGGTGACCCCTTCCCCCCAAAGCATCTCAGTCCTTGATGCTCCCATTGGCCCTCCCTTATCCCCAAGCTTTAACCAGAAGGCTGGACCCTCTCGAGGGTTTCCATGATTGAGAGGCCCTTGGGCCAGAACTAACAGATGTGCGCCTGGATTTAGAGCAGACCCAGCTCTCCTCAACTATCTCACCCTTTGAGTTTTCTTTTACTGATAATGGAAATGCCACATTGCTCTCGATCCTACCTCTATTTCTCTTCCCCCAAACATTCCTCTCCCATAAACAACAGAAACAACTGTTTTCCACTCCACAGTCTTCTCTCTTGGGATCCTGGGTATTTCCAGTTAGGGGAGTCAGCTATCATGCTAGCTCCCACCTTCATTCCTCATTTAATCAATTCTTCCTCCAGTTTGTCAAATGTTTCCTTTGCTATGGGGGAGGGTGGAGCAGAGTTGGGGATCCTGGAAGCATTGGGACAACAAGTGTGGAAATCCTTTTAGATTAAAGAGCAAACTAACGGGGATTCCCTGGTGGCACAGTGGTTGAGAATCTGCCTGCTAATGCAGGGGACATGGGTTCGAGCCCTGGTCTGGGAGGATCCCACATGCCACGGAGCAACTAGGCCCGTGAGCCACAACTACTGAGCCTGCGCGTCTGGAGCCTGTGCTCCACAACGAGAGGCCGCGATAGTGAGAGGCCCGTGCACTGCGATGAAGAGTGGCCCCCGCTTGCCACAACTAGAGAAAGCCCTCGCACAGAAATGAAGACCCAACACAGCAAAAATAAATAAATAAATACATAAAAAGCAAACTAACTAAGATGTCCAGTGATGGTAATCTTTTGACTTTTCCTACAGGGCAGAGTTCACAGTTTGGGGGAAAGACAAAGAGAAAGGAGTACTGATTATCCACATCTGGGGTGAATGTGTGTAAAGGTGAGAGAGGGCAGGGAGGAAGTAGGGAACTGGAGAAGTTCCTAATAAACCATAGGAAGAAGACCAAGCTAGGGCTTTGTAGTTTTAGGGGTTACAGAACACGTCCAGCCTGTTATGGCTTGAGATGTTAATTATAGGACCTGTGGATATCAGCAGAGATCTTTTAAAAGAATAACTTAAGTGCCTAAAATCCCCCCAAGAATACAGAACCCGTTTTAGAAATGGCCTTCAAAGACAACAAAAGCCAAATGCGCAAATGCCTTCTACGCAGGGTGGTGCTGGGCAACCAGATCGCTTTCCAGCCTCCCCCCAAACACTGTTGCTAGGAAACCGAAGGGCTATACTTCCATCATCTCCATACTTGCTGGGAGATTGAGTAATTGGTCTCTGGATGTGCGTGTGCTGCTTCCCAAAATATCTCTTTAAAAAGACGTGAGAAGGATGCGGAGCCAGTCGGTAGGATGGTGGAGGGCGGACTGTGTCCTCAGAGGGCAGCGGGTTCCCAAAGTCAGGACTGAAGCGGAGTTGGGCGAGGGGAGGACCCACGTTGGGGATAGAAATGGGGAGCTGTTTACAGGTTTCCCAGATTCTTTCCTATCATCAGCTTTCTTATTTAGGACTGATCTCCTAAGCGGAATCTGGAAATTGGTAGGGACAACTAAAATCTGGAGAGTAATGTGGTTTGCTTTTCATTCTTACTATTGACACAGCAAGGCTAGGAGAAAGATTTTATTTTGTAGATACTTAAAATATAAATGAACAACCTTTATAGTGCTTGATTATAGTTGTGGAACCTCGTTTGTGGGGCAGGGGGCGGGGCGGGGAGTAAGAAATAGGCATGCTGTGGACACACACCCATGCATACATGCACACGGGCCACTGTGATGAAAATGCCTGCTTCACCTGCAGGGAGCCGAAGAAATAGAACATTAGGCCCACAGCTGAGGGTCTCTGGAGGTTAGGAAACCCAGTGATGAGATTTAGCACTGCTCCTAACAGCTACATGACCGTCTGTGACCCTTCTGTGCCTCAGTTTCCTTATCTGTAACCCGACAGGGTTGAGCTAGTCCATCTCCAAAGTACACTCCAAATCTCCACCTTTATTGGAGTCTACATCTAGTCCCACATTCTCCCCAGAGCCAGGGGACAATGTCATATCATTTCTTTGTGGAGGTTTTCAATTCTTTCCGATTAATTATCTGATTGATTTCTGCATTTTTTATTTTTTCCAATATCGATTCAAATTACTTGTTGCTGGAAGTCCTGAAGAGTAGATTTGCAAGTGAAGTAACTTACTTTTAAATTTTATTATTTTCCGTTTTGTTACACTTTTCATACAATACATAATGTGTTCAAACATCCACTTTTAATAGTATCACTTTTTTTTTTAACCAAAGGAAGAGGATGGAAGGAGGCAGGGGGTTCAGGATATATTGACATTATATCCTGATCTTATAAATAAGAACTAAGAATCTGGGGAGTTTTCCTTAAACTCACTGGCTGTATGATTAAGTGTTCTAAAATTCTATCCAGAATTAGGAAACTCACTTTCTAGTTCTGACTCTATCTTCAGCTTCTGGAACCATGACCAGACCCTTCTCTGTAAAATGAGGAAAAAGCCCGTGCTCCCATCCTCATAGGAATGTTAGGAAACAAAATGCCATAATATATGTAAATGCACTTTGGAACGTAGAAAGGGTGCACAGAATGTTCTGCATTCTTTTCACTGTGTGCCTGGGAAATTTATTCATTTATTCAGCAGGCATTTTCTGAGATGCTGCTGCCACCAGGCCCTTGTTAGGTATTGATTCACATGGCATATACCCATGGTCAGTGTCTTCCATCGTCTGTCCTGGCCCACAGTTCTAGGGAGAGGGACCCTCGATTACTACAGATAACTGAATTCTCAACAACTGTACTGTCTGAGTACTAGACCTTCCCCCAGGCTGAACCTTTGCCCAGTATGAAAAATGCTCTTAAACCACTCCCACGAGTGTCTGTCTTACTGTGTTCTCGAACACTCCCAGTGACACAAACCTCAGACACTTTATTTCCTGTGTTAATGAGTGCCAGTGCCTAATCATTGTACAAGCAGATGTTCCTCAGCAAAAACAAATAAAATTAAGCCTGTCTTTAGGTTAGCAAACACCTCCCACCCTGGGCTGAGCGGGCAATTAAGCAATGCTTTTCACCCTTTTTTCTCATCAGAGACGACAAAGCTCTCTGTCCCCTGGAACACCCAAGCCCCCTCATTTTCCTTGTTTTTGAAAGCATCCTGGAGGTTTTGGATGGACCTCGGATATAAGGGCTGTGAGGACCATTAGTTGTCTTGACATCACTGATAACTTATTTTATCAGTGGAGAAGAGGAGACAAACCTTACTTTTAATCTTTCTGATCCCATTAAAAGTTAATTCCTCCTTGTGCCAAGAATGAGCTGAAGCCTGAAGGACAAGGGAGGGAAAATGGGACTTGTGGGCTGGACATTAGCTTTACCAGGCAGAGCTGGGTTCCTTCTTTTGTCCTGGGTATTTGGCAAACGTTCCAGAGGTTTCTGTAGGAGGATGGACATGGGAGGAAGAGCACAAGGAGGTTGTAAAGGGATGCCAAGTAATAATGAATAAGAGTTATTCTGTGTACTCTCAGGAGCTCTGAGCCCATGGGAGGCAGATGTCGTTTCAGCACCAAGAAGCGTTTGCTAAGGAAGCTTTGTAAAATGCAAAATGGCCTGGTGGTGGGGGGAGGCTGGGGGCGGGGGGGTGGGGAGGAGGTCTTCAAATAAATTCCCTTTCACTAGGAAGGGACTCCCTGGCAAGGGTGTCCACAGGATTGCCCTCTGTGGCCCCTCCAGCCCTGTGAATCTGTGATGCTATAGGAGCTCCAGGAGAACCATTCTGATCTATAATCAGCCCTCTACCCTAAAGCCAGAAAGGCCACTGATGGTCTCCAGAAAGTTTTGTCCCCAAACTAAGAAAGCACTGAATAACTTTGCAAAGTGCTGTTTAAAGTCCACTCTAGAAAAGTCCCCAGGTCCAGCTGAATTGAACAAAAATAACTGTCATCCTAAAGGTGCCACAATTCTTTTTATGCTTTTTCGTTTGGCCTCATTGCCTGATTTCCAGCAAGCATGGAAGGAGGTCCTCTCTGAGGGACCCGTAATCTCTTACTTCTGAAGATGTGGATTCTATTTGAAAGGGAAATGGCTTAGTTGTCCAACTGAAAATAAAAGCCCAGCCATTTTTATTTTCACTCATGGTAGCCTCGCCTCTTCTGGAGGCTTGTCTGGGGTCCCCAAACTAAGTCAAGAAGAAAAATCACTCTCCTTTCACGTGGGAACATTTGAAGTCATTTACACGAATAACTTACTTTATGGTTTCAAAACATGGATTAGCTCACCTGAAGCTGGAGAAAAAGCCCATATTAGATAGTTTATAAATAAGATAAAGTATCATTTATATTTATATTTCAATAGTTCTAAGGCTTAGGAAGGTTAAAATGACTTGCCTAGGGTCACACCATCTATGTCTAAGCATCAGTCTACTGTAACTACCTGCCTAGTTTCCTGACCTCTTATCTCAAGCTCCTTAACATTTGTTCATTCAGTCATTCATTCATTCCTCTGTTCACTCATTTGAAAATGATTGAGCACCACCTAAGTGTCAAGAGTCATCCTAGACAGTGAACCAAAGACACTGAAATCTCTGCCTGTGTAAAATTTACATTCTAATTGTAGGAAATGGCCAACAAAAATTTTAATAAATAAAAATAATAATATTGTCACACAAACAAGGGTAAATGGCCAAATACTGCATATAACACACCTGCGGGAGTGTCATGATTTGGGGGAAGACTCTTGGGGACAGAAACAGTAGCTTGTAGCTGTGTTCCCAGTTGCCCATCACTCTCTGCGATTGCACACGGCAATCCTGTAGGACTGAATTTAGGCTCCAGAAGAGGGATCCTGACCCTGGGGCTGTGGGACTTTTAAGTTGCATGATTAAGAGGTACCGGCCCCTCCCCTGTAGTGATCTCGTGCTAGCATTTAATAGCAATGCGGCAGAACTTGAACTCCGATGTATCCAGCCAGCTCGGTTTTCATGGTCACAGGCTGCGTCCAAGACTTGTGGTTGCTCTGCTTGTTATAGCAAGTTAGCTGCAGGCTGCTCTTCATCAGAATCCATGGTTGGAGAGCTACCATGTTCTTCTGCCATAATGGGGAGCTGGAGCCCCAATCTTTCAGTTGATCAGGACTGATTGATTGATTGCTTTCAATACTGGGCCATAATGGGTTTTCACGGAGCTTGGCAGAAAACTTATTTTCTGAGAGAACTTGTAGCTCACTACTTAACTCCTTGGAAACTGATGATTTGCTTTTTAAATCTCTCTAGTACTCCATCTAGCATTCTTGAAAGTTCTAGGCCCTTTTCGGTCTGGCCCATTCTCTGCTGAGTCAAGGCCTAGGGCTAGCGCCAGGTGTTTCTATTTGGATGGTTGAAATTCTGGGGCCAAGCCTTGTCATCCTCAAGAACAATAATTCTCTACCTTAGCTACACGTTAGAAACATCCAGAGGATTTGCGTGCGTGCACACACACACACACACACACACTCTCTCTCTCTCTCTCACGAGCCAGCCTATGTCTTGTCCAACGCAGACTAATAGAAACACGGTGAGGCTTTGGCGTCTACATTTTTCAAAGTTCTCTAAGTGATTCTGATCCACAACAAGAACTGCTCTTGCCAGAAAACTAGGACTGTGTGAAGAGAATCCTCATCTAAATGCAGGAAGAAAGTGTTGAGATTTCCAGGGAAGATGGAAGACGGAACAAGCACACAAGGCTTCCATCTTGTTCACATACACATGCTTGGTGAAATATAACAAAATCTCCAGAAGCCAAAGGAAACTAAAAGCCAAATTAAGGCCTCGTGACTCATCTTGAGAGTAGATAGCCATCATACCTAGTGGATCGAGTGTGAGGGGTTGGTGGCCCTTGCGGGGAGGCTGCAGTGTGTCAGAGGACATCTGTCCTAGAGGCGAGGCTCTCAGCTCTGGCACCAGAGCCACTGGATTGTGATGGACAGTAAATGCGAAGCCCTTCTCGTATTTCCTGGGTATCAATGAACCTTGAGATCCAAAGGATACCCTAGGAAGGGGAGTCACACCCAGTAATTGCTGAGATTGGTTTTGCCCCTGCAGGATGTGGACTTGAGTCAAATATGGCCTGATTTAAAGGAAATGAAGAAAGCGGCATTTCCCATGCATAGGCTTGTATCTACAAATCCATACGTACCTGCTACAGGAGAAGAGGCTGTAGTTGTCCATAGGGAGGTTGTCATAGCATCTGTGTGACTTTAAAATCAGTGTATACAATGGGATGTGTATGTACCAATATAGCCTATACACTAGAAGTGATTAGATATCATGACGTATCTAGTGATACACGGATGTACTATAGATGACATACGCAGTGCCCATGTGAGAAGTGACTTTAGTAGTTAACTGGTATTTAAAATAATGTTATCAATATCACATGGTTTGCTAATTAGGATAAGGGACATAGATTTTTGTATGCATGTGAAGTGACTGATCCCGAAGATTGAATATTTATTAGGATTATTGTACAAGTGTCATCATTCCTGCATGAAGGAGGCAGAAGAATCTGGCAAAGCCCAGCTCTCTAAGGCCAGGAATGCAGCTCTCAGTGACCAGAGCTCCCTGGGTCTTCCGTTGTCCCTCCCTGTCACCTGAACAGAGGCCAGGCTGGTCCTGGCATCAGTACATCTTTGCATCTGTGACTTCCATGCAAGGTCAGGCAAGGGAAGTTTCTGGGCCTACATGGCAGGCTTGTAATAAATCATTGCTTGTTGGGTGAATTTGGTCTGAACCTGGCAATCCTTGTGAAGCACCACCTGTAGATGGCAGGTGGGATGGGATGTTTAGCTCTCATATAGCTCTAACCATGGGAGCCTAATGAAGACCCTGACATTCAGGAAACACAGATTCGCAGAGAGATAGTCTCACATCACTGAAAGCCTCAGAACCCGCTGCTAAGCAGCTGCTTCCACTGTAGGCTCCCCCTCCCCGAGGCTGATGAGTGGTGGGAAGAGGGAAAAGGAGTAATGGGTCTAGGAAAGCACCAAAGACCTTGCCAGATTTGGGGCCAAATTCTTACCTCATCCCTAGTGACCGAAATCCCTACACTCCAGGTTTAACTTCCTAGAAACTCTCTAGCCTCCTGGAACCTTGAATCTTGGCATTAGATCCCACTGATAAGCCCATTCCTACAGGGCTGGGATGTTGAATTGTTTTTACCAGTCTCTGAGGGGCCTGGAGCCCAGACTCTCAACACCATGCCACGTGGTGAGCCCAAACCCCAGCTGCAGGCTTCTGTGGGCCAGCCAGGTGCCTGCATTTCTGCCTATTGCCTGGAGTGGAAACCCCTGAGTTCCTCCCTTGTTTTCAGGATTCAATGACTACCTTTCTGGCAAGTAGTAAACACTACATTTGCTGGTCAATTTCTTTTGACCTAACTTTTTGGCAAGTTCCTTAACTCTCAGTGCCTCTGTTTTCTCATCTGTAAACTGCGGATAATAGTACCTACCTCCCAGTGTTGACGTAAGAGCTGGGTGAGTTAACATACTGTAGAGGTTTAAATGGCGGCCTTCAAAAAGATATGTCCACGTAGTAATCCCTGGAACCTGGGAACGTGACCTGATAAGGCAAAAGAGTGAGGGAGAGCTTTTCCTGGATTATCCCTGGTGGGCCTTAAATGCAACCACACGTATCCTTCCAAGCCACACACACAGAGGAGAGGACACAGGAAGAAGAGGAGAAGGCAATGTGGCCGCCGAGGCAGAGATTGGAGTGATGCGGCCACAAGCCAAGGAACATCTAGAGCCCCCAGAGGCTGGAACAGGTAAAGAACAGATTCTCCCCGAGGGTCTCCAGAGGGAGTGCAGCCCCGCCGACACTTCACTTTCAGACCTCTGGCCTTCAGAACTGTGAGAGAACACATTTCTGTTGTTTTAAGCCACTCAGTGTGTGGTAATTTGTTACAGCAAGAACACAACATACATAACACCCTGGCATGCAGTAAGCATTTGTTCTATTAGCCAATTTGTTCTAAAGGTAAGGATGCCTGTTTGAATGAGGTTGTTAATCACAATACCTCAGAAGTGTTGTTCCTAGCCAAACAATTAGGCATCCTCAAGAGTGAACTAAAAAAGTGTATCTGAGGGAGAAAATGAGAGAGGGTCTACAGAACAGCAGGCAGGGCTCTGGAAAACTTGACTTCAGGTTTGGAATTTAACTGATTACTGATTATAAACATACAAATAATAAGAATATAAAAACGTTGTCTGGTAGAGGTGTAGATCTTTAATAATCCAAATAATCCACTGGCCAAGGCATCAGTGGTTTAACTTTTGTTCTTTAATCCTGTTGCTTTGAGTGGGATACACACTTCAATCCCACAGCAACAATACATGTTCGTACTTGGATTTTTAGACGAGCTGTTTTCCTCCCTTACACAGCTTTGAATTCCCCAAGTTTCTGCTGAGTTTAACTGGGTTGTATTTTTTGCAGTACGCGGGCCTCTCACTGTTGTGGCCTCTCCCGTTGCGGAGCACAGGCTCCGGACGCGCAGGCTCAGCGGCCATGGCTCACGGGCCCAGCCGCTCCGCGGCATGTGGGATCTTCCCGGACCGGGGCACGAACCCATGTCCCCTGCATCGGCAGGCGGACTCTCAACCACTGCGCCACCAGGGAAGCCCTGGGTTGTATTTTTTTAACTCAAGGAAAATATACCTGAGCCAGTAAGAGGGGTTTTCACGGGCAAAGTTCCTGAGGAGTTTGATTCGAGGACAGTCTGCTGGCAAACTCTACATTCCTGAAGCCTCCATCAGGTATGCTGCCCAGAAGCCTTCTGTGCCTCTCAGAGGAGATGGAGGGGAAACGGTCAGAAAGTGGGAAACACGACTGTGACTCTGAGAAATACAAATGTGGGTGGGCTGCTCTGATGGCCGGGAAGAGACAGGCTGCCGGATCCCTGTGAAACCACCCTTCTTTTGTCCTCCTTCACCTTTTAGGAAACACTGGTTAACAGAGAGACCGAGAGGATGTGGCATTTCCTATTTGGCTACCTCTGCTCCTGGGTCATTATGATTCTCAAAGCTGCCCCAACCCTAGGCCACGATTCACAACATTTCTTTTATGGTAGGTTTCTTAGGTCTGATCTGTTAGAAATCCTGGTGATTCTGTCTGTTCACCCTGTGCTGTCTCACATGGTAGTCATGCGCCCCGTGTGGCTATTTAAATGTAAACTAATTGAAATGAGATCACATTTAAAATTCAGCTCTTAGTCTCACTGGCCGCAGGTCAAGTGCCTACTGGCCATATTGGACAGTGCGGATAAAACATTTCTATCATTGTAGAAAGTTCTACTGGGCAGTGATGTTCTAGTTATCCAAGATAGAAGGTGAAAATGTCAGGTTATGGAGGGCTCAGCCAGGGAACTTGTACTCTCGTTGCTTCAACTGCTGAACACGGCAGTCACCTGCAGTGACCTTATCTAACGTACATACATACGTACAGACAGACAAAAGAGCACACCATGCCTTGTGAAAACTCTAGTAATCATCATGTCACTTTTAGTGTCTCTTTTAGAGGATGTTATTTATTTTAAGACATCATTTTTATTAGTACACTGTAGTACAAGAGACTTTCCATGTCAGGTTGAGAGAAGCTGGTCACATGATTTACAAACAAAACTTTTTTTTTTTTTTGAACACTGATATTCTGGTGTCACTTTGAAATCAGCCAAGATGCAGTGGGTCTTAATAAAGCAATGGACCTCCAAACAGATTGCAAAACAAGAACCAGTAACTATCGGCACAGAGACGTCACATTAAAAGGAAAATAAAGCAAATGAAAAGGGAGTTTCAAATACCAGGTCACGATGAAAGGGGCAATATATCTTCAGAGAGGTATTGAAATGTGTGTGTGGATACGGCCCGGATATATACAAACATCTCTCCAGGTACAGAAGCAAATGCAGAGACTGTCCACACCTCTAGGCAGATTTGTTAGTGATGGATAATGATTAATGAACGCAGGGAGCAATATTTCACCATAATTTGGTCATTTATCAAGGGATTATATATTCAAAATCCACATTTAATTCAAAGACCTTGTATTTAAACATTTCCAGTGTTTTTTTTTTTTTTTTTTTTTTACATTTTTAAAGCAATAGGAAGATATACAACTTGCAAAATGTAGGCCTTTACATTTCATTTTCTCCAAATTTTTTTTCCAGTTCAAACCTGTGGCAATTAGCAGCTTTAGTTATGCTTGCTCCAGCATGTTGGACATTCGGCCAACCTTCACTCAGGATCATTTTCATTAATGTACAGACCAAAGAAATAAAACAAACACAGACCTGGCCTAGAATGCATAGACTAAAAAAAATGACATCCCATGTTTTCCCATTGTGTCTCCTGAGACGTATGTTAAGATGGCAAAAGAGTTGCTTGGTTGCTCTTGTGAAATTCACAGTGTTTTGCCTGCAACACATATACATATATATATATATATATATTTTTGCTTCGCTTTGTGTCTGTGATGAATGGAGCAAAGAAATATATATATAAATAAATAAATACTTAAATAAAGGTAAAAGGAAAAAAAAGGAAATAAATACAAAAATTAAGGATATTCGAGAACTTTTGACTTATAGCAGCAGTGATTCATTCCAGCCCTGACAAACGAGAAAATACCCCTTCATATGCTGTCATATTTCGCTACAAATCCCTCCCACCGCAAATTCTTTAGAATAGCATTTGCTGTCTCAACCGCGGAGTCTCAGCATCCCACCATGACGAATTGTGAGGAAACGGCTTTAACTGCTCACTTAGCCACCTGAGTAGGTGCGCCACCGGCCATCCCCCTAGTGAGATTTTCGGTAGCAGTGATATAGGGCCAAACCGAAGCTCCACACTGGAAACAAAAGTCCTCAAATGGGAAAAAAAAAGAAAAGGAAGAGCAAGGGAATTGAGACTACGTGTGTCTGCAGTCATTTATTTAATTAGATACACAATTTAAAGCTATTGGCATTATAGAAGGTCCAATTTACAAAAGGGTAAGTTTAAAAAAAGAAGTCTATTCCTGACTTCTACCCCCTGACAACAGGGGATCCTGTTGTCATGGCTCTTTGCAAAGGCCAGCATTTTACACTGCTGCCTCTTGCATTCCGCTAGGATGTGGGAATTCCTAAGAGTCACTCGCCTCGCCGTGGAGTCTTGGATTCTCACCTTTGGCCTTCAAGACACTGGGCTCCCAACAGTCCAGTTCTCTTCTGGAATGCTTGGACTCTGAACACAAGTGTAAAGGGGTCACAGTGGGACAGGTGAGCATAATACAAATAAATGTGCAAAAGGATTTAAAAAAGAATCAGTTTTCCTTTTCTGGACCTTTACATAAGGAGATATATTTCCGGCTGCATTTTCCTTTGCAGGGAGCCAGAGGAAGGACTCAATGTAGTGGGATGGTTTTGATTTAGTTGTTTTGTGATAATGTGTTTGGGAAGCACATTATCTTAAATATGTCTTCCACCCATGCGGTATTGCAGAGAGTCGAAAAGTGTGATGGGGTCCTACCCACATGGAGAAAGGAAGCATGAACAGCAACATGACTTTAAAAAAGTTTTGGTTATTTAGCAGATTTTAAGCAAATTATTCATACTGCACCCTCCTTACAATTATCTCTATTACTGTGTGCCTATAAATTTATACATACGCTCACAAACACACTATGCATGTGTGTTTGTCTATGTATAAATCTAGTATTTATAACACACATATAAATACATGGAAATACCACAGGGAGCGCCGATGTGAACATATAATATGAATTCTGATATAGTCTTTTATAGCATAGTTCAAAATGTCTTCTAAATAAGCCTGATTATGACACTGGTTCATTGTACAAGGATTTCGCTGAAGCTATGAGCATGATTATATGTCATGAGATCTCAGCTGCTTGCATCTCACATATTTCATTTTGCTCTTCTAACTTCATATCCTGCTTCATGAATTGGTTAGCGTGCTTTCTCTCCTGGACTGCTTGTGTATCTTAGGGTCTCTAGTGGACCAAATCATGAACATCAGAGTCAGAGTACCTAGATGAAGTCCCAGAGGTGCCTGGAGAGTACTAGCATGCCATTTAACTTCTCCAACTCCCAATTTCCTCACCGTTAAAAAATGGGAATCATTTGCCAACATATGTGAAAAGTGTTTGGGAAACTATTAAACAATGTATAAATGGAAGCAACTGTCAGGATGAGCTCAGGCTAGAGAATTAGGTTTGTCACCACTCCTGTCGTAGTGTTTAATGAATTTGATGGCAGGCCCTATTCTGTGATCTTTACACTGCAGAATGAGGATGCCCTTTTTCTAAATATTACAAGAGCATGAGAAGAGGGGATTGTGGAGGAACAGGGATGGAGACTTGAAGATAGTCTGTGGTTCCTTCGGTTACTTTAAAAGCAATCTGGGATTCTTTCAATGCGAGACGTCTCTGTGATCAGTACATACGCTTGAGACAACAGAGGGAAAAAATGAATAATAATCAGCAATATAAATAACTATAAAACTTTGCACTTGCATAGAACCTTTCATTTCAAGACCTTGAGGGACTTGTCAGAAGGTAAAGAGACATTTTGTTTTTCTTTTTTCCTTCAGAGGAAAACACAACACTGGAAGGGGAAGGGAATGCTCCCATCCTCTCATCTGCTTTAAACAAATCCTTGCTCTAAAACTGCACAGCCCTCCTTGAATGTGACCCCTTAGAGTATTACCTCCTTTGCTCTCTGTTAAAATAAAACAAGTAACTTGCAGCTTCTTCCCCCAGAGCAGCTGGCCAGTCGCACAGAATAACAAACCTGTGTAGGTTTTCAGGTCATGACTGACGGAATCTAGAAAAGTTCTGTACAAATCTGCTGCTTCTTACTGCTTCACAGGGTGCCACAGTGTTTTAACAGTACCATGGGCCCTTAATGGGATATATACGTGCAGGTATATATCATGGAGATATGGCTTTCGTTATATTATTATGTGTGTTCTGGAGGGTTTTTGGTCACCGACAAAGAGAACAATTCAACTCCCATGTCTCATAGGCAGCACAGAACCTGAAAGGACTATGGGCATCGCCTTGTCCAACCCCCTTCACTTGACAGCAGATGCTACGGGATTTCCTTTTGTTCTCTGTTAATGGACTCTTTTGATTTTTTGAGAACTGGCTTTCAGTGTCTAGAATGGAAAATAAGGTGCTTCAGTAACTAAGGGCACAAGCAAAACTTAAACAGAGCAATTGCACCTTCAGAAACAAATATGAAATAAAATGACCTAAGTTGAATTCAAATCACTCCCTTTCAATCTGGCTCGTGTTATAAAGATGTCGAGTTAGCAAAATTCCCCTCACAGAGGGTAGCAAGTTTTCTTGAGGAACAGAAAAATGTTTCTTCCTTGGTATAACTGATCACCCAGATAACTGTAAATTTCTATTTAAATTTACAACCTCTTTTCGCAAAACCTGTGGCTATGCCCAGAAGCACACCTCCAAAGCTTGGCCCCTGGGCACAGTGTCCCATGGGTATGTTGTGCCTAAGGTTTTGTTTTTACTTTCTTTTAAAATGCAGTGAAAAGAACAAAACAGCATATTGACAATGGAGTACATTTAGAATGAGACCACTCTCCCAACCAGAGCCCAGAGCAAGGTCTCGGCCTGTGTACACTGAACATCAATGCCTGTGATACCCCCAGGGTGGGTGAGGTCTCCTGTCCCTTGGGGGTTGATTTTGCCCTTCTCACAGGGCCACAGTGGGTGCGACATGGTGGAGGATAGCCAGGTTTCAGGGACCATATTTGTTAAAACCCATCGCCACCATACGACCCAGAGACATTTATACTCAGCTGATGAATTCCATTAGCTTCCCCTAATTATATAAGTTATACCTTTTATGGATCTGCTCTACATATCTGGGGCACGACGTCTGGAGCGGTAGTTTCTGCACACAAGATATTTTTATCGACAAAGACCATGCACAATTTTGCTTGCACAGTTAAAAGGACAGGTGGGGTGGAGGCTAGGGGTTGGAAGGAAGTGCTATCTGAAAAGTTCACTGTAAGAGAAACTTGCCTCCAAATTTAGAGCTTGTCCTATCTTTTCCAAGTCCTTGGCTTTCCCACCTGACCCTGAAATGATCGCTGGACAAGAATCCACCTCCTTTCAACTGAACTTGACACAGGCTCAGTGGATAACACTTGGAAAAACAAACCAGCGCCATCACCGTGGCCCACGAAGACAAGACTGTCGGAACGTGTGATGTACCATCTTACCTCCCGGAAGCCATCTTTTCTCTGTTCTACACTCTAGTGTTTCCGGTGATGGGAAAAGAATAGTCCATGGCACAGAGTTCAACAGTCTTTTTACTCCTCAGAAATGTCCTCGGGGGAAGGTGCCGAATACACTGTTCCCAGCTAACAGTCGCTGGGTTTTCTTAAGTTGGGACTGACGCCAGCCGATCTCAATGGTTGTCTTTGTTCTTCCCATACTGCGGTTTATAATAAATCTTCTTTCTCTCTGGTTTTAATCTCCCAAAGATAGAGGCTTCCCAGATTGAACACAAGTTTTCCTTTTTCATACCCAGGCTTAAGCCATCCCAAACAATAAGAACAGTAATAATAATAAATAAATAGAAGTGAATCCATAGAAACTCTCGATGTCTGTACAGCAGAAGTGACAAAGTTTAAGTCAAATATTTGTTTTCCCTTTTTTTCATCCACATCAAAGGCAGGAATACAACAAGGCATTGTTAGTTGTGGTGGGCAAACCGGAGTGTCTGCTGATATAACAAATTAGGTTTGTTAAGGCCTTTGTCTATGCAGAGTTAATAGTAATGCAGAAGCCAGATTGATTAAAAAGGAAAGGGTGAGGATTGTGAAGCAGGGAAGACAAAAAACAAAGGAAGGAAAAACAAACAAACAAAAAAAACTAGGGAATAAACCAAGGGAGATGGAAAGAGAGAAAGAGATAATGCCAAAAAGAAGTCCATACTGTGTCTACGGATGGAGAAGTACACATTGCTTCCCTCGGAAAGCTTCTCGGTGTCTTTGTAGTTAATACTGTCAGAGCGAAGAACAGCAGATTGACGGCATCCAGCGGCAGTTAAAAGACGTTCATCCTCTCGGCCCAACTGAGGAGGTGCTTTGGGAAGGATTGGTCTGGGGGAAAGGGCCCTAGCCTAGTATATCCAGGTAGACCGGAGATGCCTTGGCCAAGTTCTGAAGGAGGGTGTGGATGCCCTTGATGTTCTTCCTCATGTGGGGCTCTCGCTGCCAGCACCCCAGCATCAGCTCATAGACTTCCTGGGGGCACGTTCGAGGTCGCTGCAAGACTCGGCCTTGAGTGATGCATTCTATCACCTGGACGGGACGGAGAGCAAAGATAGGGTCAGACCAGAGGAAAAACAATGTGGATACAATAAATGTCAGTACGAAGAGAGGGCTGCTTTAAAGAAACCCACTCAGTGTTTACTTTTTTTCAGAGGCAAGAGAGTGACTGTTCTAGGTTGGTATGTCATGGTTAATTTGATGGGTTTATATTCATTTTTCAAGCCACACTGATTTCACCAAACTGCTAGAGAAATAATTCATCTATATGGAATGCTCCCAAAGCACACCCTGGAATTCCAATGTTTTACTGGCCTGAGATGGGACCAGGGTCACTTTTGTGTCAGGGTGCTAACTGGCCAGGGAACCCCAGGGTACAGAAATGAGCGGTCATTTTGGATAATGGAATTGGATAAAAGACAGACGTGGGCCTGAAGAAGTGAGGTGCTTGACCAAGAAGTGATGCCTCAAATATAGACATATTTGCAAACAGATTAGAAAAGGAAAATAAAATGTTTGAGTTTTTCACTAGAAGTAAATGTTCTAGTGAAATATGCAAAAAGGAGAGAAGCTTGAAACCTTAATGGAATAATACCAGAAAGCTAGCTGGACTCTAAGGGTACCGGAAAGCCACATCTGCTATCAATTTACTAGATGAACAGCACGAAATGACTCCTGGGTCCCAATGCCAGAGGATCACAGGCGCGTCAGCAAATGCTGTGCTTTTCTCTTTCTAGAACTCTTAAATTTGGAGAGTGACTATAATTTGGCCATGAAATTTAGGTACATGGCAGGCCGTTTGGGAGGTGCTTCTCCCAACAAAGCCACAGGAGAGCGTGTGGGATCCAGCCCGGGGATGCCTCTCTGTGTCAGCTCTCTAGGGGTCTTGCTGCCACCTGCCACTCACCTCGTTGTTTGACAGCTGGTACCAGGGCTGTTTGCCATATGTGAAGATCTCCCACAACACGACCCCCAGGCTCCAGACGTCACTTTCGGTGGTGAACTTCCTGTACATGATGCTCTCTGGAGGCATCCAGCGAATGGGCAGCATCGTGTGGCCACCGACCTGGCAGAAAAGGGGTAAGCAAGGTGGCATCAGTTCCCACCATCAGAAGAAAAGGTTTGGAAGGGAGATGTGGGGGACATTTTTTTCCCTTTCCTTTATTTGTATTTATTAATTTTAATTGTTTATAAAACATAAGGGAAAGACGATTGGTTTATAATCTCAAGCAACAGAGACAGAGGGCAAAGAGTGGTCAAAGGATTTTTCTCACATTTTTGCAATTCTCTCTTTCTCACAACTAGACAGGAGCAGAGATGGTGATTGGGTGGATATTCATCCTGTATGAAACACAGACAGGGCTTCCCTGGTGGCGCAGTGGTGGAGAGTCCGCCTGCCGGTAAAGGGGACACGGGTTCGTGCCCCGGTCCGGGAAGATCCCACATGCCGCGGAGCGGCTGGGCCCGTGAGCCATGGCCGCTGAGCCTGCGCGTCCGGAGCCTGTGCTCCGCAACGGGAGAGGCCGCAACAGTGAGAGGCCCGCGTACCGAAAAAAAAACAAAACAAAAAACAGACACACCTACTTTCTGGTATGAGGATGACTTGATCTTGTAATTAACAAGATAACTTTGGTCAGGATAACAAGTAGAGAGTTTTGCATCCAAAATGACCCACCGAGGGACTCTGCTTCCTTAGCAAGGCCAGAGCTTCCTTCCACTTTAAAGTGTAAGGAGCGCACACAGAGCTGCCTTGAACATGCTTACCACAACCCAGCAATGGGCAGGGCAGAAATGATTATTCACATGTTACAGAAGGGGCAACTGAGTTTCAGGTTGCTATGGATACAAAGAAGTCCAGTCTTTGGAATTTCATCTAGTACAGGAAACTTCAACTGAGCTTATTTACAAAAGTAAATAAGCAGGAGGAGCTTCAAGATGGTGGAAGAGTAAGACGCAGAGATCACCTTCCTCCCACAGATACATCAGAAATACATCTACACATGGAACAGCTCCTACAGAACACCTTCTGAACGCTGGCAGAAGACCTCAGACCTCCCAAAAGGCAAGAAACTCCCCACATACCTGGGTAGGGCAAAAGAAAAAAGAATAAACACAGACAAAAGGATAGGGACGGGACCTGCACCAGTGGGAGGGAGCTGTGAAGGAGGAAAGGTTTCCACACACTAGGAAGCCCCTTCGTGGGCGGAGACTGCGGGTGGCGGAGGGGGAAGCTTCGGAGCTGCGGAGGAGTGCACAGCAACAGGGATGCGGGGGGCAAAGCGGAGAGATTCCCGCACAGAGGATTGGTGCTGACCAGCACTCACCAGCCCGAGAGGCTTCTCTGCTCACCCGCTGGGGCGGGCGGGGCTGGGAGCTGAGGCTCGGGCTTCTGGCGGCGTGAACACAGCCTGCAGGGGGTTAGTGCACCACGGCTAGCCGGGAGGGAGTCCGGGAAAAGGTCTGGAGCTGCCGAAGACGCAAGAGACTTTTTCTTCCCTCTTTGTTTCCTGATGCACGACGAGAGGGGATTAAGAGAGCTGCTTAAAGGAGCTCCAGACACGGGCGCGAGCCGCGGCTAAAAGCGCGGACCCCAGAGACGGGCATGAGACGCTAAGGCTGCTGCTGCCGCCACCAAGAAGACTGTGTGCAAACACAGGTCACTATTCACACACCTCCCCGCCCCCCGGAGCCTGTGCAGCCCACCACTGCCAGGGTCCTGTGATCCAGGGACAACTTCCCCGGGAGAACACACGGCACGCCTCAGGCTGGTGCAACATCAAGTCGGCCTCTGCCACCGCAGTCTCGCCCTGCATCCATACCCCTCCCTCCCCCCGGCCGGAGTGAGCCAGAGCCCCTGAATCTGCTCCTTTAACCCAGTCCTGTCTGAGCGAAGAACAGACGCCCTCAGGCGACCTACATGCAGAGGCGGGTCCAAATCCAAAGCTGAACCCCGAGAGCTGTGTGAACAGAGAAGAGAAAGGGAAATCTCTCCCAGCAGCCTCAGGAGCAGCGGATGAAATCACCACAGTTAACTTGATGTACCGCATCTGTGGAATACCTGAATAGACAATGAATCATCCCAAATTGAGGAGGTGGACTGTGGGAGCAATTATATATATAGTTTTTTCCCTTTTTCCTTTTTGTGAGTGTGTATGTGTATGCTTCTGTGTGTGATTTTGTCTGTATAGCTTTGCTTTTACCATTTGTCCTAGGGTTCTGTGTGTCCGTTTTTTTGTTTGTTTGTTTTTTAGTGAAGTTTTCAGTGCTTGTTATCATTGGTGGATTTGTTTTTTGGTTTGGCTATTCTTTCTTTTTCTTTAATTACTTAAAAATTTTTTTTATAATAACCTTCCTTCCTTCCTTCCTTTCTTCCTTCCTTTCTTCCTTCCTTCCTTCCTTCCTTCCTTCCTTCCTTCCTTTCTTCTTTCTTTCTTCCTTTCTTCTTTCTTTCTTTCTTTCTTTCTTTCTTTCTTTCTTTCTTTCTTTCTTTCTTTCTTTCTTTCTTTCTTTCTTTCCTTCTTTCTTTCTCCCTTTTATTCTGAGCCGTGTGGATGACAGGCTCTTGGTGCTCCAGCCAGGTGTCAGGGCTGTGCCTCTGAGGTGGGAGAGCCAAGTTCAAGACATTTGTCCACAAGAGACCTCGCAGCTCCACGTAATATCAAACGGCGAAAATCTCCTAGAGATCTCCATCTCAATGCCAAGAAGCAGCTCCACTCAACGACCAGCAAGCTACAGTGCTGGACACTCTATGCCAAACAACTAGCAAGACAGGAACACAACCCCACCCATTAGCAGAGAGGCTGCCTAAAATCATAATAAGTCCACAGACACCCCAAAACACCACCAGACGTGGACCTGCCCACCAGAAAGACAAGATCCAGCCTCATCCACCAGAACACAGGCACCAGTCCCCTCCACCAGGAAGCCTACACAACCCACTGAAGCAACCTTAGCCACTGGGGGCAGACACCAAAAACAATGGGAACTACGAACTTGCCACCTGCAAAAGGAGATCCCAAACCCAGTAAGTTAAGCAAAATGAGAAGACAAAGAAAGATGAAGAAGCAAGGTAAAAACCCACCACACGTAACAAATGAAGAGGAAATAGACAGTCTACCTGAAAAAGCACTCAGAATAATGATAGTAAAGATGATCCAAAATCTTGGAAATACAATGGACAAAATACAAGAAACGTTTAATGAGGACCTAGAAGAACTAAAGAGCAAAGAAACAATCATGAACAACACAATAAATGAAATTAAAAATTCTCTAGAAGGGATCAATAGCAGAATAACTGAGGCAGAAGAATGGATAAGTGACCTGGAAGATAAAAGAGTGGAAATAACTACTGCAGAGCAGAATAAAGAAAAAACAATGAAAAGAATTGAGGACAGTCTCAGAGACCTCTGGGAGAATATTAAACACACCAACATTTGAATTATAGGGGTCCCAGAAGAAGAGGAGAACAAGAAAGGGACTGAGAAAATATTTGAAGAGATTATAGTTGAAAACTTCCCTAGTATGGGAAAGGAAATAATTAATCAAGTCCAGGAAGCACAGAGAGCCCCATACAGGATAAATCCAAGGAGAAACACGCCAAGACACATATTAATCACACTATCAAAAATTAAACACAAACAAAAAATATTAAAAGCAGCAAGGGAAAAACAACAAATAACATACAAGGGAATCCCCATAAGGTTAACAGCTGATCTTTCAGCAGAAACTCTGCAAGCCAGAAGGGAGTGGCAGGACATATTTAAAGTGATGAAAGGGAAAAACCTACAACCAAGATTATTCTGCCCAGCAAGGATCTCATTCAGATTAGAGAGAGAAATTAAAACCTTTACAGACAAGTAAAAGCTAAGACAATTCAGCACCACCAAACCAGCTTTACAACAAATGCTAAAGGAACTCATCTAGGCAGGAAACACACGAGAAGGAAAAGACATACAATAGCAAACCCAAAACAATTAAGAAAATGGTAATAGGAACATACATATCGATAATTACCTTAAATGTAAATGGATTAAATGCTCCAACCAAAAAAAAATAGACTGGCTGAATGGATACAAAACAAGACCCGTATATATGCTGTCTACAAGAGACCCATTTCAGACATAGGGACACATACAGCCAGAGTGAGGAGATGGAAAAAGATATTCCATGCAAATGGAAATCAAAAGAAAGCTGGAGTAGCAATTCTCATATCAGACAAAATAGACTTTAAAATAAAGACTATTACAAGAGACAAGGAAGGACACTACATAATGATCAAGGAATCAACCCAAGAAGAGGATATAACAACTGTAAATATCTCTGCACCCGAAATAGGAGCACCTCAATACATAAGGCAAATACTAACAGCCATAAAAGGGGAAATTGACAGTAATACAATCATAGTAGGGGACTTTAACACCCCACTTTCACCAATGGACAGATCATCCAAAATGAAAATAAATAAGGAAACAGAAGTTTTAATGATACATTAAACAAGATGGACTTAACCGATATTTATAGGACATTCTATGCAAAAACAACAGAATACACTTTTTTCTCAAGTGCTCATGGAACATTCTCCAGGATAGATCATATCTTGGGTCACAAGTCAAGCCTTGGTAAAATTAAGAAAATTGAAATCGTATCAAGAAACTTTTCTGACCACAACGTTATGAGACTAGATATCAATTACAGGAAAAAAATCTGTAAAAAATACAAACACATGGAGGATAAACAATACACTATTTAATAACCAAGAGATCACTGAAGAAATCAAAAAGGAAATCAGAAAATACCTAGAAACAAATGACAATGAAAACACAACGACCCAAAACCTATAGGATGCAGCAAAAGCATTTTTAAGAGGGAAGTTTATAGCAATACAATCCTACCTTAAGAAACAAGAAACATCTCAAAAAGACAACCTAACCTTAAACCTAAAGCAATTAGAGAAAGAAGAACAAAAAAACCCCAAAGTTAGCAGAAGGAAAGAAATCATAAAGATCAGATCAGAAATAAATGAAAAAGAAATAAGTGAAATGATAGCAAAGATCAATAAAACTAAAAGCTGGTTCTTTGAGAAGATAAACAAAATTGATAAGCCATTAGGCAGACTCAAAAAGAAGAAAAGGGAGAAGACTCAAATCAATAGAATTAGAAATGAAAAAGGAGAAGTAACAACTGACACTGCAGAAATACAAAGGATCACGAGCACTTACTACAAACAACTATATGCCAATAAAATGGACAACCTGGACGAAATGGATACATACTTAGAAACGCAGAACCTTCCAAGACTGAACCAGGAAGAAATAGAAAATATGAACAGACCAATCACAAGCACTAAAATAGAAAACGTGATTAAAAACCTTCCAACAAACAAAAGCCCAGGACCAGATGGCTTCACAGGTGAATTCTATCAAACATTTAGAGAAGAGCTAACACCTATCTTTCTCAAACTCTTCCAAAATATAGCAGAGGGAGGAGGACTCCCAAACTCATTCTATGAGACCACCATCACCCTGACACCAAAACCAGACAAAGATGTCACAAAAAAAGAAAGCTACAGACCAATATCACTGATGAACATAGATGCAAACGTCTACAACAAAATACTAGCAAACAGAATCCAACAGCACATTAAAAGGATCATACACCATGATCAAGTGGGGTTTATCCCAGGAATGCAAGGATTCTTCAATATACGCAAAGCAATCAACGTGATACACCATATTAACAAATTGAAGGAGAAAAACCATATGATCATCTCAATAGATGCAGAGAAAGCTTTTAACAAAATTCAACACCCATTTATGATAAAAACCCTTCAGAAAGTAGGCATAGAGGGAACTTACCTCGACATAACAAAGGCCATATATGACAAACCCACAGCCAACATCATCCTCAATGGTGAAAAACTGAAAGCATTTCCACTAAGATCAGGAACAAGACAAGGTTGCCCACTCTCACCAGTATTATTCAACATAGTTTTGGAAGTTTTAGCCACAGCAATCAGTGAAGAAAAAGAAATAAAAGGAATCCAAATCGGAAAAGAAGAAGTAAAGCTGTCACTGTTTACAGATGACATGATACTCTACATAGAGAATCCTAAAGATGCTACCAGAAAACTACTAGAGCTAATCAATGAATTTGGTAAAGTAACAGAATACAAAATTAATGCACAGAAATCTCTTGCATTCCTATACACTAATGATGAAAAATCTGAAAGTGAAATTAACAAAACACTCCCATTTACCATTGCAACAAAAAGAATAAAATACCTAGGAATAAACCTACCTTAGGAGACAAAAGACATGTGTGCAGGAAATTATAAGACACTGATGATAGAAATTAAAGATGATACAAATAGATGGAGAGATATACCATGTTCTTGGATTGGAAGAATCAACATTATGTAAATGACTATACTACCCAAAGCAATCTACAGATTGAATGCCATCCCTATCAAACTACCACTGGCATTTTTCACAGAACTAGGACAAGAAATTTCACAATTTGTATGGAAACACAAAAGACCCCGAATAGCCAAAGGAATGATGAGAAAGTAAAACAGAGCTGGAGGAAACAGGCTCCCAGACTTCGGACTATACTACAAAGCTACAGTAATCAAGACAGTATGGTACTGGCACAAAACCAGAAATATAGATCAATGGAACAGGATAGAAAGCCCAGAGATAGACCCATGCACATATGGTCACCTTATCTTTGAAAAAGGAGTCAAGCATATACAATGGAGAAAAGACAGCCTCTTCAATAAGTGGTGCTGGGAAATCTGGACAGCTACATGTAAAAGTACGAAATTAGAACACTCCCTAACACCATGCACAAAAATAAACTCAAAATGGATTCAAGACCTAAATGTAAGGCCAGACACTTTCAAACCCTTAGAGGAAAACATAGGCAGAACACTTTATGACATAAATCACAGCAAGATCCTTTTTGACCCACCTCCTAGAGAAATGGAAAGAAAAACAAAAATAAACAAATGGGGCCTAATTACACTTAAAAGCTTTTGCACAGCAAAGGAAACCATAAACAAGAGGAAAAGACAACTCTCAGAAAGGGAGAAGATATTTGCAAATGAAGCAACTGACAAAGGATTAATCTCCAAAATTTGCAAGCAGCTCATGCAGCTCAATATCAAAAAAACAAACAACCCATTCCAAAAATGGGCAGAAGTCCTTAATAGATATTTCACCAAAGAAGATATACAGATTGCCAAAAAAACACATGAAAGACTGCTCAACATCATTACTCATTAGAGAAATGCAAATCAAAACTACAATGCGATATCATCTCACATGGGTCAGAATGGCCATCATCAAAAAATGTACAAACAATAAATGCTGGAGAGGGTGTGGAGAAAAGGGAACTCTCTTGCACTGTTGGTGGGAATGTAAATTGATACAGCTACTATGGAGAACAGTATGGAGGTTCCTTAAAAAACTAAGAGTAGAACTACCATACGACCCAACAATCCAACTACTGGACATATACCCTGAGAAAACCATAACTCAAAAAGAGTCATGTTCCACAATCTTCATTGCAGCACTATTTACAATAGCCAGGACGTGGAAGCAACCTAAGTGTCCATCGACAGATGAATGGATAAAGAAGATGTGGCACATATATACAATGGAATATTACTCAGCCATAAAAAGAAATGAAATTGAGTTATTTGTAGTGAGGTGGATGGACCTAGAATCTGTCATACAGAGTGAAGTAAGTCAGAAAGAGAAAAACAAATACCGTATGTTAACTCATACATATGGAATCTAAAAGAAAAAAAAGAAGACTATGAAGAACCTAGGGCAAAACGGGAATAAAGACGCAGACCTCCTAGAGAATGGATTTGAGGACACCAGGAGGGGGAAGGGTAAGCTGGGGCAAAGTGATAGAGTGGTAGTGTATATATGGACATATATACACTACCAAATGTAAAATAGCTAGCTAGTGGGAAGCAGTCGTATAGCACAGGGAGATCAGCTCGGTGCTTTGTGATCAGCTAGAAGGGTCGGATAGGGAGGGAGGGAGGCACAAGTGGGAAGAGATATGGGGATATATGTATATGAATAACTGATTCAGTTTGTTATAAAGCAGAAGCTAACACACCACTGTAAAGCAATTATACTCCAATAAAGATGTTAAAAAAAAGTTAATACGTAAGTATGGTTTTTGAAAAGCCCATTTTAGTAAAAACACCAAGTCTGAGGCATTAGATAGCAACAGCATTAGCACAGGCAAAGAAAACTTCGACCAAAGAGACTTGTTTACAATTTCCTACTTTCTGGAGAAAAATTAAGTATATTCCATATACAGGTTTGTAGCCCATCAAGGCTGTCTGATTTTTAAACCAAGATAAGATTTCTGCACAGTAGCCCAATGGGTGGCAGGTCCTACTTTTCACGCTGGTGAACCTCAGCGCTACCTGCCCAAATGCCATGCTGACAGCGGGGCAGTGGGTGAGCTCACAGGACAGCAGGAATTAGATTTCCCTGACAACTCCCACCCCCTGACCTCTGAGACCAATGCCACACAGAGTTTCTGCCCGATTATAATTCTCAATATCCATTTCTGACTCATTAAGGGAAGGAAATGGACCAACAGTGCCTGAAAAATGCTGCTCAACTCCGTAGCCCAAGGAGTGGAGAGTGTCAGAGATGCCTAATTTGCTTGGTGATTTCAAATGATGCTCTTAGCATCAAAGAAAGCATGCATGATTTTTTCCCATTCTTCTCTGTACGAGGAATCCAAGTCTGACAAGTCGGAACATGACTTGCTGGCTCAGGGTTAAGGCGCCCCTGTATTTTTACTGTTCAGCTTTGAATACACCAAAAGTTCATGCGCTAAGTGCAAGCTTGTTGCCTTCCATCAGCTTTCAATTTCCTCGCTTTCTCCTCATTCCGCGCAGGACAGGTTGTCACTGTTCAACGAGCACAGATTTCCCTCATGGAGCTGCCTGGACATGACAATACTCACCACCAGGGTCGATATCGAAAACACAACCTGTGCAACACAGGCACTGACCAGAATGGTTGCTTGGTGTTCATACTGGCACAGCCAAATGGGCGTGTTTCTGGCTGATGGCTATCTGCCTGACTCTGCAACTCTGAAACCCCATGTACCCAGGACTTTGGGAAAGGAAATCTGCCAACACACAAGAGTTTCCTACGTTTTCAGATACTTACGAACACGAAGGATACCAAGGCGGAATGGTCCCCCGGGTGCTGGCAGCCTATACCCCAGCACCAAGGAGAGGCTTTGTGGCAGTGCAGGGAGCTATATGCGCAGAGTTATGGGGAGTGAGAGGTCTCTGCCCAGGTTTTTAGTGAAAAAGACATAATTCTTTCTTGAATGGGAATAGTGAAACAATTGAAATTGACATATTGAAAGTAGAATTAGAAAAATATTGAAATTAGACCATACATCCAATGTACAGTTGGTCTGTGGTAGTAAGGGGAAGAGTGGGATATTATGGACCAACGCGGTGTTCTTTTGGATACCTGACCCTCAAAGTATTAAGAGCTAGCTTGCCACATGTGTTCCTAGTTCAGATGTGTCCAATATACTATAACCTGTAACCCTCTTCATTTCTTGGAGATTCATAATGCACAGAATTCCCTTGAAGTGTCTCAGGCAGAAAGAACAGATTTAACTTTGTTTAACTTAGTGAATGAAACTAATTTGGCTGTGTGTTTGTGGGGGAGAGGGAGAGAGATGGAGAGCCACTCACATACATTCCTAGAACCAGACGGTAAATATCCCACTTTGGGACATGTTAATCTATGGAGACGCCAGGCTTTCCATATTCTTTTTGTGTTCCCAGCTGTGGTGCAGTGGACAACACTCAATTCATGACTTTAGAAGGGGGCCAAAAGGTACAAATTTCCAGTTGTAAAATAAATAAGTCCTGAGGATGTAAGGTACAGCAAGGTGACTATAGTTAATAATACTGTATTGCATATTTGAAAGTAAATCCTAAAAATTTTCATCACAACAACAAAAAATTGTAACTATGTGAGGAGACAGATGTTAACTAGACTTATGGCTGTGATCATTTTGCAATATATACAGATATCAAATCCTTATATTGTACACCTGAAACGAATATGATGTTATATGTCAAGTATACCTCAATTAAAAAACAAAAAAACAAAAAAAAAAACTCTGGGCTCCAGAGTTAATTTCACTACTTGCCAAACCTCTCTGTGTCTTAATTTTTCTAACTATAAAATGTGGGTAACAATATATACCTCCCAGGGTTAACTCAAGCAGACAATATTTGTGAAAGCCCTTTATGAATTTTAATGCACTAAATGCTTTCTAGGTGTTGCCTCTTTCTCTGTAGCCTTTATTATGTAGCCTTTATTTTCTCAATGGGAAGCAGCCATGGAGACATTAAGAAGAGTCAACACTACAACTCTCCCACACTCCTCACTCTGCAATGACAAGTACTCTGGGGCCCCTCTGATTACACCTACTCTTCCGGATTCTCTGTCCTGTATTGTTAATGGCCAAAGAAGGGGCTCCTGTGTCCTTTAAAGGAGGGGAAAAAAAGTTTCAATTTCTGATTTACATGTTTTCCCATCTGATCATTTATTTTATGCTTGCAGTCTCTTTGGGACAGATTTTTCACTCTAATTCGTTCAAGAATCCCCTCTGGGATTTCACACATGCCATTATAAATGATGCTTTCCTTGTTCTGATGTCAAATGGGTGAGTGGTGGGAGCATCTAATAAAAGTTCAGACAGGGTTCACAAGTTTTCTAAACCCGTTTAGAACATTTCTGAATATTTCTTTTGCAGCCCTTTCTCAGGATTTTGGAGCATGTCACAAAAGTGGGCCCAAAAAGTAAAAATAGAAAAAAAGAGCCACCGTGGTTACAAATTACTGTCACATTCCAGTCACAGTCACTGGATGGTTTTTAGAACTCACAAAACCACATACTGTGCAGTGACAAACACAATGAGATATTTGTCTTGTATGTGCAACTTGGCCATTGGCCCTCACACTCTTGCTTAAATATTTGTGAGATGGAATGTGATCCCAAGGGTGACACTGGGAGTCAGAACTGTTGCTTTGACTGCCAGATACTCAGTGGTGCCAGGAGAGACCTTTCAGTGATCGACTTGGGTCAGGAACATGCTCTTCACTAAACGCACCAGAATGAGCTGATGCAACATGGGAAATCCACTTAGCTGGGGAGTTGACTCGGACTTGCAGTTTTTATTTTTCTCAACCCACGAGCCTGGGGTTTTAGCTCTGTAATTAACCACTTGTCACCACCTTCCCACCATAATCACCTGTCAACACAGAGCAGTTGATCTTTACAAAGAACTTCTACTCGATGATCTCACTTGAGCCCAATAATTACCCTCTTGAGAAGATATCAACTTGCCTTCACATTATAAGTAATGCCCCCCAAATTCAGAGAGTTTAAGTAGCTTATCTAAAAACACACACACATGACCCCTCACCAGAGGACATCTTGTACTCACTCTGATGGGTCACTCTGTGTTTCTGGCTTCTGCATTCTCCAATTCATGCCCTATGTTCAGCCAGCAAACTTAGTTGTGGCTCCTCACCCAGGCCGAACCTACTCATGCCTCTTGGAAAGTTTGATCTCTCTTTTTTTCTACCTACTCTGGAAGGTCTCCTAAAGGCAAGTTCAAGTTCCATCACTTCAAGGAATGTACCCTCCCTGCTATAGCTCAGCAATGTTTTTAAGCACCCCTCAGTACAGCTCTGGTAACACTGCAGGCATTCCCTATTTTTGCTAACGGATCACGTGCCTCAAGAGGAAGGATGCTGAGCAGTTATGGCTGGCAAGGCATGGAGGGGGTTGGTTGGTAAGCAGACCACGTCTTCGAGTTTCTTCTGACTGTTGAGATTTGGGGAGGAATTCTCAATGTGCTCCTTCAAAGAGATCAGTGTTCACTACTTTCCCATCCGCCGCCAATAACTTCTCTAAACTCTTCATAGAACCAACCTTAGATTAAATGGATGGAAACTGGCTCACCTAATTGATGCTACAAATAAGAACCATTCAATGAAATTCAAAACTTCTTAATAAAATGCAATCCAAAATACTGGCGTTCACATGGAGTATAAAAACTCTCTAAGCTGTGTGTGAAATCCTGTTCGTTCCTCAGTTTATCATCTGTACAGTAGATGGGGGAGTCTGTGGTGCAGACCTGGTACTATTCGACCTGGGAATGAAGTTTAGGAAGACGTCATAATGAATAACATGAGAGAATATTGCTCTATAAGATAGCATCTCATATCCTCTGAGGCGAGAGAGGAAGGACAGAGACTAAAGAAGAACATTAAACCATGAAAAAGGAAAGAATGAATGGCCATCAGCGCTGCTAATCACCGTGACTTGCTTAAATCAGTGAAGTTAATCAGAACAATGTCTGGAGCCAATGGCCAAAAAGAAATTCCATAGTGCCTAAAATAAATCAAGTTATGGGAAATAATGGATTCTGTTTTTAAAACATCTGCAAAAAGAACTGTTTGTTTAGCTCTGTTTATTTCCATGACACTTCATAATTTTGATGGTGAAATGTACAGAATGATCTGGTTTTAAAAAAAAACAACAACCTGTTCTAGGAAAAATACCTAGGCCTGAGCATCCTTTAAATCTAGTTTGAAAGGTATAAAGACGATAAATCCTGGAAAGAATACTAAAAGGCCCTTGGTAAAATTGTCTTGTGTCCAAAATGCTATATAGCACAGGGAGCTCACTCAGCTCGGTGCTCTGCGATGACCTAAATGGGTGGGATGGGCAGGGGAGGGAGGCCCAGGAGGGAGGGGATATATGCATACATATAGCTGATTCACTTTGTTGTACAGCGGAAACTAACACACCATTGTAAAGCATCTATACTCTAACAACAACAAAAAAAGAAATGGATGATTTTATTATTTTTAAATCAAATTGGGAACATCTAATCAGTTCAACTACAATATTTATTTCTTACCCAAGAAATACTCTTTGGGTACATTCTCTTTGGTGACTAGGTTGTAAATGGTGACTATTTCCCCATGGCTTAACAAACAATATGATTTATTTTTCTACACTGGAAAACTAGAATTTAGGAAGGTCAAGAAACTTGCTGAGCAAGTGGAGATATGAATTGGTGACCAGCAGTATTGAAGACAGCTCTCTATCCCACTATTATTCATGCTGGGACCCTCGGTTCTTACTTAATTTTTACAAACATACGAAGCATCTTTATCCCTGGTACAAGTTTATGAGGAATGCACAACCCATTTTCCAGGGACCTCGGTTGATGAGAGAGGAGGTAACAAGCATCCACCCTCCTCCTTCCTCCCTCATTGTCTTCTCTTCTCTTTCAGCATCCATCCCTCTCAGTGTGGGCCCTCCCAGTCCATTCCCGATTCCCTTTCTTTGAATCTCCTCTCAAATCTCACTTGTCCAGTCCCATTTCAAATTCCAGCGTTGCCTTTTGTCTTGCCCAATTCTTTTATCTCCCCAGAGGATCACGCTTGTCTTCCCCACAAGTCATTCCCCATCCATGGGGATGCCTCGTCTCCCTTCTGTGTATATGAGAGGCACGGTGGCAGGCTGGAGCCCTTCTATAGACCCAAAGCAAATGCCCAGCTGGCTTTGAAAACACTGGTGATTTAAAGGTGAGTGAAGCTAATCTGGGACCTTCTATACTTAAGTAGCAAAGAGCAGTGATGCCTGGGAGGCCACTTTCAGCTTGTGGTCTTTACTAAGTGAGTGAGTGACAACTTGTTTGGAAGCGAAACGTTTTACTTCCTTAGAAACGTGCAGGCCAAAGGGCAAGCCCCAGTAAGAGATGATTAGCTGTCAGAGGCTTTTGGCCACATTAAATACTGAAGAGGCTCATAGACCTTCTTGTCACATCCTGCACCCGCTTCCTTCGTTTCAACAGTTTCTCCTGATCTGTTCCTTAAAAATTCATGATAGCTGTAAACTTTAAGAAATAACTGGACATTATTTATTATGTGTTGCATCTGTAATATGAAGTTTAAAAAAAGGAGAAACAATTTGTGCAAAATCTTCTCCTTGGAGAACCTGGGACCATTGTGGTCAGACTGTGGGTGATTTATGACCACATCCAGGAAGATCAGGGTTCTCCTGTTACAAAGAGTGATGGGGTGCTTCCGTGGCATGTGGCTACGGAACCAGGGGATACTTCATGGGAAGTGATTCAGCTCTTCCTGCCTTGCCTATAAGTCCTGAATGAATGGAACTCAGTGAAGGCGGTCATGAATGAATGGGGCCAGGAGGAGTGCTAGGGACAGCCTGGTTGCCCCTCTCTCTTACAGCGGGAAATGTTTATCGCTATACCTGAAGTTGCTGTTGCTTGAAACCTGGAAAATCTTCCATTATCTTTTACCATTACCAATCTGGTCACAGATACAAGGGTTGTGACTTACTAACTACAAGCCAAGGGGTTTTGAATTAGTCACGAGAGGGTATGCTGGACCTTATTGCTAAAAATATTTTGGGAATATTTTTTCCATTGAGAATTGATTTTGTCTTTACTCTACCATGAAATAATAATATAAACAGTGAAAAATAATAATACCTTATGTTTGTATAGGTGTTTTGCTTTTCCATAGCATTTCTGCATCCATTCATTCAATAATGGTACCTACCTCAGAATATGGTTGTGAAGTAAATGAGTTGATATTAGAAAAGCTCTGTGGTCCCATCCTGTGATGCCATTTGTATGACATTCTTGAGAAGGCAAACTGTAGGTCTAGAAAACGTATGGTTGTCAGGGCCTGGGAACTGGGGGTGGGGGCTTGTCTTACAGAGGCATGAGGGAATTTGGGGGGAGGCGATGACAATGTTCTAAGTCTTGATTGTGGTGGCAGTTAAATGACTGTGTTTGCCAAAACTCAGAACAGTACACTAAAAAAGGTGAATTTTACTATACGTAATAAAGCTCTTAGAATAACACCTGTTACATAATAAAAGTGTAAAATATATTAGCTGTTGTTGTTATGCTAAGTATTTGATTCTCCAGTAATCCTCTGCGGTAAGTCAGGCATGTTCTTTTATCTCAGTTTAACTGATGAGGAATTCCCCAGGCCCAGAGACAATGTGACCTACCCAAGACCACACAGCTTAGACGTGGTAGCATCTACATCAGGACCCGTATCTCCAAACCAAACGCATTCTGCCTCAAGTCTGACATGGAGTCAGACTCAGGGCTAGGAAAGGCTCTCTGCATTCGTTTGCTCAGTCTGCCATAACAAAATACCATAGACTGGGTGGCTAAAACGAGACGTTTATTTTCTCACAGTTCTAGAGGCTAGAAATCCAAGATCAAGGTTCCAGACGGTTCAGTTTCTGGTGAGAGGTCTCTTCGTGGCTTACAGATGACTGTGTGTAGCTTGTGTGTGTGCAGAGAGTGCGTGAACTTCTGCTGTCTCCTTTTACAAGGACACTAATCCTATTGGATGGGGGCTCCACCTTATGACCTCACTTAACCTTAATTACTTCCTCAGAGACCCCATTTTTAAATGCAGCCACACTGGGGGTTAGGGTTAGATCTGAGTTTTGGGGGAACACAAACATTCAGGCCACAATACTCTCCTTGTCAATGCTCCCCCTTCTGATTCTAGCACACTCCAAGGAGGGGCAAGAACAGCTTCAAATACTAGGAGCTGTGCAATTCTGGTCCATAATGCAGATCTGTAGTCCTCTCTCAGCATTTGTATGGCCCCAAGTTAAGACTCAACGTCACTTCTCTTTTCCCTTCTTGGGTTACTCTTGACAGTTTCCCTGTCATCAACTGATTCCAGAGCTTAGCAGGTGCTGTTGTTCCACAGCAGCCCCCAGATTCAGCTTATTTCCATGGCAAACCTTAGGGCAATCTTAGTCCTCACGCTGTCGCCCCCAGTCCACCCCAACTACCCTGGGGGTAGCTAAGGGAGAGGGAGCAGACCCTGGAACTCCCCGGTCATGTACAGATAAAGGCAGAAGGGCTTCCTGGACTCCATGTCACCTCAAGTGACATCCCTCGTGGGCCCTATTGTCCCCTGCTTGTGCACTATATATACTTTCAGGAGCCAAGAGCCCCAGTCTTAGAAGTGATTATACTTTCATCTTATTTCACATTAGCTCTAATCAGGAGCAAAACGTCTTCTCTCAGTACAGCTTAAAACTGCCATCACACTCATGTTTAAGAATCACACTGAGATCTAGAAACGAGGATTCTTCATTTTAACAATACAGTGAAATTAAACAGTAACAGCATCCCCCTTCCTCTGACTGCCTCCCCCCTCCTCGCCCCACTAAGTCTTACCCATTTGAATGGGGAGTTTCCCAAGTGGCTCAGTGGCAGGATGAAGCCTTTGGAAAGAACGAAGACAGCATGCAGGCTGCCGTGTGGTCACTGTACTCAGCAATGTCACATCACTCAGCAATGGGAACTTGTACGTTCCAACGATCCACATCTCATCAAGCTGTCATTATTTTAATGTTCAGTATTACTGAGCTTTCTATGGCCTCCTGAGCATTATGGTTTTTAACGCAGGAGATCATCTGACTCCTTAGTACTTGAGACCAAAGCATCGCATCCTTTTATGAAAGGATGAAAAGCCAACAGAGGCTGACACGTGATGAGCAAAGACAACCAGGAAAGCAGGAGTTGTATAGATTCATGTCACTGTCTATGTCAACGTAATGATCACATGACGTTGGTTTAGTACCAAAATTCCAATGTGAAATTGTTTCTATGGAAATAACTCAGAAAGGCTGGTCTTCCAGCTAGCTTTAAGTAAAGGAAGAAATCAGCGATTTGCCAACAGGGTAGGGGGAAAAAGCTTCTCTGTACTAGAAACAGCACTCTCCACACCAGCTGTAATTACCGTGATTCTTCTGCTCTCAAGGCATCATGTCTAGTACGTGGACAGATCAGGTTTCTGGTTGGACGGCGCGTATCTGTGCCACCATTAACCCCAGCTTGTTAGTTAACACTGAGGACCTGCCAGAATGTAATTCCACCATTAACCTGAGATGAGAACTTAATACGCCAGAGCCAGTTAAAAATGAATAAGTTGTCTTTCTTCCCAGTTCATTCTGATACAGAAACTGATGTCTGTGTCCTTGTGAGTGTAACATTAATGGGAAAGTTGCTTTCTCCAGGGAGTTCTGAATGCCTACTTGGCATCATTATGGTCCTCCTGTTATGTCTGTGATACAAGGAATGCATAGAGATTGTGACCTTGGTTATCAAAGACACTGTGATTTCTTATGATGATTGGGAGAGCTAAGAAATCATGTAATACAAGTGAGTCTCAATTACTGAGCTCTTACGCTGTGTGAGCTGTTGTGTGCTAAAGACATCACTTACACTTAAAGCTCCTATTTTCATACCTCTCCCGACACAATTACAGATAAAATATGCCCCTAGAAAGTGCACATATTCTAAGAGGCAGTTATTTTGTGATTGTGAAACTGGAACTCAGTTTCTGACGAGCAGCTTTCCTCTGCAGGGTGGACAGAAAAGAGTTAATAACAGTGTTATGGGAAACCAGTGTGCTGGCGCTGGGAGCCTCTCAAACCATTCCACCAAAGCACCCACAACTGCAGAGAGAAGTAAAGGACCAGGGGAGTGGGGAGGAATTGGGACCACGTCTATAGGCCTAGACCAAGGTGCTTATGGCAGGCGTGGAATTTCTTTAAAGTCTTGTAACATCTGATATAATTGTGGCGTTCGATTCCATGGTGTGATATGTTACGCTTTCTAAAGTGATGCTTTAGAAACTTGGGCCATGTTGATTTTGTGGCTTCGTGAGTCTCTGGTCTGGACACACCAGCTTGTGTCCAAAGTTCTACCCAGATTCCTATTTGAGACGCACTGGTGGCAGAAAGTAAAAGGGTTTTGGAGTCAACAGACCTGGTTTCCTATTCTAGCTTGGCCACTTACTAAGTGAATATAAATAAATTACTTCATATCTTAATGTCTTTCATTGTATATAAATAGGAATAAAACCTTATAAGCCTAAATCAAGCCTATATCGTTCCTCAACAGGCTAAGCTCTAGAAACGGTGGTAAACAGCCCGATGGCCGAACTAAGCAGAAAGAAATATTCAGGCAGTCGCCTTGGGATAACAGCAACAAGCCTGGACCAGGATCCTGCACAGTCCTGAGGGGCCCTTTTCCCACTGCGGTCCATGTCGATGCTCCCTCTTTTTGTCCAACATGGTGTCCTGCATCAGAAGCCCGGGGGTCTACTCTGGTGCTTACCAGACTCTCCAAGTGACATTGGCAATGTCATTACCTCCCTCTAAGCCATAGATTTTGCACGTATAGAATGGAGACCGTGTCATTATCTGTGAGGCTCAAGTGAGGAAGCTGAGATAAAATATGGCTTACATGGTAACACCTAATCCACATGGCTTTATGTTAGTACATTTCAACCCATTTGCATTTAGTGCTACGTGCACTATGGGGAAACGATGTTGGATGAGGTTAAGTCCTTGCCCTTGGGAGCTTGTTCTATAACCATAACGCAAGGTGGGGAGTTGATGCCATAGTGGAAATGTGACCAGCTGCTGGGGCTCATGATACCGGCACAGTTTGGCCCATTCCTTAATCTAGTGATGCTTTCAGCCCCCTTCCACTAAGAAGTTGATATCAGGATGCCTGAACATTTGCCACCGTGTCCAGAGGGTCACAGGAAAGGAGACTGTTGGGAAAGAGCTGGAGAGAAAGCTGTCAACGAAGATGAAGGTCCTGATTCCCCACTGAAGTTCCCTGAGAAGAAGGAACTGCCCCAAAGAGGCTGCGGTGGCTGGGGTGTGTTTAGCTTTGTGGCTCATGTTCCACATCCAGATACCACGTACTGCAGGCACAACCAAGAACTTTACACATGCTACCCCACTGAGCTGCAATGAACCACAAGCTGAGCCAATGCAGGGATGCAGAGGACACAACAGTTAGGGATCACTGTCAGCTCCATGGGACAGAGACAGTGGCTTAACCACGGAGTGGGGGAAGGGGTCCCTTTTCTCCCTTACTAGAAGTCCTGAAGCATGCAGTCAAGGGCTGGTGGGACTCTAAGAAGTCCTTCTGAGGACATCCTTCAAAAGACAACTCTGTTCACTTCTTTCCACCCTTATTTTGATCCCCCGGTTGGGTCATTTCCCTCCCTCAGCCACTGTAACATCCTCCTAACTGGTCTGTCATTTCCCTTCTCACCTTTTTCCAAACCACTGTCCTTACAATAGCAAGAGCAATTGCCTTAAAATAATTAATTGTATCAAATATTTTATTTTTCTGCTATAAACTCTCCAATGACTTCCCGTTGCCTTTAGGATAAAATTAAAAGTCACTGGAATGGCTGATAGCACCCTGGTTGATCTCAGTGCTTCCTTCCGCAGTCTCCTCTTTCCCCCTCTCCTTGCGGTAACCTATCCATCCGGGTCTTAAATGTCCTTAGCGCTCTCTCACCGCTGGTTCTTCACACGTGCAGCTCCTCAATTTTTCCCTGGTTAACTTCTACTTGTCTACTAGGAATAAACTTCAATACCATATGCTTAGCCACCAGAAGCAAGTTAGACTCTCAGGTAGCACTACTTACCTTCCCCTCACAGCACCGATCAGTAGCAATGATGTGCTTATTTGTGTGGTTACATGCTTGCTCTCTTCCTCTGCGTCTGACTACAAACTTCATGAAGGAAGCATTAGCCAGCGCTTGGAGGCCCGACAGATATCTGTCAAATAAAACAGTTGCATCTGGCTGCCCGGGAGCATGGTCTTGGTGGATAGACAATACATTATAAAATAAATATGGAAGAAGAAGAACGGGCTAAAGCCCCAAAGGCAGCTTCCCGTCAGCCTTCCTCAGGGCTGTCAGCACAGAGCCCTTGGAGCCTGGATGGGTGCCGGGACGGAGTGGGTGGGGGGGGGGGGGGAGGAAAAAACGGACAGTAGCCAATTTGCTTTAGAGAGCAACACTCGTTTCTAATTTAAACTGTAAATAAGGAATGGAAACAGACGTGTGCTGTACACAGAATAATGAACATATGGGATCAGGTACCAAGAAAAGCCGTGGAAGCTGAAGATTACTGAGCTGAGGTGACACCTTGGAGAAGAGGGTGAGGGCGCGGGGGAGGGTGGAGTCAGAGAAGAAAGGCTGGGCGTCCTGTCCTGGGGGTTCCCGTCCCTTTGCTCGTCCTGTCCTGTAATGCGTCCTGTTGGCCGTCCCGACTTCCTTTGATGAAGCCATTCCCACTTACAGCGCCCCCGTGTGGTCTCATCAGAACCTCCCCAGGGAGGGGCTTGAGGGTTGTGGGCGGGGCGTAGACGCGTGGAGGTGGGAGAGGCACGTCCTGAAGACGCCTTGGACTGGCACCGCCGAGGCTTAGTCTCCATGGCTGGAGACGTAAAGGGGGCAGATAGAGATTCACGAGAGGAGGTCTGAAGCCCCCAAACCTCCACTCAGCATCACCCCTGCCTCCTGTGTCAGCTACCCTGTGACTCTCACCTCCACCACAGCTCCAGAGTCTTAAATCCTGAGCAGAGTGCTCGGAGTAGCCAAAGTCTGGAGAAGTTCAGCTAAAAGCCAAACCCCCAACTTCAGAGGACTATCCACTGCCATCTCAGCAGATGATATTTTAAAAAGTTGTTACAACATGTTTTGGATTCTCAAACCCTCATTGCACAGGGTAAAGATTGATCTTTTTCAGCACTGAATTGACAATCATTTGTTTGTTTTGGTATCATTCACTCATTCAGCAAAAACTTACTGAGCTACCTGGGCTGGGTGCTGAGCAACGTCGTGGGCACTGGGGTGTGGACGTGCGTCCTCTCCATGTTCTCACGAAGCTCTCATTTTCGTGAGAGGCGCAGACCACACATCAGTAAACAGATATCTGTGCTTGATAATGCCAGGAGGTGAGAAATACTGTGAGGAAAAGGAGGTAAAGAGATGGAAAGGTGAGAGCGGCAGCGATATTTTAGATGGGTAGGTCAGCACAGGCTTTTCTAAGCAGGTGAAATCTAAGCAGAGATCTGAATAAAGTGGAAGAACAAGACATGCAAACATCAGGAAGAAGGGCATTTCAGGCATTGCGGTCAGCAGGTGCACAAGCCCTGAGGTAGGAACAATCTTGATGTGTTTGGACAGTAAGGGGACCAGTGTGGCTGCAGTGACTGTAGCAAGGTGGTGACAGGTAGGACAGGGGGTGCAATGTTACTGGGGCCATCATTGGTGAGGTTTTATGTAATGGCACAGCTGCACTGGGTGTGTGTGTGTGTCTATAGCTGTGTATCTGTATCTATATGTATGCCTTAAGTTCGATATCTAAATAATATGCTGTGTCCGGATAGTATTTTAAGGCAAGCCACTTAATATTGTTTTAAAGCAAATACATCATCTATGACCTAACCATCATTACCATTTTCTAAGTAGAGAAACTATGACATAGAAACCCAAGGCCACAATCAGAATCAGGGTCTGAGGTGACAATGCAAGACCCCAAATCCACGAGTCTTGCCTCTTTCTCTTTGATTTTTGCCCCTTATTTTGTACCACTTCCCCAAACCCACCTGGTGCATGACCAGCCATGCAAGCCAGCTAAAGCAGTTATCAGCCACATTCTCTGAGTCCTGTTCAGGAGGAAATCCCTTCTTCCCTGGTCCAGACAAGCCAACAATGACATCATTGCATGCAGCAATAACCAATGCTTTTTTTTACACGAAGTGATGGATTTAGGAAACAAAGTGAGTCTGACTGTGTGGGTCCCCCACCCTTTCTTTCAGTGGAAAGAGGAATGAGCAGGAGAGGGATCCTATTACTTCTAGTCCCTTAAGTAGCACAGATGCATTCCTGAGTTTCGCAGAACGATGAGTTATAGCACCCTTGGTGTTCCGCTTTAGGACTTATGCTAATGGTCCCAGCATACTTCTCTCTGTCAGCAGAGAAGTAGGAAGCTCCCTCCACATTACCTTGTTTTTCCTGATTATTCCCCCAATATTCCAACAGTTATACAATCACATCACTGCTGAGGTCACCCTTTGACTCCTAAAACACTTTGAGTTTCCTTTGAGGAAGAAAGCTCCCCTTGAGTTAGCCCAGGGGAGAAGAGGAAAGATTCCATAGCCTTGGGGTCCTTAATGCTGGTCTGTTAGTGTCCTTTCTTTGTGTATCTTCCTTCCTGCCTCTCAACCCCTTAGTCAAACCCTGTGGCATTTTATTTTCCTGCAAATTCCCTCCCAAGGTCACTATCCCTGGCAATAATATTTTGTTTATACCAAATCATCCATTTATGTACAGATCATTGGCATTTAGGATACTATATTTACTGGTTAATATCTGCTCGACTTCATTTACGGAAATAGCTTGCATGAAACACATAAAGGTCTTCAAGCACCACCGTCTACTCTGTGAGCACAGACTCTGGCACAACAATTCTCTTCAGCCCTGAATTTGTCTTCAGAGATGAAGACAAGAACACTCCAGAGAAGGGCAAGGTTTATACAGAGCGAACAAGCTACTGCAAATTAACTGAACACTGTAGGAAAAGGCAGAAATGATTCCCAGCTGAAGAACACTGAACTTTAAAACAATCTGTCCCCCTTTCCAACAGTGGTGTGTCTTCTGCTTACCTCAAGGTTAAATGTCCTCAAATTCTTCCCCCATTTGAATCCCTGTCCGTCCCTCCGTCTTCCCTTTTCCCCTAAATAGCACCACTATATCCACCGACCACCACTATTTTTGTTCAAAGCTAAACACCTAGGAGTCACCACTGAGCCTCCCTCATCTGCCATGTCCAAGTCATCATCAGGTTCTTTCAGCTCGACCTGCAGAGCATGCCCTGAATGTGCCCACTTCCTCATTTCCACTGTTACCGCTTAATCCAAGCCATCATGTGCGTGTACCCGGACTGTTGCAGGAGTCCCCTCCCAGCTCTTCTAGCCCTACCCTCCAAGTGCTGTCCCAACTCGGAGGGCAAGTGACCCGAGTTCCTCTTATCCTAGCCTGGCCTGATGTTGAGGGCATCCTTTGAAGACAACCTCACGCTGCTCCCAGAAACTCCTTCCTGGTCTTGCTGCCTGCCACCTCTGCCCCATAGGAATGACTCACTGAATGGCCTCTCGCTTCGCCCTGGGGTCATATTTTAACCTTTGCCCATCACCGTAACCAGATTTGAATAAAACTGAATCCTGGAGCAGTCAAATGACAAAAAGTATATGCTCAGGTGGTTAGTTCTCTAAGGGCTGTACTTAGTAAAACTTTCGAAGATAGGAATGTTTATTTTTTGAGGAATTTGTGAAAGGCTTTTTATCCATTTGCTAAACACGTTAATGGTCACTTCATCGCCTCTCTAAATTAAATCACTAAAGTTGCACCATTATTTTAAAGTGGGAAAAGTAGTCACCCCTGGAGGGAAAAATTAGGTTCAGCAGAAAAGGAACCCAAAGTGACCTTTATAGAGTAGAACACCTTGGGGAGACAACGGCAACTAATAGCACCTGGGAAGCCCCGCACACCCACACATCTGAGGCTCACACCAGCCGTGAACCACAAGCCTCACGGGTCAGGCTCTTAACGATCTCCGCTAATGAAAACTCAGCCAATCAGAACTGGTCTCATTCTGAGAGTTATCCTCTTGGGGTCTCCAGAAATTAGGACCAGGCTTGCTTTGCATTTATATCACCCACAGTCCTGGTCAGGAAAACTAGGAGCTGGGCAATGGGTGGGTGGGTGGGTGGGGTAGGAGTTTATTCACCTGGAGGGAAGCAGGCTAAGGTGTAACCAAACGTCATCTTCAAGTGAGGAAGCAGGATCATCAGGCGAATAATGCCTGCCTGCTCGTCCCCAAGGGCAGGTCAGGTAAAGGTGAGGGTGGACTTAGCATGAGCATCTCATGTTTGACATAGTCAACTTTTTGACATGAATACCAATAGGTCATTAACTGCTTGACTGCTCGGATGAGGGCGGCTGTGAAGTCCCCCTCTGATGTCCTGTATTGAGATACTCAGTGGGGCTTTCCCAGTTGTCCCCTGATTTAAAAATTCCAGGCTTTAGCTGAAGGAGAAGGAGCTCTGGGTACCCCCTATTCTAGAGAAAGTCTCTATATCAGTCGGGGTCCAGCATCTGAAAGCTGAACCAGACTCCTGCCCCATAATAGAAAAAGCCCTTCAGTAACCAACCCCCACCCTAGATCCGCCCCCCCGCATCTCTCAGTCTGTGTGGGAGAGAACTGGGGAGGGGAGTGAGCAAGAGTAATGGGGCCACTGGTCTGGGAGCCACTGGTGGAATGTTCCCGAACAGAGGTCATTTCCTTCCCTTCTCCTTCTCTCCGCACCAGCCCATCCTCAACCTGAAATCCAGTAGAAGACTTCAAGAGAATTCCTCATGAAGACTGGGGTGCCTTAAGAAGGGGAGACTGGGACCTGATTTTGCATTTGGACTTCTGTGTAGGCGGCAGACGGTGTGCCCTGCGAAGGAAAAGGGAAGAGGATGGAGGAAGATGGGGGAACTGACCATGGGTGGCAGAAGAGCCTGCTCTCCCATCGTTTGGAAGGACAGAGGTGTGTGAGATTCTCATGAATGAGTGAACGCTGTTTGAGCCTTCCTGTCTGTACCTGCAGAGAAACAGTAATGAACAAGAAGATCACAACTGAGAATAAAGAGATGTTTGCTGTTTATCCTCAGGCTCTCCTCCCAGCTCCTAACCTCATGGGAACTAGAGACAGAAGATGAAAAGGGAGATGTCCACCCAGTGATGACAGAGGGGAAGATTTGCATCTGATAGAAGAATGGAGATGTAAACTGGATACGACTGGTTTCATAACTGAAAGTGAACAAAAAATCTTAGAATCTATCCAAGCTGCTCTTAAGTGGTAGGAAATATTGGCTTCAAAGTGCTGCAATGCATACCATTCCACACCTACTAGATTGATGAAAATCCAAAACACTGACAACGCCAAATGCTGATGAGGATGTGAAGCAACAGGAACTCTCATTCATTGCTAGTGGGAATGGAAGATTCAGCTATTTGGGAAGAGAGTTTGGCAGCTTCTGACAAAACTAACATATTCTTGTCACATAATCCAGCCATTATGCTTCTCGGTATTTACCTCAAATTAGTTGAAAACTTATGTCCACACAAAAATCTGCACATGGATGTCAACAGCAGCTTTACTCATAATTGCCCGAACTTGGAAGAAACCAAGATGTCCTTCAGTAGGTGAATGGATAAACGGTAGTATATCCAGACTGGAATACTATGCAGCACTGAAAAGTAATAAGCCACCAAGCCGTGAAAAGACAGGAACCTTAAACACACACTACTAAGTGAAAGACGCCAATCTGAAAAGGTTACAGGGCGTATGATTTCAACCACGGGACATTCTGGAAAAGGCAAAACTATGGACACAGTAAAGAGATCAGTGGCTGACAGGGGCTAGCAGGAGGGAGGGGTGAACAGGTGGATCACAGAGGATATTTAGGGCAGTAAAACTATTCTGTATGATACTATAATGGTGGCTACATGTCAGTATAAATTCATCAAAACCCATAGGATGTACAGCACCAAGTGTGAACTGTTATTGAAACTGTGGACTTTGGGTGATAATGATGTGTCAGTTAGGTTCACGATGGTAACAAATGTACACTCTGGTGGGAGAGCTGATAGTAGAGGCGGCTGTGCGTGTGTGGGGTTAGGGGGTGTATGGGAACTCTACTTTCTGCTCAATTGTCTGTAAACCTAAAACTCTAAAAAAGAAAGCATTTTTTTTTTAAGTGTTACAGTGAGCAGGCTGTGGCAGTGACTGAGGGAGGCTCTGTTGCTCACTTAGCACCCATGCCGTCTACAATTTGTGGAGAAGAGGTTGCCAGCCCGCCTGGTTCTCACTGTGATCTTGCTGTCGTTCACTGGGCTGTGAAGGCTGCCCCACAGGGACTGAGAACCCAAGCAGTGAACACAGAAGCGTGGCTGGAGGAAAGCAACAGAGAACACAGCAGGGTGGAGGCTGGCACGGAGCCATCCACCTGCCCAGCCCCGGCACGGAAGTCGGTGTGGCTGGAAGTCCACCCTCAACAGGAAGCAGGAAGCTGAGATGCTCAGGAATCTCTGAAATGGGCGTGCAGTGAGGGTTGGGGAAAGAGGCCACGCGAATTTGGGGCAGGACCATTCCTACCAAGATGAAATTAAGTTTCCTGTGGAAGGTACACACTGTTTTCCCCACGTATGACTTGGAGCAAAAAACACTTTTTTGTTTAATTCTGAGAACTTGATAGCTAAACTCGCTAAAGACAATGACAAGGATGTTGGGCATATCAGTAGAGCAACGATGCTGAGCTGGCGTAAAATTAAGATGAGGAAGAACTGAAGGATATTAGTGAGAAGCATCTTTAATTGTAATGACTTACGCCTTAACGGCCTAATATGTTGTTAGTGCCATAGTGAAAGATACTAGAATATGATTTTCATCATGATAGTTCTCTCTTAAGGATCTTGGAGTCTTAACAGACAGTAAAAAATGAGCTTTCATAGCTTACTGATGGGGAGGAGTATCAACTGAGAACAGTGAATGTCTTATGACTGTTCTTAAAAGCTTCGACTGGGGGCTTCCCTGGTGGCGCAGTGGTTGAGAGTCCGCCTGCTGATGCAGGGGACACGGGTTCGAGCCCTGGTCTGGGAAGATCCCACATGCCGCGGAGCAGCTACGCCTGTGCGCCACAACTACTGAAGCCCGCGTGCCTAGAGCCCGTGCTCCGCAACAAGAGAGGCCACTGCAATGAGAAGCCCGCACACCACAACGAAGAGTAGCCCCCGCTCACTGCAACTAGAGGAAGCCAGCACACAGCAACGAAGACACAACACAGCCAAAAATAATAAATAAATAAATTTATTAAAAAAAAGAAGACAAATGGCTAAAATGAGCTGGCTGGGTATTCATAGGAATAAGTGACATATGAATAAGTGACCGGGTTCTCCTATGTGAACCCAAGAGGAGAGGGGCCCAGGAGGCACTCGAGAAAAATTGTTCGAGAAATGGACCAAGAACCCCCAAGGACAGAGGGAAGAGCTTCCCTGGCTGAGAGAAAGGAAAAGCTGCTCCGGGGGTTCAAAAAAAGAGACTGACAAACCTCAACTACAGATGAGGGTCCATTTTGGGCGAACTTTCACACCCTGGGGCTTCACTAAAATGAAGATATGAGTCTGTATTGCAGAAGCACACCAGGGGTGACACTGTATCATGTATAAATGAGGTCCTTCCTGTAGCAAATTCCTTTTCTTTCCTGGATGAATTCACCTTATGTCAAATGCTTAGAAATGAAAATGGTAGCAGGAAGGAGAGTTTCTCCATGAAGCAGAGCCCGAGGCTAAGGCTTATCTGCTCCTACTTTCTCAGGGAGTGCAATGCCAGGGAAGCAAGAGTGAGGGGTAAGGAGAGTGAGGTAAGAAAGGAGGCAGAGGCGGTAGGAAGAGTTAGCGAGCTAGCCCCTATGTGGGGTCCATGTGACTGACTGCTTGGCCGCGGGCTTCTGGGAGGCTACAGGGAATACTGGGTCTCAAGAGAGTCTGAGCGAAGGGAAGATCGGGCAATAATTTATCTACAGGCTCCCGTCTCCTATTGCTCAAAAGTTCCAACACTGGGTCTCGACCTCCCTGCACTTCCATGTTGACCTTGCATTGGCATCAGAGTGAGTCCAACAGAGTTTGACATCTCAGCATCAACAGAGAGACACCCAGCCATGAGGTGAGAGGTACGTAATGTGGGCAAGGTGCAAGGTGCTGTGCGGTCCACTGGGGAGCCTGCACAGAGCTGGTCATCGCAACAGGAGCTGGAGCAGAACAAAGTGGTCAATGGTCCCAAAGACAGGCAAAGCCAAGAGGATCTGAAGCGTGAGAGGTATCTGCTACAGGAAGGGTGCTAGGCAGTAAGACCCCACTAGCTCTTTCCTCTGCCGTTCCACCATGGCTGGACCCACCTTTCCCCACCCAGGTTTACAGACCCATCATTGCTTAAGCAGCCTAAGCTTACCCCAACCCCTTCCTAAATTTTTTTTGCTGAACACAAAATCTGCCTCCATGTCAGGCTGACTTGGCAACTCTCCCACCTTATGCCTGGATTCATTCTTGTTCTCCTGCCCCAAGGGGTGGCGAGTGTCTGTGTTGACAAGCTCCCAGCTCAAAGCTCGCAGTGCTGGAGTGTTTCCAGGCAGGCTCTTTCCTGGTACAGGGATTCGGCTTGATCTCATTCCAGTTATCACTCCAGTAACGTTACCTGTCCCTCAGGCTCCCAGGAATACCTGGATCTGTGCCTCTAAACACAAGCTCAGTGACTATCCCTGTCCCTCAAGACAGATTCCTTAAAACCAGTTCCGGCTTGACAGATCTTTGAGGGATCTGTGCATAACGCTCCTCATTTCTGGGCCCATCTGTTTCGAGGGACACTCAGCTTCTTCTTAACCCCTAGCCTCGACTGGAGACTGATTTTTTTTTTTTTTTTTTTTTTTTTTTTTGCGGTACGTGGGCCTCTCACTGTTGTGGCCTCTCCCGTTGCGGAGCACAGGCTCCGGACGCACAGGCTCAGCGGCCATGGCTCACGGGCCCAGCCGCTCCGCGGCATGTGGGATCTTCCCGGACCGGGGCACGAACCCGTGTCCCCTGCATCGGCAGGCGGACTCTCAACCACTGGAGACTGATTTTAATCCCAGACACAAACTTTGCCCCTGGGCTAATTCCCTACCACTTGTTGGACCTGCTCATCATCATTGTGCCCAGGTCTAAGTCCCAGCAGCTGCCTGGCCCTACACCTGCCCTGTCTCGCTGCTATGTCATCTCTGTGAATTCGACACTACGGTGACAACAGCTAATCAGGAGCTGATGGAGACTTCATCCTTAGCTGCCTTCTGGCACAGTTCCGGGTAAAACGGTGCACATGCTCACCTCCATGGCCAGGTAGAGACAGGGATGCAGACACATGTTACTTATCACGTGGCTTAATGTGGACAACGCCCCAGGTGATTCTGCATGTGGGTGAAACTGGGTTCACCAGCCTGGAAACAGCCACGGAGAGGAAGAAGGTCAACTGGGAGAGCGCAAGAAAATCAGCCTCTTCCCAGAGCACATGCTGCGATGCAGCACATACCTGAGGTAAGGGGCAGGCTGTTATCTATCTCTCCATCTCTTTCTCTCTCCATTCTCTGTACTTCTTCTTCCTCTGACTTTCTTTTAATTTTATTTTTCATGTAATACCACGATACAGATGGCAGATCTGGTACTTAAAGGCCTGCCCAAGGCTAGCAGCTTCCCAGCTGCAGACCTAGAATAGAGCCCTAGCTCTCTGACTCTGAATCCAGGGCCCACTACCCTCCACTGCATGGTGGAGGGTAGTGGGCATGGTGTCCTGGGACACCAATCTGTGTCCTCTCCTGGGAACCACACAGGGAGGGCAGACTCTGAGACTCCAATGTAGGATCTCTCTCCTCCAATAAGATGTGATCGGGAGACAGGCAGAGCAAGAAAGAGCTCCATTTTTCCACCTGCAAAACTGAGCTTTAAATGACTTGCCTCTGGGCATCTGTGCTCTGTCCACTAGCCCAGAGTCACCTGGGGCAGAATCACTGTCTTGCTGTAGCTTGTCCCTCTGACAAGATGCCTTAAAGCTTCTTTGGTAAGCTTGGTGGAGTAAAAACCATGAGGGAGGTCATGGTCTTATCACAGCTATGACTTTCATGCTGAGTGCTTAATCACTCACATTAATGGGAAGGGGGTTACATCTTTAGAAATGCTTTTTCCCAAGGTTAATATTTCATGCTAAATCTATTCACCCTTTTGACATTTTTGTGACCTGTGTACAGCAGTCTCATATGTTCACAATAATGTTCAAATTGAAAGAGTATGATGATCACTTCACAATACAAAAAATACTTTGTTAAGTCAATTTTAAGCATCTTGTTATATTTGAGACTTGCATCCAATCAGATATCTTCCTTTTAAAGCTCTGCCTCCTGTATTTTCCCAGGACTGTTAACAATATTGAAAGGCTAAGAAGAGAATGCTGACTTCCCTGGGGATCTCAGGTGTCCATGTGTTTCTTGTCCCCTCTTAAAGGCTAATGACCTTTAGACAAATGAATGTGATCTACGGAGTTAAAAACTTTATGAGTCTGTAATTGTTAGCTTAATTTGGACCTGATCTCGAGTTTCTGTTTAGTTGGCTAGATACAGGTGGTATGTTCCAGTGCTGGAAACATCACCAATGCCCGTTCCAGGCCATATGCTGGTTCTTTACATAGGTTCATTTATTTAATTCTTGCAACAGCCCAGCAAGCTAGGCATTATGATGTCCAATTCTCAGAAAAAGAAACAGGGGCTCAGAGAGGCTAAACGATTTGCCCAAGTGTGTGACAGAATCACTCCAGCAGCGCCTTGACTTCCAGGCCAAAATCTAATTTGCTGGAATTCTCATGGTGCCTTGGATTCAGTTCAGAACCTACAGAAGTCATACCTGTTCTTTGCTTGGGCATCTGGGATGCCATGGGCCCTGATGGGGCAGAGTGAGACTCAAGAGTCCACCTCAATGCAAAAAAAAAAAAAACAAGAAAAAATGCCGGGGATAAGGAGTGATCGTTCCTTAAATTCTACCAACTTTGTAATTTTTCGGGGTAGAGGTGGAGAACAGCAACAGTATGTAGTCATCCTTGGACACTCAGTCCAGTGCAGTGTGATCCTTTCTGAAGCCCAGCAGGCTTTCTACAGCAGTTCCTGCTGACAGGGGGCCAGGGGCTGCCTGCATCTCAGTAGGAATCTATGGACTACATTTCCCTTAGGGAAGGCTCTGCAAGGAAAAAAATATATACAATTTCCAAGACTTTTCTGTTTCTAAGGACTCACGTGGAGCTTATCATTCACTTTGCTATTTTTAAAACGGTCTAAGGCTGCGTCTAAGCCCTGAACAGTGTCGCCTTTTCTCAGGGACAATCCCTCCCCCCCCACCCCGCCACCCCCGGTTGGAGCATGTTGTGTGCACTGCAACTGGGCTCTCTGTACATCCGTCCTTCTGCACGTTAGTGATTCATCTGGGTCTAATTTAGGCCCCAACACACACCGGGCAGGAACTCTTCAATCCCATGTTCTCTTCAATGTTCAGCAGATTTTGTTCACTCAACAAATGTTAAATGCCAGTAATAACTAACACTTTCTCTCTCTAAATAAAGCACTATTTTGAGACAGCATATGCATGACCATTCTGATTTAATCTTTTATTTAGAGAACAGGAAAAAAAAAAAAGCCACACACAGATTTGTCAGCAATGCTTGAGTTTCGAAGTCTGAAACTGGGTCATGGTAACAGGATGGAGGATATGGGATGCTGAAGAGTCTGGAAGCACTGAAATTATCTGGGGATGGGAATAATAAAAAGTGTCTTCTGCAAGACATCTTGAAGGAGACAGGGTGGGAGAATGGAAAGAGCGCTGGATGGGGACTTGCAGCTGAGCCAGGGCAGAATTAGCCGGCAGCTTCATCTTTGTGGGACTCGGGGGTCAAATTGGATGATACCTGAGAAAGGTCTGCTCATTCACTTAAATTAGTCATTCGTTGAGCACATATTTATTCAGTGTCTACTCTGTATTCCATATGGGGAAAATATTGGTGAACAGGGTCCTCCCCCTAACAGAACTTAGAGATATTCATCAAATAATCTCAAAATAGGTGTGAAATTCAAGTGTAATAACTGTTGTAGAGGAGAGGCACATGATACATAAAAATAGGAGAGAGAGTCAAAATATCTAATAAGCACGGACTAAAGGCAACCTACTTAAAGCTTGGGGTCTGAAGGTTCCATGTTGTGTCTGGAGACAACTCTCCGGTGGCTGAAGGAAGTAGACTTGGGGTGGTGGCTGTTTACTAACTTGCGCAGAAATATTTCAGATTTTGCAACTAGCGCTCTGGCTGAATACTGGCGTTGTCCAATAGCTTCTAAGAGAAGGATTTGCTTTGGGCTGGAAGACTGGTAAGAGGCTTCATATGAGGGAGACATTTGGGCCAAGACATGAAGAATAAGTAAGAACTAACTAGGGGAAGAGAGGAGGAAGGTTATTCTAGGCATAGTGAGTGGAGCATGTTCCAAAGCCCTGTGGCAGAAGGGAACAAAACTTGTTTGAGGAGCTTAAAAAAGTCCAGAAGGGCAGGAGTGCAGTAAGCAATGGGAGGCAAACAGGGGATGAGGCAGCAGATTTGGATAAGATCCCGAACTTGCAGGATCTTGAAGGTCAGTGAAAGGATTTCATTTTTTTCCCTCTGAGCAATGGGAAATCATTAAAGATTTTAAGCTGAGAAGGGCATGGCCAGATTTGCATTTTACACAGAACACTTAAGCTGCTGTGTAGAGCAGGGATGGCCCTAGGAGCAGCTGAAAAGGCTGCTGTGATCATCCAGGGGAGAGGTTGGCGGCTCAGACTAGGATACTGGTGATAAGAGTGGAAAAAGTATATAGTTTCTTGTTTGCTAAGTTGGTAGATGACAGCCACCCACTGAGCTAGGAAACACACTCAAGTAGGCCTGGGACCATGCTGGAGTTGGGAGCCAGAGAGAGACTGTTGGAAGGGAAGGGGCTGATCATGTTGCAGTGGAGGGGCCACTGCAGTGTCCAAGGGGAAACCTGGGTGCAGGGAAACAGTCTGGACTGGAGGTGGGCATTTGTGAGTCATCTTTGCAGCAGGGGTCACTGATGGCCAGATGGTGCAGGAGAAGCCTAGGGAAGAGCAGTGGGCCGAGGAGGGGGCTTGAGAAATTCCAGAAGTTAATGGCCGGCCCTCTATCTAAGAAAGAGCAACTAGAGTGGACGGGGAAAAATAAAGTGGCCCAGTATCAAGGAAGCCAAGGAGAGAAAAAATTCCAAGAGGGCATGGATGACAATTGTCAAATGGGATGAGGATGGAAAGGCCCATCGGCTTGAGCTCGCGAGAGATTTCACTGAAGATTTAGTGAGAGCTGCTATAATTTCTTTTAACTTTTCACTTTGAACTAATTAAAGACTCACAAATAATTGCCAGGATAGTGCGGAGAGGTCCCCTGAACCATCATCCAGCTCCCCAGATGTAACATCTCACACAGCTACAACATCAAAACCAGGAAACGGACATTGGCACAATACAATGAATTCAACCACAGACCTTAATCATATTACAGTAAGAGCTGCTCTGATGGAACGATGAGGCCAGTAGTGGGTGGGGCAGGGAGTAAAAGGAGGGAAGAGAGACATGGTACAGAGTAAATATTTATTGTATTCCACTCTGTGCTAAGCATGAGGCCAGGCCCTGGGCACAGTGAGGAGCCCTGCGGAAACCTTGACATCCTTCACGTTCACAGGATCTGGACAGGGATTCAGGGGAAGAGAAAGCTGAGGGTAAAAATCTACCTGTGGCAGTGGGTGCCAACGTCAGAGGCCACAGCGGGTCAGGGATCAGGGGCACTAGTGGTGAGTCATTGAGAACAGGCTCTGAACCCCGGCAGTGGCTGGAGAAAGGAAATGTCCTCAAGTCTGAATTCCAAGATCTAGGAAGGCCCTTGCTATGGGGTTGGGCGACATGAGTTCCCTTGTGTCTTGGGGTTCAGTGCATTCATCTATAAAGTGGGCTTGTTACGAATGTGTTACTCCTACCCACTAGCTAAATTACCCTCTAAAATTCAAGTAGAAAACGTAAGAGATGTAAAATGTTTTGGGCTCCACTGCAGAAAGGTCCCCTGCTCTTAAAAGTCTCTAAAATCTGAGAGGCATCGGGTTGACAAAATCCCCAGAAAATCTGTCCTGAAGGAAGAGCCTTGCTGCTTCTGTCTCTGTATGTGTGCTTTCTCTAGCCACTGCCGGGGAGGGCCCCTCTTCCTGCTTTGCCCTGGATCTCAAGAAACAGATTCTACTGAGCTGTATAAGTAGTATAAGTAAGTATAAGTAGTCATTGCCTCCTATGAAAGTTTGAAGATTTTCTTTTCTCTAATACCACCCAAGTTGGCTACCCCCAGGTATCAAATAGCCAACAGTATCATAGGACATGTTTTATATTTGTCTGTTGTTACAGCTGATGGATGGTCAACAACCAGAAGAATAATTAAGTAGATGAAACCGTAAGGATAGATATTACTGCTGTTCCTCATTCCAACTCCTACCCCACTGGGCTCATTCCGTGAAGCTGTGTTCTCAAGATGGAAGGAGGCAAAGAAGAGGAAGGCAAAGGAAGAGACACAGGTGGAATGTGGAAGCAAGACCTGGATCCCCACGGGACTGGGGCTGCAGTCAGCCTCGTTTAGACAGGTGTGCTGGGAGGTTCCCCTCGCCTGCCTCATTCCATCTCAGCTGCTGGGACTTAAAGAGTGCTGGCTGCTGTGTGAGAGAAGCTGTAACAGGAGGCCCTGGTCCTGCATACTAATTGGTCCATTTAAATGACTTTTCATACCCTCCCTGCAACTGCAACAATCCCCTCTTCCGAAATCGCCTGCTCCTAGCGGAGGAGGCTGCTACCATGGCAACCAAGCCTTCCAATGCTGAGAAAACTCACCATAGAGATGTGGGGAGAAAAATTCCACTGTTGGATTTCCAAAGAAGAAGGGCTCAAAGGGGAGGGAGAAGGAGAACAAAGATTTGGGAGAGGATGTGACTGGAGTCAGGGAGCTTTCCCGGCTGAGGGCTGTGGGTGCCCCATACAAATGTGCGTCCAGACACATAAACCCACAGAGGTAAGATCAGAGGGGGCCTGGCTCTCTGAGACACCATCTACATACGCTTATGTTCACATCACCTCACCCACAGGGTGGCCAGTACAGAAGAGTGAAGACAGGAACACGTCTGCGATGGCCTGTCTCCTTAATAAAATGCTCCCTCCATCCTCTGTAAAATACAGAGAAGTTCGAATGTGCTCTGATCAAAATGTGGACTTTGTCACTGAGAGCTTTTGTTATTGTTTTTGCTCTACTAGAAAATCATATTTTGGGCTTCCCTGGTGGCGCAGTGGTTGAGAGTCCGCCTGCCGATGCAGGGGACACGGGTTCGTGCCCCGGTCCGGGAAGATCCCACATGCCGTGGAGCGGCTGGGCCTGTGAGCCATGGCCGTTGAGCCTGCATGTCCGGAGCCTGTGCTCCGCAACAGGAGAGGCCACAACAGTGAGAGGCCCACATACTGCAAAAAAAAAAAAAAAAAAAAAAAAAAACCTAAAAAAAAAAAAAGAAAATCATATTTGGAGCATATTTGAAATTATATCTTCTTTGAAAAGAGAGGAAATATATTCTACATGACGTGTGTATTGTTTGCCTGGTGCATTTGTTTGGAGGCAGCCTGCTCCCACCCACCATGACCCAAGACTTTGTGATGTTGCTGTGGGGAAAGATGCCAGGCCAACGGCATCTGGAGTCTCTTAAATAGGACAAAAAAGCAACAGACAGGGGTGTTTGGTTATCCCCTCTAATTCTGGGGTCCCCCTTAGCATCGTCTGAAGCGCTATCCTTCCTGAAATACTTTAATTCATTCCCCTCTGTTCCTTCAAGCTCCCCTTCAGATCCCTTTTCTTCCTGTTTCTAAAGCAAGGCAGTGTCTTTTGCGTCACGAGCCCGTGGCATCATTTCTGAAACACCCCAGTGTTTAGAAGCTGGCGCACATAATGTCAAAAGGGGTGTTTAGTTCTCAAAACCAAAGCAAACACACACACAAATGTTCTCTCCGGGACCAACGTGGGAGAGAGTTTCTAAAGGCCGACCACAAGCTGATTGTGTTTCTGACAGTCCCCTTCTCTCAAAGGAACGGGCAAATTCCCCCACGCCTTTCTATGTGCCTGACAACTCCCAGAACCGAGCCAGGGCTGGGAGCTCCCTTCAGATCCAAGCCAGAAAAGCCTGAGAGCAGGAGATGGCCTGCGCTTGGAGAATGAAGCACTGGAAACCACACAAAAACAGGAAGCACTTGTTTTTCAGATGGAACAGAGAAAAGCCTTCTTTGGTTGTGTAAGATACACAACAATGTCACATTTACCTTTGTTCCTCTGATGTCATTTTTGACACAAAGACTTTGTGACACGCTTGACTCCCAAGCCCTGGTTTTCAATGTGACATTTGATAAATATTTCATTCATTTCTTTTCAACAGATACTTATTGAGCAAACTCTGCTATATGCCAGAAACACAAAGACAAATACCCGCCTGGCCTCCTTTTAGAGAGTAGTGGAGATGATAGTAATCTCTTACATTTGCAGACTACTTCTAGTTTCCAAAGCACTTCACACACATCATCTCATTTAATTCTGGGGACCAGCCTGCCCGGCAGAGTGTAGATAAAGCCTGGGCTGCCTGAACAAGGAATGAGAGGCAGGAAACCCTTGACAAAAGATGCCACCAGGGTTGGCGGGTGTTATCCTTGATATTAGCAACTCACTTTGCACCTAGGAAATTTAGGTGCTAAAAGTACGTGTTCTCTGGGTACCGAAGTGCAAGGCTGAGTATGCAGAGCCTCTCGGGAGATTAAGTATGTTATCCTTCAAAGAAATCTTTGAAAGTGAGGACACTTTATTCAGAAAGAAAATTGGCTTTACTCCCAAAGAAGACTGCAAAGAAGATATTTTCAAAGAGCTGGCTTAATGAGGTAGAAAGAATACTGAACAAGGAGTTGGGAGGTTGATGGTCTGGTCCTACGCTGTGGCTTTTGGCAAATGAGGAAATTGGGCCAGATTATTTCTAAACTGTAGGTCAAAAATTCTGCATGATTGACCAGACAGGTTTGCCACTTTAAATGTTGTTTAGCAGTTTCTGAAAAAGGTTTGAGCAAATGCAGTTTTAGAAATTATGCAATTATTGTTACTTATATGTGTATTTATATAATTGCCAAGACTGGTCCAATGTCAAGGGCTAAATAGCATTTTCTAGGTCTTATTTTGAGGTCTCCTGTCACATGTACTATAGGAAGGATAAGGATGGGAAGCATAATGCCTGGAACAAAATAGACATTCCATCAGTATTTGCTTCATAAACACATGAAGACACAGATGAATGAATGAATAAATGAGGGACACATGACCTTAGGGAGCAAAGAACAGAATTTTGTCCTGACGACACCTGGAGAATGCAAAAGGATATGGTTCTGAGAAGTGTATCAAAGTATCTTGCGCCAAAAACAAAAGCCACGTAACCAGGAAACAAAATAGTCCCTTGCCGGGAAGTGGGGTGGGTGGGTACATGTGTACAAGAAGTTTTAGTTTTGCTCCTTTAGTCCTACGATTGTTTCCTCAAGGTTAGTCTGGTGATTTATTAAGTAGCTGAGTTGCTTGTGTTCTCTGATGCTAGATATTTGCATTTGGAAAACGCAACCAGCCCCAAGCCAACACAATTCTGTGCAGATCCAAGCATCAGTTTTAAGTCCAGAGTCCCAGCTTATAACAAAGACATTTGTCATTTGATGTCACCTCCTGCCATCAGATAAGTCACTCATGGTCCCTTCTGCTCCTTGGCATTTTGGCTTGTGGGCTGTCACATTGACAGTGCCCCCAAGCTTATGTCCACCCTGTCTGCTGTGTAGGTGAACCCTGAAGGACTTGACACCTCTAGACTGTGTCTCCCGGGGAAATGTGCTCATTCTTCTGGATCTTGTCAACTCCCTTCAAAATACAGCACAGTCTTCTTAGTATCACTCTATGAACCCCCCGCCCAATACACGAGAGCATCTAGCATTTACTTTTTCTGATAAAACTACTTACGGGATTATCATTTTATGCATAAACTTTGTCCTTCCAATAACATTAAAATGTGTAGAGTGGAAACTGTATTTGGTGCATATCTGTGTCCCCAGAGTGCCCAGTAGGTGTTAAATAAGCATTTGTTGATTGATGGTGATGACAAACTGAAATTTTCATGGTGTAATCACAGTTTGGGCATACAAAAATGGACTTGGGCGGCCATTGACCATCTGGTCTCAGACACATCTCTGCATCCCTGAAAACTTGGACTTTCTTTGAGCTGTACCAGGTCCAAGGACATCACCAGCCATATTCAGAACAACACCTGCCAGCTGCAACCTTACAGTCTCAAGGTCTCCCTTTATAATCATGCAATCATTTCGGGCTCCAACCAATCCTTACTTAACAAGCACCGTAACTTCTTGCCAGCTCCAATTATAATTCTTAATAAACAACTCATATAACTAACTATAACTTTGCTGTGTTTGCCTTTATAGCAAAGCCTCCCCATTTTGCAGTCTAGTGGAACATAATTCAGGTGCTTCTTAAATCTTGTGTCTCCTGGGCTGTAGTCCTAACAAACCCAAATGAACACCTTTTCATTTCAATCAGGTTTCTGCCTCTAAAATTTTGGTTAACAATGGATAATAAATACATAATGGTATGCATAATAAATACATTAAGGAAGTAACTGCAGCATTTAAAAAGTGTCAAATTAGAAATTTACAACTTTTAAGCATAGGCAAATATAGAGCATTAATTATATGTGGACCAGAATTGTAAAAAAAAATTTTAAGTACAATAAAAGTTCAGAAGTTCCATCATTAAAATTCTTATTGTAAAAATAAATTAAAATTTGTATTTTCTGCATCATAAGTATATTTTAGTAGTGGTAAGTTTAACAATGAAGAAGAAATTATTTACTGGGCATATACCCTGAGAAAACCATAATTCAAAAAGAGTCATGTACCACAATGTTCATTGCAGCTCTATTTACAATAGTCAGGACATGGAAGCAACCTAAGTGTCCATCAACAGATGAATGGATAAAGAAGATGTGGCACATATATACAATGGAATATTACTCAGCCATAAAAAGAAACGAAATTGAGTTACTTGTCATGAGGTGGATGGACCTAGAGTCTGTCATACAGAGTGAAGAAAGTCAGAAAGAGAAAAACAAATACCGTATGTTAACACATATATATGGAATCTAAAAAAAAAATGGTTATGAAAAACCTAGGGGCAGGACAGTAATAAAGATGCAGACATAGAGAATGGACTTGAGGACAAAGGGAGGGGGAAGGGTAAGCTGGGACGAAGTGAGAGAGTGGCATGGACTTATACATACTAACAAATGTAAAATAGATAGCTAGTGGGAAGCAGCCGCATAACACAGGGAGATCAGCTAGGTGCTTTGTGACCACCTAGAGGGGTGGGATAGGGAGGGTGGGAGGGAGACGCAAGAGGGAGGAGATATGGGTATATATGTATATGTATAGCTGATTCACTTTGTTATAAAGCAGAAACTAACACACCATTGTAAAGCAATTATACTCCAAAAAAGATGTTAAAAAAAAAAAAGAAGAAATTATTTAAAGAGAAAAGCAGGAACAGAATTATCTCCTCATGTGCACCATTGCTTAGTTAATGCTTCTGCTCAGAAAAATACTTCAGTTGTTCAATTTGGTGTTACTAATTTTTCATTCTTAATGCTGTGCTACCCTTTGATTCCTCAAAAATGAATCATGAGCTTTGAATGTTTGTGAGGCTACGAGGAGGGATCTAAAGAAAAGCAAAAGGAGGGAGTTTAAATGATGGAAGAAAGAAAATTTTATTCTCTGCTTTCTTCAAAGACTGGTGTTCCCCTCTCTGAAGTGAGTAAACAATACTCCTTGCATTTTCCTAACTTAAAAAAGAAAATGGGGGTGGGGTTTCTTATCCATGTATTTTATAAAACTCCATCACAATCCATGTGCTGAGTCACCTAAATATATTTACCGGATCATTTCTTCTTCCACCCAAATCAGTTATGACCAGATATTGATGACAGCCCAACCCATTTAAAGCTGGGTGCTCAGTTAACATAAATCTGCAATAATGCCCTTTCAGTAGAGTATTAGGCTACAAGGCTGAATTTCCTAACAATTTCCTTTCACCTTGAAATGCAAAATTGGGCCATTTTGGGTCTCAAATTCTCACGTTTTTAAATCAAAAGATATCAAATCTATGGTCTCATTTACAAGAGAAAGTGTGACTTTTCTCCCTCAGTCTCATCAGAAACAGCCCCAGCTAACTGACTTCACATTTCCTTAGGGACATCACCTGTGTTTCAAGGCCCACTTATCAGATGATCTCCTCTGATTGAAAGGATACTTTTACAGGGTGTTTAGATATATCTTAGAATGTCCTGAGTGGCACAGTTAAATTAAAATCACCTTTCTGGACTGAAACACAGTGAGTACGAAAGTGGGTCCCCAATTATGGGCACAAGTCTCTCTCTCCCCCCTCACTCTAACTCTTTTGCTCCTTCGCGTCAATAATTTATTAAATCGTTTCAGCAGATCTAAAGGAATGAAGTCTACCAACAAATGAGATGCATAAATGACCATGAAAGTTGTTACTATCGTAAGTGGAAGAAGTTTTGAGGGCGGCAAAACTTTCACCACCCTTTCAGTGGTGACTGGAGCATTCCTTTTAAAGAGTTACCATCAGTCAGTCTGAATTGGGGAGGGCTTGAGAACTTCATCATTTGGCTTGAGGGCTGTTTGTCCAAGGCTAGTCATCTCTGGCCTTCATATAGCAGCCAGATAAGAACTGTAATTTAACCTATTCATGCCTTACTGTCTAGCAGCCACCTTTTCAACTCTGGGGGTGGTTCTACAAAGAACACAGAGAGCATCTCTGTGTAATTAAAGTTCCGGCTGCATGGATCTGCTCACTAGAAACTCAGAGTCCCGCAGACCCGTGTCTCAGAGGCTTCCCCTGTCCCCTCCCACATTCTCTCTTGTTTCCTCCTTTTTCCCGCCCTTTCTGGCTTTATAATTCATCTCTGAAACTGTGGCAGACAAACTGCAAAGAAACTAATAGTCTCACTTCCTAACTAACTTGGGTGCTCCTTGAAGGCATGTCCTATTTATCTTAACACAGAGCCTTAATAAACGTTTGGGGGAATTAATGGAAGTTCCCTTTGCCCATGGTGATGCTGGCAAAAACAATACTTGCGTGCAAATGAATCATGCACCTTAAAATCTTCAATTCTATCTCAGATTGTGCTTAACCCATTCAAGGAGGGTAGATTTTATTCTTCAAGAAGATACCACAATAATATGTATCCCTATTTGTACCAAACAATGAACATAAATATTAATTCGCGGGTAGGTATCACTCTTAACAAGTCAATCGCATACTGAAAGGGCAGGCTACTGGCGCTTAGCTTTTTGGCAGAGGGATAGTTAAGATCTCTGGCTGTGGAGGGAACACTCTGCAGGTTCAAATCTTGGCTTTCAACCTTTGTTGACAGTGTGGATGTAGGCCGAGTTTCTTGACCTTTACAGCGGGGCCCAGGATACTCATGGCGTTGTTGGCTGAATTTATGAGTAGCACCTATCATGTGCTCCAAGAGGTTTGTCCTTAGTAAGGCTCAAGAAACCTTAGTCATCAGCCAGCTGATCACAGTACTACTCTCTCAAGCAGAGATACAAATCATGGGGTTTCAGAAAGGGCAACCTCACTTTGTTTCCATCATGGGAAAGGGACATGAAAATAACATCAAGAGATTGATTCATACCTGATTACTAGTTCCCTATGTGCCTGATTTGTCTAAGTAAAAATAATATATTGACAAAGGGCATGGCTGTTCTACAAACAACCTTGCAAGGACAGGTAAGAGATTTTTTGTCTCTTTTTCCTAAAAAGACACAGTCTTGTTCTGGTAGCTTAGTCAAAGGCATTTCTATGATAGGAGAACAAAGTCATGCTCACAGCCCATAATGATAGCAGCAACTCTACTGTCCTACTGGTTAACATACTGATACTGTTTCAAGGGTTCATAACGTATGTTCATTCATGTGATCACCATCTGCCAAAGATACAGGAGAGAGAGAATCAAAGTGAAACAGAGAAGGTTAAGAAGTTTTACTTTGGCAATACAATGAATTAGTGGCAACAGTGAGACTGGAACCTAGGTACCTTGACTCTAAACACCCAGCTCTTTTTAGTTTACCACGAAATACTCCCTTATGAACTACAGTTAATTTCTAAAAATCTGAGTACATGCAGTAAACGTTCTGTCATACCATGTAGTGGTGGTTCTCAGCAAGAAAGCCTAGACAAGCAACATCTGCTTTACCTGAGAACTTGGTAGCTGTGTAAATTCTTGGGGCTACCCTAGACCTCCCGAATCAGAAGCTCTGGGGGTGGGGCCCACAGTCTATTTAACCAAGCCCTCTGTGTGATTCCCATGCACACCAAAGTTTGAGAGCCACTCCCCTAGAACAAGGAGGCTAGTAATAACTAAATTATCTCATTTAGTCTTTACAACAGCTCCAAGATATGTAATATCATCATCACAATCTCAGATAGAGGAAACCAAGGCTCTAAAAGAACAGTCAATCTTTCTAACATCATGTGATCAATAAGAGAAAACTGAAGCTCACACCTATGTCTGCCTGACTCCAGAAGTCCAGCTCCTACACCCACTGCCTCATTGCCTCTCAACAAGTGTAATTGTCAGAAAGAATTTTACTAGAAAGTATTCAAATCTGTTTATCTATAATTTCTATCCAAACAAGGCTATTCTTTTTCTTCACAAAAGACCTTCCCATTTAAAATGATGGCTATCATGTCCCCCTACTCCCATCATATAACTTAGGGGATGAAGTATTAAAATAATCAGTTTGACAGTGGAGATCTGAGCTTTTTTACAAAATGATCACACAAATACCCAACTCCAGTGGAATCCAGGCTCATATAGCCTAAGTCACTTTTTATACTACTCCAAATTTGGAATTGAAGAACACTTTTTTTTTTTTTTTTTTTTTTTGCAGTACGCGGGCCTCTCACTGTTGTGGCCTCTCCCGTTGCGGAGCACGGGCTCCGAACATGCAGGCTCAGCGGCCATGGCTCACGGGCCCAGCCGCTCCGCGGCATGTGGGATCATCCCGGACCGGGGCACGAACCCGTGTCCCCTGCATTGGCAGGCGGACTCTCAACCACTGCGCCACCAGGGAAGCCCTGAAGAACACTTTTGGTCGCTGAGCTCCTCAAACGGTTGGCACTTATTTTCTAAGGGAATAAAAATGTAATTGACTTCCATTTCCATAACTAGAACTAGCTCAAGGATGCAAAGAGAGTTGTTTATAGTCAGGTAAAGACTTAAAATAATGGTGAAGGCCTGAGTTAGCAGAGGAAGCCCCCAGTGGAAGTCTTGAAATACTTTCAGAGAACAGCAGGTGCTCTGTGGTTATGTCCTGGAATCTGTTGATGCTAATCTCAGGACAGGGCCTGTGCTTAAGAGGTTGCATATTTCATTTAATGTTGCTTCTCACTCCATCAGTCTTACCTTGGGGTCATTAAGTTTTCAGGGAGCCATGGGAACAGAACTGATGATAAACTTAAAGGACAGCAATTTGGTATTAAGATGCTGTCAAAGGGCAAAAGGGTAGTAATTTTTAAGACTAGAATTGGGAACACTTAAGGGGCCTTTTTGTCCTTAGCTCACGCATCTGCAAAATGACCTCGCTACCAAGAACTGATTCAGAAGGGTCAGAATAATAGTATGTGCCCTTTCCCACCTCCCTATCTTTGCTTTACCCAACAAAAGTTGGGTGGGGAAAGAATGAGACAGAAGAAGGAATCCACCACAGCTCTGAGAAGGAAAATCTATACAATGTCCTTAACTGCCTGCTGTCCGTCCCCTTTGATAAATAGTCATGCATTATTTTATTTTGTTTACAAATCTTTGTGAAATGGAAATTAACTGCAGATATGGGCTATCTTTGAAATTATTTTTAAGTCAAAGCATATAAATTACTTCCTTTAAACCTAATGGTCATATGAATATCAAACAGTAGCTATGCCATGTACTGGAGATGTGTTACCCTACATTTGTCTATTCTGTGGCATGTGCACAAAAGTGTAATTTTATCATTAGCACATTGGTTTGTAGCTAAGAGGTAAAACAGGTAGAGAGCTTGGGACAAAGAGAATAAGGTGGATCTGCGAAAAGCATAGGATTTTTGTGAGGACAGTGTTAGCATGTAAAGGGAGCGGCACTTGGCTACCATGTGGATTTAGAGTAGATGCCTCCTTTCATATAATTTAAGGTTAAGGTCCTGCTGAGAAAGAATCCTGATCAATTGCGCTTTGCTAGTCCTCAGTCAGTAAGAGCCACCCAGGGAAACTGGATCCCTCCTCGCAGTGTGGCCATGGGTGGGTTTTCCTAAAAGCCACCTTGGTTAAAGGCCACCAAACTCTGCTCCCTTTCCTAAACCTCTAATACTGACATCTCATATTAAAACTTTGTACCATGGAGGTGTATAATTCATGATTCGACCCAATCAAAAGGAAAAGTGTTATTGCATGGAAGCACTAAGAAAATGCAAAACATTCTTAAGTACATTAAGAATGTACATTTACATTTGCATTAATCAGAATGTTTACCCAATAACAAAGGCACTGGATAGAAATTCAGAAATTAAATCTCTTGGTTAGTTATGCCACATGATGCCAGTCCATCAACTGGATTGTTATTCCCCTTGCCCACTGAGTTAGCTGATTCCTTGACTAAGCCAATTTAATTCTTGCTGCATAGATTCCTCTTCAGGCTAATCAATAAACATCCAGAAACTATCATTTTAAAGGTTAAACTGCTAAATGATTCAAAACACAGGCATTTCAAAATGATTTCTCTCATCAAAACGCTTTCCTTTTTATCCTGTGGACATAATGACTGAAGTGAAATGGTATTTTTTAAAAAATACAATTCTTCTGCTTATGGAGAAAAAGGACATTGGAGTATCATGCTTCCTCAACGGACTGAAGAAAACAATGAAAAAATCAACAAGTTCCAATGATTATACAACTTGAACTATAGGTTAGATAAACTATGTTTTGTTTCCAAAATAAAATGGAAAACAACGGATTAGGAAAAATATTTGCTTAATTACATATAGATGAGTAATTACATACACACACACACACATGCACACACACACTCACATCCCACATATTTTAAGGAATTACTCAGTTAAAAATAAATTAAGTCCTCAATGTGTAAAAGGCACATAGGCAGAAAATCTACATAAGAAAAAACAAGAATGGGTTACAAAAATTGGGGAGTGATTGATTTAGTCATTTGTCCTTTCCAGCTCCTTTGGAAAGATCTTCTCTACCTGTGAAGGCATCACCTAAATTCATGTAAAAACCTGGCATGGGTATCGGAAGAATTTATTTCAGACTACTTGCTCTCTCACAGTTTGACCCACTAACTCTTGCTTCTATCGTCCCAGTTTCTTCATTACATCTACTCTAAGGTACATGTTCAGCATTACATGCTTTGATGTCCCATCTTGGACACACTACCCAAGTGGGACCTGGCATGCCCTCCTTCAGATTCACATTCAGCCTCTGCCCTTGTATTGGGATGGTGCGGGAGGGACCTTCTTGGCTGTTGACCTCCTGCCTTGCCCCAGAGGAACTCATCAACAGTCAGAGGGACAGAAATCATACATCCATAATCAGAGGAATCCAGATTCACACCCAGGGGACAGTGTTTTATTTAAGAATTTGCCAAACTTTTCATTTAATCACCAAACATCTCAGGCTTGGATGCAATTGAAACACCCAGGGATTGGTGGTCAGCAACATTTATATCGTGGTGTATCCTGTGCAGCTGTTTTAAAAACGGGATGACAATACAGATTGAGAGTCATAATGATGTTAATATTCTGTGAGCCTATGAGTCCACTATTGGAGCTTATCCTATGTAAATCATTCAAAAGAAGAAAAATGTCCTACATGCAATCATGCGCTTTGCACAGTTATTTAAAATAGTAAGAAAAGGAAAAATCTGGAAATCCAACGATAGGGAACAATTAGGCTAATTATGGTAACTCAACTTGATGGAATATTACTTAGTCATCAAAAATGATCATTATACAGTGATCATTCACTGTAACAAGAAAAATGTCTATCATAAAAGACTATGCACAAAAACTAAATAAGAATTCTAAGTTCAACATGATTACAACTACATAATGTGTGTATATGTACACAGTGTACATGCTACAGCTCCTCATTAATCATAAATTCTGTATTTGCAGATTCGCCTACTCCCTAATATGTATTTGTAATCAATACTCACAGTGCTTTCCTAGTTATTCACAGCCATGTGCAGGGTAGTGAAAATTTGGGGTCATCTTCACATTCCCAGTTAAGCTGGAACAAGGCAACACTCTGCCTTCTTGTTTTAGCTCTGACACTGTAAATAAGCACCTTTTTCATGGTCTATTTAGTGACAGGTTTTTTGCATTTTTATGTTTTTTGCTGGTGAATTCACTGTTTAAAATGGTCTGCAAGGGTAATGCTGAAGGGCTGTCTAGTATTCCTAAGGGCAAGAAGGACATGATGTACCTTACAGAAAAAAATATGTGTGCAGGATAAGCTGCATTCAAGCATAGTTATACAGTTGGCCGTGAGTTCAGTGTTAATGGATCAAAAATATATATTAAAGAAAGTGTCTTAAAACAGAAACACACATAAAACAAGGCTATGTATTGATCAGCTGACAAAAATATCACGACCAGAGGCTCACAAAAACCTAACCGTGTATTCCCCAGGAGCAATCGTTCAGTATTTACTATCTCAGTGTTTGTAGAACACAACTACCACTAATAAGAAGAACTGACTGTATATACATACCTAGACATATGTTCATATATACCTAGACGTAGATACATATATATACACACATATACACACACAATATAAGAGATTAGTGTGTACAAATACACATATATGTAATTATGTGAGTTTAAGAATGGTTTAGCTTCTCTCTTAAAATTTTTAAAATGTTTTTATAGCATGGCTTTTACCATGAAAACATTTAAAATGGACCAAAGCCAAAGAACCCCTGTTGACTAATAACAGAGCTCTCTAGTCATATGTATAGGTCTCTCAGAATCAGTGCCTTACAACCTCCATCAAACAAAGCAGGTTGGCCAGCATGTGTCCTTCATGCTGCTTTCCTGGACACGTCACCTGATCTTGCAATGTTTAAGTTGGCTCTACTAAGAGGTAAGAATAATATCGGGCCTAGTATGAATGTATACATTAAAATCTTGCAGTAAGTTTCCCAGGGAGATATTCTGATTATCTTAGGCCTCTATCAATGTCTTCAGAGTATCTATTCTAAATTGTTCCTTGGTAACAACTGACTGAGTTTTCTCTTCCAAAATTCACAAGTTGAAACCCTAACCCCAAATGAGATGGTATTAAGAGGTGGGACCTTTGGGAGGTAGTTAGAATTAGATGCAGCCATTAGGCCCTCATGATGGGATTAATGCCCTTATAATAAGAGGAGGTAACAAGGAACCTCTCTTTCTCTCTCTTTTTCTTTTTGCTTCCTCTCTGTGTTCACATGCCAAGGAAGGCCATGTGAGGACATAACCAGGAAGAAGGCCCACACCAACAAGCTGACCATGCTGGCACCCTGACCTTCAGACTGTGAGACATAAATTTCTGTTTTTTAAGCCATCTGGTCTATGGCATTTTGTTACGGCATCCCGAGCTGACTCATGCGGTTGGGTTCAGAGGACAGAGCGTTGGGTGTGGAATCATCACAGGCTGGCTACATCCTTTTACCAAAAGTCACAGCTCCTGTCAGATGGCCCTCTCCAGGTGCTACCCTTCTTGGATTCACTCCTTCCCCTGTCACTTCAGACCAACAGGTGAGGGGGTCCAACACTATCCCTGTGGTTTCCCTAAAACCTACGTACATTTTTGTAAATAGTCCTTTAATTCAAATATGCTTCTATTACTCAGTGTGGCACTTTTTTCCTACCAAAACTCCGACAGGATCCAACAAAACATGGGAATTGCTAAAAAGGTTATTTTTATAAAAACATAATTCCAAACATTATCTCTCTGATAAAGAGACCGAGACCCAAGAACTCCTAATTAACTGGTAACAATGTCACATCCTCAAATGGGGTCACCATGGGACAGCGGCTGTTGCATGGCCTATACTGCTTGGCTTGTGATGACAATGCCAATGTGATGGTAAGAAACGAAACCTTCTCTGATCTGCCTAGAGCAAAACTTATTCATATTACATTTTTCTTCCCATAGTCTATGAGCCAGATTGTCCATAATCTCTGGTTCCATTTTTATTTTTGCCATGTCTTTTCCCGCATCTTGGTTCCATTCACTGAAAAGTCTCCATTGTTCTAGGGGTCAGGAAACACAGGCAGGGTGGGTGCTTGTTGTGAACTGATTGCCTAGCAACCCATCTTTCTTATTCCAAGGACAGAGGCTATTTGCATTTTGGGAAAGAAGGAAAAATGCTCCCCTTCTCATGAGTCCCGGGGTAAGAATGTCTTGCTGACCACTCCTCACAGGAACCTTCCTTCCTCTGAGAACTCCCCCTGGGTGGCCTGTCTCTGCCTGCTGCCACTGTGTGTACTCCCCTGGGGGTGGGTGCCACCTTCCAAGGTGCACCCAGGGCTGCCGAGGGCAACAAGTGCCTTCTGGCAGCGCCAAGCTGCAGCCCCAGGCAGGCAGCACCAGGACAGGGCTCAGAACATCCTGATCTCATTCAAGTGGACATTGCTTTCCCACACTACTCTTTCCTTTTGTAGCTTTCTTTCCTGGAAACCTGCCACACCAAGGGGATGTCCAGGCCTGCTGTTCTTAACCTCCAAACTGCCGGTGAGTTCCTTGAACTTGCTTAGGGAAAGCTGAAGCCAACAGGGACAGGGAAAGAGGAGGAGCTATAACCCTCACTCGGAAGCACTTAGCCGACCTACAGGAGGTGGGAACCAAGAGAAGAAAAAAGATTGTTCTTCCCATCATTTGAGAAACTGAACTGGGTTTATATATCGAAAAATCACTATTCCAAACCAGAGACCTCCTGCCAAAAACATCTCATTCTCTGTCCTGCTCAGTCTCCATGCTGAAGGAATAAAGGACGGTCCTCTTATAAGTGATGTGTGAAGAGTGATGAGATTGGAGCCCTCCTTCTTTTATGCCTTAAAGAGGTAAAGAAAACTCTTGGGCTATGTGGCTTCAAGTTGGGCAAGGCCTTTAATCTTCTGAAGCTCTGAATTGCCATCTATAAAACTGAGATCTTTAAGAATTACACTGACAACTGTTGACAATGTTTAATTTATTTGAACAGAGCCAAGTAGCACAAGGCATGTATCCTGGGGTGTACTATTTAATGAAAACCATCTCATGACTGTGTTTACGTTGGTTCCTCTGCCTCTCTAAGATATTCGTCTTGAGGAGAGGCCCTGGTTTTCCACAGATGATGTTGATCTACAACATGATAGCAGATACAGCTGCCTTAAGATGCTATCAGGTTTTATAGAACTTTGCATTCCTCTGCCATTTTATGTATTTCCTTGTACACATACAATCCAAGACAAAGAAACCTGCATAAAGCTAATAAACAAATTTCTTTAACTGCTATAGGGATACTCCTCCAAGGGAGAAAAGTTAGAAGGAGATAATACCACCTAATCCTCTTATCTGTTAGGCCAGGAGATAAATGCATCCCCAAGAAAATTCTGAAAGATTCATGGAAGTTGGGGTATGAGAAGAGAACAAGGAAACACATTTAAAAAAATATCACTAACCAAAATTTTACCTCCTGTGGAAGGACATAAGTGTGGCTCTGTTTTTGTTATTTTTGCCAGATTTGTAAATTCTCTAAAAAATTGATCTTAAGTCTTCTCTGGGCAGAAAATATTTAATTCAGTGGAATTGGGAATTGAACTTAGAATTTTAAGGCTAGAAAGACTATAGACGTCATCTGACCCAAGCACTGCCCTCATTTCACAATTGAGGCCCATACACTGAAGCCCAAGGAGGTTTGGGTTTGCCCAGATGACAGGCAAATCATATGGGTGGTACTTAATGCACAGAAATCATTACTTATGACACTTTGGGTTCATGTAACCACAGGCAGCTGACTTTATTAATAACGGGAGTACTATGCTTGTTAGCAGGCCAACTTTGTTTGTCACTTGAAAGGGTTTTGAGGTATAGGCGTTTGGAAATGAAGAACCTAGAATGCTATGCAAGGGGCTGAAGTAGGCTGCCATATTTCTATTCATTTCTCATTCATTTCAGTGGGAGTATTTAAGGACACACTGGGTGTTCTACCACTGAACGGGCAAGAAGAGAATATGGTTATAGCCAAGTGTGTCCTTGGGTGAATGTTCCCTCTACTGCAAAGCTGGTGAGTTTTGCTGAGAATCTAGAGAATAGTGAAGCAGTCATCTGGTAAAAAGTTGAATCAAACATTCTCTGGGTTTCTCTGATCTGCTTGCTATTTTCTCTCTTTCCTCTTTAACTACTGCCACTTCATTATTCACAGCTTCAAAGCTGTGAACATTCTCCTCTCTGTGACATGGAGAAACTGTTGGGCACGGTCCTTAAACCATTTAAATAATTATGTCATAAGTATAATGAGATACGAAGCCTCAGACTTTTTAGAATAGTCCATGCACATATCATCAATGGCTTGAAAGCTCAGATGAAGTTTGGCAAGTTTGAAAGAAGTAAGGAGAGGCCTTACTGGAGAGTGTTGGGTGAATTGGAACCACAGTTGATTCTGGAAGCAGATTGTTTCATGAATTTCTCCCTGTACACAGAAGAACTATATCTGGTCATATCCTTTTTGTTTGGGCTAAAATAATTTACGTAAATGAGAATATGGTAGCTGATTTTGATTGTCAGGATGAAAACCTTGAAATCTTTGAGTGATAAACGGCTTTAGAAGTTATCTACCTCACATACAATCTTAAAACAGAATCCACCAAGCTAAGTCAAATAAAAATGCATCATATCAGTCTGAATTTATTTATAAAATTTTACCTTGGTAACATTTATGTATTATAAATCAAACCACAAAAACACATTAAAGGTTTGCTGTTACCCAGTGTACTAAAACTGTATGGGCAACCCATCTGAGCATGTTGGTTTCCATTAGTTTTTATTAATGGTTATAATGCACTTAGTAATAATAGTTATATTAATGGTTATAGTACACATAAGCAGATGACATTTAAATAAACTGTTTATAGAACTAATCACTGAAACCCCTCCACAAAAATCCCTGTGTTCCACAGAACACAATTTACAAAACACTGAGCCCTTTCTACAGCATCATGGAAGATGGAAAGCCTATGCTTGGACACTTCCCTCCAGTGACAAGAAACTCATCTCTTGTCAAGGCAACCCCTGTCACAGTTCTCCCTCACAGCCTCTTTACATGGTGCCAAATCTTCTTCCTGAAACTTCTACCCAGAAGTCCAAGTTCTGGCCTCTAGAACTACTGTCCTCATCTGCAGGGCAGAAGACAGCTACTGAGTCTACATCTAGGTCTTCCTTTCGCTCGTCCCAACGTTCCCCATTCCTTCAATCATCCCTCCTATGGCATGGTCCTAGACTTCTTGACCACCCTCCTCTGAGTGTCCTCTTGCTTGTTAGAGCAAGAAATATACACCCTAGAAATATAGATGGCTTAAAATTACATCAAACTCAGCATGTGCCAACTGAGTTCTTGTCTGCCAGCCCATTCCAAAACCAGGACAGGGAATAGCACCACTGTCTGTCTAGCTATGCAGGTCAGAAATCTATTTCACATCCTTGACTTCCTGTGCTTTGTACTTTCCACACCCAATCCACCACTAAGTCCTGCAATTTTGCCTTCTAAATAGCTTATAAGCCTCTTCACTTGGCTTTGCCTCCACTGTCATCACCTGTGACCGCCATACCATCGTGTCTTTCCTGAACTTCTGTAAGAACCTCTTAGCCCATTTGCCTACAGCTGCTCTGGCTCTCCAGAGTTGCACCATCCCACATCTTACTTAAAATTCTTAGCAGCATCTCACTGTTTGATGATAATGAAAAATCCTTAGCACGGCTGACAATGTCCTATGTGATGTAATTCCTTTCTGCTTCTCCATCTGAATTTTGCACCCCCTGCTCTGTGCTTAGCACACTGGCCATCTTTTGTTTCCTTCACTCTGCTCTGCTTCTTCTGCCACACGGCCTTCCTACCTGTTGTTTTCTCTGCGTGGAGGGTACTTTTCTCCTCTTTCAGCCTAGTTAACCCAACCTGCAGGATGAAGCTCAAAGATTCCTACCTCAGTCTTCCCAAAGTTCCTATACCAGGTCAGATCCCTTGTTACAGATTCTTACAGCCCTCAGGACATCTGCTTCATGACACTTATCACAGCTCTTATTTACATATGTTTATCTGACTAATGCCTGGCTCCCCAGCTGGCTCATTAGCTCCACGAGGCTGAGATGTGTCGATTTTTGCTCACTTTTTTTCCTCTTAGTGCACATAAGGTGCTCCGAAGTATTTATTGAGTGAGTTAACTGTGCAATTCCTATTTTGATATTCTCTGGTTCCATCAAGGAAATTGACCTTAAATCTAGAAAAAATGGCACAAATATTATCAAGAGCAATTTGAAACCCTAAGGAGATGAATAAATGGAGAGCTCAAAGTTTTTTTTGTTGTTGTTTTTTTTTATAAATTTATTCTTTTTTTTTTGGCTGTGTTGGATCTTCATTGCTGTGCATGGGCTTTCTCTAGTTGAGGCAAGCAGTGGCTACTCTTCATGCGGTGCACGGGTTTCTCATTGTCGTGGCTTCTCTTGTTTCAGAGCACGGGCTCTAGAGCGCAGGCTCAGTGGTTGTGGCGCACGGGCTTAGTTGCTCCGCGGCATGTGGGATCTTCCCGGGCCAGGGATTGAACCCATGTCCCCTGCATTGGCAGGAGGATTCTTAAGCACTGCGCCACCAGGGAAGCCCCTCAAAGTTGTTTTTAAAAGAATGTGTGGATTCTTTGGATTGGATTGGATTGGATTCCATCTAATTTTCACTAACCTATCAAAAAGTTAGCATTTCCAATTCTTAACATCGGCCACAAACCACAGTAGTATCAGCAGCATGTGTGAAGTTGTCACACATAGATCAGATATTTTCATATTACATTATTGTTGCTGCAGATATCTCAAAACATCATTTATGCTCATCACTTTGAAATTACAGTGGTTATTAGACCTGCCACCAGCTCTCATTATGGAATGTTTTAACAAAAACACTTGCATTATTATATCACATTTTAAACACGTAAATGTACTGCAGTGTAACTGTGTTCCTTTTCAGCCCCGTGTACTTTTTTTTTTTTGGCGGTACGCGGGCCTCTCACTATCGTGGCCTCTCCCGTTGCGGAGCACAGGCTCCGGACGCGTAGGCTCAGCGGCCATGGCTCACGGGCCCAGCCGCTCCGCGGCATGTGGGATCCTCCCGGACCGGGACACGAATCCGCGTCCCCTGCATCGGCAGGCGGACTCTCAACCACTGCGCCACCAGGGAAGCCCCCGTGTACTTTATTTTATGCATTTAAAGCCTTATTTGGGGAAGGAGTCCCTAGGCTTCATCAGATTGCTAAAGGGCAGAGGCCGTCCTACGTTGTCTAAGTCAAGTTTGCACTGCAGTGTGTGTAGTTTAGGCCATGATGATTTCCCTTTTATGACACGTGTTTCATGCTCAAGCAAATAGTTATGACTCATCATGGCTGCCAAAGGTAAGCAGGTGATAGTTCTGAACCAACCACAAAGAGACAAAGGAAGTATATCACACAGAATATTAAAACGTGCTTCCTGTGGTAGCAGCTAAAGTTGTCTTTATGGATATAGTAGAAGAAATACAGAGTAAAAATCAACAGCCAGAAAGGATCAGGGAAGCCCTTTGCCATTATCAAAGACCTCATACACATCACTCTAGCCTGGGGGGGGGGGGGTGCCCAACAGTGTATAAAGAGTGGCTGTAAAACACTTGTGGGATGTGTGTCATAAATCCAGGAGGCAAGAATTGAAGGAAAGAGTGATGGCCAGTGTATGTGCCCCAAAGGCAGCACCCTGAGACTATTCCATAGAGATGTGAGACTATGCCCACATTCTTAGGAACCCATCCCAGTTTCAGGGATGTTTATCTAAGAGAGCACTCCTCCAAACAAGGGAGGCGGAGCCCAACATATGCCACAGGATTCCACGTTGTCCCTGTTCACTGATAACAACAAGAAGAAGAACTTACATACATATTCTCTACACCTTCCATGGTGGTTTCATGACAGCGCTAAGTAGCAGGCAGAACAGACTTCTTCACCATTTCACTAAGATGGAAAGTAAGGTCAGAGAAGAGAAGTGAATTGCTCAAAGCTGCACGCTGCATACATACTGCAGGTGAGAATGGAGCCAGGTCTGCTGGTTCCATGTTCCTTGGCGTAGTAACCAGATTTGGCATCTGGAAAGAATCCAGATTCCCTCCTTGAGAAGTCAGACTGGCTATATCTGAAGCCCTTTAAGGTTGTGTGTGGAGCCCTACGTCAAGGACACAGGACCAAAACTCCGGAATTAACTGAGCCCCCATAGCAACTATTGTCAGGGGCTCTCCTAATCTAAACCAGACAGCCCCCTGACTCCCTATTAGGTAAAATAATCTCCATGTAGTAACCTTGTAGCATCCTGACCAATCACCTAATGTCATCCTGCCAGCAGGAATTTTCTTTGTCTTGAGGCTATAAAAGTTGGCTACTAGCCCACAAAGCAGGTCGGCTCTCCCCGGTCTATCAGGAAGTCGGCCCACTGTATTTGCAGCGCCTCTCACTAACTCTGCTCTTTGTTCTCAATAAACTCACTCTTTTCTAAAATACTTTGTGTTTGGAAATTCTTCTTCCAAACCGCGCTTGGGCCACAACATTATGGTTCTGAAATTTAAAGTATCCCTTTTTCTCCTGCAGCCAATAAAGCTTTAGGACACGGTCCTACCCAGTGAGCCAGTGTCCTAGATGGACCTGTTATGACCACTAAGGGCAGAACTCTGAGAATTCACCAGGCAGCTGTGGTTGTGCTGAAGGCACCAGGGAGGTTCAGAGTGGGAAGAACACGGTTTTCTCCTTCCAGAACAGGGGTTCAAATGTCAGCTCTGCCACCTGGATGAGCTATGGCATCTCAGGAAACTGACTTCACCTCTCTGAATATTACTCTCTTCATCAGTATGCTAAAGATGGTTGAGAAGGTTACATGTCAAGCTGAGATATTAAAGAAGGCCAGTAAATGTTAGTCTTCCTTACAAGACCCAACATCAACCCTCTAACACATTAACAGGAGTCTTTTAAGGTCACAATTGTTTCCTACAATGAAGCCTAATGAGTTTGCCAGAAGAAATTCACTACTTGCCTTAAAAGAGCTGGGAAGCATGCAAACACCTGAGGTAGCTGCACACACACACACACACACACACACACACACACACAAATGCTGATACTGGATTTAACTCCCTGTGCAGCTTCACCTTGGAGTAAATTTTCCCTCTGTGCCCTGAAAATTGGGGCATCAATCCCTCTATACCCTCGCAAAAGGTTTCTGTGTTCGAACGAATTCTGAGGCATGAGCCTCAAATCTTCCTCACCCTCCACGGCCGTATCCCCGTCATCAGCAACATGTGAATGAACCAAATTATCTCCAGGGCTGAGGGTGTGGGCCACATCGCCGGGCTCTGCCGTCAAAGGAGCCCAGCGTCATGTTCCACCCCCTTAGGAGATGGCTGATGCTGTCATAGGGCTGTGAGGGAGGAAGCCAGCCTGGAAATGCCATGTAGGGAAGAAACTGTTCCATTTCAGTGTGAGAATTCTAAAATAGCTGCTAATAAAAAGCCTTCATACTGTGACACTTCAATACAGACACCCACAAGGATACCTTGACAAGCTGTTTGACTCCTCACAAGTCTTTTCTTGCTTTTCCTGCACAGGGCCCGAACCATCGCCCACACGGCTATACAACCATGCAGTGACGGAGAAGGCCAGCAGGGGTCTGCCTAGTCTGCGGCGCCAGCCAGGGAGCCCGGGTTCCTTCCTGGAGGGAGCCATCGCTGATCTGATGTTGGCTTGTCCAGGCACCTGTCACAGCAGTTTGAACCTGCTACTTATTCTGTCTCTCTCTCTATCCTCCTGTTGTCTTTGACAATACTTACCCAGACAATGAGTTAAGTTTACCTCCTAGGATGAGAGGGGAGAGTACCAAATAATATTTCATTTACCAATTCAGAAATGCCATGGTTCAATGAATCTAGGCTCTGAAGATAAGGAGAGTAGGATATGACTGTACGATAGTGATTAAAATCCAAAGAGTTTTTCCCACTGGAAGTCCTAAAAAATCCATTAATTACTATAGCACTATCTCCATCAGGAAAACAATGGGTCAAGTTTGAAAGAATTTTTAACAGCACCTATTCTATTTTTGAAGCTTGATAATTAAGATCTTTTATAAAGTTACTATATGAATCTTAGCATAGATGAGACCATGTTAGCTATTTTCTATAAATGCTGCTGAGCAGGACCTATACGATTCTTGTACCTGGCTGTCCATCAGACTCACCTAAGAAGCTTGTTAAAAATATAAATTCCCAATTCTCATCTTCAGTGATGCTGGATCAGTGTATCTAAGGTGAGGCCTAGTAATCAATATTTTGAAGAAAGCACTTTGAGCTATTCAGAGGTATGGTCAAGCTTGGGAGCCTATATAGTGGGGAGCACGATAGTACCAGGCAAGGTAACCCTGCTATGCTTCCATTAGCATGAAGAGAATCTGAGAAGTTGTCTCACAGTTGGATATCATAAAGCAACTTTATGTTTGAAAATTCTCTTAGTGGAGTCCAATTTGGAATTCGTTTTTATCTGGTCAGTAGAATTTTTCAGGTTTTATGCCTGTACTAAGTTCTCATGACCACAAGTGGAATGACCACCAAGAGAAGCTGCTGCAACTCTGCAGAGGAATCAATCCTGAAGGTTTTTTGTTTGTTTAAAATTTTATTTATTTTTTGGCTGTATTGGGTGTTTGTTGCTGGGTGTGGGCTTTCTCTAGTTGCGGTGAGCGGGGGCTATTCTTTGTTGCAGTGCATGGGCTTCTCATTGGGGTGGCTTCTCTTGTTGTGGAGCACGGGCTCTAGGCAGGCGGGCTTCAGTAGTTGCGGCACATGGGCTCAGTAATTGTGGCTTGCGGGCTTAGTTGCTCCACGGCATATGGATCTTCCTGGGCCAGGGATCTAACCCATGTCCCCTGCATTGGCAGGCAGATTCTTAACCACTGCACCACCAGGGATGTCCAATCCTGAAGTTTTTAATGTCTTTGCATGTACACAGCATTAGGTGAGGTTGTCGTAACAGTCTTTTGTAGTTTTATAATTTTTTTCAAGTCTGGACAAATAGACCAAACAGGAATGTGAACTAACTGCTTGAGGACAGAATTCTAAGAAAGTTTTATGGAGAGTTGAGAGATGGAGTCAAATCATACTTGCACTTGGAGCTATTTCCATCCTGAAGACCCACTATGGTGGATAACATCTTTACTTTTAAAGACTTCCAGGGAGAATGGTACATAATCTTTCTCAGACCTTCCTTTTAGGCAATTATCATTATCACTAAGAACCTAGAAAGTGCTCAGCACTGTGTGAGGCATTGTGGAGGTCAAGGTTAGAAGATGCACATTTTGCCCAAGAAGCACTTGTAATCAGGTCACCTAGTCTTGATTATAACTTCAGTCATCTGCAGTAGTCTTTAAGTTCAATAACACCTTCATCTGCTATTCTTCCTTTAAGACCCAGGTCAAATCTTATTTCTCCCAGAGAATTTTCCAGATTTCATCCCACATGCCAATAAAAATCAATTTATCTCTACGCTTCACAACTTGTATCATACTGCCTAGCATCAGAGTGATTCACTATGCTTCTTCTCCCCAAGAGATTTGTGGTTTTCTTTAGGGAACAGAACATGTCTCATTCAGAATCTACATATTGAAGAAGTATGGCTAAAAATTATATATGCAGTACCATCTTGGACTAATTCAGTCATTTATCCATCCAAGGTGCTCTGTCTCTGACCACAGGACAATGACTGTGGGAAAATGTAAAAAGTGTGGAGCATTATTAATATTCTGCCCACACATCTTTTTCCAAAGCCTTCTTGAACCAGTTCACACTTTGAGCCTGGGGAATCTCTCAGAGGTAACAGGGAAGCTTAGATAATTTCCTTTTGCTCAATACTCACTGAAGATGGAGACAATCTACTGTCTTACTAAAGTAATAATCTTGTGTAGGCAGGAAAACTTTGATTGTAGAAGAAGTATTATGTAAATGTAAGTTATTTAATTAAAAAGAAAAAAATCCTTCACAGGAAGTAGATGTTCTAAAGATGTGGGAGAACTTGTTTTCTTTACTGCAGTTTGTAAGTGGTTCACTGATAGATTCTTTTTAATGACATATTAATCATGAGAAATGGCGACTGTCTTCTACCTTTAGGCAAAGTGGAGTACCAGGGAAAAAATATACCTTCTTATCTGAAACAACCAAAAACCGGCTTAAATATGTGTAGATGAAACAATTATTTTCAAGACACTAGTTAACAGGCAATGAGGGATAACGATTCTTGAGAGATGAGAAACAAACATAGTGAGTTCTATGGTTATCAAGCTTAATTCATTGAAAGAGACAGAGGGCTCCAAGTGGAGCCCAGCATGCTCCTTGAATTAAGGAGATGGAGCAGAGAGCCTGGAAAGATCAAGGTGACTCGAATGGAAAAGACAGAATACCAAAGAAGAGAGAGCTGCACACAGAGAAAACTCTGAAGATTTATAGAGTGCGCCCCTCACGTATTCAGCTGAGTATTGACCACTGCACACACGTGAGGACACTATCAATGGCTGGGGAAGACTGTCCAAAAGGATCAGTGCCCAGTGCTCACACAGGACCAGTAATACTGCCAGTTCCCGATGAAGCAGAGTGAAAACCTCATGATTCATGGGGAATTAGGTAGAGTACCTAGTAGATCTTGCCTCAGTAGTGGGGAATTATTAGCTCTAAAGTAGGCACTGGTCTGATACTGCCTAATAAATCTTAACAGCAACACACAAAGGGATCAAACAGCTTCGAGGCAATATAACCACATTCCAGAACAAAGCCCAAAAATATTTTTAGGAAGGCAAAATATCTAGCATCCAACAACATAAAATTCACAATGTCTGGCATCCAATCTAAAGTTACCAGGCATAAAAAGCAGCAGGAAAATAAGATCCATGATGAGAAAAATCAATCCATGGAAATTGATCCAGGACTGACACACATGATGGAACTACAGACAAATATACTGAAAACATTTAATATAACTGCATTCCACATGTTTAAAAAGTTAACTAGAAGACTAGAAAGTATAAGAAAAGGCCCATATTGAACTTGTAGGAATGAAAACTTGAATATGTGAGATGAAAAATATATTGGATGGGAATAATGGAAAATTAGACACGGCAGAAGAAAAAAAGTTATGGAAGTTGAAGACAGAGTAATAGAAACCATCCAAAATGAAACACAAAGAAAAGAGAATCTGAAAATATGAAAAGAGCTCAGTGGGCAATGAGACAATTTTAAGTAGTTTAATAAAAGTGAAATTGGAGTCCCTAGCTGGTACATAGGGAGAACAGAAGAAATATTTGAACAAATAATGGTCAGAAAATTTCAAATTGATGAAAACTTACAAGCCCACAAATCCAAGAAAGCCAATGAACCCAACAGAAAATCTTAAAAGCGGCTTGAGAGAAAAGAAGCATTACATACAGAGGAGTAAAAATCTCCTACTGAAAAACGCCAGCACTTTTGTATTTTTAGCACTGATTATGTGCCACTTCAATTTATTGTCCTCAACAAGCTTTAAAGGCAGGAGCTCATTGAGAATAAAGAAACAGAGACCATGAGGGCGCATCAGGTGAGTATGGCATGGTTTTCTTTGCTCTTCCCAAACCCATTCACCCATTCACTTTCAGTTCCTTTTTACCTATAGTAGAACCATAGTTTGTCTAGGTCTTCAGAAAGCCACTGATCTCTGCAAGTGTATTCAGTCCTTAGTCTTGGCCCACGTGTGGCCAGTGAAATATAAGAAGGAGTCTTTGCAGAGATGTTCTGGGAAAGATTTACTTCCTGATGAAAGGAAGGCATGCAGGTAGAAACTATCTTTTCTCTGCAGCCATCTTGCCCCCTTCCTCCTCCAATTGCATGTTTGACATGTTTGGAGTTGCTGCACCCATCTTTCAGCCATGAGGAAAAGACCAAGAAAATGCCAAGTGCCAAAAAATTGCTCTGACATTGAAAAGCTTCTGAACCAATCAGAAACTGCCTACCTGTGAACTTCTTGTCATGCAAACAAAAGCAACTCCCTATCTGCTTAGGGCATTGCTAGTAGCTAAGTGTTAAATTCATTCCTAATGGATAGAATCATAAAGTTAGAAGAGAGAAATTGGAGATTCAAACCTTTGCCCTTAGGACCCCAGTCTGATGCTCTTTCCTCTATACTCCAGCTAACCCTTTGTTGCCAGCTTCCTTTTTTAAGGAGCTCTGGTCTCAGTGATGCAAAGATATGGAATGTCACAGACTTGAGACAGCTGAGGCCTGACTGCTTCAAAAATGGGTAAAAATGGGAGAAAGTACCTGCTGAGGATACCTCTCAGTACTCTGAGGAATAAGAATCCTTCTGGCCCAACCAAGTCAATAGGCTATGGCCTACCTTCCCTTCCAGCATACCTGAAAGCACACTTAATTTCTGTATGTAGTACTTCCATGTACAAAGCAGATGGACTTTTGATTTCAAGAAGAAGAAACTCAGAAGACTGAAAAAACAAGAGGATTTATGCCATCTCCCGCTAACAGACTTTACTAGTTAGGAAATGGATGAAACCAGGCCCCTGGACAAAGGATCTCCAGGCCAGCTCTTTTGTGCAGGCTTTGGCCGCTTTCCATAGCCCTTCTTAAAAGGCCACAAGTCCCAGTAATAGATTAAAGGCTCTGAGGCGTTCTGTAGAAAGGAAATTATTCTTACCTTAGTGACCATGGATCTCTTTTACTGGTGAACAGCCTCTGACAGCTCATGGTTCCAGTTTGAGAGAGGCTGCTCTAGGCCAAGCAAATATATACAGCAGTGGAGATGTGGGGATCTGTTGGGCGGATCTATTTTCATAAGCTTCCAGAATGCAATCTGACATGTCACTTTCTGGCATAAAAATTCTCAGTGGCTTCCCACTGACAAAAGGACCAAGTCCAAAGTCTTTGGCATGGCAAACAGGCCCCCGTGAAATCTGATAATAGCCTAAATAGCCTACTTTTTTAGCCTCAGAGGCATGCAAAGGAGTCCCATTCCCTGGCCAGGCTTCGCAATGTTTACATTGCCATCTCTTGTCCTATGCTACCTCCTATGCCAAGAATTCCGCCCCTCCCCTCCTGGCCCACAGCCTTCTTGCCTCTAGAACAATTTTGGGTTCATATCTTAAATACCAGCTCAAATGTCATGTCTCTGTGAACCCTACTCTGGTTTCCCAGTGTAGGCTGGTGGCTTTCTCTTTAGGGTTCCCAGTACATATTTCTATTACAGCATTCATCACATTATCACATGTCTAAAACATCCTCCTTTATTATTTAGTACAGTATCTAACACATAGCAGCTGCTTCATTAATGTGTGTTGAATGAATGAATGAATACTCACCCACCCTGTTGCAACTCCAAAGCATATGTGAAAGGTTCATAGGGCGGCTTGAATACAAATTAAGCCAATTTAGAATCTTGAAACAATTTATGCCAATCAGCTTTTATATAGAATTAGTCTGAACTCAGTGTTCTGATTTCTCTCCAACAGACAGGTTCCTCTGAACTGTGCTCTCTCTAACTGTTGTACAAGGCATAAATTGAAGATGATTTCAAAGAATAAACAAACTCTTACATTTCTGGGGCCACTTTAATCAAAAGAACCCAACCAGAAAGGTCTATAATTGTTCATGTGAAAGTTAAGAGTCATTGTGTGAGTATCTATTAAGGAGGAAAATAAGGAAATGGTATCTGCCAAAGAGAGTTAATGACATAGAGGCATTCTTCTTTCAGGAAGGGATTGTGTTGCCTCTTAAAATGAATGCCATGCCTGGCTTTATGGGTTCTAGGCAAAGTATATCAGAAGTTTTTCTATTATAGTATTAATGTAAATAAGTTTAAGCTCTGAGCTTTCTACTGAAAATAAATTGTCTGAGATAAGAATGTCTCTATATCTCTGGCTTTACTTCCTGAAGACAGCACTCCTAGACTCACAGACAGGGTATCTGCAAATCTGAGTATCTTCTGTATTCATCAACAGGGCTAAAAAGATATGCTCATCAAGGCTTTTCCTTATGTGTGTCCTGTTCAGCATACATAGTGTGTGCCCTGCACTCTTACAGTTTGCACAGATACAAAGATATATTAGACTTGTTCTCTCCCTGCTCTCATATCAATGAGAAGACATGCACATGAACAGGTTTCCATGATGCAACGTGCTCTATGCTGTAATGCTTATTTATATGAAGTATTGAGGGATCACAGATTTGTGAGCCATTACTCTGTGTGGAGAACGTCAGGGAGGAGCTGGAACTGGAATTGGTAGATGCCATGCTGGTCCTCATAGCGGGAATGACCTGGGCATTTTACACAACACACTAAAAACATCTGTGGAATGAGCTGAGGTCTATCTATCTATCTATCTATCTATCTATCTATCTATCTATCTAACCATCCATCCATCCACCTGTCCGCCTACCTACCTATCTAGAAATGTTCACATTACATACAAATATTTCTTTTAAAATAAATACAATTTTTCAAAGACCAAGGTATGAAAGTTCATCCTTGATTATTTCCTATGTGCTTGTCCAGTTCTTAAATTACCTAAGCCTTCTTCTCTCCTCTATGGTTCAGGACTTTATTTTCCAATTTATTACCCCTCTTCCTTCAGGGTGGGCAGATTAAGGGACAACGTACTGAAGTTCAAAACAGTTCTTTTCCTACTTGTTATATCAGCTTATTTTAAGAAAAACCATCGTCTTTTCTCTCTGCTGTTCATAAACTGTATTAAGCACTTGAAGATGATTTCTAGACTTGTTGTTTATATCATTTTAACACTTTAGGATTCTGACCATGGCCTTGCTTAGCCAAGCTATATTTATTGGCTTCTTTTAATCTCCACCATTAATCAATTTGCCGATTCTGCGTCCTTCTCTTTTCTTCTTAAGTGAAAGATGGATTAAAGGATAGGATTTCTTACCTCTTGCCACCATAAAACTAAAGCCCAAAGGGGTATAAGACTTAAAAGCGAGGATTTCAGATGTTTGGGGCTTTCTACTCGCCAACGGTCACATTCATTTTAAATGCATGTTGAAGCCAAATTGTGGAAAATACCAAAGTGCACATTAAAAAAAACTCAGTGGATACACTGTGGCATAGTAATGACCAAGTAGAGTGAGATCCTAGGTCTCTGACAGGAATCTGGTTCAGATGCTTCCTAAATGCCAGGCTTTGCCAGTGGAGGGAAGGAATAAAAATGAAATGAAAGACTGGTACTGCAGAGCTGCTAATTAAAATAATTCAGAGAACATAAATGCTAGAGTAATTTTGGACCTGCCATATCAGGCTGGTTTCAATGCAAATGTAGTGTTCCGATTTCTTCCTTCTTTGGGAAGATATAATTAGCTCAGCTGCAACAGGGTGGAAGCCTCGAGGCAGCCGTTTCCTGGTGCTGCCAGCTCCCCCATGATGGAGAAGCAGCTGCCACCCGCCCCTCCTGCCATGGATCGCACAGAGCTGGGGCCACCCTGCAAGGCTGCTCACAAGCCACCATGAACAGAGGCTCAGGCTGCCATTGGGACTGGTTCTTGCTTAAAGATAAGGGACATGTTACTCCTTAATAATCCAGTTGACTCTAGGCCCAATCGCCATCCTTCCATATAAGATAGCCTTGGTGAACTCAAAAATCCTCCTTCGTTACTGTGGCAGGAAGGATACTTAACACTGGTGATGACGGCCCACGTTGGCCACAGCAGCTTCCCACCTTGGAGTGTGCAGGCTTTGGGAGAAGCTAGGAACAAAGCAATGAAGAAAACGTGCCCACAAATGAGAAACCAGAGCTGTAAGGAGAACACATTCCCCAGCTGGCGTGGCAGAGAAGATGAAGAGACACTATGATGGGGACAGGCTCAATGCTAAGCTTATGGATGATCCAACAGGTGGGTAACTCATGTGAAAGCAAGAGTGTCCTGGGAAATAGCCATTGCATGATGTACTCAACTCACCTGCAGAAATAGAGCACCAGCTTCTACTTGTCGATTTGACAAACTCAAGAGAATGGACTCTACTGACAGACTTTTGATATTTAAATAAGCAATAATATTCTACAAAGGAGTTCTATGACAATAAATACTTTCATGGAACCAAAAAGTGTACCACCATTTTGAAATTTTAGAGAAGGCAAAATAGAATGCATAATTTCTTAGTGGTCCTAAGCTACCATCAAATTGTCAGGTTCTTACACCCATCATCCACTTTCCTACCGGCTCCCACCCAGGCCCACCTATCATAGAGGCCAACAAAAGGCCGTTTTTTTTCTCCTCCTTCTCAGCGGGAACAACAAACAACCAAGCAAACATACAAACCCTGCAGCTGCCACTGAGTAATGACCATGGTGGGGGGATTAAATCAATGCGGCATCTGAAGAACATTTCTTAATGACTGGGATAGTTCCATGAAGACCATTTAATAAATAAAGGAACTGGGAATCATTGTTTCCTCCAATCAGTTCAGAAGGAAATACTTCAGGAAAATGTCACTTAAGTGGAGGATTTTCTTTTCAACAAATCAGAATATATGGTAGATGACAAACGACAGTGTTTTTATAATGCATAAATGACCAAGGCTAACTTCTCAGGTCTATAACGATGGTCACTGTTTTGTTAGTATTTTTTAGGCTTTTTTATTGAGATACAATTCATATACCATAATATTTACCCTTTTAAAGTATACATTCAATGGTTTTAAGTATATTTACACATATACTAAACAGTCATCACACTACAGAATTCTAGAACATTTTCATCGCCCCAAAAAGAAACTCCATATCCAGTCACTCCTCGTTCCCCATTGCCCCTCAGCTCCTGGCAACCACTAATCTATTTTCTGTCTGTATGGATCTGCCTCTTCTGGACATTCCATATAAATGGAAGGCATGTCGTATGTGACCTTTTGCGCTTGGCTTTCCGCACTCACCATAGTGTTTTCAAGGTTCATCCACGTTGTAGCATAAATAAGTACCTCATTCCTTTTAATTAATGGATAATAGCCCATCGTATGGATGACCACATTCTATCTGTTCACCAGTTAATGGACACTGAAATTGTTTCCACTTTGGAGCTATAATGAATAATGCCGCTATTTCGTTTGTGTACAAGTTTGTGTGCATGTGTGTATGTATGTGTGTGTGTGTGTGTGTGTGTGTGTGTGTGTGTGTGAACATATGATTTCAGTTTTCTTGGGTATATACCTAGGGGTAGAATTGCTGGGTTATATGGTGACTCTGTGTTGAACATTTTGAAGAACTGCCAAACTATTTCCAAAACAGCTGCACCATTTTACATTCCCGCCTGCACTTTATGAGGGTTCCAATTTCTCCACATCCCCATTAACACTTCTTATTGTCTGTTTTGCCAAGTGGATGTGAAATGGTACCTCACTGTGGTTTTGATTTACATTTCCCTAATGACTAATGATGTTGAGCATCATTTTATGTACTTATTGGCCATTTGTACATTTTCTTTGGGGACACCAAAAGAAACTTAAACCCTTTGCCTATTTTATGATTGGGTAATTTATCTTCATATCATTGAGCTTTTCAGTCTTCTTCCTCTGAATTATTTTTCTAGAGATTGTAGAAAAGGACACTGAGTTCTACTTAGTTCAGTCCCGGTTTTGAGAATGAAGCATAACTTTATCGATTTGGATAATGATAAGGTTGAAAATATTTATCGAGCACTTATTTTGTGCTAGACACTCGGAAACCTTTATTAACTTACTGCGAAAGGGAGAGCTATTGCTTGGGCCACATGTTTCTTCCTTGGATGCTCATCAAGATCAGCACTTAAGGAAGAACTCACGTGTTCCTTTGTCTCCCGAGACCGGGAAATGCCCCTATCCCCACTTCCTGCCAAGGGAGCAGAGCTAACGGAGAAGATGCATCCATTGGCAGGTAACCTGCCGCCATGTTTTAGCTATCTGGAATAAACTAGTCAGTCATTGCTAGACTCAGGACAGGTGCTCTGCAACTCTGTTTTGAACACCTGAAGTTAAGACTGCCCATGTTTCCTGCAAACACAACCAAGAAAATCCTTTACGATTTGGTCTCCATCCTTTCTTGCTGTATAAAACGTGGACAGTGCTCATCAAGGTGACAAAGGAAGAAACCCCACGTATCAATCTCTAGAAGAATACGCAGCAAGGCAATGGATTCATTGTCTTAGACTAATTGTAGGAAAGTCAGCTCGGCTAAAGGGCAGAGGCACTGGAGGTGAGGGAGGCTGCAGGGAGGAGTACAGGAGACAAACTGAGAAGGCTCCTCCTCAAGCATAAATCATCAAGGGCAGAGCAAAGGCAAGCACAGGCATTTCTTCACCAGCCCTAACCTAGTATGAAAGTTAGTGGAGTTCTAAGTTTTACCCTCTTAGGTAATATATTTCTAGAACATTTATTTCTTTTTCTTCCTACACCCCTCTCCCTTTAAAAATCAAGCAAAACAACAAGAAAACAAAATTGGTGGTTTGAGGTGTTAGAACACAACCCAAATCTTCAATATCATGACTTCCCGGTTTCCAGAAATAACCCTTTTCTTTCACACCCAAGTTCTGAGATGTCAGTTAAATCTAACACGCCAAGGATGCCAACTCCAGGTAATCAGTGGATTTGAATTATTGTCTATAACTCTAGCTGTTAGTGTTTCAAATGGGGGAACCCCAGGCAGACTCGGTAGGACAGAACCTCTTACCAAGATGGCCACCAGCCAATCCACTTTCATTCAAGATGGCTCTGAGTGGGAGCTTCCAGGGTCTTAGTGTACTTTCATTTATGTGAACCAGTTCACCCTAGATCAAGCCTCAAACAAAGGCTCCTGGCATAGTTTCACAGAATCAAATCCAAACCTCAAAATCCTTTAACCTCATGGCCTCCTGGAAGTTTTCCAAGGGTTCCCCTGGCAGAACTCTCATGTTGAGAACTTTCCTCTTGGAGATCTCACAGACAGCTCTGGAGAGCCATGGAAAGAGCAGGACGGTGTTGTGGGCTGAGCTGTGTCTCCCCCCAATTTATATGTAAAAGGCTTAGCCCCTAGAATCCCAGAACACAGCTGTATTTGGAGATAGGGCCTTTAAGGAGGTGATTAAGCTAAAATGAGGCCGTTAGGGTGGGCTCTAATCCAGTCTGACTGGTGTCCTTATAAGAAGAGGAAATTTAGACACACAGAGAGACCCCAGGGATGCCCGTGCACAGAGAAAAGGCCATGTGAGGGTGTACATAGTGAGAAGGCACTGTCTGTGAGCCAAGAAGAGAAGCCTTAGAAGAAACCAATACTGCCGTCACCTTGATCTTGGACTTCGAGCCTCTAGAACTGTGAGAAAATCAATTTCTGTTGTGTAAGCCACTTAGTCTGCGGTATTTTGTTGTGGGAGCCCTAGCAAACTAATACAACGAGGGAGCCCCAGGGAAGGATGGCCCTGGGGTCTCTTTTTCGGTACAGCCACTCACCCTGTAGTAGTCAGTGCTGTACACGTCCCGGGACATGCCAAAGTCCCCGATCTTCACCAAGAGGTTCTCGCCCACCAGGCAGTTCCGGGTGGCCAGGTCTCGGTGCACGAAGTGCTGGGACGCCAGGTAGACCATGCCCGCGGCGATCTGCTGGGCGATGTGCAGCATCTGCGACTGCGTCAGCTCCGTCGGCGGGTTGCCCTCGGCCATCAGCACGGCATCAGGTCCGTGCGCCCTGGGGAGAACACAGAGGGCCTTGCTGGAGCCTCAGCTCTTTGCCTTGAGGGGCCCTTTGCCCCACATCAGCTGCTGGTATGGAAAGATGCTGCCTGACTTAGCAAAAGAGGAGGGAAGGATGCTTCACCCACAGTTTTATCTCTAAAGCCTCTAGAGCACCTAGGCTTTATTTCCCAGAAAGTCTAGCATTTCCAGGGCCATGTGGGCCTGAATAGTGCCCCCCTCGACACACAGACAGGTTCACATTTTAGGGTTCTGGAACTATGCTGGGATCGGGCACTGGCTAGATCCCAAGACCCTGAAAAGCAGTGGGTGGACGAAGCAAAAAACAAGCAAACAAAAAAAACCCAAATCAAAATAAAACACTGGGGGAAGAGTTTGGCTCTCCTGGAGTGAGGGGTCACTGCACCCTAGCAGGAGCCCCAACTCTGTCCTCCCAGCCACATGCTGCAGCAGAGGGCCCTCACTCCCTCCAGAGTGCAGCTCTGCTCTCCCCTATTCCACCTGCCCTGTGGCCCAACATGGCTTCAAGCTGCCCATGTTATCCCCAAGCCCAACTCAGCAGCATCCCAGGGCATCCTCATCCCCGACATTCATTCCCAGTGAAAAATACCATCTCCTTCGGCCCACCCCTACCCCTGACCTCCAGCTCAACACATGTCCTGGGCACCACACAGGAGAGCCTTTTGAATCACAACACATTTATTCTTTTACTGGGGCAAGTCTTATTCCCCACACTATGGTGGGGGGCGGGGGGAGCTGGGAAGTACGGTGTCTTATATCTTCTTTATCCTCTGTCTTACACACCCAGCCTTTTCCCAGCTATGCGACAACTTAAGGCACCTTTTTTTTTTTTTTTTTTTTTTTTTGTGGTACGCGGGCCTCTCACTGTTGTGGCCTCTCCCGTGGCGGAGCACAGGCTCCGGACGCGCAGGCTCAGTGGCCATGGCTCACGGGCCCAGCCGCTCCGCGGCATGTGGGATCTTCCCGGACCGGGGCACGAACCCGTGTCCCCTGCATCAGCAGGCAGACTCCCAACCACTGCGCCACCAGGGAAACCCGACTTAAGGCATCTTAACACTGGCATGTGCTTCAGGGAGGGGAGGGTCCCAGTCTTAGGACGCTATCATGAACCGCTCCCACCCCCCTTTCCTCATTCCCCACCCCGGAACCCTGCTGAGCTGACTGGAGTCACTGCCCCTGAGGGCCTGAGGGGTGCTGCAGGGCAAGGAGTAAATGTGTCCTTTGCTGCTGGACGTGCCAGGGTGGGAGTCAAAGGGCTTCTGTCTCCCAAAGGGAAACAAGGGAGGAGATCTCCTTCAGGACAGTTGGAAGCACTTAAAACAAACATAGAGGATTCTAAATGTTAGAATTTAAAGTGGGTGACCCCACCTATGGGGGGCCAGAACTATATGAGTATTTGAAAATAAGAGAGCCAGAATTACCCAAGAACATTCAGCTCATTTTGCCCCTCCTCCAACCCACCAGCCCCATAGACCCTCCCGTCATGGCTCCAGCCACAGTGGTTCCCAAAACACGCTGTCACCAGATCAGTCATTCTTGCATTTTCAGAGAACAAGTACTGGACAAGGAGGTGAGGAGTTTCCCAGTCCTCGCGGTGTCCAGCCCCATGATCTGGGGAAGACTTTTAACTTGTCCAGTCTGTAATTTCCCCATGAGGCAAAAATCCATAGGGGTATGATGTTGGGTGATCATTTAGGTTCCTTTTATTTCTGAATATCTGGATTTAGCCATTCCTGTTTTTGTACAAGGCAAGTCCTGACACATTTATTTCACCTCCATTCAAACTGCAGCCCCGACTGCCAATGGTCACACGGAGGAGAATACGGGAAAAGCTTCGGGCTCTCTCCAGCTCAGAATCTCCCTCTGGAGTGAGAAGTCTTATAGTGCAGCGGCCAAGGCTCTGGGTTATCAGAACTGGACGTGATCTCCTTCTAACATGCTAGCTGTGGGCTGAGGTGGGCTACAGAACGTCTCTGGGCCTGTTTCCTCATTCTGTAAAGTGAAGATACTGACTACACCTTCCTAATAATATGACACTGACAGGGGATACTTGAGACCCTGCTTGTATGGTGCTTTGTAGACTTTCATTGGAAAGCTGGAGAGAAAGGCTTTGCAAACAAAGTTTTCTTTAAAAAGAGAAATGGACGGTGATACGAAAACACAAGTCATCATCCGTGCATTTCTTTTTGTGGTTGGCCTGTGATGGGGCTCTCAGGGTCAGCCCCGCCCACCTCACTAAAGGTCACTGAAGCCCATCCCTTCCTAGCAGTGAAGGGGCAGGGGAAAGTGACAGTGTTTTCAATCATCATAGGAGACACCAGGAAAAGGACCTAGGGATGCATATGAATTATGGGAAATCCTGAAACACCCAGAGAATATAGGCCAGGATGAAATCTTCATAGATTTAGTTCAAAGAGTGAAATAAATTGTTGATTTTTCACAGCCTTATTTCAGCTCCAGAAATCCAGACTCCTCTAAGAATCTGTCTATTGCAAAGACTCCAGGAAAGAGGAAACGTTAGAGGCCAAGCACAAAAGGCCAACTCTGTGCAAAGCCCCCATCTGCCAGCTTTCCACTCTGTGGCACCGGAGAGCTGGCGCCCTCCGGGGCCCTCTGCACTCCACCTCCTTCCCTGTGGGTTGGGGCAGGCTCCTGCATTTTTAACCAGCTGTTGCTCCTGCTTGGTTCTGGGTATTTGAACAAGGCTCATTTTAATAGAAGAAGCCTTTGAATGCTTTGCTTGGGCAGAAAGTCCTGCTGTAAAACCAGGGCAGGCAAGTCTTCTAAACAAGTTCTTAAGAGGAGTATAAACAATGTTGCTTTGCTTCACTTTGCTTCACTCCACAGGTTACCCCTCAGCTCTTGGAAATAAAAACGTATTTCACCTCTTCCAGGAGAACACACCTTAAGAGGGGAAAGCACCGCCGGCGCCCTGGCTCGGGGAGCAGGTAGTAGCTTCAGCGGGATTCTGACGGGGGAGGCTGCCCACCCTGCCTTGTTCGGCCTGTTGCCTCCCAATGAGGGGGACGGCAGCCCTTAGCCACATTCCTCTGGCTCCAGAATTCTACAGGACACTGCTTTCCTTCTGGTTTTTTAATGGCCACTTCAAGAGGAAGTACTGACATGGTTAAGACTACAGGTTTTGCAGTCCTGGCTATGGGTTTGAATCTCAACTCTGTCACTCACTAGCTGCTTGACTCACTTTCTTCAACTGTAATATGGAAATGATGGTAATAACAGCTTACTATGTTGATACATTTAAAACATTTACAATGCTTAGAAAGGCTCAACAAATAAATAGCTTTTTTTTTTTTTTTTTTTTTGGCCTTGCCACGCAGCTTGCGGGACCTTAGTTCCCTGACCAGGGATCAAACCTGGCCCCGGCAGTGAAAGCGCTGAGTCCTACCTAACTACTGGACCACCAGGGAATTCCTGATAAATAGCTGTTATTGCTTGAGAAAAAAAAAGCTGTTGTCTATCTTCCCCTCATTGGAAGGGAATTCAGGAGAATTCTAAGGGGAAAAATTGTCACCTCCTTGAAAGCAAGGACAATGTTTGACTACTCATCTCCCAGCCTACCTAGCATAGGGCCTGGTCATGTTGGTCCTCAATGTATGGCTTTTGGATGAATAAAAAGGGTGGGAGGGTAATTGTAGACAGCTGTCTTTGTAGGGCAGTTCCAATGACACTTGGGGACACATTCATGGCAGTGTAAGGGCTGGGTTCCCTTCCAGAAAGAGAGGACAGACTAGTTCACAGCACATCCTTGGACCTGAGAACCTGATGCTTGGCATGGAAAAGCTCTTGTTCCCAGAGTTCAGCAGATTCTGAAATGGAGCACAGGAGGTTTTCAGCAGTTCCATGCCCTGTGCAAGCTGCTAAGGGAGAATTAGGTGCCTGCTCCTTCTGGAAGGCAGGAAGGAGAGCAAGGGATGGAACTGAAAGAATCAACACACACACACACACACACACACACACACACACACACACACACGAGTCTGAGCTCACAGAGGCATTTAATTGCATCCAGGTGAGTACATTTGAATTTATTATGCTACAGTTTTTGGAAAGTACCATTTTAAGTTAGGGACATATCCTAAAACATGGGAACAAAGGAAATTAGCTCTATAAGCAGCAGACCTCAACCAAATTCAGCTTCTTTTCTTCCTTTCACATTAGATTTGTCAAGATAATGTGCAAAAGCTCCCATCATCCTCTCCCCTATCACCCGTGCACATGTATTCACGAGGCTAGGGATGGTCAAAATGATCCAGACTGTACAAATCATGGGTGACATTTCTAAACACAGCAGTACTCTCTTACCCTTCCACTGTTGTCTCAGCAATTGACTTATTCCTTAAACTGTACAGTTCCTGAACCTTCCAGGGGCTGCATGAAGCTACTGGTGCCGATTTCTGTGGAAAGCTCTCTTCAGTGCCCGTAGAAACTAGAGGAGGACAGAGCAGTCTAGGTGCTGCTGTAACGCAAAAGGCGTCACTTCCCCGGGATTATGGATGCCTCAGCCAAAATAAAGAGGAAAATGTGTCAGAGAAGAAGGGTTGTGGGGACAACATCTATTGATTACCTGCCATCACAAGAGTCCTGACACTAGGCCTTGAAATGGGTGTTATCACACCCATTTTACAGGTGAGGAAACTGAGGCCAGTGAGGAACATCTTTCTTATTTCTCCTAAATTATACTAATCTTTCAAAGATTAGTTATATTTTAAAGAAAACAGTGTGCGAGAGCCAGATGTGACTTTAAGAGTATCTAACTCAGACCCACCTGAGAGTTCTGGTGGCTGAGGTGCTGTGGCTGGGGACCCACCCACGGGACCCAAGCATCTGATGCTGAATAGGAGGGAGAACCCGGATCTCCCAGCCCTCACTACTGGGACCTCTTACTCTTTCCATTGTTCGAGATCATAAATGTGCGGCTTCCATCGTGCCTCTGCTTAATGCAAATGAAAGCATCGCTTGTTCTCCTTCACCAAGGAGGGTCTGGATCAGCACATTTCTTCTCTCCCCTGGTAGATACAGGATGAGAACACTCACTATGGGCTCCAGCAGGGTGACCACCAGCTTCCTCTGTCTCTCTCATCAAACTCAGCTCTCCTTTCGATTTCTCTCAGCTGGTGTATGAGTAGAAATCATTACTAGCAGAATTCAAGCTTCTGCTTGTTGAAAACTTCCTACTTGCTCCTATGCTACGAGCTTTCTATTTATTCTAATTCAGCCCTCCTGCCTACCCTGCTGGCTCAATATTATCATCACAACAGCTAAGAGACTTGCCCAAGGTCATTCAGCTAATAAATGCTAGAGCTGAGATTCAACTCCAGCTCAACGTGCTGCCCGGATCATTACTATCTCCTCGAGAGACGCTGCCCTGCGATCCCTTTTACCTTGCACCGTTGTCCTCACTGTTTCAAAGCAGCGCCGCCCACCCGCGCACCCCACCCCCGGTTATGCACACTCGAAACCGTCTCTCACTTGCTCTATCCCGCGGCCCCTCGCGGGCCCCCGCACCCATCACCCCAAGGAAGGGACTTCCTGAGAACCCACTGCTGAACCAAAACCCAATTAGGCCCATGCTAGAAATCCAAGTTACAACGCTATTTAACAACCCAACGACTCCCTTTTATCCTCGACATTTTCCCTTTCCTCACTTTGCTGCCTTCCAGTTTTCCCCGCTGGTCACAAAACCCCTCGTGTCGAAGCTGACCATCTTTTTCTGACCTCCGGGACTCAGTAAGGGCCCCAGTCCTCAGTCTTCAATGGTCCTGTCCAGTGTCGTTTTACCTCCTTCCTCCTAGACGTTTTGCTCTTTCGATGCTGTTCTTTGCGCTCGATCCTCTGACCGACCGACTTCCTGGTTCTTCTTTCTGTCCTCAGAGTAAAGTCCAAATGCTCGCCTTTCCAGCCGTGACCCCCTCCTACCCCGTTTTCCACCTCCCCTTGCCCTGGTTTATTGTGTTGTTTGGCATCTCCAGACTCTCCACTCTTCACCAGACCAGACCTTTCCCTGTGACACCTGGGTGCCTGAACTCTTGCTGTTCCCTTCGCCCAAATAACATTCTTCCCTTATCCACCTGGCAAACTCCTACAGAGCCTAGGGCCCATCTCAAATGCACAGGTCATGTACCATTTAATGAAGCAACGCTCAATAAACACAGGTGAAATGGAGTGGAATCAGTATCACATTATGTAGAGTTTGTTGATTCAGGAAAAGGAGCCATGCAGTGGCCTCAGGTTCTTTCTCTGTAGTAGGCATTGATGTTGTCACCAGGACAGGCTGTTCCAGAGAAAGGTCCAAGGGCCCCTTGGTCCTTCCCAGGAAGCCCCCTCTCCTCACGCCCAGGCTGTCTGGAGCCCACCTCCCACGTGGCCCCCGGTGCCCCCTGTACCTGAGGAACTTGTTGAGGTCCCCGTGCTTCATGTACTCAAAGACCATGATGAGCGGGTCACCCTCCACGCAGACGCCATAGAACTTGACGATGTGTTCGTGCTGGAGGTTGGTCAGCAGCTCAGCCTCGCGGTGGAAGTCCTTGCGTGCGTTGTCACTGGCATCCTTCAGCGTCTGGGGACCAGGGGCAGAGGGGAGAAAACCGACACAGCTTAGACTGAGGGTGTGAGAGGGAAGCTGCGTTGAGAGGAATTCCTTTAGGGGGCTTTGAGGTTCCTGGATGGGAAGGACATTCATCTCATGTATCACCCAAAAGATTGAAAACTAGCCTAATTCCTGAGGAAATAAGGTTTGTATGAATAACTGAGGAAAAGTTCCTTCTGGGTACGCAAAGGTTTAGTTTATGAAGGATTTACATAGATGTTCTTTCATTAAGTGACAGACATGAACTTTTTACAGGATACTGAATATAGTTCCCTGCGCTATACAGTAGGTCCTTGTTTATCTATTTTATATATAGTAGTGTGTATCTGTTATCTGTTAAACCCAAGTTCCCAATTTATCCATCCCCCCCTTTCCCGTTTGGTAACCATAAGTTTGTTTTCTATGTCTGTGAGTCTATTTCTGTTTTGTAAATAAGTTCATTTGTATCATTTTTTAGATTCCACAAATATTTGTCTGACTTCACTTAGTATGATAATCTCTAGGTCCATCCATATTGCTGCGAATGGCATTACTTCGTCCTTTTAAAGGGCTGAGTAATATTCCATTGTACATACGTACCATATCTTCTTTACCCATTCATCTGTCAATGGACATTTAGGTTGCTTCCATGTCTTGGTTATTGTAAATAGTGCTGCTGTGAACACTGGAGTGCATGTCTTTTAGAATTAGAGTTTTATTCTTTTCCAGATATATGCCTAGGAGTGGGATTGCAGGATCATACGGTAAATCTATTTTTCGTTTTTTAAGGAACCTCCATACTGTTCTCCATAACGGCTGTACCAGTTTACATTCCCACCAACAATGTGAAGGGTTCCCTTTTCTCCACGTCCTCTCCAGCATTTATTATTTGTAGACTTCCTGATGATGGCCATTCTGATGGGTGCAAGGTGCAGACATTAACTTTTTATCACCTTCATCCTTTTTAACCCTGGTCCCAATTACTACCTCGGACATCTCTCCCATTTGGGGGCTGGTTGTACTTTCTAGGCTGCTCTGCACACCTCGCCTCTGCTCATATAACCTTTGTAAAGCTTTATATTATGGAAATATTCAGTAGAGAGAAGATCATAATGACCCCTCATGTACCCATCTTCCAGCTTCAACAATGATCACTTTGCCAGTCTTTATTAAGTAAGGTCTCCAAAAAGCCTTCCCCAACGTGTGCCCACACACACTGCTGGCTCAGGAAACACCCTTGCCAGTGAGCTCAAGAAGGCCAGTCATGCTGCCACAAAGACAATGCCCAGGAGCATGCCAGCTGGCCTCTGGTGCCTCTAGTTCCCTGCTCAGCCACCACAGTGTCACAGCAGGGCACAGCTGGCATTTGTTGGTGCCACGCACACATGCGGAGCTCCTGTCCTGTGTCAGTCACTGACCAGAGCTGCGGTGGCATCAAGAAGACAATGACCCAAACAGGGGCCTCAGACGTTCATGAGCAAATAGGGTGATACATCTCAATGATAATTCAAGCTCCAAACACAATGCCTGAGTGAACCGGCTCCGCTGCGTCTCTGTACAGCTTGATCTCTTGACGTGCCTGTCTTGAAACTTATGCTTCCACCTTATGAAATGTCTGCAGCTGCCCAAATGACACGGGCCATGCCCCCCTGCCCCTGCCCGTGTTCATCCCTCTGCCTGGGATGCTGACTTGGTCAGGGTCACTGGTGTTGGAAGTTGAATAATGCCCCGCCCCAAAGGTATCCACATCCTAATCCCTGTAACTTATGAATATGTTACCTTACATGGCAAAAGGGACTTTTTTTTTTTTTTTTTTTTTTTTTGCGGTACGCGGGCCTCTCACTGTTGTGGCCTCTCCCGTTGCGGAGCACAGGCTCCGGACGCGCAGGCTCAGCGGCCATGGCTCATTGGCCTAGCCGCTCCGCGGCATGTGGGATCTTCCCGGACCGGGGCACGAACCCGTGTCCCCTGCATCGGCAGGTGGACTCTCAACCACTGCGCCAGCAGGGAAGCCCCAAAAGGGACTTTTTAATAAATTTATTTATTTATTTATTTTTTGGCTGTGTTGGGTCTTTGTTGCTGCGTGCGGGCTTTCTCCAGTTGTGGAGAGCGGGGGCTACTCTTTGTTGCAGTGCGCGGGCTTCTCACTGCGGTGGCTTCTCTTGTTGTGGAGCACGGGTTCTAGGCACACAGGCTTCAGTAGTTGTGGCTCACAGGCTCTAGAGCGCAGGATCAGTAGTTGTGGCACACGGGCTTAATTGCTCCTCGGCATGTGGGATCTTCCCGGACCAGGGCTCGAACCCGCGTCCCCTGCGTTGGCAGGCAGATTCTTAACCACTGCGCCACCAGGGAGCAAAACAGGCTTTGCAGATATGATTAAGGATCTTGATATGGGGAAATGAGCCTGGATTATTGGAGTGGGCCCCAGTGTCATCATAAACAAGGGTCCTTCTAAGAGACCGGCAGGAGGGGGAAGAGAGAGAAGCTATTAGGATAGAAGCAGAGGTCAGAGAGGAGAGAAGATGCTGTGCTGCTGGCTTTGAAGAAGGAAGAAGAGGCCATGAGCCAAGGAATGTGGGCATCTCTAAAGGCTGGAAAAGGCAAGAAAACAAATTCTACCCTAGGCCCTCCAGAAGGAGCCAGGACATCTTGACTTTAACTAAGTAAACTGATTTCACACTTCTGCCTCTACAACTGTGAGAGAAACAATTTGCGTTGTTTAGGCCACTGAGTTTGTAGTAGTTTGTTACAGCAGCCATAAGAACTAATACACCTGGCTAACACCTAGCAGTCCTCCAAGACTGGGCTTGGCCATCACCTTTTTGAGAAACGTTCGCTGACCCCCTCATCATTGTCACATCCCCACGACCTGGCCTCCCAGGCTAGGTTGGATGACCCTTCTAGGTACACCTCGTACCCACCTCTATCACATTGCCAGCCACAGTACATTCTCACTGCATGTTTATTTGCTTATCTCTGGTGTATATGGTGAGCTTCTTGACCCAGGGACTGTGCCTTCCACCTCTGCACTGCCGGCATTGGGCACGGCACCAGGCACATGGCAGGTATTCAAGATTTATTTGTGCAATGAGCCAGGGTTTAAACCTGGACCTTTTGATGAGAAGCTAGAACTCCTCCCCTTTGGGTACCATAGTGTGAGGATCTGCCTTTGACTGAAAGGAGAACACAGACTTTGGCTCTGCTCTGGACCTCTCTGAACTCTGGTTTTCTCTTCTGTAGGGTGAGGGTAACAATATCATCTACTTCACAGGGTCCCTGGGAGGATTGGACGAGATAGACTAAGTTGAGATGCCTCCCAGGCTCCCTGGTACAGACAGGGATTTGGGAGATTTGAATTTGAAACTCCAACCTAGTTGCATTCAATTTGCTCACGCTAGGATCCAAGAAGGCCAGAAGGTGCATGGATAAGGCAGGGGGCCAGCCCAGGGCATGAAAGTGCCCCTGAGTCTGCCACTGGTTCCCTCCTGAAATCCCTTGAAGCCTGCAGAGTTTTCTCAGAGATCCAGTCTTTTTATGCAGGGGCTTCTCTGAGTCGCTGAGATAGCTAATTTCTATGGCCTTGGTCCATCTTTAACAGTGTGTTGGAGAAGGCAAATGAAACTTTCAGGTCATTTTCACAAAGCATGGACAAATTCTGCATGTAAATTTTCTTCTCAAGTCTCAGCTATGTAGTGTTGATTCAAGAATGCTAAATTTTGTGTGTGTCTGTGTGTGTGCGTGTTAGAGAAAGAGGTGGGGGGATGTCAGACAGTGGGGTAGAGTGGGAAAGAAGATAGGATTTTCACTGGGGAGGTACCAAATTGAAAGACTTAACAAGCATTTCATATTTCCATTTCCTCAAAGCAAAATCCTATGGGAAGAGACTCCGCTCTTAGTGCAATGTTAAAAACTGTGCTTCAGTAACATTTTTGAATTTAAGAGAGGAGATTTCACTATTCATGGGACAAATGCATTTCACAAACCTGGCCTCATCCTATGTGCCCATCCATTTTTACATGTCAAGTTCTTTTTCTAAATTATAATCCAATTCTATTTTAAGAGATTCAGAAAATATGGCGGTAACGAGTTGGGCAAAATCATCTTCTGAATTTGGCACTCAAAGGACAGAATTTTTCTAAGGGTGGAACCATAGCCAGACAGCAATCAGAAGCTGGAAAAATCCTGCTATCAACCCTATTTATAGAATTCATCTCTGTTTTAGCACCATGGCTGATTGTGTCCCTTGGCAATGGACATGAGGCGGCAGCTTCCCTCACTGACAGCTCCCTCCACTGAAGTTTCATTTTGACAGGCATATTTGCCCCATCACTGAGCATTGCTATTTTCTTATTCCTAGTGTCTGCTTTGTAGCTTCATTTCTTCTTATTCCTGGTGAATTTCCTGACACTCTAAAGATGCCATCCTTTCTGAAGACATTCTCAAGGGAGAGGTCTTATCCTGAGCTGCAGCGAGCTGCTGTCTGGAGTACACACTGAGTCAGAGTTGGAAGACTGGATTAGCATGACATAAAGTCAAGCACAGAACTGAGAAACTAGTGAAAGTAAAATAGAAGTAAGAAAATAAAAACAAAAGGAAGCTTAACATTCGTCTGAAATGCTTCTGCAGCATATTAAGGCTAATGGGAAGCTGGTAGGGGAGGCAAGATCACTTATTTGAAACCATTGGTGTGATTGGATGTTGTGAGTCATGACAAATGATTGTGCATTTCAAAGTATAGGTGGTTTTGGAGGCACAAGGTAACACGAAGATTGTGTCCTTTTTAAAATACTGATGTCATATTCTTCTCCTATACTTTTTAGAGAGCATAGCAACAGAGTTAAGGTGAAAGAGAAAAAAAAGAAGAGATTATTATGGCAAAACCTCACAATGCCCAATGCACACCACTGTGCTTAAAGCAGAGACAGAAATGAGTAAACCCTCCTACGAGGCAACCAAGATGCATTAGAATGTTTGTCCACATGCCTAAGCTCTTCTGGGTCAAGATCTGTTGCTAATGGAGACTGTTTACTCTTCTGATATCTTCTAGACCTGCACTGTCCAATATGGTAGCCAATAGCCACGTGTGGTTAGTGATCATCTGAAATACGGTCCAAATTGAGATGTGTGTAAAATACAGATTTCAGATTCTGAAAATTGGTGTGCATGAAATACCTCATTAATATTTTTAGATTAATAGTATATTGAAGTGATGATATTTTAGATAGGTTGAATTAAATAAAACACATCAATACAATGAGTTTCATCTGTTTCTTTTTACTTTTTAACATGTAGACTAGGAAATTGTAAAACAGAAATGTGGCTTGCTTTTGTGGTCCACGTTATACTTCTATTGGACAGACCTGTTCTATAAAAGTCACCTTAGTAAGCTGTTAATGGGTCAACCTACTTCTTGGGAATGTTGGAAAACAATGCTAAACTGAAATAGAGTTAAGGCAGACACCCTCCCTATGGGGTCCTTAGAGGCAATGATTATTCAAGTACTTAGGGTAAGCCACAGTCACGAGGCTATGTGATTCTTCTAACTTACAGGGTCTTCTCTAAAGAAAAGTAGAGGAAGCTTCTCACCAATGCTTACAAAAGTGAACTTTTGAGGAGTATATTGTAATAAATTCAGAGATAGAAAGAGCTTGATAGAAACAAAATCTTAGAAACTAGGAAGAGTGTAGTAGCTGTCTCCCCAACATTCCTACAAATGTAAAAGCTAATTAGATGACTGTGTAAAAACAGTAAGGATCACACACACACTCAGATAGTGCTTGCTGTACTAGAAACCAACACTCTGTAACTTTGCAGTTACATATGATTGACGGCAAAGGCCAGCCAATCATATGTAACTGGCCTTTGCAAGGACTTTATCAAATACAAGATTCATAGCCAGGGTGTTGACCGCTGCCATGTTTATTTTCACAATGGTGCTCTCATGGTTCCAAATCTAACAAGCCAACCATCCAATGGGAAACATGAGGTTAATTTCTAATTCATATACTTTAAAATACTTGCAATAATTTGGGGGATAAAATGGATGGCTTGTGTGTGTATATTACATCAAGTTGCATAGTACAAATGCTAAATCTTTGAAAGATGGGAAACTAATTCATAGCAACTGTCATATTAGAGAAATATTGACTCAAAAGAGTGAATCAGAAGTTGGCCTCCGACATGGACAACTGCAAGATATTTACAGGCTTTAAATATGCTAGCATACAATTGACTGAGACAATTCCACTAGACAGAAAGGAGCTGGTAGGTCACAGTAGACCATGACTCGATTACGAGTTCTGCTGTCACGTTAAAGTCAATTAAAAAGCAGTCCATCTATCACAATGTACATGTTCTAGAGATACAGAGGAGTGAAATGAATACTCCAGCTATGTTTTGTATCAGATGAGACCTCATTAGAGTGAAACGCACTGCTTGTTTTCAGCATTTCTGAAAAGATGTGGATAAATTGGAGAAAAGCCAGAAAAAAAGGGTTAACAGGACAAATTAACAAGACAAAAAACAGATCTCCCATCAAAGGTTAAAAGTTGAAGTTACTGGGAAAGGGACATTGATGGAGAAACTTAATAATGGGGGCCCGCCGTGACAAGTACAAGAGGGATTCTGACACGGAAAATGTTACTGACCATCCTACAGCACATGTGGGTGTGTACGTACACACACACACACACACACACACACACACACACACACACACACAAGCACATGCACTCATACATGCGCCAGGGAAGAATGAACTTCCACTAAAGGACATAGAAATCTATTAAGCAATGCCTGGACCATAACGATGATTAAGCCTTTTGACAAGCCACTGTTAAAAGTTCTACCATTTCTGTTCCCAGAAGCTTGTAAAGATGGAATTGATAGTACTTTCTGCAACATTATATTCTGTTAAGGAATACAATCAATTTTTTTAGGGCAACACTGATCAATGTTCTCTTAAATACACTAACCTTGTCATAATCAATTTCTATTTTGTGGGAACAGGGATTTCACACACCAATTTAAATGGAGAAATGCAGGGGGACATGGGAGGAGGAAGGAATGGTTGAGAGGCTTCACAGTTAATCAAGATGTGAGGACTGATGTGACAACTATCAGTAGAAAATAAAAAGAAGGAAGGAAAGGAAGGAAGGGAGGGAGGGAGGGGGGAAGGAAGGGAGGGAGGAAGGAAGGGAGGAAGGAAGGAAGGAAGGAAGGAGGGAGGGAGCGAGGGAGGGAGGAAGGAAGGGAGGGAGGAAGGAAGGAAGGGAGGGAGGGAGGAAGGAAGGGAGGGAGGGAGGAAGGAAGGGAGGGAGAGAGGAAGGAAGGGAGGGAGGAAGGGAGGGAGGAAGGAAGGAGGGAAGGAAGGAAGGAAGGAAGGGAGGGAGGGTGGGAGGAAGGAAGGAAGGAGGGAAGGAAGGGAGGGAGGGGGGAAGGAAGGAAGGGAGGAGGGAAGGAAGGGAGGGAGGAGAGGAGAAAGAAAACAGCCATCTGCCTTAAAAATAAACTTGCCTGGGGAAAGCACTTGAATGGATGAACTCTTGACGCTCTTTCTCATTTACAGATTGTTTCCCTGTTCCAGAACTGAAGGATAAGCTGTCTTTTTTGAGCTCTTCTACTGCCCTTACACATATTCTGAGACAACTGGCTCTAGTTGCTTCTGGCCCATAGGTGGCCTCGCCTGTGTCACATGCCCACCATGGATGCTTGGACCTCAGGCAGCTGCCTGGCAGGAACACTGACCGGAGTAACTGGTCGCATGGCATTTCCTTCTTAAGGAATCTGAAGGTGAGTAATAGAGACCGTGGGAGCAGCAGCGGGCAGGAGGCAGCAGCCCAATGCTAGGGAACAGCGGAGGGGAGAGACAGCTGCGCCACACCAGCAGAGAAGCCTGGAGGAGAGCCCTGGTGCCTCCTGCGAGGATGACAAAGGGCCCGTCCTAAGGGCCAGCTCAGATCCTGGTGGGCTTCTGGATCCCAGCTGCTTCATTCACAGTGAGGCCCAGTGGTCCTGCAGGTCCTATTTGAGTCGTTCATCTTTCAGTCTGTCCTGTCAGATCTCTTTCCCCTGTCTTTTTGTTTAGCATCTCTAATATTGTTTCAGAGAACCAATGCCTCCTTACATTTGGTCCATGTGTGTGGTTAGAGCTGACCTCATCTTCCATTTGCAAGGATATGCATGTGACCCAGGCCTAGATAACCAGAACATTCTATTCCCTTGGCTGGAGGGCCTGGTGAAACAACTCAAGACAAGCCAATACGAGTTGGCCCTTCGACTTTTGCATAATTGTTGGGAAAGAAGAGCTCTCTTTTGGGTTGCTAGGATGGCCGCATCTAAGCCCAGAGCCACTGCTGACGAGTCTTTAGCATAGTGTGGGGAGAACCTGCCAGAGAATACAGTCAGCAGAGAAGAAAGCAGAGCCAGGACATGGAGAGAGAGAGAGAGAGAGAGAGAGAGAGAATTGCTGATGCCCTAGATATTTCAGTGCCTGAAGCTAGAGCACCAGCAGCAAGGTCTTCCAGGAGCTTGGGCAAATACATTCCCTTTTCTACTTAAACCAGCTTGAGTTGGGTTTTCAATGAATATTATACTGCTCTTATTATCAAAGCTGATTAAGGTATTTTGCTTGTATCCTCCTGAAGCCAAAGCACTCATCCGGAATCATTTTCCTTATTTCCACCTATCGCCTTGAATTACATTGCTACCCAGGAAAACATGAAAATCTCTCTCGTCATTACACACACATAAGCACAACTACACACTCCTTTGTATTACTTGATAGGTGGTATTATGTTGAATTTCCTCAGCTTGGTTTATTAGGGCATGTGTAGAATTCAGGACGTGAAAACGTGGTGCACAGTGGGCATGGGGCTGGTGAGGAGGTCGGCGTTTTAGTCCTAGGTCTGACATGAAGTGATCTCATTCAAGCCATGTAATTTTGAATAGGTCATTTATCTTCCCTGGACCTCGTTGGCAAAGTGTATCAGTTAAGCTAAAGAATTTCAATAATAGCTCTATATATCTGCACAGTGATTCGATCATTTCTAAAATGATTTCTCATTAGATTATATCATATATATATAATCTCATGAAATTATTTCTTACCTAGAAATGCCAACTGCCAATTATTTACTTTTTCAAAAGGCTATTATTTCAATAGCCCATCCATCCATTCAACAAGCATTTATTGCCTGCTACTACATATTAGGCAATGGTTCCTACCCTCAAGAATATGCCACTCTAATGGAGAAGATAGACACTCATGTCATTGATTAAATATACCCACGAATACATGTATAATTAACAACCTTGACATATGCTGTAAAGGACAAGTACAGATGCCTTAATACGTGGAACTGGGAGTTCTGACCTCAACGGGGGAGCAGCAAGGGGAAGTCTCCTTGAAGGAGCAACGCTAACTGAGAGCTGATGGGTGAGTGGGAGCTGTGTGGCCCCGAGGCTGCGCTGGGGCCCTCCAGGCATGGGCGTGGCCACGGCGTGTTGGATGCTACTTTGGGCTGGCCCATGGTAACGTGCCACGGGGTGTATCAGTCAACTCTGCCAGAACGCTTGCATCATTTCCTCTGTTGCTGACAAGCAAATATTCAGAAACGTGAAAAACAAAAAGCCTTCATTAGGTGCTAAAGAAAGTGTCTGCTGAACTCAGATGTTACCATTTCGCATCTCGCCAAGTCTTCCTGTGCAGAATCTCTGACTCGCTTTAACTTACACCTTGAGGAAGCCACTCAACTTCTCTGGGTCTTGGATTTGCCATTTATAAAACATGGGACTTGGATTATAGATATGATTCCTAAGGCCTCTCTTGTGTTCACCATTCTTCTGTTTCTAGAAGTACACCCGAGTTAGTGGAGAGGGGGAAGAGAGGCCATGAATCCTACAAAGCCCACTTGTGGCTGTATTTAAAAAATGAAAATTAGCACACATTCACAGCACAAGGAAAGGTTGTAGGAATTGTAGCTATTGAAATGCAGGTTGGATGGAGCCAAAATTAGTTAACGCATCCACAGCTAATGCAGGGAAATGGTGATGCAGTGTTTTCTTGGCAATTGAGTTACTTAAAGGTAAAGGAACCCATTTTGATCAAAGACCGGTTTCTCTGCTTCTCATCCTCTCTGTGGGTTCTTCGGTTGTCATTCAGTGGAAAGGGATAAATCCATTTCACTAAAAAACAAAGGTCATCCAAAAAATCAAGAAAAGGGCAATCCGGCTGGATCCAAACAAGCAGCTACTCTAATGGGAGAGGCGTTCGCAGCCTCCCACGCGCCCTTGAGGGGCTTGCGCATGCCTTAGGATCGCTCCCACCTTAAACTGGCTTCTGTGGGTCCCTCAAACCTTAAGTCATTCGGGGCAAGTGATGCCAGAATGTACAGGAACCTGACATCTGTCAGTCTGAAAGCAAAACCTCGGATTTCAAACCCGTCAGTTCCTTCTAGAGAAGTAAAAAGGACAATAGCTGCTATTTCTTAGCATGCATAATCAATGCTGCAGGGGTTGCTAGGCAACAGGCAGGAAGACCGTCAAACATCCCTGGGTGCCTCCAATGGAGAAGAAGCAGCCCTGGCAGCCATTCCTCAGAGGTGAAGGGCTATGCAGGCCCTGGAGGCCACGTTCAGTTTGTCTCATTCCTTTAAAAAAAATCCCTTTATTGTGGTCAGGACGGAACCATAGACATTTTCCTCCCAGGCTTATTAGATAGTCTTTGAATACACTTTCAATTGGCCCACACGCTTAAAAATGAGCAGATCAGGCTGGTGAGAGGCAGCTCTATGAAAGGTTCATGTGTTTTTCTGACCCAATTCATCCCGGAGCCCATGAAAAATCAGACTTATTTCTTCCGTGGCTGTAGCCTCTGGATCCCAGAAAGTTAAAATGGGCCTCCTCTCTGAAGCTTGAAATCATTCTGGCCAATGTAAGCAAAGCCTCCGATTTCAACAAAAGTTCACATTCAAGGTCATCGAGATGAGATTTCTTAGCTGTGTGACCTTGAAGTTGAAATGAATTTTTAAGCTGTAGATATTTTGCTCTCTCTACTTGAGATAAGGGGACAAATTTGCTTGTTTTTTTTTTGTTTTTTTTGTTTTGCGGTACGCGGGCCTCTCACTGCTGCGGCACTCGGGCCTCTCACTGTTGCGGCCTCTCCCGTTGCGGAGCACAGGCTCGGGATGCGCAGGCTCAGCGGCCATGGCTCACGGGCCCAGCAGCTCCGCGGCACGTGGGATCTTCCCAGACTGGGGCACGAACCCGCGTCCCCTGCATCGGCAGGCGGACTCTCAACCACTGCGCCACCAGGGAAGCCCTGGTTTTGTTTTTGTTTTGTTTTTCAGCAGTGTTGATTAAAGAGCAAACGCTCATCGCGGGTCGTTAATTTATAAACATTTATTTGGCAAAGCCAGGAGGTTTATGGGGACTAGGGCCTGGGTCGGAGTCAGGGGTGGGATTAGGGCTATGACTGGGATTTAAAGAAGCCTCACCGGCAGTAGTGATGGGAAGCATGCTGTGGACAGAACAGCTGGCTACACACTGCTGATGCTGGCTGATCCTTCATCATGATGAGCCCAAGCCCTGAAATCCTGTTTTAGCACTAGTTTGGAAGGAAATGTAATGTCTGAGTTGAGGGCGCCATAGAGTTAGTCTCCTTAAGGACACCGCAAGAAGTACGCCGAAGCAGGAGCAGAATTAGGAGTGATACGGAAATGAAAGGCAATACCCACTGAGAAATTCTGTGAGTCTATCTCTTTATCAGGCTGAGGCCTTTCAGCTATTCCTACACTGTCCTCTAGGTTTCCCTAATCTCCCAGGATTTTCTCACATTCAAAGATTTCACCTTGTGACCCACATGAAGTGAATTTCTGAAGGCCTGACTTAGCTCCCTGGATGGCCTTCAAATATCAGTGGGAAACATGGCCCCAGGGCCTTCAGTCTCCCTGCCTGTGACACATGCTAGACTAGGCTTATATGTTCCCTAAGTGTCTTCCAGCTCTAACCTTGCATCAGGCTATGAATCTACAAAAACAGAGGCACCTTTCGGTCCCATTTTTCCAAAGGGGGGAAGAAAAGATAGCAGCAGAAGAAAGCAAAGACTGCAGATATAGCACTGCCAAATGTTCTGAACATTTTGTGCTTTAAAAAATAACAAACTTTTTGAGTAAATGAAAGAAAAGAGGAAGCAATTGCAGCAGCAGGAATTAAGCATCCTCAGCGTCCCCTCAGGATTCTCACTTTACACCACTCACCGCACTTAACCTCACATCTCTCTAGCATCTCCCTTCCCCTCTTCTCTCCTCTGTCTCACTCCCCTCCTCCATTTACCTATCTTAGAGATGATGTTTATTTGATTGATATTACATTGCTCATCCCTAGAAAGGTCTGTCCTTTATTCGCCCCAGAGTGCAGCTTTTTAGGAGCCTTTGCTGAGAGTCTAAGAGTATCCGTGCCAGTCGGCTTAGTTCCTTTTGATGACAAGGAAAGCAAATACACAGTGTTTCATCTGGATGAACTTTAACAGAAACTGTGTTTAGTCTGCAGGCTGGGGAAGTTCAAGAATCATTTAATTTCTCTCCTCTGTTACCCATTACACATATATTAAAGTATTTTAAGGCTAAGTACAACAGTAATGGAATACATGTCCCATTTTTAAAAAGCTGTCCTGGTTATAATGAGTAAATAAATGTCATTTGTACAAATATTCTGTGTTTGGCCAAACAAACAAACAAATAAAAACCCAAACTCAATCATGTGAGGCCAAGAAGTTACATTTTATTACATTAGCCACATCCGTATGCATTCGGCATTTAATTCACTTTATAAACATATGCCTCTTTTAAGTGTTTTATATATATTATACTTGGGTGAGTTGTTTCTTTTGTAATTTTGACAATGCCATGTGTAAAAGATATGCTGAAGTCTTTTGTGCTATTTATGTTGATTCTTGTGATTTAGAGAGCTCAGTGGAAATTTTAGCCCTTTCAATAATGTTTATCTTATTGAAGAACAGGTTCTCCTTTTTTGAGTTTACGAAGACATGGCTATGATGAAGGACTTTCAGACTTCTGTGTAAAATCTTGTGTCTCCTAGGGAGGTGGGATCTACCAGAGATGTCACCCATCCCAGATGGAATCATGCCTAGGGCCTTGGAGACATTTGGGAGGGACAAAGTAAGTATAACAGAAGTTCTCAGCAGAACTGAGGCTGAGAGGGGAAGTGAAGGCCACAGTCTCCCTTCCAGAAACTTCGAACAGGAGACAAACTCCCACTGAGCTTGGACGAGCAACCTGAGGAGACAGTGGAGTCTCCAAGACTCAGCCGGTTGGATTCTGTTTGACCTCACTGACCTCTATCCAGAATTTAGTTCACATTGACCGGGAAGAGTAGCTCAGAGCCATTCACAGCCTGTAGACTGGAAGGTTGTCCCTGAGCAGAACCTCTGACAGTTGGTTGTGCCCCAAATATCCTTCCCACTGTCCATTCCTCTAAAGGAATTTGAAAACATCCACCATAGCAGATGTAATTTGCTCCTGAATTGGCCACTACAATAACATAAAATAAAGCATCACCTCCACACCTGGGTGTGACCACGGATAATGAGACGTTCTGGGGTGTTTGCTTACCTTCACTGCCACCAAGATCTTGTCCTGCTCAGGACAGAGGTTATAGCATTCAGCTAGGAAAACTTTTCCAAAGGCTCCTTCGCCTAGCTCCCTTTTCAGAACAATGTTATGTCGCTTGATGTGCTGAACAACTGTAAAACAAAGACAGAATGGACATTGGAATAGAGGCATGTGGAGCTGCAGGCAGAGGATGGGGAGTCAGTGGCTGCACCCTGAGCTTGCAGGCCCCTGGTTCTCTCCTCTGCACAAGGATAACCAGACGGGAAGCTCCGTGTCCAGCCGCAAGGTCCACCCCAAAGGGTTGGAAGGTGGCGGCGTTGGCCTGCTCTCCGGAGTGGAATTATTGTTTCTGATAGAACTAAAGGAACCACCGAGCCGTTGGCTGCAGAATGTCATTAATGAGCTTTACAGACTAGGAAAGGGGAGAAATGAGAAGGGAATGGATATTAATGGCAGGCCTCTCACGAGCCAGATGTTTTGCATGCATTTGTCCGTTATGTGTCTGGTGGGAAAGGCAGAGAGCTAGCCAGGAAGCCTTAAGTCTTTGTTAAGCCCCCTCAGACTCCTGGGGGAGAGAGGCTCAGAGGATACAAAGGGAAAATGCAAGATCTCTGCATTGCTGATTGAGGCTGTGTCCTCACCTCACTTTTCACCTCCTGCTGAGGTAGGCTCCATGGTTGAGCCGTAGTGACTCCTTTGTTTAGACCAGAAATGTCTAGAAAAGGCTGGCTTCCTTAGCTCCTTTCTAAGATTGTGTCCTAGTCTTGGCTCTCCAAAGCTAAGAGGAGACAAGAATAGAAGTATCTGGGGAAGGGAGAATATTCCTCCCTCTCGTTCAGAGCAGAGCTGGCCCATGTCACTCATCCATGCGCCTTACTGGGGAAAGAGGCAGGAGGTGGTCCAGGGTCCTTTAGAGCCCAGTAGTGCAAGGTGGGAGGGGAGTGAGTGATTCTCAGGACAGAGCCAGTGGAGAAGCCCAAAAAGAGACTGTGCAGAGGACGGAGCTGCAGTGTGAGCTTGGGTCTCTTCACCCAGCACATCAAGTGTTGGATCCCTTAGACCAGGGTTTCCACCAGGTCAATGGCACCATGCTTTTCTGGACAACTCATCCCTGAATGGCAGAGTTTAAAAGGACTGTGACTCCCTCTAGAGCTTGGAATGTGCAGCCGACAATATTCTCTCATTTGACTCTCACCACACTGGGAAGCACTCCTTCCTACATTTTATACTTGGAGAAACTAAGTCTGTGAGAAATTCAGCGATGCGTAGCATGGGAATGGAGGAGTTGGCATTTGAACTTAGGTCTGTCTGAATCCAGAGTCCGTGATTTTTCTCTGACACCACAAAGTTCCTTTCCAATTGTAAATTGTGTTAAGTATAACAAGAGAAATAGAAATATATAATAGACTAAAAAGTAAAAATAGTCTTCCAGCTTCCTCTCTGCTTAGTTCACTCTTCAAAGGCCAGTTCAAACTCTCAAAAGTTCAAAAGGAAATACAAGGCATATCTCCGTAGTTTTAATAACAATAAAGTGAATACCCATGAACCCACCATTCCATTGTAAGAAACAGAATATCACTAGTACTTTTAAAGCACCACTGTGTTCTTTCTTGATTGTACCCACTTCCTACTCACCTCCCAGGGGTAACCACTATCCCGTATTTTGTGTTAATCCTTTGCCTTATTGGTTTGCTATCAATGACGTATCCTAAACCAGAGAGTGTTGGGCTTTGCCTGTTTTGAACTTATATAAATGGAATCATACTACAAGCATCCTTCCATGTCTTACGTCTGTCACTCAACAATGTCCTTGAGATTGAATTACACTGTGTGTGTAGTAGTAACTCTTTTGCTTTTACTACTTTATAATATTCTGTGGAAGGACTGTAACACCATTTATTTATCCATTCTATGTTGATGGATATGTTATACAGTTTCTTTTTAGATACAGCTCGATATAAAATGCAACTGGTGTTTAAGGTTCTGTTTTAATAGGATTTTTTCCCCTTATAATTCATGTGGTTTGGAGCTACGGCTGCTTCCATGGGCCTCTGGGAACTCAGGGTGATAAAAACCAAAAGGTCTTTTATGAGCAACATTATTAATGAATCTAAGAATGTATATTAATTTCTCATGCTCCAGTAGCAATGATTGAATTTAAGAGGGAGAAATGTGTTCATTAGGGAGAGTGCCCATATGAAGAGACGAATGTAATTCTTGCAGAGAATTAGCTGCCCTATTTAAATCTAATATTTAACTCCATGGTTGTCACATGTTCATTGGGAATTAAATTGCCACTTGATTTACTTTACACTCCAACCAGATCAAGGCAAGTATTTAACTCTTCTTTTTTTTGCATTTGATTTATACTTTTCCTCCCTCCCTCCCTCCTTTCTTTCCTTCCTTCCTCCCTCCCTCTCTCTCTCTCTCTCCCTCTCTCCATTCCTTCCTCCCTCCCTCCTTTCTTTCTCTCTCTCTTTCTTTTCTTTGTTTCTTTCTCCCTTTCCTTTCCTTCCTTCCTCCCTCCCTCTTTCTCTCTCTCTTTCTCTTTCTCTCTTTCTTTCTTTCATTCCAAGCAGTAAAAAAAATTTGGTGGCAAATAAGTTCATAAAGCTATGGATAAAGCCACAACTTGGTCATCTTCAAAGCTAAAATTGATGAGACCAGTTTTCCCATGTTAACCTTGAAGGCAGTAAATGCATCTTTTCTTTAAGAAATGGGCTATTTTGCATTAATTTGTTTTGCTATGTTTGAGATATAATAGATTACAAGAATGCTGGCCTTTTGCAAATGTACTCCCTCTAAGTAGAATGAATTTCTCTTTTCTAAGACTGGAAGCCACCAAAGGGCACAGGTAACAATTTTGTGTTTGTATTTGCATTCCTGCCAGGGTCTCACAGCTGGTGCTATCCAAACATTTGTTGAAAAATGTGCCGAATGATAATAAAAACAACAGACAAATACTGTTTAGTTATATTATTTCAGTTAACTGACAATAACCCTATTGAGTATGTAGGCAATAAAGCAGCCCAATTCTCCAAGATATCAGGAGTAGGGAGAACAACGAGTCTGAAGCTATTACATCCTTGAGCTAAGAATTTCTTCCCATTCCAGGAGAGCATCGGGGCTTATCCCAACCTGCCTCATTGTCTGCTTCCCTCAATCAAGGGAAGTCCCTGGTACGCTCTCAGGGCCTCCCTCTTTATCCAGCCTCAAGCCCCCAAATTGCTCATAAGTGCCCAAGGCTGAGCCAATGCTCACGTCTTCACCTTCCTCACAACCCCTTCCATCGGTCCCTCTGGGCTCGCTCCCCTGTCATCCACAAGCTCCCTGTATCCTCAATCTCTCCATAAACTTCCCTTCACCTCTTCGACTCAAATAAAACCTTGGCTATGTCTGAGGAAACTCATGCCTTCCCCCTGCAGCCCTCTCAAATGAAAGCCATCCCCACTCCTCACCCCCAGGTTCTTCAAGGCCTGTGTGCCTGATGTCTGACCATTACCCACCCCACTCCTGCTAGAGCCCCAGCCAGCTGAAAGCATCTATCTTACGGAACCATCAGCCTGACCATGTCTGCCCCCTCGCTCTGACATCCTGGCTACTCCTCTCACCCACTGAGCTCCTGGCTCAAGCTTTCCCTCTCCATCCTCCCGATGCCATCATTCTCAGGGCCCGAGGCACAGAGGGCTGAAGGAGCTTGCCCGAGCTGTACAAACACTCGGCTGCCATTTGTCTTGTGTCTTTCAATAGTGTGGCTGAGAGGCGAGGCATTGGGAAGTTTGGTTTGGCTGTTTGCATGGCATTTAGCTGACTTTTTCTGGGAGCAAGACTTCCTTTTTTAAAATTTTATTTTATTATTTTTTTTTGGCGGGGGTGGGTAGGGCTCACCATGTGGCCTGCAGGATCTTAGTTCCTTGACCAGGGATCAAACCTGTGCCCCCCTGCAGTGGAAGTGTGGAGTCCTAACCACTGGACCACTAGGGAAGTCCCAAGACTTTCTTAATGAAGGAAGCAATGCACTGGTTCCTATTCTAGACAGTCTCACTGTGGACAAGCACTTTGAATAACACTGCCTTAAAGGGTCCTAGGAACCCTGGGTTCGTTGTACACAAAATATCCTCAGTGAAGTGAGTCTAAAGATTCCATGATAAATAAGCTATCAGGTAAGCATGTTAAAATTTTTACACGCTTCATTTCTCTGAGGTCAGTCAATTCTCTGCTTCTAACTTTGGAGACCCCAGTAAAAAAAACCTCAAACCCACATGAATAACTAATAAAAAAATAAATGAAAGCCCAGACTCTACCATAAATGGCTCCTTAGTTTTGGAGGAAAACTCAAAACAATAATTGATTTTTTAAAAAAAAGTTTTATAAAAAAAGTATCTCTTTGAAATTCACCTTGCCAAAAAAAAAAAAAAAAGGAGTATCTTGAAGAGGTGTAGGTGGTGTAGGAGCTATACCAACAAACTCATGTGGTCTGCAGACTGATCTATGTACGTTCACATAGTCAAAACAAAGGGTGTGATTAGATTATTGTGCAAAGAAATCTGCTCTGTGGAATTGGGGAGAAATTGATGACCAGCAATAATAATCGTGATGAGGGGCTAAAAACTGTCTGGATGTCTTTATCACTAATGGAATTTTCCAGAGTGAAAATTTGGTGCCCTTAGTCATTTGCTTCCTAAGTACCAGAACTGAGTAGATTTCTGGTTTTGTATTAGTATCACATTACAGCCACTGAAAAGTGTATTTTGTCACAAAGTAGCTTCAGTAGTTTATAGAGATGCTTGCAGTTTCAGATGGTTTAAATCAAATTCCTGGTACCAATATCTCCCAGAAGTAAATATTCCATATTTACACATAGGCTATGGTATCAACCCATCTCTATATTCGTTATTACTAAATCTAAAACTAACAAAACAAATAAATAAATACAACTCTACCCACTTAAGGTTGAAATCGGAAATACAACCTCCCACTTCCTCAGTAATGGGGTTTCACAGAGATCCTTGGCCTCCTGGACGCATCCTGCTCAGAACCTGGACATTTGAAACATTTATTGAGTCTCTAATATATTTCAAGTACTAAGTGACCTGCAGTTAAAAGGAAAGATATTTTAAAGTTGTGAGTAGGATGGTAAAAAGTAATATACCCCAGAAGATAATGTTGTGTATTAGGATCAATCTTTCTGTTGCCCTACAGACCTAAATGTAGGGCCTGCCTCAATAGTTCCAATGCAAAGGACCAGATGCTATGATGGGAACAGAAGCTAAAGATCATTGAGGCTGACTCCCTCGTGTTTGACAGTAAGCCAGTGAGTCTCAGAGAGATGAAGTAACTTCCCCAGGACCACACAGCTAGAAGGAGACCAAGCTAGAACTCAGATCCCCTGACTCTCAGAAGAATGACCTTGCACTCTGTAACACAAACCCCATCTGAGACTGCAGGCAGTGAGCATTCCCTGACAGTAAAGTGATAACAGGTATTTCATTTAGTTAATTATCTCTTCAACTAGAAATACTTGAAACATTGACGTTTATCATCTGAAATGGATCAAGTATCTCATAATGAAGAATTTCATTAGAAAATGGCCAATAAACATAAAATATGAGTGCAAAAAGCGTGATGTCAAAACTATGAAAAATGCTTGAGCTTGATTTTAAATGCAATTAACAAAAATTATTTACTAAATATCTTAATGTCTATTTCATAGGGAGCATATTGAAACAGGTTAAATCATCCACCTTGTAAAAATAAATTTGTATGAAAGACAGGAACTATGCTTTTTGATTTCATCTGTATTTTTATTAAGATATAAATTGGGACTAAATTGAAAATAAATGCAATTAAGACCAGAGATATAACCACACCAGGACAAGACAAAGCCAAATATTCATAAATAATATTAATGATGAAATAAAACATAATAATACTGAGCCATTCTTAAGCACTTTTCAGCAAAAAATCTCAATGTGCATTACCATCGATTAATTTTTATATCCCTCTGAATGAGGTCAATAGTCACATTTATTTTACATATGACACCTCAATTAATTGACTACCTTGTGAGCAAGCCACTTATCCTTTTCCAAGTGCAATTTCCAATGAAATGAGGAAATACGGAGGGAAGAGAGGAGCCCTAACATGTGCTGATTGCTATTATGGGCCTGAAAATGTGCTGAGAGGTTTACAAGCAATATCAATCTTCATAGCTATCCAGTAGGGTATCCTTATTTCCATTTTCAGATTAAAGTAAAAAGAAGAGGATCATATGAGCTAAATAAGTCACCCAAGTTTGTACAATTGGTAACAGGCAGAGTTTAAGTTCTTTCCACTACAACACTCCACCTTTCCTTGGCCTTCTTACAACAGACAAAGTGTAAGAGAAAGTGAGCTTGACTTTGCCCACCTAGGGAGTCATGGGTCGACTTTTATCAACTTAGTTCAACAAACCTTTATTAAACACCTACTATAGCCTGGGCATTTTTCTGTGGCCTAGTATAAAGGATGCACAAAATAATCCCTTTTCTCAAGGAACTCACAACATAAAAGGGCAGAAAAACACATGCTTATACCTATCGTAACTTTTACTTGTACCTCTGCTTCATTCACAAAAGATTTCAGGTACTTTATGTGATCATGCAAGAGAAAGCAAAAACTTAAACAAGAACGGAAGTCAGAGAAAACGGAAAAGAAGGCTAAAACAAGATGTTAAGTAGAAATGCAAACATGCAGATTCTAAGGTTCCTCATGCTTATTAAAATTAAGTCATAAATTGATTCTGAGTTTCCTGGCAGACAAAGGCAGGAGGAAACGAAATAATTTATAAAATTTTGACTACCCATAAGTAAGAACACAGATATGTCTTATGGTAAGTAAGATTCTTCACAGCATTTAGTTTTGAAAGGAATTTATGGAATGGATTTTACACAGGAGATCAATGTCCTTAACAATGTCTGTAAAGTAAATAGTGAGTTTCCTAAGAATATTTCTCATGGCAGAGCTCAATGAGAAATAAACGTATGACACAAAAGCCACCCTCAGTCAAATATGCACAGCGCTTATCATCGTAATGGCATAAAAAGCAATGTCTATGGGCTTATTCAAGAATGCTTTGGGCACTCTCGCTTGTGAGAGCACTGGAATCACAACTAACTGCTGAACAATCATGGACAGTAAGACACTGGAACTCACCAAAAAAGATACCCCACATCCAAGACAAAGGAGAAGGCACAGTGAGGCAGTAGGAGGGGCACAATCACAATAAAATCAAATTCCATAACTACTGGGTGGGTGACTCACAAAGTGGAGAACACTTATACCACAGAAGTCCACCCACTGGAGTGAAGGTTCTGAGCCCCACGTCAGGCTTCCCAAACTGGGGCTCTGGCAATGGGAGGAGGAATTCCTAGAGAATCAGACTTTGAAGGCTAGCGGGATTTGATTGCAGGACTTCGACAGGACTGGGGGAAACAGAGACTCCACTCTTGGAGGGCACACACAAAGTAGTGTGCGCATCAGGACCCAGGGGAAGGAGCAGTGACCCCATAGGAGACTGAACCAGACCTACCTGCTAGTGTTGGAGGCTCTCCTGCAGAGGTGTGGGGTGGCTGTGTCTCACTGTGAGGACAAGGACACTGGCAGCAGAAGTTCTGGGAAGTACTGCTTGGCGTGAGCCCTCCCAGAGTCTGCCATTAGCCCCACCAAAGAGCCGGGTATGTTCCAGTGTTGGGTCGCCTCAGGCCAAACAACGAACAGGGAGAAAACCCAGTCCCACCCATCAACAGACAAACAGATTAAAGTTTTACTGAGCTCTGCCCTCCAGAGCAACAGCCAGCTCTACCCACCACCAGTCCCTCCCATCAGGAAACTTGCACAAGCCTCTTAGATAACCTCATCCACCAGAGGGCAGACAGCAAAAGCAAGAAGAACTACAATCTTGCAGCCTGTGGAACAAAAACCACATTCACAGAAACACAGACAAGATGAAAAGGCAGAGGACTATGTACCAGATGAAGGACCAAGGTAAAACCCCAGAAAAACAACTAAATGAGTGGAGATAGGCAATCTTCCAGGAAAAGAATTCAGAATAATGATAGTGAGGATGATCCAAGACCTCAGAAAAAGAATGGAGGCAAAGATCGAGAAGATGCAAGAAATGTTTAACAAAGACCTAGAAGAATTAAAGAATAAACACCTAGAAGAATTGAAGAACAAACAAACAGAGATGAACAATACAAAAACTGAAATTAAAAATACACTAGGAGGAATCAATAGCAGAATAACTGAGGCAGAAGAATGGATAAGTGACCTGGAAGACAGACTGGTGGAATTCACTGCCATGGAACAGAATAGAGAAAAAAGAATGCAAAGAAATGAAGACAGCCTAAGAGACCTCTGGGACAACATTAAATGCAACAACATTTGCATTATAGGGGTCCCAGAAGGAGAAGAGAGAGAGAAAGGACCCAAGAAAATATTTGAAGAGATTATAGTCAAAAACTTCCCTAACATGGGAAAGGAAATAGCCACCCATGTCCAGGGAGCACAGAGAGTCCCAAGCTGGATAAATCCAAGGAGAAACATGCTGAGACACATAGTAATCAAATTGACAAAAATTAAAGACAAAGAAAAGTTATTGAAAGCAGCAAGGGAAAAATGACAAATAACATACAAGGGAACTCTGATAAGGTTAACAGCTGATTTCTCAGCAGAAACTCTACAAGCCAGAAGGGAGTAGCATGACATATTTAAAGTGATGAAAGGGAAGAACGTACAATCAAGATTACTCTACCCGGCAAGGATCTCATTCAGATTCGACGAAGAAATGAAAAGCTTTACAGACAAGCAAAAGCTAAGAGAATTCAGCACCACCAAACCAGCTCTACAACAAATGCTAAAGGAACTTCTCTAAGTGGGAAACACAAAAGAAGAAAAGGACCTACAAAAACCAAGCCCATAACAATTAAGAGAATGGTAATAGGAACATATATATCGATAATTACCTTAAATATGAATGGATTAAATGCTCCAACAAAAAGACACAGGCTCACTGAATGGATACAAAAACAAGACCCATATATATGCTGTCTACAAGAGACCCACTTCAGACCTAGGGACACATACAGACTGAAAGTGAGAAGATGGAGAAAGATATTCCATGCAAATGGAAATCAAAAGAAAGCTGGAGTAGCAATACTCATATCAGATAAAATAGAATTTAAAATAAAGAATGTTACAGGAGACAAGGAAGGACACTACATAATGATCAAGGGATCAATCCAAGAAGAAGATAAAAAAATTATAAATATATATGCACCAAACATAGGAACAACTCAATACATAAGGCAACTGCTAACAGCTATAAAAGAGGAAATCAACAGTAACAAAATAATAGTGGAGGACTTTAACACCTCACTTATACAAAAGGAAAGATCATCCAAACAGAAAATTAATAAGGAAACACAAGCTTTAAACAACACAATAGACCAGATAGATTTAATTGATATTTATAGGACATTCCATCCCAAAACAGCAGATTACACTTTCTTCTCAAGTGCACATGGAACATTCTCTAGGATAGATCACATCTTGGATCACAAATCAAGCCTCAGTAATTTAAGAAAATTGAAATCACATCAAGCATCTTTTCTGACCACAGCGCTATGAGATTAGAAATAAATTACAGGGAAAAAACCGTAAAAAACACAAACACATGGAGGCTAAACAATACATTACTAAATAACCAGAGATCACTGGAGAAATCAAAGAGGAAATCAAAAATTACCTAGAGACAAATGACAACGAAAACACGATGATCCAAAACCTATAGGATGCAGCAAAAGCAGTTCTAAGTGGGAAGTTTATAGCAATACAAGCCTACCTCAAGAAACAAGAAACATCTCAAATAAACAATCTAAACTTACACCCAAAGGAACTAGAGAAAGAAGAACAAGCAAAACCCAAAGTTAGTAGAAGGAAAGAAATCATAAAGATCACAGCAGAAATAAATGAAAAAGAAACAAAGAAAACAATAGCAAAGATCAATAAAACTAAAAGACAGTTCTTTCAGAAGATAAACAAAATTAATAAAGCTTTAGCCAGACTCATCAAGAAAAAGAGGGAGACAACTCAAATCAATAAAATTAGAAATGAAAAAGTAGAAGTTACGAGAGACACCACAGAAATACAAACCATCCTAAGAGACTACTACAAGCAATTCTATGCCAATAAAATAGACAACCTGGTAGAAATGGACAAATTCTTAGAAAGCTATAACCTTCCAAGACTGAACCGAGAGGAAATAGAAAATATGAACAGAGCAATCACAAGTAATGAAATTGAAACTGTGATTTAAAATCCTCCAACAAACAAAAGTCCAGGACCAGATGGCTTCAAGGGGAATTCTATCAAACATTTAGAGAAGAGCCAACACCCATCCTTCTCAAGCTCTTCCAAGAAACTGCAGAGGAAGGAACACTCCTAAACTCATTCTACGAGGCCACCATCACCCTGATACCAAAACCAGACAAAGATACTACAAAAAAAGAAAATTACAGGCCAGTATCACTGTTGAATATAGATGCAAAAATCCTCAACAAAATACTAGCAATCAGAATCCAACAACACATTAAAAGGATCATACACCATGATCAATATTTATCCCAGGGATGCAAGGATTCTTCAATATATGCAAATCAATCAATGTGATACACCATATTAACAAATTGAAGGAGAAAAACCATATGGTCATCTCAATAGATGCAGAGAAAGCTTTTGACAAAATTCAACACCAATTTATGATAAAAACTCTCCAGAAAGTGGGCATAGAGGGAACCTACCTCAACATAATAAAGGCCATATACGAAAAAGCCACAGCAAACATCATTCTCAATTGTGAAAAACTGAAAGCATTTCCTCTAACATCAGGAACAAAACAAGTATGTCCACTCTCGCCACTATCATTCAACATAGTTTTGGAAGTCCTAGCCACAGCAATCAGAGCAGAAAAAGAAATAAAAAGAATTCAAATTGGAAAAGAGAAGTAAAGCTGTCACTGTTTGCAGATGACATGATACTATACATAGAGAATCCTAAAGATGCCACCAGAAAAACTACAAAAGCTAATCAATGAATTTGGTAAAGTTGCGGGATACAAAATTAATGCACAGAAATCTCTTGCATTCCTATACATTAATGATGAAAAATCTGAAAGAGAAATTAAGGAAACATTCCCATTTACCACTGCAACAAAAAGAATAAAATACCTAGGAATAAACCTACCTACGGAGACAAACGACTTGTATGCAGAAAATTATAAGACACTGATGAAAGAAATTAAAGATGGTACAAACAGATGGAGAGATATACCATGTTTTCGGATTGGGAGACTTAATATTGTGAAAATGACTCTACTACCCAAAGCAATCTACAGATTCAATGCAACCCCTATCAAATTACCAATGGCATTTTTTACAGAACTAGAACAAAATATCTTAAAATTTCTATGGAGACACCAAAGACCCTGAAGAGCCAAAGTGGTCTTGAGGGAAGAAAAAGGCGCTGGAGGAATCAGACCTCCTGACTTCAGACTATACTACAAAGCTACTGTAATCAAGACAATATGGTACTGGCACCAAAACAGAAATATAGACCAATGGAACAGGATAGAAAGCCCAGAGATAAACCCACACACCTATAGTCAACTAATCTATGACAAAGGAGGCAAGGATATAAAATGGAGAAAAGACAGTCTCTTCAATAAGTGGTGCTGGGAAAACTGGACGGCTATATATAAAAGAATGAAATTAGAACACTCCTTAACACCATACACAAAAATAAACTCAAAATGGATTAGAGACCTAAATGTAAGACTGGACACTATAAAACTCTTAGAGGAAAACACAGGAAGAACACTCTTTGACATAAATCACAGCAACATCTTGTTTGATCCACCTCCTAGAGTAATGGAAATAAAAACAAAAATAAACAAATGGGACCTAATGAAACTTCAAAACTTTTGCACAGCAAAGGAAACCATAAACAAGACGAAAAGACAACCCTCATAATGGGAGAATATATTTGCAAATGAACCAGCAAACAAAGGATTAATCTCCAAAATATATAAACAGCTCATGCAGCTCAATATTGAAAAAACAAACAACCCAATCCAAAAATGGGCAGAAGACCTAAATAGACATTTCTCCAAAGAAGACATATGGATGGCCAAGAAGCACATAAAAAGCTGCTCAACATCACTAATTATTAGAGAAATGCAAATCAAAACTACAGTGAGGTATCACCTCACACCAGTTAGAATGGGCATCATCAGAAAATCTACAAACAACAAATGCTGGAGAGGGTGTGGAGAAAAGGGAACCCTCTTGTACTGTTGGTGGTAATGTAAATTGATACAGCCACTATGGAGAACAGTATGGAGGTTCCTTAAAAAACTAAAAACAGAACTACCATATGACCCAGCAATCCCACTACTGGGCACATACCCAGAGAAAACCATAATTCAAAAAGACACATGCACCCCAATGTTCATTGCAGCACTATTTACAATAGTCAGGTCATGGAAGCAACATAAATCCTCATCGACAGATGAATGGATAAAGATGTGGTACATATATACAATGGAATATTATTCAGCCATAAAAGGAATGCAGCTGGGTCATTTGTAGAGACGTGGATGGATCTAGAGACTGTCATACAGAGTGAAGTAAGTCAGAAAAAAAAACAAATATCATGTATTAATGCATATATGTGAAACCTAGAAAAATGGTACAGATGAACTGGTTTGCAAGGCAGAAATAGAGACACAGATATAGAGAACAAACGTATGGACATCAAGGGGGGGAAAGTGGCGGGGGTGTGTGATGAATTGGGAGATTGGTATTGACATATATACACTAATATATATAAAATGGGTAACTAATAAGAACCTGCTGTATAAAAAAGTAAATAAAATAAAATGCAAAAATTAAAAAGAAAAAAAAGAATGCTTTACGGATGGGGTTAAAGAATAGATGTAATTTCCCACACCCACTACTGGGTCTAGAACATATTAGGCAATCAATAGTATTTTATGAATAAATAATAACATAAACATGAAAAAATAGATGAGTGGTTGAACAAGAGATGAGAATGGTGGGAAGGAGGGCATTTAAAGTGGGGGAAGAGAAAAAGCAAGAATGAAGAGGAGGAAAAGTCCAGATTATCATACCAAGTTTAGTTAGAGAAAGACAAATATCATATGATATCACTTATATGTGGAATCCAAAAAAATATGGTACAAATGAACTTATTTACAAAACAGAAACAGACTCACAGGCACAGAAAACAAACTTATGGTTACCAAAGGAGAATAGGGGGGTGGGGAGAGGGATAAATTAGGAGTTTGGGATTAACATATACACATTACTATATATAAAATAGATAAACAATAAACAGCAAGGACCTACTGTACAGCACAGGGAACCATATTCAATATCCTGTAATAACCTATAATGGAAAATAATCTGAAAAAGAATATGTATATGTATATAACTGAATCACTTTGCTGTACACCTGAAACTCACACAACATTGTAAATCAACTATACTTCAATAAAAATTTTAAAAAAAGAAACTTTGATTTATATTGTTTTTTCCTAAAGAGAAAAAGCAGGCAATACTCAGTAAAAGGAGGACAAGGTTGGACCACAGAGGGCCCTGAACACCTCACTAAGTAGTTTAAACAATCTCGGGCACTAGTAAGTATGGACTCAGACAAATGCCTCACTGCTATTTTGCCTTCATTTCATCATCTTTAAATGAAGGAGTTTAGACTAAACAGCATTTCAGATCTGCTCTAGCACACACGCAGTTCCATAATAGGTGAGCCCGTAGCTTGGTTCTGTATGTAAGTCTTATGTAGAAGACTTCTGAGCATGGAAGAAAAGTGACGAGGACAAATTAGATTATTCTGGCAGTGATCAAACTGGAGGCAGAGAAGCCAGTTCTGATATAACTTAGACCTCGCTCTCACAGAGGCCTGTGCTGAGCAGAGAGCGGGCTCCAGCAGTCACTCGTCCATCTTTCCTCTCCAGCCCCTTGCCCATCGAATGCACACAGCTCAAGGTGACAGACTCCAGGGAAGCTGAGGTCAAGTCCATGACCCTGAAGGGAACAGAGGATGTCACCAAGGACTAATCCTGATGTTTTCAGGGAAAGACAGAGAACAAGGTGCAATAGAACAAGACCCAAATGGACAAATGAGAGAGGCAGGAGAAAGGGCCAGGGATGAGCATGAGAAGAGCAGAAGGCAGACTTCTGGGGGCAGAGGACACAGCACTGGGCCACAGAAAGAGGAAGTGGACTTTCAGGGATTCCCAAGGGGCCCAGTAGGAACCTTTGGACTAAACCTTGCATTGGGTCCAGTGATGGACAAGATAAGACTCTTGCAAGATGACTTGGCATTGAAGGAAGGACACCAGGTACTTACTTGGATGCCCCATACAACATCCAACAGCAGCAAAGGACCCTTTCCTCTTAAACCAAATTTTAATACCCTATGTTGAATGAGAACACAGCAGCTATGGAGAGAAAGGCAGGATTGGGCTTAATCTAACCTGAACATCACATCAGATAAAAGACTTGAGTTATTTGAAGTTAAAATTCCCAAAAGTTCTTGTAGAAAACAGCCAGGGAGGGGGAAAGCCCCAGAAATCTTTCAAGCTGTTAGACTGAAGGGAACACCACACTTCAAAATACACATACGGCACATCCTTCGCTTTGACAGCCCCTAACAGACAAAATTATATCTGTTCTACACACTGGCATGTGGTAGAATTGGATTGATTTGCCCTGACAGCCCTCCCTGCTGGAACAATACTTGTCAGTCAGCCCCGGCAATGTTTGTATTTTCAAGAATAATTATGCAGAGTGATTGTACAAGATCCTGGCAGGTGGGCCAGACAGGCTTAGCTGTCTACCTCTCTGACACTGTGTCCCTGAGCCCGAGGATGGAAAACACCCCTTTAACGTCCTGCTTCCCCCCTCCCAAGCTGTGTGCATCAACCTCCATTTGAGAGTTCTATGCTGATGTCTGTTTTATCATTTGGGATCCTCCACTCCCATGCCCTCCAGACAGAAACCTTCCTTCCTTCAATAATTTCCGCTGGTAGCCACTATGTCTTCCTAATTGACTTCTTCAAGTCAGCTGGCCTTAACCAACGTACATCTGAATGAATGCTCCATTGTGAAAGAAATGTTTTGTCTTTGGTGGAGATAATTCACATAACACACACACACACACACACACGCACACACGCACACACACACCAGTGTGCATTCAGGGACTTTCCTAGCCTGTGTCTTAATTGTGAATAGTTTGCCCCAGCATAAATATATCGAGTCTCTTTTCTGTGCACACACTCTAGTGAGGGTAAGAGAAATGCAGATATAATGAAAATGGGATCAGAATGCGATAAACGGTAATGAGAGGGGCCAGCCAAGTGCTCTGTAAGTGAGGCCATTCAGGAAAGGCTCTGTGGAGTCATTGAGCCAATTCTAGAAAAGCAAGTTAGAGTCTTTATGAAGAAAGCCCTGAACACAAGAGAATGGGGCAAGTGCTTAGCCTAAGAAGCAGTGGGGAGCCAGTGGGCACTTCATGAGGTCCGGAGTTCTGTGCCAGCTTCCCAGGCTGCCTCGCATGGCTGTAGACTCTGCCCCAATTCCACAGAAAGGCAATGCTCAGTAGAGCTCACAACCAATGATATGTGGTGAATGAAAGAGACAGGATCACAGACAAGATTTTTGGTTGCATCCCAAGAGTTTTCCATCTCTGGATGGATTTCTGTCCAATTGATATGTCAAGCAGAGTACGATGCTATTTCCTCTTCAATATGATTATTTGAGAACTCATATTTTCAAAGGTAGGACTAATGTTTGCTTTCCTTAAAGGATTTTGCAATATTTTCAGCATCTTTCAACCCAACATACCTTTTTTTTTTCCTCTTCATTTCACCATTTAAGCACCTATGTGTAAAGAATTGTGTTTGATGCTGTGGAAGGTTCAAGGGTGAATAAGGGCAACAGGAAGCCAGTGTTCATTAATTGCACATCTGCTGCGTGAGAGGTATCATGTCAAGCATTGTACATACAATCTTTTATTCAGACATCCTTCTGCACCTAAGAAGAGACATCACTGACTCCATTTGGGGAATGGAATAAGTAAGTCTTGGAGATGTTAAGTAATTTGCCCAAAGCCACACAGCTGGAAAGTGGCCAAGGCAAGCTAGAAATGGCTTCAAAACCAAGCAGTCTCTCACAGTAGAACACAAATCTTTCCCCTAAAGGAACTGTAGTCTAATAGGGAGATGCGACACAAAGTACACAAATAACAGTTGTAAAAAGAAGAATGTAAAACCCACCATGACAGATGTTAGAAATACAGGGTTGAGGGTGTTCAGAAGAAAAACATTCTTTGAATACAGGGTTTGGGGTTGGAGGGTGTGCCATTTGAATTTTCCCTTGTAAGTTGAGCAGGGCTTGAAATGTTGGTTGGAAAAGAAGGGCATTGTTGAATGTAATGAATTATGACATTTTCAAATTGTCAAGATGTCACTGACTTGATCATGTACTGGACCTTCATGTTAAGACATACCTGCATTAAAGTCCAAAATCTGAACCCTATTTAGGTTGAACCAAATGAAATTTCCATTTGTGCAGGCCCAAATGAGACAAATATCAGCTATTTCACGTGGCTTAACATTAGGTTGTATCTTTACAAACAGAAACTCTGAATGTTAGAAAATACATATCTTTTAATGTACAAAAAAACATAAAGGAAAGCAATACATGCACATGGTAACAAACCACGAGCCTTAAGACAGAAAGAAGTTGTACCCTTCCATACTCATCCCTGTCCTTGGTCCTACTCTCCTGGGCAACCAATACAATACAATTTAGATTTTGGTTTTCAAGTGGTGAGCTCCATAACTCTAGTTAATATGGTATACCTCTTGTTACTGTTTTCTCAATTTAAGACACTTACTGATTCTCCACTATACAAGAGGAGGATTTTGCTTGCACTGTCTCCCACCTCCACCCAATAACTGGGTGCTGTATTAGTTTTTAGTTCTTCTATTGATTATCTACTATGCTATACCTCTATTTCAGCCAGTATCCTGACACTCTTCTGTATATGATGAGCATATTAGCACCCCTATCTTCCCTCTACCCCACTCACATATTGAGGTATATTCTTTGAGCTTGACCTACAACTGTGTCAATATTATTGTTATATACATTCCATTCCCAATATGATACAATTAAGTGTCTTATGCTTCTAAAAATTGAACAGCAATAAACAGAATTTATGTTAATATGACCAGCTTAATACTGTATACTACAAGGCTAAGTGGGTGCCAGGACTGCATTCGCTTTTCATGCCTAATGGTCATGCAGAGAACTTCTGAGCCACTTGAAGGAGGATGTTCATAGCATCAAGATCAAAAGACTTCTCTCTCTTAAGCATCAAGATTGTTACAGCATCAAATTCAGGCAGACAGATTTTTCATTTCTCCTGCTGGCACTCAGTGGGCCTCTCAATTTGAGGTCCACGGTGCTTCTTCAACACTGAGGAGTCATCTTTGTTTTTTTCTTTGATAATTTTCTCCCTGCCATTTTTCTCAGTTCTCATCATTATCTGGAAATCTTAATAATCATATGTCGCCTCTCATGATACAATTGAATTGTATGAATTCTCTCTCATGAATTGGTTATCTATTTCTCTTCTTCTCCAGCACTATTTCTGCCTTTTTGCTCTTTATTTTGGAAAACGTTCTTGCCTATCTTTCAGACCTGTGATTGAAACTTTTACTTCCACCACCATATATTTAATTTTTATGAGTTCCTTATCTTATAATTCCTTTTTCCTAGCTACTTAACTTTGATTTATGTGCATAAAATCTCAGATCAGAGAACACTTTTTTCTTTTAAATTTTCTTACACTCCTAAAAAATTTCTTTTCCCTCCAAGTCATTTATTCTCTTTGTATCTTCTCTTTCAGGTGCTTATTGTCCTTACATGTAGAGTGGATCTTGAATTCTATTTGTATTGAAGAAAGAAAGACTGGATCGCTAATAAGGGCTTCCTGGGCTCTTATGTCAGTATTTCTAATTTCAGATGGGAAGTTTGGTTAGGAATTGGGTCATTGGTAGAACACATAGATTGGAAGGGCTTGCTTTAGGGTGAATAGGCAGAGAATGGACCATTCAGCTGGAGTATAAACATGCCAGAGTAAAGAGAACAGTACTCTGTTCTCCCACACCCATACTAATATTAGCCCTCATCCTCTAGGACAATCTGGCAATTTCTGAACAGAAGTGTTTTAGATTTTTTTTTTGGGGGGGCGTATGAGGATAAATAATGGGCTATCTGCTTCTCTGCTCAGTTGGAGGTGGGAGTGCATACCACTCATGCAGTGCCTCCCTTGTTTTAAGCCCTTTCCCACTGCTTCCTTCTGTTGAAACTGTTGCATGCACATGATGGCCCCAAGCCTGCAACCATTCCAGGTTCCACCAAACAGGGCACTCCTGCCTCCACTGCAGACCCCCATAGCATATTCCGAGCTGAAGATTCTTCCACTATGTTTCATGCATCAACATGGCAACCAGGCACCATCTCTTTTCCAGAAATCTACTGAAAAATCTTAGCCTTTAAAGCCTCAGCCTCTGCTTCCCTGTTATGAATAAGAGGCAACAGATATGTTCTGCTCTGCAATCTGGATGGAATGTCTTCAATACCTTACTAGGGAAGTGTTCCTTGGAGTCTCCACGCAGATGGAATGTTCTCCAAGAGCTCAACCAGGGTGCCTAAGGACTTTGAATAACCTATTCATTTCACAAATGAAAACAACAAGGCACAGTGAAAGTGCTAATTTCCCAGAGCTGAGCCAGGACCCACCATGTGCTTGCCCTCAAATCCAGTGCCATTTCCATTATACCATGATATTTCTCATTATAGATATTTATCAACCAAACACAACACATAGTTCAAACGTGTAAGAAGAGGGGAAGGCAGGGAAGATAAAGGCTGTATGAAGTCAGCAGAATATTGCTATAGCCTGTCCTCAGAAGTCACATCACCCTTCCTCTGCAGCTACCAGATCTATCTCTCTTGTCCTCTGCCTATTCACACGCTCCATCTTCGATGAGCTGCAAAACCTTGGGTGTGAACTCACGTCAAGAAGCATGGTGTTGAAGGCAGTTTATGAGCTGAGGGCAGATTTATAACGTGAGACTCGTGGTGCTTGGGTTTCCTTCCTTTCTGTCTTGGGATAAGGATGTGTTTTTTGTGATTCTGTCGACTGGAACACTTCCAAACTTTACAGTCGATGCTACAAACTCGGTTTTTGGAGAACAGTTATAAAAAGTGCACAGTTATGCTACGGTACCTAATCCCACTGCTTTAGAGAGGAAAGGGCCATTCCTATCCATCGGGCTTGGGGTACAGCTGGGGATCCTGTAGAAGGTCACACAAATCTGGCTCCTGCTACGGTTCCCCAAATGTTATAATGAAGTCCTTTCTAGAAATTGCCTTCTCCTGAGAGAGTTTCAATGCAACTATTACAAAGGGAACTACTTATGCTGGGTGATTAAAAATTATGTTGTTATATGTTAATATGAACCATTTACAGCTGGGATTAGTTTAGTCTAAATTATTAAAATGGCATCAAATATTCAGAGTAGATTATACCAAATTCATTCGAGAAAACAATGGGACCAACAAGGGATTAATTTCTAAAATACACAAACAGCTCATACAGCTCAATGTCAAAAAAACCAAAACCTAATCAAAAATGGGCAGAAGACCTAAAATGACATTTCTCCAAAGGAGACATACAGATGGCCAACAGGCACATGAAAAGATGCTCAACAACGTTAATTATTAGAGAAATGCATATCAAAACCACAATGAGGTATCACCTCACACCAATGAGAATGGCCATCATCAAAAAAATCTACAAATAATAAATTCTGGTGAGTATGTGGAGAAAAGGGGACCCTCCCACACTGTTGATGGGAATGTAAATTGGTGGAGCCACTATGGAAAACAGCATGAAGTTTCCTTAAAAAACTAAAAACAGAGTTACCACATGATCCAGCAATAGCACTCCTGGGCATATATCTGGAAAAGAGGAAAACTCTAACTCAAAAAGGTACACACGACCCATTGTTCATAGCAGCACTACTTACAATAGCCAAGACATGGAAGATGAATGGGTAAAGATGTGGTATATAGACACAATGGAATAGTACTCAGCCGTAAAAAAAAGAATGAAATAATGCCATTTGAAGCAATCTGGATGGACCTAGAGATTATCATGTTAAGTGAAGTCAGTCAGACTGAGAAAGAAAAGTATCATATGATACCACTTACATGTGGAATCTAAAAGAAAATGATACAAATGAACATATTTACAAAACAGACACAGACTCACAGAGAACAAACTTATGGTTACCAAGGGGGAAAGGGGTGGGAGATAAATTGGGAGTTTGGGATTAACAGATACATGCTACAATATATAAAATAGATAAACAATAAGGGCCTACTGTACAGCAGAGGGAACTATACTCAATATCTTACAATAATACCTATAATGGAAAAGAATCTGGAAAAGAATATATATATGTATATAACTGAATCACTTTGCTGTACACCTGAAACTAACACAACATTGTAAATCAGCTATATTTCAATTAAAAAAATAAATAAGAAAAATATTGGATTGGCCAAAAAGTTGGTTTGGGTTTTTCCATTCCCTCTTAGGGAAAAACCCAAATGAACTTTTGGGCCAACCCAATACAATAAGAAGAATAAGCCAGTGTTAAATCATGTGGTATGCTGAAGTTGAGGCAATAATCAGCTGATGACAATTCGTCTCTATGGGTGTGGCTAAACAATGTCCAGTCCTGCCTTGTAACTCCACCTGGGGCCTGAGTGGACAAGCCTCCAGGGAGAACCTGATTCCTCAGGAGGGTTGATATCTGCATGGGGTTGAACTGATAGTGAGGATCTAACATGGGACTCGGGTCACTTATCTGATCCAGGCTCCTCCACCTTAAAATACCTGAGTGAACCAAAAGTATTTGGAAGGAACAATAAAATGTTCTTAAATTTTGTCCCCCACCCCTTATGAATCTGCACATGATTATAATGAACTGAACAGGAGTGAGATCAGTACAAGCCCAGATGAAAACACTATAACCATGCAAGAACCAATGAAGGCCCAGGAGGAAAATGTCCATTGAGGAAGAAAAGTGAAAAACGAGGAGGAAAGTGTCCCGTGGGCAGGGCCCAGGGTGATGATGGGGGAAGCAGTGAGTGAAAATGACCACAATTTGCAGGCAGGGATTAAGAGGCAGAAAGGAAGTCTCAGTCCAATTGTTGCTAATAACTAACTACATAAGTCACAGCAATTCACTTAATGTATCTGTTGATTCCTCTCCTCTCGCTGTAAAATGGGAATAGAAATACCTGACCCCTGCATCCTAGAGAGAACAACATGGTATTCTAAATAAAAAGCACTCTGAAAAGTAAAATGTACTATAAATGTTACATGGTGTGACCACTGCTATAGAGCAATTTGGTGCTCAAGATTATACAGTGCCTTACAGATACATTTTATTGGTTCAATTTAACATTAAATATTATAGACAAACTACAATACTAATGGGGCCTTCTGCTCTCGGAACACTTTAAAGCTTATAAAGTACTCTCACATATTACTTTATTTGAGCATGAAAATAGCTCTGTGAAATGCGCTATGAACATTTCCCAAGTTCCATTTCACAGTTGAGGAAGCAGAGGCTCAGAGAGGCTGAGGGGCTCATCCAAGTTTGCACAGCTGGACAGTTATAGAACTAGACACCAAGCTTGGCCTTTTGATTCCAAGTTCAATATCCTTTACACCAAAGTGGCATAGCAGGGATTCTGGAGACTAAGAATGACAAAAGTAAAAAAATTCATTCCGGAGATAAGACTTGTAGATACGATGCTAAGATCAATGCAAGATACTAGTGCAAAAATAGTGCCAGGCATTTGTCTACTAGACAGATATGAACTCAAGAAAGGAGAAATTAATGCGGATGGGTAATCACAGGAAAGGCTTCACATATTAAAAAAGGTCTGGGTTTTCATGTGAAAAATGGATTTCTTTGAATAGTTGGAGTTAAAGGAGAAGAAGCGAAAGCATGAAGTCAGGATGGTGGGAATAAGATTGCTCTGTTTAACCAGGGGTATAGTAAGAGGTGGTGAGATAGAAGTTTTAAGAGAAGTTTTGATAGGTTAAATGGGACAAGATCATAGAGAGCCTGAAGGTTAGAGGAAGGGGTCTAGCTTTGATCCTGTAAGCAGAATGGAGTTATTGTAGGTTCCTGAACAAGGGAGTGGCATTATATATCTAGTATACTGTCTGGTAGGAATATGCACAGTGTATTAAATACACCCAGAAGCACAGAGAGTAACTAGAAGATTGTTGCATTAACAACAGCATAGTCATGGAGTCCCTGTGTCACAGTGGTGGCAATGAAAATAAAAGGAAAGCTACAAATCCTAAGAGCCAAGTCACTGGATAATCAGAGCAAGAGAATTACTCGCTCAGCTACCACACTCCAAATGACTCTCAGAAACATCAATAGTTTTCTTAATCATATTTTCCCATAACCATGCTGCCAAATTAAGTGACCCAGAGTCGCCAAAGCAAAGAGTTCATTAAAAATCTCTGGAATTTGTCTAAAATGTTCTTTAATTCACCCCTTGGTCTTCTTTCCAAGAAGACTTCTCAGAAGTGAAACGATTATATACACACATAAACACCACTAGAGTCATCTTCAGACCTTCCCAATGCTCTTAACTATGTACTCATATCATATGAATCCCTGCATCTAATGTCAGAAGATGTTGTCGTGTCACCTTTCATTGGATCCATACCATCTCCGAAGAGGTGACGTGAAGATGGGGAGAAGAAGCAGAGGCAAAGAAGCCCCAAGTGCCAAGTGTGGAGCAGAGAAGGAGGAGGAGAAGGGCAGGAAGATGTGGACCAGTATGGTATCGTGGATGGAGAGCCTGGATCCTAATAACTTGGCTGCTTGGTCCAGCCTGAACTCAGTGCCTGAGTCTGCCTTTTCAACACTTACCTGAGCCCTGCCCCAAAGCAAAGAGGTTAAGGATTGAAATTGGTCCCCTTTCTCTGGTTGGCAGGTGGGTTCATAAACATGGTCTGATTTGAACAGCCTCCATTTTCCTAAGTGAATTTTAATAAAGACATACTTTCCCTTTAAATTTCAACAGCTCTGCTGTGTTTTCCATTCCCTCTTCATTTCAGCGTGTCGGCATCACACACACACACACACACACGCACGCACACACACAGACACCTCGCACGCTGCACCGACAGCTGCTTGCCAGTCAATGAAGTCACGTTACTCTGTCATGAGGACGTGTGAAATCAGCCGCCTCCCGGGAGGTGGGCAGAGGCATGCACGATGCAATCAATGTAAACAGGATTTTTCTGTCTCCTGCGCCTGTTTTGTTGGCTCATTGAGCGGAGAAGTGAACAAGCTTCACTGGGTGCAGAACTGTATTTAGGAAAAACCTTTTCTTTTTATTGCCATTATATGTGATAATGACTTCAGGAGACTGTCACCTTTAGATTCACACTGGTTGGATGAAACAGGCTCCCTGCTTTCAGAAAAATCCAACAGAATTGACCTCTTTTTCCCATGAAAATGTCGACAGCAATATACAACCCTCACTCCCTAGGCAGGCATACCAGAGCCCCTCCAACGGCCCCAAGGCTGTGGACAAGCTCCATCACTGCCATGGTAGCTTCAGCACCTCAAAGCATCTCCCTTAGTGCTGAGGATCACAATGCTCCATGCCAGGCAGGTGTCACTGCTGCCAAGGATCTGTCAGCCCCGGCGCTCCCCTGGCTGCATGTATATTCATGGCTCATTCCAGCAGAAGAACCTCCATCCCGGACTCCAGCAACCCAGACATGGATGACTTAAACCAAGTACCTGAGAGCTTAATTCTATTACTCCATAGGGATTTTGTACTCCATGGCAAGAACTTATGAAAGACAGATGTTTATTTTGGGTCAAACACACTTACATAATGCCTGATGGTGTGCAAATAATGGTTTGTCTCACCCGACATTGTTAGACTACCTACAAGGACTTCCCTGCCCCCAGAGTTAAACCTCTATCTAAAACCAACCAAAGCCAACAAGCAGGCTTCATTGTTCAAATAAGAAGCGTACAGTGGGAGAAATCTCCAGGACACTGGGATAGGATGAGACCCTGGATGGCTAATTAACAGGACCAGGGAAGGGAGTGTGACAGAGTCTGACACACACGTGAGCTGGCAACCCTAACTAATTAGCAACAATTAATTTTACAGTAGGAGCAAGAACACATGTAATACGTTCTATAAAAGCTTAATAGATGTCACCATAAATCACTCTCATCTCTCCCCTGAAACTGAACTTGCAAGTAGGCTGCCTTGAAATCTTCAGGAATGAACAATATAGAGCTGCCTGCTATCTCTTGGATCTTAATATGAAAGCAAGACAGCTTTTGCTCTGCTACTTGGCCCTTGACAAATCTCAGCTGTTGTAACTGAGGTTGGCATCAGTAGGCTCCACTGTTCCCCAGCCCTGAACCAATTCTGATTAAGGAAGGCAAGAAATGATCAGCCCGAGTTCCTGGTAGGATCTGGGATCCATAGTCCTACCCTAGTTGGATGTCCAGTGTTCCCAAAAGGAGCTTCCTGCCTGAGACACAGAACAGATTTCTTCATTTATGTCTCCTCCTATCGATTGGAAGTACCTGCGTGGAACATTATGTTGAAAGGATTGGGGCTTAGTGGGAAAGAGTGCCAGGAGCAACTAGTAATGTCTGCTAGGCACTAGGATTAGAAGCACTGTGGTTTTGTTTGTTCTGTTTTGTTTTAATTTTCCACCATTTTTTTAAATTGTGGTAAAATACGTATAACATAAAATGTATCATTTAAAAGTGTACAATTTAGTGGCATTAACTGCATTCATAATTCTGTGCAACCATCACTACTATCATTTTTTAAAAATTTTATTGGAGTATAGTTGCTTTACAATGTTGTGCTAGTTTCTTGCTGTACAGCAAAGTGAATCAGTCATACATATACATATATCCACTCTTTTTTAGATTTCCTTCCCATTTAGGTCACCACAGAGCACTGAGTAGAGTTCCCTGTGCTATACAGTAGGTTCTCTTTAGTTATCTATTTTATACATAGTAGCATCATTATATCTAGTTCCAGAATTTCCCCATCTCCCCAAGTGGAAACCCTGAACCTATTAAGCACTCACTTCCCATTTCCCCCTCCCCTCAGCCCCTGGAAACTACTAATCTGTTTTCTGTCTCTATGGATTTGCTTATTCTGGAAATTTCATATGGATAGAATCATACAATATGTGTCCTTTGTGTCTGGCATCTTTTCACTTAATGTTTTCAAGGTTCGTGTTGTCGTAGGTATCAGCACTCTTGTTTTGATCACCTTGACCTTTGATCACCAAAGTCCTGTCTTTGGTGAGTACTCTTCTTCAGTTTCCTAAACAGCATCTCAGTTCTCATCTGAGTCATGAACCCACGTTGAACCCCAGCCAAGTCTTTCTAGGCCTCTTTGTCAAATGCTTGCACTTTATTTTTCATCCTCCCGGGCCCCTGGTGGAACTCTATTCTGAGAGGGCAAAGTAACTGAAACTGGGACTCTGTTGTTTGTTACATGGCTCTTGACGCCATGATCCAGCAACCAGACTGGACTCCCTTGGAATGGAGGCAGACCTGACCCATTCTTCAGGGCACTGTACATTGCTTTCTCAAGACTGATAGATTTCAAATGCCAGACTTTAGCCAGGTGAATTCCCCCAGTCCTGAATCTATATTGGAGCAGTTTTATTAATTTTTCAGAAAGCTAAACAGAAAGTGTGGGATATAGAGTGGTAAATTAAAATGTGAGAGATGTGACCTCTACTTCTAGGAAGACAAAGTAGGTATACTTTTCTCAGTGAAATATTTCTCAATGTTTCCCACTAAGTACCATTGAGAAACATTTTCTCAATGTTTCCCACTAAGTACCATTAAGGACCCTTAACAATGTATATTAAGCAAACATAAGAATACTCTAAAAGGTGGAGAAAAGAAGGAATGGTGATTGAAATTTCCCAAATCTAGCAAAAGACATAAACTTAAAGATTCAAGAAGTTAACCCCAAACAGGATAAACCCAAAGAAATATACACTATGAAGATTTTAGTCAAACTTCTGAAAACTAAAGACAAAGAAAAAATTCTTAAGTGCAGTGAGAGAGAAATGACACCTTATCTGTAAGGGAAAAACAATTTGAATGGCAGTGGATTTCTCATATGAAACCATGGAGACCAGAAGAAAAGTAACCTGACCTTATTCAAGTGATCAAAAAAAGTTAAGTACTGTCAACTCAGAATCTTATGTCCAGTGAAAATATCCATCAGGAACAAGGAAAGAGTACTAGGGCACCTACCAGACGCTGGTGGGGGACCTCGACACCCAAGGGAACAGGAGGAACCCCAGAGGGACTGGGTAGGACATGGTGGGGAGCGAGGGGGGAGGAGAAGTGGAAGCCAGATGGGACTGGTGACCCTGAGGGGTGGCTGGGGGATAGGAGGGGTTCCCACATCTGGAGGATCCGGGGGAACATGGCTAGCATTTCCCCCAATCACTCAGGCCCCAGGAAGCCTGCTGGGGTCCTGGTCCTGGTCCTCTGCCCTCCAGGGTCCCTCCAGCCACATGGGTCCTAGAGGCATGGGAGGGAGGGTGGGGGGAAGAAGAGTAGAGGCCAACGGGGAGTGACCCTCCGGATCGGAGGATGGGGAGGAATGTGGCTAGAGTTTCCCCCTCCCACTCAGGCCCCAGTGAGCCTACTGAGGCCCCAGGCCTGATCATTCACACTCTGAGGCTGGAGGCACTCCAGGGGCCTTCTGGCCACCCTAAGCCTAAGCCCCGCAGCCCCACCCCTACCCCCCAGGGCCTTTTCTGGCTGTGTGGGTCCTAAGCCTAGACCCGCCCCCACCTAAACCCCACCACCACCTAAGCCTGTGCCCGCCTAAGCTCTGCCCCCACAGCCAAGGCTTTTCTGGCCTTTTTTTTTTCTCTTTCCTAACACAAGTAATGAAATTGAAACTGTAATTAAAAATCTTCCAACAAACGTCCAGGACCAGATGGTTTCACAGGTGAATTCTATCAAAACATTTAGAGACGAGCTAACACCTATCTTGCTCAAACTCTTCCAAAACATTGCAGAGGGAGGAACATTCCCAAAGTCATTCTACAAGGCCACCATCACGCTGATACCAAAACCAAAGATATCACAAAACAAAGAAAATTACAGACCAATATCACGGATGAATACAGACAAAAAAATCCTCAACAAAATACTAGCAAACAGATTCCAACAACATATTAAAAGGATCATCCACCATGATCAAGTGGGATTTGTCCCAGGAATGCAAGCATTCTTCGATATATGCAAATCAATGTGATACACCATATTAACAAATTAACGAATAAAAAAAATATGATCATCTCAATAGATGCAGAAAAATCTGTTGACGAAATTCAACACCCATTTATGATAAAAACTCTCCAGAAAATGGGCATAGAGGGAAACTACCTCAACATAATAAAGGCCATATATATGAAACACTCACAGCAAACCTCATGCTCAATGGTGAAAAACTGAAAGCATTTCCTTTAAGATCAGGAACAAGACAAGGATGCCCACTCTTGCCACTCTTATCCAACATAGTTTTGGAAGACCCAGCCACGGCAATCAGAGACGAAAAAGAAATAGAAGGAATCCAAATTGGAAAAGAAGAAGTAAAACTCTCACTGTTTGCGGATGACATGTTACTATACATAGAAAATCCTAAAGATGACACAAGAAAACTAGTAGAGCTAGTCAATGAATTTGGTAAAGTTGCAGGATACAAAATTAATGCACAGAAACATCTTGCATTCCTATACACTAACAATGAAAGATCAGAAAGAGAAATTAAGGAAACAATCCCATTTACCATTGCAAAAAAAGAATAAAATACCTAGGAATAAACCTACCTAAGGAGGCAAAAGACCTGTATGCAGAAAACTATAAAACACTGATGAAAGAAATCAAAGATGACACAAACGGAGAAATATACCATGTTCTTGGATTGGGAAGAATCAATACTGTGAAAATGACTCTACTACCCAAAGCAATCTACAGATTCAATGCAATCCCTATTAAATAACCAATGACATTCTTCACAGAATTAGAACAAAAAATTTACAATTGTATGGAAACAAAAAAGATCCCAAATAGCCAAAGCAATCTTAAGAAAGAAAAACAGAGCTGGAGGAATCAGGCTTCCCTGACTTCAAACTATGCTACAAAGCCACAGTAATCAAGACAGTATGGTACTGGCACAAAAACAGAAACATAGATCAGTGGAACAGGATAGAAAGCCCAGAGATAAACCCATGCACATACGGTTACCTAATTTATGACAAAGGAGGCAAGAACATACAATGGAGAAAAGACAGCCTCTTCCATAAGTGGTGCTGTGAAAACTGGACAACTACATGTGAAAGAATCAAATTAGAACACTACCTAACATCATACACAAAAATAAACTCCAAATGGTGGGACAGTATAAAACTCTTAGAGGAAAACATAGGAAAAACATTCTTTGACATATATCACAGCAAGATCTTTTTTGACCCACCTGCCAGAGTAATGAAAATAAAAACAAAAATAAACAGATGGGTCCTAACGAAACTTAAAAGCTTTTGCCCAGCAAAGGAAACCACAAACAAGACAAAAAGACAACCCTCAGAATGGGAGAAAATATTGGCAAATGAAGCAACAGACAAAGGATTAATTTCCAAAATATACAAACAGCTTATGGAGCTCAATATCAAGAAAACAAACAACCCAATCAAAAAATGGATGGAAGACCTAAATAGACATCTCTCCAAGGAGGACATACGGATGGCCAAGGGGCCTATGAAAGGATGCTCAACATCACTAATTATTAGAGAAATGCAAATCAAAACTACATTGAGGTATCACCTCACCAGTCAGAATGGCCATCATCAAAAAATCTACAAACAATAAATTCTGGAAAGGGTGTGGAGAAAAGGGAACCCTCTTGCACTGTTGGTGGGAATGTAAATTGATACAGCCACTGTGGAGAACAGTATGGAGGTTACTTAAAAAACTAAAAATAGAAGTACCGTATGACCCAGCAATCCCACTACTGGGCATATACACTGACGAAACCATAATTCAAAAGGACACATGTACCCCAATGTTCACTACAGCACTATTTACAATAGCCAGGACATGGAAACAACTAAATGTCCAATGACAGATGAATGGATAAAGAAGATGTGGCACATATATACAATGGAATATTACTCAGCTATAAAAAGGAACGAAATTGGGTTGTTTGTAGAGATATGGATGGACCTAGAGTCTGTCATTCAGAGTGAAGTACGTCAGAAAGAGAAAAACAAATATCGTATATTAATGCATGTAGGTGGAATCTAGAAAAATGGTACAGATGAACCTATTTCCAGGGCTGGAATAGAGACGCAGGCATAGAGGATGAATACATGGACATGAGGGGGAAGGGGTGATGGGACGAATTGGGAGATTAGGATTGGCATATATATACTACCATGTGTAAAATAGATAACTAGTGCGAACATGCTATAAAGCACAGGAAGCTCAGCTCGGTGCTCTGTGACGACCTAGATGGGTGGGATGGGGGTGGTGGGAGGGAGGTCCAAGAGGGAGGGGATATATGTATACATATAGCTGATTCACTTCATTGTATAGCAGAAACTAACACAACATTGTAAAGCAATTATACTCCAATAAAAAAAATGAAAAAAAAAAAAGAACAAGGAAAGAAAAAAAATCTTTGGCAAATAGAATATTTTTTCCTTCTCTTTTTGAGTTTTCTAACTTGTGTTTGGGGGATGAAGCAAAAATTATAACATTGTTTCATTGTAGATATATGTAGAAAAAATATTGAAGATTATAATTATATATAATTATAATTGAAAAGAGAAAGTAATAAGGGGGGTAACTTTTCTGCATTTCATTTGAACTGGTAAAATGGCAAAACCAGTAGACTATGATAAGCTATGTTAATATAATACCAAGAGCAAGCACTAAAAAAGGTATACAAAGGGACACACTCAAAAAAAGTATAGATACATCAAAATGCAATTATAAAAAATGTTCAAGTAACCCAGAGGAAATCAGGAAGAAGAAAAAAGAGAAACAAAAGCAGCAACAAAATAGAGCAAACAGAAAACAAAAAATGAAAGACTTAAGCCCTAAGATGTCAATAATTACATTAAATGGAAGGATCTAATTAGGCCAATTAAAAGATAGAAATTGATATATGATGATATATGCATGACTCAACTGCATGACATCTACAAGAAAGTCACTTCAAATATAACAATATAGGTAAGTTGAAAATAAAAGGATGAATGGAAGATGATCATGAAAACATTAGTCAAAAGAAAGCAGAAATGACTATATTAATATCAGATAAAGTAAACTTCAGAGCAATGAGAATTACCAGGGATAGAAGGAGACATTACATAATTGATAAAACAGTCAATCCACCAAAAAGGCATAGCAGTCCTAAATGTAAATGCACCAAGAGAGATGAAAAATATGTAAGAAAAAAGTGAGATAACTGAAAGGAGAAATAGACAAATCCACAATTGTAATTGGAGACTTCAATATCTTTCTTTCAATAATTGATAAAACTACTAGACAGAACAGTTAGCTAGGATGAACAAGACCTGAAAACACCATTAACCAACAGAATCTGAATGACATTGGTAAGACATTCAACTCAACTGTCCAAGTACCTATAGAACACGTACCAAGGTAGACCATATCAAACAAACAACAACAAACGTAAATGAATTGAAATCATGTAGTGTGTGTTCTCTGACCACCATAGAGTCAAAATAGAAATCATCACAGAATGATAACAGGAAAATACTAAACACTTGCAACTTAAACAAAACATGTCTAAATAATCCATGGATCAAAAAGGAAGTTTCAAGGGAAATTTTTTAAGATACTTTGAACTGAATGAAAATGAAAACACAACATATTAAAATTTGTAGAGCACAGATAAAGCAATGCCGAGAGGAAAATTTGTAGCACGAAATTCTTACATTAGGAAGAAAAAGAACCTCAAACAAATAATCTAAGCTCCTGCCACAAGAAACCAGAAGCACGAAATAAACACAAAACAAGTAAAGAAATTTAAAAAAATAAGAACAGAAATCAATGAAGAAAACATAAACAATAGAGAAAAACACTGCACCAAAAAGTTGGTTCTTCGAAAAGATCAATAAAATTGGCAAGTCGCTGGCAAGACTGACGAAGAAAATAAAAGAGAAGACTCACATTAACAAAATCAGGAATGAAACCTTATCAATGTTACAGACATTGAAAGGATAATAAGGGACTACTATGAGCAACTCTGCACACATAAGATCAACAAATTGGATGAAATGAAACAATTCTTTGAAAAGTAGAAACTACCACAACTCACCTAAAATGAGATAATTTGAATAGTTCTATAACTTTTAAGGAAATTTGAAAACTCCCCAAAAGGAAATTTCTAATTCCCAATGGTTTCACTGGAGAATTCTACCAAACATTTAAAGATTTAATGCCAATTCCATACAATTTCTTCCAAAAAATAAATGAGGAGGGAGTATTTCTAAATTCATTTTAAAGCTAGTGTTACCTTGATATCAATACCAGATGAAGATAGCACAAAAAACAAAACTACAAATATCCCTCTTAAATATAGATATTAAAATTCTTAACAATGTATTAGCAAATAGAATTCTGCAATATATAAAAAGAATTATACACCATGACCAAGTGGGATTTATTTCTGAGATGGAAAGTTGGTTCAATACTCAAAAGCCAATCAATGCAATCCACCATATAAACAGGCTCAAGAAGAAAAATCACATGATCTTATCAACTGATGAAGAAAATGCATCTGATAATCTTCAATACCTGTTTTTGGCAAATACTCTCAAAACATTGAGAATAGAGGGAAACTTCCTCAACTTGATACAAGTATACACGAAAAACCTACAGATAACATTATGCTTAATGGGTAAAAGACAACGCATTCCCTTCAAGATTAGAACAGGGCGAGGTTGTCAGCTCTCACCCTTCTTATTCAACATAGTAGTGGAAGTTCTAGTCAGTGCAATAAAGCAGTAAAGGAAATAACAAGCATACAGATGGAAAAGGAAGAAATGAAAGGCCATGACAGTCTATACAGACCATTCCAAAAAATCTATTTAAAAAATTCTTTCTAAAATAAATGAGTTCAGCAAGGTTGCAGGATACAAAATAAACATGAAATCAATTTTGTTTCTATAAGCTAACAATGAACATGTAGACACCAAAATTAAAAATGCAATACCATTTAAAATTGTTCCAAAAATATGAAATACTTAGATGAAATCTAACAATGTGTTCAGGACTTACATGTTGAAAACTACAATGCTGATGAAAGAAATCAAACGTCTAAATAAATAGAGAAACATACCATGCTCACGGGCCTCTGGAGGCAGCAAGGCCCTATAGACACTGATTTCGGATTTCTGGCCTCCAGAAATGTGAGAGAATATATTTCTGTTTTTTTTTTTTTCTTCGGTATGCGGGCCTCTCACTGTTGTGGCCTCTCCCGTTGCGGAGCACAGGCTCAGGACGCGCAGGCTCAGCGGCCATGGCTCACAGGCCCAGCCGCTCCGCGGCATGTGGGATCCTCCCGGACCGGGGCATGAACCCGTGTCCCCTGCATCGGCAGGCAGACCCTCAACCACTGCGCCACCAGGGAAGCCCTACTTCTGTTGTTTTAAACCACCACATTTGTGGTAATTTTTCATGGCAGCTGTAGGAAACTAATACAATAGCCTTTCAACAAATGGTGCTCCCACAATTACACATCCTTGGGCAAAAAACTGACCTGTGACCTAAGTCTCACACCTTATACACAAACTAACTAAAAAATAAATTAAGCTTAAATGTAAAACATAAAATTATAGAACATTTTAGAAAAACAAACAGAAAACAATCTTCAGGATTTAGGGCTAGGCAAAGCACTCCTAGATTTGACTCCAAAAGCATGATACATAAAAGGAAAAATTAATAAACTGGACTTAATCAAAAGCAAAAATTTTTACTAAATATTCTGTTAAGGGGATGAGAAGACATGCAAAACACTGGAAGAAAATATTTGCAACCACATATGTGACAAAGTATCTAGAATACATAAATAATTCTCAAAACTCAATTGTTAAAAAACAACAAAAAAGTCCAGTTATGAGATGGACATGAAGAGATGTTTCATTGAAAAGTATATACAGATGGCATGGCAGAATAGGACATGAAAAGATGTTCAAAATAATTAGTCATTAGGGAAATGCAAAGAAAAACCACAATGAGATATCACTACACACCTATCAGAATAGCTAAAATAAAAATCGTGACCCAATGCCAAATGCTGATGAGGGTGAAAAAGTGGGTCACTCATAAATTGCTAATGGTCATGTAAAATGGTACAGCTATTCTGGAAAACATTTTGTCAGTTTCTTAAAAAAAAACGAAATATGCAGCTACCATACCACCCAGCGATTGCCCTTCTGGGCATTCGTCTTAGAGGAATGAAAACTTACTGTGCACACAGTATACACAAATATTTATAACAGCTTTATCCATCATAGCCTCCAAATGGAAACAACCCAGATGTCTTTCAATAGGTGAACGGCTAAACAAACTGTGATACATCTATACCATGGAATACAACTCAGCAATTTATAGATACACACAAAAACCTGGATGAACTTCTGGAGAATTAGGCTGATTGAGAAAGAAAAAAACCCTCGAAAGGTTATATCCTTTATGACTCTATATGCATAGCATTTTTGAAATGAAAAATTTATAGAAATAGAAGATTAGTGGTTGCGAAGGTGTTACGGATAGGAGAGAGGAGTCTAGGGAGGGAAGAGAGTGTAGCTATAAAAGGGCAACATGAGGGATCCCAGTAGTGATGGAAATGCTCTGCATTTTGACTGTACCCATGTCCATATCCCTGTTGTAATATTGTCCTATAGTTTTACAAGATATTACCAGTGGGGGAAACTGAGTAAAAAATACACGGGCTCACTCTGTATTATTTCTTACAACTGCCTGTGAATCTACAATTATCTCAAAGTAAAAAGTTTGAAAATGTCAGAGACATGCCTTGTGCCATCGGTTAAGTTTTTAATATGGACAGAGCACATTACTTGCTTGTAAGGAACAGTTTGCCACTAAGAGCTACCATTCATTATGAACAATTCTGGCTTTGGGCCCACCTGCATCATAAGTGAGCTCCTTGAGGGCCTGACTCATGTATTATTTATCCATAAATATCCCGTAGTGCATAGAAAGCACCCTGCTATGTAATAAGTGCTCAATAAATGTTTGTTGACTTAATGTTTTTATCAGTAATGCCTTGAGTACGTGAGTACATGTATGCTGCACAGTTAAAACATTGCTTGCTGCAAATGAAGAAGACATTAAATAAATGTGTCATGGAGTAAATGAATGCCATCCTTAAAAAAGCAATTAGATCTCTTTCTTTGCTTTTTCACTAGTGTTCTATTTATTTACTTTTCTTTGTTTTTGTCAGATTGCAGATGTAATCGATGTTCATTGTAGGAAAGTTTTAAAGTCTAGAAAGGTGAAAAGGGCTTTCATTGTACTATTTTAATGACCAGATGAGTCACTTCTAATTTGACATGGTATGTTTCCAAAGTGCTTGACCTCCATTTTCTTGTTCATTGAGTCATCCATTCATCAGACTTACGCTGAGGACCTACCAAAGGCAGTCATGCAGACCCAGAAGTAAACGTGGCCCCCTGCATTCTCCTACAAATAAAATGAACACACTTGTTTGAAGGGTTCAGCCAGAGGAAGCCTGTTTCTCTTTTCTGTTATCAGAATAACCTGTTTCCTGTATTTTGATATCTTAGAAGGATAGTCCTCCCTGGTTAATGATAAACACAGCTGAGTATTTCCCCAGTAGTAAAGGTTTCCAGAGGACATCTCCAGGGCACATGTCCCGGCCAGGCACCACAATCAACAGAGAAGGCAAGAAATAGCGAAAGGTTATCGACTAGTCTTAAATAAGAGGTTGGGAGTTCAGAAACTGTAAACTTGGGCAAGATTCTGAATGTATTCAAATGCATCAGAAACAGAAGATAGCAGAAAGCAACACAGGACAAGATGCTAGGGTCCGTAACCACATTACATTTACATCAAATCCATATTCTTGGAAAAACTAGGAAAAGCAAAACAAGCATTAACCTTTAAAGGGAAAAAAGTAATACCTCCAAAGACAACCAGGCAAAATCTGTTACTTTATTAAGAGAAATGCATTATTTTCCTCCCCTGATATTTGTTGCTGGTATAGATTTTATCTACCAGCCTGAGAAGAATTAAGCAAAGCTTTGGGAATTTTTGCCAGGCAGGTACAAAAATTATGTGTGCTCTTGTTTTGTTCCACATTTTGAAAGAGAAGTAAACTAATTCAGAGTGTGTTTCTGTTTGTTTATCGCCCGTTAACGATAGTGGGGAACCAAAGAACCCAGACTTTTACCAAAATACTAAGTGGGATGCCAAAAGCAACATGCTTTTCAGTTCATTTCCTGAAAAAGTTCTGTTGCTATGGAAATGGCTTTGAACTTATCCAAATGAAAACCATTCTTCCCAGGTGAGGACCTTCTAACTGGGTTCACCATATTTCCTCACCTCTCATATGTAATGATCTAGTCAAAACCTGCATTAGAAGCAGTCCTGCCAGCTATGAACAGAGTGGTAGGTGTCGAGTTCACATTCACCACCACTTATTATTAGTGGTAGGTGATGCTAAATATATTTTTTGTGTGGTTTGAAGGAGATTCGCATGTTTCACTTCAACAAAGATTGATTCCACACTTGCTCCAGAATTGTTGCAAGTGCCCCAACACCCACTGTGTTTATAGAAATGCTTTGAATTTCCCCAAAAGCATACTGGAAATTTCTGAGCCACACAATTTATTAAAGTTTTCCTTTTTTAAAAAAAAGAGCACCCATTTACACATTACTTTTACAAAAGGGAAAAAGTAAGGAATAATTCCAGGCTGCAGGTCAGAAACGGTGGGGTGCTGTTGTATACTGATAAGTACAGTTTACAAAGGAATAAACAGAAGCAGTGAAAACAAAGCAGTCTGTCCACAGGCGCAATGGGCAACTGCCCACATGCGATCAAGAACACCAAGGACCCTTCTGCCTGAAAACCTCTCTAACTAGCCCTCAGCAGCTCTGTCAGTCCCAGAGTGAGCTACAGTCTTCACAGACTGGATGTCATGTGACTGGAGAGGGCTCATTACCATCCACCAATCCTAGGGCTCTGATGGGTCCATTTTGACGGAAAATACACTAAGTTCAGCAAAGGTCATGGATGTAGGGGTGGCAGAAGTGTGAAAAACCAGTCAACTGGAAGCGCCAAATCAAATCTCATTCACTCTCCCTGTCTCTGCCACTCTCATTGCCTTGGGGCCTCACCACCAGATCACAGAGCCACTATCCCCACCCATGGTGGTCCCTCCACCCACTGGTGGTCTGGTGAAACTGCCCTCCAAGGCCACTGATTGGCTCCATCTCCTGGACCCAGTTTTACTCTCCGCCTTTATCTTCTTTGTCCTCTCTTGTGTTTTCTCTTCCACGACACTAGTTCTCTTGTTTCCTCTTTTCCCTCTTTTTTTTCTTTTTCTTTTTTTCTGCTCCTGGATCCTAGGCATTCCCACGCCTTGAATTCTGGAATTGATATCCTCTTTTTCTTCCTCTTTACACATTCTCTCCAACTACCACTACCCATTTTTTTCCAAGCCTCAAATCTTCTTTCTGTACTGATCTCTTTTCATCAACATCTCTAGTCCCATAGTCTTCTGAGCTCGTTTTCCATTTCTTGCTTCCTTTAGGACACTTTCCCCTGGATGTCTTTCCTGCTCTTTGAATGCAAGCATTAAAAACTGAATGCATCTTTGGCTTCCCCAATCTGATCCTCCCTGTATGTCCCTGATATCTTTTCTCGCACACACCCAGATGGAAACAAATCAACTTTTAAGTTTCTCCCCGTCTTCACAATATACATCCAATCAGTAGCCAAATCTCATCTATCCTGCCTCTATCATTTCTCCCACGTCTGCCTGTCTTCATTCCATTCACTGCCATCACAAGAAAGGCCCTTCGTCCTTTAATCTGTGTTAATATAATAGTCACCTATGTAGAACCCACCTACCTGACACTCCCAGTTAACTACCATAAGGCATGAGACAGACAGGATCCTTCCCTGATTTTGACTGCAATTCAAATGAAGAAATATTTTTTACATTGTAACCTAGTACACATAAGCCACTGTTTACCTAAAATTTCATAAAGCACATATATCTACTTTCAATAAGGTCACTTTTTGAAAGTCAATTTAATTCAATTTGACTTCATTTTAATTTCTTTAAAAGAATGACTGGTATTGAAACAGAGCAGGACCCTATAGTCCTTCCCCCCATGTCCTCAGCCTGCCTTTTGTCCGTGGAACAACTTCAGCCAAAGAATGACTTTAATCAGAGAAGTGAGAAAATGCAGAAACAAAGGAAAACAGTCAAAGGAGACCAAATAATAATAGTTTAGTCATGAAACAAAGTCAAGGACCTTTAGGTTCCTCCTCAAGGGCTACAGATAATATTCAGAGCCATACCCTGTGCGCTGTCTTATAGATGCTGAAACCGCCACCAGGTGGAAGAAGTTAACTACATGATGACCAGACTGTAGCCATGACATAAGCTGCCACAATTCCAACTGGCCTCAAGGAAATGGGAACAAACTGACCCTGGCACTGAAGATTAACTGTACTTAAAACAATCAAGATGATGCTGGTCAGACCACCGCATGACCAATTTCAAGGATGACTGTCAGAGCTGACCGTGCTGCTTCTGCATGTAACCCCCTTTCTCCATCTCTAAATGCGCTTCTCCACTGATAGTCAGTGGGGGGCAGTCGGCCTTTGGACAGGAGTCCTACCTCCCCAAGCCCCCAACCCCGGTTGCCAGCATCCGAAATAAAGCAAGCTTTCCTTTCCACCAGCCTTGCCTCTTTAGTGGCTTTTGAGTGGTAAGCAGCCAGACCCCACTTACGGTTACAGTATGACTTACTAATGCACTGAAACACGCAGTTTAAAAAGCATAGGTTTATAAGACAACTTAGTAGAAACATTGTCTTCTTATCCCCTCTCATATTCTATCTTCTACCATTCAGGGGAAGCAGAAAATTTCATCATTCTATAATTATGCCCAGCACATTTTTTACTGTGATAGATTTCACATAACATAAAGTTTAGCATCTTAACCGTTTCTATGCATACAGTTCAGTGGCCTTAAGTACATTCACGCTGTTGTGCAACCGTCACCACCATCCATCTCCAATCTCATTTCTTGAAAAACTGAAACTGTGTAGCCATTAAACAAAAACTTCCCATTCCCCTCACCCCTGGCCCTTGACAACTATTCTACATCTTGTCTCTACGAATTTGACTACTGTACCTCATATAAGTGGAATCATACAGCATTTGTCCTTTTGTGGCTGGCTTATTCCACTCAGCATAATGTCTTTAAAATTTATCCATGTTGTAGCATATGTCAGATTTCCCTTCTTTTTAAAGGCTGACTACTGTGTACATTGTATGTACACACCACATTTTGTTTGTCCATTCATCCATCGATGGACACTTTACCTTGTACTTTTAAAGCCCTGCTTCTGTGTCCATATCATTTCCCTGCACATTCCTAGTTTCTATTACACACACACACACACACACCCACAAACACACACACCTTCCAAACCTCCACCACGGAGTACATATGGGGACAATAGTACCACCTGGTGTTTCACTTGAGGAAACTTCCCTTCCCTCCACATCTCCAACATCTTCCCTCTTCCCCTTCAGAGGGACTGTCTGACCTACTATCCTCCTCTATTCTCCACTTGGATGGTACCTTCCACAATAAAGATAACTACACTAGCAAATCCTTTCTCATGAACGTGTACACCTAGAGGGCACACCTCAAGCCCTGTGTGCCTCCTTTCACCTAAGCCTACACAGTCACAACAGCACCATCTCTCTATCCACCTTTCTTTTCTCCATTTTATTAAAGGAAAAAAAAATAAATCTCTAATGCTCTTTAAGGTTGACAAGCCTAAGTAAGGCTAGGAAAATACTGGTATAAAGGAGAAGAAAAGACAGCAATTTATAAACTAAAATGGAGATGTTTTCTATTTCACTTAAATACTTGGATTAAAACAGCATTACTTTCCACTATTTTTCATGGCAAAACTAGAGATTTGACTGTGAGTGCAACAGACTTGTGTGAGCTAGCCTCACAGTCTAACCACCGTGTATGAAATTGTTCCTGTGAGAGTACTGCATTCAAAAAACTGGCTTTATATTCAGCGAGCATATGTAATATGAGAAAAATCTCTCCTCTCTCTTCACAGAATATCTTGTTATTTAAAGTGATATCCCTGACTTTTCATCTCTGATATCAAAAGGGAAACAGAGTTTGAATGCAAACATTCACAGAAAATTCAGATGCCCTTTTTAGCAATTAGCTTGCACTTTCTTAACTACATTTTCTTAAACTAGAGTTGTTACGAGAAGATAAAATATGAGGGCAGTGGATGATAGCAGAAAATGCCATCCATAGTGGAGGTATGAAGAGGAGATAAAGCAACGCACGTGAACAAGCCATAAGGTAGAAATCATGCTTAAAGAATAAATGGCTGCCTTGCTGAGAGCTTATTAAAATTCAAAGGTATTTATAAAGATTAAAAATTAAGGTGGGCTGCAGTTACGCAGCTAGGCAAGTTCTCGGCAAATTCCATTAATAATTAAAACTTTTATAGCATTCCATGTGATTCCTAGAGGAATGCATTAAAGACACGGTGTGTCCTCTGCCCAAGGTTAGGCAAGAAGCCAATTCAATGATGAGGATAAGAATTCATGAATTCTCAGTTCAGAACACCATGTGCCTAGCATACACAGTAGAAGAAAATAACCTATAATAACTTCTGATTAAGAAAGGGAGGCCAGAGAAGAAGGTATTTCGAAGTAAGGGCATTTCCATAGGTAAGCTGTTTTGCAGCACCTATCAGATTTTGGTCTCATTCCTTCTCTTTGAAATTGTAGGCACCGTTTGCTTAGATTCACTAATTTTTGAACAGCCTGAAGCAGCTTCTTGGTAATAGTTGAAGCATCTGCTTAGTAATACTCTAGGCAGGGAGCTCTGCAGATTCATTTGATGAAGCATCCACCCAATTCAATAAAAAGATCACAGCTCCCAGGTCAGGTCATGTCTTTACTCTATTCTGGAAGGAGGTAAAGCCAGAAGGAAGGAAGGAAGGAAGGAAGGAAGGAAGGAAGGAAGGAAGGAAGGAAGGAAGGAAGGAAGGGAGGGAGGGAGGGAGGGAGGGAGGAAGGGAGGGAGGGAGGGAGGGAGGAAGGAAGGGAGGAAGGGAGGGAGGGAGGGAGGGAGGGAGGGAGGGAGGAAGCGAGGGAGGGAGGGAGGGAGGGAGGGAGGGAGGGAGGGAAGAAGGAGAAGAAAAGGATGAATGAACAAATGGAGGTCAGGACAGAGAAGGAAAGATTTTCCTGCCTACTAAGAGTACATTGCTTTTTCTAACTGGCCTCTTTTCCCATCAAAAACAAAAACAAAACATGATACATTGAGATCAAAGACTTTGTCCAATTTAAGACAGAGTTAGTAAGTGTTTTAGTGCTGGAATGATTGTAACATGGGAACTGGGAAAGAAGATGAAGTTGTAAGAATATGATTAGTTATAGTCTATCTCTAAATGATCAGCTCTGTCTCCAGCCCATCCCCATAGCTTCCATCCTCAAAGTCACCTCTGATCACAACATTGACCCTGCAGCTATAGCTGCCCTCCCAGAAAGCTCTACCCAGGGGCTTTTGCTTATATTTATTGGCCAGAACTGCATCACACCTATAGCTGCAAGACAGTCAAGAGAGCCGAACACTAAACCTTTTAGCCATAATGGAAACATTCTATCTGTGCTGTTCTATGTCATAGCCATTTGAAATAAGGAACTGAAATTCTAATTTTATTTCCTTTTAATTAACTCAACTTTAAATAACTATATGTGTAGATTTTCAGCTAGGAAGTCCAATAGAATCAGAAAATTCCCTGGTCTCCAAGTTACATGGTGACTGCGATGAGATGAGCTGGGGTGAGGAAAGGGATGAAGAATCATTGAGATAGCTTGTTTGTAAACATGTGAAACCATGCTAGGGACTTGATAATTATTTTTGCAGTTAGAGCTACAAAAGCTAATGCAGGCTTTGCTGTACCCATTTTACAGAAGAAAGAACTAAGGCTCAGTTTGAATAACTTGGCTGAAACTGTAGAGTTAATAGCAGTGGTGTTGAGTTTTGAACCTGGGGCTCTCTGACAGCAGAGCCCACGTTGTTTTCACCATCACAGAGAAGTCACAGGGACCAGCAAGGAGGAAGCAGGATTCTTAGACAAGGCACCCAAAGGTGGAGGCGGGAGAGGTAGCAGGTGCTTTTTAACTGGAGTGCCCTTCTGCCATCCTTACCTTTCTACTACTAGCCCTGTGTATTAGTCTGCCTACTTCCCTTCTCCCTACAATAATCTGAAATTTTAAAATGTTTAAGAAATTTAAGCCAATGTACACTCACTGTTTGCAAAAATTCAGATTTCTTCTAAAAGTGCTAAAAACAGAAAACAAAAAAGTACCCCAAATCCCACCCCAGTCCTAAAGCTTTTCACCTCACCTCTCTTTGTCTTGAACTGCTGTGAAATGAATACAGATTCACAGATTCACCCTAATCCCCACGTCTCTAAAGGATGCACATGGATCCTTCAAGCTGTTCAAACAACACAAAAGAATTTTTTTACGTTTCTTGCCTTCTCACTGGTAGGAAAAAGACAACGTTCCTTAAAGTCTAAAGCACTGATAAGATTGATGGTACTCTTTAGATTAAACTCTTACTAGGCAATGGTATGAAGTAACATGTGTATATACTTCAAAGGAAAGGTGAATTTCTGGGCATCGTGAGCTGTGGAGTTATGGTTTAGATATGGGCGGAGCTGGGGCTTTTGAGAAGAAAGCACCCAAAGGTGGACGCGGGAGAGGTAGCAGAGGGAAAGCGGAGCCAAGACCCAGGGGTGAGTCACCTTCTCTGCAACCACCATCATTATTGCATTTTGGGCACAACCATAATATTTTGGATAAAGCAGGGTTATAAATAAAGAGACAGATGAAAACACATATGCTCTTCATAATAATTTGGGCTTTCTTATATAATTATTAATATGGTGCATTCATGCTTATTTTACAGGACTCAGAATTGTTTAAATTTTTAAAATTATAAAAGAGCTTAGAGTAATTTATATTTATCTCTTCATTTGGGGGGTCCTATCTGCAAGTTAATTGCTTAAGCAAACACGTAACCTGTAATTGCACATTTTCTTTTAGAAAATATCATTCTATTTACAATGTTTCCCTTAGTGATTTTATTTCTAAGTTAAAATGTGAACCAACTGTATGCAGTTCACTGGCACAGGTGGCTCCACCCTCCTGTTACCTACTCACTCATCTTTTGATCAATGTGCTGCTTCCTTATACTTGAAAAAAAAGTTTTTGTACTTAAATTGATAGACGTTTTTGGCTGTTAAAAAAACTTTTTAATGGAAGATTTGGGGAAACACATTTTAAATGAATCAATAAAATGAGGCTTTTTCATTACGGTTTTATCCAGGCTGCCCTCTGTCATCTCAGAAGAGCTGGGGAGGCTTCCTTTCCAATTCAATGATTGGAGAAGATGATATTAATGATTCAGTCACTGGAAAAGTTGACAATTTACATTTAGACTCACAAGTGCAATTTTTTTTTTAAAATAGCACTGTTTGATCTTCCCAAAGCATGCCTCTGAAATGCAGCTGCTGTGGCTGACTTTCGAATTGCTCCATCTAGAACTGTCGAGGCTCAGAGACACAGATGATGTACAAAGTAAAAAGGAAACCATGGAAGCCAAGCCCTCACTGTGCCCATGGTATTCTTAGGACTGTGTGGAGGTTCCAGATTTAAGGGTGAAAACTTCAAGAATATCCTCTCTTCATAGTCCTCAACCCGATGAACACACCCAGAAACACACAGAATCTTTCACACACCCTGAACCCCAGGAGGGCAGGGGAGAGAAGGGCAGTAACAGAGCCCCAGACAGAAACAGGTTAATAGACTTCTCATCCCATCTCTGCTACTCATTAGCTATGAGACGTTGGATCAGTCCCTTACCCTTCGGATAGTTTTCTTATCTTTTAACTAAAGAGGTAGAACTAGATGACCTCTAATGCCCCAGCCAACACTAACATTCTGAATGTGATTATGGCTATAGAGATGCCGTCACTTCCTTTCCTTATATGAATGAAACATCTGATTTCCAACAAGAGAAGCATTTGGCGCTGTGTCTCATGGGAAAACATGGAGTTATGAAATATTTGTTTTGCTTGAGATGTCCCAAAAGTAAGTTGTTTCCTTAACATGGCCTCCTTCCTTTATATCCACACTGATGGGTATTGTTAAATCTACTCTTTCCTTAGATTTTCTGCCTGGCCCTAAAATATAGGCAGTGCAGGAATGTTTCTTTCCATAGACCAAGGAACTAAGAATTTGAGGAGCTGACTGTCCACACGATAGGGGACTAGACTCCTGTCTGGGGGGTTCCTAGCTTGCACACGCTATTATGTGGCTCTGTTCTTTGTCCAGACACATTCTCAGTCTTCATAGTCCGCTCTGTCCCTGATTCTCTCTCTTTCTCTATGACTCAAATATAAGCAGTAGAAATAGAAATAGAAATACCCACGTAAATAGTATAGGGTAGTGTGGCATGTTACCTTCAGAGCTGGTTCAAATTTCTGACCCACATTCACATATGTTACTCAAGCAATGCCCTTTTGGAAGACCTAAATAGACATCTCTCCAGAGAAGACCTATAGATGGCTAACAAGAACATGAAAAGACGTTTAACACTGCTAATCATTAGAGAAATGCAAATCAAAACCACAATGAGGTAACACCTCACACTGGTCATTAAAAAGTCTACAGACAATAAATGCTGGAGAGGGTGTGGAGATAGGGAACCCTCTTGCACTGTTGGTGGGAATGTAAATTGATACAGCCACTGTGGAGAAAAGTGTGGAGGCTCCTTAAAAAACTAAAAATTGGATTACCACATGACCCAGCAATCCCACTCCTGGGCATATATTCTGAAAAGATGAGAGCTCTAATTTGAAAAGATATATACACCCCAATGTTCAAGGAAAGGCTACTTACAATAGTCAAGACATGAAAACAACTCAAGTGGCCATCAACAGACGTGGTTGGTTTAAGAAGATGTGGTATATATATATACAATGGAATATTGTTCAGCCCTAAGAAAGAATGAAATAATGTCATTTACAACAACACAGATGGACCTAGAGAATATCATACTAAGTGGAGTAAGTCACATAGAGAAAGACAAATATTATATGATATCACTTATATGTGGAATTAAAAAATAATACAAATGAATCTATATACAAAACAGAAACAGGCTGACAAACACAGAAAACAAACTTACAGTTACCAAAGGGGAAAGAGAGGAGGGGAGGGATAATAATTTGGGAATATAGTATTAACAGATACAAACTACTATTATATAAAATAGATAAGCAACAAGTTCCTACTGTATAGCACAGGGAACTATATTCACTATCATGTAATAACCTATAACGGAAAATTATCTGAAAATATATATACGTATATAACTGAATCACTTTGCTGTACACCTGAAACTAACACAGTATGGTAAATCAACTATACTTCAATAAAAAGAAAACAATGCCCTTTTCGTTCTCAAAGATATAGTCCCAGGGATGGGAACACCAGACACAGGAGTGAGGCCTGACAGTTGGAAGGGCATGTGACCTCCCAACTTTCCAGAGACAGAAAAAATAATCAGATGATAATGACTGATAGAACTGTTAAACATTCTTTTTGGATTGAAGGTACATATTTAAAACCCACATAGAAAACAAACTTATGGTTACCAAAGGGGAAGGTGGTGGGGGAAGGGATAAATTAGGAGGACGGGGTTAACATATACACACTGCTGTATATATAAAAGAGACAACCATCAAGGACCTACAATAAAACAAACCAAAACAAAAACATTGCTACCATGCCTAGAGTCTTCTGCACATCCCTTTGGATATTTTAGGCACACTCTCCTGTTATATCCTGGAATACATATTCAGCTTTTGATGGAGAGTTACTGTAGAATTAGATAAGAGAAAGAATAAAATCTCTAGGTCATTAGACTTTTCTGAAAAATCAATACTCTGATTGTCTTTAATAGAAACGTATTTAGTGTTTCTCAATGCAGTGAGCTAAACATCCATGATGGCATCCTTCCAAAGGAAGTAGTAATGCATCGGTTTTGAGAATCATCATCCTCCTGCCCCCAAATCTCAGTGCTCAGATCACTCAAAAAAGGGCACATTTGTGCTACAGTAGCCTTTGCCGGCACTGAAGACAAGTATCTCAGTAAAGCGAGCCTTCATTCGGAAATAAACTGAAAACACTAAAAAAGCTCTTTCCTCAGTAACTTTAAAACCACCGTGTAATTCTTCAAGTCTGAGTGTGTCTATAGTAAGAACCAGGTCCATTTGTCCAGTCAGAAAAATCTACTTCACCTAAACAGATTGTTCCCGGCCACAGGCAAATCCAATTTTTTATATCACAGCATTACTTGGAAAACCACAAACAACTACAGGCACACCTCAGGGATATTGTGGGTTCAGGTCCAGACCATCGTAACAAAGCAAATATCACAATAAAGTGAGTCACACAAAACTTTTTGGTTTCCCAGTGCAAATCAAAGTTATGCTTATACTCTACTGAAGTCTATTAAGTGTGCAATAGCATTATGTCTAAAAAACAATGTACATGCCTTCAGTAAAAATACTTTATTGCTGAAAAATGACAAATCATCCTCCGAACCTTCAGCCACTCATAGTAGTAACATCAAAGATGACTGATCACAGATCACCATAACACATGTAATATGCAGCATTGCCCCAGACCTTCAATTTGTAAAAAAAAAACACAGTATCTTCGAAGCACAATAAAGTGAAGTGCAACAAAATGAGGTGTGTCTCTTGTGAAATATAGATATTCTTCTGAGAAAACGACGGCACCATGGATGCCAGCTGTGAGAGAAGCAGGCTCCTCAAGCCCAGGAGTAAGGTTTCCAAGCCACTCTTATGGGACTTTAGCAAATCTCATCAGCTAAAGTCATTTCCCACTAAGGCATCAGAGGCTGTAGCATTTCCATCAGAGTTGAATCTGTCTTATAAAAGGGGTTTTCAAAACCAGTTATAGATGTCACGGAAAGAACAACTGGTAGCAGATAGAACCCCTCACCTTTGTCTGATCTGTAGGCTTTTCTGCCTCTGGGTTTCTTTGCAAGTCAAAGGGATCACCTCACACAAGACAGTGGGTCTCGCCTTCTACCCAACCCGGGGCTAGGCTGTAGTTGCCATGGCTACAAAGGCAAGAACATCCCTTGGGCTTCCCCTCAGGAGCCTTTTCAGTTGGCATTTCGTGTATCTCCTTCAGATCCCCGTGTGTCAGGAATCAGATGGAATTTCACGACTGCCCCCACCTAACGTGGGTGATGACCAACCTACGAGTGATGGAACAGAAGCGAGTGATGGAAGAGAAGCGTCCCGAGGAAGTGGTTTGGGAGGGTGTTGACAGAGGGCTTGCTTCTGCGCCCCATCCTTCTGGGTCCTAAGGCACTGATCACACATGGGTGCAGGCATCATTCTCAGCCTCCCGCTGTTTTTGTCCAAGGACAGGACAAGAGGTGCCAGCACCCCAGGGACCCTTGTGCCAGAACAGGCAAGTGACCATGGTGGCTGGTGTTAGAGGTCCCGGAGCAGAAGTCAGAACCACAGTAATACCCAGAGCACGGGGTCCCGAGGGATGTAGAGCATAGTGGTTAAGAGCTTGGGCTCAGAAGGGGACCTCCAGAGGGCTAGTCTAGCTCTTCCACTGGCCAGGCACCTAGCTGTGAGAAGGAATGCACAACACCCCACCGGGGCTTGCTTGCCTCATGTGTGGAATGCAGATAACAGCATTAATAATACTAGCATCTCTCTCTTAGGTCTGTGACTATGATTCCGGGAAGAGTCAGATGAACAGCTCTGGGAAAGAAGGTGGCCCACTCACCCCCCACATGACATCCATCTCTCCTGCTCTTAATTTCCAGCTACTGTCACAGACTTCCCAAGGGCTATCTGACTCTTCACCAACCCATTTCCTCTCACCCTTCCTAGTCGTCATTCTCCCCATCCTTACCAGAAGCCGCTCCTAGAGGAAGGCAGAATAAGAATTTTGCTACCTGAGCCATCCTGAAGTTGGGGCTTTGAAATATCTCATTATTAAATTTTAAAATGTATGGTATGAGGTCATTTATGTAAAAGTATAGTCAAAAGTAACGGGATTTTAAAAAAAGGTGTTTTTAAAAAATCAGTTTCTTTTAAACAAGCAGACCCTTCAAATGCACTTATAACTTTGCCAGTTTCCCTTCAGAGATGTGTTAAAAGAGCGAGATGGCCCAGAATCCTGCAGGATGCTAAATCACGTTAGAGACACACCACAGAGGCCTAACATGAAATTACTTCTTTCTTTCCAATTTTGGGGGATTACACAAGTCATTAGAATTAGGTTAGTTTTGCGGAGGAAAATATGTGCTTTCAATTCCCATCACCGCAGGCTCCATCCATGCAACGTGTTACTGAGCACTTCCATGGTGCCAGGCAGCGTTTCAGGCACTGAGGATACAGCAGTGGGTAAACGAGACAAAATCCCTACACTCGTGGGGCTTACGTTCTTGTGCAGTGCCTGCTGCACGGACACGTGCGTGCACTTTCACCCTAATGACCAGACCATGCCGCTAGATCTAAAGTAGCTCTGTAAGTTCTTCAACAAGCATAGCCATGTGCATAACCGAAGTTGCCACGTTCAGAAAAAAATTTTTAAACAAACCAACAGACTTTGATTCATTTCACAGAGACCCTATTTCAACAGAACAACAACAAAACAAAAGACAGATAGAGAGGCTTACTCAAATGTGAGCAGCCTAAGAATCTTAGGAAAATGCTGTTTAGAAATTAACATAGACATAGAAAACAAATTTATGATTATGAAAGGGGAAGGGGGGAGGGATAAATTAGGAGGTTGGGACTAACAGATACATACTAGTATATATAAAATAGGTAACCAATAAGGACGTACTGTATAGCACAGGTATCTAGCTGTGAGAAGGAAGTATTGAGTATATTGAGTACAGCACTCAATATTTTGAGTATAGCACTCAATATTTTATAATAACCTATAAAGGAAAAGAATCTGGAAAACATAGATACATAGGTATGTATAACTCAATCACTTTGCTTTACACCTGAAACTAACACAACATTGTAAATCAACTATACTTCATTTAAAAAAATTTTTTTAAAAGAAATTAACATAGGCTCTGAAAGAGAACGACGTATCACACCTTGTCTTCCGGCACCATTCATCCTTTATTGTTAGATAATGATTCCCCAAATGCCCTCCAGCCAGTAAACAAGCCCCTTATAAACAAGCTTCTCCAGCAGCGAAATAGAAGAAGGGAGCAAAAGGAAACCTGGCAAAGACCAGCCTCTGCAGCTCTATGCTCCTTCTCTGCAATACTCAATTGACTGGCTCACACTCCCCAAAGATCTGAGACATTTTATAACCGTGACCATAATTGAATGCCAGCAGGGGTTCATGGGGACTTCCCTCTTTAACATTTAAAGAGGCAATAAGCATCAGTTTAAAAGCCATAAACCTTACCAAGAAGCCAAGGCAGCGCCACAGACGGCCCCTACCTTCCTGACCTCTGCTTTCTTAACTGTGGCGACACATGGAGAAAATTCCCCGTCCCTCCTCTAGGATTTGATGACCTGGCTGCCAGGACAGGAGGACAGGCAGGAAAAGGGAAGGAGAACGGCTTGGGGAGAATCATTTCCAGGGAAAAGCAATTAAATAAGCCGTTCATCAAAAACTGCTGCAGTGAACGAGACAGGTAATGGATCAGACGGTGCCAGGAACTTCCCAACCTATCCACTTCTAAACTCGCATCCAGGCAGCATCCCTGGATTCAGAGAAAGTGGAAGTCTCTGTGCCAAAATCACTGCTTAAATGTTAGAGCTGGAAAGTTACAAAGCATGTCTTTAAAATTTAAAAGACATTCACAAAAAGAGTATAAAGTCCACGGAGCCTCTTGTCTGTTTGTCTGACAGCCAATATCCTGCTGTCTCCTCACCCTTCACTTCCTCCTCTGTCCCGAGTTTCGTAAGTTGTGCACGTTATTGTCTCAGGTTGCCTTATTATCTAAGCATTATATTTTCCCCATTATTCTTGGATAAGCTTAAATCATAGATCTCTATATCTTCCTGCAATTTTATTCCAGCCGAGCCAAGTAGCAAATGCCTTATCTTCTCCGATGCCTGTCCAATTCCCCTCTACCTATTAAGCTTTGTCTGCAGCTAATTAGAGGAAAGGTTTATGAATTGTGCACCCAATCCTGTATTGTTTTTTGAAGTCATCGTAGATAATATTAGAGGTGATTGATAGTATCTGTTGTCTTGAGATGCATACGGCGCTTCGTTAATTTGATGTCTGTCATCACTCATGGTTCCATGTATTTGTAAATTACACTTCAGGGTAAGATTTTTGTAGAGCAACTATTGCTTGGATGATAATTTTACATGAACACAATATTTCCATACGGGGAAACTCAAGGAAGCTTCTCGCTCTCGGCCAGCCTTAAGCAAGGTATGCTGAAGTTCAGATAGGATATTTTGGTGGAGGTGGGGGAAGACAGGGAATCTTCCTGGTATTTGCTGACTGATCCATGTAATGAGATAGAACGGAAAGTCGGGACGACTCAACTGCAATAATCCCCCCAAAACTGCTCACCTTTGCCTTAGCTCAGTAGCCCATGACCCATTAAAGCACAAAGCGAAATAAAGTCATCTGCTAGTGGAGATAAGCGTGATTGCTGCTGGTCTGGTTATACAAACTGTGTCCCATTAAATTAAGCACGTGAGATGCAAAACAAAGAGAACGAGCTCACACTTGGCATGTGTTCAAGGCGCTGGAGCAGCAGCTCTCTTAGATTAATGTGGGTGTTCGATGCAGACTATTAAAACCCCTCCGAGCGTGCGTGAGATCGCCGGGTACCTGCAAGACTTTTCATTTATCCAAATAACACTGAATATACTCATTTGGGAACACACTTGCTGCACAGCCTGGCCCTCTGGATTTCACAGCCTAATGATAGCTCCTTGCAGCACTCGGTTGGAGAGGCCTCCTGGGGTGCATTTCATCTGGGTTGCCCTCTCTTTGTTACTGAATGTACCACATCTATCTCGGAAAGTAGGGTGACCTGTTTCTTGTCCTCGAAAGAGCCCTGTGGGTTTGGAAAAGCCTCAAATATAACGTCAGCTCCCCATGCAGCTCCTTTTTCTACACTGGAGGCAGAGAGGGCAGCATCTGCTTGGTTAGCTGAGAATCTTCACCCTGCTCAGGAGATAAACACAGTTCTGTCCCTGGATTGCGCTGCATGCTTTGAGGCAAGCTATTTCCTCCTTTGTCCCATGGAACAACCAGAATCAAACCAATAATACAGAGTCCAGTTCACAGACACAAAGGCAGACCCGCTAATAAACACAGCCACGCCAGGGGATGTGTGGGGTCTGCGTGGGTGTCCCTGGCTCTCTGATCACTGCCACGTGCCCACCTGAACATTCTCATCCTCCTTGTCATTGAGAAGCTGTTGTTGCTGCAGGCTTGCAGGGACCGAAATCAAGACTCAGGGTCAACTGCCCCCAAATTGCTGAGCAGTCAAGGATGACTCCCTGCGGAAAAATTCTTGCTTCTCCATGAGGCAGCGAAAGGAGCCATGGCTCTGAGAGCACAAAGGAGAGGTACACTTTCCAGGTTTAAGATTTTTTTTCAGTATTGGATAAAGAAGCCCAGTTCTAACCCAGAATACATACTGTATAATTAATATAAAGCTCTAGAACAGGCAAAATGAATCTAAGCCTTAAAAAAATCACAACAGTGATTGTTGTTGATGGAGGGTGGGTGGAAGGGATTGACTGGCAAGGCACAGGAGGAAACTTTATGGGGTGACAGTAATGCTCTGGGTCTTGATGGGGGTTTGATTACACGGGAGTATGTATTTGTCAAAGCTCAGGGAATAAGTTTAGGACTAGTGTATCTCATTGCATGTTTAGGACTAGTGTATCTCATTGCATGTAAGTTTCATCTCAAAGAAATAAAGAGAGAAAAAAAGGAGAGAGAGAAAGGGAAGGAAGAAAGGGAAGGAAGGAACGGAGGGAGGAAGGGAGGGAGGGAGACAGAGACCATAAACAAACATTGAACTCTAGCTTGTGCTTGTTGAAGTGTTTAGGGTTGAGGTGTCCTATTGTCTGCAGCTTACTTTGCCATGCTTCTAAAAATGAAGGGATGGATGATGATAAAGAGGTCTCCACTGGAGAATCCAGATGGGTGTATGGATGTTCACTGAACCGTTCTTTCAACTTTCCTGTATGTTTGAAACTTTTTGTTAATAAAATACAGGGAATGGAAGGAAGAAATTCAATTCTCTGTTTCAGAAGTCAGGTTTCAGAGTTGGTGATTTGGGGGATGTGCCAGATGGAATCTCTCACCCAGAGAGCAGTCTAAGATGTAAGACCCAGGGCTGTCGCAAACAACAGCAGTACACACAGTTCTTCCTGTGCTCTGCATGGATTCTACTGCTTGGGGCCTCTCTCTCTCTCTCTCTCTCAGCTCTGCTGGACTGTAATACACAATTCTGCTTGGCAGCAGAGCTCAGATAACTTAAGCAAGAAAAATTTCCTTTGGATAATGTGCAGACTTTGACCTGAAATAAGGGCAGATACATTTAGATATATGATTTGTTTTCTGGCTGCTGTGCTATTTCAAAGTATCTTTGTTACTGCTTGTGATAAAACTCCTCCACCATCAGGGAAATGAATCAGACTGAGTTACTAAAACCTTACCCTACAGCTCTCCTGCCTATATCCATCTTACTATCATATTGACCTAAGTTCACCTCTTTAAAAAAATTCTTTTAGTGTGACACATGCTGGTAAAGAATTCTTTTTTAAAAAAAAGCAGAATATATTGGCTGACCAAACAGGTTAAGTTACATCCCTGGACACCTTAACAACACAGGGTCCTTTCTAAATTTCTTTAGGTTCTAATTTATAACTCTCAAGTCTAAGGGCTAAAGGATGAGAACAAAGACATGAATATCAATAAAAATTACTGGTCTTTGCTTTGGGATTCAGTCTTAGATGCTTACTAAGTGAGGTAAATACATGAACTAACTATCTAGGGTGTATCCCACTTTCCTCCCAGATCATCCCTCCTGCTAAGTCCCAAGACCCAACCAGACAGCTGAGAAAAGAAGAAAAACCTGGAACTTGCTTTCCCAAGTGGCATGTCCATGGTAGTATGCCAAGGTTAAGTAAGACCGTGGAACTTCCATAAGAGTTCATTTTACTTGACTATCTGGGGGAATATATTTTCATACTAAAATATAACACATATATTCTGGGACAGTGTGCAAAGTTCCCATGTTGTAGTAGACTGCTACGTTGGTGGTCTCAATAAACTATGACTCCCTATTTTCATGTTCTTGTGTGAGCTTCTGGCTTTGAATCCAGGCTGGCCCTACAGTCTGCTTTAACCAATAACTGAAAGTGAAACTGTGCTGGTTCTAGACCTTAAGACTTAAGAAGGCCTTTCAGCTTTCACTGTTATGCTTTTTAAAATGTTTGACTACCTTGAGTCTTTCACGCTGTGAGAAAGTACAAGTGTCCCTGTGCAGAAGTCCATGTAGAGGAGAACTGAGTGCCTTGACATAATCCCGCTGAATTCCCAGCCAGCAATCACCAACTTCCCGCCATGTGCAAGAGACAATTTTGGACCTTCCAAAAGTCTAAGCCAACACCGTATGAAGTAGAAAACCTTCTGGTCAACCCACAGAACGCTAAGAAATAATCAATTGCTCTTGTTTTAAGCTGCTAAATTTGGGGGCAGTTTGCTACACAGAATTAGATAACCAAAACTTATGTTTAAAATAAAATTTGTGATTTCAAAGAAATTTTATTTTAGTTTTTAACTTAAAAAAATTTTTTTTAATTTATTTAATTTATTTATTTTTGGCTGCTTTGGGTCTTCGTTGCTGTGAGGGCTTTCTCTAGTGGCAGCGAGCGGGGGCTACTCTTGGTTGCGGTGCGGCGGGCGTCTCATTGCGGTGGCTTCTCTTGTTGCAGAGCATGGGCTCTAGGCACACGGGCTCAGTAGTTGTGGCTCACAGGCTCTAGAGCGCAGGCTCAGTAGTTGTGGAGCACGGGCTTAGTTTCTCTGTGGCATGTGGAATCTTACTGGACCAGGGCTCAAACCTGTATCCCCTGCATTGGCAGGTGGATTCTTAACCACTGCACCACCAGTGAAGCCCCTCAAAGAAATTTTATAATCGAAAAAGGCATCTTACTTAGAGTTACTCCCTGAGACCTCTATCTACCAGTCAGGGTACTTCAGTGAAGATGATCAAGAGGCATTTCCTTAGAATATAATTCACGAGAAGATAATCCCCCAGATTCAAGTGTATTTTCTAGTTGTTACATGATCAAGAGGAGCCTCATATCCTAAGCCTTTGGTAGATGATCAGACATAAGCATTTTTTAATCATGCCTGTTCGTACCAAGGGATCATTTCAAGACATTATGGAAGTAGGAACCTCATTTATATCAAGTGTATTTTCTTCTCTCAAATTACTGCTCTTGTTACTAAGAGCCTCTAGCCATATGGCCAGTTGCAACTAATCCTAGACGGTGAGAAAACATCAGGAAAGTCTGGTCTACATCTGTTCTACCCAGAACGAAGAACCTAAAGCTAAGGCTAAGGACTGGACCCTCACTCCAGCAGTTCATCAAATGGCCCCTGCATAGCAAGACCCTTAGCTCTTCCCAGCAGGGTTAAATCTCTGAATTAACATAATGAAGAAGCCCCGGCCTGGGTCAGGACCTGTCACATGAGGACAATAAGGGTCGCAATCATTAGTACGAATCAGTCACATCCATGGACCCATTATTTCCCAGCACGGGAGCCTGAGCGATGGGGACCTAATGTGACCCAAAGCTGAGGTAGAGAAGGAAAGGGAGACACAGGAGAACGTCTATTGACCACGATTGACATGTATTGACCACAGTGAGCTGTGCATAATATACTAGATGCGTTATGTGCATTCCAAATCAGTGAAGATGCACGAGAAGCAGACCTGCTGGGCATTACTATCCTCACTTTGTGCATACTGCGATGATGTTGGCACACTACTTAGCACAGCAGCTGGCTCTTAATGAGTACCCCAAGAGAGTAGCCATGAGTATTTTTTATCATTTTAATATCATTTTACAGAGTGGAAACTGAGGCTGATTGAGGTTACGTGACTTGCCCGAGGTCACACAAGAGCAACAGTGGGAGGCCAGGATTAATTAAAGTCCAAATCTTCCTGATGCCACTGTCTCCATACGAGCAATAATGATGGTGTTATAAGGACAGCTGTTTCCTCCTGGCAATGGGCTGAAAAAGTTATACCCTTAGACTATGCCCCAATGATAATGTTATATACAAATTCAAAATACAAAAATATTTTGGGTCCTGCTTAAAGCATCAGGGGTGTTTTGGAATTAAAGGAAGGGAAAAATGTTTTAAAAGAGCCATTTAAAAAAGTAATTGCTGGGCTTCCCTGGTGGCGCAGTGGTTGAGAGTCCGCCTGCCGATGCAGGGGACACGGGTTTGTGCCCCGGTCCGGGAAGATCCCACATGCCGCGGAGCGGCTGGGCCCATGAGCCACGGCCGCTGAGCGTGCGCGTCCGAAGCCTGTGCTCCGCAACAGGAGAGGCCACAACAGTGAGAGGCCCACGTACCGCAAAAAAAAAAAAAAAAAAAAAAAAAAAATTAATTGCTATCAGTGGTAACAAATGGAGAAAGTTCATCCATGAGGCAATCGGCCTGCAGATAAAGGCTGAGCTTCTCAAGGATTTCAACCAAAGCAAATTTTGTAACCCATGATTTGTCCTGATAATGGACTCAACCTTCCACTACTATGGCTGGAGTGTCTGGGGTCAGGTCAGTTTCATAGTGTGTGGCTCTCTAAGGATGGGGCCCCATCCCTTAGGGATTTCCGTAGGGTTGGCGGCCAGGTGCTTGGAGATGAGTGGTGGAGACAGAAGTGTTCAGGTAGCTTTGAGGTGGGAGAAGCTGGGTTTTTGTCTTTTCTCTTCCACTTTCTACCTAGACCATGAGTCTTACTTAGACTCTCCAAGTCTCACTCTCCTCATTCATAAGAAGTTGCCTGAACTTTAGCTGAGATAATGTACATGGAAACAGCTCATGATAAGTCTCAAACAAGTTTCCTTTCCTCATCCCTTTCTAGAACTGGTTAAGTTCCTCTCTAACATCTGAACCCAAGAATAACATTTTCTTCTGCTTTCTTTGTCCTGGCTGACTTTTGTTTGCCTTATTAACTACTTGGAAAGTAATGAGGCAGAATTTATTTTGTTTTCTGTTCTACTCTGTGGTTTGTCAAGAAGCCATGTACCTTAAAAAATGGGTTTTGTCACTTCTTGTAAAATTAATTTGAATCTTAAGCAAATAGGACATGAAACAAGATCATGTGTCCCTCTTTTCCCCCACTTTATCAAGAAAATAATTTGTGACCTCAAGTAACACTAATAAATAATCTTTCCCCTAAGGAAAAAAAAAAAGTGTATATTCAGCCCTTCTGTCCAATCCCAAGTTAAGAGATTTTTCTACTGGGATTCAAGCCAGAAAGCTGAAATTTATATAACAAAGCGAATCTGAGAATGGATACTGCCATCTTGCTGGAGATGGTTACCTAACATCTCAAGAGGCAGTGACTGTTGATGGCCAGAAAGAGAAACAGCATCTGGGACCACACTCTGGACTCGAGCTTACACATCGCTGATATATTTGGTCTGGCCTTGTGAAGGATGCTCAGTACAGCTTACAGTCAAGATTCAGAGAGGCTGCCATTTTTGTTTTTGGATATCAAACCATTTCTTCCTGAATGTCACATCTTTTGGCTCCACGGCTTTACCAGCTGTCATTAATGATGCTAGAGGATCATTTTTTAATTCCTTTGACAGCAGTATAACATCTCCTCCATGGGGCACTTAATTTCTTGCTAGTCACTTGATGATGAATAGGTCTCAAGGCCTCTGGCAGCTGTTGGCCGGATTCACGCCATCAGGGGAGGATGCACGGCGATGGGAGATAACCTCAAGTCAATCCTTAAAAATTCCTTTGCCTTGAAAACTAACTTAGGGAAAACGCCTGGCTTAAGGGGATGAGAAGAAAATGAGCAACACACACTGGGTTACAAAATACCAGTTGTGGCCTTTGCAAGAACCTCTTCCATTTCCTGAAATATGATCCATTCTCTTAAAATAAAATGCGTGAAGAAGTGACACAAGTCATTGATTTTTTTTGTCTTTTTTGTTTTGGATGAACCACCGCCCAAGCAAAACTTATTCTCAGGAACAGAGTCCAAACCCACGTGGAATCTTTATCTTTTGTTCAAACCCCACACTTGTTTTACCCGCAGCGAGTTTAGGCAGAAACTGATAGCTAATGCTTTTCATTAAGCCAGTCAAAAAAAATTGCTTACCAGGTTTTACTCCTTCATCAGCCTGACTAATTACACCCATTCACTGTTTCTTTCAGACAGAGATTTCAAATTCCAACTCTCAAAGACTCGCACCACCCAAGAGACATCTGCTTCCTGGCTCACTCTGTCTCCTTTTTATATTACCCAGTGAAAAATACTCAGTGGCCCAGAAAATGCCTGTTAAGCAAAACCTGGAAGCTAGAACTGGTTTCAAGCTGGTGAAGGGTCAGGTCAAGGAGAAGGTGTTGAGATAAAAGTCATGGGAGTTAGTGAGATGAAAAGACAGGATGGAATCTTCTCAATCAACTCATTCAGGGAAAGGCATCTGGCCTCCAGACTCCAGTGACCAGTCTCAGATACCTCTGCATGGCGACAGAACAAACAGAAATGTGTGCATGTTACTGAGGCAAAGTTGGTCTGAAACACTGAGGCACCAAGCTGGAGTGGGTGCTCCAGGGGTGGCAGTAGCACGAGGTTTGGGTGATAGTAACTAAGGCTGAACTTGAACGCCAAGCCTAGATAGTGTTCAGGTAGCAATTACCTTTCTCCAAACCATCAAATGTGGGACAATTTGGAGATTAGGGGCCCAACAGCTCCACAAGCTTGGGAGGCAACTTCCTATGGATCCACGGTCCAAACTGAAATTTTACTTTTAAAAGAAAATATGGGGATACAATCTTCAACCTCATAAAGTATGGTAACCTTAACTTTCTCTCTGTGGAAAGTTCTTTGCCCGTGAACTGCGTTAGCTGAGTCCACAGCAAATTCTTCAAAGTAGTCAGGAACATCTACAAAATCATACAGGGCTGCCCTAACGAGTATAAATCCCATCTCCCATCTGTGTGTTATGAGTTCTTTGAAGATCTCATCTTTCTGGCTAAGTAATCTGTTGGTAGAAACAAGGTAAGAAAGCACAGCATCTTCAAACTTGCTGTTGGAAAACCATTTTGAATACTGGGTTTAAAAAAACCTCATGGGAAATAGGTCCTCCTGACACCTTTTTCCTCTGAAGTTGCCCAAGCTAACTCTTGTTTATGCTTTCAGCTTAGGGCTTTCATAAGTGCATGACATAATGCTTCTCTAGATTATTCAAAGCAAAAAAAATAAAGGATAACTTCTACTACAAGTTAATTTCACACACTTGGTTTATTACAGCACAAAGAACACCAGATGTGGTTCAAATTTAAATTGCATCTTTAATATAAAGATCTAGGGCCACTGAAATCATGCACATATGATAGCCATCCTTCAAAAAGCTGTTTAATTAGCTGAAGACCACGTTTTGAGGGCTCGACCTCACTATTTACAACTCAGTTCTTTTTCAGTGATTTGTCACTTGAACCTCATTTTTAAGGGATCATCAGAAAACAGGCTTCTGGCCTTTCAGTTTTCCAATTAGTGAGGTCATATTTTAAATGCTTAATAATTTTTGATCAGTGAGGCTTAATTAGATCACAGATTTCCAAACTGACTAGCTTAAAGTGGCCGCAGTGATCATCTCTACCCCAGAGAGTTAAAAAGTACTAGTTAGTCCAAGGGACACATTTCAGGACAGTCAATGCCCTATTTCTTTCCACTGTCCATGGCTAAACTAGGAAGCAAGAGTAGAGGCTTTCCCCATCAGTTTCCTTGCCTCTTAACCACATCCAGCACATATTTTATATATTGTATGTTTAGCTTTGTGACATATCTTTTATGTTTAACATTTTGAGAAGACACTTGAACTCTGAGAAATACAAATAACAGTGCAGTTGCAAAATACCCTGTTTGCATTGAAATATCGTAAATAAATATTTAAAATCACCCTTACTGGCACTATCCACCATATAATTAGTGTTAAGCATCTGTGATCAGTTGTGACTAACAAATTGCTCAAGCATCATAAGCCTTGTGAAAAGACCACAGTTTTATTAAACACTGGAAATTGCATTTTTCCCAGTGGTTGTACTGTAAGATAATGAACTCCCTGTGAGTGGCAGGAGAGATGCAAATTCAATTTTGCACGAGACTCACAAATCCCGTGATATATTATGCTGATAGAGACACGGCCTCCATCTAGACAAAATGAAAAAATTTCTTCGTGTTCAGTAAATGTGTGTAATTAAGAAAATATGAAGGACAGCTAATCATCAATATTGCATGCATGCCTGTACCTCCAATCTTATTTTGTAAAAAAATTCTAGTTCAAAGTTGAACCTTGTTCTTCTGGGTTTCAGGTTTCAGTTTTCAAAGGGACTATTGATATTGATGAAACCAGAAGGCACCTTAATCAGGCCCCCAAAATGTGCTAACTTTTCCTTAAATTTTTGCTTTCAACCAAGTGGCATGCCTAGGTTTTAATTTATGAGAGCAGGTTTTATTATACAAATAAGCAGACACTGTCTGGGGGACAAATTTGAAGCAGCTCTGATAGCTTTTATTAATTTATTTGATTTACTCTGGTTTCCCTTACCCAATCTTATTTATGTCAAAGTAAGTTGAAGCAGAATTCATTATGTAGTGAAATCCAATTTGAACACTTTTTATTGGGACATGGTGATTCAATCATTCCTCTCCTTAAATCCCATTATCTCTTCTCACATTATTTGGTACAGATCAAATCACATAAGATGAAATTCCGAAAGAAACTTAAGAACTTGCGGGCGGGAATGAAATAATATCCGAATAATTTCTTATACTATGAATACTAAGTTATACCACAGTTAGCATTCTTATCACTTTGCATTCTAGTAGCATATTTTCTCTGAAGAAAATTAACTGAGTTAGCGAACTTGACTTTCTTAAGTAGACTTTTGAAGTAATCGTAGTTTCTAATTGTCTTGATACAAAATCATCAGAAGCGCTGAGTCTAATCTGACCCCATTTGGGCACCTTGACATTTTGTTTATTAAATGGATTGCAAAATTTGCCAAATTCCTACTGACTTTCCTCTTCAAATTGTGGAGTTTAGGAATTCTCAAATTTTGGTAACTTTATAAAAAGTGTGAAAAAATATTTATTTACCTATTTCATTGTGTCAGGTATATTGTTCATACGTAGGGACTCCTCAAGTCATAAATGAATCTAGTTAACAAAGTCCATTTCCACGTTGATTATTTAGAAATGGGAGTCATTTTCTCATGGAGACATTGCAGTTATACTTAGAATGACAAGATTATCCCCTAAATGACTTTTAAACCCCTGTGCTACCATACCTTCCAAATCACAATTCGTATGCCTTAACCCATCATGAGTTAAATATTTCCATGTTTAGAGACCTCTAAGAGCTCTTTGCAGACCAGAGAGGGTAACCAAATTCAGCAATTCAAATGGAAAGGTTGCCTAACTTCTGCTCCTAACAGAATCAGAGGAGAATTTAACTTATTAGCCATGTCAGATGCCTGGTGAAGTAGAGACGTATTTTTCTCCCAAAGCTACAGTACAGTTACAAGCACAGCAAATACACTTATCCATTCATGTGTTCCTTCAGTTATTCACCACATGTTAATTATGCAATGTCCTGGGTACCGTTCTAAGAGCTGGAGATGCCAAAGCACTTGTTTGTCCATTGAACAGTCTGTGGTTAGAAACTTACACAACTGTCAATAAGTCTTTCCATCTGCGATTTTCAATATCATTCGATGACTACTGCCACTCAATTCCCGGGTAAGACGTGACTTCCTGATTATACACATTCATCATCCGACAAAGACATATGATTATACAGGCTGAACCAAATCTGAACTTTCATCCTCATCCCCTCTATGTCGCCCTATCTGGGAGTTTCTTTGTTAAAGATTTCACACAGTATCATTAGTCAGAGATTTGTTTGATTTCATTTCATTAGGAAACTTTTCCATATTGGCAAATGGTAGGTATAAGCAAAACACACACAATACTTATTCCAGGGTAAGCAAAAGACTCATCAAATTCTCTTTGGAAATATTTCAACTCTGCTTGTGTGAAGTCTGATCCTCTGTAGTCTCTCCAAGCCGCTCTTGGGCTGCATCTTAACAAACACTAAAGGGCTGCCCAAGCTTTACAGCTTTGTACTGTTACAGGCATGGGTGTCTAGGGGGCCTAGAAGTCTCCAACAAACAATAGTTTGATTGTAACCTTATTTGTTATGATGGCCTTTGAACGGCAACTGAATAATTCATACCCCAAACTCTGGTCTTTCCTAAGTTATTAAGATAATTAAGAGAGTAAAACATTGGGTCAGAAAAGAATTTATTCATTTTGGCTAACCTCCCCATTTCTAAGTCATCTGCACTCGTCATGCGCAGTGAGGCATTGCTATGTGATGTTTTGGGGGAGCACGTGTTACTCTACTTACTACAAGATTACCATGAAGTCACACTTACAAATCTGTGGGTGTACGTGCCCCTGTGACAAAGTAGATACCTTAGAATATCAGCTCCCTGCCCTTATGAAGCTCCTGATGCATGCTCTTCCCATGGAAGAAATGCCACTTACCAAAGGTGATTCCTGTTTTTTAAAAAGACTCCTTAAAGGCTAAATATCTATAAGAATCTTGACCCCTTTCGAGTAGGCAATTTGGAAACATGGACCTTTGCATGGAAAATGAAAACAATGAGTCATAGAGGGTAAGCCAGAAGAGTGACTTGTCTGTCCTACAAGATGTTCACACATGGCTGGCATTGAAATTGGTTGTCTGTAGAATGGTTATCGAGAAGGCGGTATTAGCCTGTGTCCTCTTGGTCTCCCTGGAACAGGGTGACCCAGGCAGATGCTGTGGGTGCTTTAACCCTCGCAACACTGGTTTACAAACCTCAGTAAATGTGTGCACTTCATCTGGCTCCTAAAACTCTTGGTACTCTTTGAACTCTGTCTTTGGAGAGATAGACATCAAGTTCACCTAGGAAAAGTGATGTGCTTATCTCAGAGGAGTGAAGGTGTCCAAGAAAGAGTCAGAGATCTATGATATAGGATTCTTTTCCTAGGGTTTTCTGAAATAAAACAAAAAAGGCCAACATTTTAGAGTGGGTTGGGGTGGGGGAAGAGGGATTTTACATGATTTTAACCAGAAAAAATAAAAATAAGAGTTTATTATTCATGATTATTTAGTACTTCTGGTAACGACTCCATTGAGAAGACCTCCCTAGTGACCCCTGTGCCAACCCTTACATTAGAGACTGGGCCCGGGGTCAGCCTACTACTGGCTCCTTTCTCCCCAGCAATAAACCCACTCCCCGCTGTCTGGCACGACCCTGGCTGCATGTTTGAAGGTTAATACCCTCAGCCTACCTTGATAAGCCCACATGAAAGGTACACCACCAACATTACAATTCCTCTTGCAGAGTTTCAAAATTGCTCCATGCTATTTTTGGAAAAGATCAGCAGCGCACTCAGCTGGAAAGAGCCCCAGACTTCAGGGAGGCCGACTGGGGACTGAACAGAAACTCCCCCACATTGGGGCTGTAATTTGGGTTCATTATTTTTCCTCTCAAGCTCTCCGAGCCTTAGTTTTCTCATCTATAAAACAGAGTAATAATATCTATCCTGCAGCGCTGACAGGGCTTCCTCTTTTTTTTTTTAATGTGAAAATGCAACTCATAAGGCCTGGCACATAAAAGGCATTTGATATTGGTTGTTTAAAATAATCAAAAATGCACACATTACAAAAGGGGCTCATGACATTAAGGAATAGGCTAAGTGAAAATGGAGTATTTTAAATCTCAAAGAGTATATATCTCTAACTTAGCAAATCTAACACTACAACTCCAAATGTGGGGAAATGAAGCAATATCTAATATATTTTTTAATTTCACTTATGTTTAAAAATGTTATCCAATTTTTCCCTAGATTAATTCTCAAATTTGCTAAGAAGATCCCTGGACCCTCCTATCCTTTCTGCCTTTTTAAAAGAATCTCTCTTGCTCTCTCTTTTCTTGTCTTTCTTTCTTTTCTTCTTTTTTTTTCTTTTTTTTTTTTTGTGGCAGTCTTGATTCATTTCCTCACTCTGGAGAGTCACATACAGAAAAAAGGCCATCAGAAGATGAGAGTGCCCATCTATGCAGATATTTCAGCAGATAGCACAGGATGGTTAGTGCCAGGGATGCTGAGGCTGGCTGAGCAAAAGGGAGTCAGAGAAATGTATCTCCAGGGGCAGATGGGATGGAGGGAGGAAGGACAATTAGGCCAGGAATGCAGGAAAGGAGAGAAGACCGAAAGCTAATCAACCCAGCAGCTAATGTATACAAAACAGAGCTTTGCAAAGGCCAGAGGTTTACACAAGATCCTGGCCAAAAGGAGCCTGAGTCCAGGGCCAAGCTAGGGTGAGGGGAGTGAGATTCTTGCCTTGTGCACAAAATTTAAGGGAGCACCACAAATTCAGTAATCGACATAAATAATGTTTTATTTTTTTCCCTTTATTTAAATTATTTTTTATTGAGGTATAGTTGATGTACAATATCATATGTTTCAGGTGTACAATATAGTGACTCACAATTTTTAAAGATTATATTCCATTTATAGTTAATATAAAATATCAAAACATTATGAATAATGTTTTAATGTAATATTAAAAAAATAAAATTTAACAAAAACATCTATGAAGAAAAAAACTTGAAATTTCAAATAACGACAGTATTTGACCTTGAATTTGTAGCACTCACCTCACCCTAATCCCCACCCTCTCAATCCTGTCTTAATTAAAAATTTTAAAATTTTCTTCATAGATTTCTTTCATTAATTTTTGGCTTTTAAAATATTGCATTGAAATATGATTTACCTTGATGGCTGAGTTTGTTGGTGCCCCTTTAAATTCTGCACTTTAACAGAGGGCCTCCCCACATTACCCTAACCCTGGCCCTGCTGGGTGCAGAGGGGGCTGCTTGGGAGCTAAATGGGAATCAGCGGGACAACTTCTAGGAGGCTGTCTGTAGTGCCTTTAGGAATCCCAACACTGAATTATATTCTCAAGTTTATGTAAAAATAATTATTAGTAGGTGATAAAAAGTAGGCAATGGAGACCATTAATCTGACACTCTTGTCTTTATTGGTGTACGAGTTTGGTTCTGACTGATCAACTACATCACAAATTCCAATACAACAGATCTCATTTCCATCAGCGTGTCTGTATAATAAAGATTTCCAAGCTCTATTATCATTTATACATATGTGTGGACAAGCCCTGGAGGTTCTGAACATAGTAGAAGAATGCAGGTCATGTTTCAGGTCCACTCTCTTCAAACATAAGAGAGGGAAATAAAGTTAAGCAACACGTAGCAGTCAACAGAGACCCCTCCGTCTCCCACCTCTGCAGATCGTGGTGCAGCATCAGAGGGAGATGCCGTGCTGAGACCAGCACGGCAAAGCAGCAGGCAGGTGCCCAGCAAGCGGTAAGGGGTTCATTGCTTGTCATGGGGAAGCAGGGAGACCTCCGAGAGAGGATCACGCTAACACCCACACTGGGTGCCCGTTAGCAGAAGGATCTGCTTGGGGAATGTCATCCATACCAATCCACACAAGCCCCCTCTTTCCAAAAGTGGGCAGAAGGTGTGAAGACCATATGGATTCACCCCCAACCTCACAACCCCCTCCCACAGCTTGGCCCCCATGCAGAAGCTTGGCCCTCGAAAACACAGATCTCTTCTACAAGAACAAAAGAAGGCCCTGGGTTGTTAACACCAAGGACTGTACCCATGCATCAGTCCTTAGACCCCATTCCGGCTAAGATCCACTTTAATTTAAAACTTGGGATGCAATGTGCAGGAAACAGCAGAGAGTATACACAAGCCCAGAGGAGACGCATGACTCAGGAAGTGAGTGATAAGGTCATTCCCTTTGCTACTTGGCCGTTGTCTTCTTCCTCAAAGCTCAGGAGTTCAGGAATCTAAGGCAGAGCTCCCCATCATCAAAATGTTACTAAGAAAATGAGAGTTTTCCTCTTCCAAAACCAATGTTGATAAAGGTCTAGGTAGGGCTCAAGGAAAACTAAAACCTTATATGTACACAAAGGTATGTTAGTCAAAACTAAGGCTCTTAAGAGGGAGAGAAATATCCTAAAAGTGAACAGCACTTGGAAAAGAAGAAAACGGTCCTCTCAAGATAAGGCTTAAGCAGTGAGACAGAATCATAACTGCTTCTCTGGATATCAGGAAATGGCATTAATGGAACTAGGAACTTGGATGAAATGTCATCATTAGCATCATGGTTCCTGAACCCTAATATATAGAGAAAAGGAGGGAAGATGACAGAATGAGATGGGCAAAAAAGGACTTGATGTTTATGGGTCAGAGGAAGTAAAGCCAGGATAGAGACAATGTGAGGCCAATTAGTCCAGCTAGCCGGAGTACTCTATTAATAGAAAGTAAGACTAGGTCCCTGGGTAACCAGTTAGCTTCTCTCTGTTCATTAGCAACTCACTCGTAAAAGCAAACTCCTTTCAGGAGCAAGGGTGGGGATCGGTAGTGGGTATGAGAGTATAAACAGATCTGAAAATCCATCATTCTTTCAGGAAAACATGTGAGATGGCTACTCAGTGGTGTCACCTCTGCTTATTTTATAAGCAGATATATCATGTAATCTCCTCTAAGGAAAGCATTCCATAATATGGAGACTAGCTCTTTTGATATAATTAGATAGTGTGGGATGGTATCCTGTCCCCTCTATATCAACCACCTATTGGAACATTAGGAATATTGCACTTAGTCTAAATGCCATCATTATCTCATAATGACCTGGGTTCTACTTTAATGCACCCAGAAGGTCAATGGCATGGTTAAATAAATGTGCTAAATAATAGCAACAGGGTAAAAAGCATGTTGATGTCTACCCATACTTATAACGTATATAGTAACTGATAAGCATAATAGAGAAACTAGGCATTAGATTATTGTTTCCTTTCTAGAATTCTTCCCAACCCCTTTGGTTCAAAGTCGCACAAATCTAATCTCTTACAAATCATAGGAAAATATGTGTTCTGAACTCATTTTTAGAACCTATCAACTTTAATATTACTGTGCAAAATGCCAACTCTGAAATACTCCTGTATGTCATACTATTGATAGAAGTCCCCTGGCCAGAACCGCAGCTTGGGCCTTGATGCCTGAGACATGAGAAGAGGAAGCATTTCATGAGGGGAGGACTGGAGAATATTAGGCTACTGACTCCATCAAGTTTAGGTGAGGCTGAATGATTAAGGGGAGATTCCAATGCATCAGAGGTCCTTGCACAGCCGAGGAATCCTGGGTGGAAGAAAAGGCATCTCTAAATAGTGAGAATCATATCAGAGGTAACCAGACTGGCCCTTTCAGATCCAGCACGCTTGGCTCTCTGAAAGGAGCTACCCAGCTGGGGTGAAGAACTGGGGGCAAAAACTGATCATCTGCTCCAGCGGAGCAGACGACTACATTTGGAGTCATCCAGAGAGCTGACCCTAAACTGGAGTGCTCAGCCTGCCTTGGCAGATCCGGGACCCTTTTGCTCCCTGAGTCCTCCAGGCCCATAACACAAGGCTCGTCTCCTCTGTGACACTCACCCTGGAAAAGCTAAGCTCCTCTGGATTCACGGTCCCTCGAAACCCGACCTGCCATGGCCAGTCCAGCCCAGCTCTGTCTTAATCCCTATGCATCACCAAGCAAATAGAAAATCTGACACTGACAATAATATACCCAGCGAGCCTCCTATGGACCTTCCAACACAATTCACCCAAGACAAGCCTTTACTATAGAAATATGAACAAAGCCCAGTACAAATAAAGGCCAGGGTACAAGTGGTTAGACTTTATATCACAGGAGATTAAAAGGACACTCATAAGATGAGGAAGTTGGATATCCAAAGGATATTATCAACAATTATCTCTGTTGGAATTATAGATGAGTTTTTATTTCATCTTTGTTTCTTATGTTTTCCAAATTTCCAACTACAACCTATATTATTTATTTTAAAGAATCACATTTTAGGGTATCTGCAGGCATTTTGGGTAAGGAGGACTTAATTCTGTCTTAGTAGCAGAAATCATCAGAGCTATACCAACTAGGGTGACCAATCCATTATCATTTGCCCAGGACTGTCCCAGTTTTAAAACTGAAAGTTTTGCAGCCTAAGAACCTCCTCAGCCCTGCGGGTGGAGGGGAGGTCACTGTGATACTGACATGTCCTTCTCCTTTGAGCCACAAATGCCGCCTTCTAATTTTTCCCTCCCTGAGGGAGCCCAAGCATTCAGAAACACACAGCATCTTCTCAGCCAGAGGGAGCCGGCTCAGACAGAGGGCAGCGTGGACTCAGGAACCCTTTGGGCTGCTGTCTCCATCTCAGGAAGCAGCTTTCCTCCTAGAGGCTGAGCTCAAGGAGTGAGACTGCCTTTGTGCTTGGTTATCAGGTTGAACTAAGTAGATCTCTCTCCAATTCTTTCCTGTCCATGGTGTGGAGCAAATTCATCTTACATGCCTTTCAAGAGAAGTAACAACTACCAAGAAAAACAGCAAACAAATAAACAAGTACAACATCGTGAATGAAAGGCAGCATGGCTGCACTTCATAAGGAGAGCTGGCATAATGACTAATCTGAGAAGATCCCAACCATGGTGGCTTACCCTCTCTGGCTGGCAGAATTAGCAAAGGCAGAGAAAACTTCACAAGGAGAAAACCTGCACTCTGTTACATTAGCTGCCATGAAGAATTGAACTGTGAGCGAGCATCGCATCCAAGAAAAACTCCCGTTCTTTCATTTCTCCTTAACGACAGGGAGCATTCAGTGTTCAAAGCATCTGCGTAGCAGGAGCTGCTTAGCAACATAAGAGGTTCCTCTGCATATGTGTTTGCTGAGCTGGTCCTGGTCCCCAGTCTGCTGACACGTGCAAGAGTGACCAACCAGATACCAAAATGGGGGTGCATTTGATAAATTCATCATGCTGGTATCCGCTCTCCAGTTGGGCTGGGCGTTGGGAAATACCCAGAAGAAATGCAGTAGCATCCTGCATCTGCCTGCATGCTTCCAGCACATCACTGATGATTTGGTGAAAGTGGACTGAACTGTCTGATGTGTGAGGGGTGCATAATTCCCTCTTGGTTGGCCGATAATGTGGAAGTAAAATCAGAATACCATTGTGAGTGTCTCCCTGATCTAAATCTATAATTGTTTTTCCCTTTTAGTCATTAAATGTAAGGTGGACTGTTTTCTCTAAGAGGTCTAGGTACCCTGTAACTGGGTGGTATTTCTTTTTTGATAACAAATAATGTCACCCAGCGGTCAAATGCTAATAGAATGATGTCTCTTATTTTACTTAGTTGTAAATGTGCTTGAAACTGGTTTCCTAACAAATCTCCTTCTCAATAGAGTTTGTAACATGGCTTACGTTTTACGTGTAATTGTGCAGCATGTATTCGTTTCCTTTCTTCGAGGGAACTCAAGTTGCTTTTTTTTCAGCATTATTTGATAGCTTCTTACCATGTCCTCTGGAGTTGAAAGGAGAATATAGTATCAAGCTGTTATAGCCGGCAATGGGGGACTATGGCATCAAGAGACAGAATTGCACTGGGACCTACAGAGGCTGAGCAACGTGCCATGAAGACCCCCATGAAACGAGTCGCCAGCCCACTGTGCCACAAACGAAGCAATTTCTAAGGATCCTAAAATAACCGCGTTCTCTCGCCCCTAACACTCATGCTGGGCAAAACAGACTTAGGTTATTTTTAAAGTGCAGGCCATGGCCTTCAAAGGGATATAAACAGTCCCCAACGCAGTTATTGTTTGGCCAATTAAATACTTAGAAGAAAACATACTTTTGAAAGACAAAATTAGTAGGCAAAGGACCTAGGAAAGTGCTATAGCAATTGTTTCTGCCTGTTTTTACTTCCATCAAATGGACCATCAAAATGGACCATGGGCACAGATTGCACTGAAGTTCAAAGATAACCTCTGATAACTCTCATCCCTGGATATAACGAGCTCCTGAGGTCTTGGGTATGATTCAGAATTTTTGCTCATGTGTACCCAAAGTAATGTTACAAACATTTTCAAAACCTCTGCAGTGCTGTGAAAAATACCACTTCCATTCCCTCCCCTGGTTGGTAACACAATGACAGGGTGGGTATGGCAGCTAAGGGGCGCAAGAGGGGTGTCCTGTGTGATCTTTTCAACTACTGTTAAAACACTCCCTCCCTTTATTATATTTAATCTCCTTAGTCTTAGCTGGTCTATGAGTCTGTGCTTATCTACAAAGTTGCCTAATAAGCATGTAACCAATGGGAAAACACACACACGAACATATATACACACGTGAACGATAATACTTGAAGTATGGCACACGCTGCAGGAAGTCAATAAACATCCATTTCATTGGAAATGGAATTAAAGTGGAAAAAAGTCAGAATTCCTTATCTGCATCTGCCACGGAGTTACTAGCCCTAGATATACACAGAGGGCATGCGCTGTAAGAACAAACACATACAGTATGTATTTCAGGACAATTCTCATTTAATTTAGGCCCTCCGCCTAGGACCCTAGCTAATTTACAAGGCTGCTCTAGGAAAGACACAATTCTAGGGATGACAATGAGTCTATGGCGTTTGCTTTTCCTGCAGGGGAAGCTATAACGCGTTCCCACCCTTCAAGAGAACCCAAGATTGATGATTCGGGGGTTTTGCTGGTTAGAGTGGTTTTTTTTCTCTTTCTTTTTCTTTCTTTCTTTTTCTTTCTTTCTTTCTTTCTTTTTTTTCCAGCTCAGAAGGTGTGTTTCCATTGTACCCTGTCAAAAATGTTCTTAGCAGTCAAGGAGAGGATAGCAGCACAGCTGCCCTTGAGCCGGGTTGGTCAGTCCTACTGGGAAAACACCCCGTGCGGACAGATGATGTGGTTTTCAGACACGTCTACACAGACTAGTTGAATTAAAGACCAACTCCAGCCTTGATGTTGCTGAGCTCCTCAGCTCCATCTTGCCATCCTGATTGATCGAGGAGATGGGTCTATAGTTAGAGTGGCATAGCACTTTGAGGGTTTAGTCATTAGAGCACACTGCTTTCTCTTGGGAAGGCAACTTCTTGCTTGGCTAGGTTTTGGAAGCTAAGGAGTGACGTCAAGTTGTTCTCTGGCCAGAATTTGCAGATAACCATAGAACTCTTCTCCTCCATCAGGCATGGATTTAGCCTCCTTTAGTTCCTGCAGTGACACAGGAGCCTCCAAATACCAAATTATTATCAGGCGGTCTTGGGGGAACCTCTGGGCCCTGCAATAAAGTAGACAGACTTGCTATTGGAAAGTGCTCAGGAGCAATTCAGCCCTGTTCAGATTGTTCTAAAATCCTGCAAACAACCTCTGGACTTTGTAAATGAAAACCTCACATAGCTCCTGAGAGTGAAAAATTACTTAGGGGGATAAAATTTATCATCGTCCTTCACTCAAATGATCTTACACATCATTTAAAGAAATATGGTTTAATCATGATTTTTTGTTTGTTTGTTGTTCTGTTTTTAGAGCAAAGCTACACGAGCAGGGAGGCTGTATTACTTTTGGACAAGCCATTTCTGAGCATGGTCTGTAAAATAAGGTGTATGTATTCATTGATCTTTAAGGTCACAAACAGTTGGTGGATTGTGGACCAAATCTGACTCTGTTGATGTATTTTGTTGGTTCCACCCAGCGTTTTAAATCTTGGAGAATTCACATAAAATATAAAATGCCTGCTCTCTCTGCAAAACTTGGAGTATCTGGTAATACCAAGCCCACATGCCATCATGACCTTCACTATACCATATCATCTTTCTGATCTAGCCTGTTTCTCTCATATTGACCTGCCCGATCCTTGTCAGGGTTTAGGATCCTTGCTCTAAGCTATGCTATCATAGTGCATTGTGATTATACGATGAAGTCTTTCACCACTGGCCTCCCCAGGGAGACTCCCTGAGGGCAAGGAACATGCCATCATTATGACCGAATTTCCAATTCTTAGTATTGGAGGAATATTGTGGGTAGCCAATAAATATGTAATGAATTGAACTTCACCTTCTGCATTAGATTCTTACAATTCAGTGAAATAAGCTGGGATCACTGTTTGTAAGAGCACACATATAAAGCCAACATCTCTGAATAGCAGGCAGCTTTAGGAAAGAGAAGTAAAAGTGCTGGTTTGTGACCCAAGCCTCTGATGGATCCAGAGCTTGGTGGTATACTGTCTATGTGATATTTTGCTTTAAGCACATGGGAAAAATTCCATACTTTTTCTGAGAGCTTCTTAAATTTGTTTTTCAGATGTAACCTATCCAACTTCTTGGAAGAGCCCTTCTTTAGAGATTGGTTGTAAAAATACTTGATGGGAATAACTTAACTGAAAGCTAAGCTCCCAAAATATCATGGGTCTATAGCAACAGATCCCTCTGTACATCAGATCTACGCATTTTGAAATATTTAAATTTCTGAACGACTACAATTAGGATCTTCAAAGAAAGGATTTTTTGTTAAAGGCTTATTTCTGCTAAATTTGCTATCTAAATCTATTTAAACTGGCTAACATGTTGTTAAAAATACATCTAACAAAGTCTACACAGGCAAATTTAATAGGAAAGGACCCAATGTAAAAGGCTCAATGTAAAAGGTCCTCTATACTTGTTACAAGTCTGTTAGTAATTAATATTTCAGCAATATATAGCCATATCTGGTCAACATCTGGCCAACATCAAAGGCACATCATGTCCCATGCTACGAAGATGTAGTTCAACAAGTATAGTTTCTGCTCTCTAGGAGCTTACAATCTAACCTAATCAAGACTAGAGAAACATACACCAGAGTGGTCATACTCAGGACTTCACAAAAGGCAACAGATACATTGAAGATAAAGATAAAAAGTATGGGGTAAAGGATGGCATTTAAGAAAGGGTAGAGGGAATGAGAGAAGTAAATTGCTTCTTCATTCCCATTTCTTTGAAAAAGGATTTATGGAAGATGTGTTATTTTAAGTGTTCTTAAAATCATGAAAGAGCATATGGCTTGATGCTTGGAAGAAATAAAATTTCTTCTGATATAAGATACTAAGTGATTGAGAACACTGAGCCAGTAAGGACTGCTGAGTGAAGGACCCAACAAGACTTTATAAGGAACAACTAAACAATCAATGGTCTGGTGCCCTCTGGTAGAGGGCAGAAGCTGAGGGGAAGCTGCAGGTCTCCTCAACTCTTCCAACTCTTTCTAAGCGGGAGTGGCTGAGCCACAAAACCAAGACTCCTCCAAAATTACCAAAATGTCTAATCCAAAACCTTTGTAAAAACTTCTATGAACTCTAGATTAAGGAAATGACCTTTGGAAATTTTCTTGTGGAACTTCTAAGGGAAGAAAGCACTTCTAGAAAGAACCACAGACTCAGAAGCCATCTAGCTCACTTGATTCTATAGGCTCTCATTTGTTTGCTTTCTTGCTCATTGGTTCATTTTCTCTTATTGGACTTGCTAGGCTAATGCTATCTACTTGATTATTCAGCTTTATCTTTCCTCCACTGACAAAGAAAAGCAAATTTTTGAGTACAGGTTGATTTTAGTCAACTTCAATTTTAATGCAGTCTCAGGTTAACTAAAGTACATCATACAGACTGGTGCTGGTGGTGGTGACAGGGGTGTCAAAGTACTCTGTTCCTAGGGAGAACAATCAAAATGATGACAGAATCTCTCATTACACTATCTTGCTTTGCTTTGTTCAGTATTTGACTGTTACACATGCAGGGCATTTCAGGAACCATTGGAGGATGCTTATCTCAACAAAGAATGCACATTTTAAGCAAACCTCCACACATCATGTTCACACCATAATAATAATATTAGAATTAATAATACTTTGATTTCAAAGAATACCTTTTATTTCAAGGAGCTCAATATTCTTCACATATGCTATTCTATTTATCTTATCATATTACATATTCAACTGAAAGCTATGTTGAGGTTCAGTCTCACACATTACAAGACTGTAATACTGTTCACCCTAATGATTAAATTCAAATCCATTGTTAAACATACCTCAGGAAAAATTTGAATGAATAGGAGGAAATTACAGATGTTTCTTTATATTTGAAAAGACACTCACTACTAAGTCCCCTTATCCATGAGCATTCTCAATGGAAAGTCAGTCCCCAATATCTAACCTTGAAATAGTCCTACCTTACCTGAGACAGGGCAGGAGAACAGTATTTAAGATGGGGCAAGAACATGCAGATAGACAAAAGGTACCCACTTGTCAGTGCCAGAGAACCCCTGGGACCTTAGCCACCTGATATTCTAGCCCTCATGGCCCCTTATTCATGTGTAAGGGCAGGCCTGGAGTTCCACTGGCATAAGCCTGTTTGTCTACTGTGACTTTATTTCTTGTCCTTCAGGCTGTGTTCCAGCCTCTATATTTGAGCACTGGCTCAGAAGATAGGATAAGATAAAGATTCCAAGTTTCCCAACAGAGGCTAGTGGGTTAATTTGGTTCTAAGAAATATAACTCAGTGTACTTAACAGGCAGCCCATCTGTTGTGATGTCCCTTTGCTATTGTGACATCACAACAAGCCTCATACTGGGAACTAGGACTGAACAAAGAAAACAGAACTACCTAAATTGATACCACCTGTGTGCAACACAGAGCATTCCTGACTACCATTAGTGTATATTTTAAGGACTTTCAATAGACCAAATTTAAATCCCACCAATTGCTTGTCTTCTGTAACTGATGTATGTGCATTCTAATGACACTTCTGGTTTCTGTCTATCTTTTTCAAGATAAGCATGCCTTGATTCCAACTTCATGTTGACAAATGGTTTTGGAAAATGGATCTCAAGAGAAGTCAGTATCTGCCCACAGTTCCAATCCCAGCAGGAGACACACCCTGAGAACTCCATAATCAACAAACTAAATGATCTATTCCTTGGGCTCAAAGCCCCAAGGATACTCAGACATTTCACACTGTACCCTCCCCTCAGTCATCCTCGTCAGGGACTCTGATAAGCATACTGCTTGATACAGCTATGCAGCAAATGGGCCAATAAGTATAAACAGCTGTACTTACATGTGTCTGGCTTGAGCTGACTATTGGTGATGCCAAAGTACTGGGGATTTTCAATGACAGGAATCTTGGTCATTCCAATAATGACAGCATCAGGGCCACCCTCTGAAGACGACGGAGTGTTACTCCCATTGGAGATGTGATGGAGTGGGCTGGCAGAGTCATCATCATTGCTGATAACTGAGGCTGGGCCTGGAGTTGGAAAAATACACATTCTCCTGTAATTTTTCATGGCTTTGTTGAGCTATAATTCACATACCTAAAATTCACCCATTTAAAGTGTACAATTCAGTGGGTTTTAGCATATTCAAAGAGTTGTGAAACCATGACTACAATCTAATTTTAGGAGATTTTTATCATCTCAATTAGCAGTCGCTTCCCATTCTCCCCGCTTCCAGCCCTGGGCATCCACAAATTTACTTTTTACCTCTATGGATTTACCTACTTTGGACATTTCATATCAATGGGATCATATAATATGTGATCTTTGGGGCTTCTTTCACGTAGCCTAACGTTTTTAACGTTGATTCACGTTGTAGCATGCATCATTACTTTATTCCTTTCTATTGCCAAGTGATATTCCATGGCATGGATACACCCCATTTTGTTGATCCATTCATCAATTGATAGAAATCTGGGTTGTTTAAGATTTTTGGCTATTATGAATAATATAGCTATGTGCACTCGTGTACAAGTTTTTGTGTGGATATATGTTTTCATTTCTCTTGGGTGGAAGTGCTGGGTCATATAGTAGCTTTACGGTTAACCTTTTCAGGAGCTGCCAAACTGTTTTCCAAAGTGGCTGCACAACATATCTTATATCCGCAACAGCAATGTGTGAGGGTTCCAATTTCTTTACTTCCTTCTCCTGAATTCAATATGCAGCTTTCCTCTCTGTTCTCTGAACATCTTTAGAGCACTCTCTCATTGAAACTCCCAGCATGAATCTAGGATTCCTGTTGTACCGTGTACTGAAAGGTGTCCTAGAAGTTCAAAGATCTGATCCTTTCACCACTCTCTGGACAAATCACTTAACTTTTTTGTACCTCTACATCTGCTTACATGTGTAAAATATGCAAAATAGTATCTGCTTGTTACTTTCTGAGACTGGAATGAAACTACTGATATGACAATGTGCTTCATGAGTATGAATTACTACGAAGTATTACTAAATAAACTTACGAATAACTGGTCGACTAGAATTGCATCGGCCTGTCCTATTACTATGCTCCACTTTCTGTATATTCTCTCAGCAGCGGCACCACTTTTGCACGCAAAATACTTTCCCAGCAATAATGGACCAATCCCATGGCAAAGTTCCCTTTTTGCCTTTAGCCATAACATTATTTGTAGTGTCATTACATGGATGTCTTTATACTAAAGCAATAACCATAACATTTTTCATACCAGATTTAAACGTTCCAGTCCAGAGTCTCAGAACGTATATACCCATAAATACAGTCTACTGTATCTTGTCTAAACAATTCAACCATTGACCTATAATGTTTGCAGCCAAAAATACATTCACAAAGATAAAGGTCTACATTCATTGAGAACTTGCAAACAATTAAGATCTCAGTGGCTTTTGACAGACACGCCCTACAGGGAAAGTAGACAACGCCCCCTAGTATAGTACCCAGGATTCTACAGTATCCTGAAGAGGTGCAGGGTCTTCCAGAAGGCTCCCACTGGCCAGGGTTACTATAATAAGCTAAGAGGAAGACAGGAAGAAAAGGATATGGAGGAAAGACAAAGGGAGGGCAATGAGAAGGAAAGATCCAATGTGCGGAGAAGACAAATGTGTACTGGTTAAATGAAAGCCTTAATCGCTATTTCCTGAGCAAGACCACGTGCGTCTGCCCAGCCCCCCAGGACGTTTCAGCACCTCCAGCGAACCTCTACCTCTTCCTCACATTTTACTTTTTCTGTAAGAAGCACAGCAATAGAAACAAAAGTTGTTGTATCAGACTTTTTTGAATTCCCTACGAAATATCACGGTAATCCATCCCCCAACCTCCAAGATCCATTTCCCCTCTTATATGGGGATTATCACAGTTTGTAGGGATAACGACATTCCCCAGCTAGCTGAATCTTAAACTAGGCAGGAGGCAGCCAACTGCTATTATAGGTAATTTTTTTTTTTTTTTTTTTTTTTCCGGTACGCGGGCCTCTCACTACTGCGGCCTCTCCCGTTGCGGAGCACAGGCTCAGGATGCGCAGGCTCAGCGGCCATGGCTCACGGGCCCAGCCGCTCCGCGGCATGTGGGATCCTCCCGGACCGGGGCACGAACCCGTGTCCCCTGCATCGGCAGGTGGACTCTCAACCACTGCGCCACCAGGGAAGCCCTATAGGTAATTTTTAAAAACACTCTCTCGAGGGGATGTGTATTTAAGTTGCTTTTAATGATACACTCTGGCTTAATTCTGCAAGCAAGTCCTCACACAGCCAATTTAGAAGCCACAGAACACTCAAAGCAAAGGCAAGCTTACCAGTTGTATTCATCTTGAGCCTAGCTCACCAGTGTTAGTAAACCGTGGAAATTCTGCCAAGAATAGCTACACAGACAAGTCCTTTCTAATATCCTTAACCGTCCCTGTTTTATGATTCGTGACAGGCCCCGATCACCCAGAGCTTAAACCCAGAGGTGGAAAATGGACATGTGTTATGCTAAGCTTTCTGCATCTTGTCAATAAAACCTTCCCATCATGGGCTCCCTTGCTCCAGTCCCGGTGCAGCTGTCCCCTCCTTCGACGTTACCAAAGCACGCTACTGTCCGAGCTCCCCGGGAAGGGTGCAGTAGAGGCCACACATTTCTCAACAGATTCCAGGCTTCACATTTACCCCCAGAAATGCAAGAGCTGTCATGTTCAAACACTCCACATGCTGTCAGAAGGCCAGCGATATCTGCTTCTGGACTCCCTGCAACAATTAGAAACGCACTGATCCCAGTTGCTTTTCCTCTGATTCCCTTTTGGCCCAGGACAGGCTATCCACATTCCCATAGCATTCAATCATTTTGGAGGAGGATGATACTTAGAAGACAATGTTGAAATTCCTCCAGGAATTCGGGCTCTGAAGCATCTGCCATGCACACAGTGGAGCCTTACTTAAAGAGTTCAACCAAGGGACTTGCTCTTCGCTTCTCCATCATCAGAGGACACCCTTTCCTTCCTGTGGCCTCGCTGAGTAAAACCCCCAACTCTGAGGTAACAGATTCCAAGGGGAGAGGTTCTCTGTTTGGGGGGAAATTTTTTAAGCACAGAAGCGGTATAAAGCACCAGAGGTAATCTTTCAAGAGCTTTTTCACTTTGCCAGAAGGTCACTGTTGACAAATCTGAGCGACATATAAACCTCAACAGTTTATCAAGTGGAATGTTAATGCAAGTGCTGTTTTCTTCATTATTGATGTTCCAAATCCTGGAAGATTGATACGGCTGGCAAGGTTGCAGAGATTCAGCCATTTTTCTATGAACAGTTTGATCGAATGGAGCACAGCAAAGCTGCAAAGGGGGAAAGCTCTCAGGGGGGAAGATGAATGTCTATATAATTTGACAGCAGCCTGTCTGCGCATATCATGGATGTCTCGTTATGTGTCTGTGCACGTGGGGAAAACACCCCAAAAAGACAGACAGAAGAAGAGTCAGGGGCACATCACAGCGGGTGAGAAATTCATAGGAGGACTTGGAAAGATGTCTTACAATGTTAACAAAGTTTTAAATTGCTGGGTATGTGCGGCTTGCTGAGCTTGGGGTACATAGTTCTAATTACTGAGCTGACAAGTAGGAGCTGTGCCTGGAAACATTTTTAGCCCATTTTTATTTTAATATGTCTCACATGCAAAGAGGCATTTTTCTTTTACCAGAGCTGCTTGGTAATGTATCCTGCATAAGTGACTTTACAGACATTTTTAAACCTGACTGAGACTTTTTTCCCTGATAAGAATTGATGTAAGTCATCTGGAGAAAGAGATTCCTTCTCTCAAGACCAACATGTCTTCAAGGAGAGAGACAGATTATTGTTCTTAAATAGCTGTATTAACCATGTCTTTTATTTTCTGTATTCTGATGCTTCAACATCTGAGGCTTTGGTGACAGAGGAGGGACTGCCAATTCCTAGAGATAATAAAGTACCTGCCTACGAGAGTACGTTTCAGATACAAACTGACCAATCCACAGTCTACGCCCCCAACCGCATCACTTACCAGGCTCTCACACTCCAGTCCACTATCCACCTGCCCCATCATCCCAGAGCCAGGTATAAGACAACTGGGGACTGTCCCTACATCCCAGAGCCCACTGACCTTACTCAAGCCAGCCAGTCCTAAACCTGCTTACCCTGCCTCACCCATTCCTTTCTGCAGAAACCACAATAGAGGCTCTTGTCTATGTTTTCCCCTTACTCCCTCTGCCTCCTGATGGACCCTGTGCCCCCTTCAGCACCACGGTCCCCACTGTGTCATGGCCTGCCCTCTTCTCTTGGGATCTGTGAGTAACAAACGATATTTTCAGTGGCAGTCGTCTCCAGACCTGTGGCCTCCCCACAGCTGAAAAATCATAAAACCTACATTTTAAAGCAGCGGCACTTCTGATGAACTGTAGCTGAAATAACAATTCTGGAGAAGAATTCCCTCTGCTGTAGCCTAAAAGGGTGAAGCCCAGTTTTTGAAGCTTTCCAGGAACAAGTGCCTCTCTGCAGAGCAAACCGGCCTGGAAAACATGTACGTGGTTGCACCATGTAAAATGCCAATAAGCATAGTTAACTATTAATTTTATTTTTAAAGGGGAGATAAAGAGTAAGAGTATGGTGTATACATTTTCAAAGGATCTATATATGCCATAAAATTTATTTTCTTTGTAAGCACATAAGAAATATGTGATAGGTACATCTCTTGGGAGAGAGCTGGTGGGGGGAAACCATGGAGGCGGGTAAGAGAGGCATTGTTTAATATTTACATTTCTGTACTGTTAATTTTTGAAAACTCTTATGGATGTATAATTTTTCTCTATGTTAACAAACACTCTCTGGGTACAGGGATAAATGGTGTTTTCGTTTGTTTGTTTTATTCTTTATCCTTTTCTGTTTTTAAAGCATGAACATTACTTCAAACAAATTTAAAACAAAACCAAAGCAAAACATTTACATGGTTGCACCGATCTGCTGTTTAGTGGAAGGAAGACCCCATTTCATGGCGCTGTTGTGAGAGAGTTTGTCACTCAACTCCCCTCTTCACCTCCACACACAGAGTAAGCACAAAGCCTTGGAATAGGGTGCCTTCAAGACTGTATGGACAATCTCTCTGCTATCTTGGAAAAGTGCCTATGGCCAGCTGGATCTGAAATTTGCCCCTGGGGAGTCACAGACAAGTCCTGCGCTGGTGGAGCTTAATGTTCCAACTGTGCCACACTCCACTTTCTCTTTGCTGGTTAAGAGCTTTAGTCTTGGAATTCCTGGGGCTAGCTAAGGGTGAGGGTGACTCTCCCCCTTCAGGCCCTCTCTGGCTCAGTGTCTGCCACCTCTGGGTTCAGTGGTTTTGGATCACTGGACCGACACTGAGAAAGGCTGTCCAATAGGAAAGGTCTGCTATCGGGCTCAAAAAGAGAAAGGAAACAGGCTTCCTTGTATGGATAGGATGAACACGTATGGGGCGGATGGCTCAGAACTGGAAGGCTCCATGACCCTGGTACACTTCCCCTATTTTACAATTTTCCCTATAGCCAACCTTGCTACCGAAATAAATACTAAGCAACAGATACTAAAGATGGGGCCAGATCTTGGAAACACACAGGCAAGATGTAAAGACAGTTTGTGTTTTCATGCCTTCTAAGCAATTCCTGTTCATTGTCTCTGTACCCATAGAAAATACTGAACAAATTGGAGGTCCCGGGAGATCACACCTGATTCCAGTCCCAGTGATGAGTTACATTATCTGCATTCATTTCATAGCTACAAACTCTGCTTTTCAATTTCCAGCACATAGTCTGAATGCAAGGAACAGAATGCAATCAAGCACAAATCGTAGCGTCTGGACGTTAGAGTCTTGCTTTGAAAGAGAAGTGGTCATAAACGAACAGCTGATTTCCCAATTCAGAAATTTATTACATGTTGGCCAATGGAAGAAAGTTAAGATCCGAACTTGCCCAGACTTGAATATTCAGCCAAATGTTTGCTGTACATGGAGTTGGAGTGTAGCTGCATTTTATTTCCTTAACCTTCTTAAAAATGCAGCAACAAGCTAGATCTGGATGACGGTTAACACTCCCCCATAGGATAAAAACAAGGTGATGTCAAAAATACAAAACCATTTACTAAAGTCAATGTTCCTTTTCTGGAAAATTCTAGGCATCTTTCTTCAGCAAATCAGAAACCGGGAACACAGAAAAAGAATCAAGGACCAACAAGTATAAAGAGAGTCAAAGCAGTTTCATCCTAATTCAACAACGCAAACTCATTACTTATCCAAAGAATGAGGAACTACTTACCAACACCTTGTCTTGATTTTACTTTCCCAAATCCAAACCATGAGAAATCTGAAAACCACAACAAAACATAAAATAAACTTCGAAACAGAAGCGTAAACCAGAAGCATTCAGCACTGTCCCTAGAGAAATAACAAACGGCCCCAAAAAGCTCCACTGGGGACCAAAGCTTCCCCTCAAACACCTGGAAACTAACCCTTGGATTTTTGTGTAAAGATTTATTTCTCATCCTGAGAACATGGAGGTTGGAATAAGATAAGAGACAGCAAGAGCTTGTCTTTGAGAAAAATGGCCCAAACCTAGGGTTAAAGGCACTGAGCAGATTTTCCTTCTCACTGTCTCTCTTCTCCCTTAAGTATCGAATCATCAAACAGGGAACTGCGGGGATGAAAACAACACAGTGCATTCAACAAATGCACCATGGCTCTCAACCACAGACATATGGGAAAATAATCAAAGAAAACAGATCTTTTCTGGAGCTAAGACAGACAGTACAAAAAAGGAACGTGAAATCCTCTGGGAGTACTGACACTTGGGTTAGATGGGAATTCAAGAGGAAAAAAGGGGACCACAGTTCTACAACTGACTTGCTGTGTGACGGTGGGCAGCTCCCAGCAGCTCTGCGTCTCTTTATAACACAAAGTTCCATGAGGCACGTGTGGGAAAAAGTGTGCCAAATGTTTGGAGGTCCTCCAGTGAATAATGCCACAATGAAATGCCTATTTATTTCCTGGGCCCGACTGTTCCCTTCTAGGTAATTTCCGCTGGGTTCAAAGTAAACTCTGCACAGTGGGGAAATCCCTGGATAAGAGGCCAATAAAGGGAATGGAGCCCAAATAAGTAGTAACTGTGTTTCTCAGCTCCTTACATCTGTAGTGATTTTTACAGGCAGGATAAAAAGCTACATAAGAGAAGAGCCCATCGAAATGAAAAATACATACGAAAACACTCTGCACACTCAAAAATGCCTCACAAAGTTGTCATGATTACTATCTTTTTCAAGTACATTTAGCCTTTCCTTTCTTAGTATTCTACAACTTCAGCTCTAAGCCAGTTTTTACTTCTGATTGTTATTCCTCTGAATGCTTTCTTCCAGATTTTAAAAGGCAGGCCTCTGGCCTCTATCCAATGCCAAAGAAAGATTCGTTTGCACAGAAGAAAGTGACCTCATTCACTGGGTCCTCAGTGTAGCGAGGCCAGGCTGTGCCTGTGGATTTCTTAGTTACGACTTATCTCTTTCAAAATGGAGTGTATTTTCCTACTGGTCACTTTTTGTTTTTCTATACTTGTTTGATTTACACAGTTTTAATTAAATCGTGGATTGAATATCTGGACTCCTTTTTTCACTTATTTTTTCAAAATCATGTTTCTGTCTTACAGAGAGCCCACTGAAGGGCAAGGCCATAGCACTCCTCACTGGTCACCTGATTCAGATTATTGTCCACCATCCACTATCATAACCACAACTGCAATGAACATCTTTGCATGTCTTAGGTGCTCCCATCCCCACTTTCAGAAATCATTCCCTCAAGATAAATCCCAGAAATGGAATTACTGTGTCAAAAGGGGGAAATATTGTTAAGGTTCTCGATGCACGTTATCTAATTGTTTTCCCACTACATGAGGTATTACTTTCACCAACAGCGTACAAGAGGGTGGAGTGTATTTCCAATGGGAAAGCTAAGGGTGAACCATTTCCGACGTCTATCCTGCCATTAGTAGGTCTCCACCTAACTGAACAGAGACCTGGTAAGTACTACCCTCCCATCTGTGCCACATGACACCACTCACCCCCCACGTGTCCTAGGCTGGTGTTTGACACAGGTGCAGTAGGGAGAACTACAGGTATGAAAAGCATAAGAATAAAGCAGGTAACACTTGTGCAATCATCATAATTCATAAAATGCCTCCCCCACCTCAGACATTTCTCCCTTAGTCCTCAGTCAAACCCTGTAATATATCCCAGTTCCTTAACAAGGGATTGAGACTCAGAGAGGCCGACAGACTTAGCAAAGGCCACAGCCTTTCGACGCCAAATCCAGTTTTTCCATTCTTTCTTAGTTGCCTTTCCAATCCTCCAAAATACTTAGCCAAAATTAGCCAAAGCTGATGTAAATGTTGTAGCGTTTACAACGCTACAATTAGGATTCAATCTTATACATAGAAAAGCACTAGAAGTAGTTATTCATTCCTCATTTATTTATTCAGCAGGCATAGCAGAAGATTCAAATACAAAGAGCTGTATGGCCTGCGCTCAAGGAGTTTACAATCAAGGATCAACTCGTGTGGAAGAACAACCGGGGTGTATGGGAACTCAAACAAGGAGTATCTAGCTGAATCTGGGAAGCAGGTTGCGGGGGGAGCAGGTAAGGGGGGAGAGTTCTCTGGCTTCTGGACAATAGATTAAAATTTGCCAAGAATGGGAAAAAGCAGAGGAGGACATTCTCACTGTAAATAGTCCAGTTCTGGTTAGAGAGGGAAGCATTCATTTGTCAAGGGGCTGATGAAGCTGGAAAGCGGAAAGAAGCTGAAACACATAAGCAAGGGCCAGGTTAAGAGTTTGGAATCTATGGTGAAAATTGCAGGTAGGCCCTAGAAACAAACCAACCAACCAACTTCAGGCCAGGAAGGAACATAATCACAGTTAATTTTAGAAAGTGGTTGCAGGATGGAAACAGGATGATGTAGTGGAAAGACTGAGGGCAAGAGACTGGTTGAAGAGGCTGCTGGAGAAATCAGGGCCTGAGAGAATTGTTACCTGAGCCAGGTAGTGGGGAGGTGGGGCAGGGATGAGGAGGGGATGGCTGTCCGGCCTCTTTAGGGGAATCAAGAGGACTTGGCGATCGATTGCAAGTTGAGGGGAATATCGGAAATGAACAGGGACGTTCTTGGGTTTAGACTACAAGACACATGGTGATGCTGCCCAGTGTCTCCAAGGAACCTGGCAGGAAAACAGGCAAGGGGTTCAACTCACAGCATGCGTGTGGGGCATAATTCCCAAATAAGGTGACTATGTGCAGAAAGCCTCAGAGGGAGGCATCCAGTGTCTGGGGCTCAGGTCTGGAGCTCAGAACCCAGGTCTAGTGTCCCAAGTGGATCTGCTCAAGTTTAAGCGGAGCCCAGAGTCCAACTGAGAACAGAAGCTGGATGCTGCAGCTGGGACACATTTCTTCTTGGACACATAAAAAAACACCCTTTTTTGTAGGTACAAATAAAAGGATATCCAACGAGGCTAACTTTTGACAAACTTATTCCTAAATTGCTAAAATACTTCTAAGTTCTTTTTAACAGTCACACAATTATTACATAAGAGAGACTATAATCTTCTTGACCATACGCCAGAGTTCTTGGAAAATTTAACAAATTAGGCAGAGCACCATCACATTGATACGTCTCCCTTCCAAGAACTGTCCTTTGTTCGACTTTTTCTTGATGAATTTAAGCAGTAGTCTTAAAACCGTGGTACTAAATTTCACCCACAAAAATTTCCCATAAGGCCAAAAAGAAACAATTTCTCAATTTCCTGTGATGTTTCACCCATTGGGAGCAGAGTCCTGCCAAAGATTCATTTATTTTCTACTTAATAAGAGACACTTTATTCACTGCAACATAAAGGGCTCCTTCAAAAGCAAATGTAATTGCAGCGAGCTTAAAGGAACTCCTTCTTTTGGAATCTAGACCAACAAAGAGTCTAAATTATGAAATTAACCAATTAAATCCATCTCTTCATGAAGAAAGTTCAATCTTCCCTATCCAGAGAAGAGGAATGTAGAAAAGAAAATAGCGTATTAACACATTAACAGCTCTAAAATGGGACTCTAAATAAAATAAATAGCAATAAAGATTCCTTTTCAAATGTCTCTCAGAGGAAATCACTAAAATTTAGGGGGTTGAAAAGGAATATTTATGATGCAAAGGAGAGAATCAGAGGAAAGAGCGAGAAACAGGCAACATGGAAGAAATTTAATCTTCCCTGTGGTGCTGAATGGAACAAACACTAAATGTGATTTTTAGAAGGGCTCTGATCTCAAGAGAATGCCATTTCTGGATTTTTTTTGTAAGTTTCAGAAAAAAATTGATTTTGTATATTAGAAGGAAAAGCAGCTCTTCTAACTCTGGAGGAACTAAAATTTGCTGTGTTCTCAATTGAAATTTCTTTATATATATATATATATATATATATATATATATATATTTTAATTATTGAAATTTCTTTATATTTTAAGGCAAAACTCATCACCCTCTGCCCCCAAGAAAAGCATCTCTAATGATGGAAGCTAATGGGAGAATATGATTCACTGACAGAAATGCACTTCACTTCCAACTTCTTCTTCCTCTCCTTCGGAGAGTGGGCCACACCCACTCCCCGAAGGACACATAAGAGAGGAGCTATGGGCTCCTTGCTTCAGGGAAAGTGTTGAGCCCAGAGTAGACTCCATAAGTGCTTGGGTGAGCAGCCGACTGCCTGTTACCTCACACAAAGTAGGATGACTGGTCATTGCAGTGGAAAGGAAATGAATGCAAAGGACAGCTTTGTGGACAATACAATCATCTCTCTTTCCAACTGACACATAATCGGAGTGAGTAATAGTTTGCTTCAAATTAATTCCAGTTCCTCAGGGCACAGAATAGTGTCGTTTGGGGCCAAGTTTCCACTTCAATTTAAACTTAATCTTTTACTTAAGGACACAACCTTTATATATAAGTCCCATCTCCACAGACCAAGAAGAGGGCTCACTTTGAGTTAAACTAGTTCCCGAAATCACAGTTCAAAAGGGTCCTGGGGGCTTCCCTGGTGGCGCAGTGGTTGAGGGTCTGCCTGCCGATGCAGGGGACGCAGGTTCGTGCCCCGGTCCGGGAAGATCCCACATGCCGCGGAGCGGCTGGGCGCGTGAGCCATGGCCGCTGAGACTGCGCGTCCGGAGCCTGTGCTCCGCAATGGGAGAGGCCACAACAATGAGAGGCCCGCGTACCGCAAAAAAAAAAAAAAAAAAAAAAGGGTCCCTGGATTTCTCCTGACCAGACTTCATTGGTTCCATCCTTTCCCTTCCCTCGAACTTCCAATGTGAGTTATGTCCACTGTTCTTAAGAAAAGGAACACTGAAGACCTCCAATGTGACAAATTTAAAGAAAAATATGTGTTTTGTGGCTGAAACTGCTAGCTGCTCTCTCAAGTCTGTATTTCCCTCTTTTTCCCTGGGCCCACGGCTAGACTACATTTTCCAGCCCTTCCTGCGGTTAGTCGTGGCCATATCATTAAATTCCAGCCAATGGAAGGTGTGCAGAGCACTGAGCACCACTTCTGGGCTGGATGACTTATAAATGTATGCTACCCCACGCTCTTTCCCCTTCTACTTGTCCAGAAGGAAGACTGAAGACAATGATTACGGTAAACTTGGAAGTTATGACTTGAAGATAGCAAAGAAATTCTCTGCTCATTCTCCCAGTATTGTTTGGTGAATGCAGACAGTGTAGAAACCGAGTTCTTCTACCTGAGGTCCAATGAAGCTGAGCTATGTATCCTCCAACTTTCATCCATATGCAAGAAATAAACTATTGTGTTTGAACCATTTTCCACTTCAGGACTTTTTTACTATGGTAGAGAGCCTATCCTAACCGGTACAAAGGGGAAGATATACACATGTACACATAGAAATTAACTGACTCCATAACCTCTAAATCCCCCATCACAAATTCATAATTGTGTTCCATGTATATCTATATTTTTAAATCCACAGTGTGAAAATCCACAGATTTCATTAGATTTTCCAAAGCTACTTCATTGCAAAATGCTAAGAACCCCTGAAATACATACAAATGGTTTCAGAGACACAGATATCAATGCATAGGTACTCTGCATTTCAATTCTATTTGATTATATTCCCTATCAACACTTGGACCTGGGTGCTGATAACCATCTATCATCGCTCACCTAAACTTCTATAGCAACCTTCTCATTCATCTCCCGCTCTGTTCTTGCCTCCCCGGAATCTCTCCTCTGCAGAGCTGCTGGGATAATTATTTTCAGGTATCAGTCAGATTATTGCATTCCCCTGCTTAACATCATTTAAAGGTTTCTCCTTGCATCTAGAATTAACTCCTGATGATGACTAGAGTCCCGTACGACGTGGCCTCCCCCAGCCTCCCCCGCCCCCCCATCTCCTGTGAAACGACCACAGCGGTCTCTTTCCTGTTCCTGCTCGCTCTGCACGTTTCCTTGCCCCCTTCCAGAATCCTCTGTTTGGGCTCTTCTCATGCCTAACCACCACCTCTCATCCTTCGGGTTTCAGGGCAACTATCACACCCCAGAGGAGCCCCGACCTCACCACTAACCCGAGCCTCTCTCAGCCCCTCTCACTAACTATCATCTCCTCCTTCTCAGTATGTACCAAGAAAGGACCTGACTCACTTCAGGTATTATTTCTTGTCTGTATCCTTTACTAGGACTGGAGCTTCACAAAGTCCGTGACTGTCTTAGAAGAGGCTCAGCCCCCGCACCCCCACTGGAAACAGACTCTGACACAAGGATTCAAGTGAAGGCAGTTTAGTAGGAAGGGATCCAGGAAAACTAGAGGGGGAGTGAGCCGGTGACACAGGAAGTGAGGGAAGCCTGCAGTGGATGCGTTATCCAGCGGGTTACACTGTGGACAACTAGAGTTCAAATCCCTGGGGTGCCTGGGGAGAGGGTGTAGAATGCATCTCAGAGTTTTCCCATCCAAAACATGAGGAAGTTGGGTCATTTACCTTCCAACTACCATCTGTCATTCTGCTAAGAGAGAGCACTGGGGTAGATTCCCGGGTGTTTGCAGCAGGACACTGGGGGCCAGCACGGAGGCCAGCATGGGGATGGTGGGACTTGGGAGGACCTGGTGGGGCATCAACAGGATTTTCTACAGGGATCTTGTCTGTGTAGCTCACCACCACCTTCAGTGCCTAGTACAGACCCTCAATAAATACTTGTTGAATGAATGCATGAGAACAACCATTTTTAAAAGCATAACAATAGGAAGTACAGCAAGTGTAATGAAAATACCAACATGCAAATTATACACTCAACGTAAAAACCACAATATTTTGCAAGCATATTTGCTGCCCTCTTGAATCATTTATGGCCCTCCCATGGAATCTCATGGTAGACAGTATTTAAAAGTGAGCAATACCCAGAACCCAGCATTCTGGGCAGGAATGTGGAATAAAGATGCTGGATCAGATGTCAGGCGCGGGGTCTCTCTAGATGCTGTAAGAAATGAACTGCATGACCTTGGGTGAGTCACTTCCCTCCCTCATAGGCTCTGCTTCCTACTCCATGAAGACAGAGGTTGAGAAGTGGCATCAAAGGCCCGTTTGAGCCCTAGCAGTCTATAGTACTAACCATCAGGCACATATGACTGGGAGTAAATTGCCACATGGCCTTATATAGCTTTCCTGAGCATGGGTATTTTGGGAATGTGAGATCATGTGCAATTTAAAGAAAAGCACTCAGTCAACTGGCCTAGATTTCCTCCTACTCAGATGCTTTGGGGTCACTATTTCCTCATCTTGTGAGAAGGGCCTGTGCTCTGCAAAAGCAATTTTTGAAAAACAGTACTTATTGATTACTTGCTAGATGCTAGGACACTTACTAGAGATTAGATATTGCTTTAATCAGGGAAAACTGGTCAGCTTCTATTGCAGCATTAAAAAAATAAAATCAGACTCAAATGATTTTTAAATGCTACAAAGTTCAGAAGCCTCAAGTGGGAGTAGATGAAATAGACTTGCTCGGAATGTGGAAAACTGTCCCCTTCCCATATTTCAAACATTTAATTTTGAGCACAAAATGTTGCCAACTACTTCCCTCTTTCATTTGAACGTGTGGAATATTTCAAAGAAAATTCATTTGGTCTACATCTTAGTCATTCACAGTTAAACATTACAAAGTGTTGGATTTTTTTAAATCTATTGTAAATTCTGAAGGCTTTTTCTTTAACAAAGGAGGTCACACGATCTTCTCTGAGTGGGTAAAAAATGGAACCTGGGACTCCTAATGGTTCGTTTTAAACTTGGAACTTTGAGAAAGGTAGAGGCAGCCTCTGTTTACTAGTAATAGTTGAAAGAGATGAAAGAGGCATATCAAAGCTTTGTCTCTGAGGTACCACCCCAGTGAGAGCTCAAAACACTCTATAAACAATTTTTTTCAGCTGTCACAAGCTCCCTGCAGGGAAGACAGGCGATGTCTGGTTGTACACACACAAAATTTCCCTAATACTGTCTTCACATTGAGGGAATGACTGCCTGAGACTCATCCCCAAACCCCCATCCCTCTGCAAAGCAACACTGGTAAGCACTCAGAGCAAGTCTTTTGGGAGGGAAACTGGCTGATACTCATCATCTGAGAAGTGATATTAGTGGCCCTCAAAGAGAGTAACAAACCCAGAGAGGCTGGCAAACACTTTATGTCAAATTCCCCTGAGCTTTCATTTCCATGGAAAACCTAAACAATGACTCAGAGACCTGAACTGACTTGTTCAGACCTGTCTCTTGTGCCCAGTCACCGAGTGAGGTCAAAATGTGCTCTCTGCTCTTCCTTGCGCAAGGACTGTCGCCACATGACATGCATTTGAAAATGCTTTTGTAATTGCTGCTATAAAGTCATAGTTATATTCATATTTATGCATATATATATATATATAACATGCAAATTCTTTTTTCAGTTCCTCTAAACCAACATTTGCTGCAGCTAATGCAAAGCACCATGTAGGAATTTTTTTCTGTGGTTCTGTTATGGAATTTTGGAAAGAGTAGGAGGATGGCAGCATTTCTAGCCATCTCACTTTAAAATATTTTCAGTTGTATCCAAATTCTTCTCTCCAATCTTGGAAAGACCTGCTTCATGCACCTTTGTCTTTCTTTTTTTTTTTTTTTTTTTTTTTTTTTTTTTTTTGCAGCACGCGGGCCTCTCACTGCTGTGGCCTCTCCCATTGCAGAGCACAGGCTCTGGACGCGCAGGCCCAGTGGCCATGGCTCACGGGCCCAGCCACTCCGCGGCATGTGGGATCTTCCCGGACCGGGGCACGAACCCGTGTCCCCTGCATCGGCAAGCGGACTCTCAGCCACTGCGCCACCAGGGAAGCCCGCACCTTTGTCTTTCTTTCCAGTGACCCATTGTCAACCTTCCCCTCCCACCACCCCCGAACAACACTCTTAAATCCAGCCAAGGTCAGGAAATGTGTGAGGCTGACACAATAGCTAAGATGTTCATTTAATTTTATTACTTTGTGCTCTTCTATTAGGAAGCTCCCATAATGGAATAGAACATAATAGGATTATATACACTTATAAAGCTGGGTGCTGAACACAAATAGTTGAATAAAATGACCATAAACAGAACAAAATGAAAACTCATTGTCGAAAATGCAGCACCAGTCATATGAATTAACTATCGGCCACCCACTTCCTGCTTAATATCACTGGAGGTGGTTTACACACTGTCAGTGGAGGAAACCCAAATCCATAAGATGAAACCGCATTTCCTTCCTTCATGTTTTCCCACTAAATGCCCAATGTGCTCTTTAAGATCCACTGCCTTTCTGGAAACAAATCAAAATTGACTGGCTAGGTCAGTGGTCTTGAATGGGGATGACTTTTGCCTCCCAGGGGGAGTTTGGCAACGTCTGGAGATATTTGGGGTTGTCACCATGGGAGGGGTGAGGTGGAGAGGCTGTGCTCCTAGCATGTGATGGGTAAAGGCCAGAGATGCTGATAAACAGCCACCAATACACAGGCCAGTCCCCACACAACGAAGAACTTAAGTCCCGAAACACTAATCGTGCCGACACTAAGAAACACTGGCCTAAGCCGTAGCCCGGTAGAGGTGGAATGTATCCCCAGATCTTGTAGCTCTGTTAAAAAGAAATCCTAGCCTGTCTAAGCTCACTGCTACTACAGGAGTTTAGTCTTCTCTCCTGTTATTCCAGTGTTCTTATCACTGGTGCCTCTCTCTCAGTTTCCCATATTTTGCAAGAAACGTCTATGATATTGTCATTTCTGCTGCTTCCAAACACCAAAAAGTGCTGCTCTGATCCAGAACAGATAGGCAATGCAGTATGAAGGGATGGGAATTGCATGTGGACCCCAAGTCTTGGGTTCGAGTCTTGGGTCCTCCACTTCCTGACAGACACCCCACAGTGACTTGGTCTCTCTAAGAGTCCTTCCTCAGAGCAATAAGTACCACCCTGCCCACCTGAAGGGGCTGTTTTAGGATCAACGGACCGATGTGTCTGTGACACCTCCATAAACTCTGGTATTATATAAACATAAGAGTAAGGAAAATGTTCAATGGCATTCAAAACCTTGACTCGGCCCCAGCTTTATCACTTATGACTTGCCTTAAAATACCCCAGCTTTGGGCTTCCCTGGTGGCACAGTGGTTGGGAGTCCGCCTGCTGATGCAGGGGACATGGGTTCGTGCCCCAGTCCAGGAGGATCCCGCATGCCGTGGAGTGGCTGGGCCCGTGGGCCATGGCCGCTGGGCCTGCGCGTCCAGAGCCTGTGCTCCGCGACGAGAGAGGCCACAACGGTGGAAGGTCCACGTACCGCAAAAAAAAAAACAAACAAAAAAAACCCAGCTTTCAGTTAAACTGTTAGTTTGCATTCCTTAAATGAGCATGCCTTATTTTCCTATTTCTTCATTAATTCATTGAAAAACTATCCTTTGACCACCTGATAGATACAAGACACAAGACAGTGCTGGGAATGTAATAAAGAATAAAGTAATCACAGTCCCTGCACATGTGGAGCTTCCAAATATTGTTTCTTTGCACGAGCTGATTTTTCCTACTGAAATATAACCTTCAATCTCAATTTTTTTTATCATTAAATCCCCTTTATTCAACAAAATCCACCTTAAAATTCACTTCATGAGCATTTCTCCATTCCCCAAATCGGAAATACCCCCATTGACATTTAGGTGGTTTGTCTCACAATAAATACCACATTCTCTTCTGTATTCATATTTATATAGTCTTACTGCTCCTATTAGATTTTAAGCACTCTGAGTTAAACAGAAATCTTCTCATTCACCCTCTTCCATAAGCTTCCTAACAGTTACAACAGTGTCAAGCAGGATACTTTGCATGTGGTAGCTACTTAGCAAATACTTCAATTGCTGATTGGGTCCAAGTAGAATGATTTGAAAACAGGGCACGAGATGCCCACAGAAATAGTAGGGACTGAGCTGGAAAGCGAGAGATAGACAACAGTAGGGGCCTTCATTATGCCGACTATTGTTTTCTGTATTTCCAAGGCACACTGTTCTTTGCCCGCCATAGCTCATCTCACTCTGAATTTTAATTATCTACTTAGTTGTTGTAACCTCTCCCCACTGGAAGGTCTCTACGAGTAACAAAAATATTTCTATCTTGTCTCCCCATTGTACTTCTAGCATTGAGCACAGTGCCTGGTACATTTTAGGTGCTCAGTAAAGATGTATTGAATGAATAGGTGAACAAATTCCAACTTTTTTTTTTTTTTTTTTTTGCGGTACGCGGGCCTCTCACTGTTGTGGCCTCTCCCATTGCGGAGCACAGGCTCCGGACGTGCAGGCTCAGCGGCCATGGCTCACGGGCCCAGCCCCTCCGCGGCATGTGGGATCCTCCTGGACCGGGGCACGAGCCCGTGTCCCCTGCATCAGCAGGCGGACTCTCAACCACTGCGCCACCAGGGAAGCCCCATAAATTCCAACTTTTCACCTTTGAATTTTTCGATCACGAGCCCAACTTGGTGTGACATGGGATCCCGATTGTGTTAGACACCACACTGCCCCCTCTCCTTCCTGGCCCAGCAGAGGACTGGAAACCACCCTCCACCACTACCATCACCAATCCACATTGCTTGCATTTGCCAGTGAAAAAGGAGCAGAAATGACATGTGTTACTCCTGGGCAGAAGACTTAATAGTTAGTAGTAGGTTTTCCACTTTCTCTTCATCCTATCATCGTGAACCATGAAGTCTCATGTTTGGACAAACTGTGTTGTACATGGAGCAGGAGGAGAAATAATCTTCTCTGTCTTAAGGGTTATTTGTTTCTGCAACGTAACCTAGCCTATTCTGACTGATACAATAGTGAAGTTCCAAGTGAACCTTACTAAAAGGTAATCTTATCTATAAAAATACCAGACTTTTATTTTATAAAAAGACTGACATGTACGGTTAAGAGAATATATGCTCAAAAAAAGAGAATATATGCTCACATATGTACTCTCTAAAGCATATGCAGATGTGTGTATAAATACATAATGTATAAATATTCATGATAAAGTAATACAAAAAGTTTTTAAAAGCTCGTTGTAACTCACATTAAGAAATCAGAGTTGTAACCCTGCAAGCAATTCCTTCATTGGCCTTCCTGCAAGGCCATGCCTTCTTTGCAAAGATACTGTTCCTGTTTATCACGTTTTCAGAGCTCGTCTTGGGGAATTATCTTTAATTAATGTAGCAGAGTCTTCAAACTATGGAAATCTTCATTATTTGAGAGGAAATTTGAGAGGAAATTTTAACATCCAAAGATCATTTGCAGCCAGATCTGATAGAACGTGTGGGCGATTAAGCTGGACCACATCACTATTATTCAAAATGTCAGGGGGTCTGATTCTGTAGTCTCAAGTCTCCACCTTTACTGTGGAGCTCATAACTTTTCACTAAAGGCACTTCTGAAAGATGAGTTCCAAAAAGGCACAAGGTCTCTTTTCTGGTGATTCTCAAACTTTTTCATAGTCCTAGAATCATAACTAAATGTCAGTCTCCAGGAACTTCCTCGGTCCCTTAATTCATGGCCGTTAAGTAGATGCAATCTGATTGAATGCATGGCTGGGTGTTCCTCACAGCATCCACTAGAAGCTACCTAAGCACATTTACTCTCAGACTATAAGATCATAAAAACAATTGACTCCTGGTGGATAAAAGCCCACCTAAAACAGGATTAATTAGAGATGCACGGCTGGGGGTTATCATTGTTGCTTGTGTTCCACACTGAATTTTATTTCCCCAAAATTCATATGCTGAAGACCTAGTTCCCAATATAGCTGTATTTGGGTCTTTAAGGAGGTAATGAAGGTTAAATGAGGCCATAAGGGTGGGGGTTTAATCTCACAGGACTGGTGTCCTCTCTTTCTTTCTCCACGAGCCACAGAGAAAAGACCATGGGAGGACACAGTGAGAAGGTGGCTGTCTGCAAGCCAGGAAGAGGGCCCTCACCAGGAACCTTACCGGCTGCACCTGATCTTAGACTTCTAGGCTCCAGAATTGTGAGAAAGTTGTTGTTAAGCCACCCAATCAGTGATATTGTGTTACAGTATCCTGAGCAGAATATTCTAGTTTGTTTATTTGTTTATTTAGTTTATTTGTTGTTGTCATCACTGTTTGGATTGCCACCCTGTAACCACTTCCTCCTGCTCATTGATCATGATTTTCATTTGGTTATCCACCTACCCCCAGACAGCCAATGTGATTCAAGATGGAACCAATGGCTTAGGCATAAAAATTCAGCATAATTCCATTCCCTGCCCACAGCGTGGCTTAAGAATCGGCATGTGACTAAAGTTAGTCTGATCAAAACCAAGCCTGGGATGTGTGTACAAAGGTTGACGTAAGTTATGTTTTCTTTCCTGCTGGATGGACATCTGGGAGGATTAGCACCAGGACCGAATGGAACTCATCTTTGCTGCAACCATGAGAGAAAAGTTTGTCTCCAAGTCAAGCCAATCCAACAGAAGAGAGCCAAAGTGTTTGGGCCTTGGATCAAGCCATATCCAGAGCTTGGTATTGACTCCTGGATGGTATATTTATTGTTCGAGACATTTGCAACTCTAAGATGCCAAACTAATACAGGGATGGGGCAAAAGAGTAGTCCAATTGTCAGTAAGTCACTCCTGTGTCCCCAGAGGCTGGAGTAAATGGGTACCATATTCTAGAGTCCTTCCATGCCCCCAAGTTTTATTACCACTAATGTTGAGCTGGCCTGTTATGGAGATGTAAATGTCCTGCTCTTCAAAGGCATGCTTGACAGGATGAAACGCTTTGGGATTTCAATGACTTTGACTCCTCAGGAGATGGGGGGACAGCCTATTTTAGCGATTTCCATGGGAATGAATAGACATGTACTTCAGCTATTCAAATATTTAACTAGCTCTTTTGTTGTTGTTTTGAATTCCAGCGAGCTGCAGCTGCCTATTTGTGTCTGTTGTGCCTTTAAGGGGCTTGCTGATTCAGTGGGATCCCTTGAATGCATTAATTAGCCTTCTCTCATTTTCCCAGCCCATGCTTAGGAAGAAATGAGCAACTGCAGCTCCAATTGTGGAACCATGTGAGTCTTGAGGGTACCAGATAAATGGAGACTCAGAATTGCCTGCTTTTTGATGGGCATTTTTATGCTGGCAGCAGCCTGCATGACGAATTTATTGGCGATCACTATTGGCAGGTGAATGAAACACAGGCCCTGGATTAAAGTGTAACAGGGGAGATGGGGCATTAATCAGCCCAGGTACATGAGTCAGAAAGAGGTAAAGATGCAGAGAAAATAAAATGTCATGGAAGGCTGGAAAATGATTTATCATTTTTAATATACATGATCTAAACCCACTCTTTATCACTGCTTGTAGGCCTCCATGTTGGTGAGGACGTGTGCAATAAAATACTCCTTTTCTAAAGCACTGAAGTGAAACATGCTGGTGAGGAAAATAAAGAAGCACGAAGAGCGAACTGCCTATAAAAGAAAAAACTGTTTGGCTTAAAATTAAATTTACACTCTTTTCTTTTAAAATGATTTATAGATACAGCTTTTGCTTGGAAAAACTGCATTCTATTGATCAGATGGAGAGGAAGATGAGAGGTCTGTCTGTGAGGGTCCATTTCTCAGATCGTTTTTAAAATTATTAAAATATGAGACAATGTACTTTCCAAGAGTAAGTGTCCACGGTAGGCTTAACTGTTAAGCCAGCTGCTTAAATTGCCATTAACACTGAATCCTTGAGCTTGGAAGCTTGGTTCTACACAATTAAGCATTCTCAAATATGGAAGTTAGCAAGAGGAAAGTCTAGCAGCTAGGTTGAAAATTATATGGAAGTCTTCCTTGGGTTTTTTCAACCCAGGAAATTGTAAAAACCTTTTTCAGGAAGGTTCCCCTTTCTGTCATGGGCAGAAACAAATAACAGCACATCCCTCAGCATTCTGTAACACTTTATAGCTTCTAACAGTAACTGTCTTAGTTCCCCTTCAGAAATGTCAGGTGTTTCTAGCAAACAGGCAAAGACCAAAGACCTAGGACATGTACATGTTACCCAGAACCATCAGGAAATGTAATAAGAGAAGAATATCAGGGGGTCCATTGTCTGCTTCTTCATTTTACCTCCTTTATGAAAGTTCTCTGACATTCTATGACAGGCTACACATATAAACATAGAGCCTATTGCTCTTCTTCCAAATAGTGGACCATCTATGGCCAGACTAACGCTAGCTGAAAAGGCAATGGCTGCTGCTCTGGTCCAGGCCTCTCCAGCTTTCATGACAGCTGCTACCTTGGCCTATTGCAGCCTCCTGCCTTTCTTTTGCCCTCCTTAGGTACATCCTCCATGCTACAGCTGGACAGAACTTGCTAAAATGTGCAGATCCTCTTCTTTTCGTCAACACAATTGAGGGCTCCACGTCACTGCCTTACAACCCAAAGTCCTAATCTGGGTCTTGGCTTCAAGTTCCTTTCCGGGCTTCTCTCTTCCAGTCCCTTTCTCTCATCTTAAGGCCTAGCAACTGATGTAGCGATTGGTAGCTCTATGCTTAAATTGTGCTGTGTCCTGTCTGTGTCTTTGCTCTATGTCTTTGCTAACTCCAGTCCTTTCCCTAGTTTTTTCCTATGCATCCTTTACTACTCGAGGTTCACCTCCTTCAGGATGCCTTCCTGACCACTTCAGACTGGGCTAAACGTGTCTCTTCTCTGCTCACATGATACCCTTTGCAGATCTTGATTAAAACCATGCATTATAACAATCTTTTCACATATCTAACCAAGTCCTCAACTAGATTATACAGCTTTGAGAAGCCTCTAGTCTTTCAAGGGTCTATTGATACACAGTGCATGGCGTACAGCTCCCCCTGCCCCACAACAGACACACACAGGGCTGATGCATTGCACACCCCCTCACTGGTACCCCTGGAGTTGTTCAACTCAGGGCAGGGCCAGGCTGCATGTGGTCCTCAGTAGAGGTCCACACCTTTGAGCTCTAGCTCTCAGCCTTCAAAAACCACTGTGGAAAATGAAACCATCCCTGGCAATGAGAACACATCAAACCAGCATAGCCATGAAGACCAAGCACTGTTTGACTGAGGTGCTGGCCAACCTGTCAGTAGGGCCCTGAGGAATGAAGGACAGTGGGCAGCCACCTTACATGAAGGAAAGTGAAAAACAACTATGTACAATAGCCAAGACAAGGAAACATCCCAAATGCCCATCAACAGATGACTGGCTTAAGAAGATGTATATATACAATGGAATATTACTCAGCCATAAAAAAGAATGAAATAATACCATTTGCAGCAACATGGATAGACCTAGAGATTATCGTACTAAGTGAAGTAAGTCAGACAGAGAAAGACAAATATTATATGATATCACTTATATGTGAAATCTAAAAAATAATGCAAATGAATCTATATACAAAACAGAAACAGACTTGCAGACACAGAAAACAAACTTATGTTTACCAAAGGGGAAAGGGGAGAGGGATAAATTAGGAGCATGGGATTAACAAACTACTACACATAAAATAGAGAAGCAACAAGGATTTACTGTATAACACAGGGAACAATATTCGATATCTTGTAATAACCTATAATGGAAAATAATCTGAAAAAATATATATATATGTATAACTGAATCACTTTGCTGTACACCTGAAACTAGCACAATATTTAAATCAACTATACTTCAATATAAATAAGAAAATCCTGGAGCTTTGGAGACTTCCTGGGGGCTGGCAGAATCCTGTACTGGGAAAGGAGGCTCTGAGGAGGGGGTGAGGGCTCCAGGAATCAAGGTTTATCTGCTTCACAAGCCTTTCTGAACATCTTCAGGTATAAGAACTGCTCAGTTATTGTAGACCCAGGGAATCAACCCATCAACTGAAAGTGTGATTATGGGAAGGACTAGCATTTACTGAGTTCTTCCTAGGTACTAGGCGTCTTATTATTGGATCCGCACCATTGCACCATCAAGTAGGTATTATTATCCCCATTCCTAAGATGCAGAGGAATTCAGTAATCTTTGGATCATACAGATGGGAAATGGAGCAGAGGAAATGTACAGTCAAGAATTAGTCAGGGACTTCCCTGGTGGCACAGTGGTTAAGAATCCGCCTGCCAATGCAGGGGACATGGGTCCGAGCCCTGGTCCAGGAAGATCCCACATGCCATGGAACAACTAAGCCCGTGTGCCACAACTACTGACCCTGCGCTCTAGAGCCCTCAAGCCACAACTACGGAAGCCTGTGTGCCTAGAGCCCGTGCTGTGCAACAAGAGAAGCTACCGCGATGAGAAGACAGCGCAACATAAGGAAGAGTGGCCCCCTCTCGCCACAACTAGAGAAAGCCTGCGCACAGCAATGAAGACCCAGTGCAGCCATAAATAAATAAATAAATAAACATTAAAAAAAATAATTAGTCAGAAAGGCTGGGTCACAGTGATAATTTGTGGGGTCATCTAAGTATGTACCCTCTCTCATACTTCTCCGCACACAAACACTCATGGTCTTTCGTAAACTTCTGGAAAACTGGGTGTTCACAGTCTAAGGTCTCCTAAGGCCTTCAAGTTGGCTCTAGTAGTGGGTCTAGAACTTGTAGGTCCAGCTGTTTTCCCAGATGTTCAACAGATGTTCAACTAGCTCTCCCCAAATTTAACCTAAAGAGTGGAGGATTCTCATCAGTGCTGCCAGACTGTGGACAAAGTGAGGTTCCAATTCTCATACAGAGGAAAACTCCAATCCTTCGCTGAAATCAGGGGCCCAGGGAGAGGGCAGGTTCCCACAGGCATGCAGGTCACTTCCTGACACACAGTGTGACAAGCGAAGCAGCACTGAGTGGATGACAAGGAGAGGACGAGTTGGAGACCTAGCCCCGGGAGCTCAGTCAGATACCAGCAGTCCTGGAGTGGAGGGAAAGTCCAGACGCAAATCGACAACTTTGGCCAAGGGTCTTCCTTTGAGCTCAGAGCTGATTTTATTAATTCATCCAGGATGAGGATGGCATTCACACACAGTGCCTGAAAAATAGTGCTTACCCTCAGAGAATGTAAACATATGTTTATGAAGATAACCCTGGCAGTCATGGGAAAAGCGATTTACAAGAGGGCAAGACCTGAATCAGGAGGGTGATGGGCTACGAGGTCACTGCTGTTAATCAAAGAAGCCCAGGACCTCTTCACATGGAACAGAACTCCATCCCCAAGTATGTCAACACCCAGACTAAGATTACTTAGTCCCTTACTGTGCTTAAGAGCTGCAGTGGCATGCAAGGGTGGATGGAAATGGAAACAGGAGGAGAGGTGGGATTCCAAAGTCACCCACATTGGCTGGGTCATCAAATTTGGGGGAAAAGGATTAATAATTCTGCCTGTTGCTTTAATGTTTTGTTTATAAGATGCAACATATCTGAATGTGTAGCATGTCTGCTAGTGATTAGTGCCCCAGAGACAAGTAAGGGAGGGAAGAGGGACAGCGACCATCAAGCAGGAATAAGTACCGCAATTTGATAAATGGTTAGGGAAGGCCTCCCAGGGGTGATATCTGAGCAAAGATCTGAAGGAGATAAGGAGAGCATTCCAGAAAGAGGAAACCACAGATACAAAGTCGTGGGGAAAGAGTGTGCCCAGGGCGGGCTCTGAAGAGCAAGAAGATTTGGGAGGCCAGGTAGTATAGGAGGGAGATCAGGGAAGAGAGAGACGGAGACAGAGACAGAGTGGGCATCAGTGTTTGTGGTCTGGGGAGATTGAAGGCTGTTGACTGTTGGCCCATGGCAGAGAGTGAGCTGGAAAAGGGATCGGGGATGGGGGTTCTTGAGATTACGGAGAGGCTGGTAATGACAAGGTCAAGAAAATGTCCCCAGGAGGGCAGGACAGACGGCACGTTTCTCACAAAGGACCAAACAGGCTGTGTATTTTTCCTAATCAGTGAGAATAATCCATAAAGAGATCTGATTTTATTTCTAAAGTCTTCAGGAAGGGAGGGGAGAAGGGAGGGAGAGAAGGAGGGAGGTTGGTGGCAAAACACAGCACTCAAAACATGGAATTTATGAAAGTTGAGCTTGAGAAAAAGGAACCGAGAAACCCAACACCCTGTATGTAGTTCAGAGCTTCCCCGAATCCTTCGTCCGGACCTCTAATAAAGGGCAGCAATTTGTCTGCATTTTGCAGACCCGCTTGACGTGCTGGCAGCCTCCTCACACACTGCCGGTTTGTAGGGATTAGGGGGAAGGCGGCGGCAGGACTCCCGGGCAGCAAAACTGAGAAAAGCCACAGGCACGCTGGGGCCTGGCCTGGAGGGGGAGCAGCCTATTCTGTGCTGGCTCTGGGTTCCGAAAGAAATCAGCTCCACATCAGAAAATCTCACGCTTGGCCAAGTTCAGCACAGAGCCAGGCGTGGCGCGAGCACTCCAAAAATGTTTGGTGTTGTCCAGATGAAGGAGACCACCGCTGCTCTGGATCTTTCTTTTTGGCCCTTCAGATGAGGGCCAAACTCTGCCGAGACCCTGCTGGGGGAGGGACGTGTCCCAGTGAAAGGAGATTGTGGGGACAGTAGTTTGAAGTCCCAGATTTTATTCTCATTTCCCTCCAACCCACAAACCTATAGTGAACAACTATTCCGTACTAACCTCTGTGCAAAGAACTGAGGGTCTCATGTAATCCGTCCATATTACATATTTACTAAAGCGGATAAGAGAAAATAGAGGCCAAAGGAAGTTAAATTAAAATTTGTGCTCACCTGTGGTCTATATTGTTTCAGGTTTTTTTAAAAGTATATTTTGACTCTTCTGGTGAGAAGTTGTCAGAAGAGAAGATGAGAACTACCTCAATATTTCACACACAAAAATAAAAAATACCCATTAAGTTGACCACCAAACCACAAATGGAGAGTAATAAATAATACATAGCATTCGTCAGAATCAGTACAAATGTGGGTTAATTACTACAGTAATAAAGGAAGTGAGGTAATTTATTTTTTCTAAGAGTTAATGAAATAGATGTTTCACCTTCCAGGGCCATCTTGTACATCTTGGTGTTTTCTTTGTTCCAGAAATTGAATCCAAGTCTTGTAGGAAGACATTATGAAAAAAAATCATTAAAGCTTCTGTGCAGAATTTCAATTATTTTTACAATGAAGCACAAGGTAAATAGTATTGTTCTATATTTTAAACACAAGATCTGGCTATTTTCAGTAAATAAGCCATTATTTATTTTCCTTTAAATTATATATCAGCAATAAAAGTTCACAAAATAGTATATGTTATGGGAAGAAAAGTAACACTAGGTAGGTGAACTCACTCCTGGGGGATTAGTTTTTTCCTTAAAAGCTTTTGAATAACTTTTTGCATTATAAAACATGTGCTTGCCTTTTGTTGAAACATTGAAAAGTGCAGAAAGTATAAAAAAGAGAATAGAAATCACCTATAATCCCACATCTCATAATGATTAACATTCTGATGCTTTTATCTCATTTTTTCCGTGTAAAAAATAAGTTTGAGGGCTTCCCTGGTGGCGCAGTGGTTGAGAGTCTGCCTGCCGATGCAGGAGACGTGAGTTCGTGCCCCGGTCCCGGAAGATCCCACATGCCGCGGAGCGGCTGGGCCCGCGAGCCATGGCCGCTGAGCCTGTGCGTCCGGAGCCCGTGCTCCGCAACGGGAGAGGCCCGAACAGTGAGAGGCCCGTGTACCGCAAAAAAAAAAAAAAAAAAAAAAAAAAAGTTTGAAATCAGGATCCATATAGAATACAGTTTAATATTTTAAACTTTTGACTTTACATTGGGAGCACATAATTTATCTTACTATCTTTGGAATTTCACCATCATTTAATTAATCATTCTCATATTATGGAACATTTAGAGTTTTTCTTTTCTTTTCCTTTTTCTTTTCTATTATAAATTCTATGGAGAGTATCAACTTTATACACACAGCTTCCTCCCCATCTCTGTCCCTGTTTTGTTCTGGATGTGCTGTCGTGATTGCTGTTGTTGTTTTCCTACTCTGAGGGACATTTTTTTAACCATTCTATTGTCTCACATTATTGCTAACTTATGGATGAGCTACTAAATAATCTGTTTGGTATCCTGCCAGATTATGGAAACTTTAGATTCAGTACTAGGTTTATAAATTGGTTCTCCACCATTTTCTAAGCACTCACAATATCTATAAATATCATGTCTTTCCCTTTTCCTTACATAAATCTCTTATATTTGCCGTCTCAATCCATTAGCTAGCACTTCCCAAACATGATAAAATCATAGAGATGATGTACAGATTCTTGTGTTGCTTCAGATTTTAATGGGAAAAGCTACTGAAATTTCACCATTAAGTCTGATGGTGATCGTATCAGATGTAGCCCCTTTATCACACAAAGAGGGTATTCCTTCTCAGTCTCGTAATTTTCACAAATTATTTAATTTTGTCAACACCTAAACCAAATGGGGATCACCAGATTTTCTTTTGTGACTTAGTCACTGGATTCTTAGCTTATTATAGTAGCATTAGGGTTATTCTTTTACTATTAGCTTGTATGAAAATCTATCTGAAGTTTTATCTATTTATAGCTAAAAGCCCTCTTTATTCCATTGGACAAAATGCCAGGTGACAATATCTCCCTCCAATGTCTCAGATTTCACTAACATTCATTGAGAATCTATTAGTTCCAGGCAGTTTCTGAGCACTTTACATACATCTCTAAATGACCCTATGAGGTAGATATTATTGTTATTCCCATTTTACGATTGAGGAAATGTAGGCACAGAGACTTCAAACCTTTCCTTTGAGTTCACACAGACAGTGAGTGATAGAATGAGGACTTGGACCCCAGACAGCCTGACACCAATGTGTGCTCACAGCTGCCACGGCCATACCCCCTAGTTGGGATCACAGCTGTATCACCTGCCACCAGGTTGCCTTCGGCGGGTCACTTGACTTCTCCTAGAAACAGTTTTCTCATCTCTAAAGTAAGGATAATAGTAGGAGTACCTAGCAGCATTGATGTGAAGCTCTCTATGTCTGCCATGGAATAGACATTCAATGAAATAACAGTTAACATTTCTTATTATTGCTTTTATGTTCTTAACAAATATTGACTGAATGCCTACTCAGTGCCAGACATTATTCAGGGCATTTGGGAAATAACACTGCCCTCATGGAACTTCTGTCATTGTATATTCTAAAATTATTTGAGATTCCATTATTCTATAGGACACTCTACCACAGATCCCAATTTATTATCTGCACTTCTGAAACCTGAAATGTTCCCAAAACCCAAAGTTAAACTCATTTGGTGCTAAAACCGGACCTGAACTGCTATGAGGCTATTTGTAGACTTGACTTATTCCTGTAGGTGTGACGAGTCCTCAGTTTCACTGAAGAAATATCACAGATTGTGACTACAAAGAGCTCCCCCCAGGTCGCACTGGAGGTGGTAGTGGTATTCACTGGAGGAACCATACTGTGTTTCTAAAATTTAATAAATCCCCGAATCCAAAGCACCTGGTTCCAAGGGTAAAAAAAAAGTGTGGTCCTGTACAACCTGAGGTAATATTACATTATGCCAGAAAAGAATCACATTACATTCGAGGAGAATACAACAGTGTGATCAATTTCTTCTCTCAATTATAATGCAAATCCCGGGAAGTGAGGGGAGGGATCAATTAGGAGTTGGTTGGGATTAACATATACACACTACTATACATAAAATAGATAACCAACAAGGGCCTACTGTATAACACAGGGAACTAGTCTCGATACCTTGTAATAATCTATAATGGAAAAGAATCTGAAAAAGAATATACATATTTTTATATATATGCGTATAACTGAATCAGTTTGCTGTACACCGGAAACTAACACAACATTATAAATCAACTATATTTCAATAAAAATTTAAAAAATAAAATAATGACTTTCTCAGAAAAAAAAAAAAAAGAACGCAGGTCCCTTGAAGGCACTGACTTGTCTTGCCCATCACACTGTTTCCCACAGTAATTCACATGCTTCCAAGTCCCTGGTGGGTTCCTGATAATCATTCTGCTCAAATTAATTCAATCCAAGAGCATGTTCCTTGATCCAAGATATTTCAGTTCCCTGAAGGGCTCCTTCCCTTGGATAAAAATATCAACAGAGCCATCGTTTTCTAACCAACTGTGGGAAAAATGGGCAGGACAGACCATAGCAAGGGCTGCCCCTGACTTGTACATTTCTGTATACCTAGAGATGCTTTTCTGCCTCATATCAACATGTTTGGCCTTACATATCTGCAAAGTAGCTGTTTTATTAATAAAATGCTCAAAAGCTGTCGGCACATTTTAATAAATTTACTTCCACCATAAGGCTAACTCAAAATGTTCTGGCAAAGAACAGAACTATGGTGTTTGCTCAGTTGGTAAGGAGCTCTGTTTCTCTGAGGTTTCTGCTCAAGGATGGCCCCAAGATGTGATGGGATCCAGCGTTCTGCCTTGGCACACGGCATGAGACATTAAATCTTGTCTTACACTTCAACCACAAGGGCCTCTTATGTTTCTGGAGCTGTTTCATCTTGTCAATCGTTTTGAGTTGTATGTTAGATTAGGATTTGCTAGCACTGCAGGGGAGATTCCGAAACTGCCCCAAACAGGTTCTATAAGCCATGAATAGGAAGAACAATGACTTACATTACTTTCGCACATTATATTTTTCAAAGTACTTTCACATACATGATTTCTGAATTGCTTCCCACCAGCTGGCTTCCCCAGGTCAACCTTATGTGCCATTCCCACACGGCTATCTTCAGCACTGATGGAAAGAGGAATGATTTTGTAGGATTTTACAACAGGATGATCACAACAGATGTGGGGGGAGGACAGCTTTGATGTGTAGCCAACCTAATGCATCATCTTCGGATTTTTGTAGGTTAATTGTTATCTCTATCTGAATCTTACAGTGGCAAACGCCAGAAAAGTTATCCCATGGTTCTGGCACCTGAAAGACACACTCTTTTTTGATGTGGAGAAACTCACTGTTCCAAAGGCAACAATGGCTGTCTTTCAAAGCCAGGATAGTTTCACTGACAGAAAATAGCTTAGCACACTCCATCTGGCAGTGCCAGGTCATGCACAGATGAACACTGAATACGTGTGCTGTGATGATTGATAATGATGATGGGGCAAGCGAGGAAAGGTGCCTTGCACAGGGCAAGGTACTCAATAATCGCTGATTGATGAATGGTGACAGCTACTAAATGCCATCCTAAAAGATACCTACTCTTGAAAAGATATGTAGGTTAATTCAAGCTCCCAGATAAAATGTCTGGGATTGAATTGTGCAAGTCTTTCTTAACACAGGCATGCCTGGAGCAGTGGGAAGAAATGCGTAAGTAGTTGTTATAGGTTTCCCCTGCCAAAGGAATAGTGCTCACCCAAGAGAGAAGACTAAGTCCACATCTGCTACAAGGAATATAAATTAGTGCCTGGGCAAGAAGGCCACTAACTTTAGTCTATTTTGCTTATGTTTTGTAGTATGAGCTGGACCTGTGACATAATTTGCAGTGACCAATAGTAAATGAAACGGGGACCCCTTGCTCATAAGTTATTAAGAAGTTCAAACATGTTGGCAGCAGAGTATTAAACCAAGAATGCAGTGCTTCTACAGGGGGCCTTGTGTGAAGGCACAGACCGACACCGTGAAGCTGGTACTGAGCGTGAGTAACGGTTTGTACGTACTGTTACAGTTATCCTTCTTATTACCTGGAATCGGTAGGCTTTTGGAGTCCCAGATGGCTTGACAGGTGGACAGACCCAGTAACCTGAGTCGGGAATGATTAGGTCAAGTGTTATCTTGGCTCCACATGAAACACTTCCCTCAAATAAGAAACGGAAAATGAATAGGCCACCCGAGGGTTCCTAGAAGCTCCAGGCTAAGGGCTGACCTTGATAATCAAGGGAAAATGTGATTAGGAGTTAACTTCATGAGGTGGGATATAAAGTCATTCCCACCCTGTGAAAAGATGCTCAGTGAACAGAGGCTCAGAAGTTAGCACTCAGTGAAGAAGTGCTAACCCTTTGGGGCTCAAGTCTAATTATCCTGGAGGCAAGCACTAGGGCACCATAGGGCCTGCTAGCCTGGAGTTCTGTTATCAACTGGAAAGTCAGAAACCTGCCATTTAAAATTTTATTTTGGCTTGATTTCATTTCCTCTATAGGTTGGATAAATACAGGATGCCCAGCTAAATTTGCATTTCGGACAATCAGGAAATAATATCTTGTGTAAGCATTTCCCAAATATTGCATGGGACATAATTATAATTAACAAGTCATCTGTCATTTACCTGAAATTCAAATTTAACTGGGCATCTTGTGTTTCCTTACTAAATCTGGCAACCTTATTGATAGGTTCTTGATGGTTCTGCCTCCGTATTTTGTAAGGTTCTATAAGAAAATGTCAACTTCTCACAGCGAAGCTAGAATTTGAGGGAGATGACAGTATAATACAGGCAGAAGTGGCCCTGCAGACTGTAGTCAAGCTGCCTGAGTGGAAGGGAAGCTCAAATGAACTAAGCAGTGGAGACGCCTCTGTGCCCATCTTCACCTGCATGTGGTTCTCAACACTCCCTGCACCCTGGGATCACCTGGGGAGTATTAAAGACATTGACACCAAGGTTCTGTACCCCAGAAATCCTTATTTAATTGGTCTGGGAGGTAGCCAGGGCAGATGGAGTTTTAAAAGTTCCTCAGGTGAGAATTATTGCACTAAAACCCCAGTGGGTTACCGGATTTGGTTTATCAATGGAAGTCACTATTAAAACCACAAGTATATATATCCCCCAAATCCAAGGGTAAGAAATGGATTGGACATTCACTTTAATATCTACAGAAGTGATCATTTCTCTCTTTCATTTTTTCACGTAAAGCACTAAACGCAAAAGCTTCATATTAGGACCAGCCAGTACCTGGACCACATCCCCAGATAGTTGCGTTTACTTCATCTGGTGGGGGTCAGAAGTATTTTTAGAGGCCCTCCAGGGATCCTAACAAGGGGTCTCAAGCTTCAGTGTGTATCAGAACCCCTTGGGGAACGTTTTAAACATGAAGATTCCTCCTTGCCCCAAACCAACATCCCACGATGTGTAGGTACTTTAACAAGCTGATTCGTTGCATCTCGGGCGGGTGGTGGGCTCCTCAGTTGCAGGAATCCTCCTCCACCCAGCCTCGCCTTCACAGGACCCAAGAGAGGTGAGGGGTCTGCATGCACTCTATTGGGGGCTGGAACAGTCACTCATATCACTTTATGGTCCCAACAAGAAAAGCAAGGATTGGGGCCAATTCGCCTGCATCCTTCCATGAAGCCGGAGCCGTGGACAACAATGTGATATTTTTAACACATTGAAGAAGTGTCTCATCACATGACACAGCTGGGCCTTTTGCTGCTTCCACATCTCCCCCATCCTGATATGTGTCCCCAGGTCCCCCTCACCTCCATCTCTTACACATCTTACCCATCTTTCCAGAGCCGGCAGAAATGCCAGCTTCCCTGTGAATCCTTCTCTTGATCTCCATGAAGCAAGAAATTGTGTCTGTCTGTTCACTGTATCCCCAACATTCTTTAAACCTCTTGAATGGTATCTATCTTATTCTACCTTGCTCTATGTGCTTTGCAAACTTAAAATTCCCTGTGAGATTATAAACCTCTTGAAGCTATGCCTCATATCTCTGTGTCCCCTTTAAAATGCCCAGCATCACCACATGAACTGTGTACTGAATTAAATCATGATTGTTGATATAGCATTTCAAGCCTATAGCTAAGAATCCAGGAAACCCACTGCGTTTCAAGTTAAAGGGAGAGCAGCAGAGGTGACAAGAGAATACAGGAGGATCAGGTTCACTGAATTCATGTTCTCAAGATCAGCATGAAAGGAAAATGCTTACTCCTCTTTCTGTTTTTAAAACAATTATGTTTTCTGGACACAACCACAAATGTAACTTCTGAATATTTTGGAGTTGATTTGGATCTTACCATGAAGAATAATTTACAAATTTTGTTTTCTGAGACTATAAAAGACCTTCCTGTTTGAACTCAAATATTTTTCTTTCTTACAGATTTATCTTCCTTTAAGTCTGGAACCTACACCTACTCTCCCATTCACAGAGACCTGTGAGAATCTAAGTTTACTTCCATCCTGTGAGTGCCTGTGCTTACCACCCATTCTGTCACCTGGCCTAAGCCCCGAAGCCTCCTTTTTCCCCTTACAGTTGTTGAAAGCTCTCCAGGAATGTTTGCATGGAGACTGGAGACAGGAGAGCCTGATTGAATTCTGGCTGTGATACTTAATAGCTCTATGACCTCAGGTAACTCAATGCAGCCGCCCTGGGCCTCAGTTTCCACCTCTGAAAAATGGGGATAGTAGTAGCATCTACTATGAATAGTATCAACCACTAGCATCCTATCTAATAGGAGTATTATGAGGATTACAGTCGTTGGCATACACAGAACACTTAAATTACCTAGTACTTGATAGTTTACCTCTCTTAGCTCTGGGAGACTAGACACATTGTTCTTTCTTACTGACAGTGAGTACACACACACACACACACACACACACACACACTCAACCACAGGTAGACATGTATACAAAACAGCATATAAACATTAAAGAAAACATAAGGGGAAAAAAACTACCAAAACTCAAGGCAGAAGAAGTACTTCCCAGAACTACTGCTGCCAGAGCCCTTGTCTTATGGTGAGCCATAGCCACGCCCCGCCTCTTCAGGAGACCCTCCAACACTAGCAGAGCAGTGAGCTTCCTGATCAGACAGTGTCCTCATTTCTGGGGTCAAGAAGCAAGGCCTTGATGACCTAAATCCCTGTGCCTGTGCAGCCATGTGGCTGACAGGATCTTGGTGCTCCGGCCAGTTGTCAGGTCTGAGGTGGAAGAGTTGAGTTCAGGACATTGGTCCACCAGAGACCTCCTGGCCCCACGTAATATCAAATGGCAAAAGCTCTCCCAGAGATCTCCATCTCAATGCTAAGATGCAGCTCCACTCAAAGACCAGCAAGTTACAGTGCTGGATGCTCTATGCCAAACAACTAGCAAGACAGGAACACAACCCCACCCATTAGCAGAGAGGCTGCCTAAAATCATAATAACTTCACAGACACCCCAAAACACACCACCAGATGCGGTCCTGCCCACCAGAAAGACAAGATCCAGCGTCATCCACCAGAACACAGGCACCAGTCCCCTCCACCAGGAAGTCTACGCAACCCACTGAACCAACCTTACCTACTGGGGGCAGACACCAAAAACAACAGGAACTACGAACCTGCAGCCTGCGCAAAGGAGACCCCAAACACAGTAAGTTAAGCAAAATGAGAAGAAAAAGAAATACACAGCAGATGAAGAAGGTAAAAACCCACCAAACCAAACAAATGACGAGGAAATAGGCAGTCTACCTGAAAAAGAATTCAGAGTAATGATAGTAAAGATGATCCAAAATCTTGGAAATAGAATGGAGAAAATACAAGAAACGTTTAACAAGGACCTAGAAGAACTAAACATCAAACAAACTATGATAAACAACACAATAAATGAAATTAAAAATTCTCTAGAAGGAATCAATAGCAGAATAATTGAGGCAGAAGAATGGATAAGTGACCTGGAAGATAAGATAGTGGAAATAACTACTGCATAGCATAATAAAGAAAAAAGAATGAAAAGAATTGAGGACAGTCTCAGAGACCTCTGGGAAAACATTAAGTGCACCAACATTTGAATTATAGGAGTCCCAGAAGAAGAACAGAGAAAGAAAGGGACTGAGAAAATATTTGAAGAGATTATAGTTGAAAACTTCCCTAATATGGGAAAAGAAATAGTCAAACAAGTCCAGGCAGCACAGAGAGTCCCATACAGGATAAATCCAAGGAGAAACATGCCAACACATATTAATCAAACTATCAAAAGTTAAATACAAAGAAAAATATTAAAAGCAGCAAGGGAAAAGCAACAAAAAACATACAAGGGAATCCCCATAAGGTTAACAGTTCAGAGTTCAGCAGAAACTCTGCAAGGCAGAAGAAAGTGGCAGGACATATTTAAAGCGATGAAAGGGAAAAACCTACAACCAAGATTACTCTACCCAGCAAGGATCTCATTCAGATTCAATGGAGAAATCAAAAGCTTTTCAGACAAGCAAAAGCTAAGAGAATTCAGTACCACCAAATCAGCTTTAAAACAAATGCTAGAGATTCCCTGGTGGTGAAGTGGTTGAGAGTCCGCCTGCCGATGCAGGGGACATGGGTTCGTGCCCCAGTCCGGGAGGATCCCACATGCCATGGAGCAGCTGGACCCGTGAGCCATGGCCGCTGAGCCTGTGCGTCCGGAACCTGTACTCCGCAACAGGAGAGGCCACAACAGTGAGAGGCCCGCTAACCCCCCTCAAAAAAACAAAAAAATAAAACAAATGCTAAAGGAACTTCTCTAGGCAGGAAACACAAGAGAAGGAAAAGACCTACAATAACAACCCAAAACGATTAAGAAAATGGTAATAGAAACATACATATTGATAACTACCTTAAATGTAAATGGATTAAATGCTCCAACCAAAGGACACAGACTGGCTGAATGGATACAAAAACAAGACCCATATATATGCTGTCTACAAGAGACCCACTTCAGACCTAGGGACACATACAGACTGAAAGTGAGGGGATGCAAAAAGATATTCCATGCAAATGGAAATCAAAAGAAAGCTGGAGTAGCAATTCTCATAACAGACAAAATAGACTTTAAAATAAAGACTATTACAAGAGACAAAAAAGGACACTACATAATGGTCAAGGGATCAATCCAAGAAGAAGATATAACAATTGTAAATATTTATGCACCCAACATAGGACCGCCTCAATACATAAGGCAAATGCTAACAGCCATAAAAGGGGAAATCAACAGTAATAAAATAATAGTGGGGGACTTTAACACTCCACTTACACCAGTGGCTAGATCATCCAGACAGAAAACTAATAAGGAAACACAAGCTTTAAATGACACAACAGACCAGATAGATTTAATTGATATTTATAGGACATTCCATGTGAAAGTGTCACAATACACTCTTTTCTCAAGTGCACATGGAACATTCTCCAGGATACATCACTTCTTGGGTCACAAATAAAGCCTCAGTAAATTTAAGAAAATTAAAATCATATCAAGCATCTTTTCCAACCACAATGCTATGAGATTAGAAATGAATTACAGGAAAAAACTGTAAAAAGCACAAAGACATGGAGACTAAACAATACACTACTAAATAACCAAGAGATCAATGAAGAAACCAAAGAGGAAATCAAAAAATGTCTAGAAACAAATGACAATGAAAACACGACGACCCAAAACCTATGGGATGCAGCAAAAGCAGTTCTAAGAGGGAAGTTTATAGCAATACAATCCTACCTCAAGAAACAAGAAACATCTCAAATAAACAACCTAACCTTACACCTAAAGCAATTAGAGAAAGAAGGACAAAAAGACCCCAAGTTACCAGAAGGAAAGAAATCATAAAGATCAGATCAGAAATAAATGAAAAAGAAATGAAGGAAACGATAGCAAAGATCAATAAAACTAACAGCTGGTTCTTTGACAAGATAAACAAAATTGATAAACCATTAGCCAGACTCATCAAGAAAAAAAAGGGAGCGGACTCAAATCAACAGAATTAGAAATGAAAAGGGAGAAGTAACAACTGACACTGCAGAAATACAAAGGATCATGAGAGATTACTACAAGCAACTCTATGCCAATAAAATGGACAATCTGGAAGAAACAGACAAATTCTTAGAAAAGCACAACCTTCCGAGACTGAACCAGGAAGAAATAGAAAATATAAACAGCCCAATCGCAAGCACTGAAATTGAAACTGTGATTAAAAATCTTCCAACAAACAAAAGCCCAGGACCACATGGCTTCACAGGCGAATTCTATCAAACATCTAGAGAAGAGCTAACACCTATCCTTCTCAAGCTCTTCCAAAATATAGCAGAAGGAGGAACACTCCCAAAATCGTTCTATGAGGCCACCATCAACCTGATACCAAAACCAGACAAAGATGTCACAAAAAAAGGAACCTACATGCCAATATCACTGATAAACACAGACACAAAAATCCTCAACAAAATACTAGCAAACAGAATCCAACAGCACATTAAAAGGATCATACACCATGATCAAGTGGGGTTTATTCCAGGAATGCAAGGATTCTTCAATATTCGCAAATCAATCAATGTGATATACCATATTAACAAATTGAAGGAGAAAAATCATATGATCATCTCAATAGATGCAGAACAAGCTTTTGACAAAATTCAACACCCATTTATGATAAAAACGCTGCAGAAAGTAGGCATAGAGTGAACTTACCTCAACATAATAAAGGCCATATATGACAAACCCACAGCCAACATCATCTTCAATGGTGAAAAACTGAAACCATTTCCACTAAGATCAGGAACAAGACAAGGTTGCCCACTCTCACCACTATTATTCAACATAGTTTTGGAAGTTTTAGCCACGGCAATCAGAGAAGAAAAAGAAATAAAAGGAATCCAAATCAGAAAAGAAGAAGTAAAACTCAATGTTTGCAGATGCCATAATACTATACATAGAGAATCCTAAAGATGCTACCAGAAAACTACTAGAGCTAATCAATGAATTTCGTAAGGTAGCAGGATACAAAATTAATGCACAGAAATCTCTTGCATTCCTATACATTAATGATGAAAAATCTGAAAGAGAAATTAAGGAAACATTCCCATTTACCACTGCAACAAAAAGAATAAAATACCTAGGAATAAACCTACCTAAAGAGACAAAAAACCTGTATGCACAAAACGATAAGACACGAATGAAAGAAATTAAAGATGATACAAACAGATGGAGACATATACCATGTTCTTGGATTGGAAGAATCAACATTGTGAAAATGACTATACTACCCAAAGCAATCTACCGATTCAGTGCAATCCCTATCAAACTACCAATGGCATTTTTCACAGAACTAGAACAAAAAAATTCACAATTTGTATGGAAACACAAAAGACCGCGAATAGTCAAAGCAATCTTGAGAAAGAAAACGAGCTGGAGGAATTAGGCTCCCTGACTTCAGACTATACTACAAGGCTATAGTAATCAAGGCAGTATGGTACTGGCATAAAAACAGAAATATAGATCAATGGAACAGGATAGAAAGCCCAGAGATAAACCCACGCACATATGGTTACCTTATCTTTGATAAAGGAAGCAAGAATATACAATGGAGAAAATACTGCCTCTTCATTAAGTGGTGCTGGGAAAACTGGACAGCTACACGTAAAAGAATGAAATTAGAACACTCCCTAACACCATACACAAAAATAAACTCAAAATGGATTAAAGACCTAAATGTGAGGCCAGACACTATAAAATTCTTAGAGGAAAACATAGGCAGAACACTCTATGACATAAATCACAGCAAGATCCTTTTTGACCCACCTCCTAGAGAAATGGAAATAAAAACTAAAATAAACAAATGGGACCTAATGAAACTTAAAAGATTTTGCACAGCAAATGAAACCATGAACAAGATGAAAAGACAACCTTCAGAATGGGAGAAAATATTTGCAAACGAAGCAACTGACAAAGGATTAATCTCCAAAATATACAAAGAGCTCATGGAGCTCAATATCAAAAAGACAAACAATTCAATTAAAAAATGGGTGGAAGACCTAAATAGACATTTCACCAATGAAGACATACAGATGGCCAAGCGGCACATGAAAAGATGCTCAACATCACTAATTATTAGAGAAATGCAAATCAAAGCTACAATGAGGTATCACCTCACACCAGTCAGAATGGCTGTTGTCAAAAAATCAAGAAACAATAAATGCTGGAGAGGGTGTGGAGAAAAGGGAACCCTCCTGCACTGTTGGTGGGAATGTAAATTGATACAACCACTATGGAGGACAGTATGGTGGTTCCTTAAAAAACTAAAACTAGAACTACCATACGACTCAGCAATCCCACTACTGGCCATATACCCTGAGAAACCATAATTCAAAAAGAGTCATGTACCACAACGTTCATTGCAACACCATTTACAATAACCAGGCCATGGAAGCAACCTAAGTGTCTATCGACAGATGAATGGATAAAGAAGATGTGGTACATATATACAATGGAATATTACTCAGCCATAAAAAGAAATAATTGAGTTATTTGTAGTGAGGTGGATCGACATACAGACTACCATACAGAGTGATGTAAGTCAGAAAGAGAAAAATGAATACCATATGCTAACTCATATATATGGAATCTAAAAAAAATAGATTCTGAGGAACCTAGGGGCAGAACAGGAATAAAGACACAGAGGTAGAGAATGGACTTGAGGACACGGGGAGAGGGAAGGGTAAGCTGGGACGCAGTGAGAGAGTGGCATGGACATATATACACTACCAAATGTAAAATATATAGCTAGTGGGAAGCAGGCGCATAGCACAGGGAGATCAGCTCGGTGCTTTGTGTCCCCCCCCTAGAGGGGTGGGATAGGGAGGGTGGGAGGGAGACGCAAGAGGAAGGAGATATGGGGATATATGTATATGTATAGCCGATTCACTTTGTTATAAAGTAGAAACTAACACACCATTGTAAAGCAATTATACTCCAATAAGGATGTTAAAAAAAAGAAAAGATTAAAAAAAAAGACTCATTGCTAACAATAGTGTAAGAAGTGAGCATCCTGTACACCTTTGGTGTGACTACAAATTAGCCAATATTTCCAGAAAGTAAATATTATGAGGATCTTAAAAATATTAAAACGTCATGATTTGGAAACATTATGTCTGGAAATCAATCTGAAAGGGGAAAAAACCCCAAAGACATGGTTTAGGCACAATGAAGCCCATGAAAGTGTTATTTTTAATAAAGAAATTGGAAATTATTTAAATGCCCAATACTAGGAAATGATTAATACATTATGGTTGACCCACAGGATGAAATATTATGAATCCATGAAAAGTGTTATTTATGAGAAATATTAATTTCAAGAAGAAATCTTTATAATACACTGTTCAGTATATATAATAGGAAATTTAAAAATATTTACATACGCTTGACCTTTGAACAACATGCAGTTGAGCTGCGTGAGTCCACTTATACTCGAAGTTTTTACGATAGTAAATACTACAGCACTACACATTCGCGGTTGGCTGAATCCGGGGATGTGGAATCATGAATATGGAAGGCTGACTACATGGAAGGTAATTTTCATTGGCACAGAGGGTCAGTGCCCCTGATCCCCACATTGTTCAAAGGTCAGCTGTACAGCATTATTTCAATACTGTAACAATTATATAGAGAGAAAACTACTGAGGAAAAAAGTAAAATATTTCTGGATGGCAGGGTTCTACTTTAACTTCTTTCTTTGTAATTTATAAATTTAAAAAAAAACACAGTACCGTGGGCTTCCCTGGTAGCACAGTGGTTAAGAATCCGCCTGCCAATGCAGGGGACATGGGTTCGAGGCCTGGTCCAGGAAGATCCCACATGCCCCAAAGCAACTAAGCCCGTGCGCCACAACCAGTGAGCCCGTGTGCCACAACTACTGAAGCCCGCGCGCCTAGAGCCCATGCTCTGCCACAAGAGAAACCACCGCAATGGGAAGCCTGTGCACCACAACGAAGTGCAGCCCTCGCTCACTGCAACTAGAGAAAGCCCACGTGCAGCAATGAAGACCCAACACAGCTAATAAATAAATAAATAAAGTAAATTTTCCAAAAAATAAATAAAAACACAGTACCAGTATAATTTTAAAAATCACTTGGGAAAGGACATAACATAGAATATGGACACCAGAATTAGTTCATTCATTGTATAGAAATTTCAAAACATTTTATGTGATGTTGAGAAAAGCTTTAGAGATTAAACTGCTCCTACCTGAAGTGGGGTAAAGCATGTTTGCGCAATAACCTACCTTATTTATCACATGATCTTTCTCTCTCATAGGCTAAGAACAGTTCAAAGAAAGATGAAAACAAAACAACACACATACACACTCCAACACACACACACACCCTCAGGCCACTCAATAAAGCATGAGAGGGAGAAAAGGGAGTAATAAGGAGCGTAGCTTGTTCCAGCTTCTAAGAGCTACTTATTTGCGGATCGTCTCCATCACCTTTCTAACCAACATTGCCAAAGTGGAAACATTCATGAAGACTCATAAACCCTGCCTGGTTTAGATGAGATGAGGTGGTGGAGAGCCTTCCAGGTGTAGGACACTACACAGACACGAAGGTCACCAGAACTGGCAGGGGCTCTCTCTCAGGAAGGCTTGATCCAAGAGAGTGTGACCCCAGGAGGGGGCTGGGAAAGGTGGGAAAAACAGACAACCGTGGGGTCTGAATGAAAAAACATCTCCTAACCCGCTCCTACTGCCAGAGCCACTGAGTGTTTCCATATTCAGCATAGCTTACATGAATCTCATAATGCCTTAAATCCAACTGCAAGCAGGCTTGGTGAGGAGTGTCTACAGTTGGGGTGGTGGAGGGATCGAAACCACTCCTATTCTGGAGTAGCCCAGAGCAGCTCTGCCCCGAGATGTTTTTGATGGCATATTCCCAAGAATGACTAGTGTTCTCATGCACTGATAGATGAGAAACAATACACCTTCAAATTCAGTGAGGGGGAAAAAAATCCTTGCTATCTCTTGTGGAAAGGTAATGGCCATCCAAGAGTTCCCAGTACAAAAGAAAAACATGGAGCTTAGTGAAGAGGATTAAACTGCCTCATCCATCAGAGGCAAAAACAGAGTCAAAAATCCATGAACAGTCCCAGAAGGCGTGGGATGGACCCCACCATCCACCTTGGAACGTCAGAGAGGAGCGAGTGTGGGTCTTTGAGACGTGCCCCCATCACAGCCTCCTCTCACACTTGATCTGGATCCTGACAGCTACCCAGTCCAGTGAGGCCAACAAGAAGATGATTTAACAAATCAGATCCCAAGAAGAATAAGAGAGCAAAATTATGTTAATTGTTCAATTTGGAAGAAGCAAAGCCGTCCTAAACTATTGAGGAGCATGGTGTACGGTAGAAATGGCATCCAGGAGCCCGTGGAGTAAACTTGCCCTCAGATGTGCTTTGTTTGACTATTACATTGTTCAGAAAAATCTATACATGATCTGCCAATGTTTTAAAATCAGGAAATTTCATGCAAAAATACTGATTCCTGGCTTCTCTTTTAAAAAAAAATGAAATGGACAACGCTGCAGAATGATCTATATTCTGTCAGCAGAAATGAAGAAGTGACACCCTGTAGACAGGGCATGCAATGTGGCCAGGAGCCCACTGCACTGATTTATGTATTTGCCGGGACCCTATAATGGGCAATGAGGCCACACTCCCTGAATCACAGGTGATACAAGTAAATGTAACAACATCTCACCCTACTGCAGCTTGTAGAAGACACTGTCATTTTCTTCCTCCCCTTTCTTTGAACTTTACTAGGCAAAAACAAAAGTCAACAATAAAAAAATTTCATTTTTTTTAAAGAAACAAAAATATATTGAGTGAGAGATTAAAGAGGGATAATTCTCCTTTCATTGTTGGGGTTACTAATGAGTCCATTTGAGTCCTCTTTGGAATGGATAAGAGAATTCATCTGTTTGGAGGGGAGGATGGAAGGTGAGAAATTTGTCTTATTCTCTAGAAAGTCTTCTGCAGCCTGAATGTCTCTAACGACAAGCAGAATTAGGGAGAAGAAGCAGATCTATGGAAATGCAAAATTTCCCTGTCATGAGAATAAATCCTAAAAGATAAAGTTTTAGCTTCAACATAGACTGAAGTTATAGCTTTTTGACAAATGATGTTCTGGGTTGTCATGACAACTGGGCCTGTTAGAGGTGTACATAGAGAGGCCTGCCCATAAATCAGAACACTTTAGGAAGGGGTTAAAACAAACATTTCTAGACTATTCCCAAAATGTAGTGCCAAAAATGTAATTACAGACATTTGTATCAGTCTGCCATAAAGCATGACAGCTCCAATTTTACAAAATGTTAATTTAAAAAATCTATTAAACCCATGTCCCTCTGAGAGAAATTAATATCACACCTAAGGTTGGGAGTCAGTGCAACTCAGAGGCTGTGAAAATTGGGATGGCAGAGTCAGAAAGAGAGGCTTAGACGCAGACTAATCCATAAGCATTTTAGTGAAGAGTCTGGGGTAGATTCTGACCCTCCAGAGAAGAAATGCTCAGGGCAGATGACAGTGCTCAGAGCTTTCTACAAGCTTGAGAGAACTCAAAAAAGGAAAGATTTGGAGATGTCATTAGAAAGGAAAAGCTGATAGACGGAGGTTAGCTCACCTGGAAATATAGGGATGAAGCACCGAAGAATCATTCAATCCAGGAGGACACAGACAACAAGCAATAAAGCATTAGCAACTTCCACTGAGGTCAGGAAAAATGAGAGTTAGCTTAAAATCAGACACTAGAAAAATGCTTCTTAACTTAAAGGTCAGGAGATTCCACTCCAAGGGTCACAAATTGGCAGCCGGAGGCCAAATTGAGTGCAGAGAGAAGTTCTTTCTGGCCTGCACAGTGTTCTTTTAAAAATGTACAGTGTTTGCCAACATTTAAAAATCAGGAGATTTGACATAACATTCTGGCTTCTTTTCTTTAAAAAGCAGATTATCTGGCAGCAACAGGCCTGGATTCCTGTGTGGCTGGTGAGAGGAGATGGGTTCAGAGAGCATAAACTCCATGAGGACAGGGCTTCGCCTTGTCCAGTCCTGTGGCCTGAGCACCAACAACAGTGCAGGGCATGTAGTAGATGTAGAAGGTACACAACTATGTTTGAATGGATAAGAGCAGCAGCTGCCCTCTTTATATAAGACATGTACTCTCCGGGTGATTCCCCACCCACACTGTTACCTGCCTGGCCCCTAAAGGCATCTGAGTTGTCCACTTTGCACTGTAAGATTTTGTTTAGTTGGGACACTCCATGTTGCCTCATGACATGAATTCCCCATGGAACCCACTCTCATGGCCTCATGTGCAGGCCACTGAAGCAAAATGACAATGCAAATAATATTCTTTAAGGACTTAAATCATCCAAAAACAAGCTTCCCTTAGAGAGTTGGCATCAACGTTCATCCTGCAGGCAGAAAGCAGGCCTAAGAGACTTGCCAGAACCTCTTCCAGTGCTTGGAACAGAGCAAGCATCACTGATAGGCTTCAGATCTGAGCATTCCCTTATTCATTCAACAAACACTGAACCATTTCTAAGTGCTAGTGGCCATGTGATATGTCTCTTTCCCCTTGATAGGCAGAGATTTAAATTTTTATTAAATGAATGAATGAGTAGTGGGAACCACTACAGACAAGAAATACGTTGTGAATCTGTTATGTGCCAGGTATATACATACTAAACCTCGACCTGTGTGTTAGAAATTATTGTCCCTATTTTGTAGAAAAGGAAGCTGAGACTTGGGTCCACAGCATGGGCAGAACAGGGATTTGAGCTTAGATCTGCTTGGCAGCCCCACTGTGTGCAATCCATTATGCTACCAACCTCTGAGCTAAACTCTGTTCTCAAGGGGAGTGGGTTCAATAGTGGCCTCCAAAAAGATATTTTCAATTCTAATCCCTAGAACCCGGGAAGGTGATCTTATGTGGAAAAAAGTCTTTGCAGATGTAATTAAGGAGCTCAAGATGCCATCATCCTGGATTGAGGGTGGGCTCGAAATCCAGTGACCATTATCCTTTAAGAGGAAGAGAAGACAGAGACGCAGGGAGAAGACGGCGATGTAAAGACAGAGGCAGAGACTGGAGGGATGTGTCTACAAGCCAAGGAGCTCCCGGAAGTATCAGCAGCCACCAGAAGCTGGCAAAGAGGCATGGGACCAACTTTCTGTCGGATCTGCTAGGACGAACCAACCCTGCCAACACCTCAGCTTCAGACTTCTGGCCTCCACAATGATGACAGAATACTGTTGTTGGAAGCCACCGAGCGTGTGGTCATTTGTTACAGCAGCCCTAGGAAACTAATACATTAAAATATTCCTGGTCCACGGAACGGAGAAGCTCCCCAGAAAACTGTGTCTGTACTGTTCACGGTGAGGATTAGGCTGCATTCCAGATCCTAAAAATTTACTGATCTTCTTTACTTCAGAATCTCCCTATTTCTGAACAAGCCTTTCAGCCTGAGGCCTTACACAGCTGTATCCAAAAACCAGCTCGAATCTCAACAAAAGTGAACTCAACTGAGAATTACATATACTTCCTTTGCTTCTTTGCAAGTACAGTGAGTACCTCTGTCAAGAATCTCATGTGGTCCATGGCTTTGGAGAAATGCAATATGAAGCAGCAAGAGAGGACCCAGGCTCTCCTCACCAGAGGATCAAATATGGAGCAATGCTACTACGGGAGGATAGGAAAGAAGGTGTGAATTCTGTGTGAGCCATTCTGGGGAAGCTTCTGGGAGAAAGGCGAGGATTGAGCTGGGTCTTGAAAAAGGACAAAAGTAAGGATAATCATCGTGACAATGCTATTATCTACTGAGCACCTACAACATGTCACATGCTGTCTTACTGACCTGCCATAAGTTTCCCATGTAATTATCCAAGTTACCCCACAAGCTCAACCTCTGCCCCCATCATTTTCTTGAGGGGAAATCTGAGCCTGAGAAGGGCGTGCCAAGTTCAAGGTCACCCAGTCAGGAAGTGGCAGGACTCTGACAGCTGAAGGTGCAGGTGGTGAGAGGAGGAGGGTCAAACCAGGTGGCATGAGTGCCTTGGGAAAGAGGAATAGAGGTGATAGATGGGGATGACGTGGCTACAAAGACAGGCTGGACAGAAAATGCCCTTTTGAGGAGCTTGGACATGATCCGCTTAGCTGTGTCAGTTGCCAGAGGTGTATGAGTACAGGCCCAACCAACGCAAGTCTGTCTTGGGAGGAAAATTTCGGACTTGGGGATAGAAGCAAGGGGACAAGAACACCCGTTTGCTCCTCTCAAATATGAAGGGCCTGAGGGAAGGCAGGGGGGATGGGAGTGGGAAACACAGGGCAGGTGTGAAAGATTGGGGAGCAAGACCTGACTTGACTTCAGGACGGCCTTCAAGAGGTGAGGGCGAGGAAGCCGTCCTGGCTCACCCGGAGGTTTGGAGGGAGGAGTGAGCCGTTAACCACAGCAGAGGACACAGGGCAAGGGCTGCAGGGGCCAACATGGTGAATTCAGTTAAAAAAAAAAAAATCTGGGGCTTCCCTGGTGGCGCAGTGGTTGAGAGTCCGCCTGCCGATTCAGGGGACACGGGTTCGTGCCCCGGTCCGGGAGGATCCCACATGCCGCGGAGCGGCAGGGCCCGTGAGCCATGGCCGCTGAGCCTGCGCGTCCGGAGCCTGTGCTCCGCAACGGGAGAGGCCACAACAGTGAGAGGCCCGCGTACCGCAAAAACAAAAAAAAATCTGATTTTTTTGCCTCTGGGTCCCTCACACTCCAGAGGTGTCTGGTTAGCAGATGGTGCTGTAGCTTCTACCTTTTTGCCTGCCTCCAATGGATTCCCTGCAAGGCGAACTGGTTGGAGTTTAGAGGGTATATCTTTAAATTAAACACATGAAGAATTTTCAGCTCTCCAAAGGAAATAGGACACTCTAGGTTTGAATCAGGCAGGATGCGTCTTGTAAGCCCAGAGCTCAGCACTGGAGTACAGAGCACCCCAAACACTGTCCGCATCTCAGATATGAACCACCAAACTCAGTGAGGGAAACTTGGAGCTGGGAGCTCTAAGCTTCCGGCTCGCAGGAGCCCTCTCAGTTCTGACTAGGAAGTTGCTGGTTTACAGCACCTTCCTAGTTTCTATCGACCTTCCCCCCGCCTTCTCCAAAGAGCCACGCTGTCCTCCCTCCAGGCAACCCAAGAGGATGAGACCAGCTAGGAGTCTGGAGTCAACACACCAAGTAGTCAGGATCTAAGATAATCCAAACTCTGCACCCGGATCTCTTTCTGGAAAAAGTGTCAATAAGCAGGGGACTGGACTGGTGTCAGAAGATCGAGGTTCAAATTCTGACTTGACCTGTGATTCTTATTACCTATGGGCTTGGCAAGGTCACAGCTCTCGGTGGTGGGATGTGCTGGGGCCCCTGGGGCCCCTGCTCTTGTGCGCCCAGCCCGGGCAGCAGCCAGCGCCTGCATCTCTTTGCTGGAGGACTGCCCTTGAGCTACTGGAGCCCACTGTTGCCTGTTGGGACCCTCAGCCAACGATCTGTGGGTACACGAATACGAAAACCCAAGTACCAAATCTCTGGGGGGCAACTTACACTCAGGGTTTCCCCCTCCACCGGGCTTTGTCTGAAACCATTCTCCTGTGAGGCCCCTGCCCTGTCCTGCCTTCCCCACTCCTCCCCCAGGCATCCCTGGGACACCCCCTTTACCCGTCACTCCCAAGGGCATCCTCAGGGCAGAGTCAGCCTCCAGGAAGCTCGACCAAAAGACCAGTGTCTGCTCTAGGCCATTATGGAGGAACGCGCCCTAAAGGCAGCACGCTGAACATCCAGTACAAGGGTCACAAGAGGCAAAATCTGGCAAAAAGACGTGGTTTGTTTGGCTCGCGGAGACTGGAAAAAATGGGGAGGGCCTTGCCAACACTTAAAAACTGGGAGATTTCACACAAAAGCCCAGATCTCCCCTTGCCTTGAAAAATCAGAAGATCTGGCTACCCTGAGCCTGCATTGCTGCACAGCGACATTGGCTGGGGCGGAGGGCAGCTGTGCCCATGCACGGGGCCAATCCCTGCTGGCCCACCTACTCATTCCCATGACCCTTCTGGTCTCCGGAGTCAGTGGAGTTGCCAACCTATGGTGTAGCCCCATAGAAAGCACTCAGTAAAGTCTGCTGAATCCGAATAAGGATTTTTCTTGAAAATGATTCAACTCCAGGCTGCCGGAGAGCAGGGGTGAAGAATTGTGTAAGAGGACGCCTCTGTCTTTTCCTCTCCAGCTCTTTCCTCATGCCTGGCAAGGTACTGATGTACACTTCCATAAACACTCTTCCGAAAGAAGCTGAATCGATGAGGAGAGCTGCCACAACAGAACATTTGTTTGACAGGGAACACAAATTGAAATGAAATCGAATCACTGGTGGTTTGGGGAGATAGACGAGAAAAACAAAAGCAGGTCTTAGTTTCAGATGTTGCTTCATGTTGCCATAAATAAAAGGATGGTTGCATTTTAAACTTTTCAAAAATTTCAAAATGTTGACTTGCCCAGTCTGTGTACTTCTTTAAAAAAAAAAAAAAAAAAAAAAAACTGATTATAGCTGAAGCACTTTAAACCAGTGTAACTGGTAGGAGGTCATTTAAGGAAGTAACGGTTCCCTTGAATACTGGAACCCAATGGTCCAAGCAGGAGTGTCAAAGGGCACTGTCAGATGGGCAGTATGATTTACAGAGAGGGGGGGAGCAGAAATTATCCAGTACATTGCTTAAGTGGAGGTCAGATAATACTGGTCCTATTGTATGAGAGCACTCTGTGGACCCTCAACTTCAGGGAGCATGATTGATCAAGCCACACCCTGAAATCCATCTGTGCTCTGAAATCCACCCCCTCGTTTGCAGAGTCCGTGCCCCCATGGGCTGCTCCAGCACCAATGACTGAGTGTGGTCAGAAATTCTAAGGCAGACGCATCCCAGGAGACCAGGGACACCTCTGATGGCCCACTCTGGCTCACAGACTCCCAGAAGCCCCAAATCACCCAGATCTACCCCTAATAGCTCTGCCCGCACTTCCTCAGATTGAATGGCAGTCTGGGATGCTTGACCCAGCCTTTCTTCTCTCCCCCCGTCCCCCGTGGCCATGCTTGCACTGCACTCTGATGCTCCGCTGTCTTCTCCAGTTCCTTCTCCATTTTCTCATGCAAGAGTTTCTCCTGATTAAAAATCCTTGCAGCTTTAATCCCCTCTTGGCGCCCGCTTCTCTAAGGACACATTCTGCATTTGAAAATTCCTCCTGCCTGTATTCCGAAAAATCTGTCAGCTCTACCTAATAATAAGAGGCTCCCGAGTTCTGTGAGGTAACAGGAATCCAAAGAAGGAAGTACTTACAAAATGAGCTTAAGATGAGTGGGCTTCAAGGAACTGGGTATGGAGTCAAGAGGAAAAGAAAAAGGAGGAGGAGACAGCTTCTCAGTAGTTCCTCCGTTTTGACACTTTTCTACTGAGAAAATGGGCAGGGAGATCCCCAAAAGATGAGTTCACACCTCTGGGAAAAACTTCCTGAGACTTTCCAGATTACCTGTCTTGCTCTAGAGTCCCAGCTGTTAAATTGCCATTTGGGGACGAGATGTACAGTCCTTTAGAAAATTGCTGTCCACACCCCAGACCTCAACCTTTCCGACTGTCGTTTTGTGGAAAGGCAGAAAAAGGGAAGTTCACTGCCTGTGTGAAAATGCAAAATGTGCCTTACAACCAAGAAAAGAAAGAACACAGTAAGACACACACACACACACACACACACACACACACACACACACACACACACACACACACACTTCTGATGCTAAGAGGGTTAATGTTAAAAGGAAGGCTTCAGGCTGGTTACTTCATAATTCACAGCAAAACAGAAAAGGGAGACAAAATCAGCAGCATCGTTTATAAGCCCTGGAAAATGGAAGTCTCCAAGCTGTCATAAATAAGGATGGAAGCATTTGCCAAGTCAGAAATTTTGCCAAGTTTGAAATCCACTCAATCCTTCTATCTTGGAGCTCAGAATGGAACACCAACCTTTTGGGATTTGTAATAACTTTTTCTCAACAAAACTTTTTGCTATTTATAAGGGAGTAAAAACAAAAAGCAAAAAATACAATATGGAAAGTCTTTCTTTAAAGGAGCATTAACGCCAAGTGAGCATTAATGGGGAGGGGATAATGGTAAAAATGGTATATGTACTGGGATTAACTTCCCATTTATTCAAACAAGGCTTAACATATGCAATATTCCTATTCCACAAGTGTATGTGTATATATGTGTATGTGTGTGTATGTGTGTGTGTGTGTGAATTGAGTCTTTCCTTGATGGTGTCTCTCTCTTGCTTTCTCTCTCTCTCTCTCTCTCTCTCTCATTCAGACACACACACCATCCCACTTCAATGAACATATTCCACCCAACCAATTGTAAATTTAAAGTTTAATTGTGAAAATTAAAGAAAGGATAAAGCATATTTGTGTGTGCTTGTGTTGGGTGGAAAGGGAACCAGAGGAAAAGTAGAGGGGAAAAATAATAAAAGGAAAAGAGAAAATAGGTACCAAGGTACCAAGGCCTGGGATAGCTTTCACCAGTTTACACTGGGTCAAAAAGAATTAGAGCCACCAAGGTAAAGCGCAGAGGTCTGATGACTATCTCGGAGCAGGCAGCCGAGGCTCCCACAAGAGACAAAAAAAGCACTGTCCTTAGAGAGTCAGGGCCAAAAGCATGGATTTCCTAGGCAGAGAGAGATCTTATTTGTGTGACCTTGCACAAGTTACTTAACTTTCCAAGCCTTTTTTTCCTCGTGTGTAAAGTATGCATGATAACAGTGTCAACATTACAGACACTGTAACTGTATAACCGTAGCCCAGGAGGTCAAAGATGGTGTCTGTTTTGATAACTGTGGTAATCCCCCCAATGCCTGGCTCATGTCTGACCTATAATTAACAATTAATACTTACTGAATTTTGAATAGACTTGATCTAAGATAAAACAAGATCATGTATTAAAGAATTTAGTATACTTATGTCTCAGTTGGAGTCGTGTCAAGGAAAAAGAATTCATGGGATGATGTAGAGACATACGGGCAGGTTAAAGGGACACACGAGAGGCAGTGAGGCATGGAGACGGACCATAGTGGGAAGCTTTTCCCACCTCTAGGGTTGAAGGGACACAGGAGCCCATCGGCATTCAACTCAACAGTATTTAGAGCAGGAGGGCCATGGAGAGGTAGCTGGCCTCCCTCAAATCCAGGTGCCTGGGTAAATGCAGAGAGAAAACTTTGTCCAGGGAGTAATCTCTGAAAAGCCTGAAGCACCCTAATAGACTGTCTTAGTTCATGTTAAAAAGCTAGAACTCCCCCAAAAGGCCAAACAGTGCTGGCGCCTCTATACTTCCCACCCGGCTCAAGGGTCTTTAGTGAAATTGCATGAACTTATCTGAAGCTGAATGCCAATTCTTAAAGCAATCTAATCTACAGTTTCATTTAGCGATTCAGCATGACTAATTACTGTATGATGAGAATTAGTAGAAAGGGATGGAAGGGTGGCAAACCAACACAAAAGAGGCTTTGCCTTTCCTCTTTGAGAATACAACAAAATTTTTAAAAGAAGAGAGAGAGAGAGAACTGTCTGTTCATTAGTTTATGGCTGAGCAGAAATTTTAATTCAGTAAACACAGGCACCGGGGTCTCGCGGTATGTGAGATGTGACTCGACCAAATGACTGGAAAATTAGCATGCGCCCTTGGCAGTCTCTCTCAGTCACTGGCTGCAGACAAGACATTAGGGGACAGGAGCGACGATGTGACCACACTGCTCAGATGCTGGCCTGTCTCGTCGTGTTTCCGAGGCAAGGAGCCGCTCAGGCATCTCCCAACACCTTGTTCCAAAGTGCAGATCCTCTCCAAGGAGGTGGCAGGATGTGTCCTCAAGCGAAGCTTCCCACCACGTCCCAGACCCACACCCTCCCCAAGGTGGTTTCCCTGCCATCACATACACTCACTGAAGAGCAGTGATTGCTGCTTTTGAATGAGAAGTACTCCAGCTCAAGACAGAAGAGAAAATTCGCTTTACAACCATGAAAACCAACAAATCCTTCTTCAGGTACAACGGACAAAGCAAACATGCTCTGGGTTTTCATTAGCTAATTAGCAACAAACACATACTGGATGCAACTTCTCTGTTTCACAAGGTAAAATTTAGAAAGCACGTGCCAAGTTCACTATGGTGCCACATACTGGCGAGTCAAGATTGGCAAGGGCTTTGTGAGAGGCACGAATTACTGGGGGTAATGGGGAGGTGTTTACTGGGATAGAAGAGCCTCTCCAGTGACTTCAATTAGCCTTACAATCCTGCATCTTTTTTTAATATAAATTTATGTATTAATTTATTTATTTTTGGCTGTGTTGGGTCTTCCTTGCTGTGCGTGGGCTTTCTCTAGTTGCAGCGAACGAGGGCTACTCTTCGTGGCAGTGCGCGGGCTTCTCATTGCAGTGGCTTCTCTTGTTGCGGAGCACGGGCTCTAGGCGCGCAGGCTTCAGTAGTTGTGGTGGGCGGTCTCAGTAGTTGTGGCTCAAGGGCTCTAGAGCGCAGGCTCAGCAGTTGTGGCGCATGGGCTTAGTTGCTCCACGGCCTGTGGGATCTTCCCAGACCAGGGCTCGAACCCGTGTCCCCTGCATTGGCAGGCGGATTCTTAACCATTGTGCCACCAGGGAAGCCCCAATCCTGCATCTTGACAACAATAATCTCTGCTCAACTGCTAGTGCTGGTAGGAGTGACCACTGGGCATTTGCATCGTCCTGAGGGTGCCATAGCCACCTCTCTGGCCTCACCCCAGTCCTGGCCCTGCTCAAGGGTCCCCCCCATGCCTGCTAGGTGTTTCAAGCACCGGCTCTCAGAGCCAGCCTACCTGAATTCAAATCCTGGTGTTACCACTTGTTAGCTAGGTAACCTGGGGCAAGCCCCTCAGTCATTCGGTTCCTCAGTTTCCTAACCTTTCAAATAGGAGCAATATTAGCTTCTGCCTCATAGGGTTGTTGGGAGAACCGTGAAGCACTTAAAACAGGGCTTGGCACACAGTTGGAAATCAACACCTATTAACTATGGCTACCTTTTAGATCCTATGGTAAAATATTGCTTTAAAATGTGCTAGAAAAGGTGGTAACAACAGTAAAAGTACCTTAAATTAAGTGCTGGTAAAAACTTCAGTGCCATTTACTTAAAATGATTTAACAAGAAAGAAGCCCAAATTACCAAATGTTTCCTAAATAAATGAAATTTTATTATTTCAAACGTGACCAATCACGTGTTACCTGCTAGAGCTATCACGAAAAACTACCTCAGGAAGCAGAAAAGTTATTTGTAACCCACTGCCTGTAAATACTTGTTTCTAAGGGAACTTGAAGCAAGTCTTTCCTTTCAAACAATCTCTCAGCCAATTTGTCTGTTATTTTTATTCTTAGGCAAAGATTTTCAAATGGATAATTCAAAAGTCAGTTAATGGAGACCCCCATCCAAATGATTAAAAATTCTGAATTAATGAAATGAGAACAAAAGAGGAAGACCATATTTGGGATATGACCTTCAATGCTTTTCTTCCAGAATCCTCCAACTACACAGCATCATTCGAACTCACTGAATAATCATAATATAGGCCCGAACAGACCATGTCCTCCTATTTTATCAAAACCAAATCTGGTTATGATCAATGTGCAAGAATCACCTGGAGGGAATCTAGGAACAGAATTAGAATATCTCCTGAGAACGTTCCAAAGTGGTCTTCACTGCTTGGATCACATCCAGAATGACCCAGGGAGGGAAGTTCCCCTTCACTTAGACTCCGTTATTTGTACCCACGCAATCGCCGTATGACCAATACAGGCAAATGAGTCTGTGATTCCAGGGCATTTACGGAGGCACACCCAAGCGCAGTGCAAACCCATGTCCTTCCAAGTATTTTTATTAGTGATACCAAGTGCCCCCCCACGTGCACCACCTCATTCAACTCTCATAGGAGCCCAGTGCGGAGGCACTACTACTGTCATCCTCATCTGGGGAATGGAGTCATGAAATAGCTTTCCCAAGGTCATTCAGTTTGTGAGCAAAGCTGGGATCCAACGCCTACCACCTCAAATTACCATACAACTTTCCAATGGCCAAAAAAACCTGTTCTCAGCTCAGCAAATTTAAAAGGGCCTTTAGAGAAAGCACAAGCCACCAGCACTAACCAGGCTCTTTGAAGAGAGTCAGCATACTCGGCTCAGTAGAACATCAGGTCACGTTCTTCTAATCCCTAAGTCTTCGATTTGGAGCAAAAGCCTTTGCAAGGTTACGAGAAGGTGAAAGCAGTCTCAAATGAATCAGAGCTGGGAACCTTGCATTTAGCTCCTATCCGAAAAGGGGAAGACGAGGAAGAGACAGGGTGGCCAGGCAGGAAATGGAGACCAAAGGAGTGTGAAGTACGGGCACCAGGTTAACAGTCAAGGTTCAAGATGGTACCTTATCTCCGTGCCCACGTGTCTTCCTCTCTCTCCCCCTCCCATGAAGCACAGGTCATCATGTCCATTTGACCACAAAGTTACTTAGGATGGAGGGGCAGAGCACCAAGTATACCTCCTTCAGGAAGCCGAGTCATTCCAAGTTTTGAAAATACCTAAGAATTTCTCACTGGATATAAGTTTTATTTTTTTAATTCCCTTAAACTTTTCTGTTGCTTTTCAGGATTGCCTTTTAGCCAATGAAAATAGATCTGATGCAGGAATCAGTAAACCATAAATGTATTACTCACATTGATGAAAATCTTAAAAGTCGTATTTTTTAGAAGAGATTTATTTCAGAATCTACAGTGGATTTGGGACTCCCCCAAACTCCCAGTGACATTTCTCACACTTTCTTCTAACACCTTTAGTCTTGGACACCACCAACGACACACGGGGTGATGGTATGTACTTGAAGAAGGGGGGAAACATACAAGTCCCTACAGAGAATGCAAGACACATGGAGATAAATTATAAAATTTTATTGGTTTGTTAAAAAAAAATGAATGAATTCAGCAAGTACATTTATGGTCTATCCACATTGTTAAAACAGCACTTTAAAAATAAAATAAAAATGATTATCCATTATTTACAGGAAACATGAAAAAAATGACTTTAAGACCTGGAACATTATGGGGAAGAAAACAGGGCATGAGAATGGTTCACAAGCTGCCTATATGGATTACAGCAAATGGATCTGAACACGACATGAGGATTTGTCGTTCTCTGGAGTCTCTTGCTATTTTTTTCCTTTTTGTCTTTTCAGCTTCACTGAGGTATAATCAACAAAGAAAACTGTAAGATATTGAAAGTGTACAGTGTGATGATTTGACATATGTATACACTGTGAATAGAATCTCTTGCTATTTTATATTTGTTTACAGAAGCTCCATTCATAAATAGACTGTCTTAAAATAAAGGTGGTGAAAATCTCTGTTCTTTTCTTTGCCTTTCACACACTTATTTTTCTGTGAAAACTAAGACTCCTGACATAGCCAATGTCAACCCATCTTGGGTGTTCACTAATGACCAGCCCAAGGCTCCAAGCCACATTAGCCTGAATTAAACTCAGGGTGATTTCTCTGTCAGAATCAGATGGCTGGAAGGTCCCTTTGTTCCTGAAGACCAAAACAAGGAAATGGGCTAACTTGAGATGAAAACTGCCTTCTGTAACAACCGTTTTCATGTCACTTTCTGGATTGGGAACTCTGTTAACTTAACTCAGCCTGGCAGCACCCTGCAGAAAATTACATCCTTGCCCTGTCCAGCAGGGTCCTTAACCTTCCCAGGTGCCCTTGAATAAACCTGACATGGTTTGCAGGTGCTGTAGGTGTGTGAACACAACAGAACACACTTAATAGAACGGCTACCTCTGTCCTAGTTTCCTGGGAGTCCAGTCTGCTGAGTGGCAGAACCCCAAGGGGTCCACCGACCTTGACCACACAGGAATGGCACAGCACACGTGGCTGCATGTAGCAACCCTGTGAAGACCCTGGATTTTATGGAATCTGTCTGTTACCTAGAGTCTGGACAAAAGAAGATGAAATGAGCTTCTATTGTAGTGGGAGGAAATTAGATGAAAACAAAGGGAGGAGTTCTAGACAGAAAACAATAGAGCAGGTGAAAGCGGAAATCAGCCACTCTCGGGTGGAGGGAGAGAAGAGTTAGTATCAGTCCCGGTTACTGCTTTGATTCCATTTTGCAATGGAAAAAAAAAAAAAAAAATTGGTGTGTGCAAAGCAACCAATAAAGCAAATAAAAATAAACTCTCAGTTTGTCATGGAGTCAATTTGGAGTGTTAGAGAGAGAGAAAAGAGCCAAGGTTTTTAAGACAATCAAGAAAAAAATAAAGAGGAGAGGAAAAGCAGGAGCGCCTCCATCATGCCGGCCCTCACTCCTGGCAGTGACCTGAATTCCTGCCTGTACTCCTTGAGCTGTTTACTCCTACAGCTGCTGAATCCTGATGGCCTCTGCTCTGTCTGAGGGGGAGCTGCGAGCCTCAACCACTCTGGGTGTGATTCAGGATTACCTGAAGGACTTGGAGCTAAAAGCAAAGCTCTGGGTTCTGCATTGCGGGCTTGGAGCTGGGATTGTTCACGTCTCATCTCTGCTCCTTACTCTTGGAAAGAAGACTCCGTGGGCCAAAATGAAACCAGTCCCTGCTGGAGACCAGGAGGGAAAATCCTTGAATCCGACTGTCTCTAAAGTATGTGGGGATTCACTTCGCCTGTTGAGAGATGGACCTCCTTTGGCCTCAGACTGATGTATCACATGATGACAGTGGGAGTTTCTTCATCTTTCTCAGTTGGCTCGGAGGGTCTCAGTGGGACCCGATTCAAGATACAGGACCTGAAGCACGCCTCTTGAAGATGACACACCTGTTTTTCTTTTACCAATGGCCCTATCGGTATGTTAAGGACATCCATGAAATGGGGCCATGTGCTTTCCCATCTGAACCTGGCTGCCCCTGAGAGGGCCAAGCGACATGAACACCGGTGAGAAGAAAGTCGTGTCAGACAAAACAGGAAGTAGGACTCACTAGGTGCTTCTGGCCACGTGGAAGTGGGGCCCACTGGGGGATTGGGGGAAAGCATTGCTACAAGAGAGTTCCAGGCAGGGTGAGAGAGCCAAGGTCCCAGCTAGCGAAGCTATAAGACAGCCCCAAATTAAGTGACATGCTGCAGATCCCTGGGTTGCTAAACTCAAGGGTACTAAAGTGCTCGACGGCGGTGCCAGGAAGTGTGTCAGCGAAGGTAAGATAGTGGGATACGTTAAGAGAACAATGATCTTGCTTTAAGACCAAAGTAACAAACTGGCAGCCCACAGACATGTTTTGTTGGCCTACATAATGTTTTAAAAATAACTGAGCCAACTTTTTAAAAATAGGGACATTTCAGATAAAATGTCCAGGTTTCAAGTTTCTCTTAAAGAGTCAGAAGGTTTGGAAATTTGGGCCTATCCTTGGGAGGCACGAGTTGGCTGGGTCTAGGTGACAGCTGCCCCACTGGAGCGGAGGGTGTTCACTTATCCGGCTCACGTTGTTCATTTAGGGTACCTGCCTCGAACTGAAATGCCACAGCCTTGTTGGAGGGTGACAGACTTGATTTCAGCAAAACTGCCGCCTTTCCTTCTGTAATGCTGAAAAAATGCACAATACGTGCCTTTAGGAAGCTCGAAAAAGATTCCTTATAGGGGACATCAAAAGCAAAGGATGACAGAGGTGGTCTGGAGTATAGAAATGAGAAGCTGGGTTGCTGATTGAGGTCTTCAGGGATTAAAAAAAAATGAAAAGAACACAAGACCATACGAAACCATTTTCCAATAGCCTGATGGTTTCATCGTTCCCTAGGAGATGTCAACTGCTTGTTGATAGATTCAATTGCCTTATCTGTCCACTTTTCTCCATTTTAAAACAAAAATCTACCCTGCAATTCTTTTAGCTGCTGAGGGCAAATATTCTTTTTTTTTTTTTTTTTTTTTTAGGGTCTGGGATACTTCTAAAATAGTCCTTAAACTGTTCACTGCCTTTTTATAGCTCCACGGAATAACATAAAAGCTTTAAAAAACATTGTACCAAATGGCCGATATTTAAGAACCCTTGCCGTCCTGACAGCCTCTGCTTGGCTCTCAGTTTGAATTTCATTTTTCTTTCGGGGGCAGGATTTCTACAATTAGCTGGCCTTTTTGTAAATCAACACTTTGGGGAAAGATCAAAATCTAAGTAGTGACAGGAACAGTCATTCAACAGTGAGCAAGAAAATGAGAATTCAGAGAATATTGAGACCTCACCATACGCAGGGTCAGCTGCCCTCACACTCAAATATCTTTTTGGAAAGACAACTTCTGAGAACAGCAGCCTGTTTATGCTTTGGAGAAACCGCCCTTCTTTCAGGAGTGGGTATAGAATAGCCAAGTCAAATGCTGTAATCCATAGGACTCCGTGAAATGTCTGCATCAAGCAATAACATACTTAGTGGCTAATGTAAAAGATAGAGTATAAAATATTCATCACGCATAACCTTTTTATATCAAGCGGTGCCTAAATGGATCCTGGTTTATTGAGATTAATGCCTTGGTTACACAGGATTCAAAACAATGTTTCCAAACATGTTGGACTAGTTAAAAAAACTATAAAACCTTAAAGCTGAACTGCAAAACTTTAGTAACCATCTCCCCTCCAAAAAAGGCTTTTTGAAAACGTCAGTAAGTTTCCAGTTCAGCTGTGGCATCTATATGCAGACGCTCACAGTCAGAGCCAATTGTGTTTTCAAACAAAATGCTCCAGGCCTGGCTCTGAAGTTCCCCTAACAAGAAAGGTGTGAAGCGGGGCAGGGGCAGCCAAACCTCACTTCAGGACAGGGATCCTGCCTGCTGCACACTAAGCAAAGCGTACAAAGGCCACCGTGAAGGCCAAGTGCGTGAGACAGTTGTCCACATAAGACTAAGGCAGAGATGCAGGATTCTGTAGCTCTAAGGCTGCCCTTGCAGCATTGAAGCTGGACATTATAAAGCACATATTCATTAGCGACCTGCCACCTCTGTGCTGCTGGGGTCAGGAAGAACCGTCCAGCCCAGGAAAACCCAGCAGAGTGTAGTACGTTGTAGGGGGACTAGGCTTCTTAGAATATAGTCTCCTGCTCACAGCAGGCCAGCCATTCTGCTCACAGGCCTTTTCAGAGTAGAAAAGCTGCACTTCTGTCATGGGAACAGCATGAGATGCTGCGGCCTTCTTACTCGGCAAACTTCTAAAAAGCAGGTGGATCACAGAGGTCAAATAAAAGGACATATGCACCATATGCATATATTTCACTCTTTTTCTGGAACTGACTATGACTAACTGAAATCCACAGCCCCTGACCAAATAGCTTTTTCTTTTCTTTTTTTTTTTTTTTTTGCCTGGTGATAAACTTTAAGGAAATCGTTACTGTTGACTGCGTGGCTCCGGCTGGCTCTGGACCTTCATGACCAGTGAAGGAAAGAACCTCTCAGGGATACCCCCAAGTCCCCACAGCGATGGTGGATATGCCCTTAACTCTTTTAGTCACTGCATTCTAGGTGGGAAAGTGAAACTTTTTGAATTCAGTACTGATTAAACAACAGCAGAAAACAATGCTAAAATTCATGTTAAATAGAGATTAGACTGTTTAGTGTGTACTTACACCTGTCCCTAAATTTAGATTTTTTTAAACTTTACAGTTCACCTTTAATAAACAGAAACATTGAAAATCAATACATTTCCAGTATGGTCAAACAGCACACCTTTCCAAAGAGAAGCACAATCCAATGGCATTTCACTTCCATTTTGTATTTGAACGATTGTGAGAACAAAAGAGAAGCATTAATTTAAGATGTTATCTTGACTTTCTTAGCTGCCTGTGAGCTGTCTCTGCATTGGTGTCCCCCATTCACAGCTCACAGCACCTGCAGGCTTCGTGCAGTATCTCCTGCAAACACCACCCACATCTACCAGAAAACCCCAGATCAGTGGCACTTCCCGGGAGAAGCCAATGCCAGCCCCAAGAGTCCAGCTTACAAGGCAGCATCAACCAACAAGCACCACAGCCCCCTTCTCTGTCTTTTCCTTTATTTCAGCTACCCATCCAGTGGGATCTTATGAAACAAAACAAAACCTAAAAGAAACACAAAATAAAACATAAGTCATGCTCAAAAGAAAAATCAATGGAAATTAACATGCAAGTACAGTCACTATTAAAAGAACATAATAAATAAAAATCAAAATTAAGACACAACATGGAATATGCTTGAAAACATAAATACAATATAATTACAAAACAGAAATCAGGAGAAAATGGGAGTCTCGTTACCGAGCAACTTAGTTTTAAACTTAAGACCGATTTTACGTGGCACATGAAACACGGGAAAGAAATGCAAAGGATTTCTGCACACGGTTCCACCCACAACTGTATCAGATGTTAACATCTTAATTTAAGGAGGAGAAATCTGTGCACAACGTAAGATGACTCCTGAATAATTTTTATATATAGGGAAAAAAATAAAATTCAACAACAAATATCTACCCAAATTCTCATTTTCTTTTCCCGTCTATAAAACCAAGTTATTTCTAAAATAACTGATTAATTACTCAGCCATATCAGAGAACTGGCTGGCTTTAACCAGTACAATATTGAGCCCACATGAAGATTTAGATTCTTTTTCAGAAATCCTACTATTAAATAATTAACCGCCTATATTTAAGTACCATACCATACCTATGGCACATATATATAATCTATTACATAGCATATGGTATACAACATGAAGTATATTGTATGTATATACGTTACTTACACAATAGAAGACATATAGTGTCTAGTACATATAATATATAAAACATATATAATACTTAACATCAATTCATTCTACAAACATTTACTGAGAACTGACCAAATAGTAGACACTGTAATGCATGGTGCAAAAATAAAGAAAATGGATTCCTTGACTTCAAATACTTCACTGGCCACAGATGGAGAAAGATGAGGGAATAACTTACACAACAGGTAAAAGCTAATCTACTTTCTGTGGGGCTGTCTTCTAAGCTCTTTGCCAAATCAGCCCTTTTAACGTCACTATAACCCTAGGAGATAGGTTCTATTATTGCACTCTCTTTACTGGTGAGAAAACTGAGGCCCAGAGAGTGAAGCAGCTTGCTCAAGGTTAGACAGCTAGTGTGTGATGGAGCCCAGGTTCTGACCCAGGCGCTCGGATGCTATAGCTACCCTGCCATGACCTTATGTGGAGGGACAAACTCTCTGTGAGCTTGCCTATGAAAACCCAGAAGGAACAGGGAAGGGTCTATCACATAGAATTCTGTGGGTAATGTGCATGAATCTTCATCTGATTCCTAAGTGACAAAATAGATGACATCATAGTAGAAACCCCCAAGATATTTCCAAGACGTTTTAAAGTTCAGCTTTGGAAGATGCTTCTAAACCCTACCCTCCAGACTCTCGATCTTCCTCAACCTGGTGTTTGGTCTGCCAAGTGCTGGTGTCATCTGCCTCCAGAGCTGTCATTATCATCACTAATCTGTATCTTCATTTACTACAACACTAAAAGAGTCCACGGAGCTTAATTTCCATGGCATTTCTCTCTCCCGCCCCTCCAAGTCTCAGGAAAATAACTGGGGACAGAGGCCAAACATCGTTTATGGATTTAATCTCCCACAAAGCACTGAGAATTTAGGAAGTACACAGTGGGCACATAGCTCGAGCATACCAAATGAACTAACCAAACACCTGAGCTATCCTTTCAGGTTTTAAGAGGGTGGATCTCAAATTCCTTCCCACTGAAACAAGTAGATTAATTTGAGGATGCCAAGTTTGCCAAAACAGGAAACACTTGGTGATACAAATAGAAGACATCACCCCCAAACGAAATGATTTGTTGATTCAATATACCAGTTTCTCTGCACATGCAATTCTGAAGGGTTTATTTGATGAAAATAACAGAACAGATTAAACTGCTAATGAAAATCTTATTTCCACTGGGGTTATGGTACAGGAACTTGAAAAGTGTACTGATGTCAGAGTGTTTAATCGGAGCCAGGCCGCTCTTCCTTTGCTTCTATTTGCCACTTTCTTCTGTCATGAACTTCCCCAACCTCCACTACAGGCTCTTTAATTATTCCAGTTGGGAGACACAATTTGCTTGGCTAAATGCAAGCTCTCTCGGACTGCCATCCACTCAGGCTGCAACAGCATCTTCCCCATCTAGGCTGATGTCGTGTCGCTCTTTAACCTTCTTCTGCTTTGCCTTTGTACCCTTCTCAGAGACACACATCTCAGCTCCACACACCCATGCAAGAAAAGCAAGTGAAGCCACCCTAAAAACACACTCGATGACTTTCTTGAGGAAAAGCCAACTTGTTACAATGATAAGCAACATGCAGTGTCTCTGTTCAAAGCATCACTTATGCCACCCCTCACCTCAAGGAAGGCACGTCAGCCTCCTCTCCATACCCTTGATTTTCACATACTGTTGATACACTTAAGATACGCCACCATCTCATGAAAAATTAGTTTGATTTAAAGACTTGACTATTTATAAGGAAATGCATCCAATGCTTCATGTTTCCAAGGGGTTGACAGTAAAATTCAATTAGGGCCCCAATTTACCTACCGGGACCTTATGACTTACGCCCTCTCATGTTATAAGAAACTCACAAAAGGGGCCACAAACTGATATAAAACAATAGATAATTATTTTCTCCTAGTGAGGGGGAAAGTTTTTAGACCACAACAAATGGCTGAACATCTTGTGGGTTTAGCAGCCAAATGAGCTGTCTAGCTTCTGAGCCTGAAATATAGATATTTTGACAATGTGACATTATGAAGCATTTGCAGAATTCCGATGGTGTACGGTAGTTATCGTGACAACAGCTCCTTTATCAACTCTAGAGAAACTCTGCCACCACTGCTTACGCTTAGTTGAGCTAAATAAGAACAAGGATAAAGCAGGTGCTGAATGAGAAATGTGATGTAAAGTTGAAAGCAGAGAAGAAAAACCCGGATGTGTCTCTGCTATTTGCTGATTCCGGATCTGCTCATTGACCTCTCCAAAGGGAAGGACTGGGGGGGCTGAAGGTCAGTGAAGCACTGTGCTTTCTTTGCCATTGGCTTCCGGCTCATTTAGATTTCTTTACATTCAAACGTGCACACATTTTCCTCCTATTACTCAGAAGCAATCAGCCATAAAATGGCAAGGATCTGCAGTACATTTAAATTAACAGCAATTTATCTGGAGCAAAAAGGAAAACTGCTGAGTCGAAAGGATGCGAAGGGAGCGGAAGAAAGATGCAGCTGCAATCTAAAAAAGCAAATCTTATCACATTTGTCTTTGGAGAAGTAGAAAACGGCCAGCTTGGTGTCTGCAGGGCACGGTGCCACTTTGGAGACAGGATGGCGGCTAGGGTGCCAGGATAGCAGCTCACCTTCATTGGAAAGCAAAGCAAAGCAAATGTCCCCAGAGCCTTCTGGAAAATGTTTACCAGGTAAAAATCAGAGAATATACTCCTGTGTTCTCATAGTATTAGGTACCTAGGAAATGGTGGGGGCAAAAGGTTTCCTTCACAATGTTAGACTTGAGCCAGGTGCAATTCCATTTTATTTCAGCACCTGGGCTTAAACTCCGATTGTCCTAACTTGACATCTGTGGAACATTTAATATCTGTTGGTTGTTGCATCAACTAGCCCTTGCTGTCATGCTTTTTCAATTTTATTTTATAGGTGACTCAGCCCGAATGGCTGTTGTGATATGTCCAAGGTCGCCCAGGAACACAGTGAGAGCTGATATCTAAACCTCTGGATGGTCAGTCCATCTTTTAAAATGGTATCACCCACACCTGTGGCGGAAATTTCCCAATAGGTAAGTTTAGGTCCTGGTACTTTCTTCTCTGCACTCATTCCAAAAGTTGCTTGACCATTCTTCAAACACCCCTTTGGCTTCCTAAGGATGTTCCTTTTGTCTACACACCATCACGTCTCCTAAGATCTCCTTCCACCAAGCAAGCCTTCACCATTCTTGAGGATCCATTGTAAAAGCCGTCTCCTATGAGAATTTAGTTCACCCCCTCTTAACTTCTCTGGCATTCTCTTCCATTCATTCACATGTTCTTCTTTTGTACTTTTGCTAAACTCATATTTCTTTTCTGTTTACTTTCCTGCATCCCAGACTTTAAGCACAGGAGGGCAGCGAGAGCACGTCTCCACATCTTCTATGCCCTATGCTGCCTCGCATGCTACCAAGGACAGAATGCATTTTAAGTTTTAGCATAGTAATATCTAAACTCTGAGTTTTATTGGAGAACTTTGATGGACTTGATAACAGAACCAAAATGGAAGAGAGGAGAGGAGACAATACAATGTCGGGTCCACTGCTTCTCATTGGTAACTGGGTTAATCAAATCACTTCAAACTTCCACATCACACATTTGGTCAGAAGTGTACTGAAGCTTGCAGAGTTAGACACAAGAACACCCAGTGAGTTCCTCCTGAAGCATTTTAAGCTCCTGGGGAAAAAGGGCTAGACTTAGTTCATTCTAATTCTCACGATGATCAAAATTATGGGGTGTGGGAATGGAAAAAAGGAAGCTGTTGTCCATTTGTTAGCTGGAGGCAAAAAACTAAAGCAAATGGCTGAGGGTAATCAGCATAGCTTTTAAAGCTCTGGTTTGACTTTGCAAAATGAAGTTTAGTTATGAGCTGAAAATTAAAGCAGGAAACACAAAGTTCTTGGCAAAGCTCGAATATGTAAGGAAAGCAAAAGCCACTGCACAATTACAATTCAATGATTCTAAGGAGGATGTGATCTGATCAGCAGGGCCTTATGAAAAGTGGCCTGGTGAAAAGTGTCCAAGGCCACAAGCACTACCATGTCAGGGACTTCACATAGGATGGGGAGTTTATCCAAAGACCCAGGCCATTGCCGTTATCTGGGGAATCACCTAAAAGTGCTGTAGGAAGAATAGGGAAAAAAAAGATAGAGCTTGTGGTTTCAGGGGCATTAAAATACTCAGAAGGCTTTCACTACAACCACAGTGAGAAACCCGAAACAATCTATTGTTCTCCTGTGGGGTGTGTCTTGCTTTCTGGCTTATGACAATAAACATATATTGCAAAATCTATAGGGTAGCTCTTTGTAAGGTGAAATGATATCTTCTCAAAGACACTGCTTCATGATTCTCAGACCAGACACTCACCAATGACTCAAACATTCAGTGCATAAGCATGGCATTATCAATTTCATTATAGAAGACCATGTACTTGCTGCTGTCACAAATATAAATTTGTGTCTAGATTTGTTTTTGCCAAAATACTCCAGACAGTGATTCTTCTTAGTACCTGAAGCCAGAGTACTACAGTCTAGTGTCCAAACAGGAAACAAATGACATAAAACCTATTGCTCAATTAACCTATAACTATAGAAACCAGCAAGAACCTCAAACACACACAAAGGAAGTTGCTCAGCTCTGCTCAGTTGTGGGTGAAACCACTGCCCACAGACCAAAATGGATCTGGAAATAAATTTCTAGAAAAGTAAATAATGCATAACAGAAGCAAGAGAAAAGAAGTGGACATGGGTCAGCCAGAACCTGTCTGATGGTGATGATGGTGGTGGTAATGATGATGTAGGTGGTGATAATGATGGTGGTGATGAGGGAGGTGGTGATAATGATGGTGGTAATGATGATGGAGGTGGTGGTGGTGGTGGTGATGATGGTAGTGATGATGATAATGGAGGTGGTGATGATGGTGGTGATGGTGGTGGTGATGATGATGGTGATGATGATGGTGATAATGATGATGGAGGTGGTGATAGTGATGGTGGTAATGATGATGGAGGTGGTGACAAAGATGGTGGTAATGGTGATGGAGGTGGTGATAATGATGGTGGTAATGATGATGGAGGTGGCGATAAAGATGGTGGTAATGATGATGGAGGTGGTGGTGGTGATGATGATAATGGAGGTGGTGATGGTGGTGGTGATGATGATGACAGTGGTAATGATGATGAGGGTGGTGATGAAGATAGTGACAATAATGAAGATGAAAGTAGGAGATGGAAGAAGGAAGAGCAGGAGGAGGAGGAGGAGGACTTAAGGAAAAGCACTGCTATTGATACACTTGGGAGCATGTAAAGAGGGTAACCCCAGTTATTGGAAAGTGAACATGGAGATAATAAGGTCTCAGAGCAGTACCACAAATCCATGTCCAAGTTTAAGCTGATCCTTCAAAGAAGAGAGTAGGTAAAAATAAAATTTGTCCCGGAGCACCGCTTTTTCATTAGGCACTCCAAGCCACGCTTCAGAAACAGAGTTTGAAGATTATTAATACTTAGGACGCTTGCTAACGAAGCAACTATTGGGGTGTCTTTGGAGTGCCCAGTGTCTCTGCTTATTATTGCAAAGCTGAAAAGTCAGACCCACTAACGGTTCCAGTAAAGCAGAGGAAGGTCTAACAAATTACCTTCACCTGGATAGAGGTACCTCATAAATCTCATCTCCATTTAAATTAGCAAAGTGCACAAGATAATGAAACCTCAGCTAAGCACCAAGTATTCCAGGAGGCAAAACAAAGAGAAGTGGAGTTGATAATCCCCATGAACTGACAACAATAAACATGAATTATCCAAATTTGCCTGAGAACGGGCTCGGAAACAAAGGCCTTTGTGCTGTCTGGCAGTGGACATCGTGGGAGGTGGGGTGCCGTCCGATGATCTGGTGCAGACAAGGTGAAACTGCCAGAGGCCACGTCCTGAGGACTTACCCGTGGCTCTTCAAGGAGTCTAGTTTGTGCGGCCGCTCCCCCACGCTGCAATGGTTCCCTCTCTCATGTGTTGCTGCTGCATCACTCCCTCCTCACTGCCCAGCCCCGCAGGCAATGACATTACCTCCAGCTGCCCTGGTTCCTGCCCCCAGACCACAGCTCTGCCTCCATGGCTGCTGCAGGCACACACAGCAAGCTGCCTGGCTTCAAAGAGCCTTCTCTGGCCTCCGCCTTTTATCCAGAGAAGTGGATGTGCCCAAATTCAGAAACAGGAGATGATCACGGGGCGGGAAGGAGGTCCTGCACCCAAACGTGCCCTTTTTCTCTGGTACCTTTTCTCCAGGACACCATTAGCAGAAGGACTTCCATCATCTCAGATGTTATCTCACTAGAATGAGAAATAAAACGTGCCTCTGCTCCACAGCATCTGAGATGTGATGGGGAATTTTGGGTCTGGAAGGTGGTTCACCTGCCCTTGGTGAGCCTATGTGGGACATTACCTGACACTTCTCTTGTAGGTAAAAGTTAAAAGTCCCAGATCAGACCCTTCAGAAGTGAATCCAACTCAAATTCCAGTGGTCATCTCTTACCCTAGCAAGGTTTATAAGGTAATATCCCAGAACTGCTCATCAGTCTAAAAGAGTACCAGCCCATTCTCGCCACCAAGAACAGGATCTATGCTCCAAAAGTGTTTCTCCATCAGGTAGAACCCACAGGATTCTGGTGCCATAGCCAATCGTCTGCACGCTCCTTATGAATAGTAGGTGACCCATTTCAAAAAGCCTCAATAAAATGAAGGTCACACTCTATTCTCGATAGGAAACTTGAAAAGTGCAAAGTCAATCCCAGAGTCACAGCCTTATATGCATTCAGACTTAGGCAGCCAGCAGAACCCCTGACATGACTTAAATTAACCCCGAAGTTCTGGAAGTCTCCACTGTTGTGACATTTTTATTTGCTCAAAGAGTTCATTTTGGAAAAAGTCCATCCCACCTCACTACCCTGACTAACTCTGCAGCAATGCCTTACGGCAGCTGGACATATGCCAACCTCAGAGTTGGCATGGCAACACCCCTATCTGAGAGATGGAGAGATCCTCTCGATGCCTTGATTCTTTCATGCGGTAACACAGAAAGTCCCTTCATATTTCTTTGGTTCAGGTACAACTCACACATGGAGAAAACTCTGAATTTTCAAGAGAGTGCATTTTTACACACACCAGATTTCAGTTTATTTTCCTTTTTAAATAAAGTATGCATGGCATACATGGCATACCAAATATAATAGCTTGGTTAAGAATTATAGCAACCATGCCAAGAAGCAACTAGAACCAAGACACTGGAAAAACAATGTATTCTTGGTTTTTTTTCTTTTAATGAAAATTTAGTACAGCCAAACATCTGACATTATTTTAAGGAATGTTTTCCATACCTTAAGGAAGTTCTTTGCTGAGTCAAAGTGATTAAAAGGGAAAGGCTATTTACCTTGTAACTCTACACATATTCTTAGTTCAAAACAGAAATCACCGTCTACGTAAGCACAAGAGGCATTCAAAGAAACATGTGAGGGACAAACACATCGACTTATGTGAAAGCTGTAACAATTTTAAAATGTCACATAGACGAACGGACAGAGTATAATTACATGGGCATAGCAGGAATGATTGGAGTATAAGTTTTTCTTTCATTCTTCATAATTATGGCCCTTTACCAACCATCGTTTAACTATTCAAGACCCTAGAACTTTACTCACAAGCTACCACTGGAATTAGAATATTAATTGCCTCAACTGCCCATTCTAGAACAGAGATGAAATAAATCTAATATATTGTGATGACTAGAGTTGATATGAGTACCTAATACTCTCCATGCCATTTACAGTTTCCTCAGCTCAAGACAGTTGCTAGGATTATGACATTTAGACAAAGTGCCAAGCCTTAGAAATTCCAAACTGTCCCACTGATTAACAAAACACAGTTGGAATAATCTCTCTCCTGACCTTGGTCCACCTTCATTGAGCCCATTTAGGACTTTGTAGTAAATGCTCACTATGACTTTGAACCAATTAATGACTATATCCTTAAAGCTCTCAAGATTGGAAGATACCTTCACAAATGCCTGCCTGGTTCCAGGCTGTGTAACCAAGTGTCTTTCACTTTCATCTCCCAATTTTCCATCTTCCTGATTTGTTTTTCTGGGCTGTCAAAATGACTTTTTGGGGATATATATTCTCTCTCTCTTCTTCTCTCTCCTTCTCTCATGTCTTACTGTCTCTGCATCTCTGGGTCCTTCTCTCATTTTCTCCTGTGGACTGGGAAGAACTGCGGCATATGTTGACATCACGATATTTGTTTCTCGAGTGGAACCTATGTTCTAAATTTCAATATGATATGGCTTCCTCTTTAAAAATCCTCAGATAGATTCTACTTTATTGGAAGTTATCTTGCCGTTGTGCTGCTGTGGTTGTTTTGTTTTGTTTTGTTTCACTCTGATAAAACACTGGGGGCAAAGAACGTTAAAGCTAAGTACCAATCAGAAATGAAGATACACCATTTCTGAAAATATTACTAAATAATGTAAGCAAGATAAGTATGGCAATTTATAAAAATCTGGTTTCCCTACACCTTTTCAAGTATATATGAGTCACATTTAACACACTTCTTTTGGGAAGGGGGCTATCATTTGCTGACTGTGAAATGAAAAGGAAGGTTAGCACTTCCATTTTATGGATGAAAACAAAGGCAGAAGGGGGCTAAGTGATCATATTTCGTTTAAGTATATGATTTGTAATGAATTACAGTTGATTTACAATATTGTATTAGTTTCAGGTGTACAGCAAAGTGATTCAGGTATACATATGTGTGTGTATACATATATATATATTCTTTTTAAATTCTTTTCCATTATAGGTTATTATCAGGTATTAAATATGGTTCCCCGTGCTATACAGTAAATCCTTATTGTAAGTATATGTTTCATTCACTAGTCACACAGTAATAAGCCACCTTCCATTGTGATAACAGGATACCAAAATGTTCTTTTAAATTATCTTGTGTAATTCAGCCTAGCACTTTAGGACAAAAAATTCTCCAGCTTCCTATCCAAAGTAAGGACCTCTGTCATCCACCAAGAAACAAATGCCTCAGGAACCAAGGGGACTTTAAAGTAGATGAACCCTTGCTCCACCCACCACTGGGCTGTTGCTGGGATGCCCTTGTGCTACTCACTAGAATAATCCTGCCTCAGTGCTTTCCAGATTTCCAGTCACAGTCACGAGCAGGACACTCTAACCCTGCATACAGTCAATTCAACAGCCACTGCAAACAACTGCTTTCAACCGCATTTTCAGTCACAGGTCCAGATAAATTCTTTGTTATGAGCTATAAAGTAAAAACTCCCAGAAGGGAACTTTGCCCAAAACTTCCATCTTCACACTCCTGCAAAAGGGTGGTCCTCACAGTTAGAAGCCCTGGGATTGCTGGAGGAGGGCTGTGCCGAACCATAGCTACCAGAGCCAGTGGGCTGGCCAAGGGTCCTCTCCCACCACTCTCAGGAGGTAAGATGCTTTTTGATGCCAAAATGGTGGCCACTGGTTGGTGATATCACTGAGTCTGAAGACTGGCCAGTGCCAGGGATTCAGGGATTTCACACCCATGGTGGAAGACATCTGAGAACCATTCCATAGCTTCAGTTCACTTCCAGAACCACAAAACAAATTTGCAAAAGGATTTTGCCTTCATCCACAGTTCTAGGAGTCTACAGTTCCACAACTGAGGAATACACATAGATAACAAATATGAAACCTCACCTTGATAGATTTTCAGCTTGCCCTTGTCCTAGACACCTGCACCAGCTGCTCCAAGGCCAGGAGAGAGCCTCCAGACACACGTCCTCTAGATCCAGGTTTGCCTCTGAGACGTCGCTCGTTTCCTCCCATCTAACACCTTCCAGCAGTAGCTAAATGAACCAAACCCTAACTAAATTTAACTGGCTAATTGCACCTAAATTACAGTCACAAAGTCCCTTCAGAAGATTCAGTCAATTTCTTGAGGGAGAAAGTAAATGTTTTACTATATAATTATAAACTTAATTAACATAAAATAAATTAATTAGGGACGTGTGCTCGTAATGAACACCACAGTTCAGCTGTTTATTTTTTTGTTTTGTTTTTTCTTTTTTTTTTAACATCTTTATTGGAGTATAATTGCTTTACAATGTTGTGTTAGTTTCCGCTGTATAACAAAGCGAATAAGCTATACGAATACATATATTCCCATATCTCCTCCCTCTTGCATCTCCCTCCCACCCTCCCTATCCCACCCCTCTAGGTGGTCACAAAGCACTGAGGTTTAGCTGCTTATTGCTGTATTTTCCAGGGGAAGTTAAACCTGGAGAAGAGGGCTAACTTGTGCTTTAACTAATTCCATCTCACCTCTCCCACCCTCAGCTGAACTGTTGAGATTTCTGGTTTATGCCCAGTAGCGCAGCATCTAAAATCCTACAGATTTCACATGGAGAGAGTTTCTGTGCTAATCTCTAGGAAAAAGAAGAATTCCCATCCTAAACCATCATAGCTCCAATAATTCCTAGCTGGCAGTTTGCTGAAATAACAGATGATTATACAAAGCAAGAGTTCTCTGTCCCAAAGTACAATGACAAAAACTCACCTAGAGCCAAAATAACCATCTGCCACAGATTGTTCCACATGGTTTGTTTGCTTGTTTGTTTTTTAATTCCGAGAAAGAATTCAAAAATCGTTTTGGCAAAGAAAGATGATTTCACAAAAATGACCCAGTTTCCAACCTGTATTGCCTGAACTATTGTCCTAAATTTTTTTTTTTATCTGACTTAGGAGAGGAAGAGGCTGAGAAGAGGACCCTTGAGGATGATCTTGATGGTGCAGAGTAAGTTTCTGGTAAGTGAAAAAAGTCTTGTTCTAATTTTCAAAAGTGTCCGTAATTTCTAGGAACTCCAGCCTGCATCTCTCATACTTGTTTTCCCCCTTGATTGCAGTGAAGATGGAGAATAGCTGCTATGCAAAATCTGACCCACGGGAAGGTAGGAGAAAGAGTGGTTGAGAGTAAGGGTCTGAAACTCGAACACACAATGATGGTGCGACCTTGGGAAGGCTGTCTCAGTGTCCTCATCTGTGAAATGGAGCTAATGATAGTATTTAATTTGGGGCTCCTGTAGATTAAATAAGCTAATACATACATAGCAAGTGCTTAAAACAGGGTCTGGCACCTAATACACGTTCAATAAGTATTAGCTATTTCTGCACTGTAGCTCTTTTGTCCCTTCGAAACAGCTAATGTTGTATGTGCAAAAAGAGTTGCGAATGTTTACTAATACAGACCTAATTTGTTGGACATTCTGGTCAATACATGCACCAAACGGAGAAGACAATTCAGGGTTGATATTGTGAATAAAAAGAATCCTCGTGTTTTAGATAAGAAATGATCTATGTTGTCACAGAATCAGAGAACTTAGTGAAGAAAGGAAACTCAGAGACCCTGCAGCCCATGCACCCCAGACAGTCTACACCTTTCATCTCAAGGACACAGAGCTGGCAAAGGGCAAACCCAGGGCCCTGCGGTGCTGGCTACAGACTCAGAGTTGGAACAAAATGTCAACATGATGAGAGCCTCTCTCTTTTGGTGGAAGCCAAAGACAGAAATGGAACCAGTTGATTTTTATTTGAAAATAAATGTCCCAGTGGATCTGGTCTGGGAGTTCTGAATGCATTTCTGCTAAATTACCTATTTACTTTATTTTATTTTTACTGAAACATTAAATTGATTTCCACGTGGAGGGGAAGTGGAACCCAGTCACTGTGTTCAGCTATCACAGAATCACCCATGACTGGTTATACAGGGGTTATCAAATGTTTTCTGGGAAGAGCCAAATAGTAAATATTTTCAACTCTGTGGGATATATAGTCTCTGTCACAGCTAGCGTGTCATTCTACCACTGTAGCATAAAGGCAGCCACACAATATGTGAGGGAATGAGTTGGCGTTGTTCCAATAAAACTTTATTTATAAAAACAGAGGGCAGGTTGCATTTAGACCATGGGCCATAGTCTGCCGATCTTTGATTAATGCAACCACCTGCCTGATAGTGTTTTTACCTTATTTCCTCTACTCTTTGCTACCTTAAGCTTCCTCCTTAAATGAATATTCATACTGTTTCAATATTCTTACCACGATATGATCGATATGCAGTAGAATCTAATTTATGGCATACTAGAAAGAAAAGCCAGCATGAATTTATGAAAGCTCTAAATTATGAAATATGTTTAAAGAAATGCAGCTTTATTACTTTCGTATACATATAGGAATCGAAATTAAGCCAATAAAGCATTTCCAGCATGTTTTGGCAAGTAGGGGGTAACTCAGCCTTACCCAAAAGTAACGAAGAACTTAAAATTACATAATTCATCAACTGTTTTCATGAGATTTCTTCTAAAAGGCTTTAAAGGTTTGCTCCCTAAGACAGTGGAATTTGATTCCTACCACCCCATCTTATTTCCACTATTAAACTATTAATTGATTTGGTGATTCCTTTGTTCACAGAAGATGCCCAAATACTCCACCAAGTCAATTTCTCACTAAATTCATGATCTGAGTCAGCCAGAGTTTTTGAACTATCAGAAAAACTGCACAAATTGTAATCCTATGACATCACAGACTCATACCGTCTTTTGAAACAGCTTTACTGCTCTTTCTCCGAGTGCTTCTATCTGACCTTTGGCAGATATCGTGGGTTGGCTATGCAAAATCCATCCACAAACCCCTTTTCCCTTGTCTCCCTCTACTTTTTGAGGGAGAAAAGCCAATATAATTGATTTCCCAGTCTCCCTTGAAGCTAAGGGTGGGCATGGGCCACGATCCTGGTCATTGAGGTACAGCTAGAAGTCCAGGGGCGGGGGTCCTCTCTTCTGGAATTAAAAGGCCAAATCTCACTGCCCTCTTCCTTCTTTCTACTTGGGGTGTAGATTTGAAACCTGGAGGCAACACAGCCATCTTGAGACCACAAGGTCATGAACATGAGGAAAAGGTCTACCTGCTAAGGATAGGAGAAAGGAAAGGCAGAAAGAGCCAGGGTCCCTGAAGACACCATTAAGCCACCATACAAGCTTTGGATCCAGGAATTCTGGCTGTGTGAAACAAATAAACTTCTGTCTAAGTGGCTGCTTGTTTTTGCTTGCAATTCTAAATGACACAATTCAAGGAAGCTTTGGGCTTTTTTCGTTATTCTCAGGGGTAGGGAGAGGGAAAGAGGGAAAGGTGGAGGGAAAGAATGACTCTAAACTAAAGAGCCCTACCTACAACCAGAGAGAAGTAATCAGCTTTCAAGTGACACTGTGGCATCTGTGTGACACCTGGAACTCTCCTCAATGACCCATGTTACAATAATGTGGGGCTGAGTGGGGAGACAGGACAGAAATGCCCTAGGGACAGCCACCCTGGGGCCCCAGAGAGCCAGGGAGTGGGGGAGCAAAACCTCCCCCATGCCTCTGAAAGGGTCACAGAAGAGACCCCGAGAGAAGAATGCTGCCCTCAGTTACATGATCAAGGAGACAAAGAAATGTGGGGCAGGGGAGGGGGGTCCAGGAAACAGAAGATAAGTAATTTTCCCAATCTCCAACAAACAATAAAACACAGCTATATCCAACCTCAACGCATACTGCATTGTACTGTTTCGGTTTGGTTTTCGTTTTCACTGTGCCGTTTTGTTAGCCCATCTGAATTGCCTTTGTAACCTGTTAACTCTCTCTCCCAAACAGGAAAGTAAAGAGTCCTCAAGAGCCTTTGCTCTTTGTACCAATGGCAAAGGACACGGAAGCCCCCATTTTGAGGTGATGCCTCATTCTCATTACTAGTCAATTTCTCCCAAATCTTCTTTCTTGTAGTTGGGTGTTTTCATAGATACAATGTCCCCTGGTAATACTGTCAAATGCTGAAGGTGAGGGTTAAAATATTCCTGGATGTAGCCCCAGGCAGATGCAAACATTAACACCTGAGACCACCAAGCCTCCCTCCTTGCCAAACTTGAATCTCTGGACATGAAAAGAAGGCAGGTTGAGCTTGTGTGGAGTCAAACAGGTTATCTGAAACCACCCCCTCTGTGTTCCACATCAGGGACTGGCATGGATTTTCTGAAAAGGGCCAGGTAGCAAAGATTCCCAGCTGCACTGTCTACATGGTCTCCCTCTGAGGCAACCACTCCACTCTGCTGTTTTAGTGCAAAAGTAGCCATTGACAATGACACACGGACGTGGCCATACTCCAGTAAAACTTTATTCACAGAAACAGATTTGGCCCACAAGTGTTCTGTAGTTGTTTCTGTAATCCACACAGTAGGAGGGTTAGCTGTCCTCCCTCCGTCTGAAATAGAAGAGCATGGAAATTCTTTCACGTTAAAATATCTCAACCTGTGTAATATAAGCTTACCTATACGCTGTACCCCAAGTGTCTGCTGGAAAAATTCAAAATCTCGTTTCATAAAATTATCATCTGTGTTTGTGACTGGAGAAACGAATGCCTCAGGGCAGGCAAATGGTCCTGAAGCAGTGCGGCGCCAGTGGGACACAGCTGGGAGAAGATTCCTGGCCGCACTCACCATCCCCAACTTCACCATATGAAAAATGCTGCCTCTCAATTAGTAGCGCAGAAATAGTAGTACTTTCATTATGACTCACGCTTTGCAATTTAGGTCATGCCTACGGCAATCAATAAAACCCTCCACTTAGATTCTCCACAGCTAATTTGATCCCCCCTCCACCCGCCCTAAACCAGGAGATTTTTTTTTTTTTTAGTTGTTTTCAATTAAGCCAATTTGTCACAGACACCTCTGTTCTCGATAGGGCATTTTCAACCCAAATTTCTCTTTTGTTTTGAAAATAGCAAAGTGGGTGAAATGCATCTGCCAGTGTTAGGCTCAAACCACTACAATGTGTGCAAGGAGTTACTGAAAATAGAGAAGAGACCTCAGTAATCTCACACACACACACACAGTTGCCTTTCTTTACTGTCTCATTGTGTGTGTTCTGTACACACCCTTGAGTGAGTGGCATGTTAGACCCTGATGGTGGTGCTGACAGTGATGACAGATGCACTTTATTAAGCATCGCTACATAATGGACACAGTGGGAACCACTTCCCACGTGTCATCTCAAATCCTCATGACAGCTCTGCTCTCCCTGTTTACAGAAGAGGAAATCGAGGCTTAGGGGACTTATATAACGTCTATTCTACAGGGAGGTTATGAAACACTGAGGTCAAAAGATAGCTCAGAGTTTAAATCTCCACCTTACTAATGTGTGACGTTGAGCAACTTTCTTAACCTTGGGCAAGGCTAGGTGTTCTCATTTGTAAATGGTGATAATTACATCTTCCTTAAGACTGTGTTGAAAGAACCAGATGAGATGATATCTATAAGTGCCTAGATGGATGCCTTAGCACATGCATTAGTCTGAACCAGATGAAAAGGCCTCTGTTTAACCGCTGTCTTAGCCTAGGAAAGTGATAATTTCATATGGCTCAAACTGATGATGGCTCAGCAAAGGGTAGTATTGTTATTATTGTTCCAGAATGATAGCAGGTAGCCAAGAAGGGATTTTAATCTGAATGTGACTGATGGTAAAGGCCAGTCCTTTTTTGCTAACTTAGTGACTTTTACAGAAATACAATGATATTTCTTATGGAGGATTCTCTTGATAAACGGAAACTGACATCAGGGAGCTGGTAAATGACAAGAACAACATGAGTATTTTTTTATTTTACTAACAGCATTTTATGAACAGGACAAAGTCCATTTCATAATCAGCTTGGTATATCCAAAACTTGTTTGAAGTATATTAACCAAATGTCAGTTGAATAAAAATGTGAACTATCTCTCTCCTTTAATGTATGAAGGGTCATGATCTACTGAAAATTGGGATCTGCCTCATTAAACAGTTATAATTAACTCTGCTCATAATATTCCACAGTGGAATTGCTGCTGCAGTTGATTAAAACTAGGAGGATAATTCAGCAGCATTCGATGAAAGAACAATCAGGTTTTCTCTTTCATATTCCATGATGGCAACTGGGATTAAAAATAACTTTCTCGGGCTTCCCTGGTGGCGCAGTGGTTGAGAGTCCGCCTGCCGATGCAGGGGACACGGGTTCGTGCCCCGGTCCGGGAAGATCCCACATGCTGCGGAGCGGCTGGGCCCGTGAGCCATGGCCGCTGAGCCTGCGCGTCCGGAGCCTGTGCTCCGCAATGGGAGAGGCCACAACAGTGAGAGGCCCACGTGCCACAAAAAAAAAAAAAAAAAAAAAAAAAACAAAACACTTTCTCTTCCCAGGATGCGGAATCTTAGGGTAAAGAGACTTCCCCTCAAATGCCTGTCTGCTCATGGACAGGCTTCAAAGAAATAACGTCCCATCTGAAACTAAACCATTTCTTGTTGTTTTACCATGTTCCCAGTGGCTACATATGTTGAAAGAGTCCAGACAGTTTCAAGCTTGAGCTGCTTTTTTAGACAACATCTTTCAAACCCAGAGATAACTATAAAAAACCTTTTTCCCTAAAATATGAGATTCTAATCTCCGGGGTGTTGCCTCATAAGACTGTAAAATCCAATCAGAAAGAGGAATTTCTCCACTTGCTTTTTTTCTAAATAAATGACAAAACATCATTCTTCGGGTAATGAATAGAGAGGAAATACCACAGTCAAGAAAACAGTTGAAAGTATTTGCATAGTATTTTGACTGGAAACCACATGTGTTCTCCAGAAGTTTTCAGGGTGTCTACCCCTGAGGTGTCCACAGTCAGAAAAACTCTCTGGAGAGAAACGTTTAAAAATAACGGTTATCACTGTTGGTTCTGCGCACCTTTGAGTCTGCATGGAACCAAGGATTGCTCTGGAATGTTGCAGAGAGAATGGTCAGTTATTTGGCTCTTTTCGTTTGTTTGGTTTTTGGCTGATGGAGACATAAGCAACTATAAGTAAATATTAGGGCAAAAGCAGTTAACTCTAAGTATTAATCTAGATATTCTGGTCAGAGTCCTCAAATAATGAGATGATCAAAGGGAACACATCTCCTGGAGGGAGAGGGGTCATAGGCCAGGCCCCCTTTCATCTCCCGGTCACCATTTTGATGTTGGGTTGTGCAACCATCAACGTCCCCTTCGTAAGTACCAAGAGAGCGTCACACTTGCTCCATTCAGCAGAAGAGGTAAGGTGCTCACATTTCTCTAACAGTAGTCAGTCACAGAGCCTCTGTTCTAAAAAGCTCAACTAAGCCAATGAATACTAAAGTAAATAAACAGAATATATGACTCTGCTAGGCAAATCCCTAGGGGGCAATGTTACATTTGAAAGGAAAGAGCCAATGAAAATACGACACAGAAATAACTGAAGAGGAGACACATCGATTGATAAAACCACATTACAGCCAGGGTTCATTTTAGTAATAGTAATTGCCTCATCAGTGCAGATCGGCAATCATAAGAGGGGTTTCTCTCTGAATTCCCTAGTTTCTATCTTGAACTAAATTAGTCTTTCAACCCCCTGAAACTGTACTGTAGATTCCCCTTCATATATCCACCACACATACCCACACTGCCTCCAACACCCGCATTGGCTCCACACTCAAAACCCCATCTCCCTGCACCATATCCACCCCAACCTTTCAGGATGGATGCATGGGATGGTTTTCAAAACTCTAAAAAAGACTAGCTGACGTAGCAAATACCATCCTTGAGTGACCTTGAGAATATTGATCAAGCCCTGTTTCTCTGTTACAAGGTAGGGAAGTGAAACAGTCTTCTAAATCATTAATGGATTCCTTTTCTGTTCTTCTATTCAAGTCCCCTGTCCCTCACCCAAGCCAGGAATCTTCATCCTTACATCTTGGTGGGAAACAGTAAAATTTCTCTTGTCAACATGTTCGAGAAGAAAGTTCAATTTTCTTTCACCACTACTTAAAACAGCCAAGGAAAAATTGATCCACAATCAACTGCCTTGGAAAGATGTATTATTTTTTGCTCCTTTTGTGGGACTGATGGTTAAGCCTCCCTTAGAAATTTATTAAGAAGGTAACAGCAAAGAAGAGAATAATTTTTAAGTAAAAGTTTGCTTGACTTCATTTTTCTAGCTAAAAGTTTTCTCTGATAGAATACTGAGATCGGCATATAGACCACTTAGATTACAGACTGAGAGTATGTCTATGCACTGGGGAGAAACCCATATTTAAAATGCAATGCAACTGTATTACCTGGAAGAAATAGAATGTCACATCCACTACATCCACCGCCACCCTAGTACACAAGCTATTTATTATGTATCCCTAATATACAAGCTATTTTGTTAACCAACCACCTATCAAGACCCTGGGAAGAGAGTAGCAAGAGCTGTTTTGGGTAGGAAGATAGAAAAGGGGTCAGAAAGTGTAGGGTTAAGATGAGCTTGACTGATAATCTCTGTAGCCAGAGGGCAAGAAAGGGCACAGAGCAGGGGGTGAAGAGAGAAGACAGAGGCTTTGGAGGGGTGTGTAGTGGAGTGTCTGCAGGTGCAAGAAAGCCCTCCTGGATTTAAGACTGCCACTAACTCCAAGCTGACCTTGGCAAGTTCAAGGGTCACTGAGGGCCTCAGTTTCCCCAAGGAAGCTGAACTAGCGGCCTCGGACCCGCATTTCCAGGTCAAACACCCAGAGGTTCTATGATGCAAACTTGTCTTTCTTTGGTATCCCTAGACCAATCCCTGAGTGTCAGTTCTGGGCTCTCAAGGTCTGGCATGGATACAGTTAATTCAGTTCACCTCACCGGGGCCTCTGGCTACTCCCCAAGAGCTCAGCAATTTCACAATCTGCTCGGTCGAAGCTCGTTCGCCTAGTGGTCACTTCTTCAGGCCACACCTGAGGACAGGCAGCAGCTTCTCTCAGGCAGGTCCCCGAGAGCCTCTCTGCTTCTTCTCTCCCCTTCTCGTCGCAAAGGAGAGGCAGACACCTCAGCTCCGGCCATGTCAGAACCGAAACGTTCTTCAACTCACTTGGAGCTGGGCCTCTGGGCCCTGCCGCTCCTGGCCATCCCCTCACAGCCACCACAAAGGCCTTGGCAACAATTTCTCAATAGCCTTTTCTCCAGCCTCTTCCAGTTGACCAAGCTGAGGCCTTTGCTGTTGGTGAGCACAGCCTACTTCTAAATGCCTCTACTCCCTTGATTCCTCTAACACCATTTTCAGGCCTCTCTAGCCTCCATCTGGCCATCTCTTCCCCACCCCCTCCACAGTTTTATGGTCCCCAAGGCTCCCTGTTCCTCATTCTCTGGCAGCTCTCCTACAGCTATGCCTTCCCAATCCAGGTGTCTGGTCTGTGTTCTCTGGTCTGTTTCTCCCTGCTGAGAAACAGACACCTGTTCTGGAAGGACCTGAGCCCTACCCTCAACTCATGGTAGCTCCCAAGGCTGATGAAGCCCCTCTCCTACCTAAGTCATCTCCAGGCTCCCTATAGGTACAAGTCCATCCCAGGCCACCCAAGCACCCTCTCCCGCTCTGTCAGCTGCCCTTGGTCAGTCTACCTCGATAGTACTTGACACTTTTCTGTCCTCATGCATCTGTCTCAGTCACACATGACACCATTCCCCCAGAGCACCCCACCCTGCCCTCATCCCTCAAGTTCAAACCTCTGCACAGATTTCCCTTTGCTAATTCCCTGCCTGGGGGACTCTTACCTTCAACAGCCAAGCTCAAGTGCCCTCTTCTACATAAAACCAGCCCTGGGTCTCTGAGGCTGGGGTGGAAGAGCCCCCATCCAAGCCCCCAGAACAGACACAGATGACAGAGTGTATCACATGGCTCTCTCTGACTGGCTCTTCAGCAAATTCATTCAGCAAATACTTCTCCAGGGTGAACTTCTCCTCTCTATAGCCCAGCATATAGAACAGACAGACACTCAACCAAATGCCTGAAAAATGGCAGATGGACTCAATAAATCTGATCAGTATCAGCCAAATGTACATTCTTGTTCATTTTTATTTTCCTCCCATTTTCCCATTTCTTTAAAAATTTCACTTTCACTTTCTTATCAAGTATACTACTCCTGGTCTCTATAAAATATTTTAATTCCCAAAGGTAATATTATATTAGGAAATTATATATATTATAATAAAATATTACAATTGTGATCCTAATCATTAAAATTAGTAATAATAATAAACTTACTGCATGTTATTTTTACACTTACTATGTACAGTCATATAGCTAATAAGTGACGTTAACCATATGCTACACTTTCTTCTGAGTGCTTCACATGTATCAATTCATTCAATCTTCATAACAGCCCTATATGTAGTATTATCATTATTGCCTTTTAGAGGTGAGAAAATTGAGGCACAGAAGGGTTGAGTAACATGGCCAAACTCACAAAGTTAGTCAGTGCTGGAGCCCAAGTTCAAACCCAAGAAACTGACTAGTGAGCTAGACCAACCACCTCTCTGCACACTATCCCACCCACCATAAAAGGCTTTTATAGAAATTCTCCTATTCATTCTTGACAGCAACTCTGTAAAGTAGGGTAATAATCATCACCATGTTTTGCAATGAAGAAAACAGAGGTTTTTGAGAGGTTAAGAAATTCCCCAAAAGTCACACGGCTAAGAAAGGGTGGACATTGGAATTGAAAACCCAGTGTTTTGCCTAACTTTTCACATTTGAAAAGACAAGGTGAGGAAAGAACATACAGAGTTCATTAAGTCCCATCCGTACAGTCATTACTGTTTAGGCAGCCGCATTTCACCATGCCCCAGCACCCCAAATACCTGAGAGATCTGTTCACATCACCCTGATTTCACAGATGGGTAAGGAGCCAGTGCCTAGCTCAGTCTAGGAACCATGTCCCCGGGGTCCTGAGACTCCTGAGTTGGCCCTTTTCAGTCGTCTCTGTCATTATATATGAGATCATTTTGCACCTGGTCATTTGAATATGCGTTGTTTTCGGTAGCATCATTTCGAGCTTCCGGAAATCTGACTAGTGTGGAAATAGAATTGCTTCTCCCTCAGTTCAGGAACAATGACGTTTCCAAAAAAGGGATTAAAATTGAGAGTGGATTTTAAACATGTTTTTCAAGAAGCCTGTGATTCCTTGTTAGAGAATCCCTACCCCCACCCCCAGCAAATCCACAGCTCCTTAGAGCAGACAAGGCATTTGCAATCACAGATGTGCGATGATCTCTGGGACCTGGAAGCCTGTAATTCAAACATATGCAACATACAATCTTTCTTAAAAATAACCTTCTCTCCCATTGTCCCTTTTTTTAGTTTTGAGGTAGCACCTTTCTTTTCACAAAGTTTACATTTTTCTGGTTAGATATTATTTGGCTAAAAAGATTAAAAGGTTAGCCTATAAAGATAAAGAAAACAACACATCCTATTTTGGAGAAAAACAGAAAAAGGAACCAGAAGTAGAGACAGATGGATCAAAAAACCAAAAGGGGGGAAAAACAGAAAAGAATAACTAAAAGAATTAATACTAATACTGAACATCACGGACAATTTGTAACTGATATCTGCCCAGATCTGGATCCCAGTATCACCACTCATCAGGCAAGTTACTTCGTCTCCTGTATCTCAGTTTCCTGACCTGTACCTTCCGCATCTAACTCATGAAGTTGTTGATGCTATCAAATGAGATAACACATGTAAAGTATGGAGTCGTGTCTGGAACAAAGCACATGCTCAAAAATTGATAACTATTTGTGGTGGTGACTATTTTAAGGAAGACATAAATTTCACCATCTTGATCATTCCCAGGGCACTATGCGAATGTGAGACCCTTAGAGGATTGGGGTTGGCAGCGAACAATGTAAAGACTAAGGGTTCACACTGGGACACAACATGCTCTGGTTTCTCTGGTTTTGTACAGAAGCATGCATGACTTTTGGAATTCTCAGGTCATGTTTCTAAGAGATTTCTCAGTTCCTTTCAGACCAAAGTTGCACTAAATTCTGGTGCACGCTGCCAGGGGAGAGGCTCCAAGAGCATGGTGCTTGTGGTGTAAGTCACTGACTTGGCTGGGAATGAAAGTAACTTCAGTTCATCCTTTGTCTGCAATGATGAGCTTTCCCTGGCTCTCCAAATTGATGTTCTAAGAACAGTTAGTCCAACAATGGATGCCTTCCAAGGACATTTTTCTCACGTAATTTAAGTTACTAAAGAACAAACAAAAATCTCATAGGAAAAAATAAGGCGCAGTACACAACTAAAAAGCATGTACCATTAACACTGTGTAATTAGGGATTTCTCAAACTCAAAGGTTCTTTAGGCCAGTATTTTGGAGGCGCAGTTAGAAGCCAATTTTTCTATGAAAGCATTTTGTTAGCATGAGCAAGAAGTAATCTTTCTCTCTGAAGGTCCAAGGCAATACCTCCGTCCCTCTTCTTAAAAATTAGTTAGCTTGGCCTTGAGTCATACAGAAGCCACTTGACTGCAAGGGCTACTGCTTATTTAGCCTCATAATCACACTCCGTTCTCCATGTATACACATAGCAGGCCCTTCACAAACATTCAATGAGTCAGTGAACACACTCTTTAGATTCAGAACAGTTCCTGTTTTTTAACCAGTGTGGATGATAAAGACAGCTGGACTAGGGCAGCCAAGCTATTCCAGGAAATAAATGGTTTTGACCTGTGGAGCATGGTTTTGGTTGGGGTTTACCATTCCTGTTGTTTAAATGGGGGAAAAGAAGTGGAGATATTCCTTTCTAAAACTTCTGTGGCGCTATTTGCATTTTTAAATCGCTGCTAACACCATCTTGTTTATAGATCTGAGGAGGAATACAATGAGAAGATAAAGAAGGGGCCTTCTCTCATGAAATGCATGAACTCGCATTAAATAGTATTTATGACTCTCTGGTTCCTCTCTCTCTCCATTTATCCAACCTCCTAGAGAAAATGGATTCTTACTGGGTTCACCTAAAGCATTTTATAAGTGTTCAGTCCCCAAGGTAACTAAAATGTGAGAAGGAAAAAATAATAAGATATGAATAAAACCCCCAAAGGGTTATTTTTCCCAACTGATCTGAATTAAAATGGTAATAACTCAGATGAGTGGTGTTCTAGTATTTTGATTCATACTGGACATTGGACACTTGTTGACAAACAATTAGTTGACGAACATTAATTCTCAAACACTCTCTGCCCCCACCCCTCAGGAGATGTCACTGAGAGGAACAGAGTCCTGGCCTGGGACCTTGCACGTGGCAACCACTAAAGGAGGACTGGTTGAGTGTGTGACACTGTTTGGAAACAAACAGTGTTGAATCAGCACCCAGAAAATACGTATCTGGGTGAAGGCCCTCTCCTTCTCTCTTCCTGCGCATGCCCCAACACACACACTCACACACCTTCAAAAGCAGCTATCAAACTCTGCACATTTGTTTGTATCAAACAGATACAAACTCGTTTCATCTCACAACACACTCTGAAGAAGAAGCACCACCCCGATTGTCCAGAAGAGGAAGAAAGCAGCTAAGAGAGATGAGAAGACCACCCAAAGCCACACAGCTAGCAACAGCCGCACGGGAATTTGAACCCAGATCTGCCATACTCTGCCCATGCCTTTCCATCGGGCCACGCTGCTTCCTTCAACCATGCTGCCTTTGCCACAGCATTTTTGGAACTCATTTTTAAAATCTTACCCTGGAAACCCGCTAATATTAGTTTGAATCACTTGAACTCGGTAAACCCTGCTGAGAGCCCCACCTCCAGTCCCGGTCCCCAGCCCTCCCACCCACTCTTCTCACTGCCTCCAAGATCTTCCTACCACATGTACATCATTAAGATGCTTCCCTCACGCAAAATCCTCTGGGACAAATCCTATCCATGGGGTACCCAAAGGCCTCCAAGGTAGTCTCCCCAACTTTCCTCCAGTCTCTCCGCCCAATTCTCTACACCCACTCCGCTCAGCCAAACCAAAGTCCTTGCAAATGTATGAATGCCACAAGCTTTCTGATACGTTCATGTCTTAAGACGGGAAACTCCTACCCAGCATCCTCCCATACTCCTTCTCTCTGCCCCTCTCCCAACGCTCACGCTGCCAGCTCCAAAGGCCCCTCCAGTGTTCATCTCTAGGACTAATTTCTAGGCCAGTTTAGATATTCCTCTTCAGGGCTCCCACAGCAACCTGCACTTACCTTCTCTCAAAGCACCTTTCAAATTATTGATATATTTAAAGTATCCACTGACTCTCTACTTTCCCAGTAAAGTGTATGCTCCTTGGAGATGGGACCATCTGATCCAATGCTTAATACGGACACATGTTTGTAAATGAATAAAGGTAAGTAAGAAGAGATGACAGTAAACACTCAACCTTTGGGGGTGAATCTGACTCATAGAAATAGCTGAGAGTTATTCAGAGCCAAATTGTGTAAATAATGGGATTGATCAAGTTGGGTAACACTGTTTAGGGTTCAAAACCATTTCAACAAAATACATTAAGGGAAAGACTATTACTGTCAAGAAAAGAAAGTCAATCCCTGTTCAGACAAAATATCCCTTCACAGGCTGCTCAGCATTTCCTAAATATATACCTACGAGTGGAAATGTCATCAGGAGTGCTTGTTACATTACACTTTGTTGGTCTCTGATACTGGGGTGTAGAGGGCAGTGAGAGGGTGTCCATAGGATGACAACAGCCATGCATTTCTTATCTGAGAAATTCTTGCAGGTCCCCCAGAAGAAGCTTCAGCAAGCCTCTCTTGGACTCTCATATACGATCTGCCTTTTCACACTAGGGAAGTCAAATCCCAAATTCCCACCCACTGCAGGATACAAGCCAGTGGATAACATAAGATTAAGCATCAAAGCTTGATCAAAGGCACTGGTTTAAGAAACATAATTTCTACAGAAGTCAATTCTCACCAAGCCATTAACATATCTGTAAGTACTTGCAAGTTAACAGACAGCGTCAGGCTAGGCTGTTAAGACTCCAGAGTGCAGTCCCTTACAAATGCTGAGGCAAAGAGACGTCACTGCCTCGGGAAATGTGGCACTTGGTGATATGAAAAGTACAATAGTATTTATCATCCGCATCCACGGCTTAATGGACATGAGCCATATCTGAAAAGGGAAAGGGTGATTCAGCTTATTAAGTATGCAGAACATCATCTTTCAACACAAGATGGTCCTTGATGATTTTCATTTTCATATCCAAAGGTTCCATCCAATCCAAATGGGAAAAATGGAGAAGCGGAACAAGCTACAGCTTTTCTGCTGGAGCTACGGTCACATTAAAACTAGGTATTATTGGGCAGAGGGGTACTCAACAGCATAAGTAAACAACCTCTTCTTTCTTCACAATTCTGTCCCCTAAAGAGGGGCCACACCTCATACTTAACTCTTGCTTTCTCTTTTCCCTACTTTCTTATAAATGATTTTACAAAGTCTTCTGAGAGCTAGATTTCAAGTGTGTTCAGATTAGAAATTTCCAAAATAAAGCTTTCTATAAAAACTTGAGTCTTGGCAGGCCTGCATCCCTGGCTCGGTAAGCATTCGCTGTTGAACTGAAGATGCATTGTCTAGCAGTTAATGAAACAAATGACATAAAGTTGCCATTTGGTGAAACTTCAGTGTCAAACTGTACTCCTCCCTCCCACTGGCTTTCTTCCTAGCAGGGTATCTTACCTCCTTTAAGCAATTCTCTCTTATACAACTATTTAGTTTTAAAACACCCTCCAAGGTATTATCTAAAAGTCCTCCATTAAAAAATCATTACAAATGACCCTGCTATAAATGACTTTACCAGCTAAGAGATTCCCAAGTTAAAGTAAATGGCATTAAAGGAATTATCATAATAAGGGATTAGTTTAGCTCCTTGTTGAATCTTTTGATTTCAGTCAATATAAAAAAGACCCCTACAACTTGATGTTATATCTTCTATTTATTGCACTTAAATGGGGCATATGCTTAAAAAAATAAATAACTCTAAGCTATGTCAATTATATCCCTAGACTGCCCCATGACTATACTTGATATATTTGTACTAGTCCTACATGGGCCCCCAAAATATAGCCAAGTGCAAATATTTGGTAATGTTGCCACCAGAGGGCATTCATCTCATTGAAAATAAATATTTTTAAACTGTTGGGCTAAATTCAGGGTACAAGAGAAAGAGTGCTAGTTATACTGGAATGACTAAAGCACATAATTTGTATATGAATCTGGACATTGACACTTTCAACAGGAAGCATAAAGACTAATTCTTTTAGTGGGTTGTTCTTGAACCAGATGCTCTGTATATACGGAAAGATGTTATATGACTATGGGAAATTTATTCTTATGTTCTAAGAGGTAATATATGCTGGAGAATGTTATGAACTCAACAAACAAGTGTCAAGTGTCAACAAAACGTATATGTCAAGAGCACCCAGCTCTTAATTTTAGGGGATATCATTAATTTTAGATTAATCTGAGGAGCTATAACTGGTACTCTCTTAAAATTCTTCCACATCCTAAAAGTATTAGAAGACTCCGCAAAAGCAAGGATTATCCTTTTTTAAAAAAAAAAAGCCTGCTTCTCAAACATTGTATCATCTTTCTTCTGACCAGACTACACAGTTACTTTGCACATGTAGGTCTGGACACTAGAAGACAGAAGAAACAGGGCTGTCCTTCTTTGGAAAAGCTATGAAAAGAGGAAGAAAAAAAACAATGGCATATACAAATATCACACATCTACCATTTTATACTGTGAATCCAACAGTCTTTTATAAAAAATAAAATCAGCGTAACGCTATAACAAACTGTCCAAAAGGACTCAAACACTGAATTCCTAAGAGAATCCGTATCAACATCATTCCTTTTTTTTTTTGTTTACCTCCCAAGAACATAGCACACAACTTCAGCCATAACCCTGAAATTACCACAACCCATCCAAGGCAGAAAACTTCTCATTTTTTTCTTTACAAAACAGATAGAAAAAAAAAAAACACCCAAGTATAATAGTTTATATTTCTACCTATAATCATCTGATATGTTAACTCTTAACTATAAATCAATTGATCAATAAAGACTATTAATCAGTGAGGTCTAGCACCAGTCCTGACCCTGACGGTAGCTATGAACAAATCTCATTCTCTTTCTAAACTGTCTCCAATTTTGTATATAAAGCAAAAGCATCCGCAGTGGGGATCACAGACACTTAAGGTAAAGTTGCAACAGGGAGTTGGGCCTTGGTATTCCTTTCAGCTAGAACTGCCTTCCGCCCCCATCTCACTGCTTATGCACCTGCCTAAAAGAAGTCAAAGCAGCGACCTGTTACAAGATTTGTAGAGTGCTGAATGGTGGGCTGTTATTTTATTAGCTATTCTGTTTGCTCTTGTAAGGCAGGGGTCAGCAAACTTTTTCTGTAAAGGACCAGATAGCAAATATTTTAGGCTTTTTGGGCTACACAGTCTTAGTCACAACTACTCGACCCTGACTCTGTAGCATGAAAGCAGCCATTGACAATTTCTACAGGAATGGGTGGGGCTGTGTGCCAATGAAACTTTATTTACAAAAACAAACAATGGGCCAGAATTGACCTGTGGGCCTTAGTTCAACAATTTCTGTCTTAAGGGGGTAGCTCAAGGATTTTCCCTTCTCCTGTACTGGTGGAACTCTGACATGTACCACAGCCCAAAGGGTCCTTAAGGGCAAACATATTAACCATAACTAGATTTTTAAGTGAAAAAAATAATGTACAGTCCCAACTATAGTGACTTATTTTCTATTTGCAAAATCTAGCTGCTAAGGATGCTTCTCTGACCCACCAGTGGTGTAGGTTGTTAATGCTGGTGGTCGTGATCAGAAGTGTCCTGATTTCTTCTTGGTACCTCTGCTGTTTGCTTTTCTCAGCAGTGGATAGAAATAGAGCAGGAGGCTTCTCCAAAGAAAAAGTCCACTGTGGCATTGGAATTTCAGGTCCAACACACTGAGAAAAGTTCCTCCAACTTACACACTCTTCTCCTATCTAACTAAATGCCTCACCTTCCTATTCCTGAAAATTTGAGGAGCAAGTAAGTCATGGGCACCTAGCTCAAAACAACTCATCACTACTGTGCCATTCCCCAGACAGGGGCAAAAGAATGTGCAGCAGACATATGGGTTGGCATAGCACACACCCTTCTCAGAGAATCTTCCCCTCTTGCACAGCAAGAAAACTCCTGAAGATAATTTGTCTCAGTGTGTCTAGACAAAAATCTGGGACAGATAATGCAAAACCCTCTTTTTAAAAATGTACTTCTATTTTTGCCTTCCCCAAGAAAGGGAAGATGGGAGTGTGGGGGATGGGGAGAAATTGACATCTCGAACATGGCAGATGAGATGTCATTTCAATTTGGCCTTAGCCTAAACAGCAAATCTACGTGTTCCACCTCTTTGCTTGTTAATGCATTTGTTTTACGCTGGAAAGCAAGCCCCCTTGGAAATGGGTGCATCATATTATTAGAAAAGAATCAAGTTGTAATGCAAGCTCTGAATCAATGTTACCAGGTTTCCAACGGAGTTGATGTAGACCCTTCAGAATGTGCATCTATGTTTGGTGGGCCTTTTTATTAGTATTACTCATTAATATTTTTATTCTTGTCCATGTGCCCGGAGACCTTGGCAAGATGAACATTTTATAAATCTGATAAATAATTGAAGCCTCCCAATCAATACCGCCCAAGGGAGAGGGAAGGAGGCACTCAAGTCTGCATTAAAGTCAAGGTCCTCCCTTCTGGTAAATGCTGGGGGAAGAAGAGACAGGCCTGGGGAAAGCCAGAGGCCAGGAAAAGCTCATCTCACTGGGGTGAGCTGAGTGCAAAGAGCTGGCTACTTCTACTTGTCCCTCCATGGCTTGGGGGAGAGGGCGCAGTGGAGAGCAGTCAGTCCATCATGTCAGGCTCCACACGATGGGCACAGATAGGCCAGAAGATGGAAACATCACAAGGGTGCCCATGAAACCCAGTCCCCCAGCGTGAGCTGGGCAGTTCACTCAGGAGGGCGACTTGCACATCATGAGCTTCATTGGAACTGCAGTGTCTGGGCTCACACTTAAACTCCCTGGGAAAATGTTTCTGTCAACACAACAGTAAAGCACTCCAGAGAGGGACTTCACAAAACTCTGCAGCCAAACTGAGCCCAAGGGGAATTCCACGGTAAGTCTCTTAAAGAGGCACAAAGCCTCATTAGTGCAAAGAGGATTCATCCTGCTCCCGGTCCAACCACAGATGCAGGTGCCTGGTTCCCGAATTTATGAGTCTTTATGATTCTACAGACCACCCAGTTATAAGGAATCATCCCTGGTTGGCGCCCGAATAGCCTCCTGATCTTCCAGAAATATCAGTGGCAATCAAACTACACCTACGGGCCTTTCCACAGAAGAGAAATATGCTGAGTTGGCAGTTGGTTTATTTAAAGGAAGCGAATAGCCAGGCTGGTGATACCCACCACGTCAAGGAAGACTTTTTACAAAAAATGAAATCGTACTGTTGAAATGAACTTCAAAAAATCATTTAGGCTGTCATCCTGCCTTAAGGTAAGTCCATCTATGAATCTCCAGGGGCAAACAGGACATACATTATTGTATGCAATACAAAGCAAACTTGCATGGTCAGACTGCCTTCACTGTCAAAAAATTACTAATTTTGACTGTTTTGCAATGGATTGTTGGAACCAGCTCACACTGCTTTGTTAACTTTTTAGGAATTTTGTGAGCCACTGACTTCATGCTGACAGCTTGAAATCAGCCACAGTGGGAATATTCACACCATGGAAAACAGCAAACGCTACAAAGTGGCCCCAATCCCACACCGCCCCTTTCATCTGTTAAACATTTATCAATATATCATTGTCATACGCTTTGTAAAACTTCTCCAGTTTTCTCTTCTCCAGCTCTTGAATTCTTTGAGAGCAGTGAAAAACTCCAGAAGTCAAAGAAGAAATCTCTTCTACAATTTTCTGGAAGGTTTAGCCTCCACTTAAACATTCAAAGCAAAAGGAAATCTACTTTGCAAGAGAATCCACTTACAGGCAAGAAAACTGCTGTATCAGAAAGTTACCATTAGCCCAAATTTATGTCTGCCAATCTTGTAAACATCCCTCAGAGTCTCTTCAGAGCTCTCTGAATTATGTCATATCTCTCAAACTTGAAGATAAGAACAGGTTCAACATTTAAATGGTGCAAGTGACACCGTAAAGAGCCACAGGCGACCCCACTGTTTATAATGCACAAACCCTCTGTTTTCTTAATAGAACTTCTCCCCTCCTGTAAGGCGCTTAGCTGAATGCCCAGACTGGAAGTTATTTCCCTCCTAGAGTCTTTCTGATAGAACCAACCCTCAGCACAATCCAGGGATTTGGAAACGTTTCTTCCATGGCCTCCAAAAAAATATTTATTGGCCCTAAAACCTAATAATAAAGATGTTCTACTGTCTAGTGTTGGGAGATGGTACTCCATGGGTTCCTTGCATTTCCATACATCTTACAAAGAGAGGCACTCACTGCCACTTGCTCTGGATTAGCGTTTTAAGGATGTTTGTATGGTGAACAGTCTTAGGAGACAGAGATAGTAATCTCTGGAGCAAAGGGAAATTGTGTTTACTGCCCACTTAAAGAGATTCAGATTCCCTAAATTCAGGGGTCCTTTTCTCTAACGCCATCAGAATATGTGCAGGCTTCCATCAGGGCCCATCTGTATCACCACCATGAGACATAGGGCAGAGAAAGCTGACGTAAATACACTGTTCATGCTGCTTCCTGTGGAAAGAGTAATACAGCCCCCGGACTCTGACCCATGAGTCTCATGTCTTCCGCTGTCATCTGTGGAACTGTGGCACACCAGCTTGTTGGCTTGCAAGCAGAATAACATCTCAGCCCCTTCACAGTTTTCAATACCTGCTACCTATAAAGCTTTTAAGAAGCAATTTACACCTATATTTATATCTCTATCTATCTGTCTACCCACCTACCTATCTAATGAGGATGAATTGTGTGCCTCAGAGATTCTTTATAGCTCTCTTGGGCAATCATGTATAAGACAGCCCACAATGAAGTTACTGGGATGGAACTTGCAGAGCCATTGCACTCTATTAAAGGTAGCCATGTGAAACTAGGTAAAGTGGGCATAAACAAAACGATGACTGACCTTAATGCCCTGTGTGTACTCTAAGGCAGGGCTTCTCAAACTTTAATGAACATATAAAACACCTGGGAATCTCATTAAAATGCAGATTTGAATTCAGTAGGTCTGGGAAGAAGCCCAAGATTCTGTTTTTAACAATTTCCCAAGTGATGCGGATGATGCTGGTCCAAGGACCACACTTTGACAGCAAGGCTCTAACAGCAACTAATATAAATTCTATACATATTAACACTGATATTTGCATAAACTCTAACATTTTTTATACAAATATCTCCACCAACCCAGGAAGTCCATGCGAACCATAGAACTATTACACTGGTTTAGGAAAGAATAATGAAAACATTCCTGAGTACACAATTATGGGTGCCTGTATACTTATATGTGGGAAATATCAATATTGGTTATGAATTATCCTTCATTGTAAATTATAACCACATTCTATTCAAAGAACCAGGAGCAAAGGGAACATGCAGGAAAAGACCTTCCTAGGCAATACAGTCTTTTAACTGTAGCAAGAATAAAAGAAACAGGGCCAATTATGATCTTACAGTTTATGTCGCTAATAAGTATATCTCTGGCGAAGTTAATGCTGATGGGTTAAGCATAACAGGGAAAGAGAAAATAATATGTGGACATAAGACTGACTCTGAGAAAGCAAACGTGCTGTGAGAGAAAGCCTAGCGGGCAGAGAGTCAGGGGCCTGGGTTGTGGTCCCCACCCTGTTACTCCCTTGCTATGGGAGTTCAGGGAAGCAGAGTTGGTCCCCACTGGGCCACTTCCTAACTCTTGCATCTTGGCCATAGGTTTCACCTGCACAGGCTGCCTCTCAGCCTCATGGACCATTTTTTAATACTGTCAACAGCCCGAAGAAATCAATCTTTCTGTCTCATCTTATTCACTTGGGGAAAAGTTAGTGAGCCAATTTGAAAAGCACGGGAGAGGGCCTAGAAATAAAAGAAAGGTGGAAATTTATTTTACAATTTTATCGGGAAATACTTGGTCACACTTTTACTTTATTCCTTTTCCTTCTTCCACTGTCTCCTTCTTTCCTTCCTTTGGTCTTCTCCTTTCTACCCTCTCCCTCTTCACTGTCTCTCTACAAAAAGACAGCTGGGGAGGCAGCAAGGTGGATTTCAGTATTCCACACACTAATTTCTCATGAGCTCAGTGACTTACTTTCGAAGAGATTTTTGTGGTTGAATATGCTTAGGAAATCCTGGGTTAAACAGAGTTCAAAGGTTTCTTTACTGAGGACAGTCTCAATAGAGATGGTCTTTAACAGGCAATGTATAACCTGACTCTCCGAGAAGGGGCTGGGGGGTGCTGGGTCTTCTATCTTTGACCACAGGACCACAGAAACTAGCCCTCCCCCTGCTAGTGTCTTAAGGAATTCGCACTGAGAGAGTTCTGGCATGAAGATTTTGGTTACCAGAGTCAAGCTATCATGTTTTAATTAGTTTTACCTTTAATAAACCTCGTGGCCTTGGGCAAGTCACATAACCTCTCTAAGCCTCTGGTTTCTTCACGTGTAGAAGGGGGTCAATGACATCTAACAGATGGTGCCATTGATGAGACAAAGTACAAAAAGTGCCAGACATCGAGCCCCCTCACCAGCCAGGGCTTTCAGATTCACAGGTGAGGTTAACCCATGTCCCTCGAGGGCTTGGCGGGAAAAGCATCCATCCTACTCAAAATTACTCTTCGAGATGAGGCCACTGGCCTCTCCTGACTTGGCATTGTCTAGTCCCATCTACTCAAACCTGAATATTCCCTTCTAAGGGCTGCCCACCCTGCTGTGTTTGTTTGTGGTCAGTCCCAACAGATGACATTTACCAAATGAATGAGGGAGAGAAAGAAAATATTGAGACAGAAAAGGTCACAGAAAATAAAGAGAGGCAGAAATGAGGCCAGGTCAGAGAGCACCAGGCATGACTGTCCCGAGGCAGCCTCAACTTTACCTCTTAGGTGGAACGTGGCCTCAGGCAAGTGAAACAACCTCCCTGGGTCTCAGGGTCTCCATTTAAAAGATAAAGATAATGATGCCTTATCTCACAGAGCTTCCACGGAAGAATTAAGAGAGATCAGATCTGTTAACCACTTAGCACAGAGTAGGAACTCAATAAGAAAAATAAAAACAAAGCTAAATGTTCTTTGGGGGGCTAAGGGGAAAAAACAGATGCAGTTATTCTCAAATCCAATTCTCTGATTTCTAGATTGGAAACTGAATATCATAATCCTTCCGAGGAAATGCCAGAAAAACGAATACACACAGGGCATCATTCCCTACAACTGACTTCAGATACACCCAATGAGTGGTGGTAGATGTAGTTTTAATGCTGCCATTTTGAGTGAGTGATTGATTGAGAGACAGTCTCTATAATCTACTGGATTCCAAAAAACTTAAGGTCAGCAATGGAAAAACAACATTTCAAATTTGCTGAATAAGGACCCCCTGACTCCCCCATCCCACAGCAGTCAGGTAGAGAGATCACTTCCTTAAGACAGGACTCTCCTCACCTCCTCCACTCACAACTGTGTTTTTCCCACGCCCTATACATTTATCACTCTAATGTCATCTCCCTCTCTCTATGTCCTCAGGGTCTATCACAGGCTGGCCCAGAGCAGGCTCTCCTTAAGTACTTGCTGAAGAAATGAACAAATCCCACATTATTTATTTAATAAGCATGACCACTTTAGTCCATCAAAACAATATGAAGACCATGAAAACAGAAATTTTTTTAAATTAGTAATGTTGTTATAACTCAGATGAACAGCTTTATTAATCACTTCCAAATTTAATAGCAAATCAAGGAAAAAAGTAAAAAGTTGTGGCAGGAGCCAAGAAATCAACATAAACAAGATCACTCTTCACACTGAGATTTTCTAACCCTGCCTCTCAACGACTTCCTCATCAATCCCTAAATTCAGTGGCTCCGCTGTGACCTCAGGACTAAATCTAAACTCCACGGCATGCGGGGAGGCCTTTTGCATTTTGGTCCTTGTCCATCTTTCCATCCTCATCTCCTGCCATTGCCCTCTTGTATCTTCCACTCCAGCAACAGCCAAACTACCCCGATACAGACCTCCATGCCTGACAGATGCCTGCTCCAATTCATCCACGGGTGACCTCCTACTCATCCTTTCGGACTCCACTTGAGAGCTGACAACCTTGTGAAGTGCTCTCTGATTTCTCTAAACAGAATAAATCAGTCCCCTCCTGTGGGGGGCTATTTAGAGTACCTACTGCCATGTCACCTTCTTAGATGTCACTCTTCCTCTAGACTACAAACTTCTTGAAGACAAACAGTGATGTACATATATGTATTCCCTGTGCCTGGTACATTGTACACCCTCGGTAAGATGTTTAATGGAAGAACAAATAAATGGATGCATGTCCACTGCTACACACTTTCTATTCTCCCATCACTATCCCTCCCAACTAATCGCCTTTCAACCGTTGACAGGAAACCACTGGGAAGGATCTGAGGTGAACTTTATGGAACTTCAGGGAACACTTAATATCTGCTGAGCACTATCTTATTAATCTTTAGAATAAATCAAGATTCCTCTATGAAATTGGTGCTGGTATGTTCATTTTACAGATTAAAAAGAAAGAAGAAGAAATTCAGAGAGGTTAAGCCACCAGAAAAGAACCCAGCAGGACTTAGCCTCAAACCTGAGTCCATGCTCCTTCTGCTACCCTATCTGGCCTCAAATGCAAATTTCATTTCATCCTTTACCATTTCAAAGGATGCTCTCTTCCTCATTGTCCTCTATCATAATTCTCATCTCTTAAATCAAGACCCCAAGTAGCCCTCAGATGGCACCTGCCCACCAAACTTCTCCCAGCCTACTAGACACAACCCACATTCCTCTCTCTCCCGGATCCTCTTGCCCTAAAAGCCTGACCTAGTGTTTCCACTGCCTTCTAATTCTTCAATATCTCTCTGCCCAAGTCACTCGATGGCTTTAAAATAACTTGCAAGAACGTATCATGTATACCAAAAAGACATGGAGCTTTCTGCGCTCCTTATAGTTCAATTCAAAACACATTTACTGACTGTTAACTCTGACTTGCACCATACCAAGTGCTAGGGACAGAGGGATAATAAAACAAAATTGGTGACCTTGAGAGCATTTAGGTTAATGGGAGGACTAACAAGCATATTCTTTCAATATGATGGGATAAGCATTCTTCTGGATGATTGCTCATGGTACAAATACAAATCCACAAAAAAAGGATTTTGTTCATCGTGAGGTATCAGAGAAAGCTTCCTGGAGGAGGTCATGCCTAAGCTTCATCTTTAAAAGATAAGTAAGAAATAATCAGGCAAAGGGGTAGAGGAGGGCCCTTGAGAAAGAGAGAGCAGCTACAGTTTGTAACAAGTGCTGACATCACCTTACAGAAAATTTAAAAATTTCTGATATGGTTTTTGTGTATTCTTCCTGAAATTTTTACATGTGTAGGGTTTGTGTCAGCAATGAATAATTCAAACAGAACCCAACACAGATGCCTGATGGATGTCCATCTCGATGACCATGACATCACTGCCATTATCTCTTCATTGTTTTCTTTAAGGATCTTTCTTAAAGATCCTTTCCTTATCAGTGGAACAGACTGATAACTCCTGTGAGATGAGTTAGGGCTTTCAGAACACTATGCTCCACTTAGAGGCCTGGGGAAGTCATTTTCTAAACAGCATTCTGGTACAATACAGTCACAGGACTGAGCGTGGCCACCCCAGAAGGAGAGCCAAAAGAGAAACCTCCATCCTCTGCCCCCAAAGTGCATTCCTGGTGCCCTGTCCTGTTTTCCACCTTCTCTGTAATTTTATTTTTCTATGAACCACCCCAGATTCTGTCATAAACTGGACAGAGAACTTTCTGTACACAACAAATTGATGTGAATTGATTCAAACACTTATTAGATATAATTTTCAATCACTCTCATTCTGGGAAATTAAGTTTGGTGTTTGGTAATGCATTTTGTTATCACTTAATAAAGAGACAGTCTCCTCCAATTTTAGTAAGTCATGAACTTTGATGTTGGAATGCCTCTTTGATAGCATATAGAAATAGACATTTTAATACTCCAACAAGGCAAGAGAGTCAGCAGGGCAGCAGTTGAAAAAGCTAAATCATTAAAAGCAGAAAGATTTGGGTTTGAATTGTGGTTCTGCCAATTATTAGCTCTGTGGCTTGGGCACGTTAATAAACGTCTCTGGACTTCAATTAACTCATCCTTAAAATGCAAGATTACTATGAAAATCAAAGAAAATGTGTCAGTAAAGTGGCACACAGTGGTTCCCCTCAATAAATGGTAACTATAATCTATACCTCACTTAAAATTTTAATTAAATTTTAAGATCACCCACTTGCAGACTGTAGCCCAAATTAGCAAACAAGAGATTTTAAATAGATTTAAATATGTTGATAAAAAGCATCACATAACATATTCAATTTTTTAGAGCTCCTACAAAAAAATGCTGTCTTAGGTCAGTTGCTCAGAAGTATGCCCAGAGAGCAGTGTTCATGGCAAGTGATTTATTAAAGGAGGGTTCCCAAGAGAGGGGGAAGCAGGAGACAGACGAAGGGAATCCAAGCAAGGCTTCAATTTCAGGTGAAGTCTCAGCCTCCAGCTGGATCCTGCTGGAAGCTCTGGAGTATAAATTACACCACAGATCCTACAGAGAACTTGTAAATTACCCAGTGGAGTTGGCCCAGCCTAAAGGCAAGGGAGTGAGCTTTCTGCTCCTAAACCAGTCAGTCATCAGCAAAGGAGGGGTTGAGGGAAGAGAGAGGAGGGTACTGAACTCCCAGCCACTTCCAGCTGTGCGTGTGTGTGTGTGTGTGTGTGTGTGTGTGTGTGTGTGCGCGCGCGCGTGCACATGTGTCTGCCCTGGGCTGGGGTAGGAGGCCCACTAGTTCAAGGCTAGCCCATTGAAGAAGGTCTCAGGTGCTAGCCCATAGGAACAATTGTACACAGAAACCAGGGAAAGTGCACAGGACCGGTGAGAGGAGTTTAAGGGCAGCTGGACAGAGCATAGACAACGTGTGCAACATTAATCAAGAGAATTTCATGGACCCACATCTGTGCTGACTCTGCCTTCTGCTCATTGGAGTTGGGTGATCACCAAATAATGTACAGTTCACTGCAAATACATTCATTTTTCTTTGGTAATGTACAAAGCTAAGTTTGAAGTAAATATTTCCTAGGAGTATGAAATTCAATTTTGAAGGTTTGCCCTGAGGCATCAAAAAATGAGCTCTTCAACCTATACGGTTACGGATTTCTACTGAAGAAAGTTGTGCCAGTCACTAATAGAGGGCACAGACGCTGTTCAGACAGAAACGATTGAGAAAGGGCAGTGGGCAACTCCTCAACTACCAAGAAAAAACTGGCAGCAGCAACTCCTGGGCTCTTTCACACATGCATACTCATTTAACCATTCATGTAGCTAGAGATCCTGGGATGCTATTTAAATTGAGCTGTGTAATCTACGCATCTGGTTAAGAAAGATCTATATTACACAGATTCAAGACTGCTTTATTCAAATAAGTTCTTATAATGTAAAAATATAATTTCTTATACCTTCACGTCCTTATCTGTAGAAAGGGTAAGGGGACTTTAAGACTTCAGGTAATAAGGACTCAATGGAGACAGCCAATTGGATAGGTAGACTGGATCACAAGGTCACCTGAGGATTAACTAATATCTTATTATAAATGACTACAAAAACATGAAATATTACAATATTTTTTAAATAACACATGTAATTAATTTTTTAGTGTCATAAATGGTTCCATACACCCCCTTTTCAAAAATTTCCAATAGGCTTTATAATTTAGCAATTCATAATTTAAGGCAATTATGTCAACAGATACCTTAAAATAAAATTCATGGAGAATTTCTGAGGAGCCCAACAGAAAGATAACACTGATGATTAATGGGCACTTCAAGTTTTTGCACCTAATAAGTTCCAATTATAAATAAATAGCCAGTAACCACAATGGCTTCCACCAAAGGGCAGGGGCTGTGTTCTACTTCTGGACTCTCAGAACACCTCAGGAGCTCAGCAGACACACCTATGGGTGTGGGGAGGGTGGGAGGAGGGGAAAGGATAGAGCCTAAAAATGACTGTCTTCTTCAAACAAAATTGTCAACCTTTACTACTGTTACAAAATATCTGCAATGAGCTATCCTTTCAAGGTGAAACATTTGCTAAAGTTGGTGCTAAAACAATAGGATGAATCTACTAAGACTTGGTGTCCCCCACTCTCGGCATATTTGAATTCTGAGAATTCAGAGTCTGATTATAGCTCTCTGCTTTCCCATGTATTGCTTTGTAATGGAAAAGGTTTGGAATTGATAAGAATATGATGTGTAGTATAAGATGCTGAACAGAGGGAAAACTCAGAAGTCCAACCAAAATTAATGCTGTCCAAGAATCTGTACCAAAGAATGGGATTATCCAAAACCGTGGCCATTGTTTTCCATTTTAGGTTCTCATTATGCAAGTCTGTACATGGCAGATGTGTCTTTTCAAATATGCTTTTTTGCTGGTAATATCTGAGTTTGTTTCTTTGAATTTACTAATCCATTAGCATATTAGGTGATGGGTGAGAAAATAGACTAGAATAAATACATATCACTAGGCACTTGATAAGGAGGAAGATCTACATGACAATTATGAAGACTTGGGAAGAACCCAATGCACAGATCTTATGGGGGAAGGATGCAGAGGATTCTGCTCTAGACCACCCCAGCCAGAGGAGAGGGACAGTGGTTTGGAGAAAAGAAGAGGAAAGAATGTCCCCAGAGGTGATGGTCAGATACTTCCCAAAGAAAGAGAATAAGAAGAGGGTGAAGCATAGAGATAGAAAAATACATTTAAGGAGATCTGGAGAACTGGCCATAGAATAATTGCACTGTACCAAGCCCACCTCCCTTGGTGATTCAAGAAAGAAGACTTATCGACACCACAAGATGGCAAAGTGTTATCAGTAACTTGTTGGGAGGATAAGAAGCAGGAAAATCAAGTGCTTCCTCCTCTCTGGAAATGCACAGCTTCAAAAAATGCAGCCCGACCTTAAGTTCTAGTCCTGGGTTTCAAGCCAAAAATAAGAAACACCATGCAGAGAACATGGGTGCTACTTAACGTTGAATCATCATGATAAGAAAAAACAGAAGAATCTCCACAATGTCTTTGCTCACTGTGAAAATGCATCATTTGAGTTTTCGAACAGTTGGTGCTTTTCTCCCAATGGCAATTGAGATCTCAAAAAGAGAGAATTTACTCAAATTATATCAGCCATGAAATTAACTACAGTATAATGACCCAGCCCTTGGAGTGAACTGGGCTGCATAAAAGGAATCAGAGTGAAGATAAGAAAAATTATAAGATAACTCGAAGCCTGGGTCCTACCCCTTTCTGCTCTCAAGTGGCCATGGTCTTATGAAAACTAACAATCACAGTATCCTATGCGTATATAATGCTGGGTAATGCTGATGATAAAAAACTCTACAAACCATCATTTCAGAGTGTGTGTTGAATGTGTGTATGTGTGGGTATATGTGTATGAATGTTGGGGATTGGGAACAGGTGGGAATCATGGTCGTGATCTTGAGCCTGACAAGGAATTTTCTCCACACCCTTGTATCATGAACTTCTCACTCCTACCTCCCAGAAATACCCTTTCCCCCAGTCATCTTTTGTTATTAGACTCTAACTCAGTACATTAATACCTCAGTGTCATCCACGTTTAAATTCTTCACAAACACTTTCACAACTTAGGCCTCATCCAAGTACCTTCTGTACATTAGCCCTCACTCAGGGAAAAGCCTTCTGAAGGCCTGCAAGTCCCTGTGCATTTCCGTCTCCTCTCTGGTCCCAATTACTGCTCCCCGCACCCCAACCCCACTCTGCTCCAGCCACACCGGCCTGTGCAGTTCTTTCAACACACAGAGCTCCCCCCAGCCTCCACCCCTTGCTTGTGCTGTTTCCTCTGCCTAAAATGCTGTTCCCTCAGGTATCAGCGTGCTCACTCCCTTGCTGCCTTGGACTCTTGGCTCAAATGTCATCTGATCAGACAGGTCTTTTTTTTTTTTAACATGTTTATTGGAGTATAATTGCTTTATAAAGGTGTGTTAGTTTCTGCTGTATAACAAAGTGAATCAGCTATACGTATACATATATCTCCATATCTCCTCCCTCTTGCGTCTCCCTCCCACCCTCCCTATCCCACCCCTCTAGGTGGTCACAAAGCACCGAGCTGATCTCCCTGTGCTATGCAGCTGCTTCCCACTAGCTATCTATTTTATACAGCCAACATTATTCTCAAGGGTGAAAAACTGAAACCATTTCCACTAAGATAAGGAACAAGACAAGGCTGCCCACTCTCACCACTATTATTCAATATAGTTTTGGAAGTTTTAGCCACAGCAATCAGAGAAGAAAAAGAAATAAAAGGAATCCAAATCGGAAAAGAAGAAGTAAAACTGTCACTGTTTGCAGATGACATGATATTATACACAAAGAATCCTAAAGATGCTACCAGAAAACTACTAGAGCTAATCAATGAATGTGCTAAAGTAGCAAGATACAAAATTAATGCACAGAAATCTCTGGCATTCCTATACACTAATGATGAAAAATCTAAAGAGAAATTAAGGAAACACTCCCATTTACCATTACAACAAAAAGAATAAAATACCGAGGAATAAACCTACCTAAGGAAACAAAAGACCTGTATGCAGGAAACTATAAGACACTGATGAAAGAAATTAAAGATGATACAAACAGATGGAGAGATATACCATGTTCTTGGGTTGGAAGAATCAACATTGTGGAAATGACTCTACTACCCAAAGCAATCTACAGATTCAATGCAATCCCTATCAAACTACCAAAGGCCATTTTTAGCTGTTTACAAATAACAAAACTCTCACTATCCTCCTCTTACCTTGTTTCACTTTATTCATAGCATTTGAGATTACCTATAGATTACATCTAGATATCTTTCTCCGTTTTTCTGTCTCTCCCCTCAACTAGAGTTTAAGCTCCATGAGGCAGAAACTTTGTTCTGTTCAGTATTAAATTTCCAGTGCCTTAGAACAGTCCTACTCAAATAATCATTTTAAAATTGAAATCAGAATTATTTATTTAATATTTTTCTTTATTTCATATTTTTTAAGCTTAAGCTTTATCCTAAACAATAATATCGTGAAACCAAGGGTATGATGTGCCAGGTATATTTTTTCTAATAAATACTAAATATAGAACTATCAATATTAAAGGTGTTAGCCCCAAATATCCCTTCAAACCATCTTGCTACCACTGAGGATATACATCCCCAGCTTTGAGAAATACAGTATCATCCAACAGCAACACATACCAGTGGCAACACGTACTAGTGACATCCAATGGCAGTACATAAAAAGCAGTGAATTTGACATGGAAATAAAATTTGTTTATTCTTATAATGTTTCTTAGTCTCACAGCATAAAACAGTAAAACTGGAGTCATGAGGCCTGGCTCCCAGCCCTATATCTGCCACAAACCAGCTGTGTAACCTTAGGCAAGACACTTAAGCTCTCTGGGCCCCAATGTCCTCATCTCTGTAATAAGGACTTGGGATGATTCCTAAACTCACTGGCAGCTCTCACTGTCTTTGACTCTACCAACAACCACAAAGTTGCAGGAAAGAATCCTAAAGCAATTAGGTTTATTATACCTACTTAATGTTTAATCATCATGAAAAGGGAAAATAGAAGAATTTCCACAAAGCTCGATGACTTTGAGAAGCACAAAGTAAATATTTTATAAAATAAAATAATATTTTGGATACAGTAATACTGTGGCCATAAATCTTTTCTGTAACCCCATGACCCTCCTAGTGTAGGCAGCTGGATACCAAACCTCCATGGCCTCAAGAAAGGGTTATCCAGGATCCAGGCAGAACTAAAATTAAGAAGTGGAAATTCTTGGTCAAGACCAGGATGCTCTTTTTTTGTTTTTTCCTTTTTTCTTAAGCAGAAGTTAGTATGTAGAAGGAATGACTGAATTAGAAAAACAACCCTCTGCAATCCTCAGAAATAAAATAATTTTTTCAGGAAAGGATCAGAACTGGGTACTAAGTCCATTATGTCCAAGTTTTGGGGAACGAAGATATCTGCTAGATGTCAAATTATCATTCTACAAATTACCTACCAACTGCAAAGGGAAACTTGTATTTTCAAAGAAAGGTCACTATTGACATTTTTGGTGGCCACCATTTTTTAAAAGTGGTCAAACTTACAGTAACAGTGTATCAAGGTGACATGTGTTTCTAACTGTGGTACACTGTGAAGCGCTCAGCACCTCTGCTATAGTCTTCTTCCCAAAAACATTTCACTGGCATCTAATCAAGCCTTTAGAAGTAAGTTCCAGTTCACAGGAAATATGGGAATAAATGACAAGTTCAAGAATCCCACAAGGAAACTATCGAACACCACCAGAATGAAGGACATTCTACAGAACAACTGATGGGTCTCTTCAAAAAGTCAATGTCCAGAGGGGGAGAAAATGGAGGTAGCAATCCAGACTGAAAAAGGCCAAGGAAAGACAATGAGCAAATACAGTGTGGTGAACTTTGAGTAGATCTCGGTTTGAAATATAAATAGCTATTAAAGGCAAGTTGAACAACTGGGGAAATTTGAAGCTGGACTAAGTATTATCTGCTATTACAGAGTTGTTTTAACTTTCTCGAGTACAGTGATAATGGTGTTGGCGTTGTGCTTTTAGGAGAAATGTGCCAGAGAGTTTAGGAGTGAAGTGACATGATATGGGCAACTCATAATCAGACAGCAAAATGTTAATCAGAGGTTGAATGCAGGTATTGAGTATACAGATGGAATAGTCTTTCAATTTTCCTCCATGTTGAAAATCTCGTAATAAAAAGTTGGACAAAAAACACAAGATTCACATGTATGAAAAAATTATTTGGAAGAAGAAATCAAGAAAAACTGCTTGTCATATTCCTCTGTCCCCATGGGAAGCAGCAAGAGGCAGAGGGGAGATAAATAAGTTAGAGACAGGAAGGAGGAAGTGTGTAACCTCCCCCTAGTGAAATATGGGGGCTGGGGAACCAGAGAACCTCTAGTCAAGTTTGGAGATTCAAGAAAAGAGGAACCCCTTTTGGTGGGGGTGGACCTGAAAAGGCGGCCAAGAAGACAATCTCAAGCCTATAATGGAAGAAATGAGAGACCATTTCTGGTCTCTCTCTCCAGAGAGAGCCTGGGCCAGTATTCCAGCATTTCCTGTGTCCCCAAAGCTTCATTGACACCCTTACAGATAGGTGTGTGAAAGTGGCGGACCCTGGCTAGGAACACAGGATGTACAGCTGAGAACTACACCACCTGATAGCCGAGGACAAGTGGGACAACACAGCAGCTACCAACATGGAGAAATGACCACCAGTGGCCACAGAATGTCCCCTTCCGTGCAGTGGCACTTCAGCGTCCCTAAGCCCACACTCCACCTGAGGAAATGAAGATGAGAGTGAGAGAACCGGACCTGATGGGACAAACATGAAACGTTCTGTGATTGCCCATAATTTTTAAGATTACACAGAATGGTAGGAGGTTAGATTTCCACTACATAGTGCAAAAAGGGCAAAAAATAGACATTTAATTCATATATAGAAAAATAAAGTCACATATCTTACAGTCTGTGTCTGAGATAAGCGCCTGCCCCATTCTCCATCCTATCCTAGACATTTTAATATTCCTTCACCCACTGCCATAGCATCACAGGAGAACCAAGATATAGTGGGAGGGATACATTATGCATATAAATATACATCTGAAATGACCTTGCAGTTGTCCACACTCATAGCTACATGGAATGTAACACAGAAATTATTTACAGCCTATGGAATGTGTGTGGCTTTTAAATATGAATAAATAAAAATTTATTCAAATAAAATTAAAAAGCCATGCTGTGAAGTCTGACTCAAAAGAGTTGGGAAGCAGATCAGCTGTTGATCTGCTTCTTGAAAAACCCACACCATTCCAGGAAAAGAGAGCTAGGTAGGGCTGCCTCTCTTTTCTGGAGCTGGGATGTCAAAGGTACCCCTGCCAGGGTATATGCTACATGCAAATTAATAGTAAACAGAATTATTGGGAATGTAACTAAATAAGAAATATCTTCTGTTTATAACTGAGAGGCAATATTTTCTTAAGATGACCATAAATTTGAAAACATACCCAGGATTATTTAGCATTGACCATATAGACACAATATTTCATATGTTAATAATAGATTGTGGTTTCACAGTGAAGAAAAAAAAGACTGTATCATTACACGCCATAATAATAAAGGACATCATCAGAAATGCATGGCAGACTCTTTTAGTGAGTGTGTCATTGTTTTGAAAAATGGCTGTGTTACAGGATGGTAGATATTAAAGCTCGAGGAGACGCTCAGATGTCTTTTGGTCCCATACTGCTAATTCTGGTCTTTACACAATTTTCTTTTACAGACGATCCAGGAAGTAAGTGCGGGAAAATCACGGCTTACTCTACTCAAGTCTTGCCGGAACTACTAAAGATGACAACCATGATGGTAAATAGGAATACCACCTCATTCCCAACATTCTCCCCTCCCACTCCACTCCCGCCCTGAACTTGAGTCCCCTTCCTTCCTTCCACTGATACAGTTAGGGCTGAGATGACATCTCTGCCTTCAACTCAGGATATTAATCTCTTACTGAAGACTTGGTGAGTTAGAATGGACCACACACTCTCTCTCTCATTCTCTCTCTCTCTCTCATTCTGTCTGTCCTCAGACCACTAAAGCTCCTAGGTGATCACAGAACAAGCCAATGTAATTCTATTTGTGTTGATGTCTTGATAAAAACAAAGATCTTCCACCACCACTTGCCTGCCAAAAGCCTTGGCTTCTCTGGAAATGCAGCATCTTGGTCTGTGATTATAATAACACAAGTGACAATCAATTGCATAAGGAAGAATTTATTTTCTCCAGAATGCTCTTTTCATCTTTTTCTTTTGGAAGTTTTTAACTTTTTATTTTATATACAAAGAGCTAACATTGTTTCTGTGTAAGGTGGATGTCCTGGATGACCCATTCAAGGAAGCTGTAAATACAATAAGTCCCCTACACACAAACCTTCAAGTTGCAAACTCTCAAAGATGCGAACGTGCATTCCATCAACGTCAGGCGTGAGTGAAACTGCAGCTTGCCCTCCGTCTCTTACTGCTGATGATCCTTCAGCTCTACCATCTCCCACCTCCTCTCCCTCCTCCAATCAGTAACCCTTCTTGCCTGTTCACTCGATTCCAGTCCCTGTATGCCAGCTGTTGTACTGTACTTTTCAGTTACTGTACGATTAAAAATGTTTTCTTTATTTTTTGTTTGTTTGTTTTGTATGTATTATTTGTGTGAAAAGTATTATAAACCTATTACAGTACAGTACTATATAACTGATTGTGTTTATTGGGTACCTAGGTTAACTTTGTTGGACTTACGAACAAAATGGACTTACGAACGTGCTCTTGGAAAGGAACTCAAAAATAGGCTTTAATTTTTGATATACAGTAAGTATGCAGGGGACTTACTGTATATCAAAAATTAAAGCCTATTTTTGTTAAATTATTTTAGCATTTGCAATCCCCCCTTGAAAAAAGGAAGCACATCAGAACAGAAGGCTCCATGAGCTCATATTTCTAGACTTAAGCTGATGTGATTGAGGGAAGAGGGAGGGGCTCTCTTCCCCATCCCACCCCTGCCTGCTCTTTCTGCCCCTTCCCTACAAAAGTCTACATACCAAATCAATCAACAGATAAAACAGAGTCTTCATAAACCCCAAAACAATTCAAACAGATGAACTGTTCAAAGGACAATAAAGTTAAGAATTTGCAATTATTCGCACACAGTATCTTTAAGGACTCAAAGGCTTAAAATAAGCATAGGATTCAGCAACTTTATATTTATAATACATACCCATAAAATAAAACACATTAAAATTACAATTTTTTTTCTATAAATTCAACTAATAAACCTTAAATATACACTGTATGCATTTGGGACATTTTTCTACAATTCTGAATCAGTATAAATTCAGACAGGACTCTCCCCATACTCTTTTCCTTAGTGATATATTACTAAAACATAAATCTGAACAATAACTGCCTCAGAGAATTAGTTCAACGAGCCAGGCATGAAACTAAGCACTGATTTAATTCTTATAATCACTCAAGAGATGGGTATTATTGCATCTACCAGAGAGGAACCTACGGTTTACAGAGTTTAAAATTTTGCCTAAAATTATAGTTAGCAGGTGGGAGACATGAGATTTGAACCCAAACTTGTCTGATTCATAAGTCTCCAATATTACATTTCTATACACTCGTAGGTTTGAAGACTTAAGAGTTAACAACTTACAAACATGAAGGATGTGCAGTGTTCAAACAGGCTGTCTTCTGAATTACCACGTGACAGTTCCACTGATTTAGAGCTAAATTTATTCCCCGAGTCATTCAGTATTCTTGCTCAAAATAAAGTAGGATAAAGTCAGAGCATATGTTACAATTTAAGCCAAGTTATTATCTGTCGTCTTCACAAATTCTGAAAAGCTGGTCCACCAAAATCAGATGCTAGGAATGAGGAGGAAGAAAACCAAAATAGGGAGGGAAGAATGTAAAATTAGGATGCACAGAGATGTGGAAAGACAAAATGGCAGGGAAAAAAGTGAAAGGTAAAAAAAGAGAAATGAAGGGTGAAAAGAAGAAGAAAAGTTGCAGACTTTACAGTTTGGGAAGTCTTTTTTAAAGTGCGTGATGATCTGTGTAAGGAGGCCAAAGTGAGTTCACCACAGGATTTATGGAGGACCAAAGAGAGGGTAGCAAGTTCTGACTTTTAAGTACAAAATCTAATTCCTTAAGGGACCCTTTACCTTTTTGTGAAACTAGTAGCGTGGGAAGTCCCTAAACAATACAGCTGCACTTTCTACATTACAGGCAAACCTGGGTTCTCCCATGAAGCACACTGGGCTTATGGGATACCCACGTAAGAGAGGGAATTTTAAAAGTTCAAGGTCAGTGTACTCCGAAAGCTAATGGGAAAAACGCTGCTACTTCTGCTTCCTGTTTTGCCTGATCGAGCCAGTTCCTGAAAGTTCTGGGCCCATTTTCAATATGCTGCAAAGAATATGCACGTTCTGCCCTCACACAGGCATAACCCAAATGGTGACCCTACAAGAAGAGACTTCAGAAAGTAGATCTTCACCTCACGAATATAAGGGTAAAGGTTTATATAACATCTCCAAAGGACAAGAAAAGCACACTTGGGTTAACTCTTCTTTTGATTAATTTCCACTTTGTCAAATTACTCAATAACCCTTTCAACTGAATGTCTTTTATGAAATTTCCAAGGACTTGATTGTTATTGACAAATTTTGTTCTCTATTAAGAGAATGCTAAAATATACTGAAGCCGGGGAGGGCAGTTAAAAAAAAAAAACCAAAACCCTATATTCTCTGATACTCTTTTGTAAGAATAAAATAAGAGAACAAACAAAGCCTATTACTTACTTTAAAAAAAAAGTTAATCACTAAACTCTTCAAAATTTCTTTTTATTAATGACTTTCTGATTCCAGAAAATTAAAATTGTACTGTTGGTCTCTCTGAAAATGTCACGCAAATATCTTTATTACATATATATCTGAAAGAGAGAGTATTTCACATCAAGTTAAAAATAAAAAAGAATTTCAAAGAGATTAAAGAGCATGTAAAAAAAAACCACAAACAAAGTAAAACTAGTGAAAAAAATATTAAAATGTATGTTTACAGCCTCAGGGATGGGAAGACTTCCTCAGCAAAATGCAAAACTTAGACAGAAAAGATGGACAGGTTTCCTTCTATAAAAAAAGTAAATCTTCCTGTTTGCCGAAAGACACTATTTTAAAAAGTCAAAAGATTAGAAGAAAATATGAGCAATGTACATAACCAATAAAAGATTAGTACATATAATTTATAAGGTAAGTCAACAAATAAAAATAAACATTTCTTTCTATTCTTCACATGACAAAAATGCTTAACCTTATTAGTAATCAGAATAACACTGTAAGTGAATTGGCAAAACTAAAAAAGTTTGATAATATCTGATATGGGTGAAAGCATAAACAAAACGATGCCCTCATCTACTGTTGGTGGGAGTGTAAATTGATAAAGCATTCCTGCAAGGTAATCTATCAACATTTAAAATCAACATTTAAAATATACAAACCTTTTCTCTCAGCAATCCATTTCCAAATGTCTGTCTTTATAAGTAAGGTATTATTTTTATTTACTAAATGCCAGTAACTTTCCAAAGTGCTTCACATACATGAACTCTGTTTATCTTATAACAAGCTTCTGAGGTGGGTACAGTTACTGCCCCATTACAGATGGAAATACTGGGGCAAGAGAGGATGAGAAATTTGCTCAAAGTCACATACTTGTAATGGGCGGAGCCAGGATTCAGACCGAGGTAGCCTGACACCAGAGTACTCAGAAATACTATGGAATAGAATTCAGAAAAGAATTGATTCAGAAAGATCTACAAGGCAAACAGTTACCTTTAAAAAGATGCAGAACAAGATTGGTATTATAATGTCTTTATGCAAACAAAAATGAATATATTTGATTATCTACATAATGAATGGAGCTATATATCTTATTATTGACATAATATATGCACTGGGGATGGTTAAAGAAGGTTATCCCTAGGAGTGGACATGGTAGTGGGAAAGGAAGATGAAGAGGAACTTTCCCTTTTAGCTCTATGTATTTCTAAAGTGCTTGAAATTTTGAAAAATGAGAACGCATTCATGTGTTACTGTTATAATACTTAAATGTTATTTGTCTTTTTAAAAAAATGGTTGGGGGGGAAGGATCATACGGAAAACAGTCTGTCCTTACAGAAGTTTCTATAACTGTGTTTCTGGCTTTCAGTCACATTTTTCCCTCTTTTAAAAGTTGATCCAAATATCTGCTAAAGTCAACCTCCTAAATTTTCCAGAATTATTTTCAGCTCATATAAAAGGCTTTAACCTTCAACCTCTTTAGCTTTGGTCCCACTATGTTTATGACTATTTTTAAAGAACCAAATTTTTGGTTGCTGTTGAAAGACATTTAGAAGATCATTTATATAACAGGAGAAACTTAAACTGGGGACATTGAATCTGGAGTTAAAACCTGGCTCTGTGTTCTCAGGCAGTGTAGTTTTTTGGTCAATTATGAGTTGGAAATGCCTACTGCTCAATTAGCAGGAATGAAGACACATGAGCGGTTTATGTCAAGGACAGGAGGCTGCAGAGGAAATCTGCAGGCCATCAAACCTGAATAAGGGAAAAGGCTTCCTATTCCAGTTCCTCCTGCGGGACCGCTTCAGGTCACTTTTATATTTACTCCAGAAGGACAAAGGATGCATCGGTACTTAGAGAATAAATATCGTATGTGGACTTCCATCAGGAAACGCAAGTAACAGAAAGCTGATGGTCACAGCTATTCTTCACCAGTGTGATGACTGCCAATCCCCCTCCGCCCTTTTGATTCCCTTATTTTTTTTTCCCAACCCTGTTCATTATCAATGCCATCAGGCGGGGCTCCCAATGTGGATCACTTTCAGAAGACTTGGCAGCCCCTGTGCCCCTAGATGCTTCCATTTCCTCTTTATGTGCACTTCTACATTTTCAACGAAGAAAGGGAGCCAGGAAGCAATGTGAGAACTAAACATAAGACTTGGTTACAACAAAAATGAGAGCATTCAAAGGCTTGATTGCCTGTTCCTTTGGCAATAGAGCTGCTCTGGAAAGGTCCTTGAGCCCTACTTCAGTGAAAATTAAAATAAATCACAGGCATTCTTCAAAGAAAAGGGATAAAATTATACATTTACCTCCAGGGTATCGATACAGGCATAGATTTAGATAGATGTGTTATATAGTTCATGCACCCATACTAAACACGCATATGAATAATCCCTATACAGATGGCCAAACGCTAACAGAGGAGCTTTATTCAGGACTCTGCAATTATGATAACTAGATATTCAACCAAAAGCCAAAAGGATGGTGTTAAGGCACAGAAATGAGCATGGAGAAATGGAATAGGATAAATTCTACCTCTTGACATCTTTATTGAAACAGGGCTGGTAGTCTATTGGACACTCGCAACAAGAGGCTTAAAACCTATCAAACGATAATGAAACATAATTTCTAGGTTAACACCAAGATGAGAGCCACCATCTGGCACTTCTGCCAGCCTCAAAGCTGGACAAAGACACATATTACGAGGCCACACATTTGGAAGGAGAGAGGCAGAAACTGAAGAGGCTCATGTGCAAAATGGAAAGTCAAAATGAATCCTCCAAACTTCAACAACAGTAACAGTTTAAAACAGTGTGTGAAAACCCACATATCCTAAGACAAAACCTGGACAAAATGACCTCCTGTCTATGACCATTACTTATCTGGAATAATTTCTTTTAAGTTTAGAAGCTTAGAAAAGCTCCAATATCTCTCTTTAACCATTCATATACACGCTGCCCTCCAAATATTAACTGTTTTCCAATTAACAACCTAAAGTGGATGGAGTTGAAAACTCTCTGTAATCATTCATTCCAACAATTAATATTTATCAACTGCCAACTTTGGCCTTGGTACTGGGTAAGTAATGATGAACAAGACCAACATGAACTCTGGAGCTCACAGTCTGGCCTCTGTGTTCTAGATTGTACCATCAGGATTTGGTTATAGTGAACTGACAGAACAGATGAAAAAAAATCCTATGAAGCTTACAGTCACATAGACCCATTTCCAAAGAACACAGCACAGCTCACTGCTGTATTCTAAGATCTAGGTTTAACTCCCTGATTTGGAATTTAGGGATCACCTTCCCATGGAAAGCAATGCCATCAATGATGTTTGGATTCTAGGGTTGATCTATAAATCTTGAGTTGCCCTGCATGCAGCTGCAGTGTGATTTTAAGAGATTTCTGGTTTGTGTTACCCTGGGAATCAGTTGAATCAATAGTATTAAACCGTAATCTATAATCCCAACGCTGCTACCATGGATTGAAACAGTGGAGGCTGAAGTGCGCAATGCTGGGGATGCAAAAAGCTGGAAACACCTATGAGTGGGCTGGCTGCCGTCCTTCAGTCTCAATCTGTCCCCAGGACAAGGGAATATGCATGGCGGTAAATCTCCCCAAAGGTGCTTAGGAGGGCAAGAATTACATTTGGAATAGCTCATTTGCACGTCAGCCATTGGCCTCTTACACAGAACCAAGGCACTGGTTCTGGCCAAGGATATGCACATTTCATACCGCTGTTACTCAGAAATCACAAGTGACATGTTTTCTGGTTATTTCAGGAAGTATAATAGTGTTTTTACACATTCTCCCCTTTTAAAAATGTATGTTTTTTCAACAGCTCTAATAGCATTTAAAGTACATTAAGTTACATTAATTTGCTGATTGAAGTATAGTTGATTGAAGAATAGTTGATGTTTCAAGTGTACAGCAAAGTGATTCAGTTTTACATCTATATATGTATATAGGTTATTACAAGATACTGAATATAGTCCCCTATACTATACAAGAGGTCCTTTTAACTTACATTAATTGTTAAACACCACTTTTTAGGTAGTTTCATTACATGAGCCTCATCTTCTCTTCTAGGTCCCCTAAATTACAGCTCAGCATTTGACCAATAAAACAAGAACCTCAACTCAGGCCCATTTTGTCCAAACCATGGCACAGTTAGACGTGTAGCTAAAAATAGAGAAAAAAGCTATTCTAAACAAGAACCTGAGTCTCTGAGACAAAATTTTAAAAATAATTTTATTTATGTCTGAAAATAAGGGAGTAAAACATATGCTCTAGTAGTTACTGTCTGAAGAAAGTCATTTACTGGATCTGTGACAAGGTTAAGTAAAATCTTTCTTACCAATCATTAACGGTACCCTTAGGTTATACCCGGAAAATATAGGTGCTTCATCAGTGGTCACCCCAAATTATCTAAATAAAATACTTTGTCAGCCTTAGTGACAGAGTCACTATATGAAATACAACCTTCTCTGAAACAAAACGTCTGCCTTTTATTCTCCTCCAGCACTGCACTACAGAGAGTGAGTTCACATTTACAGACCATTCTTCTGTTGTTTTCTTAACACAAAGTGGGGGTGGGGAGTGACTCCCAAATATTGCTCCTAGGGTTCCCAAAGCCTTTCTGAGCTCCCAGTAGGACCTGAACATACCCTTTCTCTGAAGAGCCCACAAGATGAAAGTTTCCAAGTCAACCCTCAAGACAGGAAAGTGACAGAGCTAGAATCTGGCTCTGTCCAGTAAACACTCTGCTTGGGGGCATCCACCCCAAGTGCCTCTAAGGAAAGAAAGCATCTGATCAGGATGAAGAGAACAAAATCCCATGGGAGGTGGCTAACATATAGAGAGGAGAAGCCTAGGCCAGACCTGGGCACCAGCCGAACACGGGGACCCAGAAAGGTCTTTGAAGCCATGGGTAGGTTTGGTTTGAAATGCCTCTCCCACATCTTGTCATGCTTGGAAAGAGACCTGGGAACCCATGTGTATCCCACAGAAAGGTGATTCTCTGAGAATGCTTGGGAAAAAGCAGCATCCCTTGGAAACCATCAGAAATGCCCATTTCCAAGCCCACCGCAGACCTATTAAATCAGAAACTCTCAGGGTAGCCCAGAAATCTGTGTTTTCACAAGCTCTCCATGAGTTTCTGAGGCAAAGTCAAGTTTGCAAACCACCACCATAGGATTAATTAAAATCACTGCAGTACAGTCCCTCTCCCAAGCCTTATTCATAATTGGAGAATGAGAGGTCTTTCCTCCTTCAAAAGAAATGTCAAGGATCAACAGGCCAAACAGGGAGTCAGGAGAAGGTTTAGGTGTTTTTTTAAGGCTTAATTTACCATGGCTCCTCCTCATTCATTTCAGGTTTGGGAATCTTGGTCATGGGCACCAACAAAGGCAGAGGAAAAAGCATCAGAAATGGATCTGATTCACCCCAGAGCCCAGTGTACATTGGACAATTTATTGCTACTTAAAGATCACTTTCAAGTAAGCAAGTGACATTAATGGTAATTGTAATGAACCGTACAGATCAAGAAAGCCCACCTGACTGTCTCCCCAACACAATTAAGAAAGACACCACTAAACCTTCCTCACAGATTTCCCAAGCGAGTGGCTATTTATAAGAGACCACGCAGAATTTAACGATAACATATGAGTCAATACATACGCTTAAATTTCAGAGCAAATGCTTTTTAATCACTGAAACTCTTGGCTACTTATATCACAAGAACATTTAAATACGTTTCCCCTGTCCCCCAAAATGAATTTTCAATCCTCTAAAAGAGACCAATGGTCTACTGAGAGGCAACAGAGACCCTAATTTTTAATCGAGCACTAGGAACTTTTCCACTAAAATAAAAAGCCACTCATTCACAAAGCATCAATGTACCTCCAACGGCTGTTATTTTGCTTCCCAACACTTTAAATTTCAAAAGATGAGAATCTGAAAAAGCAGCAGCAACACAAAAAGCACACCATGGAAATTCTAGAAGTCAAATGTACAACAGAAAGGACCTTTCTACACAAAATACATGTGTCCGTAACTAGCCTACTGCCACCCAGCCTGGCCTGCCTTTCTGAAACAAAAGTAAAACTCGGGTACTATTTTTTTATATCATTATTAGGCACTTGAAACTCAAGAAACCAGTTCTGTGTCTTCTGGGATAACTGTCCTCATTGGAAAATGAGTAGTGCTGAATAATCAACATGATTTTGCTCTGTCTTGATTTGTAGTATCATAGCCTTGTTCCTATTTTTTCAGCCTTCACCCCTAGTCATCGTAAATCTAGCTGCTTCCTTCTTTAGTGGTAATTAGCATTAGTCACAAGCCAAAAATGATTCCACATAAGAAGTAAAATAAACACAACCCTTCTTACCTTTCATGCCAAACTTGGAGTGTCTTGCCAACTTCAGCAGAAACAGCATTACCAGCAGACAAAATCCTACTACAGATGCAATTACCACCACAGCATAGACCTAGAGAAAGGAAGGGAGGGCAGTTATGATCTTGATAATTAGTTTCTTAAATCCAGGTGGTGCTGATTTTGATGGAGATGGTTAATATTTATTGAATACTTACTACCTGCCTTTCTAAGAGCTTTATGGATATCAATTAATCTTTAACAACCCTAGGAAGATTTATGCAGGTCCTATTATTATCCCTATCTCTACAAATGAGAAAAGATAAGTTAAAGCTTATAAAAATGGGGACCCAATTGATATTATACAGATTAACATATACTAATACATCCTATATTATTATATAATGTATAGATAATAGATATTTTATCTCTCCCCATCCATCTATCTACCTATGTACCTACCTACCTACCTATCTGGAGAGAGAAGTGAGAGAGAGAGTATATAAAACATGAATGACAAAATACTAATAATTTTTGAAGCTGCTGAAAGATACAATGCGGTTCATTCATGATTTTCTCTACCACTGTACATGTTTGAAAACTGTCCACGATAAAAAATTTTTTTTTAAGTTGACTACCGTTGCTCTTAGAAGTCAGGGTGCCCTAGAGCAGTGAGTAGGTCTGCAAGGGAGCAGGAAGGCACTTGTGGGTGAGCACAGCCTGTGAAAGCTCATGAGGCTGTAGACTTATGACATGTGAACTTTTCTGTATGTATGAGAAAGATCAATACAAAGTTGTTTTTTTAACTTAAAGGTGTAGCTGCAAGTTGTGAACCATACAAGTAGAGAGAGTAGATGCAGATCTTTGTGAATCCTGTCACAGCCCCAAGCTGGGGATCACAGAGGCACAAGTGCATAATGCTAAGTACACACTAACAATTTAGAAACAAAGATCGACACAGGACTATGCATCATCTTCCATTTTTGCTGTTTACCCCAAAGTTCCGCTTGCAAAATAAATTTGTTTCTATAAACCGGGAGTTGGCAAACTTTTCCTGTAAAGGGTCATATATTAAATATTTTAGGCTCTGGGGGCCTACAGTCTGTGTTGCAACTAGACAACTCCCCTGCTGTAGTGTGAAAACAGCCACAGACAATATGCAAACAAATGGGCGTGTCTGTGTTCCAATAAAACTTTAGTTACCACAACAGATGGATAGCTGGATTTGGATATAGTTTGCCTAAACTGTCCTAGATGTCCATACTGACTTAAATGTCTAAGTTTCATTTAATCCACGTAACAGTCCATATGACATATTATTATTGTCCCCATCTGTGGTAATCATTAGTGCTGTTTCCCAAACATTTCTGTTTTCCCCTATGTTTCTCTTTGTAGGATTCACTTCCTGGCTTCCTTGTGGTGAGATGGGTTCAGGTGACTAGCTCTGGCCAATGAGTTGAGACTTGTATCACTGCCAGGAGGAGGATTTCACTGCTTACTGCAAGATCTTAGACTAAAGCAGTGGTTCTCAACCGAGGATAATGTTGCACCCAGGGGACATTCGGCAATTTGGAGTTGTCACAACTGGGAGAAAGGTGCTACTAGCGTCTAGTGGGTCAAGGCCAGGGATGCTGCTAAAGATCCTGCAGTGCCCAGGAGAGCCCCCCACAAAAAAAATTATTCATCAATAATAGTAGCGTTAACAGTGCAAGGGTAGTGCTCTCTTTCTCTGTGCCATAATAAATGCTAACTTTTCAAAAGGCGGCTGCCTTGTCAGCCTCATCTTGGAATGAGGATGATGCTGATAGAGCTCCCAGCCAATACGTGTAATGAAGCAATAAATAAACGTTTGTTGTTTTAAGCCACTGACATTTGGGGGGTTTTGTTACTGCAGCATAGCTTATCCTGACTGATATACCCAGCCCACAGTGAGAGGCAGTGTCAAGTGGAGATTAAGAATATGGATTGTTCCTGAGTTTGAAAGTTAGATTTACCACTTACTAACTACATGGTTTCCAAATTACTTAACCTCTCAGCATCTCATAAGCCTCATGTATAAAATAGAAAATATAATAACACTACCTTGCAGGTTGTTATAAATCCTCAATTAGTCAATGCAGATAATGGGCTTGACATAGTGCTTACTATAATAAGTAATTAATTATGTTGGCTATGATGATGATGATAAAACTGAGACTTATAAAATAAATAAATAAATAAGCAGCCCAAGATCATACCTCTCAAACTTGGGATTGGAATCAAAGTCTGCTCAAGTATAAAACCTGTGATTTATGTGTGATTTACCCACTATATTGCCTCTCCAAAGCATGTGGCTGAGAGCGAAGGCAGAATAATAAAAACATATGGCTAATCCCTCCACAGCACCTTCAGATGGGGTCAGATGGGGACAGCATTAAATAAGCTACAAAGCACAGAAAAGAGCACATGCCAAACAGTTGGCTAGGATGGAGCAAAGGTGTAATCATTCTCTCCTCTGGTGCTTCAGCTGTGAGTGGCTGCCCCACAGAACGCTTCTGCAGATGTCTGAATACAAACTTAACTCTGTCTCTGTGGCCTATATATAAATAGAGTGGTAGTGATTCCTAAAAGGCTAGTTATAAATCAACTTGCTCTAACCAAGATCATTTCCCTCAAACTTACCTAATGATTTCGGATGTTTCTTTCTCAATCTTTATTTCTAACTAACATTTGCAAGGGAAAGAGATCATAATATTTTAGCTATAAGTTTCTCTACCCTATTATTAAATTCCAAAATTCTACAGATGAAAGAAGAATTCATTAATAAATGAGTTCAAACACTATTTTATAGATAAGGAACCTGGGACAGAGAGACATTTGGAGGACTTGCCCTGAGTCCCAGGATCACTCTGCAGAACCACAGTCTTACCCACTTTGGAAAGTACTCAACTGGCATTCAAGAGACCTATGTCCTAATGAAGCCAGGATACCTTGCCTTTACCAGCTGTGAGACCTCACAGGTGCTTCACTTCTCCCAGCCTCTGTTTCCTCACTTGTACGTGGGGATAATAATACCTGCCCTGCATTATCTACTTCATTAAAGAATATTTAAGTCATCTTAGAAAATGGAAAGGTGTTCTTCTCCAGAAAAGCAGCTGATGATCTGCTAACAAATATTTAAACCTATTGAAGCAGTTCTAAATGTAAAGAATCCTTTAATAAACAAAAACTCCTGTGACAATGAGAAGAATCATTTCCTCAAAAACAAGTTATTTGATAAATACAGAATTTCATGTACTCTGTGCATGTGTGCTGGGGTGGGGGTGGTCTTCACATGGGAGAAAAGCAGGAGTTTGTTTGTTTGTTTGTTTGGTTGGTTAGTTGGTTTTTATCTGAGGCTACATCTCAGCACAGAAGAGCTGCTCTCCTCTGAAAATCCAGCAGGGTTCATGAGGAGCATCTGCTAGACCAGAAAGGTGAATGCTTAAGGCTGTCTTGCAAATGCTCTGAAAACACCTTTGAATTTTGTATCAGCTCCTTGACTCTGAAACTCTTTTTCTAATCTAATGATCTTTCCTGTGATCAGGGACTGTTATGTATCAAATATTTGATCCACACATAATTTAAAAGTTTTCTTTAAATTCTACAAAACATTGCCTTGTACCTCTCATGCAGATTTCTAAGAGCCACAGGTGAAGTCGAAACATACAGACTTTCAATGAAGATTATTTTCACTCATCTTGCCTTCCAATGACACTACTATAGATAGTTCAAACATCAAGATACGCCAATTGGGGGCTTAAATTTATCATTTGGGTTCTAAAGAGAAAACTGAAGTTGGTATATAATTTTTAGTAATTGGAATACATACACATCTGTGGGCTTAACACATGTTCCTTGGATTCCTTACATATGCAAACAACGTTCTCAAACCAAGAAACATTAAGTGGTTTGGTATGAGAGTAAAAACTGAAATAAATGCATAAGGCAGGAATTAGAAAACATTCTTCAGTTGATTTAACACAACAGTTTTCCTTGTTATTTCAATGCAATGCATATAGTCATCTGTGGAAATGTGTGTGTGGTGTGTGTCTCCAAATACTGGATGTGCATATTTTGAGTTGCAGTTAAGTTGTATCTATTTATGAGCCTCCTGGTCCCACTGCATGGCCCTGGTTTAAATATCCATCACATCTCTTTATCATTGCACCAGACACCTAAATCATCATCACCCCACTTCTAATCCCTCTCTTCTGCAACCCATTCTATAGCGTTCATCATTAGTCTAATCACCTCCTAGGTGCCAGGCACTATTCTAAGGACTAGGGATACAGCCATGAAAAACACTGAGTTGCCTATACTAAGAATCTTACTAAAGAATCAGGGAAGGGAAAAAGATATTGAACATGTAAACAAATAAATAATCAAGGTAATTACACACAATAATAACTGCTCAGAAGAAAATGAAACAGGGTAATGGCTGCTGCTGGTCACTCTAGCTAAAGCTATGTGATGACCATTGGGAAGTGCATACCTTCTAGAGGGAACGGCAAATGTGAAGGCTGTGAGACAAGAGTAAGCCTGGAACATGCAAGAGAGTATTTTAAAAAGATAGTTGGTAAACAGTGAAGAGAGTACGGAGATGAAGTCAGAGAGACAGACAAGGTCAAGATATGTAGGGCCCTGTTAACCACCATGAGGAGTTGGTTTCTGTAACAAAAGTTTTATTACAATGCATTGGGAAGACTCTGAGAATGATAATAAAAGAGTGATCACTCAAGGGAGAAGGCTCAAGGGTGGTGTAAGAAGATCCTAAACTCATCTCCTACCATGGACACAGCAAATCTTTCAACTAAATATGAAATAATTCCCTCAGAAAGGGACCTGAAAACTAGATGAACAAAGCCTCCACTTGTGCCATCACAAGTATAAAATGGGGGAATGGGGAGTAAAAAAGATAAAGCTTTGGAATGTGTTCAAATTTAAGCTGCTACCAACTTAAAATAGGCTACTACTTACATAGGATGTTATATGTGAACCTCATAGTAACCACAAGGGAAAAACTTATAGTAAATCCAGGAAAAAAATGATAAGGGAATCTAAACATAACACTAAAGAAAACCACCAAAACACAAGGTAAGAGAGAAAGAGAATAAGAAAGGAACAGAAAGGAACTACAAAGACAGCCATAAAACAACTACCAAAATGACAGCAATACATACTGGTCAATAATTACTTTAAATGTAAAAGGACTAAATTCACCAATTAAAAGAGCAACTGAACAGATAAAAAAGCATGGTCTATCTATATGTTGCCTCTAAGATACTCACTTCAGAAGAAAGAATACACAAAGACTGAAAATGAAGAGATTGAAAAAGATATTCCAGGCAAATGGAAAAAAAAGAAAGCTGGAATAACAGACAAAACAAACACAGTAATAAAAGACAAAGGGCATTACATAATGATAAAGGGGTCAATCCAGCAAGAAGATATAACATTTACAAATGTATATGCACCCAACACAGGAGCACCAAGATACATAGAGCAAATATTAATGTACTTAAAGGGAGAAATTGAGAGTAATGCAATAATAGTAGGGGACTTTAACACCCCACTTACACCAATGGATAGATTATCCAAACAGAAAATTAATAAGGAAACATCAGACTTTGACACATACCAGATGACCTTACTGGACATACAAAGAACATTCCACCCAAAAGCAGTAGAATACATTCTTCTCAAGTGCACATGGAAGATTCTCCAAGATAGATCACATGTTAGGTCACTAAACAAGTCTTAATAAATACAAGAGGATTAAAATCATATCAAGCATCTTCTCCACTGACAATTGTATGAAACTGGAAATCAATCACAAGGAAAAAATGGGAAAAACGTGAAGATTAAGCAACATGCTACTAAACAACCAATGGGTCTTTGAAGAAATAAAAGGAGAAATTAAAAAAAAAAACATAGCAACGAATAAAAACAGAAATACAACATACCAAAATCTTTGGAATGCAGCAAAAGTGGTTACAAGAGGGAAGTTCATAGCAATACAGGCCAACTTCAAGACACTAGAAAAATCCCAAATAAGCAGTCTAACTTTACACCTAAAGGAACTAGAAAAAGAATAACAAATGAAGCCCATTATTAGTACAAGGAAGGAAATAATAAAAATCAGAGCAGAAATAAATAAAGACTGAAAAGTAGAAAAGATCAATAAAACTAAGAGCTGGTTCTTTAAAAAAATAAACAAAATCAATAGAACTTTAGCTAGACTAATAAAAAGGAGAGAGGACTCATATATAAAATCAGAAATGAAAGAGGAGAAATAACAATGACACCATAGAAAAACGAAGGATCATAAGAGATTATCATAAACAATTATTTGCCAAAAAATTGGACAACCTAGAACAAATGGATAAACTCCTAGAAACACAATTTTCCAAGAATGAATTATGAAGAAAAAGAAAATCTGAATAGACAAATTACTAGTAAGGGAATTGAAACAGCAATCAAAATTCTCTCAACAAACAAAAGCCCAGGACAAAAGGGCTTCAATGGCAAATTCTACAAAACATTCCAAGAATATTTAAGACCTATCCTTCTCAAATTCTTCCAGAAAATTGAAGAGGAAGGAAGCCTTCCAAACACATTCTACAAAGCTAGCATTTTCCTGATACCAAAACCAGACAAGGACACCACAAAAAAAGAGAGAATTACCGGCCAATATTCCTGATGAACACAGATGCAAAAATCCTCAATGAATATTAGCAAAACATATCCAATAATGCATTAAAAGGATCATACACCACAATGAAATATAATTTATTCCAGGGATTCAAGGATGGTTCAATATCTGCAAATCAATCAATGTGATACAGAACATTAACAAAATGAAGGGTAAACAATCACATGATCATCTCAATAAATGAAGAAAAAAGCACCTGACAAAATTCAACGTCCACTTATGATAACAACTCAACAAAGTGGGTACAGAGGGAACATACTTCAACATAATAAAGGCCATATATGACAAACCCACAGCTAACATCATACTCAGTAGTGAAAAGCAGAAAGGTTTTCATCTAAGATCAGGATCAAGACAAGGATGCCCACTCTTGCCACTTTCATTCAACACAGGGTTGGAAGTCCTAGTCATAGAAATTAGGCAAGAAAAAGAAATACAAGGCATCCAAATCAGAAAGGAGGAAGTAAAAACTGTCATGATTTTCAGATGACATGATAAAATGTACGGCATCTCTATACACTAATAATGATCTATCAGAAAGAGAAATTAAGAAAATAATCCCATTTACAATTGTACCAAAAGAATAAAATAACTAGGAATAAATTTAACCAAAAGTGAAAGACCAACACACGGAAAACTATAAGACCCTGATGAAAGAAATTGAAAAAGACACAAATAAGTGGAAAGATATTCCATATCCAAGAACTGGAAGAATTAATATTGTTAAAATGTCCATAGTACCCAAAGTAATCTACAGATTCAGTGTAATCCCTATCAAAATTCCAATGGCATATCTCATAGACCTAGGACAAATAATCCTAAAATTTGAATAGTACCACTAAAGGACCCGAATAGCCAAAACTATCATGAGAAAGAAGAACAAAGCTGGAGGTATCTCACTCCCTGATTTCAAACTGTACTACAAAACTATAGTAATCAAAACAATATAGTACTGGCACAAAAACAGACACACAGATCAAGAGAACAGCAGTGAGAACCCAGAAATAAACCCATATGTATACGGACAATTAATTTACAACAAAGGAGCAAAGAACATACAATGGAAAAAGGATAGTCTCTTCAATAAATGGTGCAGGGAAAACTGGACAGCCACAAGCAAAAGAATGAAACTAGACCACTATCTCATGCCACACACAAAAATTAACTCAAAATGGATTAAAGGTTTGAATGTAAGACCTGAAACCATAAAATTCTTAGAGGAAAACATAGGCAGTAACCTCATTGACATTAGTTTTAATGTTTTTGTGGATCTGAATCCAAAGGCAAGGGAAACAAAAGCAAAAATAAACAAATGGTACTACATCAAACTAAAAAGCTCTGCACAGTGAAGGAAACCATTATCAAAATAAAAATTCAACCTCCTGAGTGGAAGAAGATATTTGCAAATCACATACCTGATAAGGGGTTAAGATCCAAAATATATAAAGAACTCATACAACTCAACAATAGAAAAACAAACAACCAGATTAAAAATGTACAGGAGATTTGAATAGACATTTTTCCAAAGACATACAGATGGCCAATAAGCACATGAAAAGATGTTCAACATCACTAATTATTAGGGAAATGCAAATCAGAACCGCAGTGAGATACCACCTCACACCTGTTTGTATGGCTATTATTGCAAAGCAAGAAATAACAAGTGTTGTCAAGGATGCTGAGAAAAGGGAATCCTCATACACTGTTGGTGCGGCTGTAAATTAGTGCAGTCACTATGTAAAACAGTATGGAGATTCCTGAAAAACTTCAAAATAGAACTACCACATGACCCAGCTATTCCACTTCTGGCTATTTATACAAGAACATGAAAACACTAATTCAAAAGGATATATGCACCTGTATGTTCCATGCAGCACTATTTACAATAGCCAAGATGTGGTAACAACCTAAGTGTTCATCCATAGACAAATGGATAAAGAAGATGTGGTATATATACACAATGGAATATTACTCAGCCATTAAAAACAATGAAATCCTGCCATTTGTGACAACATGGATGGACCTTAAAGGTATTATGTTAACTGAAATAAGTCATACAGAGAAAGACAAATACCATATGATTTCACTCATTTGTAGAATCAAAAAAAACAACAACAAGCAAACAAAGAAAACAAAATAGAAACAGACTCATAGATACAGAGATCAGATTAGTGGTTACCAGAAAGGAAGGGAGCTGGGGGTGGGCAAAATGGGTAAATGAGGTCAACTGTATGGTGACGGATACCAACTAGACTTCTGGGGATGATCACTTTTTAGTGTATTCAGATGTTGGATCACAAGGTAGTACAGATGAAACTTATAAAATAAAAAACTTATTTAAAAAAGTCACTCAGGCTGCTATATAGAGAAAGGCCAGAAGATCACAAGAGTGGGAGGGGGGACAGGGTAGGAGGCTGTGGCAGTCATCCAGGAACAAGCAATTGTGGCAAACTTTCTCGGCAAAGGGCCAGATGGTAAATATTTCCAGCATTGCAGGCCATACAGACTTTGCTGCAACTACTCCACATGCCCCTGTAGCGCAAAAGTAGCCACAGATGATATGTAAATAGGCATGACTGTGTTCCAATAAAACTTTATTTATGGACACTGACATGTGAATTTCATAAAATTTTCATTTGTCACAAAATGTCACGCTTCTTTTGATTTTTTTTTCAAACCACTTAAAAATGTAAAAACTATTCTTAGCCTGTAGACTGCCCCCAAACAGGCATAAGCCAGACTTGGCCCGAGGGCCATAGTTTGCCAGCCCCTGGGTTAGCCTGTGGCTGAGGCTGGGGAGGTGGGGAGATATGGATGGGTTGGTGGTTTACAAGGAGGCAGAACTCACGGGATGTTAGACTGGGCGCACAAGACAGGGAGGAAAAGAAAAGAATGGAGGAATCTGCTGGGTTTTGACCTGAGCAGCTGACAGACCAGCCCCGCCACACAGTCCTAGGGAGATGCAGCCCTGCTGCTCACTCACGCCCCCTTCAATGCTCCTCCCTGCGCCATAAAGCTAACTACCTGGCACTGTGGTTCAAGACCTCATGGCCCCGGACCGCCCTCCCTCATACGCCTTACCTTCCAAGCAAGAATGCTTCCAGACTGCAGGCTCAGGCTCACACACCCAAAACGCCCTGCCCTTCGTTTCCGCTATGTCCAAATCCCAGGCATTCCGCACAGGCCATGGAAAAGGCCACCTGTCCCACAAAGACTCCTCTGGCTCTCCCAGCAGGAAGGAACAGGGCGCCTGCCCCTCTCCTTCGCTCTCTCGCATTGCCTTGCTCAGCCTCTGTTTGTAATTTAGGTGCTAATATTCACGTCTCAGGTCTCTGACTTAATTTAAGTGTAAGCTCCAAAGGGACAGATATGTGTTTCATTCGTATGTTTATATCCCCCCACGGCCTGTCCCTTCCAGAACCTACTGGATTCCTTACATTTGGTGGGCACTGAAATTTTTATTAAAATATTTAAGGAGACAGGTGTGGAGCCAGAAAGAACGCTACATGTCCCTGAATGAGAAAGCTGGTTTCTTGCTCTTCTAGTAATAATCTTTTAAAGGACAGATATTTAAAACAGGAATCACCAGCAGTAGGTCACAGGCTATATGGTACCTTTATCACTCTCTTAAACCTTTCCATTAGTTCCTCCACACTTCAACACTCTATTTATAGCTGAACAATAAAAATGTTTTGTTGAAAGACTCGCACTGAAGCAGGTCCATTCCTTCAACATTCAAGCATCCAAAATGCTCAGAACCATTCTACGAAACACTTAAGTAGCCCACTCACCGAGAGATGTTCCCGACCGGTTTTGTCAGCAACATCTGTGGAAGGGATTTCATTACTTCTGTTCGTGGTGTCCCCAATGTCATTTGCCGCAGTCCCATAATCTTAAATTGGAGAAAGGGGAAAAAGAAGGAAGTATGAAGTTGTCATTAGGCTGCCAACAAACATGAGGCCACAGTACAAGCCAGAATGAAGCAAGACAAATTACAAGATTCCAAACCACTGACAGCGTGGCTGGGGAGAAGCGTGACCCATTAAATCCATTGCAGCGTTAGGACTGTGCGATGCGAAAATTATATTCAGCCCAGATCTTTACATCATTGTTTTGTTTGGTCAAATTCCAAGCCAGGTCTAGGATTTTTCTTTGCACATAAGTATATATTCCTTTTTTGATAAAGTATTTAATGAAAATACAAAAAAGAATCGATCATGTAAGAGTCAGATTTACAGACCTGGAAGGGTCTTTGGAAATCGAGTCTAACCACAAGTTTTACAGCTGCAGAATGAGAGCTAAGGGATGTTAAATGACTAGTCTAAAGTCAACTGGCAAGAAGGCAACAGAGCCTAGACATGAACCAGGCTTGAAATCAGCACCTCTGATTTCCGAGGCAGAAGCACTCAAGGTAGAATGTGGAATCGGCACCAATAGGGAACTTGGGTCCACATCTGAACTTTTTTGAAGAGCTCTGAATTGCCAATATATCAGTTTCAGAATTAATGTGTAGGGAACTTCACCGATACAACATTTAGAATTGTGAGGGTATGTTCTCAGTTCTCAAATGTAGTTGCTCTTCTGAATCAATTTTAGTCTACAGGGATCAGGATATAAGTAAATGATTTTTTTGTAGGCAAAGTTTTTACTAACATATTACATATAAAAGTCATAAAAAGTTTTTGGTAAGCTTATTGCAGACCATGTTGTTTATAAATTTTTTTTTAATTAATTAATTTATTTATTTTTGTGGTACGCGGGCCTCTCACTGTTGTGGCCTCTCCCGTTGTGGAGCACAGGCTCCGGGCGCGCAGGCCCAGCGGCCAGGGCTCACGGGCACAGCCGCTCCGCGGCACGTGGGATCCTCCCGGACCGGGGCACGAACCCGCGTCCCCTGCATTGGCAGGCGGACTCTCAACCACTGCGCCACCAGGGAAGCCCCAGTTTATAAATTTTTGTATTTTTATTCTAAATAGGTATGGTGCCTTCAACTTCCATCCTGAACAAACAAACTCATTAAGTCAGCCCTAGCTAACCTTCCCTTGGTAGAATTATCAAGCTGGCCTTAGGGCAACCAATTTAAATTATAATTTTACTAGCAGAGTGTTCCTTTGAATGTGAATGAAAATTAACAGAAAAAGCATATATTTTCTATCTGTAGCTGTTTTATTTTTAACTGCAAAACTACATTCTCACCATTTTCATTTTGAATATATTAGAACTTATTAATATTTCAAACAGTAGGAGATATCATTTATTTGCTTATTTTCCCTTTTCATATTATATCCAGCTACTCATGCAAAATTAAACCACTAAAGTATCTATAGTTTAATATCATGACATTGTAGCCCAAAGATCCAAAGTGTGACCTGAGACCAATGGAAAGATGACATTTTTAGAGTCTTAAAAGTTATTGGAAAGGAGTCCAAACCACAATTTTAAAACTGAAAATCACAATTCAAACATATTTCTCTGTGACACAATTTGACATACTTTCTTTAAGCCATATCAGAACAAATAAAAATAAAAATACACAAATCACATGCACAAAATTATCCAAACCACAGCTTGGAGGAAAGATGGCTTAACATGAATAAAGCAGGTAAAGACAATGTAATTCCCTAGTTAAAATTAGCTCAAGTTAAATATACACACGTACAATAAACATACAGAGAATTGTTTTATATTAAAATTATAAACTATATTTATATTAAAAATATAAATATACACATTTGTCAAGGCGTGTATATAAAATTAAAGAATAGATTTTATAGAATAAATATATAAATGTATCTTTTTAATCAATGTAAGTTTTAATCAATCTTAAATTTCAAGCCAAGTCAAGAAATTTAGCCTTCCACTTCCCCAAACGGAAGCCTCCTGGTCATGAAGGTGGTTTGAAAACTGTTAAAGATGGATTTTCATACCTAGTAAAACAGCCCTGGGATTCAATTAAAACAGCAAAGTAAACATAAGATATTTGGTAAGCTAATATAGTGAATCTTTGGGTTTCTCCCTTTCCACATTCCTAGAAGAATCCCATTTTATTCAAGGGGATCAAGCACATCCTCTGGGGAAGCTGATCGAAACTCTAGGCGTGGGTCTAGCTAGTCAAGGGTAACCCAGCCCTCTTCTCAGTACTGGATGCAAAAATGGACCATGACCCAACTGAGTCTTGAATCAGATACAGGAGGGCTTGGTGGAGGTCTCTGGGAAAGTTCTCTTTCTTCTGGAACACTTTCAAAAGCTCTTCCCTTTCTCTCATCAATGTGAATGACTCATCTTAAAACCGTAAGAGAAACCAGCCTTCAGTGAAGCCAGTACAATGGGCAGGAGAGTGCAGGGATTAAAAAAGAAACTTGGATCCCTGATGACATGGTTGAGCTGCTGGTTTCACCAACCTTAAAACGTGCCCTGGGGCTTCCCTGGTGGCGCAGTGGTTGAGAATCCGCCTGCCAATGTAGGGGACACGGGTTCGAGCCCTGGTCTGGGAAGATCCCACACGCCGCGGAGCAACTAGGCCCGTGAGCCGCAGCTACTGGGCCTGCGCGTCTGGAGCCTGTGCTCCGCAGCAAGAGAGGCCGTGATAGTGAGAGGCCTGCGCACCGCGATGAAGAGTGGTCCCTGCTGGCCGCAACTAGAGAAAGCCCTCGCACAGAAACGAAGACCCAACACAGCCATAAATAAATAAATTTAATTAAAAAAAAAAAAAAAAAAAAAACATGCCCTGCCTCTGAGGCTCCTGTGTGTGAGCCAGCCTTCCTCATTTTGTAAGAAACATAATTTTGAATTGGCTTTACTGTCACGGCCAGAAACTGATACACCTCCCTTTTCTTGGTAGTCATGGCTTTTAAACAGGTAATTAGTTCCCAATTATGGAAACAAAATGTCTGTTGCAGCGCAATGGATTTACTACTTCCAAGAACAAGCAGGAGAGAGAAAACGTTATTTACAGGCATTGTAAATATCAAGGGAAAACAGCCATCAATATTGAATGATTTTTGAAATATTATTTTGGCCTATGTCATGCTTGAAGTATATATTTAACTGAGCTTAAAGTTAGTTCTTCTTTTAATTGTTTTATTTCATTTTAGACAAACATTTTGAAAAAAATACAAAATACAGACCACAGGATAGCTACCTTCATAAATTACATCAGGATAATTTGGGTTTGCACCTAAAAAGAAAACAAAACAAAGATATCTTGTTAAGTATGCATTTGAAGTTAAAAAATTACTAACTTACACTCACTAAAATCAGCTAAATATACATTGAAAGTTTTCTAATTGAATAGACTATTTTATAGGACAGGGGAATAAAATCTGAAATTCTAGGTTTGCTTCATGTTAACCTTGTTGTTCTCTCCAAGCCCACAACCTCCATCCCTCTTCCAAAAAAGGAAAGAAAAGGATAAACAGAATTTACAAATCACTTTAGCAAGAAAATATTCAACAATCAATGAATTATGACCATTTCCTTCTTTTAAAACTGTTTCTATTAAACACTTGGTCATTTTAATTGTAACTTTGGTATTTCTACTCCAGAAACAGATCATTTCACTTTTGTTATTCTCTGATGATTTGGGGGTTACTTTCAAACTATGTTGTGGCAGGTCCATTTGTATTCACAAACACGTTATTAACCAGCCTAGATAATAATATCTAAAGCACAATTTTGCTCTCCACTTGGTCTTCAGGGACATTTCTATGACAGAATGAACCCTTTTTTTTTTTTTACCCTAATACAACACAGAAAAACAAATGTACTTTCTCTACTGAGATTATAAATAAATGTTATATCACAGAGAAATTCAAGAGTATATCATTTAATTATTTTGAATGTGTCTTTAGTCTCCAAGATGGTCAGAATATTCATTTAAAAATATTCCTAAGAGAATCTGCAAAAAACGAAAAATTTTTTAACTTTTTAAAATCACTGTCAAAAAGAGCCGGTGAAGGCTTCCGGGAAGATGGCGGAAGAGTAAGACGCGGAGATCACCTTCCTCCCCATAGATACACCAGAAATACATCTACACGTGGAACAACTCCTACAGAACACCTACTGAATGCTGGCAGAAGACCTCAGACCTCCCAAAAGGCAAGAAACCCCCCCACGTACCTGGGTAGGGCAAAAGAAAAAAGAATAAACACAGAAAAAAGGATAGGGACGGGACCTGCACCAGTGGGAGGGAGCTGTGAAGGAGGAAAGTTTTGCACACACTAGGAAGCCCCTTCGCAGGCGGAGACTGCGGGTGGTGGAGGGGGAAAGCTTCGGAGCCGCGGAGGAGAGCGCAGCAACAGCGCTGCGGGGGGCAAAGCGGAGAGATTCCCGCACAGAGGATTGGTGCCGACCAGCACTCACCAGGCCGAGAGGCTTGTGTGCTCCCCCACCGGGGCTGGCGGGGCTGGGAGCTGAGGCTCGGGCTTCGGTTGGAGCACCTGAAGAGGACTGGGGTTGGCGGCGTGAGCACAGCCTGCAGGGGGTTAGTGCGCCACGGCTGGCCGGGAGGGAGTCCGGGAAAAAGTCTGGACCTGCCGAAGAGGCAAGAGACTTTTTCTTGCCTCTTTGTTTCCTGGTGCGCGAGAAGAGGGGATTAAGAGCGCTGCTTAAAGGAGCTCCAGAGACGGACACGAGCCGCGGCTAAAAGCGCGGACCCCAGAGACGGGCATGAGACGCTAAGGCTGCTGCTGCCGCCACCAAGAAGCCTGTGTGCGAGCACAGGTTACTATCTACACACCTCGTCCGGGGAGCCTGTCCAGCCCGCCACTGCCAGGGTCCCAGGATCCAGGGACAACTTCCCCAAGAGAACTCACGGCGCGCCTCAGGCTGGTGCAGCGTCCTGCGGCCTCGGCCGCCGCAGGCTCAACCCGCACTCCGAGCCCCTCCCTCTCCCCGGCCTGAGTGAGCCAGAGCCCCCGAATCAGCGGCTCCTTTAACACCGTCCTGTCTGAGCGAAGAACAGACGCCCTCCGGCGACCTACACGCAGAGGCGGGGCCAAATCCAAAGCTGAGCCCCTGGGAGCTGTGAGAACAAAGAAGAGAAAGGGAAATCTCTCCCAGCAGCCTCAGAAGCAGCGGATTAAAGCTCCACAATCAACTTGATGTCTGTGGAATACATGAATAGACAACGAATCATCCCAAATTGAGGAGGTGGACTTGGAGAGCAATATTTATGCTGTACAGCTTTGCTTCCACCATTTGTCCTAGGGTTCTATCCGTCCGTTTGTTTTGGTTTTGTTTTGTTTTTATTTTTCCTATTTTTTCCTTAATTATTTTTTTATTTTAATAAATTTATTATATTTTACTTCATCTTCTTTCTTTCCTTCCCTCCTTCCTTCCCTCCCTCCTTTCTTTCTTTCCTTCTTTCTTTCTCCTTCTACTAATTCTTTCTTTCTACCTTTTCTCCCTTTTATTCTGAGCCGTGTGCATGAAAGGCTCTTGGTGCTGCAGCCAGGAGTCAGTGTTCTGCCTCTCAGGTGGGAGAGCCAACTTCAGGACACTGGTCCGCAAGATACCTCCCAACTCCACATAATATCAAACAGAGAAAATCTCCCAGAGATCTCCATCTCAACGACAGCTCCCAGCTACACTCAACGACCAGCAAGCTACAGTGCTGGACATCCTATGCCAAACAACTAGCAACACAGGAGCACAACCCCACGCAGAGAGGCTGCCTAAAATCATAAGTCCACAGACACCCCAAAACACACCACCACACGTGCACCTGCCCACCAGAAAGACAAGATCCATCCTCATCCACCAGAACACAGGCACTAGTCCCCTACACCAGGAAGCCTACACAACCCACTGAACCAACCTTAGCCACTGGGGACAGACACCAAAAATAACGGGAACTACGAACCTGCAGCCTGCAAAAAGGAGACCCCAAACACAGTAAGATAAGCAAAATGAGGAGACAGAAAAACACACAGCAGATGAAGGAGCAAGATAAAAACCCACCAGACATTAATGAAGAGGAAATAGGCAGTCTACCTGAAAAAGAATTCAGAATAATGATAGTAAAGTTGATTCAAAATCTTGGAAATAGAATGCACAAAATGCAATAAACATTTAACAAGTAACTAGAAGAACTAAAGATAAAACAATGATGAACAACACAATAAATGAAAGTAAAAATACTCTAGATGTGATCAATAGCAGAATAACTGAGGTAGAAGAACAGATAAGTGACCTGGAAGACAAAATAGTGGAAATAACTACTGCAGAGCAGAATAAAGAAAAAAGGATGGAAAGAACTGAGGACAGTCTCAGAGAACTCTGGGACAACATTAAACGCACCAACATTCGAATTATAGGGGTTCCAGAAGAAGAAGAGAAAAAAAAAAAAGGGACTGAGAAGATATTTGAAGAGATTGTAGTTGAAAACTTCCCTAATATGGGAAAGAAAATAGTTAATCAAGTCCAGGAATCACAGAGAGTCCCATACAGGATAAATCCAGGGAGAAATACTCCCAGACACGTATTAATCAAACTGTCAAAAATTAAATACAAAGAAAACACATTAAAAGCAGCAAGGGAAAAACAACAAATAACACACAAGGGGATCCCTATAAGGTTAAGAGCTGATCTTTCAGCAGAAACTCTGCAAGCCAGAAGGGACTGGCAGGACATATTTAAAGTGATGAAGGAGAAAAACCTGCAACCAAGATTACTCTACCCAGCAAGGATCTCATTCAGATTTGATGGAGAAATTAAAACCTTTACAGACAAGCAAAAGCTGAGAGAGTTCAGCACCACCAAACGAGCTATACAACAACTGCTAAAGGAACTTCTCTAGGCAAGAAGCACAACAGAAGGAAAAGACCTACAATAACGAACCCAAAACAATTAAGAAAATGGGAATAGGAACATACATATCGATAATTACCTTAAATGTAAATGGACTAAATGCTCCCACCAAAAGACACAGATTGGCTGAATGGATACAAAAACAAGACCCATATATATGCTGTCTACAAGAGACCCACTTCAGACCTAGAGACACATACAGACTGAAAGTAAGGGGATGGGAAAAGGTATTTCATGTAAATGGAAACCGAAAGAAAGCTGGAGTAGCAATTCTCATATCAGAAAAAATAGACTTTAACATAAAGACCATTAGAAGAGACAAAGAAGGACACTACATAATGATCAAGGGATCGATCCAAGAAGAAGATATAACAATTGTAAATATTTATGCACCCAACATAGGAGCACCTCAATACATAAGGCAAATACTAACAGCCATAAAAGGGGAAATCGACAGTAACACATTCATAATAGGGGACTTTACACCCCACTTTCACCAATGGACAGATCATCCAAAATGAAAATAAATAAGGAAACACAAGCTTTAAAGGATACATTAAACAAGATGGACTTAATTAATATTTATAGAACATTCCATCCAAAAACAACAGAATACACATTTTCCTCAAGTGCTCATGGAACATTCTCCAGGATAGATCATATCTTGGGTCACAAGTCAAGCCTTGGTAAATTTAAGAAAATTGAAATTGTTTCAAATACCTTTTCCGACCACAACACTATGAGACTAGATATCAATTACAGGAAAAGTTCTGTAAAAACTACAAACACATGGAGGCTAAACAATACACTACTTAATAACGAGGTGATCACTGAAGAAATCCAAGAGGAAATTAAAAAATACCTAGAAACAAATGACAATGGAGACACGACGACCCAAAACCTATGGGATGCAGCAAAAGTAGTTCTAGAGGGAAGTTTATAGCAATACAATCCTACCTTAAGAAACAGGAAACATCTCGAATAAACAACCTAACCTTGCACCTAAAGCAATTAGAGCAAGAAGAACAAATAAAACTCAAAGTTAGCAGAAGGAAAGAAATCATAAAGATCAGATCAGAAATAAATGAAAAAGAAATGAAGGAAACAATAGCAAAGATCAATAAAACGAAAAGCTGGTTCTTTGAGAAGATAGACAAAATTGATAAACCATTAGGCAGACTCATCAAGAAAAAAAGGGAGAAGACTCAAATCAACAGAATTAGAAATGAAAAAGGAGAAGTAACAACTGACACTGTAGAAATACAAAAGATCATGAGAGATTACTACAAGCAACTCTATGCCAATAACATGGACAACTTGGAAGAAATGGACAAATTCTTAGAAATGCACAACCTGCCAAGACTGAATCAGGAAGAAACAGAAAATATGAACAGACCAATCACAAGCACTGAAATCGAAACTGTGATTTAAAATCTTCCAACAAACAAAAGCCCAGGACCAGATGGCTTCACAGGCAAATTCTATCAAACATTTAGAGAAGAGCTAACACCTATCCTTCTCAAACTCTTCCAAAATATAGCAGAGGGAGGAACACTCCCAAACTCATTCTACGAGGCCACCATCACCCTGATACCAAAACCAGACAAGGATGTCACAAAGAAAGAAAACTATAGGCCAATATCACTGATGAACATAGATGCAAAAATCCTCAACAAAATACTAGCAAACAGAATCCAACGGCACATTAACGGATCATACACCATGATCAAGTGGGGTTTATTCCAGGAATGCAAGAATTCTTCAATATACGCAAATCAATCAACGTGATACACCTAATTAACAAATTGAAGGAGAAAAACCATATGATCATCTCAATAGATGCAGAGAAAGCTTTCGACAAAATTCAACACCCATTTATGATAAAAACCCTGCAGAAAGTAGGCATAGAGAGAACTTTCCTCAACATAATAAAGGCCATATATGACAGATCCACACACAACATCGTCCTTAATGGTGAAAAATGGAAAGCATTTCCACTAAGATCAGGAACAAGACAAGGTTGCCCACTCTCACCACTCTTATTCAACATAGTTTTGGACGTTTTAGCCACAGCAATCAGATAAGAAAAGGAAATAAAAGGAATCCAAATCAGAAAAGAAGTAAAGCTGTCACTGTTTGCAGATGACATGATACTATACATAGAGAATCCTAAAGATGCTACCAGAAAACTGCTAGAGCTAATCAATGAATTTGGTAAAGTAGCAGGATACAAAATTAATGCACAGAAATCTCTGGCATTCCTATACACTAATGATGAAACATCTGAAAGTGAAATCAAGAAAACACTCCCATTTGCCATTACAACAAAAAGAATAAAATATCTAGGAATAATCCTACCTATGGAGACAAAAGACCTGTATGCAGAAAATTATGAGACACTGATGAAAGAAATTAAAGATGATACAAATAGATGGAGAGATATACCATGTTCTTGGATTGGAAGAATCAACGTTGTGAAAATGACTATACTACCCAAAGCAATCCACAGATTCAATGCAATCCCTATCAAATTACCACTGGTAGTTTTCAAAGAAGTAGAACAAAAAATCCCACAATTTGTATGGAAACACAAAAGACCCCGAATAGCCAAAGCAATCTTGAGAACGAAAAACGGAGCTGGAGGAATCAGGCTCCCTGACTTCAGACTATACTACTAAGCTACAATAATCAAGACAGTATGGTACTGGCACAAAAACAGAAAGATTGATCAATGGAGCAGGATAGAAAGCCCAGAGATAAACCCACAAACATATGGTCACCTCATCTTTGATAAAGGAGGCAGGAATGTACAGTGGAGAAAGGACAGCCTCTTCAATAAGTGGTGCTGGGAAAACTGGACAGGTACATGTAACAGTATGAGATTAGATCACTCCCTAACACCATACACAAAAATAAGCTCAAAATGGATTAAAGACCTAAATGTAAGGGCAGAAACTATCAAACTCTTAGAGGAAAACATAGGCAGAACACTCTATGACATAAACCACAGCAAGATCCTTTTTGACCCACCTCCTAGAGAAATGGAAATAAAAACAAAAATAAACAAATGGGACCTAATAACTTCAAAGCTTTTGCACAGAAAGGAAACCATAAACAAGACCAAAAGACAACCCTCAGAATGGGAGAAAATATTTGCAAATGAAGCAACTGACAAAGGATTAATCTCCAAAATTTATAAGCAGCTCATGCAGCTCAATAACAAAAAAACAAACAACCCAATCCAAAAATGGGCAGAAGACCTAAATAGACATTTTTCCAAAGAAGATATACAGACTGCCAAGAAACACATGAAAGAATGCTCAACTTCATTAATCATTAGAGAAATGCAAATCAAAACTACAATGAGATATCATCTCACACCAGTCAGAATGGCCATCATCAAAAAATCTAGAAACAATAAATGCTGGAGAGGGTGTGGAGAAAAGGGAACCCTCTTGCACTGTTGGCTGGGAATGTAAATTGATACAGCCACTGTGGAGAACAGTATGGAGGTTCCTTAAAAAACTACAAATAGAACTACCATATGACCGAGCAATCCCATTACTGGGCATATACCCTGAGAAAACCATAATTCAAAAAGAGTCATGTACCAAAATGTTCATTGCAACTCTATTTACAATAGCCAAGAGATGGAAACAACCTAAGCGTCCATCTTCGGATGAATGGATAAAGAAGAATGTGGCACATATATACAATGGAATATTACTCAGCCATAAAAAGAAACAAAATTGAGCTATTTGTAATGAGGTGGATAGACCTAGAGTGTGTCATACAGAGTGAAGTAAGTCAGGAAGAGAAAGACAAATACCATATGCTAACACATATATATGGAATTTAAGAAAATAAAATGTCATGAAGAACCTAGGGGTAAGACAGGAATAAAGACACAGACCTACTAGAGAATGGACTTGAGGATATGGGGAGGGGGAAGGGTAAGCTGTGACAAAGCGAGAGAAAGGCATGGACATATATACACTATCAAACGTAAGGTAGATAGCTAATGGGAAGCAGCTGCATAGCGCAGGGAGATCAGCTCGGTGCTATGTGACCGCCTGGAGGGGTGGGATAGGGAGGGTGGGAGGGAGGGAGACGCAAGAGGGAAGAGATATGGGAACATATGTATATGTATAACTGATTCACTTTGTTATGAAGCAGAAACTAACACACCATTGTAAAGCAATTATACTCCAAAAACGATGTAAAAAAAAAAAACGGTGCCAAAAAACATTTGCTACTTACTCTGCACTGAGAAGTAACTGGGTGTCTATATGAAAGCCTGCTTGGAATTAAAATTAAATTTTGATGTAATATTTAAGTGATTACACAATGAATTTCCAAAGCCACTTTCTATGCTTTTAGTCTTTCCTTACCATGTGAAAAAGTAAAATTTGTAAACCATAAAGTTTACTTGGTTCTCATTTCATTTCTGAACTCTTAGCAGAAAAATACTTAAAATAACTGAAACTTGAGCCAAGTTTCTGTTCATGTGTTCCCCAGTAAAGAATCAAGGTTAGTCTAAATGAAGAACCAAATAAAAGTAGTCCTAATGCTAAATTAGAATTTCAACCCAGTTCAACTAGAAGAATATCTATTTTAGCAGGGGAAAAATTAAGTAGATTGTTGGGCACTTCGATTCAGGAATGCTACATACTGCCATGCAGTCCATGCTTTGTACAACTCCTGGGGGCACCATTAAGACTATCATCTATGTTAATGGAACCATCTGGAATTGTGCAGTGCACAACCTGTGCAGCCACTTCTGATGAATTCATGCTAAGTTATCGATTCCAGTCATTTTCAATTGTATTTTGAGTTCTATAATCTCAAACACCACTTCAAAGTAGCTTTGCGCTACAAAATGCTAATATGCATTGTCAGAATTATTTGTAGCTGATATGACATTCCTGAGAAGGATCTTGAAAGTTGCCCTGCAGGTTGAGGGGTAATTCAGTGAATAAAGCAGGAGAATATCCCAGGAGCAGCCCTGGGAATATCATTTGCAGGACACCCACTCATCCCCTGAAGTCCTTTCTCTTTGCAAAGTCCCTGGACCTAATGGTGTCCCCTCAAGGTGAGGATTTTCCACCCCTGCTGAAGGAAAGGTTCTATAATCCCAAGAGAGCAAGTCATTCTTTGAACTGCTCAGTAATCTGTTACTTTAGAAGAACCCACTCAGATCCCCTTCTCACTGTGCCCTCAACCTACCATCTGAATTTGCAAGGCATCTGCCCACTAGAGTCTACTCTTCACTTCTAGACCTGACTCCAGGTCCCCGGGACCCAGAGTTCCCTCAACACAGGCCCCCCACACACTTGCTGGGACTAGGCAGCCTCTCCCCTACATTGGTCAGCTCCAGGCGGCCTCACCATCAGTGTGAGCTCCCTCCCTCTGACTCAAGACCCCAAGGGTGGGGTGACGACTGAGCGAGAACGGGTGGGCTGAGGTGTCCACATGCACACCCATCCCCTCTCATTATACCTCTCGCCATGTAGCCGGAGGCACAGGGCAGGGGACATGGCCGGGACCAGCTCTACCAAAACCACTATGTTCTGGCTTGGAACTCCAAGAGTCTGAGAATTTGATCTTCAGACCCAGGCTTTCAGGTCATTATGAACATACATTTGCCAAGGTAGGAGGATAGAACCTATTTAACAATTCCTTAACTGGATGTATATTTTTTAAGTATTTGGATATAAGTATGTGGATCCTCATTTGTACTAGATTAACCAACCAACCAACCAAGATTGCCTGAGGCCAAGGAGTTTAAGTTTTAAAACTGGGATAGTTCCGAACAAATCCTTGCAATTTGTCCAGGATGAGCGCTTTCCCTGGACATAGGACTTGTAGTGCTAAAATTGGGACCAGTCAGTCACCCTGATTTATTCTCATGCTCTCAGCAACTCCACATGTAGCCACCACGTGATTCCATAAGAAAGTAAAAAGACTCAGGATTCAGAGCCAGATGTATCTACACCACACACGTGAAAGGGCTTCAGTGAATATGACTGACATAGAGGTGTATTCAGGTTCATCGCAGACAGGGAACACCCAAACACATTACTCACACAAAGCCCCAGGAAGATCCAAAATGTCGAATCAATTCAATTTAGCAAATGTCAGGTACAGAAAACTGGGGTCTGGGGTGGGATCAAAAGGAAATAGGTTAGCTCAGAATCTGGAAAACAGGTCCTTTTCCAGACTTCCGATTCATATCAGTGCATGCCTTTTCTACCAAATTCACCATCAAAACCATTAGGTCATGTCTACACTTTCTGAGAAGCACTATATTTTCCTAGTTTCATTGTCCCGGATGCATGAGAAATATTGTCATTTCACTTTCATTGTCAGGATTAGCCAAATTTAGTGCAAGATTATGAAACTCACAGAAAGACAACGTAGGAGGAACAATAATGGGTTTTTTTTTTCCTTCCCTACCATACTGTACTATTTCTGACAAGGACCTACTCATCGAAAGAAAGAAATGCCTCTTTCTGTACGAAGGTTTAGGAGGCCTGCCGTGTGGACGGATGCACAGACCTGGACTTTATGAAAAGCCAGGGTCACATTACTCCAGCTGACCCCAGCTTATCAAGCAGATTATTTTGCTTCTAGCAACTTCTCAGTCAAGCTAACCTCCAGTGAGGTTTACACACCAATAGCACAGTAGTTATTAACATCATTTTAAATGCAGACACAGGAAAAAAAATCACCATTTCCTTTTTAGACTTTTGGCAATGGTCAAATTTTGAAGATACCCTGCCATTTTAAAGTCTAATTTACTTAGTTTAAATTCATTCATTATGTACCGTTATATGCTAAAGGTAGGAACCGCTGTTGGGAGATAATCAGGATTAAAAGGTGAGTGAGAAAAGACAAACATGAGCTAGAAGGGAAAAAGCCAGTGAAAAGAGAATGAATGAAAGATAAATGCACTTGAGTAATGCACTTGTCGTGGAGATTTGAGAAGGGTTATGTTTCCTTGAAGACTATCCGAGTAGCTCTGTTTAAGAAATCTTAGACAGAGGTAGCAGAGGTGGCCTCAAGACCTAACGCTTCATGTTGGGAATCTCCAGAATAAAATATGGACATCCTGGAACTCCCTTAACCCACTGGCATTCTGAACAAGCAGCAGACCATCTCTACCTCCACAGCTCACCCAAGAGCAGAAGCTACACCAACCAAAACCAGACGAGTGCCAATGTCTGCTTGTCTGATGTTCAAGTACTGTCTTCCCAAGAGTCTGCTGAGCATCTCCAGGTGCTACACTCACTAGTATCTCGTGCTTTTTTTTTTATTATTAAAACAATAAGAATAACAACCATTTATTTGCCCTACTTCTTCAATTTGGGCAGTGCTTAGTGGGCTCCACGTGATGTTGACTGGGGCAGTCCAGCTGGGACTGCAAGATCCAAGTTGGCTTCCCTTCCCTCCATGCCCCTCGGCTGGTATGACCGGGACAGCTTGGGGCTGGCTGGGCTTCTCTCCATATCTTCGTAATCCTCCACAACCTCTTTCCCAAGGTTGGTGTTTATCTCCAGCCAACCTAAAGTCTAGACTCAGAACTGACACAGTGTTATTTCTCCCATTTGCTATTGGCCAAAAAAAAGTCAAAAGGTCAACCAAAACTCAAGGGGAGGGAAAAAGGACTGCATCTCTTTATGGTCTGAGAAGATGGGTGCAACAAATTCTTCCATTTCTGTCAGTACCTCATTCTTGACCCAAGGCATGTTGTCAGGAATTATGGGAAGAGGACTAAGGTCCAGAGTGCAGCCTGAAATCTGAAACGCCCCAAGTGAAAAGAGCAATGGAAACTGTATTATAACCACACACACACTCCTGACAAAGCTTTGTATTCAACGTGCCACGTCTGCACCTCCAAGACACAGACCCTTTGGGCATTTAGGCTTCTAAACATGGATGATAAAATCATTTTTCTCCCCTCAACAATATCAAACCAAAGCACTCCGCCATCCTCTTAATTCCATGCTAAATGACTTCATGCAAGGACCTGTTTACTTCCATTTTCTAATCTCATTTATAGCTGGTGAGTAAATCTTATGACTTTATATAAATCTTCATGAGAAAATCTTTATGACTTTTTAACTGTAAAACTCTACAGTAAAAGGAAAAGCACATTTGTAGGATTAAAAAAAAAACTGTGGGAAGATAGGTAGCCTGACCAGAGGGTTCACTTTCCATTCTGCTCTAAAGATAAAAATAATAGTGGAGGCCAAGAGACACATCTGTTTCTTTCCTTTAAGCTTTTAGTCTCTCTCTAATGCTCAAAAAAATTTTTTTTAAGACTTTTCTTGCAATTCTTTTTGCAGACTCTTTTTAGTGTGATCTTAAAAAATATTTCAAAGAATTCCATATGATAAAGGCATAGCAAAAGATTTGTTCTTTTCAAATAAACTGCCCTTGCTTTGTCAACAGTGTTTTCTAACTCATGGCAGTCTGCCTTTTGATTTCCAGATCCTTCTCCTCTTCCCTGTCTAAATGGTAGGCTGAACTCGGGGCCTGAAAACGTCGGGGGTTCGGACGTCTGGGTTTTCTTTCTGGATGAACCATTACTGTGCCATGAAGCACTGGGAGCCTCTTCCCATTTTCTGTAACAAAGGAGTCTTCATCCGACAGAAGAGGATAATAGCATTGGCTTGGCAACTCCTCAGGAGCTTCAGGAGGCATAATTAATTAACATTAGTACTCTTGAGACAAAAAGAGCTATTTAAGTATAAATCTTAATTATCATGATTATTATGAGTCTATAGCTGAACCATACCCTTCTCCGTTTTTAAGGCAGAAAAGCAAGTAAAACTTTCTGTCCTTTCACTCCCAGGACAAGACATGGGTCCTGACAAATGGCCTTAAGAACAAGTAGTGGGGGGCTTTATATTTTCTTAATGTGTAACATTTGGAGAAATTTCCCCACCGTACATTCTTTGGCCTAAGTACACCAAACCTAAACAGGCCAGTTCGAGGGCAATTCTAAGTGCTGTAGAGAGCTCTAGTTCATCCAGACGTCATGAGTCTTTGGATAAAACGGCACAAATGAAAAGCTGTGGGGAAAACTCTTCCAATATTTATAGTTTGCTCCTGACGCGCATTTTGCATAGGAGGCAACTGCTCCCAAATTAGGCAGCATAAGTCACTGACTCCCACTGCTTATGTGAATGAGCATTCTTGAGCTGTGACATTCTTCCTGAATGAGTGGGCCTTAAAGGCACTCTTTATGTACAGCCTAAAGAATGGAAAGCTTTAAAACCCGGGTGTTTTATCATCTAGTGCTCTGGCTAGGCTTGTTCCAAGCCTAAAGTATTAATCATTTGATTAATGATTTCAACAGGAGAATCCACTCTTAAGCAATCAACGTGTTCACGTTTACAGTAATATCTGACCTTGAAAATTCTTAGAACTTGTGCTATCTAATCAAAAGATGCTAACAAAGGCTCCAGGTTTCTTCCTCATGGCACTCACAAGCAATCTCTCTGCCATGAATTTCTGCTTAGAATTGTGCTTAAAAGGTGCCCTCACCACTCCTAATCTCCACTCAGTCTCCACCCACACATTCGTGCTCATGAAGGGACTTCTCTATAGGTGGGATTGAATTCCAGTGACATCCACATAATGGATCAATTTCATCTTAGACAAGTCTTATTTTTGACCTGTAAGCTAAATAGGATACAGCAGAATCTTTAGAGAATCCTCAGATAACCCTATGCTTTCTATGTTTGTGCCTGCACTGCTGTCTCTACTTATTCACTCTCCCAAGCCTCCTTAAGCCATCCTACCTTTTGCCAAGCCCAATTAGAGTACATCTCTGTGCACCAAGTATTCCATATTTTTATCATTATTGCTGGTTAATACCCTTGGAGAGTCAGTGAGGTAACCTCGATGGATGCCTGACCAGTTCTTTCAGTGTTCACACCCCCCCCACCACCACCACCACTGACCCTGGCTAGGTTCTGCAGGGCAGAAGCGAACTATCCTTACTACTCAAAGTGTGGTCCATGGATTTTGAGCACCATCTGGGAGCTTGTTAGAAATGCAGGCTCTAAGCCCTTCTCCAGACTCATAGCATCAGAATCTGCATTTAACAGGATTCCCAGGAGATCTAATTGCTCATCAAAGTTTGAGAAACCCTGGTTTACAACTCCATGGCAAGTTTGACCAAAGTCAAAAGGCCCCAAGTGAAGCGTAGAGCAAACCTGAAAATAGCATATCTAAATATTGAGGGGGGAGGGCAGCGACTGCAGAAAATATTAGGGGTAAGGGCAAGAGGTGTGTTTTGTCCCCAGTGGCACATGTCTGGACCCCACTCCAAATGGAGAGGGGGAGGAGACAGCTTAGACACCTGAGAGAGCTCACATTCACCCACCCTCTCTAGGAGCCCAACGCTGACTTCGTTTTCTCCTGGCCTAGTCTAGAAAGCTCAGGTAGTCAGGGGGCAGAGTCTGGAGGTCCTCTTCTCTGGGCAAGCCCAAGCCTCTAGATGAGGGAGGAAAAAGCTGAGAGAAAAGCGTTTCTGGTCAGCAAGTTTCTTCCTAAAGGCTACAGAGCATGAGCACAAAGGGACGTGAGGATGGGTACCGTGTCATTATGCTCTCACACCTCCCTCAGGAGAGGACCACACTGAGCTCCTCCCTATTCTGGGTCAGGTACCCCGAGGGCGCTCCCAGACGCTCATCTTCACAACCACCTTCTAAGGAGATGCTAGAACCCTACATTTTACAGAGAAACAAAGCTAGGTTTAGAGGTGGTAAGAAAATCACTCAAAGTCACACAGGTCGTGAAAGACAGAACTCTTAGTGAATCAGATCTGAGTTCCAAACCCAAACCCTTCCCCCTGTGCCAAGCTTCCTTTGGAATAATGAGGGGAGGGGGATAACTATGTTTAAATTCCAAGCTCAAACACCAGATATGAGTGAGTCATTTGGATCCACAGCAAAAGACAGGAGTTATCTCATTAAAAGTAAAATTTTTGAGGTTCTACCTATTCCACCTAGTTTTTCTGTTCAACGGCTTCCACAAAAAGAGAACATTCGAAGGGGTGCTTAATTCTTTACTGCCTGCAATTTCTGCACACCTTCAGCTGAACAGCTTTCCTTCCTGCCTTCCATGAGTAGATCCTGCCTAATAGCGGGATGGGGACATCCCTGGGAATTAGAAGCCAGGGTAAAGACCACCACAAACAGAAGCAGGGGACAGAAATGAAAGCCCAAGTGTTTCTTCATCTTTCATCATTTTATGGGTGGTTGCAGTGTTTTCTATTATTGGGAGAAAGGGCTTTGTTTTATTGCCTGTTGGTGGGTAGCCCAGCGCCCTCTGTTTGTTAAACCTCCAGACAGATCTGACAAATTGTTCAAAATCCTAGGATTCTAGTACAACAGGATGTTAAGCGAGACTCTCCTGCCTTAGTAACCGACACCAAAGTGAACATGAGACACTCACAGGCGGAATTCACAAAGGAAATGGCTGAGAACTGAATCCACTGTCCTTTGAAACATCTGATTCACGCTGAGACTTCAAAAGGTCCCAGAGAGAAGAGAAAAAGGAAGGACTTATAAAGAAGTTTCTTTGGGGAGAAGTGTTGCCAACGTCATCACCCCACCATGGGGCTTCCACCGGCTGCGCTTGAGGACGTGTCCTGTGTTCTCTGCAGGCGAAAGGCTCAGAGGACAAGTGTCTGGCTCTGCCAGAGAAGGCTCAGGCCACCTGTGGTGGAACGTTTGGGTTCCACCTGTACATCCAGAAATGTCAGGCAGGACAAGGGATCACTAGGGTTCCCTGTGAACCAGATGGAGGAAGTCTGCACGGGGAGTCCAGAGGGCCAGAGGGACCCCAAAAGCACAAAGCTGCATTCCTGGGTGCTGAGGAAGGAGGTGCTTCCAGCAGCCAGAACAGAAATGCATTTATGTCGTGGGAACTGCAGGAGAGGGTGCTGCAGAGAGAGGAACCTCCACAAAGGTCTCCAGGAAACAAGATCGGTGAATCGGCATTGAACACCGCCAGGTCCCAAGAGCACAGAGCCACCAGCCAGCACACTTTCCCGCCCTCTGTACCCCAAGCCCAACCCCTCCACCTCATTAGCGAGCTCCAGCCCCCGCCCCCATGCTGCCAGCCCGAACTGGGAGGGGAGAGGACACTGACCCTCAAACCAAGTCCAGAGTTGGTTTCTAACTCAGAAGAGACATCCTGTTTCTCAGTTGAGATTTTGTCTGCAACCTCAAGTGACCAATGGATTGTCTGTTACTCAACAATGAGCAGAAAAATCTTACTTGGGTCAGAGCTCCCATCCAGACCAGTGACTCTCACACTTGGCTGTACATTGGAGTCACTGGGAATCTCAAAAATGAAAAATGCCAAAGCCGGAGCCACTGAAACAGAATTGCCAGAGATGGGCCCCAGGAATGTGTCTTAAACAATGAAATAAGATAAAACAACAATTAAAACTCACCGGTTGATTCTAACATGCAATATAGAGTGCGATGCTACTGTTCTAGGAACCCGAGAAGATTACTCTTACTGACTAAATTGTAAAGGGCCGATGGAAAACCAAAACAAAATGAAATTAATTTGACTGTCACCAGTTGTGCTCTTCCATGTGTTAGAAAGATAAACACCACCGTTCTCTAGATTGCACTGCATGTCGTGCTTTAGACATAACTCAAAACTGACGAGAGCAGAGTTCAGCTCTAAGCATGGGATCCAAAACAATCGATCTAGTGTTTGAAGTTTGGGAAAGTCTTTCCTCCCTTTCTCAGTTGCTAGCCAGGCTGCCAATGATCAGACAGAAAAAGCACTGGCCTGGTACCCGGGCCCTGCTGACATCCAGAGACCTGATAACACCTGTCCCTCCTCACAGCACCCTGGCTAGGGCTGGTGTCTGGTGTCGGACTCTGCAAGGTCCCAGCACCCCGGAGAGACGTTATATGGGGATCTTTACTGCCTTCCTCCCAACCTCACACGCCATCGATGGCACCCTCCTGGCCTGGCTGATGCTGGCTCGGGGTCTCTCTGTCCCATCCTTGCTCCAAGTGGAAAGCAGAGTGTCTGCCACCACATCCCGCCTTTCCACACCATGCTGTGCGAGAGGCAATCAGGACTGTCACTAGGTTCAGTCAGCCATCATCTTCCATGCTCACCCATTTTTCTTTTATCAGGGACTTTTTGTTTATTTGTTTTTATTTCTGTTTTAATTTCTTTCAACACGCTTCATTCTCTATCTCCAAATAGCGGGTGAATTCCTAAGCAAAGGGACCATTTCACAGAAATCTCGGTTCTGAGCTGAATGAGGAATACACATGCAAGGACGAAAGAGCTGCCATTTTAATTCTTCTGGCTTCATACGGTGATGCAACCAGCTTCACAGGGATCCCAAGCTGCTTGCTTCCTGGTAAGTCCAGAAACTCCCAGTGTGAAAAAAGGGGATCTCATCAAAACAACTAGGAAAAAAAGTAGCTGAAACTTCTTATCATAAAGATTTGTGGGAGCTAAACTTCTTGAGCAATTACTATAAGATGACAGCAGAAATACTGAAGGGTTATAAATCCAAATGTGACCTGATGTCCTTAGCTTGGAATGTACATTTAGACCAGAAGGGAAATTACATATATATATGCTATTTGTCTATTTTTCTTTAGTTTTAAAGAGGGTTAAGAGGGAAAGAAAGCAATTCTAAGAAAAGCCATTATCTGTGGGCTACGGCTACAAATCTCATAAATACTCACAAAGATTCTATCACACAAAGCCAAGTAAGATCACACTCTAATTGGTCAAAGTGGTTTATGGCCCATCAGGGCCATTTATATCCACTATCAACCCAGGCCAAGTCTCTTTCATTTCCACTTTCATTTATTACTCCTTGATAGCTGGTCCTTGAGTAAATACTTAAAAAGAAAAAAAAAATCAGACTTTTCTAAAAGCCGTATTTACATTGAAGATCTGATAAAAAGGAATAAATGAACAAGAAAATGGAAAAAAAAAGGAGAGAAGAGAACATCTTTATAAAATGTGGCTTAATTTTTGTTTTAAATAAATACATATTTCCTTTTAAGGGAATATTTGAGAGACTCCAAAATATTCTTATGCCAGAAAACCATTCTTTCCTATCACTAGCTAAGTTAAAACTAACAAAAGTGATCGATAAAAATGAGGCCACAGAGATAAGAGGAGTGAAGCTCTACCAAATATTGGTACCATACAGAAATGTTCAAAAGAAAATACATCAAAATCCTATCTAAAATAGAAGCTACTGGCTTTACACTGACAGAACAGTGCTCATATCAAAGCACACAGACCACTTCTAAAACTTTTAAACACTAGACCTTCACCCTGGAATCAAGTTCACCTCCAACTGTTTCAAAAGTCAGTTGTTGGCCAAATTCACATAAAGTCTGAAGTTTAGTTAAGAGTAACATACCAATGTCAGTTTCTTAGTTTTGACAAATGTAAGTAATGCAAGATGTTAGCATCAGGGAAACAAGGTGAGGCGTATGTGGGAACTCTGGATACCATCTTTGCAACTTTTCTGTATATTTAAAATTATTCACAAATCAAAAGTTTATTTAAAAACAGACAAAAAGCACTTGTCCCAAAAGCAGTCTCTGAATTTAACTATAAAGCTGTTATCCCTCCAAACATGCAGGAAAAGGAACATAGCAATCTAGCTATTTACTACAGCAAATGTAGCCAAGCAACTAAACTCTCAATTAAGGGGAAGATTTAATGAAACAGACAACAACTGCCAAGGTGTCTGGGTAAGTCATCCAAACATAGCTTCTTTTATGTGCTCCTGAAACGCTGTTTGTAAATCAAACTTATATAATTCAAATCACATTTTGAGCACACTAAGGAAGCCTGTGCATTTAAAAAGCTGTTGAGGGGCTTTTTGGAAGATGGCAGAAGAGTAAGACGTGGAGATCACCTTCCTCCCCACAGATACATCAGAAATACATCTACACGTGGAACAGCTCCTACAGAACACCTACTGAACGCTGGCAGAAGACCTCAGACCTCCCAAAAGGCAAGAAACTCCCCCACCTACCTGGGTAGGGCAAAAGAAAAAAGAATAAACAGAGACAAAAGAATCGGGACAGGACCTGCACCAGTGGGAGGGAGCTGTGAAGGAGGACAGGTTTCCACACACTAGGAGCCCCTTCGCGGGTGGAGACTGCGGGTGGCGGAGGGGGAAAGCTTCGGAGCTGCGGAGAAGAGCACAGGAACAGGGGTGCAGAGGGCAAAGCGCAGAGATTCCCTCACAGAGAATCAGGGCCGACCGGCACTCACCAGCCCGAGAGGCTTCTCTGCTCCCCCGCCGGGGCAGGCGGGGCTGGGAGCTGAAGCTCAGGCTTCGGTCGGAGCGCAGGGAGAGGACTGGCAGCGTGAACACAGCTTGAAGGGGTTAGTGCACCACGGCTAGCCAGGAGGGAGTCCGGGGAAAAGTCTGGACCTGCCGAAGAGGCAGGAGACTTTTTCTTCCCTCTTGGTTTCCTGGTGCGCGAGGAGAGGGGATTAAGAGCGCTGCTTAAAGGAGCTCCAGAGACGGGAGCGAGCCGCAGCTAAAAGCGCGGACCCCAGAGACGGGCATGAGACGCTAAGGCTGCTGCTGCCGACACCAAGAAGCCTGTGTGCGAGCACAGGTCACTATCCAAACCTCCCTTCCGGGGAGGCTGTGCAGCCCACCACTGCCAGGATCCCGTGATCCAGGGACAACTTCCCCGGGAGAACGCACGGCGTGCCTCAGTCTGGTGCGACGTCGCGCCGGTGCAACGTCATGCCAGCCTCTGCGCCACAGGCTCCACCCGCATTCCGAGCCCCTCCCTCCCCCTGGCCTGAGTGAGCCAGAGCCCCCGAATCAGCGGCTCCTTTAACCCCGTCCTGTCTGAGCGAAGAACAGATGCCCTCCGGCGACCTACACTTAGAGGCGGGGCCATATCCAAAGCTGAGCCCCGGGAACTGTGCGAACAAAGAAGAGAAAGGAAAATCTCTCCCAGCAGCCTCAGGAGCAGCGGATTTAATCTCCACAATCAACTTGATGTACCCTGCATCTGTGGAATACCTGAATAGACAACGAATCATCCCAAATTGAGGAGATGGACTTTGAGAGCAAGATTTATGATGTTTTCCCCCTTTCCTCTTTTTGTGAGTGTGTATGTGTATGCTCCTGTGTGAAATTTTGTCTGTACAGCTTTGCTTTCACCATTTGTCCTCGGGTTATATCCGTCCGTTTTTCTGTTGTTGTTTTTTTCTTTTACTTAAAAATTTTTTTTTTCTTAAAAATTATTTTTTATTTTAATAAATTTATTTTATCTTACTTTATTTTATTTTATCCCCTTTCTTTCTTCCTTTCTACTTTTTCTCCCTTTTATTCTGAGCCGTGTGGATGAAAGGCTCTTGGTGCTCCAGCCAGGAGTCAGTGCTGTGCCTCTGAGCTGGGAGAGCTAACTTCAGGACACTGGTCCACAACAGACCTCCCAGCTCCATGCAATATCAAATGGCGAAAATCTCCCAGATATCTCCATATCTACACCAACACGCAGCTTGACTCAACGACCAGCAAGCTACACTGCTAGACACCCTACGCCAAACAACTAGCAAGACAGGAACACAACCCCATCCATTAGCAGAGAGGCTGCCTAAAATGATAAGTCCACAGGCACCCCAAAACACACCACCACACATGGACCTAACCACCAGAAAGACAAGATCCAGCCTCATCCACCAGAACACAGACATTAGTCCCCTCCACCAGGAAGCCTACACAACCCACTGAACCAACCTTAGCCACTGGGCACAGACACCAAAAACAACGGAAACTACGATCCTGCAGCCTGCGAAAAGGAGACCCCAAACACAGTAAGTTAAGCAAAATGAGAAGACAGAAAAACACAAAGCAGATGAAGGAGCAAGGTAAAAACCCACCAAACCTAACAAATGAAGAGGAAATAGGCAGTTTACCTGAAAAAGAATTCAGAATAATGATAGTAAAGATGATCCAAAATCTTGGAAATAGAATAGACAAAAGGCAAGAAACATTTAACAAGGACCTAGAAGAATGAAAGATGAAACAAGCAACGATGAACAACACAATAAATGAAATTAAAAATACTCTAGACTGGTTCAATAGCAGAATAACTGAGGCAGAAGAACTGATAAGTGACCTGGAAGACAAAATAGTGGAAATAACTACTGCAGAGCAGAATAAAGAAAAAAGAATGAAAACAACTGAGGACAGTCTCAGAGACCTCTGGGACAACATTAAACGCACCAACATTCGAATTATAGGGGTTCCAAAAGAAGAAGAGAAAAAAAAAAGGGACTGAGAAGATATTTGAAGAGATTATAGTTGAAAACTTCCCTAATATGGGAAAGGAAATAGTTAATCAAGTCCAGGAAGCACAGAGAGTCCCATACAGGAGAAATCCAAGGAGAAATACTCCAAGACACATATTAATCAAACTGTCAAAAGTTAAATACAAAGAAAACATATTAAAAGCAGCAAGGGAAAACAACAAATAACACACAAGGGAATCCCCATAAGGTTAACAGCTGATCTTTCAGCAGAAACTCTGCAAGCCAGAAGGGACTGGCAGGACATATTTAAAGTGATGAAGGAGAAAAACGTACAACCAAGATGACTCTACCCAGCAAGGATCTCATTCAGATTTGATGGAGAAATTAAAACCTTTACAGACAAGCAAAAGCTGAGAGAGTTCAGCATCACCAAACCAGCTTTACAACAAATGCTAATGGATCTTCTCTAGGCAAGAAACACAAAAGAAGGAAAAGACCTACAATAACCCAAAACAATTAAGAAAACGGGAATAGGAACATACATATCGATAATTACCTTAAATGTAAATGGATTAAATGCTCCCACCAAAAGACACAGACTGGCTGAATGGATACAAAAACAAGACCCATATATATGCTGTCTACAACAGACCACTTCACACCCAGAGACACACAGAGACTGAAAGTGAGGGAATGGAAAAAGATATTCCATGCAAATGGAAATCAAAAAAAAGCTGGAGTAGCAATTCTCATATCAGACAAAATAGACTTTGAAATAAAGACTATTACAAGAGACAAAGAAGGATACTACATAATGATCAAGGGATCAATCCAAGAAGAAGATATAACAATTGTAAATATTTATTCACCCAACAATACATAAGGCAAATACTAACAGCCATAAAAGGGGAAATCGACAGTAACACATTCATAGTAGGAGACTTTAACACCCACTTTCACCAATGGACAGATAATCTAAAATGAAAATAAATAAAGAAACACAAGCTTTAAAAGATACATTAAACAAGATGGACTTAATTGATATTTATTGGACATTCCATCCAAAACCAACAGAATACACATTTTTCTCAAGTGCTCATGGAACATTCTCCAGGATAGATCATATCTTGGGTCACAAGTCAAGCCTTGGTAAATTTAAGAAAATTGAAATTGTATCAAGTATCTTTTCCAACCACAACGCTATGAGACTAGATATCAATTACAGGAAAAGTTCTGTAAAAAATGCAAACACATGGAGGCTAAACAATACACTACTTAATAACGAAGTGATCACTGAAGAAATCCAAGAGGAAATTAAAAAATACCTAGAAACAAATGACAATGGAGACACGATGAGCCAAAATCTATGGGATGCAGCAAAAGCAGTTCTAAGAGGGAAGTTTATAGTAATACAATCCTACCTTAAGAAACAGGAAACATCTCAAATAAACAACCTAAACTTGCACTTAGAGCAATTAGAGAAAGAAGAACAAAAAAATCCCAAAGTTAGCAGAAGGAAAGAAATCATAAAGATCAGATCAGAAATAAATGAAAAAGAAATGAAGGAAATGATAGCAAAGATCAATAAAACTAAAAGCTGGTTCTTTGAGAAGATAAACAAAATTGATAAACCATTAGCCAGACTTATCAGGAAAAAAAGGGAGAAGACTCAAATCAATAGATTAGAAATGAAAAAGGATAAGTAACAACTGACACTGTAGAAATACAAAAGATCATGAGAGGGCTTCCCTGGTGGCGCATTGGTTGAGAGTCCGCCTGCCGATGGAGGGGACACGGGTTCGTGCCCTGGTCCGGGAAGATCCCAAGTGCCATGGAGCAGCTGGGCCCATAAACCATGGCCGCTGAGCCTGCACGTCCAGAGCCTGTGCGCCACAACGGGAGAGGCCACAACAGTGAGAAGCCCGCGTACCAAAAAAAAAAAAAATCATGAGCGATTACTACAAGCAACTCCATGCCAATAAAATGGACAACCTGGAAGAAATGGACAAATTCTTAGAAATGCACAACCTGCCAAGACTGAATCAGGAAGAAACAGAAAATATGAACAGACCAATCACAAGCACTGAAATTGAAACTGTGATTAAAAATCTTCCAACAAACAAAAGCCCAGGACCAGATGGCTTCACAGGCGAATTCTATCAAACATTTAGAGAAGAGTTAACACCTATCCTTCTCAAACTCTTCCAAAATATAGCAGAGGGAGAAATACTTCCAAACTCATTCTACGAGGCCACAATCACCCTGATACCAAAACAAGACAAGGATGTCACAAAGAAGTAAAACTACAGGCCAATATCACTGATGAACATAGATGCAAAAAATCCTCAACAAAATACTAGCAAACAGAATCCAACAGCACATTAAGAGGATCATATACCATGATCAAGTGGGTTTTTTTCCAGGAATGCAAGTGTTCTTCAATATACGCAAATCAATCAATGTGATAAACCATATTAACAAATTGAAGGAGAAAAACCACATGGTCATGTCAATAGATGCAGAGAAAGCTTTCGACAAAATTCAACACCCATTTATGATAAAAACCCTCCAGAATGTAGGCATAGAGGGAACTTTCCTCAACATAAAAAGGCCATATATGACAAACCCACAGCCAACATCGTCCTCAATGGTGCAAAACGGAAAGCATTTCCACTTAGATCAGGAACAATACCAGGTTGCCCACTCTCACCACTCTTATTCAACATAGTTTTGGAAGTTTTAGCCACAGCAATCAGAGAAGAAAAGGAAATAAAAGGAATACAAATCGGAAAAGAAGTAAAGCTGTCACTGTTTGCAGATGACATGATACTATACATAGAGAATCCTAAAGATGCTACCAGAAAACTACTAGAGCTAATCAATGAATTTGGTAAAGTAGCAGGATACAAAATTAATGCACAGAAATCTCTGGCATTCGTATACACTAATGATGAAACATCTGAAAGTGAAATCAAGAAAACACTCCCAATTTACCTTGCAACAAAAAGAATAAAATATCTAGGAATAAACCTACCTAAGGAGACAAAAGACCTGTATGCAGAAAATTATAAGACACTGATGAAAGAAATTAAAGGTGATACAAATAGATGGAGAGATATACCATGTTCTTGGATTGGAAGAATCAACATTGTGAAAATGACTCTACTACCCGAAGCAATCTACAGATTCAATGCAAACCCTATCAAACTACCGCTGGCATTTTTCACAGAACTAGAACAAAATATTTCACAATTTGTATGGAACCGCAAAAGACCCCGAATAGCCAAAGCAATCTTGAGAACGAAAAACGGAGCTGGAGGAATCAGGCTCCCTGACTTCAGACTATACTACAAAGCTACAGTAATCAAGACAGTATTGTACTGGCACAAAAACAGAAAGATTGATCAATGGAACAGGATAGAAAGCCCAGAGATAAACCCACACACATATGGTCACCTTATCTTTGATAAACGAGGCAGGAATGTACAGTGGAGAAAGGACAGCCTCTTCAATAAGTGGTGCTGGGAAAACTGGACAGGTACATGTAAAAGTATGAGATTAGAATACTCCCTAATACCATACAGAAAAATAAGCTCAAAATGGATTAAAGACCTAAATGTAAGGCCAGAAACTATCAAACTTTTAGAGGAAAACATAGGCAGAACACTCTATGACATAAATCACAGCAAGATCCTTTTTGACCCACCTTCTAGAGAAATGGACATAAAAACAAAAATAAACAAATGGGACCTAATGAAACTTCAAAGCTTTTGCACAGCAAAGGAAACCATAAACAAGACCAAAAGACAACCCTCAGAATGGGAGAAAATATTTGCAAATGAAGCAACTGACAAAGGATTAATCTGCAAAATTTACAAGCAGCTCATGCAGCTCAATAACATAAAAACAAACAACCCAATCCAAAAATGGGCAGAAGACCTATATAGACATTTCTCCAAAGAAGATATACAGAGTGCCAACAAACACATGAAAGAATTCTCAACATCATTAATCATTAGAGAAATGAAAATCAAAACTACAATGAGATATCATCTCACACCAGTCAGAATGGCCATCATCAAAAAATCTAGAAACAATAAATGCTGGAGAGGGTGTGGAGAAAAGGGAACACTCTTGCACTGCTGGTGGGAATGTGAATTGGTACAGCCACTATGGAGAACAGTATGGAGGTTCCTTAAAAAACTACAAATAGAACTACCATATGACCCAGCAATCCCACTACTGGGCATATACCCTGAGAAAACCATAATTCAGGAAGCGTCATGTACCAAAATGTTCATCACACCTTTATTTACAATAGCCAGGAGATGGAAACAACCTAAGTGTCCATCATTGGATGAATGGATAAAGAAGAATGTGGCACATATATACAATGGAATATTACTCAGCCATAAAAACAAATGAAATTGAGTTATTTCTAGTGAGGTGGAAGGACCTAGAGTCTGTCATACAGAGTGAAGTAAGTCAGAAAGAGAAAGACAAATATCGTATGCTAACACATATATGGAATCTAAGGACAAAAAATGTCGTGAAGAACCTAGGGGTAAGACAGGAATAAAGACACAGACCTACTAGAGAATGGACTTGAGGATATGGGGAGGGGGAAGGGTAAGCTGCGACAAAGTGAGAGAGTGGCATGGACTTATATACACTACCAAATATAAAATAGATAGCTAGTGGGAAGCAGCCGCATAGCACAGGGAGATCAACTCGGTGCTTTGTGACCACCTAGAGGGGTGGGATAGGGAGGGTGGGAGGGAGGGAGACACAAGAGGGAAGAGATATGGGAACATATGTATATGTATAACTGATTCACTTTGTTATGAAGCAGAAACTAACACACCATTGTAAAGCAATTATACTCCAATAGAGATGTAAAAAAATAAATACAGAGTTTAAAATCAAAATAAATAAATAATTAATTAATTAAAATGCTGTTAAATAAATACCAGGGTAACAGGAAGATGTACTGTGTAATGAGAATTATTGCATTCTCGTTTGGTGAAGGTGGCTTGCAGCCATCACCTTTGTCCATGTGGCTGCCCTGCGAGCCACACTAGTACATGCTGCCGAAGCAGCCCCTACCCCATGGGCCTCCAAGTTTCTGTTTTCCCTTCCCCTCTGCAAGGCTGTTTTTGTGTGGCTTTGATTAACTCGGGACTATTATGGTGAGGAATTCTAATCATGTACAGGTCCCAGTATCCAAACACAGGGCTCAGTCTCTAGAATAGTACCAGGTATTTGGGCAACACAATCAATCAAGTAAGAATACTTCACTGAGCAAGAGTAACTGGAGCAGGTAAATGCATGACATCATCCCTGCTTTTACTGAGGCTCCCACTGAAATTCTTCTGCTGACCATGTACCGGACTCCTGATGCCAGCCATCCTTTTCCCAACCCAAACCATTGGGCAGATTGGAACTTTTACTACTCCTAGAAAAACAATTCAGGATCCCATCAAAGGATGCCACAACTCAGTCAGCCCAGGTAAGCAAAACATTCCACAACACTAGTTTCTCATCCATGGATGAGAGAGCAGGATTCTGAGTCCCAAATGGATAAGGGACTAGAAAATATATCTTAAATAGTTCATGAGCCAACCAAATACAGTTCACCCACTCACAGATTTGTTTGGGTTTTGCCATTGTGGATACAAAATCTCATGTAACACTCGAGAGAAAAATAATGTGTGTTTATCAGAATACTGTTCAAAGTTATTCATCCCCATCACCTCCATGGAAAGAGTATGAATCCTTGCCCCTGGACTTGGCTTTGGCATGATGTTGTCAGTAATTGAGTGATATACCCCATCTTCTCCCCAGATGCAAAAACATCAGGTACTCACCGTCATCGATTCCAGGCCAGCCCATGAAGTGAGCAGAAATCTGTTTCTCATCCTTCCCATACTCATTCTTGGCTACTAACTTGTAGTCCCCATTATTCATGTGAGTGGGATTATCCAGCTGGAGGCAGCCGTGGTACTCCGTGTGATTGGTAACATGGATTTTAGTACAGATGTATTTGGATTCATTCAAAATTGCCCCATTATAGAACCACTGAAGCGCTGGTTTGGGGTTGCCTTTCACAGTGAATGGAATGCACCAGTGGTGGTCTGAGGTTGGAGATTCGAGAAATGTGATAGTTGGAGCAACTAAATTGAAAAAGAGAGAGTTAATAGCATCAGAAAGCTCAGAATTCTCCCCATCTCCAGATCTCTGTGTCATCAATAGGGGATTTTTATTCAACCATTGTTTGGTTTAAGAAAACACATGACCCACAACTCTGGAATCCATCAATATTTTGTATCATCATCAAGGTTGATTTAACTTCTACAGAGAGCTTCAGAGAGACTCCTTTCCCTGCTCTGCTTAAAGCCCATGCATCGTAGTCATTTTCACATCTATTCAGTGTGAGAACCAACTCCAAACAGATCCCTGAGATTTCTGACAGTGGAAAGCATTCATTTGAAGTTGACTTTGGTTTCTAATATATATGCCTTTGATACTAGGGAGATTAATCACCAAAACATTGAGGACTACTATTTTTACAGGACTTCACTAAATAATACAAATAACGACAAAACTGGCAAATCTTGCCTGAAGCCCTGATCTTGCATAACTTTTCTAAAACAAGTAAAACTGGTCAATGCAATGAATGTTGCTATCGATGTTGATTGACTATTATAAAGTCTGATAAATTGATAATATTTTTCACCGATGGTCAATAGGAAACTCTCTTTAAAAGCACAACTTTTCATTACAGTACACCCATTTTTGCTGGAATTGGAGATATCAAAGTTTTGATCCTTTAAATGTCTGAGGTCCTATCTAAACCTGAACAAACAAACTAGAGATTATTTTAACCTGAAGTATAAAGCACTTTATTCTTAGGGGAAACAAACATTATCAAGTAGCATCTTTAAACAGAGTACTTATCCTGAGTGAAGCTATTTAAAATCCCTCATAATTGTTTATTTTTATGTGATCTGACTTTGATAATTATAAAATCAAGGACTGGAAGAGACCTTTGAGACCTAATAGCATCATTTTTCAGATGAAGAAACCCAAGTGCAATAAGGTTAAGTGACTTGGTCAAGGTTACTGAGTGAGGAAAATCTGGAACAGGAATCCCAATCTCCTAATACCTAATCCAGTAGCCCTTCCCCTCATGCACTGCTTCCTGGTTGTATACGTTCATCACACAAAGCGGGGGAAATCATAGCCTGCTAACAAATACACTCTGAGTGGGATCACTGCAAAGGATGTCTCAGTTGCTAATATTCTTTATCACTTATTCCTTCTACTTGTTATCTAAACTTTGATAGACAAGGCCAATTCTCAAGACCATGGAGACTACATAGATATTAACCTAAACTGAGAAAAATTTGAATTGGAGTGCCCTTACTTATAGGTCTGTGTCACAAACACAAGGACCATGATGGGGCAGGGACAATACTTACCGTCCTCCTACCAGCCCAGGTGCCCATGCCTAGGCCTCACTTTTTCCTGTCACCACGCTCAAATTAGCTTTATGTGAGGTGTCGACTTAAGGACATAAAGTTGGAAACTGGTTGCATGTGTTTGGGGATGACATTGACTTCAAGCTTCCATGTGGGTCAAAATGATGAGAAATTATGAGTCCAGGACCTTCTGGGCATCGGGGTAGTATTGACAGTGACAAAAGGTTGGTGATTTCAATCATTCACTCCAACAATCACATATGGAATGTGTGTTATAAGTGAATGTTAACCAGTGTATCAAACCTTGTGCCTACATGTGTGTAATGCATATTCATACTTACACACATGCACACTCGTGTTTTTCTCATCCAAATCCTAATCCAAACAGAGTACAACCTCGTTACTTTATACAATGGCAGCTCAGAATTTCCACTCATGTGCAGATTATGTATTTTTTACTGAATACATACACCGTTCACACTGAATGCAACAATCTGGAATGTTAAGTTATATGTTGTATTGCTTATGATACTGGAAAATAATGCACATATGCTTAAGAAACTTTAATATCGTATGTCTTCAGTAGAGAGAAATTTAAAACAGTTATAAAAGTTTTTTTGCAGGTGATAATAATTTTCAGTCATTTAAGTAGGACTCCTCCAATTCCCCACAGAAGCTTGATGTCAAATAAATGGGGTAGTATAATTAGGTGTTTGTGAACAGCCAGCTCAGTACTTTAGGTATCACAACTTTAAAGGTTCATATTGTTTTTACAGAGAAAAAAAAATTTAGAAACTGGTTTATCAGAATTTAAACTACAACTTATTAACAAAAAGAGGATAACCAGCTCAAAATACGTTCTATCAAGACAAGACAGGGGAAGGCACAAGAGGACACGCTTAAAATCGGAAAAGAAGCTTAAAGATAACGCGTGAACAAGAGAGATTAGAAGAAATAGGACAAGTGAAAGGGGCTGATAATATTTCTTAATTAAGGATACACAAAACACTGCATATACTTTTTTAATGCACTAAAGCAGCACCCAGAGTGCCCCAACCACAAATGTAGGTGTAGCCACAATCATCTGCTATTAAAAACACATGCCGATCTGATTACGTACAATGTACTGTGAGGTTGACAGAATCTTGATCTTCTCCTACAAGATTTTCTGCCACACAAGAGATTTGCTTTCCACTGTCATCAGATGAAATGTTAGTTATCCTTAAGGAGCCCTGTGTGTGGCTTGTTTCATTCTACAAATGAATTAACAGACAAACATAATCTTGGTTAGGACTGAACCCAAAGTAACAAGATTTGGGGTTTCTTCCCCTAACTGCAGAAAATCATCTATAACATTAGAAAAAAGTTTCTAGCCTAATCGGGCTTAGGCAAAGGAGTTAATCAGAAGCTATTCTATTTCTCTAGATTTCAACTATTTAATGTGTGAAAGTTGATTTAATCCTTGAATTCCTACCTACTTTCCTCCGAGGGAAAAGACCACAAGGAGAGTCATTCACCTTGCTCACAGTGACATAAAAAGCTTACTAGAGACCTACAGACTTTCCAATCTATGGGGTATAAATAACTAAAATGCAACCTGCATTAGTCTTTGTTAAATAAGAATAGATAGAATGTAAATGCACAGCAAAAACTCATTGTAAATCTCTCTATGTGGCCCTATAAAATATTAAGTGATTTTCACTAGGTTAATACAATCTCAAGTTCTGAGACACTCTCATCTCTATGAACGCACAGTCAAACACAAGCCTTACCATATGCTTGGAAACCAGATTACCAACATCCCAGTACAAATTCGGAACTGGATCGCCTGCAACACTACAAGTTAATGTGATAGACTTTCCCTCCTCCACAGTGAGGTTAGGTGCAGCCAAATTTGCTGACGGCAAACCTGTGTAGCAAGGAAAGTAAAGGAAGACATATACAGATAGTTAGGTGCATTATCAAAATAACAGCAACAAGCTGAAAACTCTTTCTGCTTTAAACTCAATAATCATTTACTTTCTGAGACTGATTTATGTTGATCTGAAAAGTTGCCAGATTGATGAGCTTTACAGATTTGATGTGAACTAAAAGATATGTGATGAGATGTGAAAATAAATTTTGCACATTTCTTAAAAATATCATTGCAGAGTAACCTTTTATTTTTAAAAACCCCACTAGTTTATAGAGCTATGTCTTCTAGCTCTTGTTCTGTTTTACTGTTATCAATCCAGTTGTTGCACATAAATAGTCATTTGATCTGTAGATCATCTTACTTTTCCCTCAGTTTCCTCTCTTCCATTTTTTATAGTCAAGGACAAAAGTGTGGGAGGCATCTACAATTTTTGCATAAATCCACTTTTTGCATTAAATAACTCATAAATCTAACTTACTACCAGAACTAGATTTTGAAAGAGACAAAATATGATTTTGAAATATAAGTTTAAAAATCAGACCTACATTTTGAAAGAGTCCAACTGTGGAAGTCAGTTTCAAAGCATTTTTCAAAGACATGAAACTTGAACCATAACAGCATTAGAATGTTTCAAAGCTATATAAATCATAGTTAAATATTATAGGTAAAATTGGTCACCCTATCTATGATATGATGAAAAAAGTTTTATGGATTGTTATTCCAATGAAAAGTTCTTTTTTGGAAAAACCTTGAGAAAGTATTTGTTATAGGATGAAATTCTGATGCTTATAAACATTTCTTAATATTTCAGGACAGCATCATTTTTATACTTTGATATTTCAAAAGCTGGCTCTTCTTTATTAATGCTATCACTTCATTAAACTATTACACCATTTGGAGGTTTATACTGTTTTTTTTGTTTGTTTGTTTGTTTGTTTTTGCGGTACGCAGGCCTCTCACTGCTGCGGCCTCTCCCGTTGCGGAGCACAGGCTCCAGACCCGCAGGCTCAGCGGTCATGGCTCACGGGCCCAGCCGCTCCGCGGCACATGGGATCCTCCTGGACCGGGGCACAAACCCGTGTCCCCTGCATCAGCAGGCGGACTCCCAACCACTGCACCACCAGGGAAGCCCTATACTGCTTTTAATCATAGTATTTTTAACATGAAGGTGGGTCTCAGAATACATCACGTCCTGCCAGTCAAGCAAGCCCCTCCCTTGGTATCAGAAACTCTGCTTAGGACTATATTCACCCCAACAGCTGTGTTCCATGGAACTATGACCCTCAGGAGGAACCCAGAGGTCAGAAAAGGCAATTGATCTTCAACGGCCATTAAACTGCAATTAATCTGCCCACCTAGTGGTATCTGACCCGTCATCTTCACCATACTATGCACAAATCCTTCTCTTACAATGCAGTCCTTACTGACAAAGCCATTATTATTTATTACTGAAACTACACTATAGCAAGACTTATACAGTATATGTCTCATGGTATTCCCACCATTAATAGAGGACTTCCCAATAAGATCTGGCTTTCAGTGGCTGGTGTGACTTCTTCAGCGCCCTTCCTTCCTGCCAGCATCCAATAGAGAGCAATGTTATATATTTCACGGGGTTTCAAACAGCCCCCTAATACTCTGAGTTGAACAGGGCAATGAAGTGTATACAAATGATCAAGAGGCACTGCAGTTAACCGGAATGAACACTGGGTCAGGAGTCAGGAACCCTAGACCCTAAATCTGGAACGTACTGTGTGACTTTGCGTGAGTCATTTCTCCTCTCTCAATGTGTTTTCTTCTCTGTAAAATTACACTGTTCAATTAGAAGATCTAGCTCTAAAATTTTCTAGCTCTAATATCTGATGACAACTTCCATGACAATTAAGCTTCCCAATGTAAGAAGCATGCCACGGCCAGATATAAGAAATGGGTTTATTTTTTTAAAAAATCTCCTTGAAGCCAGTGGTATGATCTAGGTGACTTTTTCAAAATATGCATTTTTTTAATCAAAATACATAGTCACATAGCTTAAAAAGTCTATAATTCTACAAAACTTGTTATATAAAACACTCAAACTACCTCTAAGTTCAAGAAAAAGAGAATGATGCCCACTCTCGCCACTTTTATTCAACATAGTATTGGAAGTCCTAGCCACAGCAATCAGTCAAGGAAAATAAATAAAATATACCCAAATTGAAAAAGAAGAAGTAGAACTGTCACTGTTTGAAGATGCATGATACTATATGTAGAAAATCCTAAAGATACCACCAAAAAACTACTAGAGCTCATCAATGAATCTGATAAAGTTGCAGGATACAAAATTACTATACAGAGATCTGTTGCATTTCTATACATTAACAATGAACTATTAGAAAAAGAAATTAAGAAAAAATTCCATTTACAATTGCATCAAAATAATAAAATACCTAAAAATAAATCTAACTAAGGAGGTAAAAAACCTGTACTTGGAAAACCGTAAGACACTGGTGAAAGAAATTGAAGGCACCAGCAACAGATGGAAAGATATATTGTGCTCATGAATTTGAAGAATTAATACTGCTAAAATGACCATACTACCCAAGGTAATCTACAGATTCAGTGCAATCCCTATCAAATTACAAATGTTTTTTTCACAGAACTAGAACATATAATTCTAAAATCTGTATGGAAATACAAAGGACTCCCAATAGCCAAAATAATCTTGAGAAAGAAGAACAAAGCTGGAGGTATCATGCCGCCTGATTTCAAACTATACTACAAAGTTACAGTAATCAAAAGAGTATGGTACTGGCACCAAAATAGAAACATAGATCAATGGAACTGAATAGAGAGCCCAGGAATGAAGCCACACTTATATGAGCAGTTAATCTACTACAAAGGAGGCAAGAATATATAATGCAGTAAAGACAGCCACTTCAAAAAATGGTATTCAGAGAACTGGACAGCTACATGCAAAAGAATCAAAGCTGGACTACTTTCTCATACCACAAACAAAAATAAGTTCAAAATGGATTAAATATTTAAATGTAAGACCTGAAACCATAAAAATTCCAGAAGGAAGCAAAGGCAGTATACTCTTTGACATTGGTCTTAGTAATGGTTTTTTGGATACGTCTCCTCAGAAAAGTGGGGAAAAAGCAAAAATAAACAAATATAACTGCAACCAACTTAAAAAACTTTTGCACAACAAAGGAAACTATCAACAAAATGAAAAGGCTGCCTACTGAACAGGATAAATATTTGCAAACTATATACCTGATAAGGAGTTAGTATGTAAAGTATACAAAGAACTCATTCAACTCCACATTAAAAAAAATCAATTAAAAAATGGGCAGAGGATCTAAATAAACATTTTTCCAAAGAAGACATACAGATAGCCAGCAGGCACATGAAAAGTGGCTCAACATCACTAATCATCAGGGTACAAACCAAAACACCCTGAGATATCACCTCACACCTTTCAAAATGGCTATTATCAAAAAGACAACAAATGACAAGTGCTGGCAAGGATGTGGAGAAAAGGGAACCCTCGTGCACTGGTGGTGGGAATGTAAATTGGTGCAGTCATTATGGAAAACAGTATGGAGATTCCTCAAAAAATTAAAAATAGAACTACATATTATCCAGCAACTCCACTCCTGGGTATTTATCCAAAGAAAACAAAAACACTAATCAGAAAAAACAGCTGCACTCCCATGTTCATTTCAGCCTTATTTACAATAGCCAAGATATGGAAGCAACCTAAGTTCCCATCAGTGGATGAATGGATAAAGAAGATGTGGGGTATATATTCAGTGGAATATTAGCCATAAAAAAGAATGAAATCTTGCCATTTGCAACAACATGGATGGACCTAGAGAGTATTATGCTAAATGAAATAAGCAGACAGAGAAAGACAAATACCATATTTCACTTATAGGTGGAATCTAAAAACCAAAACAAATTAACAAACATAACAAAACAGAAACAGAGTTACAGGTACAGAGATCAATCAGGTAGTTGCCAGAGGGGAGAGGGGTGGAGGGAGGAAAGAAATGAGTGAGGGAGATTAAGAGATACAAACTTCCAGTTGTGAAATACACACAGGTATGAAATGTACAGTGAGGAATACAGTCAATAACTATGTAATATCTTTGTACGGTGACATATCATAACTAGGCTTAGCATGGTGATCATTTTGAAATGTACAGAATACTGAATCACTATGTTGTGTACCTGAAACTGAGTGTTGTAAGTCAGTTGTACTTCAAAAACAAACAAGCAAACTCATAGAAAAAGAGATCAGATTTGTTGCTACCAGAGGTTGGGGGTGGGTGGAAGGAGAGGAAGTTAGATGAAGGTAGTCAAAAGGTTCAGACTTCCAGTTATAAGTAAATATTAGAGATATAATGTACAACACAGGGTAAACTTTTTTCCGTTTCTTTAATTTTGTATCAATATGAGATGATGGATATTCACTAAACCTATTGTGATAATTTCATGATGTATGTAGGTCAAATCATTATGCTATACACCTTAAACTTATACAGTACTGTATGTCAGTTTTATATCAATAAAACTGAGAAAATATAAAAACAACTACAAACCCAGGGGAAAAAAAGAAACAAAAATATTCAAACTACTATGTGAGAAATAGTACCCATGTGGCACTATTTCCTATTCCCAGAAGCACTCATTTCACCTCTTTTAACTTCTTTGGGTATTGATCTCTATATCACTAAATATCATGTTTATATTGCTACTTCTTGTTTTTTCTGTTTTAACATTATCTACTGACCTCTCACCCTGGAAGGTGAGAACTAGGCTCATGTTCACACAGAAAGCCAGCTCTCCCCACATGCCCATACCACACTCACACTATTCTGTCTTCATATCTTATCATCTGCTAAGAAGTTTTTTGTTTTTTTGGTTTTTTTTTTGTGGTACGCGGGCCTCTCACTGTTGTGGCCTCTCCTGTTGCGGAGCACAGGCTCCGGACGCGCAGGCTCAGCGGCCATGGCTCACGGACCCAGCCGCTCCGCAGCATGTGTGATCTTTCCGGACCGGGGCACGGACCCGTGTCCCCTGCATCGGCAGGCAGACTCTCAACCACTGAGCCACCAGGGAAGCCTGCTATGAAATTTTGTTGTCTAAATGTACAATAAAGTTTACTATAAATACATAAACTCTACAGACAGCTGAACCATTGTGTGTAATAGTTATATTTTATCAAATTTAAGACAGCTTTAATTATAGGACACAACACTGTGATATGTACCACTACGAAAGGGGGAAAAATGATGCCAATTCAACTACGCTGTAATGCTTTCTCTCACCACTTAGCTCTCCTATTATTTGGAGGCTGGACCTTCTGGGTGGCCTATCTTTTTCAATCTTTTCTCTCCTATTTTCCATCTTTTTGTCTATTTGCTCTATTTCTGTTATACTTTTAGTTTTTCCAAGGCTTTTTGTTGTTGTTCCTGAATGGTCTTCTATTTTTTTAACACCATGTGTTTGTTTCATGGATGCAATATCTCTGCTGATCTCTAATATCTATGAAATATTAATTATAATTTCTTGTGAATTTTTCTTCTGTCTATATCAACTTTGTTTCTGCAATGTTTTTTCTTTCTCTCTGTTTTGTGTTTTTCTTTCATATTATAAGCTTTTCTCAAACAGTTGGTGATCCTTGGCTGTTCTTTAATTTTTTTTTAATGTAGATTTTATTTTATTTATTTATTTATGTGGTTGCTCTGGGTCTTAGTTGCAGCAGGTGGGCTCCTTATTTGGGGGTCGCTGGATCCTTAGTTGTGGCATGGGAACTCTTAGTTGCGGCATGCCTGTGGGATCTAGTTTCCTGACCAGAGATCGAACCCAGGCTCCCTGCATTGGGAGCGCAGTGTTAACCACTCCGCCACCAGGGAAGTCCCTGTTCTTTCATCTTTAAGAATGGGGTAATAGAAGCATTGCACATTTATTAACTGTCAGCATCACTAGGGCAGTATTACTGGCCTCCGTAATGGGTACCACCTGGTGTCAGTATCATTAAATCCTTTTGGGGATGGGATTGATCAAATTATTCAGATAATTCTCTTCCAGTGTACTGTTTGGAAGAGGAAGAGGCTGGAAACACAGGTTTTCCTGGCTATCAGAACGCAGAACGCTCCTATGAAACTTTTTGACGAAATGACATAAAGTAAAGAAGTAATTACCTCAGGACACCTCCTTCTAACAGATGCACAGAATAAATCAAAATAAAGCACAGATTCTCACAGACACAGTCAAAGCTATGGCGGCGTGATGACGAGATGCTGAGTGTAGCTCCCAGGAAGGAGCTTAGTGGTGCCCCCTCCCTGCTTGGGATGTGCGCTGCCTCTAAAGAGCTCCATGTAAAACAAATGCTGAACGCTATTTTTGCTTTTCACCTTTTTTAGGAGAAGCAAAAATCCTCTTCCGATTGCGTTCAGAAAAGCGAAGTGGTGTAAAGAAAACTTCCAAACATTGGAGGATACCTGTGTCAAAACTCAGTTGTATATAAATCCATCATCCTCTCTATGGCTCTCACAGCCTCAGCTCTACCTGGAATTCCTCTGGGCCTTTGTTTTATCCTCTTTAGAGAACAAACTTCCAGTTTTTACACCTGAGATGTATGGAACAAAAATCTTTCAACCACTCCCCTGTGTTTGGTGTTACCTGTTCTCTTACTTCCTGAGCCTTGCAGTAGTTCTGCAATATACACCAAGCTTTCCTCTTGGCTTTCCCCATTGCCAACTTGGTAACCAGCATTCTCAGCCTTTAAGTCAGTCACTACTCAGCCATCTACTTTCCAATTGCAACTGCAGAAACACAAAGCTTTGTTGACTCCTCTCCCATTCTTTTGTATTTATAGATTTATCTGGCTGAATCTGGAGAAACCATGGAGCCAGGGCTTGCCATGGTGCTTGCTCTTGAGGTATGAGCTCCCCCACCAGCAGACTCCACCAATGGATCTTGGTGACACCCTTCCTGGCACCTCGAATATAAACCGATGGTGTAAACTTCCACCTTTTATAAATGTATCTAAAAGTGTGGAAATTCTAAGCAGAAAAGAAGTTAAAATAAAGAGAGTCTCAGCAGAGAATGCTATGCTATAATCTTAATCTCCCCTGTAAAATCTCATGTCGTTTATTTTTTCCTTCAAGCCTAAATTTACACGATTAATATCTCTAAAAATGTCTGCTTAATTATAGTACTAGCAATAACATTTATGGGGCATTCACTGAACCAGAAACTCCTGTCTAGTACTTTACATTTTTGTTTTATTTAATTTAATCCTTACAACCAAGCTTGAAGTTAAGTATTTATCTTCATTTAATTAATAAAGAATGTGAGTTTTGGAAAAGTCCAATACATCTTCCAAAGTTGCCCAACTACCTAGGAACTGAACTCAAAGATCAAGATGTTCACCACTACAATAGACTACCTTTCCCAGACTGTAATATCCATTTTAGCACAGACGATAAATACCAATACATATCCATAATCTAGGAATTTGGTTCATTAAAAAAATAATTACGTGTCTATCTGTGAGAGAAGAGTGAGTCTCCTTTACTTATAGAGAAATTGTATCACCCTGTCATAGCAGTTTCCAAAGGAATCTGTGCAAAATTGGCCAAGTCTAGATCTTTTAAATGTAAAGTCTTCCACAAATGAGTAAGCATCTGACTCACGTTAATTCTACAGCATTAATAGGCTGGCCAAAGATTCAATAATGGAAAAAACAATCTGTACTTGAAATACCACTTGAGGTTTAATTAGCACAATAAAAATGAATTGGGAAGCATGAATAGCCAAGGCAGGATAAACCATGTGCCAGGCACTACTTCCTGGCTTAATAAGATTTGAAATCAGCACAAGTACAGAGCAAAGCTCAGCAATGTCTCCAAGAGCTTCTATGGTAATGGGATCCTGACTTAAGTATCAGGGCTGTCCTCCTTTACACGCCGGGAAACCTCGCTGGAGATCAGAGAAGACCAGCTGCCCGGACAGACAGACACCTCTGAGGCATGGAAGAGCCCGGTAAAGGATGCAGCTGATCAGTGTATTGGTTAAGGCCCTAGACAGACAGATGTGGGTTAAAGCCAACCCCTACTCATTAGATGTTTACTCATGATGCTTGGTAAGCTTTCATTTCTTCAACTGGAAATAAGGATACTAATGACATCTACTTTCTAGAGCTTTTAGGATGCCTAATAAGATAATATGGAAAATATTTCAGATGAGGTCTAGTGCATATTAAGTCCTTAATAAACGTTAGCTATTAATGTTATTACCAATATCAATATGGATATTTAGCTTCAAATATATTTTACATCTGAATTTATACATGTGTATATCTGATATTCTGTCAAATTACTTCAAGTAAAAATAGCAAAGCCATAACACGATATCACAAAGAAATGGTATGTACTCAAACAACCTTGAGGACCATAAGATCAATGGAAGTTAAATGGTTCTTTTCGAGCAGGAATTCTTAGAGCTTTTAACATAGTAATGTGCACAGTGAACGTCCAGAGTTACAGAATTTTCTATATATTTTTTCTTTAACCTTGGGTTTTTCTTTTTCCTACACAGAGCATCTCAAGGAATTAGAGTTGCACAGAACATAGAGTGGGGAAAGTTTGGTGGACTAGATGATTGCTCAGGCTCCTGTCAGGTGTAAGAATAATAGTTGTACAAGCAAAAACCCAACGAATAGTCCGACACCCATTGTCTAAACCCTTGCTACTCAAAGTGTGATCTATGGAACAAGGGGGTTGTTAGAATGTGGACTCTCAGGCCCCAACCCAGACCTGCTGGAAAAGAATCAATATTTTTAACAAGATCTGCTGGTGATTCATATGCACATTAAAGTTTGGGAAGCCCTGGTCTAAAGACAGTCAGCCTTTTCACTGAATGATTGATGATTTTCTGCTGAGGTCTACTGGCTGGTATGTCCTTTCCAACCATACTTAGGTCAACAGCCACTGACACTGCTCCATCCACTGGTGCACACTTCTTGAAAGTTGACCATATTGACTAGGCCCTTTGATCACTAATTCAAAGTATGCACGTTCTCACTTCCTAATAATTGAGGAAAACTAACCTCTAAACTTTTTGAAATATTAACTTGGCTTTGAAATAAATGAGATGGGTCAAGTTTGGGTTTTATTTTTCAATATCCACCTGTACGCCTGAGTTGTGTTCTTTTTCACCTCATTTTAGTAAGCCTAAGCTCTGTTCATTTCTTATTGGATCATCACTCCATGGGTATAAAAATATTCAAGTAAATTATGATTTTTGTCAGCTCTCTGTCTTCTCTCCACTCACTTTCTCTCTTCTTGGGAAGAAACATCTTCCCATTTTTGTGTCCCCTAAACATACATATTTCACAACCAGGAATGAAGCCAGAATGAGCCTGACCTATTTAGAAGTGGCTGCTTTACACCTGGTTGCAAAAATGACAGAAAATTAGCAAAGTGACTTTCCCAGCTCAAATGGGAAACTGTGCTTCTAGGCTTGTGTGAGCCATGTCATGACAGTGACAGCAACCACAAAACTTCTAAACACAAAAATCTGAATAGCCGCTGACAGGTTAGAAAACCTGCTTTATTTGCCTTTCTAAAAAGACAAAGAAAAGCACTGGTCCACTGTGTGGCTTGCTGTGTTTTAGTGGGTAAAACCTGATCTCTAATAAAAGGAAGCAAAGCAGTAAACTAGACTTTGTATTTGCTTTTCAGAAAAAAAAAAAAAAAATCAATCCAGCTAAGATGCTAGGAAAACAATGTTTTTTACCAATCTAATTTATACATGGAGTATTAATACAGCATTTCATTTTAATCTTCTGTGAATGCTAACAAAATAGAATTACTATCCTATTTTCCTAGTTTAAAACAAAAGAAGGAGTATGTACAAATATGCTAAACAGACATGCATACTACAAATTATAGTGGAAACCAAAAGTAAATCTTAAAAATAAATCATTAAAATCAGTTTACCTCAAGGAAACAGGCCTCTCCTCCTGGGCACCTGTGAACCGACCTTTCCCAACACAAATAATATTTTGTCAATGTGTTGTAAGGAGGCTCTACACTAAAAGTTTGAAGGTTGGAAAAATGGAAAATTGAAATTCCCATTATAAATAAAGAAACCAAAGGCAAAGCTGATTTCAATCCAAGGGACCATTAAGAGTGTTTTATATAGTAACTACACTCAACCCTCAACTGAATTACCATCTTCTCTTCACTGTGGGGCTAGCATGTTCTACGGTAGCTAGTTACCAGTAAAATGGGTTGAGGGATTGTTTTGATTTGACCCAAAAGAATACTGCCTTTTAAATATATTTGTTGTCTGCTTAGAACAGAGCATATCATCCACTATTAACACTTCCTGAAGAAACTCTCTTCCAGAGATTTAAATCATAATTATAGTACAAAAAAATTCAAGTATAAAGTACACTGTTCTTTAATAATGCCATCCAGCCAGGGGAAAAGATTGAAAGGTTTGTACTGCAAACCTAACTACTGAAGATCAACCAAATGTACAGGAATTGAGTACAAGAATTTAGAATATACAATGTTATAAATAATGTCATTGAAAAACACTAAAAGAAGTAGCAGGAACACTTTTATCTGGAGTGATAAATCAGCACAATCTGGAAAAATAACTATTCTTCACTAACACTTGTGTAATTCAGTTTCTGTCTTCAGAACCACTGCTCATAGCACCCCTTTTTTTCTGATTAATGTGGAAATTTTACATGAATATGTTTTGTTGCCTGGTAATTAACAAAGTTTTTCTAAGGTTAAAAAGGACCTGGTGGAGAAACAGACCACAACATGTTTCACAGCATGAATAAATTTACAGTAATTCACAGCAGGAGGGGCTGTTAGAAAAATATTGTGAGACATTTTGACTGTGCTGTTAATGGGATCAGGAATGGCACAGTTAAACTTCCCAGCCCTGCCTACCACGCTCGCTCAATCGCTAACGGCAGAGGAAAAAGAAGAAAGGAGATTCTTTCAAAATGCAATGATGACAGACATTTCAAAGGGAACTACGAAGTGCTAAAATACGGAATAATTTGGCTAGAATAATATAAATGTTTCAGTTATTTTTACTTAACTGAAACATCTGTACCATTATATCAAAAATCTGTTTCAATCTGATCATTAATATAATGTGGATCATGCATTTATTAATTGATCAATTCAGCAAACATTAATCAAATGACTGTTATGTTCAGGGGATACATCAGGCACCATGGAGGAGACATTTTTGCTTATAAAATGTAGAGAATTTGTTCATCATATAATGCTTACATGATGAAATACTAAAAGAGGAATTTTTTAAAGAAAGCCCACCTCATAAAGGAATGAAATCCCAATAGCTCTTTTTTATGGAAATTAAAATATTACCAGTTGCACACCAAATACAATGGCCGTAGTTACTGGCAAATTGTTGGGTTTACAGTGATGAAATACACAAGACCATACTCTTATGAGTTACTTTTTGAGTTAGCTACCAAGCTTCATAAAGAAAAAAAAAAAAAAGTGGAAGTACAATGAACTCCGTGAATCTGTGACTTAAACACAACAGGTATATTTTAAAAGTTTGCTGAGAGTGAGACCTAAAAGAAAAGCCAACTGACCATGAATCCATGTTTTAAACAAGACATCTAACTTGAAGACTTGGGGATATTATCCAACTTCTCCAACACGGAATTTCAGAGACAGAATTTAAATTGAACAATGTAGCATAATTTACTGCTCAATCTGCCTAACTTCTCTTAAAGAACCAAAGTTGGGAAACCATCAAGAGGAAAATTAATACATGACTAAGACCCAAACTGAAGGCTCCCCCTCTCATCTCAAATCTCTAGAAATTAGGTTCATCTTTTTAAAAATCCAGAACCACGTTGGAAAATCAGAAGGTATAACTGTTGGTGGATAAGAACAATGAGAAACTCCTGAACAAGAGAAAGTGGGGAAATTAAATGAAAGAAAAACAGCACAGTTCCCAACAGACATATGAGTATGTGCCACACAAAACAGGGAAGCCGCTGGGCTGACCTGAGACTAGGGGTGGACGGCAGGGCAGAGTGGGGCCTCCCCTCCACTAACCCACCGGGTCACTGGTTAAGAAAACAAGTAGAAGCACAGAGGAATAAACTTTCCACCTCCTACCTTTGCCCTCCCACCTCAGGCACAGCATCCAACAACTGCTGCAGCTGCCCCCAAGTAGAAGCAATGAGTGCGGGAAGTTTACAGGAGAAAGTCAGTCATGCTAGGTACCCTAGAGATATGGTGAACCCCAGTATGGAAAAGCGTATTTCAGTCACTAAAAAAAAAAAAGTCACTAGAGATTTCAGAAATTAAAAATCAATTGAAAAAAAAAAAATCAATTGGCAGAAGGGAAAATTCAGTAGCGGGAGAAATAGCTGAAGGGCAAAGTAGTGAGTAAACAATTCTCCCATTATGCAGCACAAAAGGACAAGCAGATGGAAAGTATTACAGGAAGGGTGAGAGGTATGGAGAGAGGAGCCTGAAGTGTAAATAACCATCTAAATAAATTAGAAAATTCTTCCAGAACTGAAGATGTGAACACTCATATTGAAAAGTTTCACTGCATGTCAAACAAAATAAAATTTTAAGCATGCACACATGCCTAGTTACAGTGTAGTAAAATTTAAGAATAACATGGATAAGAAGAAAATCCTAAAAGCTTCTAGAGAAAAAGAAAAGCATAGGTTACCTATCAAGAAATAAGCATCAGACTGGCCTCGGGCTTCTCATCAGCAACAATGAACACACAGAGAACATGGTATAATATCTGCAAAATTCTAAGAGGAAGTTATCTGGAGTCTAGAATTTTACACTCAGCCAATTCCAATGAGAAGAAAAAATACAGGCTGCTTTTGCACTGGGCAAGAACGTGAATTTTATTTTTTTAATTTCTCTGAAAGAAATATTAGAAGATATACTCCAGCAAAAAGAAAAACCACTCCAAGAGGAAGTAGTGGAATACAAAAATCAACGATATAAAAAGAAACAGTAAATCCTCAAAAACATCAAGTAACAGTCTAAAAATAAAATCTCATTACTTGAATTAGCTCTATGTGTGTTAAATAAATTTAATTAATTAATTTTAAAAAGTAAATAAATAAAAAATAAAATCTCAGATGATAACAATCAGAGAAGGGAGGAGAAAGTAAAGGGAAGTAAAAGTATCTTTTCTAATCTTGTTGGGGGTTCTTTCTAGATACTTAAAGAAAATATGTTTAAATATGTGTGGTAAATATTTTGGCACTGGGCTTCCCTGGTGGCACAGTGGTTGAGAATCTGCCTGCTAATGCAGGGGACACGGGTTCGAGCCCTGGTCTGGGAGGATCCCACATGCTGCGGAGCAACTAGTCCCGTGAGCCACAACTACTGAGCCTGTGCGTCTGGAGCCTGTGCTCTGCAACGAGAGGCCGCGATAGTGAGAGGTCCGTGCACTGCGATGAAGAGTGGCCCCTGCTTGCCACAACTAGAGATAGCCCTCGCACAGAAACGAAGACCCAACACAGCAAAAATAAAAATAAAATTAATAAAATCCTACCCCCAACATCTTCTTAAAAAAAAAAAATTTTGGCACTGTATATTTACAAACAGAGAAACATAATTCATAACTTTCGAACAATTAAGAAAAAATAAAACAAAGAACACTGTCAGTGGAAGAAAAGGAAGGAAAAGGAATAACCTTGTAGAAAAATAGACAAAAGGTATAAATAGGCCATTCGAGGAAGAATAATCACAATGTCTAATAAACATAGAAGATACTCAATAGCAACCAGGAAAGTACAAACTAAAAAGCAATGACATACCGTGTTTTAGACATACAAAAAAATAAGAAGTTTGCTAATATCAAGGTATACTTTGCTGGGGTGGCTATAAATTGGTACAACCACTTTTTAATGTGCAAACCATATTAACCAAAAATTCTGCTTCCCGCTATGTACTCTAGAAAAATCTTTGCATCTGTATGTATGTACAAAGATCATGTATAAGGAGGCTGGTTGAAACACTTTTGTAGTAAAATGGGAAATGCCCATCAATATGGAAGATTTAACATAATCAAGATATATTCTACCGTGAATAACACACAATGATTAAAAAGATAGGAATAGATCGATGGCTTCTGACCTGAAATGGTCACAAACAAGTAAAGATAAGCTTTATGTGTAAATGTAGAAATTATTTTTGCAACAAAATGTATCAATAGTATGTGTGCAATTATAAATAAGTAAAAAACACTGGGAAAGAAAATAAAAATTAGCAGAGAAAGAACAAGACAGTTTAAGAACACAAAAAAGTAAGTCTATCAGTTCACCTTTTCTAATGTTGCTTTCTGAAAAGCGTTGCTGACCCTGAAATTACCATAAATGTAATCATTCAATCCTAATCAATCAAACACATGCCCTCTGACAGTGGATTCAAAGCCTCACTCTCATACACACAATTCATTGACAAATTCGTAGGAAACAAAGTTTAAAACACTGAAAATTGACAAAGTGGTCAGGAAAAATTAGAACCAGCTCACTCCTACCCCTCCCCTGCTCCAGTCACAGCGGTCTATCAACAGCACATTAGGTGGGTACATTACAGGAATGCTGTCAAGACAATATGGCCAAAAATTAAAATTAAAAAAAAAAGAGAATTGGTTTCAGGCAAGGGCAAAGCAGACGTCTATTAAGAGGCCTTTTGTGAAATCAGAGCAGGAGTCAGATGCTTTCTCTTTTTTCCTCTCAGTGGTTGCTGAAACAATGTGGCCACACAGCCATGGGGATCTGGGAGCTGGCCAAGCAGCCAGGTGACTCAACATTGAATTTCTTGTCCCTCTGGGCAATTTCTCTCAGCGGTACAAACTTATACCAGAACAGAGAACAGTTATCCTCTTATCAATCAGGAAAAGATAGATATTAAAAAAATTTTTTTAATACTGGCTAATAATGAAAGTCAAGGGAAGCTGACAAGGGAACAAAGCTTAATTCCCCCATTATGAAACCAAAGGGCTCTCGTTACAACAAAAATCTGTGGGAAGAGTAACTGCTGTCTTCTAAGACCCTGCAGGGGAAGAAACAAACACTTATCACTCCTTTATTACACTCTCATTAAAAATGAGCAGCAGCTACGGGGGCTTCCCTGGTGACGCAGTGGTTGAGAGTCTGCCTGCCGATGCAGGGGACACGGGTTCATGCCCCGGTCCGGGAGGATCCCACATGCCACGGAGCGGCTGGGCCCGTGAGCCATGGCCGCTGAGCCTGCGCGTCTGGAGCCTGTGCTCCGCAACAGGAGAGGCCACAACAGTAAGAGACCCACGTACCGCAAAAAAAAAAAAAAAAAAAAAAAGAGCAGCAGCTATATTTTCCTTAAATAAAAATTGACTCCAAACAACAGGATCCTCTGAAAACAAAGACCTGGATGTTTATGGTTAATATACAGATTCCTCTCGGGCAAGAACCAGGTGCTATGTGGCTTTCTGCTGTGTCACCAGCCACTAGGCGAGAAGATCACATTTAATTGTTAACTGATTAACTGGTTGACTGATTAAAATTTCAACTCAGGAATAATATGCATATGTGGGTACTGCAGAGGCATGTCCCAAGAGCCCTTAGCAGTAAAATCCTAACCAGAACACTTGGATTTTCCCTTCTTGTAAACACACTGGCATTCACAGAGCTGTAATTTTATCATATGATGCCCTTTTAAATTCTGGAGATTGTAAACCCAGAAATGGGGGAAAGCAAGTCAAAGGGCGGATTTGTGGTGCCCCATCAAGATACACTGACATCCGGCAACAAGACACGTGTAAGGGAATGTTCTGGATTGAACTGCATGTTCTTGTGCTGCCAGGACACTTTATCCCCCTGAGATCCTTCCTCTGCATGGCCTAGGTGCCAACCAAGTATATCTGTGGCCAGTGAAGTACCACACTCTCAGCCAGTACTTTTTGGATGAATAGTTGGATGGATGAACAAACGAACAAAGAAACAAAGGAATAAACAGTGTATTTTTTTCTCTGTGCACTTTAAAGTCAACCATTCAGAATTAATATTCTACTGGCAAAGAACACTCAGCAAAGTTTCTCCCAGCTGATTTCTCTACACTGCACACGAAAGTGGCCCAACTCAGTGGAGATATCAACAGCATACATATAAAATCCAGGTAGTGGTAACCTTCCCAGACTCTCTACCACACCAAGGGAATTAGAATAATTAATAGCAAGTAGAACTTATTGATTTAAAAGTAAATTACCACAATGGGATATCTGCAGGTTTGCCAGGGAAATATTCTTGCTGTTTTCATCGAGGCAGTACAAGTCCTGAGTTTCTGGACTGGGTTTAGTCTCCTGAAGAGTCTTAATCCACATAATGTCGCAGGAGCATGTAAATGGGTTGCCCACCAGGATCCTACATGGAACAAAAATGAAATCCAATCAGCCTTCTCTTTTTCAGTTTTAGCTACAGAAGTGTTTATGAAGCACTAACAGCATTATGAATTTCTTCTAGCCGGCTATCTTTGGAAGTCACACCCATCTTTATAGCATAACGGTACTTATTATTCATTCATTTACCTGATACTTACTGATCTTCTGCTATGTGCAAACACCCCTGTAGAGGCTAAAGGATGCAAAGTGATGTGAGACCTTTCGGACCCATAGGGAAACAAGGTAGGAACAGAAATAACTATAATATAGGATAGAAAAAGATGTCTCAAAAGATGGGGGAAAATAAGATACCGTAACAAATTTATCACAGATATTATACAGTTATGAAGATCTTAAGTGAAGAAGCCAACGTTAAGTTTTCGGGAACACTAACATACTTATGTCTAACCAGGCTAGAGATTCAAGTGTTATCACTTAATAAGTTCGAACTTCAGTAGAGTGCAGAGCAATTTCATCTGAATTGAAAACGAGACTGTGAATACAAGGCTAAGACTAAAGTGTGAGAGCCAGGAGGGTGCACTCCCAGCTTTCCAAATGACGCAACCACAGTTCAGTTTGACTGATGCAAGGAAGCTGGAGTGAATGTGAGAGACAGAACCTGGAAGGGAGCTCTTAGACCTCCTTCACACACACACACACACACACACACACACACACACACACACACACACACACACACACACACACGCCAAGCTCAGGGTTTCCGAGAGCGAGTGCAACCGAGGTCCAGACTGAGCTACTTAGCCCATTGTGGGAGGGTCTGAAAAGAGAAAGTCACTATTTAGCCATGCTGCCTGGACTCCTGTGGCCTGTGATTGGTCAAGGAGGAAGTAGTCAAGAGGAAAATAAAAACCACAAGAAAAAAAAAATCTTTAAATGCTTATTTATAACACTCAGTGGCCTGTTTAAAATGACTTCCATTTATGGCAATGAGCCTTTAAATGAGGCCATTTAAAATCATTACATAGGCTCTGCCTGGCATTAACCACAATACTTAAGATTTCCATGAGGACAGGACCTGGGCTTTGCAACATCATTTACTCCTGTGGTTTTCTGGTTGGGTTCTAACAATCTCAGGGAATCCCTGGAGACTTTTCCAGGAGTTTCCTTGGAGAAAATGTGGTCCTGGCAGACTCGTTTAATTTGTGTCTGCTTGATTGCCTCCAAATATCCCTCCAACACCAAAATAAGAGTTGAGACTACTAGGTATGGAATATAATGCAGATGATATCCACAATGTTTAAACCCCAACTAATCCAAGAGGTTTCCTGGTGTTCTGAGTCCATGAAAAACTAAGAAATCTTTTTTGAAAGCAGGTATGACTGAATCCACAGAAGAGATAAAGAAGCAAAGGGATCTTGAGCTACAAAGACAGCAACGTTCGTCTGACCACACGGCACGGGCAGACAGCTGGCTTCTTCCTCTCACACACTGTACAAACTCCTTTTGCAGCGATTGTTAGAGCATGTTGTACTTAATTTGTTCAGGTTTCTACCGCTCCCCCTGGATAGCAGAGTCCTGGAGTACAGATACCGTTCTCCTTATATCCCTATGGCCTAGTGCCATGTTAGTTTGATTTGCAACAGGTACACAATTAACATTTGTTGAATGAATTAATTAAATATGCTGCAGGGGTGGTATTGAGACACGTGAATTTGAAATCAGAACTCTAATTTTTAACCCATCAAGAAAATTCTCTGCAATGATGCTCAAAATTTTTACACTGAGTAGCCTACTTTATTGCACATAACTTCCTTAAGTTTTTTATGCGTATCCCTGGGTTAGAAAGCCAGCGCTTCAACTCCCTGAATTAAGTCTCTCCCAAAAGAATTGCCACCATGTAACTCTCATGACTACCTAGTAACTTGTTATCGCACTACTGGTGGCATCTGCTAATCTGCACGATTTCCTTGTGAGATCCTTCCTACAACTCAGGCAACAGATAGTTTTAGCAAAAGCTATTGCCTGGTATTCAAAGGCCTTGTCCATCTGGGCCCACCTCTGACACACAGAGCCTGTGCTTTAAGGTTCTTTAGGTACCTGACCCATAGGAATGTCAACAGTTTATATTTGCTTCACGGTGATAACACAAGAATTAAGCACACTTGGAAATGCTGGCTATTAGTAATCGATACATTTCAATATCTTCCCTATCATTTTTCAGCAAAGGGGATTTGGGGATAAGGATAAATCCTGAATGCAGTGGCAGACCTAGAAGGAAATCTCACAAGGATGGTCAGGTAGGGAGAGGACTGCCTCTCCTCAAATGTTCACTAAGGGAGCGCAGGCACTGTCGTCGGGGTATAAACTGACGAGTTTTGCCCACTGCTGTTTCTCCTTGAATGGGTTTGCTTTCCATTAGTGCCTGGACAGAACAAGGACCAAACAGATGCTATGAGACATGTTGCCGCTTTTTTCACACAAAACCCTCATCTTTTTCTCATTTTCCCTCCTTTAGAAAACAAGTCTTTTATGTAAAAACAACATTTAAACTCATTATAAATGATATATTACTACTGAGATTTCTTTTCTTTCTTTTTTTTTTTTTTTTACTGCTGAATCATGTTTTCATGGAGGAATCAAAGAACAAATGACCAAAATTTAAGAAGTCATTTTTCATGAGTTTTGATATAAAAATAGACCTGCAGCATCACTTATTTTAAAAAATACGTGATTACACTTTCCTTTGGAAATTTTTTCCCCAAATGCCATACAAAATCATTACTTACAGCTCAGACAAGTCAAGGTGACGAAAATGTTTCCTAGACAATACCGTCAGTTTATTTCTGGTAAAATTGCTGAAAGGAATCAAAAACATTAAATGTGAATTACAAGTGTACATTTCAGGAATAAAGTATTCAAATAGAGTTTTTTTCAAAATGTAATTTTATGTGATCATGGTTCATGCCGTACTTTAGATCCAGTGATCTCTTTCTTTCACCTAGAGTAATAACTCAGTTTTCCCTGCCTCTCCTATATTTCTTGCTCGAGAGTGGGGTTGAGGGGGCATAATTTTCGTAATGGTTATTTTGAATCTCTTTTTTACCCAAAATTTTCTTTTTCATATTCAGAGCCAAGTTATATACCTCCTAGAGATAGCTGATCTACTGAACAATTAATAGGGAAATTAAATTAAACTAAGTTAAATTTAAACCATAAACTCACTAGGGGAAAAGATACTTTAAAACTACAAAGCATCATGAATATTTTGAAATTACACGACACACGAAACTCTGAATATTAACTGAATTTAACACATCCTAATAGGAAAGATAACACCTACTGATTGATAAACTCTGCTGAGATTGTTTATATATGACTTCCAAATAACTAGATAAACTCGTGATGAGAATAACAACAAAATATCAGATAAAACTATGTCAAATTTTATCTGGAAATATTCTAGCAACATATCATTTTAAGATGTGGACCAACCAGACAATGAAAAGATGTCCTATTTGTGACTGAAAAATAATAATGAATTTACTGATGTGTTCCAAATATGTAGTTTTATTCAAGGGAATGGGAGTTTCGGTTTCCAATGATCAGTGCCATGAGACCTTGAGCTGGGAAATTCAGACCCTTAATCCTGGCAGCTGACTCGCTCTGTGAATTTGTTTACCGGTCAAATTTATTTAAAGCGTGTGCAATGCTTGGTCCTCTAGACGTGTGTTTCATGAGTCACATGAATGTAAAACAAACATCAAATTTTACAGAACAGCTGAGCCCTCAACAGTTTGCCATGAGCCTTTCAGTATCTGATTCCCGTTCAGGAAGGTGAGCACTGGTCTGAGAGTCAGGTAAATACGGGAAATCTGCGGCGACAGCAATCCTGGCCTCACTGAGGCTAGTCTATTGCGTCTGTCTCACCAAATCCTGGGCTGAAGTCTGCTGGTCTGTCTGGCCAGTCTCTCACAGAAGGGTTAAAGACCAGGGGGAGTTAATACATGAACTAAGACTAGTCAGCTGATGGATAAAGAAAATGCCACTTTAGCATCTCATCAATGAAGAAGGCACACGGCCACTCCCAGCTTAATTCTATATTGAGATTTCCTCTCATCCAAACCCCCATCTACAAGAGGGTGCCCTCTTCCTTCTACGCTGGCATCTTCTCTCCTCACACTGAGTATAAAGTGCTCACCCACGTGAAAAAATAATCCAGCGGGAAGTTGTAAAATGTGCCCACATAAATCTTTTCTTTTGGAACGTGAATTAAGAATGGGTTTCACTGCAGTATAATACACTGACAAGTCACTCTGCCTGTCTTCACCAGAGCCTGTGAGGCACAAATGTTTTCATCTCCATCAGAAATCCCCATCCTTCTGAAGGAAAAAAAAACAAAAACAGAAACAAAAACCCTATTCTTCCTCCCAAGAAGAAAGAGGAGCGAGGAGGCAAAGAAAGAGGACACACTCATTGTCAAGGTTCCGGGTCGGCTAGCAAGGCCGGCACCGGGGCAGCTGCCCTGTCAGGCTGCTAGCAGCACAGCCCAGAGCAGGGTTACACACCAAAGAACAAGATGAGTTTTATGAACCATACTTATTATTGGGTCCACAAGCCAAATGGGAGGAGGAGGGAAGGAAAAAAAATCAACAATCCTCTTACTGTTTGATTATAGAACTTTTGCAAAGGAGCTAATTAGCACCTCTGCAAAGTCCCTGGAAAACACAAATACTGGCTTTTCTCACAGTTTCTGGGTTCTCAGGGGCCGGGCAGGAATTAAAGGCACCAAGAAATAAACTCAGGGACCAGTCCTAGGGGCTCTGGACAGTCAGCATGGGATGCTAAATATGCACAGGTTAGGGGAGGAATGACGAAAGTGACAGACAGGGTCCAGTCTGAATTCCGCTAAAACCCAAAGTGAAATAGATGCTCTTGTGTACATTTTTATTTTATTGGAGAAACTCAGAGAGATAATCATTATATCCCAAGGGTACAGAGAAACAGCCTCTCATACACATTTCTTTATCAGCTCCCTTGCAGCCATGGTGCTGATGTTCGACTAAAGATGCCGTTTACTACGTGCGGAAATCAGGGAGAACATGCCAGCACCTTCAGTCATGAGCAGAAGTTGAGACCCAGGTCTGGAAAGGCAGACAACTGACTTAATTTCCTCCTCCTTGCCATTCCCTAGAGCCAACTGCTTAATTTAATTTCTATTTTGGCGATTAGAAGCCTCTTTCATCACGTGAATATCTGAAGTTTACTGACATTGTAACTTCTTTCTAACTGTCTGAATATTAGCCTGACTTCCTACTGCCTTACCATTTGACAATGGCTACAAATACCAGTAATTTTTGCGGTCTGATCAGTAACTGGGCTTCCCAACAATCGGCTTTTAAAGAAGCTGTATAAGATACGTCCATCTCCTTGGTTTCCTATTTTCAAATGACACCTCTTTGGGAGACTGGGACTAATATTTGGCTTTATGTAAGTATGTACAGCACACAGAATACCATTAAAATTATTCTACCGTAAATCAACCTGAAAAAAATACAAGAGGTGGCTTTGGTTTTCATATAAATAACTTGGAACAAAGAAAGTAGGGAAAATATAAGAGGCATAGCAAAGTCATAAAAAGGTCTATTTCTAAAACAATTAACCATAGCCCACTATATAGATCACTACGTTAGGGGAAGTGATGTAGTAAAACAACCAGTAAAACGTGGTCGTTGAGTAATTCAGGGCTGCAGTCAGCAGTAATGAAAATACCAGAATGTAACCACTGAGGTCATTAATTACACTTAAGTGATTGCATTAGAGCATTTTGCCTTTTTCTTGTGTCCAACTTCTCTCTTGTTTATGCTAGCAAGGCCTACGCAAGACATCAGAATTTGTGCAGGCAAACCAACTACGGAGATGTTGCCAAAAAGCCTCTACATGAAATGTGTTAATAAAGTTCCTTGGAGTTTTGTCACCTTTTTGCCAAAAGTTTTATATCTTAATTCTACTGACTTTATTTTTCAATTGACTTCCTCATTAATGCCACCTATGAAATATGAAGTCATTGTACTGGCTTGATGAAATTAAGGTTTTTCATAAGATCCACAGATCTCCATAGAGCGTCCAGGCAATCTGCTCGAAGAGAACGATTTCTTTTACAAACTGACCTGGAAATCAGTCAGGGAACAGTTCTCCCCAAGAAAAAGAAAGAGGACAAATGTTACAAGAAGGGCTGATTCTCTCATTATATGGAAAACACACTTTATTTTCTGTCCTCTTACTAAAAGAAGATAGCCAGGAGTGAGCCCTGAGTCTGCCACTTTCCATCTGTGGACCTGAGTCTGATTTTGCACTTATGAAATGGGAATCAAGAAGATCCTCCCTACCAACTGTCAGAAAAATCAAGTGAGATCAACCACGTGAGAGTTCTGTATGTAGATCGTAGTCTATGAAACACATAAGGTATTGTTGCAGAGCATCTGCAAAGCACAAAAGGGCCAATGAATGCAGGCAACCTTCCTGTCACAGAAGTTCCTACTGAAAACTCGGGGTGGAAGGCGACCATCAGAGCTTAAGGGTGATCCTCTGTTTCATGAAGAAACGTCTCAGGAAGGCCACACCTTACTGACCAACTGCCATCATCTAAGAAGATTTAGCAGCAAACAACCTAAGAGCTCCCACTGTCCGTATTTCCATTTGACTTCAGTTGATATCACCCTGACTTCGGTGGAAGCATTTGCTATTGTTACAGTTGCCTGAACCTCTGGCATGTTCCATGATTGAGTTTTCTCCGCTTCCATCAATCATGACACATAGCTTATGGGAAAAGAAGGTTCAAAAGAGGATCTGTTGGGGGAGGAAGAGCATTAGCAATTTTTAGTTCCCTAAAAAGGCCAAGGCCAAGTCAGTTTCTTTCAATTCCACTAGTTTGATGTCTTCCAGGGAACATGTCATGATTCCAAGGAAAAGAATCGAGGACGCTGTACCAGGACATAGTTTTCACATCAGACTCCTTGCTGTTGGCCTATTGCTCTGTCCAAGATGGAAATGGCCCAGAAATTCATGAAAGGGAATAAGCAGGCTGTTCTAAGTACCCCTCTAAAGCTATTCAGAAATCAAAGCTAATGCTTCTAAGCTATTGTCAAAGCTACACTAACTTTTTAAAAGGAGGTTTAGAGCTGGAGAAGAAGGAAAAATAAACAGAGGGGGAAAATATTGAATAAGTTGGGTCCTGGGAAGCAAAAGAATCAACCTTTACTTACATGTGCTGTAAGTTGCTGTTTTTCAGAAATGCTTTATGAGCTACAAATTTCAATCCGGAATCCACAATGGTCCTAAGAAAACACATAATTGCATGTATGTTAGAGCTAACAGACGACTGTCCCTCTGACGGTAACAGAGCATAAGAAAAAGTTCTGAGATAAGGTATGCAAGCCCTGAGTGAGTACTCACAGGTTTTTCAGTCCCACATAAGCTTCAATATCATCTTCGTTGATGATTTCTAATCTTTTCTGATTTGCAATGTAACTGCAAAAAAAAGCAGAGTGCAAACTAGTAACTCAGAATTCAGGCAGCCCATAAAAAAATGGGTAATTTCCATCCAACCTCACCAGGCTGCTCAAGGCAATCCCTCCCCACCCACCTAGCCCCACCATTTATTTTAAATACAGCAAGGGCAGCAAAACCAAATGAGACTGAGGAGAAACCATGGTTGAGCAGGTTTCATTGTCAATGACAGGATCACCAGGTTTCATTTTCTTTTCTTAAACTTTTGTTACTCTTTCAACTAACAAGTTCAGTTTGCCCCTCCACTCAAGGTATCCCCTGTGTATAGAGGTGAAAATAACTTGGAAATGCATCTACTACCTCTCAAAAGCATTTCACCCTTATGGTGACAGCCACAGGGAAGCTGGCATCACCACACAGAGGACAAAACACATCTTTCCTCACATTCCAAGAGAAGCAGTCACTCCCTCCTTTTACCTCCTGAAACACTGAAGAAGATTCTCCTCCCCCTTTCTCTCTCTCCCTCCCTCCCTTCCTTCCAACTCTCTCTTTTCCTGGCCCAGGATCCCCTCGTTCTGCTTTTGTTAGTAATAAAACCAATTTTTCCTTTCAGGAACCACAGCTCACAAACCCCACATTGCCCTAGTGCGCTCTCTACAGAAATCTCCTCTTCCCCGTTCACCAAACCCTCAAATACAGGAGTAAACTGGTAACTCTGGCTGCGTGAAGAGTTCTATCCCCTGGATCATGAGGACTGGCTTAGAAATGTGCCTGTGACCTCAACTAGATTAATGAGAAGCTTCCCTTAAATTAAAACATGAATGCCATGACAGAGTCTCTCTTTCTCTGGGATTATAGCTGAAAGATTACATAGGCCTGGGGCTTCTATGAGAAATATTTCCGGCACAAGGAAAGAGAATGTCCAAGTATGCAGTCAGCACACAGGAGGAAAGAGAGCTAAGAGATATAAAGAGAGACAGAACCCTGAAAATGTTACTTGAGCTTTTGGATCCAATCATCTCTGAGGTTAGCCGTCACTAACAGAAGTTTGATCTGAATTTCTGTCACTTGCAACCAATAAAATCCCTGGTAACACAAACACAAAGCTATCAAACCTACTACCATGGAATTTCCCTGTGCTACAGTTATCTGAGTATCTGTCTATTCGCTTTTCTTGATCACAATCTCTTTTTGAAGACAGCTGGATCCTGCTTTATAATTCTTAACATGCACCACAGCATCTAGCAAAGAACCTTGCACAATGTAGGTCTTCAAGGATGATGGATGGATGGATGGATGGATGGATGGATGGGCAACACTTGGAGTTCCAAAGGCACTCCAGGAAGTTGTATTAGGATGGATTTTCTCCTTTCTTCTTCAAAAAATTTAAGATACATAACATTCCAATTAAGACACTGAAAACAAATATGTAGCTCTACTGTTAACAACATGAATTAAAATGAAAACAATAGTAATAGTACAGCATCTACAGATTCCTTCTACCCAATCCAAAAGAAGGAAAAAAAATAGATGTCAAAATACATGGTAAGTATTGGGGCACCCATTTTTAGAAAATATATTTTAGAAATAAAGCAAAATAAGTAAATGCTCTGAGGGAACAAAATTACACCAAAGATAAATAATTTTAAAAGGACCCACATAAACATTGCCCCTGTTACATAAAAAAAAACGTCCAAGATAGAAGGGCATCTTCTGCTCAAAGATCTTGGTTCTCAAACAACAATTTTCAACGTTAAGAGTTTTTACGAAATGTTTCAAAATTATCACACATTTTTCCAAGATTTTCAATCCACTAACATTTTCAGTAGAAACCACAGTGACCTCCCTCTTCTAAATTGTCTCCCAATAAGAATTGCATTCAAGAGGGCCCTACATTTTAATGCTTTTTTTCATGCAACTGGCAGAAAAAAGGACAAATAACGTGGGCAAGGTTTCCTCTGGGGTCACAACCAGAATTCCCGAGAAGCTTGTTCACTGCTTACAGCTGCGCTAGCATGGTGGCTGTCACTGTTCTGAAATTGTCTGAGAGATTCTCCAGCTCTCTTTACTGGCTCATCACTGCATCCTCCACGCTTATGACAGGGGCCTGACACTCAGGAGGTTTTTAGTCAATGTCTGTGGCACAAGGCATTTATTTTTAACTTTTTATTTAGTTATTTATGCCCTTTATTTTATCGGTATTTCATTTTTGTCAGATTTTTAATTTATAAACTCTCCAATTGTATTCAATAAAATACAGCAAGCTAACATAAATAAAAATGAAAGGCATAATAGAAAGAAGAGCCAGGGCAGAGACATCAGTGGAGCTAGGAATTGGGTTTAAAATGCTGGGAAAGGGCCACAAGCATAATTGTAAGCTTTCCAGTGACCACTGCCCCTGAAAAGAAGGAAAGGGGGATACATTTAGCCAGTGGTAACTTCACAGTGTTCATGAGGTGAAAATAAGTCAGATATTAAGCAAAGCGTACCTGTTCTTGAATCTAAGACCAGACAAAAGATTTTGTTGAAAACCATCAAAAGAACCATGTGAAAGTATTAAAATTGGTCATTAAAGAATGTTCTTCCACTGTGAAGGCAGGGATGCCCTGGATAAAGAATGAATTTTTCTCCTGGTCAAAATGGAAAAAAGCAACAGAAGAGCTGGATTAAAAGGTCAGCAATTGCCCCTCTAGATGCCAAGAATTCCCTTTCATAAGTTACCATCTGCAGAAAGGCCCACAACATAGCCGTGGGCTATAAATTGCTCATGAAATCTACCCCTTAAGAAACGCTCCTTAGACACCATTAAGGGAGGAATCATAGGGTTAGAATGGGAGCCAGTAAAGTTAATAACAAACAATTCACAAAGGAGAAACCTCAACGACCCAGGAACGTATGAAAATCTGCTCACCCCTCAAGGAATATGAAATGCAAACCAAAGTCACATGGACTTACCATTCCTCTGCCACTAGCTGGACAAAATGTTTAAAATCTGACAATATTAAAGCATTGCTAAGGATGTGGGGTATTTCTCTTATATTGTTGGAGGGAGTCTAAATTGGCACAAGCACTTTGAAGAGTAATTTGCCAGCATCTTGGAAAATTATACATCACACGCTTTACAGAGTCCAGCAATTCCATTTCTAGGTTTTCACCTGAGAGAAATGCTCACTCCTGCACACGAGGAGACATATACAAGAACATTCATGGTAACACAGTCAGAATAAAAATCTGGCTGCATGGAGAGTGTCCATCAGTTAAGAAAGAGAATAAAATGAGGCGTGTTAAATAACTACGGTAGATTGAACCAGATCTTTATATCTGAGCAGAAAGAAATACTCATGCTAAGTGAGAAAGAAAAATAAGCAAAATTTCAAACTGATATGTACATATCACATAAAACAACTGATGTGAACTTTTAAAAAGACAGAAAACAATACCACATAGTGTTCATAGTCAAGGATAGTTGTAAAGTACAAAAGGAAGATTGCAAGGAAAGTCACCTTGGGAAAGGAGACGGATCTGCATCAGGGATAAAGAAACTGAAACTGTTAAACTGTTTTATTAAACTACTAAACTATTTCTTTTCTTAAAAGAGAAAAGCCTTTGTAACGAAAAAGACAAAAATGTTCAAGTGTCAGTTCTGAATATATGCACCTGAAGTTATTGTTATATCATTACATTTTTATGAATTTTTTAAATGTATGAAGAAAAAAGAGAGAAGGAAGGAAGGAAGGGAAGGAAGGAGGGAGGGGAGGGAGGAAGGGGGGAAAGAAAGAGGGAGAGCCAAAAAAAGCCGCAAAGGAAAAGACCGCAGGGAAGCTGGACCCCAGGGCTTCTCAGTTACTAGGTGACCAAACACACCAGGGCTCAAGTCCTTGGTTCCTTGGACCACCCAAAAGCAAACAGTCTAAAAGCCTTCTGATCCCTGCCCCAGAGCCCCTGGACGGGACCAAGAAGACTAAGGAGCATGCTGGGCCGCCCCCTACTGGTGACTTCCACGTGCCTCCAGAAGGACCTTGGCAACACCAGGTCTTTCGAGCTCTGCCATCTCATCACTGCCAGTGATCAGAAAAGCAGCAGCTGCAGAGACCAACCCAGGGTTAGGAAGGAGAGAGGAAAGGTCAGGCCAGGCCAGACAGCTGAAAGATGTGTGGACAGGCAATGCGGTAGGCTCTCCCCCAGAAAACTGTTCCCTGTCACTCCAGTCAAAGTGCTGGCCAGCTCTGAGGGCTCTTTACTAAGTCAAGCTTTGCTTAATAGCATCCCCAAGAAGGGTCCCACTCCCACTGAAGCAGTGGAAAGGACAAGCATTTTGGTACAGACCTTTCTCTCCATGACAGCCCCTAACTCCTCTGACCCAAGCCCACCGACCTGGAAAGCTTAGGCCCCAGGGGCTTTAAGGCACAAGCCCTCCCCCTAGAGCCCATGCCCCAGTGCTCACACGAGTTCAGTCAAACTTTCGAGCTTCTGCCCTTCCAACCTTAAGAGTTTCTCTCCCTTACCTCCTTGGCCTCCAGGTCCCTCAGGCCCACCCCTCCATCCGCAATCTGTGTGGAATCATTCTCGGCCTTTGACCATCCTGTTTTGCCCAAATATGACTTCTTCCTTTCTAAAAGCCATCTATAGTACTCTTTCTTGGGCCTCACATTATGAGGGTTGTTTTTTATTGTTGTTATTTACTTTTACTACATCCCAAGACTACTGTCTTCTGCCCTTAAAGTTGGAACTTCTCAATGAATTCACCTAAAACTCTTCCGGGTCCCTACAATATCTGAGATGCTGCTTGATTCACAGGCAACATCAAAAAGCCTTTTTCCAATCAAAACATTTTTATTCCATCAGTTGGCAAGCATTTCTTTAGCATTTATTCTCCTTCTTAACTTTATAATTAAGAATCAGAGGGGATGGAGGTACTCTTTGTACCCATCATTGTATTTTTGTACTAATATACCTAACTCTCCTGCTGAACTGTTAACTCCTCAGATGGAAGAGTGTTATTCATCAAACTGCACGTCCATTTCCGAACACAGAGCTGATGCTCATAGCACACTGGCTGACTTAAAGCAATCAATCTGACCCACAGATCCTCCACTGGAGTTTTTGTTGTCTCACTGGAAAGACCAGACATATACACACTATAGACACTAAATGAAGATTGTGGTAATAGAACATAACTTCATTTGTCACATAGAAAACAAGGAAAAAAAGTAACGACCATAACAGAGGAAGACAGCCAATTCTGAAAGCAAAATTTGTCCAATCTAGAAAGCAAACTTAGATCACAAGCATACAACACAGTCAAACCAAACACTCATTTATTTTTCGTAAATGATGAAAACTAATTGCCCTCGGAATATGAGCATTCATTTGTCATCTCAGTTTCAGAAATGTTAAGGCTAGAAAGAATCTTCAGATCCAGCTCTTCTTGACCTTGAGGGGTTGATGCTCCTGAAGGTCTGTGCTCACTGCCACGGTATTTGATGAGCAAAAGAGAGAAGTTTCCAAGCAGAGGTCAAGTACGTGCACTGCGAGGGTACAGTGGAAGGAATTACAAGATATCACTGGGCAGTGAAGGCTTCCATGAGGTCAGGCTTTGAAGGGTGCCCAGAAAGTCAACAGATAAAAAATGTGAACATAAGCAAAGTCCACACTATTTGCCATTTTATTTTGTGTTGTCACCAAAGCTTTTCCATTCTCAACATGACATCCAGGGCCTTCATTATGACATTTTCTTGGGGGTAAAGAATTTCCATTCCTTAGGCTTACCAAAAAGCCCGTAGGTGGCTTTTTTGGGAAAAAAAAGAACAGATAATTTTAGGAAAAATTCACGGAAACATTTTTGAATTACAGGTTCCTAGAAAGGATACTCATCTCATTTGAAAAGATTTCACATTGGCTTGAACAACCTATCAAATAATTCCTCCGGGCAATCTTTCCAAGTAACAAAGAGTGGTTTCTAATGCATCTTTTCTTCCTGTGTATTAGCTTAACAGCAGGCTTGCTCCAAAGTAAAATTTCCCTTTACCTTAGGCTTTATTACCTGACCTGTAGGTTGACGATATATCAAAAAGAAATGGAAAGAGCCGTGAGTATTTCTAATGGTTGCTCTTCAAAATGGAATTGCTTCCCACTACCCTGGCTACCCTCACCTCACCCCCACCACATAAATAAATAATTAAGCTAATAAAAGTAGATAGAACTCAAATGTCACAAGAGATTGTGATACGTGCTCAGGCTTACAGCCATGGAGTGAGGCATTTCGGCTCCGACAGGATCCTCTCTGCCATAAGATTTCCATCACGGGGAAGAGAATAATCCATTTGTTAAAATGTGCCCTTGTTCCCTGAGTCCGCAACCAGGTAGCTTCAGTTGCTCAGCAAAATGCTAAGAAAGAGTTTTGAAAAGCAGTCCCTGATGGGCCAAAGCAGGATTCAAAAGAAGAATCTCTCAATCTATCCCTCCATTCCTAAGAGAGGGTCCACCACCCCACCTGCGACGATGTGAATGCAGAGGACACCAAATAAGTGGGCTCAGAACCTGAATTCCAGCACCAGCCTACGAGCACAGGCTGATGAGCTGCAGCACTTCCATCTTCTTTTTGGCCACGGGAATAGAAGCAGCCCCAGTAATTTCCTTTTAGAGAGTGCTGTGTGCCAGGCACTGAGGTACCCAGGGGGTGTCTCCCTTAACCCGACAAAGCTACCAGGAGAGCACTATGATTGCTTCTACTTTTTGGAAGAGGTAACTGAGGCCCAACCTTGCTAGGTCATACCCCCAGGATTACATAACTGCCAAAACAGGATTTGAACCCAAATCTACCTGCCTCTGAATTCTGAGCTCATACCCACTCTACCGCCCCACCAGGACCATGGACTTAGGAGTCCTGCACCTACAATGAAGAATACTTTCTAACATTTCTGCCAAATGCATCTTGACAAATAATCACAGCCTGAAAACAATAGTCAATGAAAAGGAATGAGGACATTTTACAGGCTGCTCTCATGTGTTATACCTACAGAGGTAACAGGAAATAAATAAAATATCTTCTCAGATCCTTACACAATGCCAGGCTCTGAGAACTGCAGCTCCCCACAATGCCAAGCTCTGAGAACCGCAGCTTCCTAGAATAGCCTAAATTCCTTGGGAACTTAAGAATTCAAGTGCCTGTGGAGAGGGTGTGGACAAAACGGAACCCTCCTACACTGTTGGGGAAAATGTAAATTGGTGCAGCCACTATGGAAAAGAGTATGGAGGTTCCTTAAAAAACTAAAAATACAGCTCCCATGTGATCCTGCAATCCCACTTCTGGGCATACATCCAGAAAAGACAAAAGATCTAATTCCGAAAGATACATGCACCCCAATGTTCATAGTGGCACTATTTACAACAGCCAAGACATGGAAACAACCTAAGTGTCCATCGACAGATGAATGGATAAAGAAGATGTTTTATAATACAAATGATGTATTGTACCTACAAAACAGAAACAGACTCATAGACATAGAAGACAAACTTATGGTTACCAAAAGGGAATGGGGGGAGGGATAAATTGGGAGTAGGGGATTAACAGATGCACACTACCATATATAAAATAGATAAACAACAGGAATTTGCTGTATAGCACAGGGAACTATACTCAATATCTTGTAAGAAACTATAATGGAAACGAATTGGAAAAAAAGAATATACATATATATATATATATATATATATATATATATATATATATATATAACCAAATCACTTTGCTGTACATCTGAAACTAACAAAATATTGTAAGTCAACTATACTTCAATTAAAAAAAAAAGGAATTCAAGTGCCTGGAAAATAATAAGTGGTGTAAAGTGAGGGATAAACACACTCCACTAGCTTCACCTCTTCCCAGTTATGCGACCTTGGGCAAGTCCCTACACCTCGGTTTCCTCGTCTTAAAATGGGGTAGTAACAGTACCTGCCTCAGGGAGTTGCTGGAACAATAAGAGAACTGCCCTAGCCCATATGAGGACCACAGTCACTGTTGATTATTAACAGCAAGCAGCAGACTGGGGTTCAGGGACTGGCTTGGTCACTAACTAGCTGGTGAACTGAATCTCAGACTGCCTCCAGGGCCCACGGGCATGGAACAGGAAACCTGGCCTGGAGAATGTCTCAGTTCCCATCAGCACTCAAATTATAAGAAAATTTCTGCAACATACTATGAAGAAAAAATTACACACTGAGTTTCTCTCTGAGTATTTATATAGCATCCTTCTCATCCACCTCTCTCAATGAGGTGGTGCCCAAAAAGAAATACTGCAATTTGTGACCAGAAAAATTAACTATGAAAAAACCCTTAGAGTTGGCTTTCTACCTAAAACGTATCAGTCTCCAGCAGAAAAAATGTAAGTTTAATTTGACTTAACTAAATAATAGCCTCCATGAAAATTTAGGATTTGACCCCAGCCTACAAATAATGTGACGTGTAAACCTTATACTGGAGGGTGAGCAGGGTGTCAATATATTTAAAATAAATAAATTTTCTTTTTAGCTGCTAACTTTTCAAAATGGGAAGATTTCCCGTTTTAAAAATCTGAATTTCCACATTCTCTTAAGAAGCCAGAAGGCCCTCCAAACTGGACTAGCATTTCTTCCTGGCAACAGTCAGGGTGAGCTGAGTAACATTGCTCCTGGGGGTCTGCAGCACATTTCCAGTTGGTCACATTCTGACCTCAGCTATTTCACTGGCTCATAGAAAGATTTTTATGACACCTGATCTAATTCTTGCTTGTAATTTCCCCTGAGACTTCAATGCTCCGACCCTTCTCCTACATTGGTATGTCATCTCCATGCACAGAGATCCCTAACAGAGATCCCTAAATGAGTTTGCTCAGATAAAATGACACAAAGACCACAATAAAAATACCTCCTTTTCTTAAAGCAGTTACTTCTACCTGTTCCAGAAACTTTAGAAGCTTCCTCTGTTTAGAAACAAACTAAAACTGACACAGACATAGCCAAGTATAATTTTATACTTGGCACAATGGTACAGAATCCCCAAGAGGAGCAAGGGATGTGTTTTTCCTGACAAAAAATTGTTTTCCTTCCCACTAATTTATTTAATATTTTACATTAGGTTTCAGATCTTTCGATAGATCATAGTAACTTGCCATAGCAAATGGAAAGACAATTAACTAAACGTGTACCATGGCATGGTTTCGCCATATCAGATGAAGAACCCAGGACAGAAATGGTCCTGATACAGCACTGCCATCAAGAAAGAGGCTTAAGTGACGTTTGAGCCAAAATTTTATTTTGGACAGGTGTACTCTAACGTCAGTCAATATGAAACCACCAGAAATATGAGTCAGCTCACTGGGTCCCTCGGGGTACACTCTGCAGCTAATTTATCCTGGCAGGCCCACAAGGGGCCATCCCTCTCAAGGCTAGGGGCACCCCGGGAGCCTGAGAGGGCTTTTCCTCTGGCTGGGAAGCCGTCTGGTCACACCTGCTCCTAACAGCTTCTAGGCTAAAACCATCTCTGCTGTGCTCTGTGGGTGGATCTCTGCCGTCTCAATCAAGCATCTGTCCACATTCCGAGGCAGTCATAGCGCTACTTCCCCAGGCAAGCCTGGATCGGCAGCCTGCTGGTACCCCCAAATCTCATCTCGTCCGCAGACAGGGTGGCTTCCACCTGGATGGGCACACAAGCCAGGCTGCTTGGTCTTTGTAAAAGGATGTCAGCCCCACCATCTGCTTGTCTGGCTTCCAAAGAGAATGGATCTGGCTTTAACCAGGAACAGAAATTAACATATTCCAGCTCTGGTCAGAGGGGACAACTTCATATCATCTGCAGTCCAGCTTCTAGCAAAGCCTGGCTCAGCAAAGGGTATGAGGGGATGGGCAACTAAGATCCTGCATTGTATGAGTTTTATAATTACAGCATCGGGAGATGAAATTCTTGGACCACGTTAGCGTCCTTGCAGAATTGTCATCCTTGTCACTTCCCCCAACTTTCACTGACTTTCTCAGTAAGAAGAAAATGAAATCCACTTTCTGCATTTTTCATAAAAGCTGTGAATTACATCACTCATATTCTCTGCAAAAGAAACTCTTTTCAGAACAGAGTGCCAAACAAAGCTATGTTCCTGTGGAATTAGTAGGCATTCTCCTCCTTAATAATGAGCTTCTCTTTTCACTGCCAGGAAGTTGAGGACAAATGGTGTGCTCAATTACAGCAACTATGTCAACCGTTAGAGTTAGTTGGAGTTCTTGTCTCTTTTTTTTTTTCTCACTCCTCCCTCTCATTTTTACCTTATTAACCTTATTGTGTAAAATAATTATCAGCAGTTATTCAAATACTAATGATAAATTGATTAACTGCGACATTTCTATACTCGTCCAATACAAATTATATGGCCATTACGATCAATATACTGGTATGATAGCATCATCTTACAGTTGTTTTCAAGAAATGAATTGGAAAACCATATTATCCATTATTTTTGTGTGTTTCAAAGTGTTTATAAAAAGTGAAATCTTGCAACTCCAATTGAACACAAAATTATCTTTTTTCCAAAAAAGTTTTTTCCTCTTTTCCCATTATTTCAGGTCAGTCAACGTTTCGTTGATGAAAAGTGAAGAAAAACTTCCAATGATTAGCCCAGGACTTAAGAATTCTAAGAAGCATTCAAGTCAGCACAAATCACAGCAGAACACACTTTTGAAAGCTCTTGGCCTCCAATCGGGCCAAATCATTCCATAGCAAGAGAATTTTTGGAACTAATATTTCTGCTCCAACTTCAGGATAGATCAAGCATGGCACAGGGAGAAATGAGCATCAGGCATAATGTCAAGAAAAGAGAATGATTCAAGCAGTAAAATTTTAGGATCTCTTCGAAGGTCTGTTTTGATTTTGACACAATTTCTCGGCCCACATGTGTAGGCTGTGGGACTAAGGAGAGTGATAGCATGTGAGGAACAATTCCAAGTTCATCTTCACTGGTTTCCCTTCACGTGTTAACCTTTAGTCGCTTTTATAGAAGGTTAGAGATTATTTTCTTTGGAGTTAAACTACAAAGATATTGGTGGAAAGGGATCCCAGTCATAAGTGGTCATGTAAGGCCACAATAAAGGGAAGCTATTTTACAGAAAGGAAGGGTGAGTGCATCAAAAAGTCCTAAACAAATCTCTTATAAAAACTTTTAACTCAAGGGACATATCGTTGCTAGAAAAGACGTATATTTTGGAGGTACCTAGAGGAGTCAAATTCATGGAGATGGAAAGTAGAATGGTGGTTGCTAGCAGCTAGGGGGAGGGGAGTGGGGAGTTGTCATTTAATGGGTACAGAGTTTCAGTTTTGCAGATGAAAAGAGTTGTGGATTATTTGGATAGCTGCGCTGGTTGCACAATAATGTGAACGTACTTAATGACACAAACTGTACATTTTTAATGGTTAAGATGGTAAATTCTGTTATGTACATTTTACCAGAGTTTTAAGACAAAGAAAAAAGGAAGATATATATTTTGTAAAGGCCTTGCAATTAAAAAGAGAGAAAGACGATGAAAAGAGAAAACGGAATACAAATTGATAACCTCCAGAGTGCAGGGGAGCTGTTGTAAACAACCTAATAAATGAAATGGACCAGGACTGTTGAAGAAAACAGTTGCAGAACAAAGATCATGACCTGAGTCCCCGTGGCTAAATCTGACCCATCACTGCTCCGGTCAATATCCCAATCAGCTGAGCATGCCAAGATGAAAGTAACATGCAAACCAGGGAAAAGGCACCTAAGGAGAACCAACACCCTCTTACATCTATCCTCTTTAACCCCAGCGCCTGTCCAGTGCCACACTCAAGACAGATTCTTTTGCTTTTCTGTCCTCCCCAAGACCTACAGAGTCTACTCTCCTTCAAAACATAGTTGAGGATAACCAGACAATAAAAATAAAAATGAACAGTCGAACTCTACCTATGCGTTATGCACTGGTACAATTGTTTTACATGCATCGGCTCATTTTAACCTCACAGAAACCCCATGAGAAAGGTTCTATGATTGTCCACTTTTGCAGATGGAGACACGGAGGGCTTTATAAACTAGTCCAAAGTAGCAGGGGCAGACCAGCTTCAGAGTAGGGCTCTTAAACCTCCAAGCCACCCAGCCTCATAACCTGTGTGATTCCCAGACACGAACCCCCAAAGAAAATGAAAACTTAATTTGTTGATCCACCTATGCATGGCAATGGACATATTCAGTGATTTTTCAATTTGGATAAAAGTATATAATGAGAAAAGGAACTTTTTAGGCACAGTTTCCACAATCCTAGGATCCTCCTAGGGTGCCAGTAAAAAAAATTATTCAGCCATAATGAGCTGAATAATTCTTAAAATAGTACATTCAGATCTAGAGCTTTCAGGGTCAATGATAGAATCTGTACAGGGAAGAGAGAAAGGTAGAAACAGGTAGCTACTGATGTTTAACAAGCCCCATTAACTTCTGGGGACGGATCTATGCTTTGCTGGTCTGTGTCTGTGATATCACAAAGCTCGCTGTAACACAAGTCAGGGAAGGAATCCTGCACAGCTGTTCTTGGAAACATGGACCCCCATGCTTGAGAATTCCCCTGAAGAAGGTGAGGGTGCTGCAATGGGAGGAGCAGTCTGGGGAGCCTGGCCACCCCCCTGCATGCTCCTATGCAGAAGCCCTGCACTTCCTCTATTCCAGAGCATCATCATGGCTCAAAACCACCACGATGCAGAGGTCAGATCCACAAGGCAGAGGCCCAGACAGCCTTGTCCCTGGTGCCCTTAACTCTGGACAATGGACCCAGGCATGTCAGAGGCCCTCACTCTGGTATTCCTCCAGCCAAGTTCCTCCACATGAGGCAATGGGATGCCCCCACCTGGAAATCACTCCTTCCCTTCTTGACCTAGTAGGATCTCAGAATTTCCTACCCAAAGACCCTAAGCCCATTCCCAGGGCCCACACAGGCCTTTTCTGTGGGTATGTCCTCCTGTTATAGATATACATGCTCCTAGGCACAACTTTGCATGTGTGTGTGTGGGGGGGGGGAGGTGTTTGGGGTCGGGGGATCCAAGGCTGCTGTCTGTAGGGCTGTTGATGGAGTTCAAATGTGTAGGACAATGATCTGACTGGAGACCCTACAACAGACCATATAGATGAGAGAAGCTGGCCTAAGTCTTATTACCCAGGACCCAGAAAACCACCTGGTGGGAGGACATATTCACAGTATATTTGTTGGTTAACTAATTGACTAGATGAATGAATGAATAGATCAATCAAGCAATCAATCCATGCATGTATAAACAATCAATTCCTGTCCTCCATTTCAGCTATCTGAGGGAAAAGATGACTTCGTCAAGAGAATGTCTATGGCACTCTGAACTGTACATGTATAGATATAAACTACAATGAAAGGAGAGTCATGACAGAGTGGACTCTAGGGTAGGCTGGGGTAAATAAAAGGCTCAGTAGTGCCTTCAAGGCTCCAGGCAATTAAGCTCCAGAAAACACTTTTTTATTTTGGTGAGAGAGCAATTCCCTGAAAAAATAAATGAGATGGCAAAGAAGTTAAACCCCAGAGGGCCACCTAGGCTTACCATGAGAGCCAACAACTCAACCAAAAATAAGACTTTTCTCATAAGAATTAAACATTATATGCTGGTTCCATAATACCCATTCCTTTTTAAATTTCAAAATACACGTGGAGTCTAAACTATTTTCATTTGTATGCATATTATGAACATACTGCATTGTGTAAACATAAATAAACGGATGTTCTTTATCTCAAAGGAAAATTATCTTTTTGGATTATTCAACACAATCTGTTCACCTATATACTTCCCCACTCTATTTTTAAAAGGCTTCCAATCTCGTACGTCTATCAGTTGTTTAATGATCAGTTTCGCAAACAACTATTGAAATTTCTAAGACGCCTGATAATGTCAATTATTATAAATATAAAGGAAGTCCCATGAAACATTATAGGATCAGTCCGACGCAGCTTGATCGTAAAGGTGCAACAGTATATGCATCAGATGCTTCATTAAATTGGACTTGACACATTGTTCATACTCCTGATGTCTGCAGTTCTTTAAGAAAAATGAACAGCCTCTACCATCCATACTACAAGAAGGATAAATCACATCGGAAATCTCACACCAGAATTGCTTTTTTTTTTTTACCCTGTCCTGCTCGCCTGCACTTTATTTTTTTATTTTTTTTTAACATCTTTATCGGAGTATTATTGCTTTACAATGATGTGTTAGTTTCTGCTGTATAACAAAATGAATCAGCTATACATAAACATATATGCCCATATCTCCTCCCTCCAGAATCGCTTTTTAAGTGAAGCACCATAAATGCAGTCACAGGGAAAACTGGAATTGATCCACTGGGATATGCATTATTAGCTATTACACAACAGAAAAGGCACAAATCTTCCCCATTAGACCCATTTGTTTGTTGGAGATCGGATGTTCCTGGAATGATTCTTCTTCCCTGGATTTACCTTGTTTTTGAGCTGGCCTGTTCTGCATCTCTCTTCGTCTGCTTACATTCACCCTCCATCTCTTCCCTGTCTCTCCTTCCTGTTGGATACACAATCAGCCTGCCTCATCAAAGCTTTGCCTTTCTTCCTTTCCAGCTATACTGTCTCTATGATGAATTGATTTCTTATTGTGCATGAACCAACATAGCGCTACTTAATTCCATAAAGGTTATTTATGTAAACAAACATCTTAATCTGATGACTTTATAAAAGTCATGTCTAGAAATTTACACTTTGACAGCCCAAAGAACAACCTATAAATACTCTAATTTGGAATTCTAAATGATAGATTTGTAGGGGAGGGGAATACACATGCATATATCCTTGAGTCTGTGTATAACATGGAGATCTAGAACATTGTGCTGGGGAACAGCAATAAACAAGATCCACATGGTCCCTGCCTAAATTCATGCAGTTTATATTCTAAGGGGGTGTAGAGACGGGTACTCAGGTGCGCATTTACAATACTAAGTGACCTATGGTGGGATTGGGAAACACTGGGTAGGGGGCTATAAGAACACACAGAAGAGACACATAGCCCAGAGGTGGAGAGGCAGAGGAAGTTAGCCGGAGGCAGAAGCCATGAAAATGGTGTTCCTGGCAGAGAGAACAGCCAGTGTGAAGCCTGCGAGACTAGAGCTCCACAGGGGAATTTAAAGCTCAAGGAGGCTGCATCATCGTAATAAAGAAAGGGAGAGGCAAAAAATGAGGCTAGAGAAATGGGTGTGAATTTGAGGATGCAAGGCTTTTAAGACTTGTTAAGAAATTGTGAGTTTTTAATATATAAATATAATGTTACCCTAATTTAGAACATCAATATCATGCAGGGGGAGCTAGGCAAGCAGTTCCTAAAATTCATATGGAAAAAATTATCATGCAAGAATACTCTTGAAAATTCTGAAGGTAATTGATGAGTAAGACTAATACTTCAGGTAGAAAAATTTATATATATGTATACGAAACTTTAGGAGATAAAAAGTTTAGTGCTAGCATGTAAACAGACAAACTGATTAACAGAAGAGGACAGATGTCAAAATAGGCCAAAATACAAAGATGATCTTCATACTTAATCAAATTGTTATTTTAAATTAGTGAGGGGAAGTTCGAATTATATAATCAATGGTGTCAAGAGACCTGATGGGCTGATTAGCTCTTGAAAAAATATAAAACAATTTTTTTTGCTACTTCACTTCTTATATTTTAAAACTCCAGATAGAGCAAAGCTTTAAATACAGAAGCACGAAATAGTAAAGGTAACAGAAGAAAATATAGGAGACTTATTTTAATCTCTTATAGAAGGGAAGACTCTTTTTAGCTACATTTACAATACAGAAGCCATAAGGAAATAATAAATTTTACTACAAAAACATTTAATTCTGCGTTACCAAAAAAAGAACTATAATCAACATCAGAAGACAAGCAAAACATTAGACAAAGCATAAATTTTTCTTATTGTTAAACAGATTTTAGGAATCCATTTTTTGAAAAGGTCACCAAACCAATAGAAAAAGAAAATGGGGGCTTCCCTGGTGGCGCAGTGGTTGAGAGTCCGCCTGCCGATGCAGGGGACACGGGTTCGTGCCCCGGTCCGGGAAGATCCCATATGCCGCGCAGCGGCTGGGCCCGTGAGCCATGGCCGCTGAGCCTGTGTGTCCGGAGCCTGTGCTCCGCAACGGGAGGGACCACAGCAGTGAGGGGCCCGCGTAACGCCAAAAAAAAAAAAAAAAAAGAAAATGGTTAAGGGATACATAGTTCACAGGAAAAGAAATACAAATGGCTTACATGTATATAAAAAGATTTTTAACCTAGATCATAATTACAGAACTGTGAAATAAAACAATGATGAGATGCTATTTCCCAAGAATATGATTGACAAAGGTCAAGAGGTTTGATGACAAACAGTATTGGCTTGGCTGTAGAAAAAGAGGTGCTTCCAGTTTGGGTGGGAGAATAAAATGGTGTGATCTTTTTGCCAGACAACTTGGCAATATCTATCAAATCACAAATGTCTTGCAAATGTCCCTGCAATTCAAATTCTAGGAAAATCATGCACGTGTGCAAGAACTTGAGCACAAGGTTGTTCAACTGGAGGTGAGTTAAATAAAAACTATTCATTCAATGGGTAATGTGTGGCTGTGGGAAAAAAAAAAAGGTTTGAGTACATATGCGGATACAGAAACATTTTTAAGATATGCTGTTAAGTAAAAAAAAACACCAAGATGTAGAACAGTATAGCATGCCCCTCATTTGCATAAAAATTGTATATATATATATATATATATATGTACACACACATACTCACATACTCATGTTATGAGTAGACTATTTCTAGAAGCAGACACACAAACTAAAATCAAAGTTTCTACTGGAGAGAGAGGCTGAGGGATTAGCAGGTTGGAGACTAACTTCTCATGATACACTTCTTTATACTGATCATATGTCTTATCACATTCAAATATTACTTTTTTAAAAAAACTAATTACTAATAACATTCCATACAATAAAGTTAATGCATTTCAAAGAAAAAATGTGCAAAATCACTTTAAAGACTCAGAAAGGCTCCCAGGCTTGAGGAAGTCTTGGCTAAAGGCACTAACCTTTCTAAAGAAAGAATGTGTCAATCAGAATTGGTGCCTGGCAGTGAATGAAGGAGAGAGAAAGGAGTGTCGATCCAGGGGACACAGGTCTGGGCCAAAGTACTTCAAGTTCTGCATTCCCTTTTGTGAAGGCTCTCCCATTATGGAGATAGATGCCTCAGGCAAGCTTAGCTTAATGCCATTTAACATTTTAAATGCAGAATTAAGTGCCCTTGCTCTAATTCCAAGATCACCAAGCAAGCTTCCAGTTATAATTTGTTCTCCATTATAGATCTGCTAGTGTAGAAAGCAACTGTTACGTTGATCTGTTTATTCGGGTCTATGTGATAGTTACATGCTTTGCTATATAGCGATATACTGACAATCTGGTTTGATTTGGTTTTGTTTCAACCTGAAAAAAAAAATACCTTTGGACTTTATTTTAAGAGACATGGGGAGCCATGGGGCAATTAGGAGCAGTGACATAAGATAGCATTTTGGAAAGAACACTCTAGCGCAGTGTGGTACATGGGTAGAGAGGGGGCAAGACTGGAGACCAGGATGCCATGTAGGAAGCCGTTGCAGCATTGTAGGCAAAAATGACGGTGGAATGAATTAACTTTTTGGTTATGTAAGTACTTGTTTGATGTTCATTTCCCCTCCCAGACTGCAAGCTTGGTAAGGAGAAGAAACCAGGTCAGTCTTTCTTTCGACCAGATCCCAAGTACTTAGCATGACACAGAGCAGATGCGTTAATATCTGTTGGAAGGAAGAATGAACGAGAGAATGAATGCGGGCAGTAGAGATAAAAAGAATTGGACAAATTTAAGAAATATTTAGAGAAGTGAATTGGCAAGACTTGATAATTGAGTGAATACAGGGGTTAAAGAGAGGAAGAAGCCAAGGTTCTGGACATGCAAAACCTTTTGACCAAGTGGGCAGTGGCGCCATCCATTAACATAGGGAACACTGGAGATGGTTTGGGGTGACCATGATGATTTAATTTGGAAATGTCGAGCGTGATGCACTATGACATATCCAGGAGCGATGTTCAGTAGGCAGACGACCCAAAGGTCATCCCTGATAGTTGATGGGGACGATTATTAGGACATAAACAGCATGCAGAAGGCAACGGAAGTCATAGGTGAGGATGACATATCCCAGGAAAAGAAGCAGCCCTAGGAACGAAGCCAAAGAGGCATCAACTTTTAGGAGAGAGGCAGGGAAAAGGAAGCCCTTAAGTAAGAAGACTCTCCCTGGCCAGAGGGATAGGAAGAAAACAAGGAAAGTTCATTGACACCAAGGCCAAAGAAAAAGGATGCTTCAGGGAGAGTGAGAAATGAGGCCAAGTTCTGCTAAGAAGCAAATAAGAGAAGGACAAAGAAATACGCCTTGGATTTAGTCCTGTGAAGGTCTTTGGGGAAGGCAGAGCAAGTTTGATGAAGCAGTGGGCTGAGAGTGGTTTGGGAGGGGAGGAAACAGACACAACGAATACAGCCCAGTCTTCTAAGATCGGGATTGGAAGGGAGAGAGGAAAGGGCCGAGACTAAAGGGAAATGGAAGGAGAGGGGACAGAGCTAAAGGAAAACTTTTCTAAGACGGAAGGGACCTGGTCCTGCTTAAATTCTGATGTTGACAAGAGAAAGAGACTGAAAATACAGATGAGAGAAGGATAGTCATCAACAGTGAAAAGTCTGAGGGGATGGGATCTGTAATAGAGGTGGAGTGACTAGTTTCAGCCAAAGGCGTTCCAGCCCTTCCCGTCTACTGGAAGAAAAAGGTTCGTTTCAGATACAGGCAGTTTGTTCAAATGGAATATAAGTGGATGAGGCCACAAGAACATCACAAATATTGACAGAGAAAAAATAACCAAACTCAGCTGGGTTACTGCCATCATAGGAAGTAGAAATGGGGATTGCTCACATCCAGTCTACATGTCTACGGCTCCCACTATTAACAGTGTAATGTATGCACATTCGAAAGGGAGCACCCTTTGTGATGGGCCCCACGTCTGGCTGAAGCTGAAACAATCACCATATAAATGTGGGTTTTAGCCTCATGTGCACTGACTGTCCTTATCACATTATATTAAAATTAGATCTGTCTCTCCCACTAGATATAAACTACTCAGGGGCTTCTTGCTTCCATAAAGTACTTTATTTGTCTGTAGCATCACTAATGTCCTCAATAAACACTAGTTGAACTGAACTAATGTTTGCATGAAGTTTGAATTAGATGGCAGGCAGCCCAAATGACAATCGGGAAACATATTCCAGCCAGAAGGAAAGGAAAAGTTGATGGGGGCAGGAAGACGAGATTTGATTTCAGTGCACGTTCCTGCTTTGGGGGTCATAGAAGATGGAGACTGGCAAAGAGGCAAGCCAGTAAGAGATCCCTCCGGAGCACCACCCACAGGAATGCACCAAGAGTGGGCTGAGAAGGTCAGGACACACCAGAGTGGCGGGTGTTCCGATCACATGTGAACATATGGACTAGCTGATGCAATTACCTAAAAGTGCAGGTAGAGAGTAGACGTTAAGAAAGCTATCCAAAAAATGTTTGTTTCAATGAGTGGGAAACCTTAGGAGCACTGCCACCCAGGTTGACAGGGAGCAGGTAACCTGCAAAGCCGTCTGACCTGAGCTACAGAGGTGGACTTAGAGAAACTCACTGAGAGGACTCTGTTGTTTAAGCCACCAGGAGGACCAGAGCAAGCTCTGGGCTGGCCCAGGGGAGAAGGCAAGGGTGAATTCCAGGACAGAAAAGGAGACACTGGTGCCCATGGCTGACTGATTCAGAACCACAGAACCTTTCAGAAATTAGAGTCCATCTGAATCCCAACCTTCTGTTTCAGGATTAGGGGACTGGTTGGTGAGATTAAACGGCTCACCCAGGATCCCAGGTTCTGATGCTGTGAGAGTGTGGATATGAACCCCCACTCCCATCTCCCCATCCAGGTCCCCTTCAGTTACACCAGGTTCCTTTATGCTGCTGCCTCTCTGACTACATTAACCTTAGCAGGTCAGGTTCAGGTGGAACCATGGTGATGACCCACAGGTCCTGTAACCCAAGATTTCTTCACAATCCACGAAAGGGGCTTTGCAGCCAAGCACCTGCCTGAGCGTGTGTGTGTGTGTGTGTGTGTGTCTGTGTCTGTGTGTGCGCGTTGGGGGCAGCGGGGAGGGGATAAGAAACATCACCAGAAACAGAGGAAGGAGACTGAAGGGTCACAGAGGGAGAAGGCCAAACCTAGAGTGCAAGGACAACACGCCAGAAGCAAAATCCCCCGTGACACTCTGAGTTCAGGGTGACAGCAGAGGGGCTGTGAAGTAAAGCTGAAAGCAGACCAAAAAGGGTATGTGGTTGGTTGGTTGGTTGGGTTGTTTGGAGAGAGGTGCTTGTTTTTCTACCATGCCTTGCCAGAGAACTTAGCGGCCACCGTGTCAAGCTCTCTGGCCCACCACTCCCCAGCCCCGGGAGTGAATGGTAAGTAAGCCCAGGCTCAAGAAGGGAAGCGAGCTGTCCCCACTGCGCGCCACAGTCAGAGAATTTGGGCCCAGACCCCTCTACCACCTCCCAGCAGGGAACTCCAGGGCACATGAAGCAGAAACAACTCTTATGACAAAGATTAGAGTTTAGAAGAACCCACCTTTTAAAGTGCACCATATTTCAGAGGTCAAAAACCAAAATTTTAATGTCTTTTGGTTTAAATGACGCTATTGTAGAACTGTTCAAAAATACTTCACTGAAATAAAATTTTTGTTTCTGTGGAGGACTGATCAAAGAGCACAGACACATGGGTTTCTGAGTAGCCAGGTCGGCTAACGGACTCGCTGCTATAAAGCTCACATATGTCACCCAGAGAAGACCTCCTGTCAGGTCCTCATCGAGAGAAATGCAGAATGATTGAAACAAATTTTTTAAAAGTCTGGGTGGGGATGTAATGTACAGCATGGTGACTATAATCAACAAGACCATATTATATATTTGAAACTTGCTAAGAGAGTAGATCTTCAAAATTCTCATCACACGAAAACAATGTGCTAACTATGTGTGCTGATGGATGTTAACTAGATTTACTGTGGTGATCATTTTGCAAAATACGCAAATATTGAATCATTATGTTGCATGCCTGAAATTAATGTAGTGTTGTAAGTCTATTATATCTCAATTTTTTTAAAAGTCTGGATGGTTTAAGGAAGTAAATCCTAAATTGTTAGAAAAATTGTACAATTCAAGATAATTAAGTCTGAAAGGACCACATCTAGTAGAGTTTTATACGTATATGTATATATTCATAGACACATGGTACACACATAAATAGAATTCTGGTGGGGGGGGGGTGTCTGTCTGCCCAAGAAATTATTGGGATATGAAGATTACAGGAAAGGGTGGGGTACTAGATAGCAATAGGTCATTCTTTGCAGTAAAAAAGGGAACTGTAAATGATGTGTGATTATTAAAATTTTTACCCTATACTAGAAGATGCCATATTCCCAAGGACATACAAATCATTTATCTTTTAATAGTATAACAGGTTACATAGGAGGAGATGATGGTAGAAGGGAAAAGACATGGATGAAGCCTCAGTCCACCTCCTTCCCGCTGCCATGCTGTTTAACTTGTGAGCATTTGAATATCTACTCCTCCTAAAATTGCTTGTACTCTCAGGGCGAAATCTGGGCAGGTGGGGCTGAGCAGACAAAGCCCTAAGCCAGACACTGGATAAAATTCTCTCCTGAATTACTCTCTGCTTGACCAGAGAGCCCTGGGCAAGCCAATCAACCTGACAGTCCCTCCGAGGCTGTCAGGACCTTCCCACCTACTTCCGAACTAAATAAGCAGATGTCTGTAAAGTGCTTTCCAGGCCCCTTGGGGAGAAGCCCTGCGCGAAACCAGAGGTATTGTGTGTGTCTCAGAAGTGTGCTCATAACTGGAAAAGCCTTAGTGCAGGCTGCGTACAGCATACAAAATGGTAGCAGAATGAATTCTGAACGTGAGTCCATACCCCTTAAGCTTGTTCACTGGCTCAGCCATCAACCTTGGGGCAGTGAGAAGTCAGGGGAAAAGAGAAGGCTGGAAAGAATAGTACTCTCTGGCCACAGGGCTTTCATGGGAGCTAAGACAGACTTTGTACACAGGGCTGTGGGTTCCTCCACGCACATAACCACCCCTGACTGTGGCAAGGACTCCAGGGCAGCAGCCTCCATTCTGCTCTGTCTGCTCTGCCCTCCCTCCTATCCCAACCTACCAAGATGGTCCGGCAGGTGCAAGGTCAGCGTCCCTCACTGCAGCCAACTCATGAAGGCTTTTCTCTGTAGTCTGACTTTTGTGTGTGCATTACTTACAGAAGAGACTTAAAATTAAAACAAACAAACACACTCACAGTAAAGTAAACAAAAAAAAAGGTATTTCTTCCCATGTAAAGATCAAGTCATTGCTTTGGGATCAGGAGCTCATGAACTTTTTAACTGCTTTGTCTCCAGTGGAGACGGGTTCACGTGGACTTAGCCAGACCAAGCTTGTCTGCACATCTCTGATGCTTCTCAGATGGTGAGCTGGAGTCAGGACCAGTCCAAGGACACAGAACAGAGGGGAGGCATCCTAAAGTGAGGACCTTGGCACTTCGGGATGCCAGGAGGAAGCGTCTAGGCCCCACGATGTCTTTAATGCACCGTGTCCTTAAAAGCGACTCTCTTCACTGCCCCTTGTTCATGCAGAGGAGGTTGGAGCAAAGCATTTCTAAGGCCCCTTTTTTCCCGTGATCCTGATTTTAAGTGACCCTGTGGCCTTGGTCTCATCAGCCCAGGACTAACATGCCACGAGTCTTCTGAGCAGCTCACATTTAAAAAGACATGGATGTACTCTGAAATAACCTATATGGGAAAAGAATCTTAAAAAAAAAGTGGATATATGTATAACAGATTCACTTTTCTGTATACCTGAAATTAACACAACATTGTAAACCAACTATATTCTAATAAAAATAATCAAAAATAAAATTTTTAACATATTTACTGGAGTATAATTGCTTTATCATGTTGTGTCAGTTTCTGCTTTATAACAAACTGAATCAGCTATATGTATACATATATGCCCATATCCCCTCCCTCTTGCGTCTCCCCCCCCCTCCCTATACCACCCCTCTAGGTGGTCACAAAGCACCGAGCTGATCTCCCTGTGCTATGCGGCTGCTTCCCACTAGCTATCTATTTTACATTTGGTAGTGTATATATGTCCATGCTACTCTCTCACTTCACCCCAGCTTACAACTTCCCCCTCCCCGTGTCCTCAAGTCCATTCTTTACGTCTGCATCTTTAAAAATAAAAAATTTTTAAAAGACATGGATGGCTTGGAGAATTCAGAGCAGACACTGAAAACATGCACATAGGACATGATGACACTAAAAGTCCTCAGATTCTCTCACTGCTGGGCTCTGAGCACACAGCACCACTATTACTTGATAGCTGATGTATAAACTGCACTCTCTCCTGAACGAAAGCTTTGCGGAGCTTCAGAATCAGAGCATTGAATCCAAAGCCCTAGGTTTACATCTGACAAGCTCAGGCCCAGAGACATTAAGGAGCTGTTTCAAGATCAGGTAACTCCTGACTCCAGCTTTCTGTAACATATGGGGTTCTTTGGAAATATGTAAGCTTAGTACCTATGCATTATTTTTCTTCCCAGTTTTAGAACAAACACATGCATTCATTCACTCCTTCATCTCTGAGATGAATATTTATGACTTCCCAGTCCTTTGGACAGCCCAGAGAGCAAAGTGAGTGGTGAGAAGGCATCCTGATTATGTGGGATCTGGACACGGGGAGGGGGAAGGGTAAGCTGGGATGAAGTGAGAGAGTGGCATGGACATATATACACTACCAAATGTAAAATAGGTAGCTAGTGGGAAGCAGCCACATAGCACAGGGAGGTCAGCTCGGTGCTTTGTGACCACCTAGAGGGGTGGGATAGGGAGGGTGGGAGGGAGATGCAAGAGGGAGGAGATACGGGGATATACGTATATGTATAGCTGATTCACTTTGTTATACAGCAGAAACTAACACACTGTTGTAAAGCAATTATACTCCAATAAAGATGTTAAAAAATAAAAATAAAGAAATCAAATATGGAGCTAAAATTATCAGGCCACGGCAGAGCTCAGATCTCTGCCACCTGGGTAGTGAGATTTGTGTTTTAAAGACTGAGACCAAATAGATTATGACAATGATCAATCAACTATTAATAACGCAAGGCTCAGGTTTTTTTCTATCTCTTTCTTTCTCTCACACACATCAAACAAGAAAAACATCGCCCTGTCTAAATAACCACTCCCCCAAATCACCCAATTGATTTGTAAACACTAAGAAGAACCAAAACTTGGTATTGCTCTAAGGAGCAGCAGGTTCAATGCCACATTCTATCCCACAGCTTTTGAACCTATAAGAAGGTCTCTAGGAAAGTGGTAAAGTTAGTTGGAGGGATAATGTCAGGGTATGATATTCAGTAATGGCTTGATAATGTTTCTCTTCCTAACAGGCAAGATGAGCAATGAGTTAAAACAGGAGGCACTTGCTTGGTACCAAAGGTTAAAAAAAAAAAAAAAAAAAGGAAAGGAAAGAAGGAAGCAAGGGAGAAAGAAGAAAGAAAGAAAGAAAGAACGAGAGAGAGAGAGAGAGAGAGAGAGAGAGAGAGAAAGAGAAAGAAAGAAAAGAAGAAAAAGAAACCTAAAACAGAAAAAGAAAAGAAATTCAATTCCCTTTCCCCAGCTAAATAAAAACTCTAGGTTTTATAGCCCTATGACCTAGAGATAGTCAAAGAAATCATACAGAATGTTCCTGAGGAGAAAGAGACCTCAACTCTCAGCTGCTCAGCCAACTTTTCGGCTTAGAAAATGTCTTTACAAGGGAATACTGAAAAAACACAAACAGAGGTTTATGGGATAGAAACACTGAAAGATCTTAAACAGAACTAAACACAGTGCTGGAGAGCTATGACCACATCATCTCAACTTCCCATTACTTGCTTCTAATAGCATAGAACCCAGGCTCTTCTCTTAACTCTAGTGCTCCGAATTCCCATAAGGAAATATCACTTTTCGGAGAAGAAAAAAAAAATCAAACACATTTTCCTTTATAGTCAATGAGAGGTGATGGAAAGGGGGAGGTGGAAGAAAGTAGGGTCAGAAGGTCAGGGGATCTCTCAGTTGTTTTACCCAATGTAATAAAAACCTCCTCGATGTAGAGATAGAAGATATGAAACTAAGAAGATTTCAAATGGTTGTGCTGAGCTGAATTCTGTAAATACCTTCACCAGGAAGACAACATGCTTTCAACTCCAGCTTGCAAGTTGTATTGAATAATGAATGATGTAAATAAGACCACCTTATTTATTAATAAGTCCAGTGTGGCTTATGCAACCACACTCAAAACTTAGTCTGTGGTTCTTAAATGCATGTAAAGCACAATTCAAGGTTCTAGAAGCCCCAATGGAGGGGCTGAGAAGTAATATCAGAGGAATAAAATCCGATGCCTTTCACTGAATCCTTATAATGGATCCAGAATTTTTTTTTAGTACAATTAATTGCCATGGAAAAGCTTACTAAGGTGAGAGAGCCAAAATCCATGGGTTAATGACATAACATTACAGCTGCTTAACCAAGCCAACAATAAATTGCGTACAGAGGCTCTGGCAGCAGAAGCTACAAATTCTATTAATGTTGTCCTAGGAGGAAAAATATTAGACTGGTCTCCAAATATTAATCCAAAATCAGCAAATGTCACCAAGGAAAATTAGAAATAAAAGGTCAGTGCTGGTCTTCATAAAATATGGGCAATATAAAAATGCCCTTTCACAACCATGTGAATATACTTAACATTTCTGATACGGCAGACTTTATGTCATGTGTTTCTGACCACAATTTTTACAAATCCATGACCTATTTTATATTTCAACCATACCTTTTACCACTAGGTGAGACAGAACTTGTCCTTTGCAAAGCATTTTGCCACATTCTGAGACTTAAAGGTCTGGTTACATAACTCCAACCACAGACTTTACTCTTGAATCCCATTTATATGTGACAATAGTATTGTTCGTAAATTTAACTTAGCACTGTTTTGGTGTAACCATCTCCAAATAACAGAAGCTGGCACATACTGGCAGTGTGATGTTAGGCAGCTGTGCTGTGTATCTATAGACGGATGTAGATCTAGACAGGGGTCACGTTAGTGGGTAAAGAGTATGAGACAGATACTGTGAAGGGGAGATTTTTAATAAAATAGGTTCAAACAGTGACTGAAAACGAAATGTCAATGTGGCTTAAAATATGCATATAGAATCAAAATATAAAATCCTCTCCCTTAATTAGTCTATACATATATTTGTAAAATGTTCTACCAGGGGCTCTCTCTGCACCTTAAAAGGCACAATGGTTGTGCTTTCCCCCCAAGATATAGATATTAAAAGATTTACTATTTTTAAATGATAGGGTAAACTGTTGTTTCAGCAAGTTCTAATCATGGTTTATTTAGTTACATTGGTCCTATTTTTAAAAGATAGAAACATATAATTTCAGCTAAACTCCATTAAACTAGAACTTTAAAACAGGTTATTTTAGGAATACCATTGGGTCTAATAACAAAGTTAAAAAAAAAGTGTAATTTGGTTTCAACTGCAGCTGGTATCCACTGGCTGAGAATTTAAAAGCTGTTTAAGCAAATATTAATATGTAAGAAAGACAGCACAGATGGTGTCATATAAGGATGAGAGTGAAACAAGCCCCACCACTGATGTCACTTTGATATCAAAGCAGCAAAATTCAAAATAATTATACAAAGTGCTTTCCAAACAAAGATTTCAATACATTCTACAGATAAAGACACTGGGACACAAACTGCCCAGGCTCAAATAAAGCTGAGGGGATGAGCAGACAAAAGTACTTTTTCTCAGAGTTCACCCCTATCAGCCTGACTCATGTTTCTAACCTAATTCTCCATCATGAACACTTAGCCTACACACCTCTCCGTTCTATCAGTCTCAGTGGATTTGCAAATCAAAAGAAGAAAATGAGTAGAAATAAGGAGTTATGATTAGCCATTATTAAATGCATAACTGTGACAAATGCTTTGGTAAATGTAAAAAAAAAAAAAAAATTAAGCCTGAAAATAGGAACCTGCCATCAGATAAAAAAGCAACAACAATTGTGAGAACTAATACATGACAGCTCTACTCAAGTCTGTTAATTTCATATATATCAGGCAGCTAAGACCACTAAGGCGTCGTAAAGTAATATTTTTGAAATTTAAAGAGAGTTTTATTTTTCCTCCAATTATGGCCTTAAAAAGTACTAAAATGAAAAAAAATAAGCCCTAGTTTTTCCTCCTTCATTACGTATCTATCACCTAATACAGAATTTATAAACAATCACAAAAGAAAACAACATCGAACTGTATACAGACACTCCCCATGGCCTCAGAATAGTCTAAAGAGCTCTGAATTCCATATGGCTTCCTCCATCTGACTACTGACACCCCATCTCATGAAAAAGACACAGATCCTGACAGAGGGCCACGGACACTTTGACCAGCCTGGCACGCTTCCACCAGCCCAAGCCAGGGCCAGCGCAGTCGGGGCCCTACCCACCCTTCCTCTCCAGCCCTGCCTCTGCCCTCCTTGCCAAAACGATTGCCATCCGAGCATCCCAGAGCCAGCCTGACAGTTGGCTGCTCCCGGCACATCTCAGCACTGCTGCGCCGGCACGTTTCTGCTCTGTTCTGTTGTCATTGCCTTCTGCCTGAGCCTTCTAACAGGAGCATCACCAGCAGAACAAACAACAGAGACTGGGAAGGTCTCTTACTTACATTAAAAAACAGGTTGTCTCGGTCAACTACGTTGGCACAACCAGGGTGGGCGTTATCCGTGGGGGGGAGGAAATGCATGCGCACTCGCCAACCGGAAGGCCACAGCCCAAGCCCTACTTTCAGGGCTGCCTATCGTGGTGTCAAACAGCCTCAAGAAAACCAGGAGAAACTTGGCCTTATAAGCCTCTATATGGATGAATAAAATCTCATGTCAATGAAACACATAAAATGGCAAAGTCCCTGGGAGGTGGGGGGGGGGGGCAGGGAATCTCTAATAGAGGGGACAGGGGCATGCTGGAGAAAGGACTGGTGAATTCCTACTTGGTAATGGATTTGTCACAAGGCATCAGAATAGGAGGACAGAAATACATAATTCTGCTTCTCCATTCGACCAGGACAAGCTCAAGCATTTCCAGGGACCTAGGGGTCCCAGGCTAAAGGTAGCATTCATCAGATTATTACACACTGCTTTATCATCCAACTTCGTCCTGGGGAACTATTCAATGGGCGATTAAGATTTATAATCCAAATGGTCTCAAAATTATATCTCTGGGAAGTCAAGTCCAAATTAAATCAGACCAGGCTTTTAGGCTTCCAACGATCACATTTTCTCTTTTGAGCCAGTGCATTTCAACTCTCAGAACTTCTCCTCTTACAGATCATTTTCAAGGCCATCTCTGGATGCAATCTCCTAAGCAAAATCTGATATATAAAATGAAAAGGGAAATTGGTGAACTCCAAACCTCAAAGAACGAAGCTAAGTGGGGGGACTCTAACTTCCTTCAACAGATTTTTCTAAAGTTAATTATTTTAACCTCCTTTCTCATAAATATGACTGGAACTTCTCCTAACACAATATACACAGAGCACCTTATGAAACAAAAATATCCAAAACTAAGTTATTGCATATGGAAAGCCTAAAGTACACCCAGCAGGGCTTTGAAATATAAAGTGCATAGGAATATAATATAGTAGACATTTGGAACATTTTAAATTGTCACACTTCTCGTGTCAGCAGCCCCAAGGCAGTGAAACAGGTAACTGACAGATGGTCCAGCCCTGCACCTCTCACCTCTGACTTCTCCCCAGACTTGAAACAACACTCATGCCCAGGACGGACCCGCCTGGCCAGCCCCGGCCCTAGAGGCCAGGAGAGGAGGAAGGAGGGAAAGCACCAGCAACTCACATTTCGGTGATGTTCTCGGGGTCTGCACTGGTAGACTCCAGCCTCGGAAATGCCACGATGCCAGGAAAAGGGTCGCTGCACCAGATCCGAGAGGCGCTGCATTTGCAGGATGTGGGACAGGCAAGAGCGGCCCTCCAGAAGCCCACGATCAGCCAGCAGAAGCCCCAGAGCTGCGCCATGGCGGGCCCATGCCACCTCGTCCAGGACGACATTCCTAGCCACCAGTGCCAGCCCGAGTCAGACTGAGTACGTGTCCCTGCGCGGCACCGGTCGGCCTCCCCTGCCGGTGCTGGGTGGCCTTTGCCCCGCTCGCCGCTGTCTCCTCTTGGTGCTCGTCTCAGGGGTGCAGAGCCGAGCGTGTCCGGGGCTGAGCGTGTCCTGGCGGACGGCACTGTTCACAGTGGCAGGGGCATCCCGGGCCTCCTCACAGGGGGCGCTACCGCCGCTCGGGGCTCCGCTGCGGCCGCCGCTGCATGGCCCGGCGAGCCGAGCACCGGCCCGCGGCGCTCCCGGGACGCTCTGGGGCGCAGGCTCCTGGCTAGACTCGCGCTGAGATCCGGGACGCACCTCGGGGCTGAGGACAAACAGACACGCGTAAGACTGAGCTGAAGACCCCATACACCACGAATTGGGGTACTCTCCCTCCGCGCTCGCGTCACCCCCACCCCGAGCCCAGCCGGGGACTGTGGATGGATGAGTGCCCAGCTCCGGCCCCAGGAATAAACTGGCTCCTCGATGGCACTGACGCCGCGGGGCCTCCGGTGTGCTCACTCTTTCCCTGAGCCTGAGGTTGAGGGAGGGGAAATAGGGCAAGGGTCCCCGCGACAGGATTCCATGACACGGACCAGGGGGAGGACCCTTTAAAGGGAGACGCGGAGACTGCCAGGGACGATGGTTCCGCGACGGGGCTCCCGAATGATGCTGCAGAATCCGCCACGGCCCCTGGGCGCAGGGGGCGCGGGCAGGTGGCGCGGCGCGTCCCACCTGGGGAGCCGCCGCGGCCGCCCCAGCGGGGGGACAGTGAGGGCCGAGACGACGGAGGGCACTGTCCGCGCTGCTCACCCGGGCTCTGGCACCTACCGCCCGCCGGCGGCGCCTGGGTCCAGGCTCCTCCTGCCGCTGGGCGCGGAGCTCGGAGAGCGCGAGCGAAGGAGCGAGCGAGGCTCCTGCTCCAACCCAATTCCGGGAGCCGCCGCCGCCGCCGCCGCCGCCTCTGCTACTGCTGGTGAAGTGACGTGAGGGCTGACGCAGAGCAGGGGCAGAAACTCCAGAAAATTAGTCTGAAATCCAAAAACACACACGCTCATACACACACAAACCCATAACACCCTCCAGACAAAAGCAACAGGGAGAGGAGGGGAATCTGGGGGCGAGCAGAGAGGAGGGAAGCATCGGTGCCACTGGCCAGAAGCAGACAGCAGCAGCATGTGGGAGTTCACACACGCGCACACCCGCACACAGCCCGGCCGTATAGACGCGCGCGCCTGTGTGTGCTTGTGTGTGCGTGCATTTAGATCCAGGTACCTCTGAGATGAACCGTTGCTCCGCTCTGACGCCTCCCAGTCCCTACACACCACGGTCTCTTCTAATAACGCAGAAGAGGCCGTCTCCTTTTTTGAAATGGAAACCGGTCTCGGTTCAGCTCTGAAAAATGCGCTGATTCTTATTATAGGAATCCTCCCTCCCTTCTCCCTCCAGGCTGCATTCTCCTTTCCCATCCTGCCTAAAAGGGAGGACGAGCTATCCTAAAAATAAATAAATATTGTAAACACCAAAACGTGTCCAGCATTGGTAACCAAGGATAACCGCCCCCATTCCGGGCCATCTATTTGGGGATCGGTGTTTTTGGAGGGTCTTCCTGTTTGTGCTTTGGCAGAGGAAGGGGAGTCTCCAAACGCAACTCTAGCTCTCTAAGTGGGTCTTTTTCCTGCTGTTTTCTGGCATCACACGCCCGGGAAACAGAGACATGTGAGGAAAAGGGAGCGCGCCTGACGCGTATTGGGTTCCCTAAATGCGCGGCAGCAACCCTGGCCTGTCCCATGTGTGGCGTCGCGTCATTTTTTCTCATCCTTCAACCTGTCAGGATGAAGCCATTCCCAGACCTTAGCTTCATTCCCCGCGATGCCCACCCCCACGCGGGGCACCCAGAGCCCTTGCTCCCCTGCCGTACCTTGCGCCTTTTCGTGTGTGCGCGGGTGTGCGCGAACGCGTGCCCTGCGCCCGCGCTGCCCGGAGCACGTCATACATCCAGCTACTGAGAAGCCCGGCGCGGGCAGAGCCTCGGGATCTCACTAGGGACAAATGAGGCGATCCGGGAGGGTCGGGTGACAAACCGTAACTGCTCTGCGGGTGCAGTTAAATGATGGCTGCGGGGCATTCGCAAGCCTTGTCTGAGAATCCGTCTTCCCATTTGCGGCTCGGAGAGTCTGTTTTTCCGCAGTCATTTAAAAGGGAACTGGGAAAATGCACCGCAGTGCCTCACACTTCCGAGGGCTCTGGTGCCCCCGCGCGGGAAGAGAGCGCCCGGCACGCTTGGGAGCACCAACCCACTGCCGCGGCCGCGCCGGGCACTGCACGGGGGGCGCGCTCTGGCTCCAGATGCGCAACCGGCGGCGCCCGACGCGTGCGCGCCCCTGCCCAACTCGAGCTCGGCTATCCAGTCCTCGCCTAGCTTCCGCCCCGGGAAAAGGCGGGCTGCCCTCCGCGCGAAAAAGGGCGACGGGATGGGATCTCATCCAAAAGATAAGAATGGTCACCAATCTGTCCGAAGATGCTTGGGGTGGGAAGGATCGAGAACCCCGAACGTCAAAGTGAATGCTCAGATCTCGGCAACGCCTTAAATATTACAAGGGAACTGAGAGCATTTAGTGGGGCTTTTCGTACAGACCCTGGGCGCTGAGTGTAAGCGGGAATCCTTGCGCAGCATCCAAAAATCTCGTTGCAGGGCGGGAGGACAAGGTCAGTAGGCCCTCCTCTCTCCATCATCACTCGGCTGTGACACGCATTGGATGCTGAATGGCCAGACTGAAGTTCATTTCTAGCTCGGCCCCTGCTGGGTGAGGATGTGCCAAAGTAGGGAAGCCAAGGGCAAAAATGTCTTGGTCCAGGTCATACAATAACACTCCTCCTCCTGCCTTGCCGATGTCCTTAATGGAGCTGCCCCTGCGGAACACCTGGGGGAAGAGTGTATACAGAAATACCCACATCTCTCTCACACCTCCACTCTCATCCCATTTTTCCCAGAAATGGCCCATTTGCACCCTAGTGGCTGCAAACTGTCAGTGCAACATCCAAAGGACAGTTTTAGAGTGGTGTGCAGACCAGAAGATTCTAATTATGTTGGGATATCTTTAGAATTTGTATTATAATAGATATATAATACTATTATATTTAGATTCTAAATATGCCCCCACTGAATTTCTCTCACTTAAAATTAAAACTGGCGGCCTCACTTCTAATCACCCTTCCCTTCCTGCCCTGTTTCTTCTATAGTACTTACCATCTTTTAACAGATCATTTACTTATTATATTTACTATTTATTGTATCTCTCCCAATAGAATGTAAACTGCATGAAAGCAAGGATCTTTATTTTTTCATTAACAAATCTCAAGGATGTAGTGGGTATTAAAATATATGTGTGTGTTTAATGAAATAAACTGAAGTTGAGATTCCTCAAATGCCATCCACATTCTCACTTTCTTTGTTCTTCTTTTCTTTTCTTTTTTTAAAAATATTTATTTGTTTATTTGTCTGCGTCGGGTCTTAGTTGGCACCTGCCAGATCTTCATTGCTGCATGCAATGAAGCAAGCTCTTCCTTGCAGCTCGCTGGGCTGCTCTCTGGTTGTGGCACGTGGGCTTAGTTGCCCCAGGACATGTGGGATTTAGTTCCCTGACCAGGGATGGAGCCCGCGTCGGGGAACTAAGAAGGCAGATTCTTAACCCCTGGACCACTAGGGAAGTCCCCACATTCTCACTTTCTTAACCTCTAACCCTGCAAGTCTACCTGAATGATTGTCCCTGGACACCTTCCTTCCTGTCTCCACAATCTTCCCTGTGCTGTGAAAACTCACAGCATTTCTTGAAGACTGACTTTCTGCCTTCTCTAGTGGCCAGGTATGTTCTGGTACTAGGTCAGGAAAGGCTTCCCTCTGGTTAAGGCTGGTACCTCAACATTTTCATGCACAGTGCCTGAAACACACTGGGCAATCAGTAACTGTTTCTCAACCCATAGAATTATGAAGCTATCTCAGTTTAAGACCTACAAGGTATTTCACAGAGATATCACGGATTCTCAGACCATGGCTTTGTAGGTGATAGTGAACATTTTTCAGGTGGACAAAATAAAACAGAGATAATTTTCCCTAGATCATATGAACTCTTCAAGGCAGAGATGGAGACTAAGTATTGCAGACTCTTGCCTGTACTGGACTATGATGTACCTAGAACAATGTTTCTCAAACTATTTTCACCATGGCCTACAGAAAGAAATGCCTTTTATATCACAATCCAAGGCACACATACACATATGCACTAAACAAAACTTATTTTCTCTTAATGCATAGAATACAATGATACTTTGTTTTCTATTTCATACGATTTCATTTTCTAATGCTTGTAATAACACAATAAATTGATTTTAACATTCAATACTGGGTTATTAAAACAGAAACAGAAATACTGCCAGTTTCTGCTTCTGACTAAGATGGAGTAATAGGGAACATTTAACCTCCCAGTCAAACCAACAACACACTGAACAAAACACCTGAAACAACAATTTTCAGGACAGTGGACACAAGACAATGAAGGCTGTGGCTCAGGGTGAGGGAACCCAGGCAGAGTCCAACTCCCTGAGTTAACGAGATATAGCTGAGAGTCCAGGGAAATCAAGGAGGGCAGAGTTCACAAGGACAGAGTAGCATGGAAGAGAGTGATGTAGTGAGAGAGCACCCCAGAGGTCTGCAGAGGGTCCCTCTTAAATATTCAGCAAAGTACTGATTAGCACATGCAGGTAATGAAACTATCTGAGGGCAGGGGAAGAAAAGATAAAAGGGAACAGGGTCAAAGAAACATTCAGAAGGGAAACTGAAAATACCACATATCAGAATTTGTGCTCAATAAAGCTGGAAAAAAAGGCAGAAGTTAAACAAATTTTTAGAAAAAGAATTTGTGGGATGCCACTAAAGCATCTTCAAGTATTTAGGAGGAATTCTATAGCACTAAATACCCGAAAAGAAGAAAGATTTCTAACAAATGACCTCAATTTCCACCTTAAGAAACCAGAAAAAGGAGAACAAATTAAACACAAAGTAAACAGGAGAGAGGAATGGAAAACAATGCAATAAAACAAAAAACAGAAAAACAAGAGAGAAAATCTATGAAACCAAAAGCTGATTCTTTGAGAGGATGAGTAAAATTGATAAACCTCTAGCCAGACTGACCAGAAATGAAAGAGAGAAGACACAAATTGTCAATAACAGGAATGAAAGAAATGACAACACTGGAGAGTCTATGGATATTAAAGGAATAATAAAATATTGTGAACAACGCTATGCAGATAAAGCTGGCAATTTAAATGAAATGAGAGATAAAAGCTAACAAAGCTCACTATAGAAGCAATAGGTTACCTGAATAGTCCTGTATCTATTTCAGAAGTTAAATTTATAATTTAAAAATCTTCCTATAAGAAAACTCCAGGCCCAGATGGCTTCACTGGTGAATTCCACAAAATAATTAAGGAAAAATAAGACCAGAAAATGAATAGTACCAAAATATACCAGGAAAATGAAGAGGAAGGAACACTTTCCAACTCATTCCGTGAGCCCAGCATTGCCTTGATACCAAAATCAGACAAAGACATTACAGGAAAAGAAAACAACAACGCAATATCCCTCATGAATATAACTGCTAAAATTCTAAACAAAATTTCATCAAATTGAATCCAGCAAAACACCATACATCCAAAAACATCATGATCAAGCAAATGAATTTTAGTTTAATATTTAAAAATCAATCAATGAAAGTTACCATATTTGCAGACTAAAAAGCTAAAATTATATCACCATTTCAAGACACAGAAAAAGTATTTGACCAAGTCCAACATCTATTCCTGAAAACTCTTGGCAAACTAGAAATAAAAGGTAATATCCTCAATTGATAAATAGAATCTACAAAAGAACTCTACAGCTAACATAATGCTTAAAGTGGAAGACAGAATGCTGTTTCCCAAATATCAAGAAGGAGACAAGGATATCCACTTTCACCATTTCTATTCAACATTCTGCTAGAGATTCTAGTGGGTGCAATAAGTCAAGAAATATAAATAAAAAACATCCATATTGGAAAAGAAGAATAGAACTACCTTTATAAACAAACGACATGATCTCCTACATAGAAAATCCAATAGAATCTACAAAAAAAGCTATTCATATTAATAAGTGATTAATAAGTAATCAAGTTGGCAGGATATAAGTTAAATGTTTACAAATTAATTGTATCATATACTAGCAACAAAAAAATAAGGAATTAAATTTTTTAAATAATACTAATTACAATAGCATAAAATAAAAAATACTTAGAAATAAAGTACAATATATAAAAGGAAAAATGGATAAATTGGATTTTATAAAAATTAATAATTTCTGCTCTTCAAAACATGCTTTTAAGAGAATGAAAATAAAAGCCCAAAACTGGGAGACATATTTGCAAATCATATATCTAATAAAGGGCTTGTGGAGAGTTTATAAAGAATTCTCAAAGCTTAATAATAATAAACAATTTTAAAAGTGTGCAAATAATTTCAACCTACACTTTACCAAAGAAGGTATACAGGTGGTAAATAAGCACATGAGAAGATGCTCAACATCATTAGTCATTGGGGAAATGCAAATTAAAATTACAATGAGATACCTACATCTCACTGTAATTTTAGAATGGCTAAAATTAAAAAGACTCACCACATCAAGTGTTGGCGAGAATATGGAGCAACTGGAACTCTCATACACTGCTGGTAGGAGAGTAAAATGACACAACCACTTTGGAAAAGTAGAACAGTTTCTTAAAAAATTGAAGCATACACCTACCATGTGACCCAGCCATTCCACTTTTATGAATTTACCGAGGAGATATGTCCACACAGCAACTTAACATGAGTATTCATGCAGCTTTTTTTGTATAGCCAAAAACTGAAACAATTCGAATATTCATCAATAGGTAAATGGATAAACAAATTGTGGCATATCCATACAATGAAATGCCACTCAACAATGAAAAGCAATCAACTATTGATACCTGCAACCATATGGATGAATCTCAGAATAATTATGCTAAGTGAAAGAAACCAGACAAAAAGAGTATACCCAGTATGATCCCATTTTTATAAATCTATAGAAAATGTAAACTATTATGACATAAAACAAATCAGAGATTGCTAGTGAGGTGCAAGGAGTGGGCAGGGAAGAGCCCGAAGGAGAAATGAAATAGGGACACAAGGAAGTTTAGAGGATGATGAATGTATTCATTATCTTTATTGTGGTGATGGTTTCAATATTATCAAATTGTATGTTTAAATATGTTTAGTTTATTATACTTCAATTATACCTCTGTAAAGCTATAACATGCTAAAGTACTTTAACTGTGATCTTAAAACTGCATAAAAATATTTAATAAAAATTTGGAAAAAAAAAAAAAGCAAGAAAGAAACACTGTCCTAGATCCTCCTATCATCAGCTTCTTGTTCCCATTGAAATGCTATTAGCACCTCCAATTTAAGGAAGCAATTACAAAGTCTGGAAACTTTTTAATAAACTCAGATTCAGTGATGTTCTAATTTTAGAGGGACCTACAATGTAATAGTTTTCACATTTTGAAAAATGTTTGCGGAAACCATCATTCAAAAGATAGTGGCTCACACCTAGAAGAGCCCAAATGGCCATTAATAGTAGAGAAACTCAGTAAATTACAATGCTTCCATTTTTTTAACATTACACACCTAATTAAAATGAGTTAAAACTATATGCATTGACCTGGAGGCTTGTCCATAGTATATTAAGTGAATAAGGCAAGTCACATGGTAATATATAGTCTGACCCTACAAAGAAAGCCGATGATGTGTTTTGTGGGTGTGTGCATATGGAGAAAGGCAGAGAATTACTGACACCAAATGTAACATTGGTAACCTAGAAAGATCAGAGAGGCTGTTTGAAGGAAGAGGAGGACAGATCAGAAAACCTGTGAAATGTTTCTTTGGCATTAGTAACCTCCTTACCCATCACATGCCTTTTGTTTTTTTCACCTTTTCCTCTTTTTGCTGCCTCTTTTCCCCTCAGATCCAGTGTTATCCTATTTCTAGAGTCCCTCCCTTTGGTGGAAAGAACTGATTCTAAAGCATGTTTACAACCTAAATAAGGTTCACCACTGGATGTTTCACTTTCCCGGGAATATCTGTATGTTAGTAGAGGACACTGGGGAGAAGACATAATCCAAAGGAATTTCAGGTACCACAGCATCCATAAATGGGAAGTGTTTGGGGATGTAGCACCTTCAACACTGGAGCCAGAGGCTGATATTCATGACTAGCTCCACTCTCCCTCTCACCCCAATCCCCTCTTTTGCTGTTCAGAAAGTTTCCAAACTGTTTTCAACCTCACACCCTCCAGCTCTGAGTTAGGGTCTCACATTTTCCCATCTCTCCCCACATAGTTGGTGAACTCCACGCTGCCCTGTCACCCTGAACCATAGCCATACCCATGATCTCATCCCACTTCCTTCCTTCCCTGTGTCCAAACCTTCCACTTTTAACTCTTAGTCATACACTTAACACATGCTAAGTCAACAGACTTATGGAGATTTTATGAACACCTAAAGGTAAGAGCATATGGAGAATATTTGACAGAGCTCCAGGAAATTGAAGTCACGGATAACTGGGTGACCCTGAAATATAAGTTTGAACCATCAGTCTGACTAGGTCTCATGGTAAACTCTAAGTTGTTTTCCTAGTCTATGTCAATAGTCCTGTATCAATACCCATACCTGCCCCTGTGTTGTCCTATTTGATCAAGAGCTATCTTATCACACCATCAAAGAACTCTGTTTTTTACAAAGGAGTTTACTTATTCCTCAATAAACAGTTATGGTATGTCTTTTCTGTGCCACCCAGCCTAGATTTATTAGGGCAGTCAAGTTCCTGGCTCCAATTCAACTGGCAATTACAATCCATGCAAAGAACAGTGTTTAGAGCCATAAAACCCTTAAAGGTAAAAAGGTACAAGCATTCAATTATAACAGACCTCTACAGATACTTAACTAAAAGTTCCTCTAACTGAAGTAGCAACCCATTAATAAGTCAACTTAGTAGGTTGTGACGAGGACATTTCTAATGAAATAGACTAGGCTATACTAGAATACAAAACATCAAGGTATATCACACAGGTATATCACACAAGCTCTCTTTCATTATGCGGTGCACTGGATTGTGTTATGAAGGCATTTCTTACTGTGATTCACAAACAAGTTTGAGATCCACTGGCAAAGTACAATGTCTCAGTCATTTGCAGAAATCCTCTCTACAAGGGGATATAATTCTAAGTCGGCCTGAACACTTCCAGCAACTCTCCCTTATCAGCACGTTAGTAATAAGAACTTTACAGATTATATTAAAGTTAGTCATTAAATTGTCACCAACTCTTTGAGGGAAGTAATTCTCTTATTTGTCATGGTAACCTTGACATCTAACAGAATACCTTGAATGGAGCTCAATATATGTTGGTCGAATTAAAGTTAATCCCATTTTGCACACCTCTAATTACTACAAAGTTCCATTTTTATGGAAGTCTGTATCTGCATCCCTAATAATTCTCATCCATTGCTCCTTAGTTTTAACCTCTTAGCTGCAAAAGAAAAAACGATGAAACCCTTTCTCCATGTCACACCCCTTTCAGTATTCAAATGTAGTGTTCATGTCCTTTTTAAACATCTCCAGGTTCTTTATCCATTTATTATTACCTGTTTCCAAAGGTTTGAACATCATGGTTGTGATCTTCAACGTCCATAGTTTATGATCAATATCCTTCTAGACCCATGCTGTCCAATATGGTAGTCAGTAGCCTGAGTGGCTAAGTACTTGAAATGTGGCCAGTCCAAAATGAAATGTGCTGTAAGTGTAAAATACACACTTAAGAGTAAAGATTTAGTTAAAGAAAAAGAAAAAGAAAAAAAAAACAAAGAAAGAAAGAAAAGAAGGAAAAATATCTCAAAAAATTTTATATTGATTGATTTTATATTGAAATAATATTTTGAATTTATTAGGTTACATAAAATATATCAATACATCTTTTATCTGTTTCTTTTTACTCTTTTGGTGTGGAAAATTTTATTTACTTTTGTTTTTAAGTTATCAACTCAACATTTATCCTTCCTAAAAACCCCATTGCTGTTATCTTTGAATCAATGACCCAGATCATTGAGTTTTTTTGAGGCTTACAAAATCTCGAATCTTCCATCCAACAACCCCATTGTTCTTCCTATATTTTTTCACCTGCAGTTTTAATATATATGCTTCTCATGCATCCAGTTAAATCACTGATAAAAATTATTCAACATGACAGGTCCAGACATTCAACTAGAGACATTATCTAGGCTGACATTCATTCCTTAACTAGTTAATTCATCTTTACATTGAATGTGTCTATTTAACCAGCTAAGAATTCACCAAACTGAATTCCATCTGATGTCTCCCTTGACCCTTGGCCTGAGCCACCTATGTGCCACACACTCAACTGCATAAAGACCAAGCTAGTATTGCCCACTAGTCTACTACTAGTTCTTTGTTTGGGGGAAGAGGGTGTTGTTGTTTTGTTTGTGATATGGAGTTTTTTTCTTTTTCTTTTTTTTCAATCCCCTTGAACTCATCTCTCATGCCAACTCCAGATCTGTCCTCATTCTAACCTGATGTCAAACAAGTACTCATATGGCTTTGTGACCTATACCCCCATTTCTTCCTTTGGTCCCTTTTCATCCTTATACCCTGTTTCTCCAATATTAAAATAACAGCTTCTTCAAATGAATTTGTCTTGACTGCCCTTTCAGTACTTGTGGCACTGGGTTGTCTTGGGTAGTAATTCCTCCTTCATAGCTTAGGCTTGTGAAACCCAGCTACGGCACCTGGCCAGTTTTACAATCATTCCCCTTCCCCTGATGTGGAAAGACACATTTCTTCAAGAGAAGAAGAGTAGAGTAGACAAGGGAGGGTTGGTCTGAGAAACAGAATGAACAGTAATTTAGGTACATTCTGGAACCCACTTTTGGTCCTTTTTGGATAACTGAGGCATTTTCTATTCTTTTCTTCAATGTACCATCTCTCCCCAAGTATTACCATCTGTTGTTCCTTGATGACATAAATAAGCCCAGTAATGACCTTTATCATCTTTGCAGCTGTTTAAAATGTTACATTAAAAAATGTTATATCTCTTTCAGGTCTCACTTAGCTAAGATGTCAAATTCTTGTTAATCATATTACCTCTACCATTTCCAATGTACAGATCCTTTTTCTCACCAGAGAACACAGAATAAGAGGTGAATAATACTGTGTTGTTTCTATGATCTGTCTCACCATCCGCCCCAGCTCTGAGCTTGTCTCTTCATTCTTCCTCTTCGTACTCCAAGCCTGGTTCCAATAGCTCTTTTTTGTTGCTCTCTGTATTTTTTTACAACCTTAATGCATTCTGGGCTTCAAGTCCTTCTGCTACTGTTCTCACAGATTTGTGAAGCTCTATTGTGTTCAAAAATTGGCTATATACCTCACCTTCCAACTTGTTTCACACCAAAACCCACAGCCTAGTTACCTAAGGTCTCATTTCTTCCTCATGGGGATCATTCATGCCTATGTGGTCAGAATTTTATATTTTAGAGCTTCCCTTCTCTCTCAAATTAATATTCTCTTATGGAGTCAGCTAGTCGAAGAATTTTATCTCTTTTTCCTCAGAAAAAGAAAAGAAAAGAAAAAAGTATTCTCTGAAGTCTAGGATACATGACAGTCTTCTCAACAGCCCATACTTAGCCAGTATGATCTCTAGTGCTGCAACCAGGGCAATCTTGTGGGTTTCCATGGGCTTGTCATGAGTGACCTTCCCTCCCCATCCACTGAGTCCTAGGAACCCCTATAATAACCAAGCAACATTTCCTCAGGACCAGGACAATGGTATTATCCATGACTGAAGTGGAAGCATCCTAACAGAAAAGAGGAACAACGGGGCAGAATCAGGCTGAAGCAGGGCTGTCTGACACTCCTTTCCAATTAGAGATGCTCTTTGAGAGGCTCAAACTTTGTGCTGTGCTTTGTCTTAATGAGAGGCCCCTCATTCCTGTGCCCATGTCTTCTCTTCCAAAGTTGAAATTTCAACTAACAGAGATGGGAAACACCTGTGTTGGAAGCTTATATCCCTAAGGTTTTCCATTTCTGTAATAGGTAGGGTGGAAGTTAACCTGCTTTGATAAAGAGACCCCTGAATACAGTAGCTCAAACAAGTAGGAAATTTATTTCTTTCTCATGTCACAGTTCAGAAAGAATGCACATTCCAAGAAGGATTCATGTACCTGTTCCATGGCCTTATCCACAGACTCAGACTCCTTCTATCTTGTTCCTCGGTCATTTTCCCAGGGTGTGTCCTCATATACTGATTCACCAGCCTGTAAGAAGGAAAGAGGACAAGAAATGGAGGGCAAATAACTTCCTTCTGAGGAAATGATGTGGAAGTTGTACATCACTTCCACTTACATTTCTCTGGTAAGAACTTAGCCAAGTGGCCATTCTTTTACTGCAAAAGAGGTTGGGAAATATAGCCATTTAACTGCATCTGACCAAATGTTCTGAGAAATTTGAAGCAGAGGGTTCTATTACTCAGGAGAAGAAAAGCAGAATGGACACTGGAGACCAATTAACAGCATTTACCTTCATTTCCTAAACAGAACTTCAGTAAGATATTGTCTAGATTTTTCCTGACTACATAATCTGTAACTTAAAGCAGAATTAAATGGATAACTTGAACTTCAGGTGACACCTTGACACATTCCCTTTCGGTCCCTGAAGAAAAACCATCTTTCTACCACATTGCTCCCTCAAGTCAGCTCTAAAAGTCAGCATTTTACACAGGACTTCTTAATAAATATAAGCATAATACTGTGAGTGGCAAGCACTACTGTCTTAATTTTCATTTCTGAGGATAGCTCTAAATTTTGACCATTATTCTAAAAAAAAAAAAATCTATAGGGAACATAACTTGTTTGTGTCTGTTCTTTCCAGTAGCTTTAACTAAAGGTTTTTCTCCTTATCAAAAAAACAAAAAAGAGTGAGCTGACATAGAAGAAGTCTATCCACAGCGTCTCACAATATTCTCATCTTTGCTATAGAAATCATTAGGCTTGAGTTTTGTTTCTCAACTACGCCACTTAGTAGTTTGCGTGGTGCTCTTGGGAAAATAATTTACCTATCCTAAGCCTCAAGTTTACCTATCTGTAAAATGAGTATGGCAGTTTGGAAGCTGGACTGTGGATTCTTTGATACCACTCCTGCTGAGAAGTAGACTCCATAGCCCCTCCCCTGAATCTGGGCAGGCTTGTGACTGCCTCAACTAATATAAAGTAGGAAAGGAATCCCTATGTGATTTCTGAGGCTAGGTAACCAAAGGAGATGCAACTTCTGCTTCTTGCTATATAAGACTTGTTCTTGGAATTCCGAATCACCATGTAAGAAGCCCAACTACCCCGAGGCTACCGTGATGGAAAACATCTCTGTCGACAGTCCCAGCTACACTCAGCCTTCCAGACGTACCTAGACCCCATCCAGACCCCATTCATAAAATCATAAAATGAACCCTCTTGGACCCTCCAGACCAATCTGTCCACCAACTGAATACCACTGAGTGAATTATGTTGGTGCCACTAGGAACAGAAGAATTAGCTGACCCTGCCTGAATTCCTGCCCCACAGAACTGTGAAGCAGAGTAAAGTGTTGTTGTTTTAAACCACTAAGTTTTGGGTAGTTTTGCTACACAGCAATGGATAGCCGAAATCATAAGGAAGTAGATACCCTCAATGGTCCCTTTCTGCACTGATATTCTAGGATTTTATGAGAAAGAAATGGAGGTATAGCTACCTTATTTTCACTGGGCACTAAATCTTCTCCATGTCTCTTATACTTCTCTTTGCAGATCCTTACCACTATTACATAATTAATTAATTAGCCGTCCATCTGTAAAGTAACTGGTCTCCAGCAAACAGATAAGTTCTGTAATGATACAAACAATAATATTTGGTTTTTGCTTGTGAAAGTGATATTTCCTATAACCTGGAACTTTTGAAGGCACTCTGAGACTTCCTTACAACCAGCAACATCTACAAGCCAGTGGAGAGCTACCCACATCAGTTCTCATACCCTGACTTCGAGGGAGATATTTGGGAATGGTGGCTCCTTAGCCATCAGAACTTCTATTCTCTTAATTGACAGACACTGCTTAGCACTGGAAATATAAAGAGAAATAAGACATAATCCCTGTCTTCTAAGCACTTTTAGTCCTATAGGAAGATGTACAAAGTAGATCTTTTCAATTTACAAGATGTAAGACTGAAGGCATGTGCCGGGAGCTATAGGAAACAAAAGAGGAACAGAGATCTCCATCAGAGATGCAGCTAAGGTTTCAAGGAGGCAATGAAAAAATGACCCTTGAACTGAGTCTTAAAGGATGCACTTGAATTCTCCAGCAGAAATGACCAGGAGGATGATGTGAGTAAGTGCAAGGAGGCCAGAAGCAGCATGGCCTGTGTGTGGAACTACATGCTGCTTGAGTGGTGGTCACTGCCTACACCTTTCCTCTACTCTACTCACAAAATTAGCACCAACTGTCTATGCTGGCCTCTTGCCCCAAAACTAAACTCTAAGAAAACTTGGTGACTGCTTTCTTACCACTTCCTTTTGCTCTAATCAGAGTCTGCCCTATGACCGGTCTACCTTCAGCAAAGCAGCAGCATCTCTGAAGGGTGATTGGTGGTTCCTGCCAAGACCTGCATCAGACAGACCCTGAAACTTTTGTTCTTCTTTCCTTCTACGGAAAGACCCTAGCCCTTGGCTTTATATGACCTTAGAACTATTCAATGCTAAGTCTGATGAATAGAAACCCTTACAGACACAAAGTCCGTATCATAATTGCACTTCTGAAGTCATCCCAGAAAAAAAAAAAAATCTGTAGAACAAAATCTACCTCTTCTTGAGAGTCTGTTTTTCACCTATGTGGTAAAAGGACTTTCATATTGACTGACCTCATGCCTTATAATTACCTCTTTTCTGTCAGAGGTCTTGGAGATTCTGCAAGGCCCTTTATAGAAACCGCAGCTTTTGCCTTTCCTCTATTGCCCTTTTAAAGTTTCAGTATACCTTCTCTACTGTTGGAAGACTTCTCCTGTGCACAGGGTAAGATTTCTTGTGGATTAAGAGAGAGGGTCCTGGAGATGGGAGATGCTCTCCTACCACCAGCTCTTCTTACCCTCACAAGTGAGCTGAGCAGAAGAGAAGATTCTGTCCCCAAAGGCTATTTCAATTTCTCAGGGTAGATAAAGCTACTTCTGGGTTTTCCGTACTCCAGGGTATTTCTAATGATCTTCACATAGTGTTATCAGATCCATAAAACACAACCCAAAAAAGCAATATTTTTTAACTTCAACTTGAAACATTCTGTCACTTGGTACTTTTAGATTAAGAGGCGACATCCTGAGAGCCATCCCCAGTAATCTCACGACCCCAAAGATGTTATCGGCCACTGCCTTTTGTTGTTTCTACAGTGTCCTTTGAATTCTTTGTTCTCTAAATAAGTGAAAAAGAATATTCAAAGAAAGATCACAAGATTATTTATGAAGCAAAAGGATGTGCAGTTTTAAATTCTCAACTTGCCTTTCTGCGCCTGTAACTCCACATTTAACAAACAAGGATAATGTTTCGCACATCTCCTATCTCACAGGACTCTTGGATGAGTAATTAGATATTGTATTTGAGTGTCTGAAACTTTAACTCTGAAACTTTCTTTATGTGATGGATATCACCTCCAAAAGTGATGGTATTGCTTTTATTAATCTCATTTTGTAAGTGAAGAAAGTCATACAATGGAGGTATCACATCACTTCATTGAAAGTTACTGAGGGATTGAAAGTGTCGAGGTAGCCCACCCTTTGCAGGATGGAAGAAACAACAGTCATCAGAGAAGTTACCTCTGTGCCTCTAAGAGGGACTGCCCTGCAGATGGCCATCATGAGAAGCGGCAAGGCACAGAATGATCTCGCCTCATCCCAGCAGCAGCAGCCTGTCAGCTTCCTTTGCTTTGGGGCTTTTGACACGGTTCTGGGTTGGCTGTAAGGACTGGGCTACCATACCACCTGGGCTATCTTGGGTGTCTCATTAGAGAATGTCAAAGAGCTTCTTGCTAAGTTAGCCTTTCTTCCTTGTTCATCTTTTCATCCTGGGATATGATTTTCTGTGCAGAAAAGAGGGTGCCCCAGAGTAGTTAGTTTCCTCCTTCATTTTGGATTTCAGTGGCTACAGGAGAAAAAGAGGGTCTTTTACTCTTCTTTTTATTATTTGCCTATGAGTTTGCTAAATGTTTGCTTGCTAGAGTTTGGCATAGCTCTTTGTATAAAGAAGATATTTCTCATTTTCTTATTTTCACAAGAACACTGAAAAGAGGTCATCATAGTCTAGCCCAAGGCCCCCTCCATCCCAGAACTAGGGCTCTTTGCCTGCCACCTCCCCAGCACATATGGTCTCTGCTTCCCCTACATCCCTTGACTTTCTTAAGACCTTTGCTCTAGAACGGCCAAAACATGCACGTGGGACCCACGCCCACACGTATTTAGCAGAGACCCAAGACAAGCAATGGAGCCAAATTTTAAAACAAAGCAAAACACAGCACAAAAAACCTTGCATTTATTTTCGTGTCTTTCCTTCCCTCATCATCCTTCTTGATTACTATTTATTTTTCAGTATTTCTCAGCAACACGAGCAGTTTTGTTTCTGCTCTGTTTCCTATCACTTTTCTCCAGACAGCCGCAAGGAATGAAGCAGACCTAAGACTGCCATCTTGTGCTCAAGACAGTTATCATTGTTTCTTTTGAAATCAAAAGTGATTTGTGGGATTTGAGAGAAAGCTTTGGAGTCTAGGTCTGACGTTCTCTGACCTAAGTTTTCCCAGAAGCTTTTGAAATTTCCCATCCTTTGGCATTACTCTTTCTTGGCCTTCTCTCTCCAGGATGCCATGAGTCATCCCTTGGTTGAAAGCCTTTTTTTCCCAAATGACACCAAGTGTGCCTTAGAATAATTATAGTTGATATGCCACGACCTATGCTTTTATGACTGAGCTCAGTGGCTCAAGTTATGGGCCACTAAATGCTCAGGGGGCATTAAATAACTATGGCATGACAGGTAGTTTAAAACCAAAGACCTAGTGGGTATTCTCCATACCCTACCACCATCTCCACTTTGGAAACTGACCACACACAGATGGTGTACTACATGTCTTGACCCTGGCGGGAGGTCCTGCGGGGCCAAGATCCCACAGGATCTAGGAACACCCAGATAGGCCACTCTCAGGTGACATTTTAGAGCCAATCACAGTAGAAAGTGGGCTTAAATCAATAAACTGGGAAAGACAGAGAAAAGGAGAAAGGTAGGGGAAATAGAGTGAAAGGAAAGAACCAGAGGCCAAGAAGAGAAACCTAAAGTGATCACACATACAATGGGCTAAAGTAAGCGAAGAGAGCTCCCTACAGGAACAAGCACTGGACAGTTAAAACAATAATGCCAAGAAAAAAACAACTATGGGAGGTGACACTGACAAGAGCTCACAGTGCCAGGGAGTCCACAGGGATTGTCATAAACTGTAAAGGCCATGTCCCAACCAAAGAACTCAACTCAAGGACACAGTTGTCAGGGAGTAATATGGCTCTACAATACTGAATCTTCTGATGTTTAAGGAGAATCCATAAATCTACATTTGCACGTGAAATCTTCACAATATTTTAAAGTTGGCTCAATTTTTTTTAAAAAACACTGTGTGGGACAAATACGTATGGAGGCCAGAATCGACCTGTGGCTGCTAGTTTAAGACCCTCCTCTATGCCTGACACAAAATTTTTATTGAAACATGGGTGCATAAATAGATACGATAGCTGTACCTCCATCCTGTCCCCCTGTCTCTCATTCAAGAAAGTTTGTGAAAACAGAAGTAAGGTAATATCATTGATGGTATGACTTACCTCATTTCTTTTCAAAAAAACACTCACACAATTAGACATCTGTAAAAAAAAAAAAAAAGTACCTTGACCTTAACGTCATTCCTTATACAAAAGTTTATTCAAAATGGATCATGGACTTAAATGTAAAACATAAAATTGTAAAACTGTTATTTTAAAAAGCATAGGAGAAAATGGTTGGGATCTAAGCCTAGGTGAAGAGTTCTTAGATTTGACATGAAAAATGTAATCCATAAGAAAAAATCGATAAATTGGACCTCATCAAAATTAAAATTATCTGTTCTGTCAAAGATCCTGTTAACAGGGTGAAAAGACAGATTACAGAGTGGAATATACATTTGCAAACCACATAGCTAACAAAAGGACTTATATCTAGATTACACAAAGAACTCTCAAAGCTCAGCATGAAAAAAGTATAGAATCCAATCAGAAAATGGGTCAAGACATAAACAGATATTTCACCAAAGAGGAAATACAGATAGTAAATAAATATTCAGAAAAAGTTCAAAATCATTAACTATTAGGAAAATGCAAATTAAAACCACAATGGAAATATCATTACACACCTATCTGAATTGCTAAAATAAAAAATAGCGATAACATTAAATACTGACAAGGTTCACTCATTAATTTTTGGTGGGAATATAAAATGGTACAACCATTCTGTAATATAGTTTGGCAGCTTCTTCTAAAACTAAAAGTGTACTTACCACATGACCCAGCAATTGCACTTTTGGGCATTTATCCTAGAGAAATTAAAACCTATGTTCACACAAAAACTTTTACATGAACAATAATAGCAGCTTTATTCATAATAGTCGAAAATCCCTTCAGTGGGTTAATTGTTGAACAAACTGTGGTGTATGTACACCATGGAATACTACTCAGCAATAAAAAAGAATAAACTATGGATACACACGACAGCTTGGAAGAACCTCAAGGGAATTTCGCTGAGTGACAAAAAGTCAAATACTATATGATTCCATTTGTATAATATTCTCAAAATAACAAAATTGTAGAGATGGAGAACAGATTAGTGGTTGCCAAGTGTTAAAGATTGGCAGAGGGGGGAATGCTAAGGATTGGAGGGTGGGTGTAACTATAGGAGTGAGCATGAAGGATCCATGTGGTAATGGTACAGTTCTGCATCTTGATTATGAATGGCAGTTACACAGAGCTACGTGTGTGATATAATGCATGCAACAACACACACACACACACAACTGAGTACAGGTATAACTGGTGAAATCTGGATCAGCTCTGTAGATTGTGCCAATGTCAGTCTCCTGGTTTTGATATAGTTCTATAGTTATACAAGATATAAACACTGGGCCGAGAGGAGGTAAGGAGGCTCATGGAACCTCCTTGTACATTTCTTTTCAATTTCCTCTGAGTCTGTAATTATTTCAAAATAAAAAGTTTTTAAAATTCACAAATTCTAGCACTTCAACTATAAACAATAATATATCATTTATGCTACACTCTGCAACAGAACATAGCACACTGTGCATCACTGCACCTGAACTGAAAACGCAGGCCCTTCTCCTTCCCTCCAGAATGGATTGCACTTAAATGACCTCATACAGTGGCTTTCACAATTACTGACTAATCCAATGGCCTCAGAAGAAACTAAATCAAACATCCCAGGAACAAAAGTGTCTTTGTCATTCCCCAAAATCCCATCGATTCAGGACTTTCCTTCATGTTAAGTGAACTGTGAGTCACCTGCCTTAGAGATTAGCTGATGAATAATGAATGTTCACAAAGACAGTGGAGTGAGTGGCTCAGTGTATTAGCCAGGACAAGCTAAATGCTTTAAGAAACAACCCCCAATTCCAAGTGGTCTAACACAATGGAAGTTTATTTCTCACTATGCCAAGTCCAAAGCAGATATTCCTGATTGGACGAGTCTCCTCCCACAGTGACTCAGGGGATCCAGGCTCCTTCATGCTCATCTACACCATCTTCAATACCCACTTGCTCCGGCATCACCCAACTGCAGAGAGCAGGGAAGAGGGAATATACTAAATGGACCAGGATGCTTTCTGTGTCACCCTGGAGTAGCAGGCATCGCTTCCTCCAGTGCTACTCACATGACTCCATCTACAAGCAGGTGGGCTGGGGGATGCAGTTCAGCTGGGTGCCCAGGAAGAGGAAATGGGTCTGGTGAGCACATAGCAAGTCTCTGCTACACGAACCTTTGTAGAGGTCCTTTTCCTGAAAGTGAAAGTTAGCTGTGGAAGGACTAAAAAGGAGATGACATATAGGAGGCAACATGCGATTGAAGTAGCTGGAGTGTGGGACACAGAAGGTTCTATATGGAAGATCTATTTGCAGAAACTACCAGAAAACTATAACTTGTCAGCATTCGGAGGGATCCTGAAATTTCTACACGATTGAAAATTGCTCTCACAGCTGCGGTGGTGTGATCCCACATGTTTTGCCAGTTATTTTTCTTGTTACTTACACTGATAGTGTGCTAAAAATTATTCACTGCATGTAATAGTTATGCATTATAAATTATTCAGACCTCAATTCTCCCCTCCCATTTCTTAAAGGTGAAATAATTCACCAAATAGAGTCACAAAAAGAGGAAAACTCTCCCACTAAACTCCTCCCTTATAAGAAGCTAAAGCTGAGTTAGAGCACGGAATGCCCATAGCTTCCAGAAAATGCAATTTTCTAGACATCTTTCTTTGCTGTACAGGAAACTGCCAGAACTTACAAATAAGAAATTCAGTTGCATCATGAGGAGAGTAGACACAGTAACACATCTCTTCCTTGGCCACACCCCTCAACGGGACTAAATTTGGCCTCTCAATGGTACAGGTGGGTTATAAAAAGACTTGGTTATCATACAATGCTCTGAATGTGAAGCAAACCCTCTAAATATTTATGAAAGACCCATTTCTAGCCCAACATGGTTTATTTCTACCCAACATCCCCACTAAATATCCCACGGAAATGCCCCTCTGGTTCTGAACTCCCCACAAAATCTTTGCACGCACCCACAGTGCAAATACTGCTCCCACCTGCTCCTGGCACAGGCTTCTGGAGTGGTCTCTTCTGCTAATGGTGTCACCATGAATCTGATTGTCTGAGGTAGAAATCTGAGTCATTCTTACATCCCTCTTTCTCACTAGCATAATGAGAAGATCAACAAGCTACTTGGAAGAAGATGCCAGTCACTTCTTTAAATCAAGCAGCCTGGGCTTCCCTGGTGGCGCAGTGGTTGAGAGTCTCCCTGCCGATGCAGGGGACACGGGTTCGTGCCCCGGTCCGGCAAGATCCCACATGCCGCGGAGCGGCTAGGCCCGTGAGCCATGGCCGTTGAGCCTGCGCGTCCGGAGCCTGTGCTCCGCAACGGGAGAGGCCACAACAGTGAGAGGCCCGCGTACCGCAAAAAAAAAAAAAAAAACTGAACTCATCTTCTCCACAAAACTCACTCTGCCCAATTGTATCACTCAAGCCACCCAAGCTCAAAACTTGTAAGTCATTGTTGACACTTTTTTCTCTTCTCCCACCACATCTAAATAGTTGCCAATTCCTACTGATTGTTTCTTTGAAGTAGCTCTTGAGATCTGCCTCTTTCTTTGGGGTCACTGTCATTACTCCAGTTCAAGTATTTATTACCTCAAACCTAAGATTACCAAAAGAACTACCTTACTATCGTCACCTTCTCACCTGTCTACTGACTCTGTTCTCATCTGTCACTCACCTATTTAAAAACGTTTCTTGGCTTCTCATTCCCAAACTCAACCTAGCCTCAAGATTCTCCATGATCTGATGCTAGTATCCTTCTACAGCTGTTTCCACCCTTCCTCTTCGAACACCCTCACGTACCTCCAGCCAAAGTACCTTTCTTATTTCCCAAAAAGAGCCTCCAAGGTCCTTCCTCCTCAGCTTTGCTCATGCCAATCCTGACCATTTGGAGTACCCTCTCTTCTCCTTCATCTCCTCTCCTCCCTCTTCTATCAGTTATGAAACTTTGCTCCTTAAAGATTCAACTCAGTAATGTTTCTGCACTAGGAACCACTGCAAGTTTTAACCTACTCAGTTTTAAATCTCCAATTCCTATTCGTCTTCTGATCCTCCGCAACCCTTCCCCCAGTATGGAGGAACTCGCTTCCTTGATGAGCAAATGCCCACTTAGCCTTCAAGTCCTACCTCAAATGTCACCTTCTCCTAGATGCCTTTCTTGACTCCCCAAAGAGTTACTTCCCGCACAATTTTCATGTCTCACTTGTGACTCTGATTCCCTACATTATCATTTTTTGCTTACATAGGTTTTATCCTACAGGAATGTAAGGACAACCATGTCTTATTCATTCTTTTTGATCTTTATGTGTTTCAAGCTTACCACAGGGCTTGCGTGACATGTAATACCCAGAAGCTGTAGTAGGTTTAGCTGTATTAGGACAGATTGCTGCAAGTTGGCCTATTAACCTGGTTTGACTGCGAGTAGTCTAATAGTCAGATTGGGTCCACCTGGAATCATAGTAAAAAACTGGCAACAATGGAAAGGTCCAAATCTGAGGATGGGTAAACAGACTATGCCATAACTACATGATACATTGAATACAGCCTTTTAAAATTACATTTATGAAAGTCTGAAATAACACAGAAAATTCTAATGTTGTGTTGGTCGGTCAGCAAATCTTTACTGTTAACCCAAAGTTTAAAATGTAGAATACAAATACATATATTATGCCAAAAAATTACGTCAAACAAACATATGAGCTATTCTCAAGGAAAAAAATAAAATACCTCAAAATACAAATAACTGTGTATAAGTAACACATAGTGTTTTCCCCTCCTTCTACTCTTCCTTTTTTCCTTGTCTTCTATAATGAATACATATTTCTTTTTAATCTAAAAAGACAGTATATTCTTAAAGCCTTTATAAACTATCATTTCTAATACTTCATAGTTTTTAGTTTAAATTTTTGTACTTCAGGTTAAATTTTTATATTTCAGGTTTTGGTATAAAAGTTTTCCCTAGGGGCTTCCCTGGTGGCCAGTGGTTGAGAGTCCGCCTGCCGATGCAGGGGACACGGGTTTGTGCCCCGGTCCGGGAAGGTCCCACATGCCGCGGAGCGGCTGGGCCCGTGAGCCATGGCCGCTGAGCCTGCGCCTCTGGAGCCTGTGCTCCGCAACGGGAGAGGCCACAACAGTGAGAGGCCCGCGTATCGCAAAAAAAAAAAAAAAAAGTTTTCCCTAAATTATTCCCTCCACCTCTCCCCTCAGGATCATATCAAAGATGTCTGAACGTAGCGAGCTGAGTCAGCCTTATTTGAAATGATTCATAGCTGCTCTGTCAGAGAAAGTATGTTTGTCAAAGGGTGTGGAAGGAGCCAGCAACCTCTGCTGTTAGTATCCTGCCGCTTCCATAGGACGAGCCAAGATTTATTACCTCAAACCTAAGATTACCAAAAGAACTACCTTACTATCACCACCTATCTTAAAGCAACATTCGTTGTTTTTTAACATTTTTTGGCCAAAAAAAAAAAATCTCAGATTCTTCCTCTTTCTTTCTCTCTGTTATTCTGTCCCTCCTTTTTCTTACTCTCTTTCAAAAGTAAACCTCGAAGCACCTAGAGTTTTTTCCGAGTTCAGCACAAGGTATAAATGGCCGTTTTTCGGTTTTTCCAGACTAAAGAGAAAGTCTTCACTGTTTGAGTTCCAAATTTTTCTTTTGGGTACATCTTCCTATTTGAGATACCTGTTGGAGAGCATATCAAACCAATCCTCAAGGCATTCTCCTCCCTGGAGTTCATACTATAGAACTTGAATTCTGTGAGTATAAAATTATTTTTCTTAGGGAAATGAATATCTTTGTTTCTGCCTTTCCATGTTTTTATTACTATTATTATTACCACACGTGTTAATTGTTTGGGGTTAAATCACATGCTGCTATTCAAGCACAAAGATGATACAGACTTACTGCTGAAATTACTTTTCTAACAGAGTCAATCTTTCAGACTTGTGCTTATGACATGCTTTCTTCCCTGTCTTCTCTTTCTTATTAAAAATAAAACTCCAGGGCTTCCCTGATGGCGCAGTGGTTGAGAGTCCGCCTGCCGATGCAGGGGACACGGGTTCGTGCCCCGGTCCGGGAAGATCCCACATGCCAGAGGAGCGGCTGGGCCCGTGAACCATGGCCGCTGGCGTCCGGAGCCTGTACTCCACAACGGGAGGGGCCACAGCAGTGAGAGGCCTGCGTACCGCAAAAAAATAAAAATAAAAATAAAATAAATAAAACTCCAAACATGAATTTATAACTCCCTAATGATTTGACCAGCGAACCAACAGATCGTGTTGACAAACAGGTTCACTAAGTCAATGAAATCCACAAGAATTAACTTTTAATTGATGGTCTTGGTTGTAAGTCGATAGACTAAACTACGAGAAGGAAAAATATTTTATTGCTAGGGGCATAGTCAGACACTGCAAATCTACTTGTCTCTGAACCAAGTAAGCATTGCTGCAAAGACACCCTCACTCTTTAAATCTTCTAGAAAAGGTAGAGTCAGGAAAATGTTTTCTACTCCAGCAAAGTAGTTGATTGGCTCAGGAAAAGACTGGTTAGCATAGCATCAGGATTCAGGGGAAAATTCCAATCACTGGTCAAGAATGAACAACATATTTTCCTGAACATTTTGCTGAAATTATTAAAGAAGAAGGTTGCTGTTCAAAACAGGTATTTATCTGCTAGAAGACAGGCAGATAAAGAAGACAGGCAGATAAAGAAGAGATAGCATCGTGGAACCAGCCCTTACCTAACATCTGCCTTTAAGGACTTTTGAGGCTTTCATGTACACTGAATTCTTTTTAATAATTTCCCAGATAAGTGACCCTACTTTAACACTGTTCATAATTGGAGCAACAAAGAGTGCTGTGTGGAGTCTGAATTTCAATACCTGTAATTACTACTCTCAATAATTTTTTTCTTTGAAATAGAAGTTTTGCCCCAAGACTACTTAGGGATAGAAACAAAAGGCAAGTCTTTGAAAAAGCTTGTTTATCAGCCTAATTCTCATTTGCCCAGGGAAGAACAGCAAAGGGAAATGGGGAGAGGGGTGGAAACTGTATAGGATCTCACAGATTTCGTGGTAGGTCCAAGGGACTTCTCAGGACACATGAGCAGTCAGAAAGAGGTGTTTCTCACTACATTCCAAGGTGAATGCCATCCATTTATAGTCCAAGGTGAGGCTGCTCCATTTGGAGGTGGCCAATTCAAGTTTCTCTTCATAGTAACACACCAAAGGCTAATAGAGGCTAAAGCATGGGTCCCAGTGACAGCCTCGCCTACACTGGATGTGTCCTGTCCTCATCAGCAGTTGAGGCTTCCTTGCATAGCCTCTGGGACCCCTGTCTTGGTGGGTAGTTCTTACCTAATACCACTGATACTTCTTTTCCTGTGCACATGTTATATCTCCAACCAGCAGTAAACAAACCTAGTTCACTGAAGAGGCCGTTTATTGTTGTATTTACAAATATGGACTCTGAAACCAGACTCCCTGGGTTCAAATTCTGACTCTACTTCTTACTGAGTGACATGGGGAAGGTGGCTTAGCCATTCTGTGCCTTAGTTTTCTTATCTATGAAACAAGGATAATAATAATAACATCCTCAGAGGACTGTTGTAAGAATGCAAAGTGAATGAATGTAAAGTGTTTATGTATTTAAGTGTTTGCGATTGATATTTCCCAATACCTTCTCTGAAGTCATTTGGAGAAGTGCACAAAAGTAAACGTGTATATATTGTTAAAAATAAGTCAGCAGGCCCAAAATGGAGTCTCTTAGGCTAAGCCCCACATCACCAAACGAAGACTTGACTACAGTTTCAGTTCCCCCAGAAACAGAATCTTAAACCAGTCAATTGGGAATCACCTGATAAGCATTAGTTTGTTGAAATATGCCTGATAAACCCCTGCCATCCCCTAAAAGGGAAGTAATCTTGCAGTAACCGATCCGATTTTTTTGCCTAGTACAACTTCCTTGCTTCTTCTCCCCCTGCTTATGAAATTTCTTGCCTTGTACAGCCCTTCAGAGCTCATTCCATATGCTAGATCAGATGCTGCCTGATTCATGAATCATTGTATAGAGACAATAAGATCTTTAAAATCGGGCTTCCCTGGTGGCACAGTGGTTGAGAGTCTGCCTGCCGATGCAGGAGACACGGGTTCGTGCCCCGGTCCGGGAAGATCCCACATGCTGCGGAGCGGCTGGGCCCATGAGCCATGGCCGCTGAGCCTGCGCGTCTGGAGCCTGTGCTCCGCAATGGGAGAGGCCACAACAGTGAGAGGCCTGCGTACCGCAAAAAAAATTACTCAGCTGAATTTTGCTTTTTAACAATATCTATATATTCTAATATAAAAAACTTTATTCTTTATGACTTTCACATACAATAAGCCGCTTCTTAAACTAAATTTTCAAAATGTAGCTGAACCAGAGGCAAGATGGTTAGATGGAAAAGGTAAGTATTGTAGATGGAAAAGTATTGTAGCCCAGAGAAAGTTGAAGATTTCATCCAAACCACTTTTACCATAAATGCCTAAGCTTGCACATGACGAAGTGAAGGAGGCTCTGTGTAAGTGCAGGAATGCAGAGCTCAGACCCCCATTCAAGAAAGGACTGGCCCTGAGGCTTCCAGGAGCCCGAGCCTCCAAGTGATAACTCTCGCAGGGCTCATCTCAGCTTTCCTGCCCAGGTCAGCCTCCTCTGGGGCAACCCCCGACAATGACCATGCTGAACAGTGGTACAAGGGCTCAGTACAAGGCTCCAGTGAGGGACTTGTCTAAAGGGCAACCAGTTCTTCCCAGGGTGTTTTCATCAGGGTCTGATGGCTTCTTCCACCCAACCCTGCTTCCCCTATTTTCCTTTCACAGATGTTACACCCCACAGACCGGCTGCGGTCCCAACTCTGTCCTGGCATCTGCTTCCCTGAGACCCAAACTCCCACGGTATTTTTTCTAAACTTCATTAGACCAATGGTATAGGAACCTCAACCAAGCTAGTGCCATGCAGAAAAATCTCCCCAAAGGAATTTTTTAGTGTTTCACTTTTTAGACATTTAAAATGTGCTCTAAGATTGACATATATACCCTAATTTGTATGAAATAGCTAACTAATAAGAACCTGCTGTATTAAAAAATAAAATAAAATGTGCTCTAAGAAAGTAATTGTGTTCTTTATAAGAAACTTGAATATGACAGAAATTTATAATGTACAAAGCAAATATCTCCTATAGCCCCAAATCTCTTAACCACCCTGTATTTTTACCTCCAGGCTTTCTTCATATGCACATGCTAATATGTCTGGTTGTTATTATATTGCAAAATAGAATCAGACTCTACTCTTTTGTAGTTTGCTTGAAAAATACATGCTAGATACATCTATGTCTATACATATAGAGATACCTCACTTGATTACCATCTACATGAAATTCCACTATATGAATATTCTATATTTTTAAGCATTTCAACACAAATAGGCATTTGTGTTGTGTCCAGTTTTTCATGATTGCAACAGAGCTTTTGCACTGTTTAATTTGAGTTTACATATTGAAATGTCTGTGAAAGCATATATATGAGTTTCATCTTCATTTATTTTTATCATCTATTTTGGAATCTTGGGTGGGGGGTAGTATAAAGTGGGATTTGAGGGACTGAATGCACATTTATAATTTTGGACCTTTACATAGTAAAGATTTGTGAATCATTTTCCACTAAGTGGGATTTTGCCCATAGTGATGAGAGGTTCTCACTCCTAACTGTCATATTTCTCTCACTTGCCTTGTGACCTTAAGAGCAGGAAAACGAGAGCTAGTGGGAGGGCAAGGGGTGGTAACTAGTAGAACAGACCCAGCCGTTAGCCATGTCCATGGCTCCACCCTTTTAGATCTTGAGAGCTTTGTGCTTACAAAGAGATCCTACAAATACCAGTGTGCAGTAACATTCTAGATTCTAATCTAGGTTCCAGATACTGTTAAATTCTATACAGTGTCTATTGTAACATTCTAAAATGTACAATAGGTCCAAACATAGCCTATACTCTTTTTCTAGAAAAGTACCCTTTTCTTGCCTTTAAGAACTTCTGTTGTATAGAAACCTCTTTTTGTCAAACTTTTAAAAAAGAAAACAATGACAAAAGATAAGGATATTAAAGCTATAAGCCCAATCAATGTTTGCACCACTGCCAGCTGAGTCTGTTTGGCCGGTGGATCAAATGATTGTGCCAAAGTGAATTCACCCCATCAGACATTCCCCTGTCTTTGAGACAGCTTACGAGCTGCTCTGCAATTTCTGCCAGTGCTACCCTAGCAAAAATGTCCTTGGCTTACAAATGTCTGTGCATTTGTTTGGTTAAAGGACCCATATAACCTCTTGGAGGCAGCAGAAGAGGTCTCCCCGGTGAGCAAGAAGGGCTAAAAAGGCAAAACACATCATACAAATGCCAATAAATGGAGATCAGGATGTTGACAGAACATACGCGTCAGCGACTCATAGATAGCCTAAATTTCCTTGAAAATAATGAGAATTATTTAAATGTCTGCTTTTAAAAAAATAAAATAAACCAGAATTTTTTTCTTTTCGTTTCTTTTTCCTACTTGAACCAGGAAAACAAGGATTGAGTTCCTAAATTTTTCAATTTATACACCCATGAAGCCAAACAGTGAAGGTATAGATGAGGTGAAAAACTACACCTAAGGATTAGCTCTCAGCCTTTAATGTGCTAAGGGCTGTCTAAGGAGCTCACCAAAATGGCAAACTCTTTGATCCACTTGCCAGAATTCTGATTCAGTATATTGAAAGCGAGGCCCAGGAATCTGCATTTTAATAACTCCAGGTGATTCCCATACAGGCGACAGGGACACGACTCTTTGAACTGGCTGAACACTGGCCCAAAGCCTGCAAGACTTTTTTTTCTATTCATAGTCTGTTAGTGAGTTTCAACATAGCTTTGGACCAAGTCACATTCATCAGGTCCCAATTTCAGTCTATAAAGTGGGGATAGTCATATTTGCCACCTACCTCATTACCATCACATGTAAATTCATGAGATGATGCCTGTGAAGTCATTTAAATTCCTCAGTAGAAAGGCACTATATTTCACATATTATCAAGTATTTATTTCTAGTATTACAGTGACACTTTATTTTTTAGGGACCTACAAAAAGTGGTACCATTCCTGTTAAAATATGTTAATAAGACTACTACACTACAGGTTCAGTCAAATTACGTAACTTGTACACTGAAGGGGAATGGGTTTCTGCCTCAACTTTGACTTAAAAACTCACTAACATCATGGTCAATGTCATTTTTCAACTACAAACCATAATTTGACATTGCATGGTGTATCAGTCACGGTTCTACCAGAGAAACAGAACCAGTAGAAGATGCATCCATATCTATATATACAAATACATGTATACATATTCGTATATACCTATATGTGTAATATGTATTTGTATATACAGCATATATATATACAGATACATATGTTTACTTACACATACATTGGAGTTTGATTGAATATAATCAGGTGCTACAGTCTAGCCAAGCTGACACACAAAACTAGCCAACACACACAGCTTCATGGTATTTTTCAAGGATTGCCAGTTAAGGAATTTATTGGGATGGAAATAAGTTCTATCCCTAGAACTTAATAATTGCACTGATGAAGTAAAAAACTTGCCTTCAATTAATTCTTTGTATTACTGTGTAGCTTGATAGGGCAAATAGGCTAATCATTAGATTTTTCCTGGGCCTAAAAAGATCTTGTACCTATTTTCTAGGTTGTAACATGGCCGTTCTTTGTAAAGTCTTAATATTTTATAAGAAAAGGCATAAAGGTACCGAGCCTAGAGTAAATGACCGTTGTTTTTGCCTAGTTTGACTCCTCCTTGTGGTGCCAGCCCCTAGCTTTATCTATGGAACCATTTCTTCCCCATCTTTTTTTTTTTTTTTTTTTTTTGCGGTACGTGAGCCTCTCACTGTTGTGGCCTCTCCCGTTGCGGAGCACAGGCTCCGGTCTGGGAAGATCCCACGTGCCGCGGAGCGGCTGGGCCCGTGAGCCATGGCCGCTGAGCCTGTGCGTCCGGAGCCTGTTCTCCGCAACGGGAGAGGCCACAGCAACGAGAGGCCCGCGTACTGAAAAAAAAAAAAAATCAAGTTAAGAATGTACTTTCTTGCAATTCTAATGATGTCATCTATTACCCTGTTAAAAGAAAGTTCTCGAATGCTATTCAAGTTTATATAACCCTGAAAAAGATGCTTCAGAATGGCATCGTGTGCGTTCGGATACAAGAACAGGCCTGCTTTATGACAGCAAGATGGCCACCAACTGCCACAGGCTGACTTCACGTCCCCTCCGGGCCCAACAGAAATAGAGCTTCTCTTCCCCAGGATTCCAGCACAAGGCCCATAGCAGCTTTATTTGAAATATCAGTAATGTATAGAAAGATAGCAATAAAAGTAGAAGTAATCCAAATATCTACTAAACAGGTGAATGAATACACTAGTTGTGGTATATCCATAAACTGAAACATTACTTAGCAATACATGAAATGACCTATTAAAATACACTACAACAAGGATGAATCTCAAAATAATCATTCTGAGTAAGAGAAAGCCAGACCAAAAAAGAAGAGTACATAGTGTATGATTCCATTTATATAATATTACAGAAAATGTGTCTAATCCATAACAACAGAATACAGATCAGTGATTACCTGGGGATGGGACTGGAAGGGGCTGGGGGTGTGTTGTGTGGGGAAAGTTGAGTGAGAAAGATTATAAAAGGCAGGAGAAACTCTTGCAGGTGGTGGATATGTTTATTATCTTAATCATGGTGATGGTTCCTTGGCTATATACATATGTGAAAACTTCTGATATTATACACTCTAAACGTGTGCAGTTTACTGTATGTCAACTATCCCTCAATAAAACTGTCTTCAAAAAGCTAAAAGACAAAACCAAACAAACAAACAAAAGAACAGGCCTGAACCTAGCATTTGTTGAGTTCCTCACGTGGGCTAGGCACTATAGTGGAGAGTAGTTGCTTGCGCTCTGCATCCACTTACTATTATCTCCGGAAGGGTAAGCAACCTGATTTTGCTTCCAGGGAGACTCCACCCCTGACTCCAGCACACGACTTATGCCTGGCCAATAAGAGCAAGCATTTCTCCAGCCATGGTGATTGGTTGGAGCAGGGGCATGTGACTCAGCCCAAGCCAATCAGAGCTAATCATAACTAATTCCCGTTAAGCCCAAAGCCATTGCTTTCCAGTTGGGTTTGAATTTGAAAAGTTCTGGGGTAGGAACCATCTTGACCGCACATGAAAGTGAGAATGAAAAGAAGAGAGCAAAACGGAACTGAAAAGTGGGGAAGCAACAACAAAACAAACAATATTGATCACTCCTTTTAGCTATGAATTCAGCCTGTGGTTTATCCTGTGGCTTTTCAGTTACAAAAGCTCTCTTGCTTAAACCCAATTTAAGTTGCGTTTGCAGTCACTGACAACTGAAAAAGTCCCAACTGGTACAGGCATTTTATATACTCTTCTTACTTGATGTCCCTAACAACTCAGTAAAGAAGGAATTATTATCCTGAATTCAAAATTAAAAAAAAAGGCTTAGAAAGATGAATTACTTGTCCAAAGACACACAGAGAGTGTCAACTGTAATTTTGGAGAATGAGGATCATTTTTAATCTCTGTGACTATTTAAAATCATGCACAAGTTGCTGTCATAACCTAAAGTCTGTCATACATAGTGAAGTAAGTCAGAAAGTGAAGTCAGTCAGACTCATAACCTAGAGTCTGTCATACATAGTGAAGTAAGTCAGAAAAGAACAAATACTATATGCTAACACATATATATGGAATCTTAAAAAAAAAAAAAAGGTTCTGAAGAACCTAGGGGCAGGACAGGAATAAAGACACAGACATAGAGAATGGACTTGGGTACACGGGGAGGGGGAAGGGTAAGCTGGGACAAAGTGAGAGAGTGGCATGGACTTATATATACTACCAAATGTAAAATAGATAGCCAGTGGGAAGCAGCTGCGTAGCACAGGGAGATCAGCTCGGTGCTTTGTGACCACCTAGAGGTGTGGGATAGGGAGGGTGGGAAGGAGGGAGACGTAAGAGGGAAGAGATATGGGGATATATGTATATGTATAGCTGATTCACTTTGTTATACAGCGGAAACTAACACACCATTGTAAAGCAATTATACTCCAATAAAGATGTTAAAAAAAAAAGAAAAAAAGAACTATTAAAAAGAATAATCTGTTGAGAATCTGAGGATAGATAATTTGCCTTTTAGGTTTCTTCAACATCATGTGCGTGCACACGCACACTAGCGAGCAAGCGTGTGTTTTTATTCAATGTCAAGAGATGGTCTGCACAACAGTTAAGAGCTTGGATTCTGGAGATAAAACTCCCCAGTTCAAATTTCAGCTCTTCCTATACCAACGGTGTGACCTTGGACAGATTAATCTCTCTGTGCCTCAGTTTCCTCATTTGAAAATTGGAATGAGGATAATGATAGCAATTGCCTTATGGGATTGTTGTATGAGGTGAGTTAACACATAAGAAGTGCTTAGAAGGTGTCAGGAAGGAGGAAATTTCCCCCACCCTTCTGGGTTCCTTTGGCTGATGTAATCATTAAATTGACACAGAGAAATTAACAGGAGAAAAAAAATTAATTCACACATACAGAGGTCTCATAGAAGTGGAACCCCCAAAGTGACCAAAGCAGGCTGTTTATATATCATATTTAGACAAAGAAACAATTTTTCATGAATATTTAACAAAACAAAAGGGTTAGTGCTTGGGGTAGCAAACTAAGGAAGAAGTAACTAGATTTGTCTCTTCAGCTTTCTTAGCCTTGAATTCCCTAACTCTGGTGAAAAAGATACTTTCTGTCTTCCTGATATAAGGAGGATACCTTCACATGGGAGATTTATTTCCTGCTTTCAGGGGAAAGAAGAGGGTGCCAGAATGAGTTTTTTTAAATATAATTTTTATTCCACTGGCCGTTTCTCAAGTAACTTTAATTCAAAGTAATCAATATGCCACTTTGGCATATTTTGGGGTGGCCTGTCCTGAGCCCAAAGTATCCAGCATATAGTCAGTGCTGCTATTACTATGGGTATAATTATATGTGAGGTTACCCATATATCCCAAATTATAAAAATATAAATTACTTTTATTTCCTGTTTGTTTATGCTGTTTATGCTTCCCTAAAAAAATATATTAAAGACAATCATATCTTCCCAAGCACAGTCTTTCAATAAAACCCTCATACAGCAAATACAGCAAGGCCAGAGCAGCAAAAAGTTGCCCAAGTTGGGAAAGACTGGCAGAGTGTATTGTCATTATTCAAAAATTAGTAACATTTTTACAAGTGCAGTATCAGCTTCTAAGCAGGAGTTGTTTCAGAGCCAAGTCACAAGAGATACCATTTCATTCATGAGGAGGAAGTAGCCACTTCCTGGCCCAGAGGGGTTAAGCAGCAGTTAAGATCCCTCACTAACAGCACAAGTAATTGCAAAACCCTCAGTGTAATTGCCATCTCATTGTATTTTGCAGTTTTCCTGTTCGACATGTTCATGGACTTCAATTCCATTAACTCTTAGAAGCCCCCTTAGTTTCTATCCTAGATACACTTAGCAGAGCTGGCTGGTCCAGAGAGGAGACCTGTGTGTTTTCAAAAAGCAAAGTGGGCTTTGTCCCAGAGCATCTATCTTGCCCCTACCATCTCGTTACCTTCACTCACTCTCCCTCCAGAGAAAAAGAAATGGAATCAGGCTTGCCAGCATCACCTAGACTCTTCTAGTATTCTGCTGTTATGCAAGGGATAGGCCCCGCCAAACTCTTAATGTACACTACATGGGATGGAATAAGCAGGAACCTACTATTCTCTGATGGAAACAGCAAAGGCACCTGGTAAAAGGCAGACAGTGAGAAGTGGAAGTACCTTAGAAAAGTGCAAAGTCTTCCCCTCTGCATCTATCACAATGGGAAGGAGTCAACGAGGCAAAGAACACTGGGGAAAGTATACGAGCAGGGTGAGTGCTTCCACCATTGTCCAGACAGGATTTCTCTGGTTTGGTCTGCTAGCCCCCAAATGATCGAATCATGAAGTAGGCTTTGCTTTTCTCCACTCACACTGTGTAAAGTCCATTGAGAGTTATTTGGTATGGGACGGATCAACTACAATTAGGGTTAGCTGCAAGTGATATAAAACCCACATTGACAATAGTTTGAATTAGCTAAAAGTACATTTTTCTTGTCTAAACCAAAGCAGTCCAGAGCCAGTACTGCTCTCCATGAGGTCAAGGATCCAGGCTCACTTTCTTTGCTCCATCATGGTCCACCTCATGGTCCAAGATGGCTCCTGGATTTCTAATCATTATTTAAATTTCAGTGACCTGAAAGGAGATAAGCCAGAAGAAGGGACAAAGATTGCATGCTAGCATTTTCACAAACCAATTTCCTGGAGCCTGTGCATATCCTCTACCTAATCTTCCTTAATAACGTAGAGTTACCAGATACTGTAATGAATAGATATCAGGTCCAGTGGACCCTACACACAAACGCACGCATTATTACAGTCTACATCCTGGTCCCCAGAGCAGGTAGAACCGGTGAGCATCATCTCTTACTGAGAGTGCTGCCTTAGCCAGACTTCCTGTCTGCAGTGCCAGACGTCTCACACACAGACCACCAGTTTCTCTAGAGCCTGTATTAAGGTCAGTATTTTCTGTTTCTCTCTCTCTCCCCCCTCCCCTCTCTCCCTCCCTCCCTCCCTCTCTATCTCCATCTCTCTCTCTATTTCTATCTCTTTTTACTGTAAAATAGACTTGCTTTCACCTCAAAATTGATTGTGGATCATTGAAAAAACTTACTTTGAGTATTCTTTTGAGACTATTACCTTATCTTTCTAATATTAATATTTTAACATTGCTGTCATTACGTTCTTAAAATATCACACTATCATCAAGAAACCAGGAGCAGAGTCCAAGATATTTAGACCATAAATCCATGACACAGACCTAAGCTTTCAGACTCAGACTTACCATAGATAACCTAACTGCTTTGGTTCCCTGTCTCCTTCCTAAGTTTGCCAACCTGGAAGGTGATGAGGGGTCCAGCACTTTCTATCTCTCTATATCACTCTTGAATAAAAATATAAGGATCCCAACTATGTGGTTGGGCCTGGTGGGCACTCCAGTGTGAAGTGGCTCTTCAGCAGATGAGTACTGTTTGCAGTGTGGTGCAATGACTAGGAGAACAGGCTTTCTAGCCAGACAGCCTGGACTCCAAGCTCAGCTCTACAATGTATGGGGTGTGTGATCTGGGATAAATTACTGTCTGCCTCAGGTGAGTAGGATTCAACATGTGTTTCATATCCCCCACCTCACAGGTGGTTTCTGAGATGATTCCATAGGTGTCAAATGCTTAGCAACAAGTACCGAATGGATAATGATGCTCTTAGTAAATGATCAGCTTACACCTTAGAGGCTGCCTCTGTATTAAAAAGTAAGGTAGACAATACTTTTCCCTTTTAAGGATAATTAAAAGAATTCACTCATCAAATATTTATTGATAAAACACTGTAGTTTATCTCGGTTAAGCACTTTCACCTATAGTGGTAAAAAGGAGAGAGAAGAATAGAGAAAGGGAGGAAGGGAAAGAGGAAGCAAGAAGAAGGGAGGGAGTTGGGCAAGCAGAACATCTAACAGAAGTCCTCTGAGCATGTACTTGGGGACCGAGACCATCACTGAGAACAAGAAGACAAGTCTCTTCCCGAATTTCTATGTATTCCCACTCCCTCAGGTAGGTTATTCTCTGAAACTAAAGGCTGTGTGAGCATCCAGGCAGGGAGAAGGTGTTAATTTACACAGACTAATTAATAGCCATTAATAGCACTTTAAAATCCAAAAATCCAAGAAGGATGTTCTAACCATTCATACCAGAACCAGAATTCTGAGTGAGGCTCTTCTTGTGTGGTAGCACACATCATCATCACCATCACCATCACCATCATCACCATCATCATCACCATCAACATCACCATCATCATCACCATGATCACCATCATCATCACCATCATCATCACCACCACCATCATCACCATCATCATCACCATCATCACCACAACCATCAACATCATCATCATCAAGTTTTCCTGTCTTATTACCAACACAAACATTTCCTGTCCAGCACTGGAGATTAAAAGATGAAATATCTGCTCTCTGGACTCAGAAGCCTATAGAATGGAAGGCAACGCTGTCTGGAACCAACCACAATGTAACGTGATGACAGGTATATGAGGAAAATGAACTAAGCCCCATGAGAGAATGTGATTAATGGTCTGTTTTCTGCCTAAAATGGGACCTTTTACCATCAAATATTGTTCAAGAGCAAAGGAAGTTCACCAAACAAAACAGCAATGATGATACAAAACAAACGAATACAACTAACCACAAAGGAATGTGCTTCCTAAAAAGTCTTGTAAAACTTCAGGAAAATGGCAGAGTGAGGCTCTATAGAGTATATTCCCTTTCCTTGGTCTGGCTCCAAACACATAGTGGATAAAATAGAACCATTAAAAAATTCTATTCTGATTTCAAATCAGGAACCAGGAAATAAAGGAGAAATCAAAAGCTACAGAGCTGGATCCTACAGTTGATGCCATGGATGCCCAAAGAAGGGAGTTGTGGGTACTAGGGAAAATCCAGGAATTCTGAGGGGATAAGATATATGGCCTTGAGCCCTGGAAGGGCTACTTTCTTTGAGAAGAAGGGTCTAGAAAAAACCATTACAATTGTAGCAGGGAAGTGTTATCTCTACCCATGGCTTTGGATGAATGGAACTAAAAATTACATGCCTGTGCCATGTGTGAGTTAGGGATCCCATGTATATACCCTTTCCTGTATGGGCACCTTCATGGTGCCATGATGCCAGCTGCACATAAATGGTCCTAAGCAGGTAAAACCCATTGGACACCTGGTAGAAACAAACAAAATCCACTCTGTAGGGATGCTTCCACATTCCAGAAACCAGAGACCCCTGTAGGAAAGAAAATAGCCCCCACTGAAGATGCGCTCACAACCAGAAATGAAAAGCTTATAATAGGAAACTATCTCCCATGAGAGAGACCCCATAGGCACAACACAAGAATACAATAAAATATCTGAAAGAGATTTTAAAAACCAACAAAACAATACAAACAAAACTGTACACGCTAAGTTTACATGGCTGAATAAGCAAACGTATTTAATATGACCAAATCTAGAAAGCCCCTCACCCAAGGACCACTCCCCCTTTAGAGTTTGAATTTCAACTTTTAGTAAATCATTCCTTCATATGAAATATTTTCTTCTTTCAGCCTTCCTTTTAAAAGATGCAAATACTCCTGGGAAAATTAATACAAGTTAGCTTTCTCAAATTTCAGTGTTTATTGGAATCATCTGTGGAGTTCTTCCAAAATGAGCCCTACCCAGTGAAATTCTGGTTTAAGTGAACTTAGCATGGGACCCAGGAATCTGGATATTTAACTAGTGTCCCAAGTGATTGCCAGGGTACGGTGAGGATGGCTTTGAACTCCTGACCAAGTGGTCTACTGTAAAAACTGTTTAGGGGCTGGGAATCAGCTTGGTTGAGAACTTCTAGTTAAGAAATCTATATTTTGAATTAGAATAACTTTATGTATACAGAGCAATATATACTCCATAGATATTCTTCTACATACACATCTTTTAAGTCATATTGACTTTATACCTTTCTTTTAAGATTGGATTTTAGCATATGGTCATGGATATTGGTAGTAGAAGTGAAGAAGAAGGAAGAAGAGAGGAAGGGAGAGCTGCTAAGTCCAAAGCTAAGATTTAAGTAATAACAAGGAGGAATTGTTATCTCTGTCTGCCTCAAATATAGCCTGGGGTGTCAGAGACATTTACTACTTGCCAGATATCCCTGTGCTCTTCCACATTTCCAAACCTCCCTGCAGGGGGTGTGGCCATGTGGCTATTTGTGGCAGTGAGCAACAGCGGCGTATGTCACGTGCAGAATAAACCCTTAAGAGCTGTGTGCGGCTCTCTGCCGCTCCGTTCCTCTCCCACAAGCGTAGAGGTCGACGGCCCAGGGAGGGTTGCCTGAACCCAATCAAGCTTGTGTGAGCCATAAATAAACCTTTTGGTGTTCAGTTTGCTGAAATTGAAGGGAGGGTGTGCTTGTTACCACAGCAAAGTCTAGCCTAATGAGAAATGCCCAACCTAGTAGTTATAGATACAGTTCTTGTCTTGCACTCTGTTTTTCTATTTACTTTCTATCACTGCTCCCAACATCTTTAAATTGTTAAGATGAATAAAGATCCGAATAAACTCCAGGAAACTGCTTGTTCATTTTCTTTTCCTACTATCTAATCCTTTAGGCAGAGTTCCATGGAGCTATGCTGTGTGTGTGTGTGTGTGTGTGTGTGTGTGTGTGTGTGTGTGTGTGTGTGTGTGTGTGTTAAGGTATTGTTTTTAGGAAACAAAAGATACTGATATTTCTGGTCCATGCCTGGGTAGAGTAATAACTGGCAATGCTCACACTTTACTGACCTCTTTAGAGCTAGTTTCCTTTTAGTGTAAAGAATAGCAGAACCAAGCAGATGTTCTGGCCACTCTGCAGCTGCTTGATTTACAATGTGACACCACATTTATGAGATCAGCTGGGGGACCCCATGGCATCCTAAGGTTTCAGGAAGGGAAATTCACGGGTGTGAGTCAATCCAGGTTCCAGTGTTGTCAAGGGCTCTGTGATGGGAAGTTGCTGTGAGTTTCCCAAAGGACAGCCAAGGATGCTGGGGGAGGGCAAGAATGAACATAAAGCAACCTGCTCCCTTCCTTGACAGGACCAGTGGGAGGGATAGCAGGAGGAGGAAGCATGGAGAGGAAATCCCAAGAAGAAAGGAAAGAAACCCCATTTTTCAAACGGATACCTTCCCCCAAGTTTGCTTCCCAACTCCTACTCCAGCATGAGAAGGATTAAGGAACCATCTCCACCACAGTGAGGGAACACCTGCCCAGGGTTCATGCAGAAGTTTGCACCATTCTCTCCACACTCATTCTACTCTTGTTATGCTTAGAATAAAAAACATGGTCTCTGTGGGCTGCAAAGAGGTCTGGTTTGGAGATTAGTGAGCCAAAGAGAACCAAATAAACTTTGACAACATCAGGGTTGAGAAAGCTATCCTGAGGCAACACACTTAGTAATTTGCAATGATATTTCAGTGCAGGAACTTGCAAAGACGCAATCTTAACAATCTGTTGTTTTCCACTTCTAAGCAGAGTACATAATAATTGCATTTTTTAAAATGTCTTTGAACTTCTCTCTTGCTTTTAAAAAAATTACAAAACCATGGGTCATGACTTTTGCCAGTCACCCTTGTGATAAAAACAAAACAAAATAAAACTCAGTTGTCCCCTAGGCATTGCAACATTTGTTGAATAAATGAGTGGATGAATGGTCAAGAGGAGAAGGTAACTGTGGGAACAGTGGGAAATGCAGTTTTAGACATGTTGGGTTTAGGATGCTAATTGAAACATGTATGCTAGACTGACAGATTTGACTACTTAAAAGTTTTAAATTCTGTATGACAAAGGCCACCACAAATAAAATTGGAAGACAAGCAACACATTGGAGGAAAGTATGTACACGTACTAAATGAAAGATACTCTCCAAAATATATGTATTTCCTAAAAAAATCTACAAAAGGCCCATATCTCAATAGTTAAATGAGTGAAGGCTATGAACAGGCAATTTACAGAATTACAAATGTCAATAAACAGATGGTGAAATGTCAATAAAAAGATAGTGAACTGCATTAATAATAAAACAAATGCATATGAACAACCAGATTTCAATTTTTGCCAGTCAGTTTGGCAAAAAAAAAAAAAAAAAAAGAAAACATCGATGATTTCAAGTGTTGAAGATGCTATAAAGAAACAAGCTTCTCATTCAATGTAGAAGTATACATTTTAAAGTCTTTTGTGTACAGTGGGAAGCAATTTGGCAAGGGTTACCACAATTTTAAATATGTCTACACTTTTAGCAAATTCATTGCTATCAACCTATCCTAGAGAAAATGCACATGTGCCAAAGAGCATGAACTAAGATGTTCTTCGCTGCTTTGTTTACAATACTGAAAACTGGGAACAATCCAAACATCCATCAGCAGTGGAGTAATTGCATATATTATGATATACCCATTTAAAGAAATTTCATACTGCTGTTTTTAAAAGAAGGTAGTAGATTTTTATATGCTGATATGGGAAGATCTCCAAATCAAAAAGCAAGTCAATTGGTAAAGTATAGAACACATGAGTCCATTAAATTACATGGAAAGAGGACTGGAAATATATCCACCACACTGTTCATGTTCGTTTCCTTTGGGGCGGGTGATGGTTATGGGAAAGGTGGAGGGGTTACTTTTACATTTTACTTCAACCATTTCCATGCATTCTTTATCACAAAGGAATTTTAGGAGACAGGAAATTGATGGAGTATAATCCATTTGATTTTGTTGCTTAGGCAGAACAGTACAGTAGTTAAGATCATGGGCTCTAGAATCTTACTGCCCAGTTTCAAATCCTGTCCACCCTGCTCTACTTAATACTATGTAAACTTTGGGCACGGTTCTTAATCCCCTGGACCTCTGCATCCTCATCTTTAAAGTGAGATTGGTGGATTTCACACAGAAGTGATACCATACAGTATTTGTCCTTCTCTGTCTGACATCTCACAAATACTGTAGGATATCACTTCTATGTGGAATCTAAAAAGCTGAACTTGTAAAAACAGAGTAGAATGGTGGTTACCAGAGGCTAGGTAGGGGTGGGGAATTGAGGAGATGTTGTTTAAAGGTACAAACTTGCAACTAGTAGATAAATAAGTCCTGGAGATCTAATGCACAGCATAGTGATTAGTCAACAATACTGTATTATAAAGTTCACAGTTGCTAAAAGACTAGATCTTAATTGTTCCCACTGCAAAAAAGAAATGATAATTGTGTGATGTGATAGAGATGTTAGCTAAAGGTACAATGGAAATCATATTGCAATATATAAATGTATCAAATCAACACATCATACATCTTAAACTTGCACAGTGTTATATGTCACTATCTCAATTTAAATAAATTTTAAAATTTATTTAAAATAATATTTATTTATTAAATTTAAAAAGTGAGATTGGTAGTGTTCCATATGTACTAGTGTTATTATTAATATTGCTTCTAGTGACAGCAGGTTAGGTTATATTTTGTTCTTTCAGTGTCCAATCACAATAATCAGGCAATAAATAACATTTACATAATAAAATATCATAAATTTTGATTATTTTTAATGTTAAGAATGAACATGTGGACAATGCATAGAACAATGAATCACATTTGCGGAGCAGAAAACAAATGTTTTTAACATTAACACTGTGAAAGTAATAGCTCTTAAAGTTGTATAAATAACAAAAAGAATTAAAAGGTAAGAATAGGGCTTCCCTGGTGGTGCAGTAGTTCAGAGTCCGCCTGCCCATGCAGGGGACGCGGGTTCGTGCCCCAGTCCGGGAAGATCCCACATGCCGCGGAGCGGCTTGGCTCGTGAGCCATGGCCGCTAAGCCTGCGCGTCCGGAGCCTGTGCTCCGCAGCGGGAGAGGCCACAACAGTGAGAGGCCCGCGTACCGCAAAGGAAAAAAGAAAAAAAAAAGGTAAGAATAGCTTATTTTAAAAACTGGAAAGAGAGGACTTCACATTTGTTAGTTTCGGTTGATTTAGTCAAAGTATTTCAAAATAGAGAATACTAGATCCTATCTAAAGTTGGTAAGTGAAGAAACAGAGGTATATGCATTTTATTCAAAGTACGAAGCTAGATATCAGAAGCACTAAAAAAAATAAATGGTTCTAAGAATTTTCTTCAAGGAGAAGCATCAGAGGGCCTTTTATTTTGAAATTGATGTCTTCTCATGCAATTAGAATTTTATAATGTAATGCATTGTTTTCATGATATTCAAACAATTGGAGGCTCTTCCATAATGAAGGCATGGTATGTGTGTTGATTGCATAGAGATTTAATAGATGAGAGCGATACCCAAAAATCTGATGGCAGTTGTTGTCACTAGGGAAGGAAAGTGATGGCTGAGGGACAGGAGTAAGATGAGCACCTTTCACTGAATTCCTTTTGTAGCTTTTAAATTTTGTGCCATGTGCATGTATCACCTACCCCCAAAACAATAATATTGTAAAGCCTCTGCCTTTCCACAGCATGGCCCTGTCCAACCCTAAACTTCCACATAAAAGTATTACCAAGGCTTGTACCACTCTCCCAAGTTCCTGTGCTCATACTCACTGCTCCTTCTCCATCAGCCTCACCTGAATCCTCACTCACAGCCACCTCCAGAATTCCAGGAAGAAAAGGTGTACCACCCTATGGAGGGCTGTGAATTCACCTTTAGACTGTCTAGTTTTGCAAAAAGCCACAAAAAATAACTCACCTCCTACCATGTTTTGGCCATTCAACAACTGTGGATGGTAGAGAATAATGCAAAGCAATGTATGTGACTGGTGACAAGGTGAGAAAGCAGGATTTTGTGGGGTGGGGGCTGAACCATGTCTGGGGCCAGAGTTGCATGGATAACTCTCCAGCTTTGTCGAACATGTGTCTGTAGACAGGAAGACTGCAGTCACATGCAATCTAGCAGGATTAATGACAACGATAATTACCAAGTAATAATGAGCATAAATAGTATTTCAAGATAACTGTAACAAATATAATAATATTTGGAAGTATCATTGGTTTATTTTTTTGATGGCAAAGTCCCAGAGTCATAGGTTCTGCTAATATTAATGGGGTTGGTTGTTTACATTCATAATTGAAAAAATGCTGTGCTTCAGTTAGAGGTTAGTGAAAGTAAATATGTAATTGGTCCCATCTAAGATCACCTTGAATTTCATCTGTGGACCTGAGATGAAGACCCTGATCTAGACCCATGCATACTCAGAATTCTGAATCCTGTTTAAGATGGACTGGTTGGTCTGCAGTAAGGCTTGAAGATTTAGACACATTTTGAGAGCAAACAGAATCCACATGTTGGTCTAGAGAGAATTCCACATTGACTCACAGTCAAATATGTTAAAATCCAATAGAAGAAACCTAGACTTTTAAATGGATTACCGGGGATGTGTAGCATATCTCACAGTTTGGGGCAAATATAATTGTCCTCATTCACTTTACTTATGCAGGCTGATAAGAGATAATTACAGAAATCACAACTTAGAGATATTTTGTGCTTTTAATGAAACTTTAGCTGAATGGCCTGCTTTATGTTATGTGCACAGGAATGTCAATTAATGTGCCAGTGTATATCAGTTTAAAACACGGCCTTATGCTTTTTGACATTCTTTTCATCAAGAACACCATCAAATGGGGTTCTATGTCCCCTTCCCTTGAATCGAGATTGGCTTGTGACTGTTTTGACCAATAGTGTACTATAGAAGTGATGTCATGTGGCTTTCAAGGCTAAATCATAAAAAGTTATGGAGCTTCTGCCTTGTTTGCTAAAAATACTCACTCTTGGAGTCTTGACCCACCACGTAAGAAGACTGAATATCCTGAGGCTGCCATGCTGTGTGGAAGCTCAAACCACATAAGGAGGAGACTTTCCTGGTGGTCCAGTGGTTAGGACTTCGCCTTCCAATGCAGGGGGTGTGGGCTCGATCCCTGATCAGGGAGCTAAGATCCCACATGCCTCGTGGCCAAAAACACAAAACCTAAAACAGAAGCAGAATTGTAACAAATTCAATAAAGACTTTAAAAATTGGTCCCCATCAAAAAAATCTTAAAAAGAAAAAAACCACATAAGGAGGCTCTGTGTGGCACCTCAGTTGACAGTCCCAAATAGCCTAGGCTTCACATATGTGAGTGAAGGAACCATCAGATGATTCCATCTCCCAGCTATTTGAGTAGGTCCCCAGGTGTTCAAGCCTTCCCAGCTGAGTCCCCAGTCACAGAGAAGCAGAACCAAGTCATCCCTACTTCGCTTGCCTAAATTCCTGACCCATAGAACCCATGAGCATAATATCGATAAAATAATTAGGTGTTTTTATGTCATGAGGCTTTGAAGAATTCTGTTGCACAAAGACAACAAAAAATAAAGTCCATTATCTAACCAAGAGGAAGCTGGTGGAAAAGCTTAAGTGGTCAATATACAGATAGAGTGACCAGATACAAATAGAAATTCAAAAGAGCCTCCCGAAACCAGCCCTTTATATTCATTAAATTGTTGTTCTAAAGCAATGCATTAGCCACAGGCCAAGGGTAAAAAAACCAATTGGCACAAGCACTTATTATCGTATGTTTCTTCTGAGCTAAGGCAGTGAAAAAGCTGACCCTTCTCCACCTTTTTTTTCTTCACCCACCAGTTGCACACATAGGATTCCAAGGCTTAGATGGCTGAGCCATGAGATGGGTGGAGTCTGAATCCCTGAATGATTGTGTGGAGGAAGGCTAGCCACTCCCAGAGACACCCACATTGGATTGTTACATGGGTAAACTGATATATTTCTATATATTATTGCAGCACTGGAATGTCAGGGTTCATTTGTTACAGCATCTAGCATTTCCCTAACTGATACAGTAATGATAAATAGCAACTCATTTTTTTAACATCTTTATTGGAGTATAATTGCTTTACAATGATGTGTTAGTTTCTGATTTACAATAAAATGAATCAGTTATATATATACATATGTTCCCATATATCTTCCCTCTTGCGTCTCCCTCCCTCCCACCCTCCCTATCACTCCCCTCGAGGCGATCACAAAGCACAGAGCTGATCTCCCTGTGCTATGCGGCTGCTTCCCACTAGCTATCTACTTTACGTTTGGTAGTGTATATATGTCCATGCCTCTCTCTCACTTTGTACCAGCTTACCCTTCCCCTCCCTGTATCCTCAAGTCCATTCTCTAGTAGGTCTGTGTCTTTATTCCTGTTTTACCCCTAGGTTCTTCATGACATTATTTTTGCTTAAATTCCATACATATGTGTTAGCATACGGTATTTGTCTCTCTCTTTCTGACTTACTTTACTCTGTATGACAGACTCTAGGTCTATCCACCTCATTACAAATAGCTCAATTTTGTTTCTTTTTATAGCTAAGTAATATTCCATTGTATATATGTGCCACATCTTCTGTAACCATTCATCCGATGATGGACACTTAGGTTGTTTCCATCTCCGGGCTATTGTAAATAGAGCTGCAATGAACATTTTGGTACATGACTCTTTTTGAATTATCGTTTTCTCAGGGTATATACCCAGTAGTGGGATTGCAGGGTCATATGGTAGTTCTATTTGTAGTTTTTTAAGGAACCTCCATACTGTTCTCCACAGTGGCTGTATCAATTTACATTCCAACCAACAGTGCAAAAGGATTCCCTTTTCTCCAAACCCTCTCCAACATTTATTGTTTCTAGATTTTTTGATGATGGCCATTCTGACTGGTGTGAGATGATATCTCATTGTAGATTTGATTTGCATTTCTCTAATGATTAGTGATGTTGAGCATTCTTTCATGTGTTTGTTGGCACTCTGTATATCTTCTTTGGAGAAATGTCTATTTAGGTCTTCTGCCCATTTTTGGATTGGGTGTTTGTTTTTTGATATTTAGCTGCATGAGCTGCTTGTATATTTTGAAGATTAATCCTTCGTCAGTTGCTTCATTTGCAAATATTTTCTCCCATTCTGACGGTTTTCTTTTGGTCTTGTTTATGGTTTCCTTTGCTGTGCAAAAGCTTTGAAGTTTCATTAGGTCCCATTTGTTTATTTTTGTTTTTATTTCCATTTCTCTAGGAGGTGGGTCAAAAAGGATCTTGCTGTGATTTATGTCATAGAGTGTCCTGCCTATGTTTTCCTCTAAGAGTTTGATAGTTTCTGGCCTTACATTTAGGTCTTTAGTCCATTTTGAGCTTATTTTTTGTGTATGGTGTTAGGGAGTGATCTAATCTCATACTTTTACTTGTACCTGTCCAATTTTCCCAGCACCATTTATTGAAGGGCCTGTCCTTTCTGCACTGTACATTCCTGCCTCCTTTATAAAAGATAAGGTGACCATATGTGCGTGGGTTTATCTCTGGGCTTTCTATCCTGTTCCATTGATCTATCTTTCTGTTTTTGTGCCAGTACCATACCGTCTTGATTACTGTAGCTTTGTAGTACAGTCTGAAGTCAGGGAGCCTGATTCCTCCAGCTCCGTTTTTCAATCTCAAGATTGCTTTGGCTATTCGGGGTCTTTTGTGTTTCCATACAAATTCTGAAATTTTTTGTTCTAGTTCTGTAAAAACTGTCAGTGGTAGTTTGATAGGGATTGCATTGAATCTGTAGATTGCTTTGGGTAGTAGAGTCATTTTCACAATGTTGATTCTTCCAATCCAAGAACATGGTATATCTTTCCATCTATTTGTATCATCTTTAATTTCTTTCATCAGTGTCTTATAATTTTCTGCATACACGTCTTTGGTCTCCTTAGGTAGGTTTATTCCTAGATATTTTATTCTTTTTGTTGCAATGGTAAATGGGAGTGTTTTCTCAATTTCACTTTCAGATTTTTCATCATTAGTGTATAGGAATGCCAGAGATTTCTGTGCATTAATTTTGTATCCTGCTACTTTACCAAATTCATTGATTAGCTCTAGTAGTTTTCTGGTAGCATCTTTAGGTTTCTCTACGTATAGTATCATGTCATCTGCAAACAGTGACAGTTTTACTTCTTCTTTTCCGATTTGGATTCCTTTTATTTCCTTTTCTTCTCTGATTGCTGTGGCTAAAACTTCCAAAACTATGTTGAATAAGAGTGGTGAGAGTGGGCAACCTTGTCTTGTTCCTGATCTTAGTGGAAATGCTTTGCGTTTTTCATCATTGAGGACGATGTTGGATGTGGGTTTGTCATATATGGCCTTTATTATGTTGAGGAAAGTTCCCTCTATGCCTACTTTCTGCAGGGTTTTTATCATAAATGGGTGTTGAATTTTGTCGAAAGCTTTCTCTGCATCTATTGAGATGATCATATGGTTTTCCTCCTTAAATTTGTTAATATGGTATATCACGTTGATTGATTTGTGTATATTGAAGAATCCTTGCATTCCTGGAATAAACCCCACTTGATCATGGTGTATGATCCTTTTAATATGCTGTTGGATTCTGTTTGCTAGTATTTTGTTGAGGATTTTTGTATCTATGTACATCAGTGATATTGGCCTATAGTTTTCTTTCTTTGTGACATCCTTGTCTGGTTTTGGTATCAGGGTGATGGTGGCCTCGTAGAATGAGTTTGGGAGTGTTCCTCCCTCTGATATATTTCGGAAGAGTTTGAGAAGGAAAGGTGTTAGCTCTTCTGTAAATGTTTCATAGAATTCGCCTGTGAAGCCATCTGGTCCTGGGCTTTTGTTTGTTGGAAGATTTTTAATCACAGTTTCAATTTCAGTGCTTGTGATTGGTCTGTTCATATTTTCTATTTCTTCCTGATTGTCTTGGCAGGTGGTGCATTTCTAAGAATTTGTCCATCTCTTCCAGGTTGTCCATTTTATTGGCATAGAGTTGCTTGTAGTTGTCTCTACATATTTGTATTTCTGCAGTGTCAGTTGTTATTTCTCCTTTTTCATTTCTAATTCTATTGATTTGAGTCTCCTCCGTTTTTTTCTTGATGAGTCTGGCTAATGGTTTATCAATTTTGTTTATCTTCGCAAAGAACCCGCTTTTAGTTTTATTGATCTTTGCTATCGTTTCCTTCATTTCTTTTTCATTTATTTCTGATCTGATTTTTATGATTTCTTTCCTTCTGCTAACTTTGGGGGTTTTTGTTCTTCTTTCTCTACTGCTTTAGGTGGAAGGTTAGGTTGTTTATTCGAGATGTTTCCTGTTTATTAAGGTAGGATTGTATTGCTATAAACTCCCCTCTTAGAACTGCTTTTGCTGCATCCAATAGATTTTGGGTCGTCGTGTCTCCATTGTCATTTGTTTCTAGGTATCTTTTTATTTCCTCTTTGATTTCTTCAGTGATCACTTCGTTATTAAGTAGTGTATTGTTTAGCCTCCATGTGTTTGTATTTTTTACAGATCTTTTCCTGTAACTGATATCTAGTCTCATAGCATTGTGGTTGGAAAAGATACTTGATACAATTTCAATTTTCTTAAATTTAGCAAGGCTTGACTTGTGATCCAAGATATGATGTATCCTGGAGAATGTTCCATGAGCACTAGAGAAAAATGTGTATTCTGTTGTTTTTGGATGGAATGTCCTATAAATATCAATTAAGTCCATCTTGTTTAATGTAGCCTTTAAAGCTTGTGTTTCCTTATTTATTTTCATTTTGGATGATCTGTCCATTGGTGAAAGTGGGGTGTTAAAGTCCCCTATTATGAATGTGTTACTGTCGATTTCCCCTTTTATGGCTGTTAGTATTTGCCTTATGTATTGAGGTGCTCCTATGTTGGCTGCATAAATATTTACAATTGTTATATCTTCTTCTTGGAACGATCCCCTGATCATTATGTATTGTCCTTCTTTGTCTCTTCTAATAGTCCTTATTTTAAAGTCTATTTTGTCTGATATGAGAATTCCTACTCCAGCTTTCTTTTGGTTTCCAGTTGCATGAAATATCTTTTGCCATCCCCTTACTTCCAGTCTGTGTGTGTCTCTAGGTCTGATGTGGGTCTCTTGTAGACAGAAAATATATGGGTCTTGTTTTTGTATCCAATCAGCCAATCAGTGTCTTTTGGTGGGAGCATTTAGTCCATTTACATTTAAGGTAATTATCGATATGTATGTTCCTATTCCCATTTTCTTAATTGTTTTGGGTTCGTTATTGTAGGTCTTTTCCTTCTCTTATGTTTCTTCCCTAGAGAAGTTCCTTTAGCAGTTGTTGTAGAGCTGGTGTGGTGGTGCTGAACTCTCTCAGCTTTTGCTTGTCTGTAAAGGTTTTAATTTCTCCATCAAATCTGAAAGAGATCCTTGCTGGGTAGAGTAATCTTGGTTGCAGGTTTTTCTCCTTCATCACTTTAAATATGTCCTGTCAGTCCCTTCAGGCTTGCAGAGTTTCTGCTGAAAGATCAGCTGTTAACCTTATGGGCATTCCCTTGTGTATTATTTGTTGTTTTTCCCTTGCTGCTTTTAATATGTTTTCTTTGTATTTAATTTTTGACAGTTTCATTAATATGTGTCTTGGTGTATTTCTCCTTGGATTTATCCTGTATGGGACTCTCTGTGATTCCTGGACTTGATTAACTATTTCCTTTCCCATATTAGGGAAGGTTTCAACTATAATCTCTTCAAATATTTTCTCAGTCCCTTTCTTTTTCTCTTCTTCTTCTGGAAACCCTATAATTTGAATGTTGGTACGTTTATGTTGTCCCAGAGGTCTCTGAGGCTGTCCTCAGTTCTTTTCATTCTTTTTTCTTTATTCTGCTCTGCAGTAGTTATTTCCACTATTTTATCTTCCAGGTCACTGATCCGTTCTTCTGCCTCAGTTATTCTGCTATTGATCCCATCTAGAGTATTTTTCATTTCATTTATTGTGTTGTTCATCAGTGTTTGTTTCATCTTTAGTTCTTCTAGGTCCTTGTTAAATGTTTCTTGCATTTTGTCTATTCTATTTCCAAGATTTTGGATCATCTTTACTATCATTATTCTGAATTCTTTTTCAGGTAGACTGCCTATTTCCTCCTCATTTGTTAGGTCTGGTGGGTTTTTATCTTGCTCCTTCATCTGCTGTGTGTTTTTCTGTCTTCTCATTTTGCTTATCTTACTGTGTTTGGGGTCTCCTTTTTGCAGGCTGCAGGTTTGTAGTTCCTGTTGTTTTTGGTGTCTGTCCCCAGTAGCTAAGGTTGGTTTAGTGGGTTGTGTAGGCTTCCTGGTGGAGGGGACTAGTGCCTGTGTTCTGGTGGATGAGGCTGGATGTTTTCTTTCTGGTGGGCAGGTCCACGTCTGGTGGTGTGTTTTGGGGTGTCTGTGGACTTTTATGATTTTGGGCAGCTCTCTGCTAATGGGTGGGGTTGTGTTCCTGTGTTGCTAGTTGTTTGGCATAGGATGTTCAGCACTGTAGCTTGCTGGTCGTTGAGTGAAGCTGGGTGCTGGTGTTGAGATGGAGATCTCTGGGAGATTTTCACCATTTGATATTATGTGGAGCTGGGAGGTCTCTTGTGGACTAGTGTCCTGAAGTTGGCTCTCCCACCTCAGAGGCATAGCACTGACTCCTGGCTGTAGCGCCAAGAGCCTTTCATCCACACGGCTCAGAATAAAAGGGAGAAAAATTAGAAAGAAAGAAGTAGTAGAAGTAGAAAGAAAGAAAGGAGGGTGGGAGGGAGGAAGGAACAAAGGGAGGAGGGAAGGAAGGAAAAACAGAAAGAAAGAATATAAAGTAAAATAAAATAAAATATAATAAAGTTATTAAAATAAAAAATATTATGAGAAAAACAAAAACGGATGGATAGAACCCTAGGACCAATGGTGGAAGCAAAGCTATACAGAGAAAATCTCACACCTAAGCATACACATACACACTCACAAAAAGAGGAAAAGGGGAAGAAATAATCTTGCTCTCAAAGTCCACCTCCTTAATTTGGGATGATTGGTTGTCTATTCATGTATTCCACAGATGCAGGGTACATCAAGTTGATTGTGGAGCTTTAATCCCATGCTCCTGATGCTGCTGGGAGAGATTTCCCTTTCTCTTCTTTGTTCTCACAGCTCCCAGGGACTCAGCTTTGGATTTGGCCCCGCCTCTGCGTGTAGGTCGCAGGAAGTCGTCTGTTCTTCGCTCAGACAGGACGGGGTTAAAGGAGCCACTGATTCGGGGGCTCTGACTCACTCAGGCCAGGGGGAGGGAGGGGCACGGAATGCGGGGCGAGCCTGCGGCAGCAGACGCCAACATGATGTTGCACCAGCCTGAGGCGTGCTGTGCGTTCTCCCGGGGCAGTTGTCCCTGGATGCCGGGACCCTGGCAGTGGCAGGCTGGACAGGCTCCCCGGAAGGGGGTGTGTGGAGAGTGACCTGTGCTCGCACACAGGCTTCTTGGTGGCGGCAGCAGCAGCCTTAGCGTCTCATGCCCGTCTCTGGGGTCCGCGATTTTAGCCGCGGCTCGCGCCCGTCTCTGGAGCTCCTTTAAGCAGCGCTCTTAATCCCCTCTCCTCGCGCACCATGAAACAAAGAGGGAAGAAAAAGTCTCTTGCCTCTTCGGCAGGTCCAGACTTTTCCCCGGACTCCCTCCCGGCCAGCCGTGGCGCACTAACCCGCTGCAGGCTGTGTTCACGCCGCCAACCCCAGTCCTCTCCCTGCGCTCTGACCAAAGCCCGAGCCTCAGCTCCCAGCCCCGCCAGCCCCGGCGGGGGAGCAGACAAGCCTCTCGGGCTGGTGAGTGCCGGTCGGCACCAATCCTCTGTGCGGGAATCTCTCCGCTTTGCCCCCCGCACCCCTGTGCCTGCGCTCTCCTCCGCGGCTCCGAAGCTTCCCCCTCCGCCACCCGCAGTCTCCGCCCGCGAAGGGGCTTCCTAGTGTGTGGAAAACTTTCCTCCTTCACAGCTCCCTCCCACTGGTGCAGGTCCCGTCCCTATCCTTTTATCTGTGTTTATGCTTTTTTCTTTTGCCCTACCCAGGTACGTGGGGGGGGTTTCTTGCCTTTTGGGAGGTCTGAGGTCTTCTGCCAGCGTTCAGTAGGTGTTCTGTAGGAGCTGTTCCACGTGTAGATGTGTTTCTGGTGTATCTGTGGGGAGGAAGGTGATCTCCGCGTCTTACTCTTCCGCCATCTTCCCAGAAGTTACTTGTAAACTTTTACCACAACTCATTCGTGACCTGCATGTCAAGAGACTGATAAGCAGTGTAATAACTATTGAATCTGCAAACATCAGCCCCAACTCAACCCCAGCGAATTTCTGTTTTGTGGAAATGTGAAATCTGTTGCCAGATATTCCTATCTATTTGAGGGAAGCTAGAAGGCATATTATTTACATGTAATATTCTAATTTTTAATGGTCTACTTCCTTTAAAAAAAAAACTCAGTGAAGCCAAGCAAAACACACCTTGAAGCCCATTTCATGACATTGTACCTCTCTGAGCTTTACACCAAGATTGGTGGGATCCCTTTATAATGTTGGTATTAGATGAATGGGCTAACCTCTATTGAAACCGTGTCATCAGACATTTAGCTGATATGTCACATCTTCATCAGAGTTACAATCTCAGAACAGCTCATCTCTTCTTCAAAAAAGCCTTCCATTTCAACAGAATAAAGTTTTTTTTAGTTCAGCATTCAAGGCCCTCCACAATCTGGCTCTAGCCTAATCTCCTGCAGTATCTTTTTCCAGCTGCACCATTTTCATACTCTTTGCCTTCACCTGTAACTTCCGAACTCTGTGGTTTGCTCATGCTGTTCCATAGAACAATTCCACCTCATTGCTCAAGGTTCAGCTACTGGACAACACAGGAAGGAGTAAGAAAGTTGTGAAATTAAAGAAACTTCAGCTAAAATCAGCCAGGACAGGCCTGTAGGAGCGGCTGTCACACCCCACTATGCATCTGTCAATTACTCCAAACAGGAAGAGACAAACGCCTACATCTCTGACAACAAGGTGCCCTTACTTTACTATCCAACAGGAAGAAGAAAACTCTCTGCCTCAGGACAGCCCAGCCAATCAGAGACTGTAGCAGCCCAACCAATGAGAAGTCTTTATACTTTGGAGGCCAGGCTTCCTCCAATGGATCCTTTGGTTATCACAGCCCCTCCCAACTCCCCCCTTTTCCCTATAAAAGCAAGTTCTCCTTCCTGGTTCTCTGGATTTGCCTCTGATCCACCATAGTTTGCACATCTCAAATTGCAATTCCTCTGCTATTCCCAAATAAACTCACTTTTGCTGGTAAAATACCTGGCTATCATGTTATTAAATTGACAAAACAAATAGATCTTCCCTCAGAGTCTATGACACTTGCTGAGTGGCCTTAGCCAAGTCACCTAAACCTCTCTAAGCAGCCCATCAGAGAGGCTGAAAGTGCCAGGTGCCCCCAGCCATCTATTCAGCTAGTTCAGAGGTCAGCAAACTCTTTCTATAAAGGGCCAGATAGTAAACATTTTCAGTAAATAGTAAGTATTCTCTACAGAGTGGCAACAGCCACTGTACAGTGAAAGCAGCCTTAGTCAATGCATAATTAATTGAGCATGGTTGTATTCCAATAACACTTTATTTATGGACACTGAACCAAAACAGGTGGCTGGCTAGATTCGACCTATGGTCTATAGTAGTTTGTCAACCCATGAACTAGTTCATGTTTGTGTGACCCAACCCTGGCCAATGGGACCTCAGGGAGTGGCCCCCTGGAAAATTGTCCTCCTTGTTTTAAGAGAAATTGGGAGGAAGCACACCTCTTCTCGGGCCAGACATTGTCTTATCTCTACCTAATGGCCTCTTGCGTCCTGAGAGGCAAGCCTGATGATGTTGCCAGGATGTTGAGAGGAATGAAAGATCCTGAATTTTTGTTGATATTATTTAATTGTCAAAGCAACCCTGAAACCATGTGACACCAGACTTTATTTCATGAGAAGATGAAATTCCCTCATTGTTTAGGTGGTGTTTTGCAGTGGTGTACCAAGTAGAGGAAGCAGTAGGGCCAATCTGTCCCAGATTCAGGCTGTAGGGGAGTGTGTAGTCCACAGAAAATTTAAAAACAGTAATAAAACCAACTAAAAGTCCATCTGCTTTTTATCATCACTATGCACCAGCAATTCTAAACCACGCCAGTGATAAAATACTCACCCTTGTGCAGGCCCACTGCTCCCATGGCTCCCCAATCTTGGTACCCAACTGATATTTTGTAACCTGCCACCAAGTGTTTCCTAACTGGTGTGCAGGCCCCAGCACCCAGCACAGTGTCTTGACTTTAAACATTCTGCCAAAATGTTGAAGAACCCATGACCCGTACACATGCACGTGAGGACACATATGAACCCATGCGTTCATGTGTGAGTCATGTTATAATTGCATTCTACTGGCTTAAGAAAAGAAGAGTATTCCCAGGTTTCTGCCACTTGACATTTCTTAAACCCACAGTGGAATTATGAGGCCCCCATCCTATGATGGCCTCACATAGCTTTATAATCACCTCTCAAGGCCTGTCTGTGTTTATAAGGACTGTCCTGGAAAAGGGTGCATTTGATTGAAGGATAAAAGGGAAGAATCCAAATAACTCGCTTGAATTTACTCAAGAAATGCTCAATGTCCCCAAATAAGAAAATTAGCCCAACCTAGAAAAAATATAGCCAAAGCACCCCAGATTCAGAACTATCAGAAGTGGGGATGCATGGGCTGCTGGAGAGGACACAGCCCCTACACAGCACACCTCACGCCCTCTGGCTCTGCTTCGGGACCCCAAACCATTTAATCAAGACGGACTATGATTTAGCATGTCCTACAGCCATTTTCTATAGAAAATGGGTGCACATGACTTAAACAACAAGCTTTCATTTTTAGCAAGGTTTTTTTCTCAGCTGCATTTTTGCTGGGCTATAAAATCACACACATATGCGCTCATGCGTACACTTTCATACATATGTACACACGAAAACCCATATGTTGACAAATAAACACATGTACAGACTGCACACAAATGCATGTATGTATGCAGGCACACAGCACACATAAACATGCACACATAGGCAAAGACACACTTGCATACACAAGCAATACACATATAGATCTATACGTAGACATGAACACAAAGACACAGGCATGCACACGTACACACACAACACAAATACGTGCCCATACTACCAACCCTCAGCACCTGGACATTAGATTTCTTTGGTTTAACTTAACTTAGCAGAGTTGATTAGGAGTGGCTCAAAACTGAGACCAAACTGGTTTGAAACCTAGCCCCAGCTCTTTCTAACTGTATGATGTTAGATGAGTTACTTAACTTCTCTGCACCTTAGTTCTCTAACATAAAATGAGAATAACAGAAGTCCCTCTCTGATAGAATTGTTGTAGGAATTAAGAGAGACGATGTTTATAAATGTTCAGCACAATCCCTGTCACTTAAGTACTGAATATTTGGGGTTTTTTATCATCATCATGATTCTCTGAATCACATCTAGCCAAGCATATACAATAATCAGTAGCCAGACTTGAGGCAGTGCATGTGGTTACCTTGTTCAAAGGGCTGTACGTGGCCCACCAGCAGTAGGTAAGGGTACACTAGCCCACTGGGGGCAGAAACACGCTGCTGCCCCCAAGCCCCTGCCCTGGGCTGTCCCCCCTCCTACCCACTCAGACACATGTGCCAGCAGAGGCACTGCTCTTGTTGGGCCTGGGGTCCGGGTGGCATGTCACCTACTCACAGGCCCATTCCTAGCACAGGGTGTCTGTTACTGTGCATTTCTAGGAATCAGAGCAAGTGATTTTCACTTTGGAAGGTAGAAATCTCTTGACCTGAAGGTTGGACTAATGCTGCACTCAAAGTTCTCAGGGCTCCAGCAGGCTAGCCAGGCAGGAGGAGGTGTGGGGCACCGCTCACCCTGAGGCCTGACATTCAAGGCAAAGACGTTGACTCCAACAGAAAAACACATCCCAGACTCAGGCAGGGTCCACACCAGGGAAAGGAATCAAAGGAATGAGAGAGGAAATGGTGAAAGTCCCGACCGGGCGTGATGATGGAAAGAGAAACAAGGACATTTTCCTGGCAATGTCTTAAAGCTGGCCTAGGACCTAACCAGAACCATCCATTATCTAGTGAGTCTCTCTCTCTCTGTCTCTCAGTCTCTCTCTCTCCCCAAGAGCACATTCAAAAAATTGCTATATTTTCCTATTACTTGGTGAACTAAAATTAAAAATAGGTTATGGTTTATTATTAACTGAGCCAAAATATCTGCACCTTAAGCTGAGATCTACAATAAACAGTCTGCTGCTATCTTGTCTTACAGGAGAGCTGTTGCCTAAAAGTACAGACAGACACACACCCAAAATAAGAAATAAATAAAATAAACAAAATAAGATTCAGTGAGACAAACTCCAGAACAAATTTGCTCCATGTGCCCTCCCAAAGAGCAATAACGATTGTTGCCATTTTGAAATTGCCTTAGTGCTTTTTGTTTATCCAAGACCGCTGGCTTTCCTGAAATTTGTAATCATTTCATGTTTAACAGATATGGAGAAAATGTTAAAACCCCAAAGTAAAGTAGTTTTTTTTAATTGAAGTATAGTTGGTGTACAATATGATATAAGTTATAGGTGTACAATATAGTGATTCACAATTTTTAAAGGTTATATTCCATTTAGAGTTATTATAAAATTCTGGCTACATTCCCCATGTTGTTCAATATATCCTGGTACAATAGTTTATTTTATACCTAATAGTTTATACCTCTTACTCCTCAAAGTGCCTGGCAGGTGACAGAAATACAATGGTGAACATGGCAGTTACAGAACAAGATGCGAAGTGTTTGTTCTGGGCGAGGAAAGGAGTCTGGCTGAATATAAGAAGAAGATGGCTACAGCAAGACACTACCTGAGGGGGCATTTTAGGTTCCTCACAAGATGGAGATGAAAAGTTTGTTGAAGAACACAAACCCAGCCAACTCAAGCCGAATCCACTTTTCCAGCCTGCCTGAAATTTACCCAAGTTATTATCCTGGCACTCATGTTGCTTCAACTCCTTCACTTACAGCCAAAGTCCAGCAGCATCTTAAAACAGTGTGCAAAACATTGACCAGCCTAACCTGGTTTTGCTTTCCTGAAACAGGTAGTTGATTAATTTAACCTGGAGTTATTTTACAGAGACTGAGCTGTGCATGTGCAAGACGGGAACCCACATCTCTAGCATGACCCCAGAACCAAGAATCTTCAGTCTATGGAATTCAAAGAACAGAAATTTTGCCACCAGAGCCCTTTATGAGGCGAGATGTCCTTCAATAAGGAGAATCCGGTTTCCAGCAGCACAAGTAGCTTCTGTGGGCTGATTCAAGACTAGCCAATCATCTTCCAAGTTTAAAATTCCCCTAACCTCTTAAATTTTGCCTGAAACCCTGGATCAGGGGGACAGATTTGAGAGCCTTGCTTCCTCTCTCCAGTTGACCAGTTGACCTTGCAATAAAGCTCTTTCTTTTCTCAAACGCCAGTGCCATAGTGTTAGCTCCTATGCGCATTGGGCAGTGCGCACTTACTAGGTAACAATCTCTCCCCAAATGACCTCTCCAACCAAGTTTTCATCTCTGCACCACCACTGCAGTCAAGCCAGACAGTTGCTCCCATCCTGTCACTCCCGTTTCCTCTGTGTGCCTGGGAATGCCCCCCTTAACTTATAATCCCATGTACCGCCCACTTATATGTGTTCAAATTCTACCTAGTCTGCTAGACCAGATTTAATCACCACATTTGGGGGGGGGTGTTAACATCTTTATTGGAGTATAATTGCTTTACAATTGTGTGTTATTTTCTGCTTTATAACAAAGTGAATCAGCTATATATATATATATATCCCCCCATATCTCCTCCCTCTTGCGTCTCTTTCCCACCCTCCCTATATCACCACATTCTAAAGGAAGTTTCCCCTGGCTCTTCCAAATGAAACCAATTTTTCCTTGCTCTCTACTTTTATATCTTACTCCCTTTTCTCTTTGCTTCTCTTAAAGTACACACCATTTTCCCCTTGGTCTTAGAGGTATATTTTACCCCTGCACTACATTAGAAGCTTCTTGTGGGTACACTTCATTTCCAACCTCATCTCTCTGCCATCCAAAGCTCCAGGGCAGCATTTCCCACACAGGCATTTTGTTGAATGTTTTATACTAGAAAGATCATCCAGGACAGCTGGCACGCATGTAAACTGTAAAATCTGATGTGATCACTCAGTAAACTCCAAATATCTACACTACAGGGAAAGCGATAATAAAGACGAATTTTGTGGCAACTCTTCCGTTCAGCTGTGCAGGCTTCCTGGCAGCAGGGCCTCACTAACAGAAACAAGGCTGAGCCATGGGGAGTCACACAGCTGGAGAACTCAGTCGGGGAGTTTCACCTCTCTCTCTGAAGCTAGTCTCAGAGCTCCTGGGCTTGGCATGAGCCACAGGCTCAAGTGGCCACTGCAGGGCATGAATCAGTCAAGCCTTGGACTGACCCAAACTTCAAGGGCGACTGTGACACATGCCTATTGCCCTGCCTTGGACTACTTGGGGCAAAGAGAATCATTAAAATAAAGTTTAGCCGACATAATAAGAAATATATATACTTGGTCTCTGCCCCCAGTTCCAGAAACAGAGCTCCCAAATCTCTTGTAACTTCCTGAGTGACAAGGGTACTAGGAGCATCTTTTGTTCTAATAGTTAGTCTTTGACCCTGGTTTTTGACACAGAGCCCGTGTAATTTCCTGGGTGATAGGACCATCTTTTGTACTAGTGAGGTGACTCTTGGTGGCTCCTGGATAGGGGCTGATCACCAGAGAGACCGGGCATGATCAGAAGCTTGGAACTTTTGGCCACACCCTTCACATCCTTTTGGGAGGGGAGAAGGGCTGGAGATTGAGTTAATAATCAATCGTGCTTATGTGATGATGCCTCCATTAAAAAATCTCTAAACTATAGGGTTCAGAGAGCTTCTGGGTTGGCGAACACATGGAGGTGCTGAGAGGGTATGGAAGCTCTGTGTCCCTTCCCCATAAATTGCCCTATGCACTGTTTCATCTGGATGTTCTCCTGTATCCTTCAAAACATCCACTATGATACAGTTAAATAAAGGTTCCCCTGAGTTTTGTGAGCAGTTCTAGCAAATTATTGTACCTGAGGGGAGGGTCGTGGGAACCCCCGCTTTCGAACTGGTTGGTCAAAAGTACAAGTGACAACCTGGGACTTGCCATTGGCATCTGGAGTGGGGGCAGTCTTGTAGGGTCTGCTAACTCTGGGCAGTTAGTGTCAGAATTGAGTTAAACTGTAGGACACTCAGTCAGAATCCACAGAGAACTAGAGAGTTAGTTGGTGTAGAAAAACCCACACATTTGGTGTCAGGAGTATTCAGAGAGTAATAGAAAGTGTTTTTTTTATCTTTTACCCCCCAAATCTACTTGCAAGGTTACCGACCCCTCCCATCCTGAGGAAAATGTCTAACATGGAAGGATGAAAGGAAGGGAGGGAGGGAGAGTAACAGGGAGGGAAAAACAAAAGAGGGAATAGGGAGGAAGGAATTTAGCTAACAGTGTGTACTTATAACCACCGCTGCTCGAATTGCAATCTGTTTTGTCCACCATTTGATGGGCTACAGCTAACTGCTACAGATTCTCACCTGGACTGCAATATGCTTAATGTATGCAGCCAAAAATGGCATTTTTTAACATTTATTTTACTGAAGTATAGTTGATTTACAATGTTGTGTTAATTTCTACTGTGATTCAGTTCTACACATATATACGTTCTTTTTCATATTCTTTTCCATTATGGTTTATCACAGTATATTGAATATAGTTCCCTGTGCTATACAGTAGGATTTTATTGTTTATCCATCCTATATATATACTAGTTTGCATCTGCTAATCCCAAACTCCCAATTCACTCGTCCCCTACCACCCCACCCTCCAGCAACCACAGGTCTGTTCTTTATGTCTGCAAATCTGTTTCTGTTTTGTAGATAGGTTCATTTGTGTCATATTTTAGATTCCACAGATAAATGATATCATAAGGTATTTGCCTTTCTCTTTCTTACTGCACTTAGTATGATAATCTCTAGGTCCATCCATGTTGCTGCAAATGGCATTATTTTATTCTTTTTTATGACTGAGTGGTATTCCACTGTGTATAAGTGTATATGTTATATAACATATATATATGTATATATACATATATGACGTCTTCTTTATCCATTCATTTGTCAATGGACACTTAGGTTGTTTCCATGTCTTGGATATTATAAATATTGCTGCAATGAACATTAGGGTGCATGTATCTTTTCGAATTATGGTTCTCTCCAGATATATGCCCAGGAGTGGGATTGCAGGATCGTATGGCAACTCCATTTTTGGTTTTTTGAGGAACCTCCATACTGTTTTCCATAGTGGCCGCACCAATTTACATTCCCACCAACAGTGCAGGAGGGTTCCATTTTCTCCACACCCTCTCCAGCATTTATTATTTGTAAACATTTTTTTTGATGGTGGCCATTCAGAGTCATGTGAGGTGGTACCTCATTGTAGTTTTGATTTGCATTTCTCTGATAATTAGTGATGTTGAGCATCTTTTCATGTGCCTGTTGGTCATCCGTATGTCTTCTTTGGAGAAAGGTCTTCTTCCCCCAAAATATGGCATTTTTTAAGTAGGGAAACTGACACCCTCTGGTTATCAAGTTAAACACTGAACTCTAACATGTCTAAATGGCCTCATTACAGTCCTGTAGGACCCTTATATGAGGCCTGGCTTGGCTTTATAAAAATACATCTCTCCTAGCCTTAGCTCTGGTGGAGAGTAGAGAAATGCTCTCAGATGAAAGCCATGGTGTGAGCAGGTTGACCAGTGGGAGGAGGGTTTCACAAAGGCTTTAGAATTTTTTCTTAAATAGGGTTTTCAGTCTCTCAAACTTTGTCTACTATGACATAGTATTTTTCCCTTCATTTAAATGCTTATTTTATTTTCAAAGGAAATTTAATTTAAACAATGTGTTATTATAATTAAATAAGGGACTCAACAATTCAGATACCAAAATTCTTGCTTGAAAATAAATCTTTCCTGGCTTCCAGGACTGCCAGGGAATTTTTAAAAGAACTGCAGCAGGTTCGAGCTAAGAGTTTTCACAGAGCCAGGGTAAGAAAATTAACCAGGAATTTATCTCAATATGTTGTGTGCAGCCTGAGGTGGATGAAACTCCTCTCCTTATCCTCATACATTCTTACCACCAGCATAGATGAAGCAGTGACATTTCGGAGAAAACTCAGAAGCCTCAGCAATCCTTGATTCATGGTGAGTCCACAGCACAGTGTATCACGTTTGTTAAAGAGCAGCCCACTGTTCTGTAAACCCCAACGTGCAGTAAATGCCACAAGAAAAATTTTGCGGGAGCTTCAGCTGTGTTAATCACCAGCAATGCTTCCCAGTCACTGACAACCAAAATGATGGGTCGAGCATTATTCTCCCGGAAAAATGTGAAGTTTTAAATGGAAACACAGAACAGAATGAGTATGCTGACAGAAAATTGAAAAACAGTGAAAACCATCTCAACAGCAAAGGACTGAATAACTTTCGGGGAGAAGACCAGACAAATTCCTTGACAGTGCACCAGGAAATTCCTGATTATTTTCTGGATTATGGCAACATCGCTCCCATGAATATGAGGCCATTTGCGATATGCTCAACCAAGGGCGAAGAATCCACACCAGTGTCTGATTCCAATTTGGTGTAGAATCCAATGGGTCAGCCTCAGACAAGGCCACCCCCCAAAACACTGTCAAAGGTGAGACAGATGGAGATACGGAGAGAGAGAAGGAAGGGGCCATGTTGAAAAACAAACCTAGTCCCCTTTCCTCCTCTGGATAACCACCTGGATGGCTAGGTGTCCTCTTCAGGGTAAGGCCATGTCATTTCCCACCATGACACGTAGTGCCACTCATTTTATTTCAGCTCAGTACTAAAGATTTAGAAATTGATGAAAAGCTCGCTCATAGGGCAAAGGACCAGGGTCCTACACCAACACTCCTCACTAATCAGGGAAGGTCTCATGTCCTGGTGGCCCCAGAGGATGAGGGAGTGTGTGGAAGGGCAGTGAGTGTGGAGGGCAGGTAAGCTGTGATATAAACAGTCGTATCCCAGGAAGACCTTTCAAGGTCGTGGGCAAGAAAGCGAGTCAAGAAAAGTTGTCAGTGTATAGCAGGGTGTGGAACCCAAATGAAAGTAGGGTAAACAACCTGTTCAGATGAGAGACAAGTGGGCAGACCAACAGGGACAGGTTATAATCTGAATGCTGTTTATAAAAACATGGGTATTAATGGATGAAACAGGCTTAGTTAAAAGAGCTGTGTAGGAACAAAGATGCCCGTATACTCAGCCTACAACTATAATTGGTAACATTAATTAAGCATTTACTGTGTGCCAGACACTTTTCTAAGGGATTTATGTATATTATCTCATTTCATCCTCACAGCATATCTCCCTGAAGTAGGTACAATAATCATCATCCTCCTTTTTTAGTGAGGAAATCAAGGCACAGAGGGGTTGAGTAATTTGCTAAGTCACCCTGCAAGCAAGTAGAAAAGCTGAGATTCAAACCCAGACAGTTTGGCTTCACTGTCTGTGAGCTGTAATAAACAAGCTAGTGGGGTCTTTAGGGTCTACTCCCCAGCAAGAGTCTGTATCCAGAACTCACTAGATATTCTGAGGCTCAGACAATACTCCCATGCACATCAGGATTACTTTAGAGGTGGGGTAACATTCAATCTTGAGAGCAGAACTCACCCTCTCTCCAGCACAGTAGACCCCAGAGCCCAAGAGACAAGCCGTGCCCAGGAAGAGAGTCACCAGGAAGTTTCTATCCTGGAAGAATAGGAAGCTGCAACCATGGGTGGAAGGAACCCCATGTTCCCTCTTGGGCCCTGTGGACCAGGATGTAATCTCCTCATACTCACAATGTTTAGTAAAACCCAATTTTAGAGTCAGTATTAACTAGCAATGCTTTCAGAGGAAAGTTGAATGGAAGAGTTATTTAACGCATTAAAAGATAAGTGGAAAAGTTGAGCATGAAAGTAAAGACATCTCATAAAATGGTTAATTAGAAAAGTATTTTAGGGGCTTCCCTGATGGTTCAGTGGTTAAGAATCTGCCTGCCAATGCAGAGGACAGGGGTTCGAGCCCTGGTCCGGGAAGATCCCACATGCTTGCGGAGTAACTAAGCCCATGAGTCGCAACTACTGAGCTCGGTGCTCCAGAGCCCGCAAGCTACAACTACTGAGCCCGCATGCTGCAACTACTGAAGCCTGCGTGCCTAGAGCCCGTGCTCCACAACAAGAGAAGCCAGCAGAATGAGAAGCCCCTGCACCGCAACGAAGAGTAAGCCCCGCTCACCACAACTAGAGAAAGTCTGTGTGCAACAACGAAGACCCAACACAGCCAAAAATAAGTAAGTTAATAAATAAATTTATCCAAAAAAAAGAAGAGTATTTTAAACACTGTGAATATTTACACTTTGAACATCCCAAATATTTGCATAACTTTATTCCAAGAGGAGCCTTAACAAGGGTTTTCAAATTTTCAGAGGCTATGAAAAGACTTGGGTATTGTTTTCCATGTGCTTGTTTTTGAGCAGAGCTCAGGAATTGCCTGGCAAACCCAAAATGAGCCATATTTTCCCTCAGTAAACGTATCAGGATCTGCCCTCATTTCTGGAAATTCCCTACTCCTGCTTTTTTATCATACTCATTACCTCCTTTTCGTCCCAGTGTGTACTGAGCCCCAAGTGGGCACTGCTTTAAGCATCAAGGATACAAAGGGCATCACACAAAACCCTCCAGTCCTGGAGTTTGCATTCTAGTGGACAAGGCGGATATTAAACAAGTGAACATTTGGAACATTTGCAGGTTGTGCTTAACAGTGTGAGGGAAATACACAGAAGCATATGATGAACAATAACAAGGAAAGCCTGCTTGAGGATGGATGACAAGGACAACTTCTCTGAGGGTGTGATATTTCAAACAACACTAAGACCTGGTTTTTTTTAAGATAATCAAAATTGACAAAACTTTAGCTAGACTAACCAAGAAAAAAGAGTACTTAAATAAATAAAATCAGAAATGAAAGAGGAAGCATTACAACTGATACCACAGAAATACAAAGGATCATAAGAAACTAATATGAACCAGTTATATGCTATATTGGATAACATAGGAGAAATATATAAAGCCCTAGAAATATACAACCAACCAAGACTGAATCAGGAAGAAACAGAAAATCTGAACAGACCAATAACAAGTAAGGAAACTGGATCAGTAATCAAAAACCTCTCAACAACAAAAAAGCTCAGGACCAGACGGTTGTTTTACTGGTGAATACTACCAAACATTTAAAGAATAATTAACAGCAATCCTTCTCAAACTCTTCCAAAAAATTGAAAAGGGGAACACTCCCAAATTCATTTTACAAGGCCAGCATAACCCCAATACCAAAACCAGATAAGGACACTACAAGGTTAAAAAAACTACTGACTAATATCACTGATGAATATAGATGCAAAAATTCTCAACAAAAGATATGCAAATTGAATTCAACAGCACAGCTATAGTAATCGAAAGAGTATGGCACTGGCATAATAATAAGACACACAGACCCAAGGAACAGAACTGAGAGCCCAGAAATAAGCCCTTGCATATGTGGTCAACTAATATTTGACAAGGGAGCCAAGAGTACTCAATGGGAAAATCATAGTCTCCTCAATAAATGGTGTTGGAAAAACTGGATTCACATGCAGAAGAATAAAACTGGACCCCTATCTTACAACACTCAAAAAGTTACCTGGAAATTGATTAAAAACTTAAACATAAGAACTGAAACCATAAAACTCCTAGAAGAAAACATAGGGAAAAAGCTCCTTGACATAGACTTTGGCAATGATTTTTTTGGATTTGACACCAAAAGCACAAGCCACAAAAGCAAAAATCAACAAGTAGGACTACATCAAACTAAAAACCTTCTGCACAGCAAAAGAAGTGATCAACAAAATGAAAAGGCAACCTACAGAATGGGAGAAAATATTTGCAAATCATATACCTGGTAAGGGATTAATTTTTAAAACATATAAGGAATCACAACTCAATAGCAAAACATTAAATAATCTAATTTAAAAATGGGCAAAGAACCTAAATAGATATTTTTCCAAAGATGATATACAAATGGCCAACAGGCACATGAAAATGTATTCAACATCACTAATTATCAGAGACATCAGGGAAATGAAAATCAAAACCATATTGAGATATCATCTCACACTTGTTAGGCTGGCTAGGATCAAAAAGACAAGAAATAACAAGTGTTGGTGAGGATGTGAAGAAAAGGGAACCCTTGTGCATGTAAATTTGTACAGCCATTATGGAAAACAGCATAAAAGTTCCTCAAAAAATTAAAAATAGAACTACCAGAGGATCCAGCAATCCCACTTCTTGGTATGTATCCGAAGGAAATGAAAACAAGATCTTGAAGAGATATCTGCATTACCACGTTCATTGCAGCATTATTCATAATAGCTAAGATACGGAAACAACCCAAGTGTCTGCCAGCAGATGAATGGATAAAGAAGATGTGGTACACATCAGTGAAATACTATTCAGCCTTGAGAAAGAAAGAAATCCTGCCGTTTGTGACATGGATGGGCCTTGAAGGCATAATGCTAAGTGCAGTAAGTCAGAGAAAGACAAATGCTGCATGATATCACTTACATGTGGAATCTAAAACAAAACCAAACATATAGAAACGGAAAGTAGAACGGTGGTTGCCAGGGTTGGGAGGTGGGGTAAATGAGGAGACATTGGTCAAAGGGTACAAACTGACAGTTATAAAACGAATAAGTTCTGAGATCTAATGTACAGCATCATGACTATAGTTAATAATACTGTATTATGTATTTGGAAGTTGCTAAGAAAATAGATCTTAAATGTTCTCACCACAAGAAAGAAACGGTATGTGAAGAGATGGGGGTATCGGCTAACACTATGGTGGTAGTCGTTTCTCAGTAAGTAAGTGCATCAAATCAACACATTTTACACCTTAAACTTACGCAGTGCTATATGTCAATTACATCTCAATAAAGCCAAGAGAAAAAGGATTCCATTGTAGAGAAAGTCAGAGAAGACCTAGAACTTGAGCTTTTCCTATTGCACCAGATTTAGAGCCTACTCATGATGATCCAGGTAAAACAACGTTTGTGAATTTTTTATAGAAATTCTGAAGCCCCATCACTGTCCTCCACCTACTCTTCAAAACTTATCACTTTTCCTACAAATCTCCTATTTTGATACAACTGGTCTAGTTGGTACTCCCTATGCATGTGACATCTATCTTTACTTCCTCCTCGCCTTCTCCCATGTGTTCTCTCCACCGGGATTGCTCTTCTCCCTTTCTTTGCCCAAGTCCAGCTGGTGTCATCTGTTGATGACATTTTCCCTGGCTAGCTCTATCTACAAGTGACCTGTGAACACCTGCAACCCACAGTGCATGCATCACTCACTTGATGCCTGGTGTATACGGCCTTGACTGTGAGCTAACTTTTCAGTATTTATATCTATTCAAATAAGCCATGTACAACTTGAGGTCATGAGCTTCTTTGTATATGCCTTTGCTGACACCCAGTGACTAGCCAGGGGCCTCCATAGTCTCTTACAACATTTGGTCCACCACATTGCCTTTGGCAATCTACTTGACTTTCTCCTAAATACCTCTTGCATCCAATTAAGCATGAAGTCCTACTGTGTCAGATTTCTTTATATCTCTTTTATCTATATATCTCTTACCATCATCTCTTCCACCCCTACTTTAGTCCAACCGACCATTATTTCCCACTTTGATTAGTGGAATAAAATCCCAACTGGTATTTCGGCCTCCATTATTGCCCCTACACACCACTCAACATGTAGGGCCAAAGTGGTCTTTCGAAACTGCATATTTGATTGTGTCACTTCCCTGATGAAACCTCCTCTGTGCCCGTCCATTGCACTTAGCATGAAGACCAAAATTATCTCCTGGTCTCCAAGGCCCTGCCCACTTCTCCCACTTTGGGCCACTCTTCTCCTGATACCAGCAAAAGTCTCTTCTGCTGCAAAACACTAATTTTGACCTGCACATGCCCCATCCATGTCTCCATCATGTTTATTCCTGCTCAGAGCACAGCTCACAAGTCCTTCCTCAGAGAATGTGTTCCATCATATCCTCATCGCTTGTGGTCTTATCCTTTGTGCCTCTGACTGCAAGCATGAGTCTATAAATAATTATGCAATGTGTGACTTCATGTCAGTCTCCCTGACTACATCTATGTTCCCAAGAATAGAAACTTTTATTTTCTTGTTCACTCTTTTATCCTGAGCTCCTAGCTCAGTGCCTGGATTATAGTAAAACTTAAGAAATTCTTCTAAATGAACAAACAAATCCACAGTTTAAGTGTAAGCTCTAACAGGCCTGAAACATGTCTTATTTACTATTTTATCCCCTACACCTAGCATAAGGTCTTTCACATCACAGACCCCAAATACATATTTTTTGAATAAGTGGCTCTAACTCATAGTGTTAGCTTTGTATTTTACAAAAGTTGAACGATACGGAGAAAGTGGTAAGTACAGAGGTTTGAAAAAAGAAACTTAAATGATGGAATTTTTTCAGTGCTGATTTAGGTCAAGCACATAACGCATATTTACATATACTGCCTAGGGAGCTAAGGCCTGGATTTGCATGCGAAGCTATGATCTCCAATTTACCAATCTTCAAATAAAATATGACTCTGACCTAAAGTTTAGACATCATCTATGAATACAGATAGGAGCAATTTCCTATGCTGAGCATGGCTTAAAGGTCATTCATTGTTTGGTTGTTGAATTATGTGTTCTTACATTGTTGCATTTATAAAAACAAGCAGGACATTTGTTTTGAGTTATCAGAGAATTCGAATCTTGGCAGCTTCCACCTCTGCTGTATGCAGGACCAGGGTCTCTCAGACATAAGCTACTCTCTTAGACATTTTCTAAAGCCGCATTAACTGCTTCAGGCGAGTCAGAAAATGTGCCAAGAACAAATGGAGATGCGTCGCTAAGGAACAGCCTGTGGCAGTGATAAACCTCCAAGACTAAACTCAAGCCTGCACCCCTCAAGGGGGGAAAGCTCTGGTGGGTGCTGCTAACGTAGTAATGCTACTTTCCTTGTGAAACAAACCAACTGTGAGGCAGCAGTACAGACTGAAAGTTTCCAAAACTGCAGTTCTAATTTGCATGCGTAGCAATACAACATGTGTTGATAAAGAGACTGGTTTGCTAAAGTTAAGTGTGAAAAAAAAAAAAAAAGTCTTGTTGCCTGTTGCTTTAAAGTAGTGATTCATGAAATGTATTCCATGGAACACTCACATAGGATGATAAAGAGGAAGGGTGTCCTATAATCTCTCTTGGAGAGTCACCATGCATGCAATCACATTAAAGGCCCTATAGTAAAGAAATCTGTTAGACCTGGCATTTCTCAAAATTAATTGGATATGGAGCCTTTTCCTATGTAACATCCTGTTATCATTTATCATTTTTTTGGCTGCCAGGCATCTGAAGCACCTTCCTATGTTTCGGGAATTCCCAACTGTGTGAATCTTACTGGGAGGCAAGGCCCGTCTCTCACTACAGAAGGTGAAAAGGCAAACACTCTCACCCTGCCTTACTTCGAGGAAACCAGGGCCAGCTGGCTGCTTCCCCTGGGACTCTGACTCGGAGTAAGCGACAGAGAAGCAGGAGCAGTAATGACTCATTCTGGTGGCTCTGAGACGCACAAGGTTCAAAGTTCAGAGCCATTGGTGAGGCAAGGAAAGTGTTGTGCCTGCAGGTGGCGGCAGTGTTGTCCCCACCAGGCTGAACCGGTGGCATGATTTTGATTGTGATTCTGGCCACCTACCCCTCCCTTAGCTCCTGATCGTTTTCTCTACCTGCTCGTCAGTATTCCCATCATGACTGTGAATTCATGCAGTCCTTCAATTCACCCTTCTTTTCTTATTTAAGTCGTCCAGGGTTAGCTTCTGTGACCTGTAAATGAGGATTTTGTTATTACTAGTCTTTTAACATCTGGCAGAGCAAGGATTTAGCAGAACTACTTTAGAACATGCTGCATTCATACGTGAGTTGCATGCTAAGATGAAAGTATAGTTAATCAGTGGGCCTTTACTGCTTTGGTGACCAGACACACTAATACAGCTTCCAAAAGCAATTTACTACTAGGTATGCAGTTTATGGAAAAAAAAAAAGGTCTCAGAAATGAGTTCATGTCTGAGCTCACTCCCAGATAATTTAAGAGGTCTTTAGTAGGCGCCACCTAACTTCCTCTGATTTGACCATGACCCCTCCTCCCTGACCCTCCTCCACAACTCAGTTATCTGGTATTGACATTCCCTTTGTCCTTAAACATAGTCTACCCCCTCTATCTTGGTGGTAAGCAGTGTAAGGTTTGTTCTGATTATGTGGGTTGCAAAGCTAAAAAAAAGGATAATTGTGCAAGACAGAGATGTTTCAGCCAACATAAGATTTTAAGCTGTTAAATCTTAAAAATGCTGAAATTCAGAAGAAAATATGTCAGAGTTTTCTAGGAGCAAGAATCAAGTGCAAATGGGCCACCTGAGTAGCAACAGGAGTTGGCATCTCCAGTGTCTCTGGCAAGGGGCTGAGGGTTATAAGCATGCAGACAGCTACAAGTGTTAGCACCGGAGGGGTATTTCTTCTCCTTTCCTGGTTGGCAAAAACAATCTCATATGTTTCTACCTAATAATGTCATATCATGAGGGTGGATATGACATATTTCTTCTTAGTGTGGGTGACCTCGGGACCTCTGCTTGAAATACACCATCACCAAATCTGATGTTATGTTATTGTCGATTTTGTCACCTTGGTCTAGCATCTCACCTGTGATAATGGGCTGATAGTTGATGAAACGGGATTTTCTGCTTGTAACTAGGGAAAACCTTGATTTCCGAGTGTAGCCTCTCTCGTCGGAACACACTGGTAACTTCAGCTGATTCTACTTATACCCCTACACACACATCCTACTGGTTCTTATAAGAAAATAAGAAGTTCTATACTATGCCTTTTTAAAAGCTTTGACTAATGCAAATGATTTATAATAAGTTCTTCATTTTTTACCTTGCACTCAAAATATATCCAGTCAAAGAATTTGGCTTATTTGGAGAGATGATACATTGAGACATTAACTAGGATGGTTTTTCCCTTTTCCCATCATCCATCCCTTGGGCTACAAACCTATACCTATCCTTTTCCCAGGGAGCGTGGGAGGAGAGTTTGGAGGGTCAGAAAGAAAATAGATCAGAGGCATCTAATTCTTAAGTATAAAGCTCAAAATCTAGGGGTTCAGGTATAAAAGAAGAGAACTAAAAATGTGGTATGAGTGAGAACTGGAGTCTTCTCCCTTGCAACTAACCACCAAGGGTGTGATAAGCCCAAGGCAACAGCTCAGCAGGCCACTGGGCAGAAGTGGCCAGTTCTAAAGACCAGGTAACACAAGGTACACGTCAGGGGCTGGCAGCAGAGAACTTTACCAGGTAGAGGCCAGGGAGTGACCTAATGACATTTGAGTAAACAGTCCCCTTCCTAAACCTTGACACCAACCTGAGGAGCAATAAAGTTTATTTTTAAAAAGGGGGGGAGGGAATCCCCAAAGTAGCTAATTTTTTTTAACCTGAAGTGATTGAGAAATTACAAAAGTTGACAGTTTACCTTCAAGTAATGAGAATCCATTTTTCTGTATCAGAAAAAATGGAAGCTCAAGAACAGAAATTAAAATTTTATTACCAAGAAAAGACTCCATTATATACTGCTGAACTTGAGAATTGTGAAGTTTGTGTCCACTTAGATTTGCTTAAAGGACTCAGGTCTGAGTGCAATCCAATAGGAACTGGACTTTCTGATCAACCTGAATTTCTCCAAGTCTTCAGAGATGGTTGAACTGGGAAGAGAAGGGATATGGAGAAAGATGTGGAAGGAGGCAGCACCTGGAAAGGTTATGAGAAGTCCAAGTCGGAAATGAGGGAAGGAGGGAAAGGGGAAGGACGCAAAGAAGAATACTTCATCGTCTGTCTTCTCTGAAGTCCCGGCGGGGACAGATTCCCTTACTCATCACTTATGCAGGCTCGGGGCAGCGCAAGAGGGAAAGGTCAGGAGTTTGGGGCAAGTGGGAAGATGTCTGCAGATGATGTCGAAAAGATGGATCGGATGCAGGCTTGGCAGGAGACATCTAGCTTGGAAATAGTGATTTTTGAGAAATTCAAAAATAAAACTTTCATGCATAATAGTATAAGAAATATATGCGGTGAAATGGGCAATGAAACCAACCTCCATACTCCTTTATATTTGAGCTGACAGAGTGTTCGTATCACCTCCTTGCATCAGAAGTTTGATAGCTCATTCACTTCTGGTATTGTAGCCCAATTCCAGTACAGGTAATTATACTCTCTTACCTAACTCCTCCTGGAACATCTATTAAGTATGTTTCCCATCCTTTCTGGCCCCTGGTTATTCCTTATTCCAAATCTCTGGTACCCAAGGGATGGTGAGCCATGGTAAGAAGTATTTGTCATATACCTTGAGATCTCTGAATGAGAAGTGCTGTAAAAGTGCAAACTGATCTTCTTTAACCAGAGCAGGCCAGCATTCCTCAAGCAGTCCAATTCATTTCCCCTTACATATATCTCTCCTCCTTATTTGCAAGTCCCTCACATTTATCTTGACCCTTTCCCACTTCCTTAACTATAAGCATCTTGAGAAAAAGGAGTAGGTCTTCTCATTCTTTGGCAGCTTCCGGAAAATTATAAATATACCGCGAAGCTTGGTGACAGATTACTTAATCACTCGATCACAAAGCTGCAGCCGCGTCCTCTTAAGGCCTGTCAGAAACTCATACTCCAGAACCCCCCTCACCAAGTCTGCTTTACAGCTCATCTAAACTAAAATAGCTGTTAAAAATCATTTTCCCTGTCTATCTGACATGAACAAAACCTATATGGTAAAGAGGCAAATATGGAAAGGTGGGTAAGGTGAACAGGATATGGACGGGAGAGCCCATAAAAGGTGCCACTTAGTAGGTACTTACAAACATTCCTGAATGGGCATTTACACCCATGAATGAATGAAGCAATCAATCAATCGACTGAAGTTTAAACTTAGGGCCCTTTGTTGTTGCAGTGACAGATACTCAGTTAGATCAAGAGCATAGGAGAAAATGCGTTGGGGCTCAGTTCAGAATCTAGGGAAAGTCATACCCCCAGGCTGCACTCGGGGCAGGTGCTTGCAGCTGGGCCTCAGGAGCCAAGGGAACCAAGCACACTCGGGCCATCTTTCAACTCTATTTGCCTCCACAGAACATTTTTTTTTCTTTTGTTGACTCTCTAAACAAGGTCTCTAAGAGCTCCCCGATGTTATACCTACAGTTCACTCACGGCCTGGAGAGAGACAGATCCTAAAATGAGTCCCAAGTCCAAATGACCTAGGAAGGCCCTCCTTGGTCTGGCTAGGGTCAGGTGTCCACCCCAGGACCCTAGGATGTCATCATCAGGAGAGTATGAAGTGGGGAAATAGGCCAGGGGTGCTCCGGGGTGTGCAACCCCAAAGGTCAAGCAAAGAGCTAATAATGGACTAAACAGAGGCTATAAGACTGTGTAGAATTGCGTGCATTCTAGACTAAATATCCAGTCATGTCAGATGGAATAAAGAAATGTCAATGGTCTGACCTTGTCTCTGTCCCCTCCAGAAAGCCAGCCCTAATGCTAGATGGGGAGTACTGAGACCCCAGCCACAGCCACCAGCAGCCTGTGTGGGATGCTGGAGGACCTCCAGTGCTCGCCTAAGGGCCTTCCCAGATGCTTGGGTTTGTGCTCATGCCTGGAAAATCCATCTGCCAGGCCTCATGCTTCTCAGTGTGAGATGAGGAGTGAAGGAGAGAAGAAAGGACAGACACAGGGACATGGATGGGAGGACAGCAGGGAGGCGGGGTGTTGGCATGGAAGACAGAGAGGTTCAGGTCAACTCGCTGCGGGCCCAGGAAAGATCACCTCTTTGGGTTCCTTTTAGCCCTGTGGCTCTCAGACCTTCTCGGAATGTTGAAGCCCTGGTCCCAAGGCAGGCCACCCCGCCAGGAGGGAGGCTGTGAGATAAGCAGGAAGGACCAAGCTTTTCACCCGGCTCTCAGCAAGTCACTTCCATCCTTAGCGTCAGCTGCCCGCTTTGTAAAATTGTGGACTGGTCCGTGTGTTTGCCATGGTATCTTCTCTCTCCGCAGCTAGTGCTTTTATCCCTGTGATGACAGCCGACCTAGGCAGGGGGAAAGATCAATAAATTAACAGGTAACATTGCAACAAGAGACAAGCAAGCTGGCAGGCAATCTTTTCAACATCTTGTGAAGTCCCATTAAAATCTACTCTGCTCCTGCCTCTGGCTAGCAAATTCTGACCCAATCTCACCATCATCCCATAACTGTGACTTTCTTACCTTGATAAGAGTTAAGAATTTTGAGGCCTTTACACAAACACTGCAATGATTTTGGTTTCACGAGCTGAAGTATAAAAGGCATTGGTCCCACGGTGATTAACTGGGGTTTTATAGGCAGTGTTTCAAACCAGCGCTGGGCAGCATGCCTACAGTTACTGCAGTTATGATTTCATTAGTTTCTCTGATAAATAATGCAGTGACTTTAATGATGCATTTCCTCTTTAAAAAGAAAAGAACCCACAATGGAAACTCCATTTCATAAAGCAAGGAAGAACAATGACTTGTTTAATTTTTATTACTTTTAAATGAATCTGTAAGGGTTTAATAAGTGAAAACCACCTTCTGAGGAAAAAAAAATTTAAAGCAAAGAAAAAGTTTAACCTGTTTAAAAGGTACAATCATTTCTGGGTGAGCGCAGGATGGCTATAGGTCAAGAAGCAGAATGAAAGCCCCAGCTTCCTCAACTGAGCACTTTCTAGATCACAAAAGGAAAATGGTTCTGCCAAATTAAAACCCTCCATAACAATAAAACCTGATTTAGTGCAGTCATTATTTTTCCATTAAATCTGAATATCATCTAATGCATGCATGTTATTTTAAACCTACTACACTAATGCAAATCCAGCATTACCTGTAAATCAGACCTAAACGTTTCATCAGTTGTCATTATTGCTACTGACAATCTCAATACTTCATCCCCAAGGACACCATCCCCTCAACCCCTGACTCCAAAGATGGGGTAGGGAAAGAATAAAGGAGATGTATTTTAATTTCGAACAGGAAGCTGCTTACTGAAGTGTAGAAGTTGCGTCAGTAACATCCTGGATGTCTCAGCTGAATTTGGTAATCCTTGCTTCCCCAGACCACACTAGGCTGGCAAAAAATTCAAGGCTTGGGTTAGGAACAACCAGGAAAAGAGGAAACTCTCTTAAGTTTTCAAAGCAAAGTGTATTGGTGACACAGGGGATAGAAGAGAATGGAAGAGCTGAGAAGCCAAAGGGAGATGGTGGTGCGACCCAGAGATTGGGAACCACAGGGAGATGTTGCCACACCTTGGCTGGAGGGACCAGCTGAAGTGGTACCAGGACCCATGGGGCAGGGATGCTGAGAGGATTCTGGACCCACAGCAGGCCTAGAACGACACAGTGGGATTTAGAGCCACGGACTCAGAAGAGACATCACTGCTGCTGGATGCTGCCTGAGGCACACAGTGGGGGGAGATACGTTGGCTTCTCCCTTTTTTCTACCCTCCCATCTCCTGCAGGTACCTCCCATTGGCAAACCCAGCTAGAAGACAAGTGACCTCGGAGCCTGGGAAAGGCAGCCTCTGGACATCTGTCCTCTTGCGATGCAGAGCAATAGAAGGATGAGGAAAGAGTGGGAGGACAAACAGGCCCAGAGCTGGCAGAGGTTACAACTATATTAGTTTTTGAGGTCTGCCTCCCCAGGCTGGGCTCTTCCAACCCCTGCCTCAAACCCCACCACAGACCCCTGCTGAGAGCTACAGAAGTCTGAGGAGGGCTTTGCTCTGCAGTGTCGTAGTTGTTTTAATCAACCTTAAATGACCAGACCTCCATGTGCAACAGTCCCTTCAACCCAGTCTGTGGGGTGGTGGGCATCCCAGTCCACTCGCCAGCAACTAGCCCACACTCTGTGGAGAAGACGTGAGGGCTGAGAGGGGTTATCTCCACCCCCAGCTCCATCACAGCGACTGGTTCAGAGATGGGCCCAAGCAGGTCAGAGCAAGGCATCACCCTCATCACAGGGACTGATTCAGAACGAACTGGTGTCCTAAGTGGACATTTATTTTGCAAATGGAGGAAAGAAAAGCTATGGATGAGGACGCATGTGGCCCCAGGAACCAACCGATGTCGGACACTTGGCTACCAGCCTGAGGACGAGGCAGCTACCCCGCCTCAGAACTTTACAGCGACGAGAGACAACAAAGTCTCTTACGGTTTAAACCATTTGAGTCTTCTGTTGCTTATAACAAGAGTCCTAACTGAGATAGGGAAACAGTCGCTTCTTCAAAGGTTTGGCACATGGTAGATGTGAATAAACCGGTGCTTGCTGTTGTTTTCTTATATAGCTATTGAGGGTCATATACCAACCTCCCTGGGAACTGGGGTGACGGTGGTCTGGCTCTCCCTGCATGACATCGTCTTACATGGGATTCCCAATATTTATGACCTGCACTAAACCTGTCTCCAACACAGGGCGCACATCCCACCAGTCCTCTCCACTGCAGGTGCATTTCCTAGCTTCCAACGGCCCCAGATTGCCACACCATGCCCCCTCCTTGCCACCTGAAGGATCTGAAGCCTCCACTCACCTTCTTTGTTCAAAGGGTTCTGAGCGTCTAATTGTTAACTGTTTCTCCTGGTGACAAGGGAGAAGTCGTAAATCACAGCCTTTCTGGGTTAAAAAGATTAGGCTCACCCATAAATCTCCTCTTGTGGCATCCTTCCTATGAGTCAGGCACGCTGAAGGGTGCCAAGAATAAATTAGCCACAGCCGGAACTTGTAGGCAGAAGCTTTCCCATAACAGAAATTCATTTGCCTCGATTTTCACAATCATAGGTAGAGGGCTCAGTGGCAGCCTTCAAGAGCATAAACTTGAGAAATAAACAGAAAATAGCTGCAAGAAAATTTTATTTGGATAGATGGCTTAAACGACAGTGTTTCATTGAGTGTGAGAGATATAGGCAGGTGATAACCGTTGACATCACGTGAATAAAATGTCTAGAGACAGGGTCTACTTGGATGTCATAGTGGATGTTTCTCCAGGGAAGTGGTTCCCAATTGGGGGGCAATTTGTTGGGGGACATTTGGCAATGTCTGGATACATTTATGGTTCTCACAACTGGGGCTGGGGGTATTACAGACATCTAGTGCGTAAAAACCAGGAATGCCACTAAACATCCTACAACGCACAAGACAGAGAATTATGCACGACAAAGAATTATCCAGCTTACAATGTCCATGGTGTCAAGGTTAAGAAACCCTGCTCTACGGTTTAAAGTCATAAGTAAACACAGAAGAAAAACCAATCAGATTACATTTCTCACTCCAATAGATTTTGGAGTACGCTTAATTTTGGCTTATTTTTGGTCGCAAGGTATAGGCAATCCTACAATTTTTTCCTTCCTTTCTATTTATTATACATTAATTTATTTATATTGTCATAATACTCTGGCTAGGTTACAGAGCACATTAGAGAAAAAAGTAACAATTGCTTACACCCTTTCTTCTTCCCTTCTTCACTGTTGAGTGTGAGATCTGTTAAAAGCTTTTTGTAGTTACCTATTATGAGGTAGAAAAGTTTCATTCTTTAGCTTGCTAAAGGTTTCTATCATGAATGGATGTTAAATTTTATCAAGTGTTTTCTTCTACATCCACAGAGATCATCAAATAGTTTTGCCCTTTCTGCTATTAATGTAGTGAATTACATTAATAAATTTTTAACATTAAATCAAACTTTCATGCCTATCATAGACTACACTTGGTCATGAGATATTGTGTTTTTATGTATGTTGAATTCAGTTTGCTAGTATTTTGCAAAAGAATTTCAGAATCTTTATTCAGGAGTGAGAACAGCCTGTGCTTTTCCTTTCTTTTAATTCCTTTTCTGATGTGGGATCAAAATTATGCTAGACTCTTTAAATGAGTCGAGGAGCGCTCTCATTTCTACATTCTTTGGAAAAGTTCACGTAAGATAGAAATTTTCCATTCCTTGAGTGTTAGGGAGAACTTCCCAGTATAATCATCTAGGCATGCTGCTTTCTTTAAAGTGAAGACTTTAAAACTATCAGTTAATAGTTATAGGACTATGCCCATTTTCCATTCCTTCTTGAATCTTTTGCAATGTTACACATATATTTTTAAGAATTTGTTCACTTCACCTAACTTTTTAACTTCTTTTGTCATAAAATTGGCTCGTAATAGTTTCTCATTATTTTTTTAATCTCTGACACATCTGTAATATCTTTTTTTTCATATTTTGTTTATTTAGCTTATTCCTTTCTTTCTTGTTCCTCTTGCTGAAGTTTTGTCAATCTTATTAGCATTTACAAAAAATCCTGTTTTGTCCTTCTTGATTCTGCCTGTCTGTCTGTGTTTTCAATTTATATTTCTACTGTCTTTGGGTTTATTCTATTATTCTTGTCCTAATTTCTTAAGCTGAATGCTTACCTCATTAATTTTTAGCCATTTTTTCTTAAATGCAAATATATGGCTTTAAATTTACCTCCATATCCTAGTTTAGTTTCATCTTATAAGCTTCAGTGTTTTTACTAATGTTTTGTTCCATATACATTCTTACTTATATTATGATTCCTTTTTCACTCATGGGTTAATTAGTAATTTTTTAAAAATTCCACACTTATGAGTTTTCCTACCCATCTTTTTTGTGTATAAACAGATAACAAAAACATTTATTTTGTGGTCAGATAGCATGCTCTATATGTTGTCAGTCTTTTGAAATTTGTTAAGATGTGTTTTGTGGTCTATTAGGTGATTGTTTTTCACAGATTATTCTTATGTGCATTTAAAAATGTGTGTTTTGGAGTTAATTATAAAATCTGATCAAGTTTAATTGTAATATTCAAACATTCTATATGTTTATTGACTTTTAAAAGATCCATTTTATTACTAACATTGGTGAGTGAAAATCACCCACCATGATGATGAATTTGTGTTTTACTCCTTGTACTTTTAACAGCTTTCGCTTTAGATTTGTGGTTATTTTACTAAAAGTATACAAGTTTTGAATTTTAAATCTCCTGTGCATTGAATCTTTTATATTTATGTAGTGACTCATTTTATTCTGCTAAATATTGTTATTAACATAATTATGCCAGCTTTTTTCATTGCTACTTGTTTTTTCCATCTTTTTATTGGTACATGTTTTTTCCATCTTTTTATTGGTACATGTTTTTTCCATCTTTTTATTTTCAACATTCTTTGTCCCTAATTTTATGTTTTTATTAATAGCATAAAGATATTTAATTCAATCTGATAATCTTTGTCTTTTATCAGATTGATTTTCCATTGACATTAACTGGATTACTAGTATTTGGATTTATTTCTATCATTTGGTTTTGTACTGCCTATTCTAATTTTTCTCTTTTTTTCTGTTTTCTGTCTTGACCCTTTTTATATTGACTCCATTTTTATCTCATTTCAATTTTTCCCTCTAGTAATTTGAAAATTATAAAAGATTTTTTTTCTTTCTTTTTTGAGGGGAGGTGATTTTCCTAAAATTTTAACATGAAACTTTAACCTAAAAAATCCAAAACTGATCACTATGTTCACCTTTGTCACAAAGAATCCAAGAACTCCAGAATATCTTAACTTTAATCACCTTTACAATTGACTTATATGCCACTCTTAATCAGTGTTTATGTTCTATTATTTTAATCCACAAATCATCATGAGTGTTACCCAATCAATATGTGTTTATATTGACTTTTATATTTACCAGTTTATATGTTTTTCCTTCCTTCCTGCATCTCAGATCTTCTACCTGGGATCATTTTCATTTTCCCTAAAATAGACATTTCCAAATTTTCTTTACAGACAGACATCTGTGGGTAGAAACACAATTTTTGTTTATCTGAAACTAGCTTTCCTTAACTTTGAAAAACAGTTTCATTAGATATAGAATATAGAGAATAGAATATCACTAGATATAGATTCAGCACTCACAAATATTATTTTATAGTCTATGACTTCTGTTATGGAAGTCAGCTGTAAGTTGAATTGTCATTCTTTTGTAGATGATTTTTCTTTTCTTTTCATTGTCTTCTTTTGATTTTTTTTACTTGTTTCTGGTGTCCTTTCTGTTGGTTCTAGATATGGATTTTTCTTTATTTAACTGAATTCAGATTTATTGGGCTTCCTGAAACTGACAATTGGTGCTTTCAATTCTCAAAGTACTGAGTATGGCTTTTTGCTTTTGAATGTTAAATCTATCTTATTCCCTCTCTTCTCTCCTTCTTGAATTCTCTTTAAACATAGCTTAGACCTGTTTCATGTTTTCCATTCCTTTGTCTTTTTTTTTGCTGCATTCTATAGAATTCCTTCAGCTCTATTTCTGTTCACTTATTTTCTCTTCAGCTGTGTCTTAACTGATGTTTAAACCAGCCAATGCCTCTTACATATTAACTGTGATTTTTTTTTCCAGTCTTAGAAGTTTCAATTGGCTCATTTTATATCTGTTTACTGATCTTAATAGTCTCTTTTTCCATAATATTTCTTTCTCTTTTTTAAATTTCTTTTCATTCGCTCTGACCTTATATTTTACTTCTCCCACTTGACTCTACCTCAGCCATCCTAACTCCCTTCTATTCCAAGTATACCCCCATATCCAAATTTTTGCTCTGACTGATCTCTCTGTAGAATGTTTTCACTTGACTACAAGAAATATGCATGCCTTACCTCCTCACTTCCTTCGAGTTTTTATTTAAATGTCATCTTCCTTATACCCACTCCCTGCTTTATCTTCCTCTACAGCACCTCTTACCTTCAAAGACTATATAGTTGAGACATTTAACTTGAATGTATAGGATTAAAAGCAGAGATATATTTTGGTTTTTTCATTATTATATCTCCAGTACCTAAAATAGTACCTGACACTTAGTGGACACAATAAGTATTTGTGAATAAATATTAAATACACTTACTTTTTCTGTTGTGTCTAATAATCTTGGTTCCTGCTTTTATTTATGATGTTTTGTTTCCTTGAACTCAAGTTCCTTGAATTTACATATGTGAATTCTTTAAGACCTGCTTTGAAGCTATGGCAGCCCAGAGATTTACATTTGCTTCTGCCAGGCATCTTGGATTACAATAAATTCATGGCCTTGCTTATATAATTTATTTGTTTGGAGTTTTTCAGACTGAATACAAAATTGTTGCTAATTATATGTCAAAAACTATCAGAAATGCACATAGTAGGGTACTTTAATGTACCTTTTCAGGGCATACCTTGAAAGCAAAAAATAAGTGAGTATATAGAGTAATTAGCACATATATAAGAACTCACATCCCTGAATAGAAAAAATATGCTTATTTGTATGCCCAAAATAAATCAAATACTTGGCCATAAAGAAAATCTTCATAAATTTTAAAAGGTAAGAGTTGTTGAGGTCACATGTACAACTGTAAGCTTGATAATAATAATAATAATTTCAACTATTGTAAATTGAGAAACACTTGTATCCAATCCTTGTATCAAAGATGAATTAAAACTGATATTTAAAGCTATCTAGGAAGCCATTAAAATGAGACTACCTTAGAACAAAGATTTTGGGGATGCAGCAAAAGCTGTTCTTAGAAAAAGATTATAGCCTTAAATAGTTTCAGAGACTAAAATTAAAGATACTTAGCGTTCATCTTAATAAATTTTTTTTAAAAAGCAATACAATTAACTGGATGTAGAAAGAAAAAGAGAAAATACGAAAGTAAAGAGAAAAGAGAAATAAAAACAAAATCTCATTTTCTGAAAAGACCAATAAAAATGGTAAACCTTTCTCAGCCTGATTAGGGAAAAAGAGAAAAATTATTTAAAATTAGGGTTGAGAAATGAGACATAATCACAGATACAGAAAAGACCAAAATAATCATAAGAGAATATTCTGTGAAAATTGATGGCAATGAGTTTGAAAAGTTAGATAAAATGGATAATTTCCTAGCAAAATTCCAATAAAAAACTTGCTTAGAGCAATTACAATAGAGGAGCTGGAGCATGTGATTAAAGGTCTTCTTTCAGAATGCAACTTTCAACACAGGAAAGCACAGCAACTTCTAGGGCTGAAGAATGCAGAGTCTTCTGGGCAATTCCAAAGTAGCCAGCTCCAGAAAAGTCGTGACCCCAACACTCTCCTCCTAAACACTGTGTAAATCCAATATTAGGATAATCGGGCCTAAGATTACAACATCACATTGAATCTTATTGGGAGCTCTGGATTCCAGAGCTAGCTTGGGGACAGGTTCAATGAAAGATGCTGAGAAGATAACAACCTATGAGGATGTTGAGTCCCTTTGGAATCAGTATGTTGGACAGGCTATAAATAAATTTCAGGTAAATGCATGAAGCTGTGCCCTCTTGGTTCCAATGCCTCAGCAGAAAATTCCAACAATTTCTCAAGACATGCAAATCGTCAAATTCAGCTGTGTCAAAATCTGCATTCCTGAGCTATTGTTGGTATTGGCCATTTCTTGGGAAAGTGTCAACATCATGTTCATATGATTACTTCTCAGATGGAAACATTTTAAAACTTATGAAAAGGAGAAATTAATGAGAATGCAGTCTCCAAGGTCAGAGTCATGCATTTCAGTTAAAGTTTACCTCCTTCCAAAACACAAAAAGTGATATTGAACCACAGTTTCTGGTGGGGGGCAGAGGCCAGGAAAGGAGTAAATTAACCAGTATTTTATCAAAATGGGCTGCAGAGATTATATATTACAGGGGTTTTTTGTTTTGTTTTGTTTTGTTTTACCTATAGTCTCACCATTGAACCATGAAAGTTGCATGATTGTTTTTTGCAGCAGGGTGGCTGACAACCTGAAGCAGAGAATCCAGCTAAGTGGTGCCTGGAGTCCTGACCCACAGAAACTGTGAGATAATAAATATATGGGTCAGTTTAAGCTACTAAATTTGTGGCAATTTGTTATGCAGCAATAGAAAATTAATACACACCCCTCTGACTCTCTCCTCATGCTCTTCTCACTGCCTATACAGCTTCCCACCTCTCCCATCCATCCTCCAGACAGATAATTCCTACTCATCTTTTCAGGCTCAATTTGAACATCCTCTCTTTCAAGAACCCTTCTCTTCACTCACCCCTCCACCCCTGTTCTTAGCCTCCATAATACCCACAGATACCTATTATTATACATTTATGTTACATGTATATTTGAAGCTTCCTCATCTTATACGTCTGCCCCTTTGACTGGATGTGTGCACCTTTGAAGCAAAGGGGCATGTCTTCATCATTTTTATATTCTCAGTGTCAAGCATGATGCCTACCACATAGTAAACACTCAATAAATGTTTGTGTAGTGGGTATGCACCTAAGTCCAAAAACTCCTTGTTTTGTATGTCAGCGAAATTGTCAGCCTCAAGCCCCCTCTTCACCAGGCTGGCAGGAAACTTACCCTTAGTCCTTCTTTAGTTTTCCTTCCCCCTTCCTGAAAGTCGTCTAAAAATCCAAGATCTTACCCTGTGCCAAAGTATTATGGGTAGGAGTCTCCATCATCTGTCCACCCTGGTTGCTGCTAAGATATTCATTGTCTCTGTCTACAGTTTCTTTTTTTTCTTTTTCCTTTTCTAAAGCTAATGCTGACTGGTTTAACTTCCACCCTCTGTGGGACACCTTTTATAAGCCCTCTTGATTTTAGAACACCTAAGGTGGACAGCTCTATGCGTGCTGCCAGCTTTGCATCTTGAGTCTCATCTCAAGGGCCTCCCTGCTTTTCTGCCTCCAGCCTTTCTCCTAAGCCCTGGAGGACCACTAAGCCTAGGCTCAGGCTCACCCCAGAAGTAGGGAGGAGTTAACACCCCCCTCGGAAACCCTCTGCCAGTGGGTCACAGGAGTTGGTGGATAAGTGTCCCAGGCTCCTGACATTCAGAAGGACAATTCCAAGGTGCATTGTACACAGTTCCCCAGAGGCCCACAGGGGACTGAGCCTCATTGCCCACAGTGGTGGCCAAGTTGATTTCACATTCTCTGTTGGCTTTTCCTCCTTCTCCATCTCACTCCTCACTCCCGCACTTTGGCTTCTAGAAATCACTCCCAAATTAACTACCATTCTCAGGCTCAGCTTTCAGGGGAAACTCAGACAACCCACTGCACCTTTTCTGGAGAAGGTTCTAATGAGGAGTGATAAACCCAAGAGGTAAATTCTAGACTGAGCAGAATGGGGAAGTGGGGTAGGAATAGATGAACAAAATAAGAAAATTGGATGATCACCTACAGAGCTGCCCCAAATGAAGGAGCTGAAACTGGCCTCTAAAGTTTCATGTGTGCAACGTTTGGACCGAGTTCAAGAGGAGGAGCAAGCTGTTTCCAGGATCGGGGTACTGACAGATCGCTGCTCATAGGCGGATGCAAAGAGTGCTAGCTCAGGCTCTGACTGCTTAAGCAATGCAAATGCTGATGCACCAGCCACACTGTGACCTCAGCCTCAGCCTCTCAAAGTGGGACAGCAAGGGGAGAGGAGTGCTTAGACAGCTCTCTGGGAAGAGGAACGAAGCCAGCATAACCCGAAAGGTATAAAGAATGAGGCTGCTGGGAAAGATTAGAGCATCTAGAGCAAGTCAACGAGGTCACAGTCAAGGAAAGGGAGAGAAAGGAGCAATGAGGTCAGGCATTCCCAGAGCTCCTCTAAGGTGCTCGGCACCGGGCTAAGGGCTAGACTTCTATAACTGGGGTTTCCTTGGCCACACCAGTCCAGAATTAAATATGGGCATATATTGTTTCAAAATGTAGGTTTTATCATTATTCAGGTATGAGGAGGCCAAAATATTAGGAGACAACTGCCATTGAAAAGAGAGCTTGCTACTCACAGCTCCCAAGAGGAGGGAGCAGGCCATGCCATGCAGGGCCACATGGAGAAGCACCAGGATCAGTCAGGAGGGAGAAGGAGGGAGAGGAGATGGTGGGCAAGAGACCTTACGGCGCTTTCCATGGAAAGGAAAGGGAGAGGCAGGGTAAGCAGATTTAGGTTAGCTAATCTGAAAAATTTCAGTGAGCTCTGGTACGGAGAGTCCATCCCAAGTTGTCTGGTATGATTAGGAATGATTAGGGCAGGGAGCTAGTTGCCTGAGGGTGACAGCCCTGTGAGAACCTGATGAAGGAGGTGCTTGGGGGATGGGCTTCAAATTGGCTACTTTGCATATGAAAGGCACTTTTCCAGGGAGTTGTTTGCTGTCTCTGGGAATTAGATAATCCCAGGAGGGACAGTCTCTTCCAGTGTCAGCAAGCCCCAAGATGTCAAAGCATCAAAATAAAATGATATGCTCAATACACATATTAAGAGTAAGAATCTGCATTTCTAATCTGCTCTTGCCCCTACCTGCTACTGCAGGAGTTCCAGCCTCTACAAAGCCTTTCCCATTATTTTTGGCACGACCAGTGAGGATAATCCTGTGCTTGGCAAGAAGTCTGGGCATTCACTACATAGCAATTATTTCCTTCTTCTCTTACTCTGAGACAATAAAAGTTTGTAAAGCTATAGGAAAGCAAGGGCACCACACTTGGCCATTGCTTCTGGCGTCTGTCATCAAGCTGCCTCCCACCAGACACGGTGGCTGGTCCTGCTGGGAATCAGTGCTTCTGTCTAGCGTTGCCATCTCTCGCATGCCTGCTAGGTATCACAGTTTCTACCAGAAACTACTTCTGCCTCCTCCGTGGGTAGTAACACAACCCTTGGGAACACCAGGGACACCTCTGATAGAGACAAGCCCCTACAACACAGCACTGCTGCCATTTCCACGGCCCCTGTGGTGGGTTGTCATCCTCAAGGCACCAGAGCCCAGCGGTGTTCAGATCAAAGGAGAAAGCACTCCTACCTCCATTTATTATTTTTACATTCAGTTGAGGTATAAGAAAAACAGGAGTGGCCAATATATATGACGCTTTCAACTTAAGTCAATGTGCTGGCCACACAATAATGGTCCCTCAAAAGTCATGATCTCCAGAACCTGTGACCATATTACCTTATGTAGCAAAAGAGACTTTGCAGATTTGATTAAATTAAGATCTTGAGATGGAGAGATTCTGCAGGATTCTGTGGGTGGGCCCAATGTAATCAAAAGAGTGAAAGATGGAGGCAGGAGCATCAGAATCATAGATAGATCTGAAGATACTGCATTACTAGCTCTGAGGATAGAGGGAGGGACCACAAACCAAGGAATGAAGCCTGCTTTAAGAAGCTGGAAAAGGCAGGGGAATGGATTCTCCCTCTGTCTCCAGAAGGAATGCAGCCCTGCTGATACCTTGATTTTAGATCAGTGAGAGCCAGTTCAGACTTCTGACCTCCAGAATCTCCAGAATTGTAAGACACTAACTCTGTGTTGTTTTAAGCCATTAAGTTTGCGGGTGTTTGTTACAGCAGCCATAGGAATCTAATACCGCCAAGTTCTGGGCCAAGTACTTTGCATGCATTGTCTCAGTCCTCCCAAGAACTCGATGAGGAAATAGCACGATTAGCACCACTCAGTAAGTGAGGAAACTGAGTCATGGGTAGTTGGGTTAATTGCCCACAGTCTCACAGCGACTGAGTAGCAAAACCAGGCTCCACACCAAGGCCATCTTAATTCAGAGTCAGTGCACTTAACCAATTTGCAGCATGGCCTCCTGGCCATGCATGGCATTGTGCTCAGTGTTTTGCAGCATTTTCAGTGAAATGGTAGTAGCTAGAGAATGACAGGGCCACTCCTTTGCAGTCTCAAAGGATATGCCTTACCAAGACAGGGTAATAATTGGGGAATTAAGTCTTTCTCTGCTCCTCCTGACCTGAGAATGTTCCGTTTCTAAACCTGTCCAGCCAGAACCCTCTAAAGAAAACTGGGCTGCCATTGCTGTCCCTGGCCTTAGCCTCACCCGCCTGATCTTGACCAATCATGTGCAAGTATGTGGGGGTCTTTACTAAGGAGTCTAATGGATCTCAGTGTAGGAAAACAAACACTGAAGCTTTATTGAATTTGCCATTATTTTGGATCCCTCAGGGGAAGGTCTGGTAGCCTGAGACCTTCTAAAGGAACATGCCCAATGCTGGCACCTTCTTTCCTGACTTGTGCCAGCCCCACATTCTTCTGTGAAGTCCCCTTTTCCAAGTACCCCCAAGTCTAGGGCCCCACTTCCTTGGGATTCTCTGCCCCTCCTCCTTTCTTCTTGCTATCATCTTGCAAACTGCGTGTTGATGGGGTGTTTCTCTGCTCTGTCGCTCAATCTGGAGAGGACATCTGTGACCTCAGGTTATGGGGTGAGGACAAAAGTAGTGGATGCTGACTTTCAGTGCAGTCTCCCCACCAGTAAAGGTTGTACCTGATATCCTCACTCAGCTCAACAAGGGGAGCAGAACTGTTCTCAGATTCAACACCATCTAGCCCAGTATGAGGAAAGCTCCTTGTCCTAACAACAGGGCTGTGACTACTTGTGAATGAATAACCCTTTTCTCCTTGGCTGAGGACTATCTCGCTGTCTCAGGTCAGACTTAGTACCACCAGCCCAGCTGTCCTGGATCTCCCAGCCCAGCTGTCCTGGATCTCCCTTGGACAGCCTGGTGAAGCAACACTGGCTTTGATTCTATATGAAGCGGGCAGGTGGGCTGCAGGAAGGAGGTTTTACCATTCATCCTAACTCTTCCATCCTCCAGCTTCCACTTCCAGGCTGGGCCAGGAGACAATTGGGCTGCAGATGCCATGCCGCTCTTAGACCCAAAGTTCTGGGCCTACCTTGTCTGCCTGATTCTCCCTGACTTCGGGCTGCCTTCTCTCTAGGGATGCTCCTTATCTCCTTATGCAAAGAGATGACCAGAAGCCTTGAGCATATGAGTAAGTATCCAAAGTTTCTTGCAAAGGTCTTTGACACTTCTTGGAAGGTAGAAAAATGGACCTTTTGTTACGATTATTGCTGCTTTGGTGGCTGTTGTGTTTAACTGTGCTGATGGTTCTTTGGGGCTTTGTTCCCTGGGGAGACTGAAGTTCATACACTAAGCAGCCCTGAGGGGTGTGAGTGTATGTTTGTGTGTGACCTTCCTCCAAAGCCCCAAGAACTCTGTGAATCAGTCTTAACATTGACCATTCGTCTAGACTGCCCAAATGGGGATCTGAAGCCCCTTCAGGCCTCTCACCTGCCAAGCTTGCTCCTGCAGACAGAGACAAGCCTCCCTCAAGTTCTGTGGAAACAACTTCAGAGCTCTTAGGGTGAGGAGGTGGGCAGTAGATCTCTTTAGCTTATAGTCAATAGCCTGAGCTTGAGGCCACATGAGTTGACTACATAGCCTTTTCCTCCACCATAGCTTCTTCCTCTCCCTGGGTCCTCAGGCTCTCCTGAAGGGCTTCCTCCCTGAAAATTACCCAACCATCTCCCACTCACTCTGATCTGTACTCCCCAGCAGGGAAGGGGCAAACCGGGTGAAAGTCAATTCCTGATCAGGGACATGGATGGGATCCAGAAAGGTGTGCCCCTCACCACCATCCCAGAACCTGAGGTCCAGTTGACATGAGTACCATGGCTGTGCATCAGGTGGGCAGGATGGAGACCAGGATGGTGGTAGAATAACAGGGGATGGTGGGCAGAAGCTATGCCAGACACTAAGTGCCAATACCAGGAGCAACTTCTTACACTCCAGCCTAAGCTTGGGAGAGTGAGTGGGTTTATTCTCACAGTTACTGGACTCGGCCCCCAATGTCACCTCAGATCCTGCGCCCTAGCTTTGGACATGATTTTCTGGCTTTATTTGGCATCTGTCCTCATCACGATTCTTACACACCACTGCCACAGCGGAAGACTATATTGGTTTCCCGTGGCTGCTATAAAAAATACCACGAACTTGGTGGCTTAAAACAGCACATGTTTTGGGGCTTCCCTGGTGGCGCAGTGGTTGAGAGTCCGCCTGCCGATGCAGGGGACACGGGTTCGTGCCCCGGTCAGCGAAGATCCCACATGCCGCGGAGCGGCTGGTCCCGTGAGCCATGGCTGCTGAGCCTGCGCGTCCGGAGCCTGTGCTCCGCAACGGGAGAGGCCACAACAGTGAGAGGCCCGCGTACTGCAAAAAAAAAAAAAAAAAAAAAAATAGCACATTTATTCTCATAGCTCTGGAAGACAAAAGTCCAAAGCCAGTTTCACTGGGCAAGAGTCAGCAGGGTCATGCTCCCCCCAGAGGCTCTAGGGGAGAACCCATTTTTCTGCCTTTTCTAACTTCTGGTGGCTGCCGGCAGTCTTTGTGTTCCTTGGCTTGTGGTCCCTTCCTCCATCTTCAAAGCCGGTATGTAACATCCTCAAATCTTCCTCTGCTTCTGTCCTTATCACACTGCCCACTTCCTCTTCTGTGTCAGATAGCCCTCTGCCTCCTTCTTATATGAAGCCCACCCAGATAATCCAGGATCAGCTCCCCACCTCAGGATCCTTAACTTAATCTTATCTGCACAGACCCTTTTTCCACATAAGGTAACATTCCCAGGATTCCAAGGCTTAGGATCTGGATATCTTTGGGGGGCTTTACTCAGCCTACCACAGGGACATCCCAACCTCCTCCTCAGGCCTGGAAAGAATCAGACTCATGAGAGGACTGGCTAGTAAAGAAAACGATTTAAATCGGGATCTTTTAGCCTCTGAAGCCCAACTTTCCCCATGCCATCATATTGCTCTCATGGAATACCTGTGAACTTTTGGATCTAGGAGTTTACAAATTTACCCTGGATCCCCCAGACAGAAATAGATCCCTGAGCTCCCGAGCCACTTAGAAGCAAGTGTCTGCGGCCTGAACTAAGGGTGACAGAACCACTGCAATCCTTCCTGTGGCCGCAGCCCTCTGCCAGCTCCTGTGAAGCAAGCTAAGTCCTTCCAAACCTCAGACGGTCAGGGAGTGAAGTAGGGCGGAAGGAGGGTTTGCGTGGCCAGCAGAGTTTTCTCATGGTTTTAAAAAACACCACTGGTGTCAGTTATCCTACGAGGAGTTGGTCAAGAGTATAGTTTTTATGGAGGCAAGAGAGCGTACTCATTATATTATAAAAATACCTGTGTTGGCTAAATGCTAAGTCAAATAATACCAAATAACACCGTAGCCATGGCTATGCCCCATTTGTATGTCATCACGTGTAAATCCTAATTTCATTAATCTCACATGCATTCCATTTACCCCTTTAAGTTCTTCCCAGAGATGCAATCTCTCACCATCTGTGTGAACAAAGCAAATGCAAGTGACATCTCCCTCACAACCAGCTCTCAGCAAAGATAAATTTACGTGTATTTCAGCAGCTTCTCCCTGCTGTAGTGGTTGTGCACAAAAGCAACACAGCTGGACTCATGAATGCCATCACCTAAGATGACTCTCCCAGCCAAGCAGAGAAATGTTGGCAATAAGATTCCACTCTGAGGGATTTTTTTTTTTTCATCAGACAGGTGTACTTTAACATTCCTAAAGAACTGGCTATACTGTAAATTTTGTAAAACAAATCTCATTTTAACATTGATTTCCATTATGTCAGAGACGTTCTCCCAAATCTTTTGCTCTTACTGCTTAGTTGTGATGACTGTGCAGACAAGGAGAGAGGGGAGGAGTGAGCTTCTTAAGGGCCAGCTGTCTACCTGGAAAGGATGGTCTAACAAACAGGGAGCCTCAAGCTGCAGAATATTCCTGAATCTCTCCGGTGGAATGACCCAAAGCCCGTTCCAACTCCCACAACCTCCAGTTCCTCAGCTACCATGAATGTGATGGAGAGGCAAAAGGGGGCAGAGACATATCACAGAGAGATGCCAAATCAAGGCACATGTTTGCTTCAGCAGAGGTGCAGGAGCTGGGGGTGGCTCAGTGGGGCAGGAAGGGCAGCCGTGGAGGTGACCTGGTTAGGTTAGGAAGGCAGAGGGGGTACAATGAAAGCTCTTGGACTCTGGTAACAGACTGGATAGAGGTCAAGTGTAGGTTTCATTCAGGCCTGGCGTGCTCATCCTCAGGCAAGTCAGGTACAATTTCTGAACCTGTTTCCCCATTTGTAAAAGAAGGATAGTAATACTTACCTGGCAGTTGGTTGTGAAAGTTAGACATAACCTGAAAAGGCCACATAGTGAATGTTTTAAGCTTTGCAGGCCATATGGTCTCTGTCCCAGCAAATCAACTGTGCCCAAGTAGCGTGAAAACAAGCATAGACAATACATAATGTAGGTTGTGACTGTGTTCCAGTAAAACTTTATTTATAAAAATGGGAAGTGGGCTGGATTTGACCTGTGGACCCTGGTGTGCCAGCCTCTCATCTAGAATGTGCCTGGTGCACAGCCTGGTTGGGGTGCTGTTCCTGGGCCTGTTTGCTCTCAAATCCATTCGCCACCCTTGTGTGCACCTCTTTGGACCACTCTGGGGAGTGACCTCTGCAAACTATAATTCTTATCCTCCTTTGCCAGCTAGCTCCTGGATGGATTTGGCCAATGGGAGGAGTGGGTGGGAGTTTGGAGACGGGTTACTCTCTGTTTGGCCTGTGAGTCCGGCAGCATCTGTCCCACTAGACAGCTCGTCCCACCACAGCCCTGGCTTCCAGGTCCTCAGCATCTGGGCAGCAGTGCCATCTCCTGGATTTCTCTTCCACCCACCTTGCATGGTCATAGCTGATCTCTGGGCTGCCTCACCATCCCCTGCTGGCTTTCTAGCTCTCCTGATCTTCTTGTAATTAGTTCAGTGACCTCTCCTGAACTATCTGGCTTGAACTCATTCGTTTTCCTGACTGGACGCTGACTAAAAGAGTTAGTTCTCCACAAATAGTTGATGTTCTTAATTTATTCATCTTAATACTTGGATATTTTTAATTTCACGAGGCAACATTTCTGCAGAATAAATTTCTGTAAATAGATTCTTACATAGTTCCTATAAGGAGAAACAGAATTTTTGTCATTCAATCAACAAGCAACTGTGTGGCAGGCATGGTTCTAGGCCCTGGAAATATAACAGTGAACCCAAGGGTATACAGCCTAATAAACTAGTTGATGACTTTATCTGTCACTCAATCCAACTACTTCATATTGCACACAAGGAAAAGAAGACCCCCAAAATAATCACAGCTAATGTGTATTGGAAATGTAATTTGTGGAAGGCTTTCATCTACGCACTTTGCCTGAATTAACTTACTTAACACTCATGACAGCCCAGTGACTTAGGCAGTATTGTTATTCCCCTTTTAGCGATGCACAGAGAGGTAAAATAATTTACCCAAAAGCACTTAGCTGGCAAGTGATGGAGCTGGGGTTTGAACCCAGGCAGTCTGGCTGCACATCTCAAGCTCCTAATCATATAGTAGACTGCCTCCCTCCCAAGAGAGTGAAGGATGTGTTCAAGGCCATGGTTAGTGGCATAGTCAGACTAGAACCAGGTACTTAATTTCTAAGTATATGTTCCAACCATTAATGAATTGGCAGCCACTGCTGGAATCATTAAGGCAACAGCCATCTCTCTAGAAGAAATAACGAAAAAACACTGTATGTCTCTTTATAGTCTTTAATATACTCTGTAAAAGAATACAGAAGTCCATAAGGAATCTGCTGCACCGGCCATCAATAAGCACTTGACAAAACATCCAAAATCTAACAAACATTGGAAAAATCATGAAATCAGAAATTTGTATGTAAGAGATCATCTAGTTAAGTGGTTCTGAAACTGTTTAAACCTTGTAAGCTTTTCTTTAAGGCAAAGCTTCTAGGGGATTCCAGTATGTAAAACAATTAACCCGGGTTTGGCGGAGCAGGGAAGAGGGTCCGACCTGGGAACGCCGACAGCGCGGCTGAGGATGGGCTCGGGAGTACCAGCCGTGTGGATGAAAGGCTCTTGGTGCTGCAGCCAGGAGTCAGTGCTGTGCCTCTGAGGTGGGAGAGCCAACTTCAGGACACTGGTCCACAAGACACCTCCCAGCTCCACATAATATCAAATGGCGAAAATCTCCCAGAGATCTCCATCTCAACACCAGCACCCAGCTTCACTCAACGACCAGCAAGCTACAGTGCTAGATCCTATGCCAAACAACTAGCAACACAGGAACACAACCCCACCCATTAGCAGAGAGCCTGCCTAAAATCATAATAAGTCCACAGACACCCCAAAACACACCACCAGACGTGGACCTGCCCACCAGAAAGAAAACATCCAGTCTCATCCACCAGAACGCAGCCACTAGTCCCATCCACCAGGAAGCCTACACAACCCACTGAACCAACCTTAGCCACTGGGCACAGACACCAAAAACAACGGGAACTATGAACCTGCAGCCAGCAAAAAGGAGACCCCAAACACAGTAAGATAAACAAAATGAGAAGACAGAAAAACACACAGCAGATGAAGGCGCAAGATAAAAACTCACAAAACCTAACAAATGAGGAGGAAATAGGCAGTCTACCTGAAAAAGAATTCAGAATAATGATAGTAAAGATGATCCAAAATCTTGGAAATAGAATAGACAAAAGGCAAGAAACATTTAACAAGGACCTAGAAGAACTAAAGATGAAACAAACACTGATGAACAACACAATAAATGAAATGAAAAATACTCTAGATGGGATCAATAGCAGAATAACTGAGGCAGAAGAATGGATAAGTAACCTGGAAGATAAAATAGTGGAAATAACTACTGCAGAGCAGAATAAAGAAAAAAGAATGAAAAGAACTGAGGACAGCCTCAGAGACCTCTGGGACAATATTAAACACACCAACATTCGAATTATAGGGGTTCCAGAAGAAGAAGAGAAAAAGAAAGGGACTGAGAAAATATTTGAAGAGATTATAGTTGAAAACTTCCCTAATATGGGAAAGGAAATAGTTAATCAAGTCCAGGAATCACAGAGAGTCCCATACAGGATAAATCCAAGGAGAAATACACCAAGACACATATTAAACTGTCAAAAATTAAATACAAAGAAAACATATTAAAAGCAGCAAGGGAAAAACAACAAATAACACACAAGGGGATCCCCATAAGGTTAACAACTGATCTTTCAGCAGAAACTCTGCAAGCCAGAAGGGACTGGCAGGACATATTTAAAGTGATGAAAGAGAAAAAACTGCAACCAAGATTACTCTACCCAGCAAGGATCTCATTCAGTTTTGATGGAGAAATTAAAACCTTTACAGACAAGCAAAAGCTGAGAGAGTTCAGCCACACCACACCAGCTCTACAGCAAATGCTAAAGGAACTTCTCTAGGCAAGAAACACAAGAGAAGGAAAAGACCTACAATAACGAACCCAAAACAATTAAGAAAATGGGAATAGGAACATACATATCGATAATTACCTTAAATATATATGGACTAAATGCTCCCACCAAAAGACACAGATTGGCTGAATGGATACAAAAACAAGACCCATATATTTGCTGTCTACAAGAGACCCACTTCAGACCTAGAGACACACACAGACTGAAAGTAAGGGGATGGAAAAAGATTTCATGCAAATGGAAACCAAAAGAAACCTGGAGTAGCAATTCTCATAGCAGACAAAATAGACTTTAAAATAAAGACTATTAGAAGAGTCAAAGAAGGACACTATGTAATGATCAAGGGATCAATCCAAGAAGAAGATATAACAATTGTAAATATTTATGCACCCAACATAGGAGCACCTCAATACATAAGGCAAATACTAACAGCCATAAATGGGGAAATCAACAGTAACACATTCATAGTAGGGGACTTTAACACCCCACTTTCAGCAATGGACACATCATCCAAAATGAAAATAAATAAGGAAACACAAGCTTTAAAGGATACATTAAACAAGATGGACTTAATTGATATTTATAGGACATTCCATCCAAAAACAACAGAATACACATTTTTCTCTAGTGCTCATGGCACACTCTTCAGGATAGATCGTATCTTGGGTCACAAATCAAGCCTTGGTAAATTTAAGAAAATCAAAATTGTATCAAGTATCTTTTCTGACCACAGTGCTATGAGACTAGATATCAATTACAGGAAAAGATCTGTAAAAACTACAAACACATGGAGGCTAAAAAATACACTACTTAATAACGAAGTGATCACTGAAGAAATCAAAGAGGAAATAAAAAAAATACCTAGAAACAAATGACAATTGGAGACATGACGACCCAAAATCTAACGGAAGCAGCAAAAGCAGTTCTAAGAGGGAAGTTTATAGCAATACAATCCTACCTTAAGAAACAGGAAACATCTCGAATAAACAACCTAACCTTGCACCTAAAACAATTAGAGAAAGAAGCACAGAAAAACCCCGAAGTTAGCAGAAGGAAAGAAATCATAAAAATCAGATCAGAAATAAATGAAAAAGAAATGAAGGAAACGATAGCAAAGATCAATAAAACGAAAAGCTGGTTCTTTGAGAAGATAAACAAAATTCATAAACCATTAGGCCGACTCATCAAGAAAAAAAGGGAGAAGACTCAAACCAATAGAATTAGAAATGAAAAAGGAGAAGTAACAACTGACACTGCAGAAATATAAAAGATCATGAGAGATTACTACTAGCAACTCTATGCCAATAAAATGGACAACCTGGAAGAAATAGAAAATGTGAACAGACCAATCACAAGCACTGAAATTGAAACTGTGATTAAAAATCTTCCAACAAACAAAAGCCCAGGACCAGATGGCTTCACAGGCGAATTCTATCAAACATTTAGAGAAGAGCTAACACCTATCCTTCTCAAACTCTTCCAAAATACAGCAGAGGGAGGAACACTCCCAAACTCATTCTACGAGACCACCATCACCCTGATACCAAAACCAGACAAGGATGTCACAAAGAAAGAAAACTATAGGCCAATATCACTGATGAACATAGATGCAAAAATCCTCAACAAAATACTAGCAGACAGAATCCAACAGCACATTAAACGGATCATACACCATGATCAAGTGGGGTTTACTCCAGGAATGCAAGAATTCTTCAATATACGCAAATCAATCAACGTGATACACCATATTAACAAATTGAAGGAGAAAAACCATATGATCATCTCAATAGATGCAGAGAAAGCTTTCGACAAAATTCAACACCCATTTATGATAAAAACCCTCCAGAAAGTAGGCATAGAGGGAACTTTCCTCAACATAATAAAGGCCATATATAACAAATCCACAGCCAACATCGTCCTTAATGGTGAAAAACGGAAAGTATTTCCACTAAGATCAGGAACAAGACAAGGTTGCCCACTCTCACCACTCTTATTCAACATAGCTTTGGAAGTTTTAGCCACAGGAATCAGAGAAGAAAAGGAAATAAAAGTAATCCAAATCGGAAAAGAAGAAGTAAAGCTGTCACTGTTTGCAGATGACATGATACTATATATAGAGAATCCTAAAGATGCTACCAGAAAACTGCTAGAGCTAATCAGTGAATTTGGTAAAGTAGCAGGATACAAAATTAATGCACAGAAATCTCTGGCATTCCTATACACTAATGTGGAAAAATGTGAAAGTGAAATTGAGAAAACACTCCCATTTACCATTGCAACAAAAAGAATAAGATATCTAGGAATAAACCTACCAAAGGAAACAAAAGACCTGTATGCAGAAAATTATAAGACACTGATGAAAGAAATTAAAGATGATACAAAATGATGGAAAGATATACCATGTTCTTGGATTGGAAGAATCAACATTGTGAAAATGACTCTACTACCCAAAGCAGATTCAATGCAATCCCTATCAAACTACCACTGGCATTTTTCACAGAACTAGAACAAAAAATTTCACAATTTGTACGGAAACACAAAAGACCCCCGAATAGCCAAAGCAATCTTGAGATTGAAAAACGGAGCTGGAGGAATCAGGCTCCCTGACTTCAGACTATACTACAAAGATACAGTAATCAAGACAGTATGGTACTGGCACGAAAAAAGAAAGATAGATCAATGGAACAGGATAGAAAGCCCAGAGATAAACCCACGCACATATGGTCACCTTATCTTTGATAAAGGAGGCAGGAATGTACAGTGGAGAAAGGACAGTCTCTTCAATAAGTGGTGCTGGGAAAACTGGACAGGTACATGTAAAAGTATGAGATTAGATCACTCCCTAACACCATACACAAAAATAAGCTCAAAATGGATTAAAGACCTAAATGTAAGGCCAGAAACTATCAAACTCTTAGAGGAAAACATAGGCAGGACACTCTATGACATAAATCACAGAAAGATCCTTTTTGACCCACCTCCTAGAGAAATGGAAATAAAAACAAAAATAAACAAATGGGACCTAATGAAACATCAAAGCTTTTGCACAGCAAAGGAAACCATAAACAAGACCAAAAGACAACATTCAGAATGGGAGAAAATATTTGCAAATGAAGCAACTGACAAAGGATTAATCTCCAAAACTCATAAGCAGCTCAGGCAGCTCAATAACAAAAATACAAACAACTCAATCCAAAAATGGGCAGAAGACCTAAATAGACATTTTTCCAAAGAAGATACAGACTGCCAAGAAACACATGAAAGAATGCTCAACATCATTAATCATTAGAGAAATGCAAATCAAAACTACAATGAGATATCATCTCACACCAGTCAGAATGGCCATCATCAAAAACTCTAGAAACCATAAATGCTGGAGAGGGTGTGGAGAAAAGGGAACCCTCTTGCACTGCTGGTGGGAATGTGAATTGGTACAGCCACTATGGAGAACAGTATGGAGGTTCCTTAAAAAACTACAAATAGAACTACCATATGACCCAGCAATCCCACTACTGGGCATATACCCTGAGAAAACCATAATTCAAAAAGAGTCACGTACCATAATGTTCATTGCGGCTCTATTTACAAAGCCCGGAGATGGAAACAACCTAAGTGCCCATCATCAGATGAATGGATAAAGAAGAAGTGGCACATATATACAATGGAATATTACTCAGCTATAAAAAGAAACGAAATTGAGCTATTTGTAATGAGGTGGATAGACCTAGAGACTGTCATACAGAGTGAAGTAAGTCAGAAAGAGAAAGACAAATACCATATGCTAACACATATATATGGAATTTAAGAAAAAAGAAAATGTCATGAAGAACCTAGGGGTAAGACAGGAATAAAGACACAGACCTACTGGAGAACGGACCTGAGGATATGGGGAGGGGGAAGGGTGAGCTGTGACAAAGCGAGAGAGAGGCATGGACAAATATACACTACCAAACGTAAGGTAGATAACTAGTGGGAAGCAGCCGCATAGCACAGGGAGATCAGCTCGGTGCTGTGTGACCGCCTGGAGGGGTGGGATAGGGAGGGTGGGAGGGTGGGAGACGCAAGGGGAAGATATATGGGAACATATGTATACATATAACTGATTCATTTTGTTGTAAAGCAGAAACTAACACACCATTGTAAAGCAATTATACTGCAATAAAGATGTTAAAAAAAAAAAAATTAACCCCATAACAGTGGACCTGCCCCAGTCGGGATGGGTGGAAGATGCTAGAAGTTTCCTCTCCTTGCCTCTGTCTCCATTTTCCACAGACCCTGAGCAGACTCCTCGGAGCCCAGTTCTAAACCAATCAGGTCCAGTTCACCTCAGTCTCTCTAAACCCCTGAGTAGTGAGGGAACTTCCCCAAAATTATCTGGGGCAGTCCCGGCACAGTCAAGATCAGAGCCCAGGCTCTGAGTCCCTCACCAATGCTCTTTTCAACTTCACCACTATATGCTCTTTTGTCTTGCTTTCTGGGAACCATGAGTATCTTTGCAGCAGGCAAATGTGTCTGTGACTTTTGAGCTCATCCACGTGGGCAGCAATAATAGAAGCCGGAACGGCCAGCAGGGGGAGGATAAACGAGCAAAGCCTCAGAGCAGGGCTAATTTCTGAGGCTCTAACCATCCCCGGCTACACGGTCAAGGCTGTACGGAGCCAAATGGAGAAGAAAACAGCTCTTTGATCTACTTGTGGGGGGCACTCGAAACCGCTCAGGAAGAAGCATTTCCCAAGATATCAAAAGCCCGAACTGCTGGGACTGCTGTGAGCTGGAGATGCGCATCTGCAGCCCCAGGCTTGCTGTTCCACAGTTGTTTTTATGGCATAACAACGGGTCTGCTGCAGCGCTGGAGCCCGGAATCAGAGAGGACCCGCGGGTTTCCATGCTGCAGTGGCTTTTACACATGATCTGTTTCTCTGAGTCTTTCCCTGATATAGCCAACAACCTCCAGCTGCCGTTTAGACTTCATGGGGGTTCCCAGTTCTCAGCAAGGAGAAAGGATAGCCCTGGAAACCCCAGCTTTGAGACAGCTCGCTTAGCTTTGGAGACCAATGACCCAGAGACAAATCCTTGATGACTGAGCAGGGCGGGCTGGATAGAGGAATCAGGGTGGCAGACCGGGTCCCTACTGCCCCGGAGTTTTTGTTATCTGCCATACACGTTCCAGCCCAATGGCCAGAGCAAGGTCACTGAAGATCATTGTCATTAACCAAGGTGTTTTCACCTCCAAAATCACTGGCCAGGTTTCACATCTGCAGCTACATATCAACTCTTTGTTCAGATTTCCTCTCCTTCTAAATAGACTATATTATCCAAATGCACTCTCTGCAGAACCAAACCTTTTCTCTGAATGGTTTGTTTTCTTTACCATTAAGGTCTGGTTGAAAACTCAGAAGTTTTGCTTGATTTACCATCAAACCAAGTCTTATAAAGACATAAGGGACTGACAGTTTTCCATTTATGGATTAGATACTCATTCTTTCTGCCTTTTAACAGCTTTTCAATCTAACTTGTCATTCCAATGTTCTTCCCATTCCAAGATGACAATGCAAATTGGACACAGAGTGTGCACTTAGACCCACCCTTCCAGAAAGCCTGAGCACCTAATGGTTTGTGAGGTTATTGGTTTGTTTGTTTTTTTCAAGTAAATTCTTTAAAAAAAACTTCCAGTAAATTGGTTAACTTCATGTCTTGAAGAAAAAAAGGTCAATGTCCTTAATTGTTCTCTCTTCTCTTAGGGTGTCTTCCCATGGGAATGGGCTTCTTCAGACTTGGCTGAGGGTCCAACATGGTCTGCCTTCCTCTAATGTTCCAAGCGTTCCCTCTTCCTTGCTGTAGTCTCCAGCCTGACCTTGAAACTTTCATTCAGGAGCAATGACCAAGGCCCACAGTGCAGCAGGTTCTACCCTGCTCTGCTCTGGATGCATCAAGGTTCATCATTCAATTCCAGATTCCTCCCTTCTTAAAAAGGTGCAAAAGTATTAGCAGTGGTCATGTCTAATTGGTAGGATTTGGGGAGATTTGAATTTTCTTCTCCTTTGCCTATTTTTTCCTGTATGTCCCATGGAATAAAGGAATAGTATCTTTACTTCTGTGATAATCATCCCCCTGCAAACATCTTTAAGTAATAAATCTTTTAGTTTCAATTGTTCTGAAATTTAATATAAAAAGAATCATACATTTTTTACATTTGTAAGAGTTTATCCAATAAAGGACAAAGATGTGATGATGCAGAAGGAAGCTGTCTAGAACTATACTATCCAATATAATAGCTACCAACCACACGTGACTGTTGAGTACTTGAAATGAGACCAGTCCAAATTGATATGAACAGCAAGCGACAAATGCACACCAGATTTTGAAGACATACTTTAGTATGAGAAAAGGAATGTGAAATATCTCATTAATACTTTTATATTGATTACTTATTGAAATGTTAGTATTTTCAACATCTTGTTTTAAATAAAATATATTATCAAAATTAAGTTTACTTGTTTCTTTTTATTTTTTAAATGTAGCTACCAGAAAACTTTAAATTACACACGTGACTTGCATTAGATTTCTATTGGATGGCACTGGTCTACAAGCTCTCTGAATTCCTGACATTCAAAATTCCCACAAAACAACAGTTCTAAACAGTTTTGGGTGCCTACTGGACATCTGTCCCAAGACACTCATTTTGTTGTTGTTGTTGCTGTTGCTTTGTTTTCTTTTTGACTTCTTCTTAGTCTAACTCCTTACAGTACAAAGCTCCTCCCGCACCCCTTGCCTTTCTCTCCTGCAACTCTTCCACCCACCAACCAAAATGAGCATTGTGCCAATTTCTCCACGCCCCAACAACTGGTCAGTCAGTGCTGTCATCCTCCAGTTCCTTTGACCTCCCCTTCTTTCTCCTACCCACACCGGCCCTTCATTCCTACACTTGGGTCCTCCCTCCCCACCCTCACCCCATCCTCTCATCCAAGACATCCCTTAGCTTTGGCTTACATGTGACTGATCATCACAGCCACATCACCATTGCAAGAAGACCTTCCTATCTCCTAAAACTAAAAGGCTTTACATCTCTTTTTATGGATATAATTGACATATAACATTATATTCGTTTCAGGTGTATGATGCAACAATTCGATATTTATATATGTTGTGAAATGATCACTACTATAAGTCGAGTTAACATCTATCACCACATTTTTTTCTTGTGATGAAAGCTTTGAAGATACACTCTCTTAGCAACTTGCAAATGTACAATACAGTATTATTAACTGTAGATACATCCCCAGGGCTCTTACAGCTGAAGTTTATACTTTTAACCCACTTCACCCATTTTACCCACCCCCACCTTTTTTTTTTAACATCTTTATTGGCGTATAATTGCTTTACAATGGTGTGTTAGTTTCTGCTTTATAACAAAGTGAATCAGTTATACATATACATATGTTCCCAAGCCTTTTTTTAAGGCTTTACATTTTAAAACAAAACACCTCATCATTATTTCTGCTCTACAGCAGGTTCTTTGAAGAGACAGGGCATCCATCATGGTGATCCTGATGCCATGATGTCATGATGTGATATACTGAAGAAGCACTGGATTTAGAACCCAAAGGCCTCTCTCTGGTTATGCTTGTGCCTCTGAGCAACCTGCTTCTCCTCCTGGCAGCACAGATTCCTCCTCTGTGAAGCACAGTGCCGGATACTTATTATTTCAGACGAGCATGCTTGTTTGTGCAAAGACCGGTAACAGCCCGTTGGGGAGTGTATTATGCTCATTTTAGTGTATACTTACACTCGGTAGCTATTACTTCAGAAAAGTGTGCTGAATTTATTTTTACTTCCTTGGATCAGGCCTCCTCTCAATTTCCTCTCTTCCTGGCTGGTTCAGATCAGTTTCCAGCAGCAACGTGGACAGTGAAATCATAGCCCATGCACGACTCTTTTCAACTCTCCTCCATCTCCCATTACTTCTCTGTCCAATATCCATCCAGATGTTTTCTCATCAGATCCAACATAAGAGAAAACAGAATCTTAAATCATCCTCTTGCTCACTTTGGAGACATTATCTCAAGTTCTTCCTCCCTCAAGCTTGGAGTCCTATCATTGTTTGAGATCGTTTTTCACCTCATCAGAGACCCTATAACTGCACACATGACTATTGAGCATTTTAAGTGTGGCTACTCCAAATTAAGATGTGCTGAAAGTTTAAAATATCCCCAGATTTTGAAGAGTGAGTGCAAAAATAAAAAAGGAATTAAAAACTTTTTTATATTGATTACACATTGAACTGATAACATTTTAGATATATTAGGTTAGGTAAAAATATATTAAGAAAATTAATTTCACCTGTTTATTTGACTGCTTTAATACGGCTACCAGAAGATTTTAAGTCACATGTACGATTTGCATTATATTTCTATTGGCTAGTTAGTGCTGCATTTACAATGATCAGCTTCTACTGCTTACTACTCTGGAGTAATAGCACAGAGCCTTCCTTGTAAACTACTGGACTGCAATCAGTAAATGGAACAAATGGACATTTTGGGTGTAAGAATAAAGTGGCTTATTTTCTTCTTCCATTGTCTTTTAACTCTCTCAGGAGGGCTAGGCTGGTTTTCCCCTGCCCCTCCATGAAAATCTGACTTCTGATCACTCTTAAGTATTAGAAAATCTCAGAGTTATTTGAGTCACGAAACACATTCAATTCGTACTTAGAATTCTAAACTCACTACTAGCATCCAGCTTCATTTAAAGTTTGGAGGACTCACCCTTCCTTAGCTAGATCTGCTGTGGGGAAAAAAAAAGCTGCAGTCAGTGAAAGAGGCAGGGTTGTCATATTCCTCTTTCTCTCCCAGTCACTCTCCCCCAGCTTGCTAACCCAGGCTTCCGATTCCTCCAGCGGTGGAGAGCAGGCAGGCAGGGAGGTGTGGTTCTGTTGAGAGCAGGCTATGGGCTTTCCAGGCCCTGCTGCTGTTCCAAACTGGCTCTTCCTCTCAGATTCCATGAGGTCTTTTGAAACCTCCCTCGTTGCTGAGGACCACTCACTCGAAATTCCCTTGGTGTGGTGGATGTGTTCTCCAACATTTTGCTTACTGTTTCCACAGCCTGGAGGACTCCAGCAATGCTTTGCAATTCTCTCTGATGAGGCTTCTTTACTCTTTTCTTTTAGTTTTTATCGAGTACAATGTATGTATAAGTGGACCATGTGAAATGTCTCTTGGTGAGCAAACGTGTGTGACCATCATCTGAATCGACAGTCTTCACTTTTCTAATGGCTCCTGTAGACAAGGTCAACCCTTTCTGTGGTGTGGCCGCATCAGGTCCTGGGGATGCTCATGCACCCTTTGCCTCCACAAATTCCAGGAGGACGTGCCCACAGCCATAGCAGCCCCTCCTTCACTTCCACCACCAGATCAGAAAACAAGCTTTATGTTTCTTCAGGTGTGGATTATCCCCTTGTCCACCCAGCTGCTGGGACTGACGTCAAGCTCACTGAGTGGACTCAAAGGCCCTCCACTTGCTTTAGGGTGAAGGAGAGCCATCTTTACCCCTTGTCTTGGGTGGGGTGGGACTGGGACTTGTAGCACTCCCCCAAAATTTTCCTCCTTCATCACCACTCCAGGTGGGAGAAGGGGCATTTGAAATGGTTCTCAGCTCCCTGCTTTGAACATGTTCATCTTGATCTGGTGCCTCACTTGATCTAAAAATCATATTCATTTTTGCATAAATCAGAGAGCTGTGAAGACCTTGAGATAACATGTCTCTGGTCTCGACCAAGAGCATGATACACGTCCAGATCAATCTTCTTGACTTTCCATGTCTTGTGTGAATGAATACCACTGCTCCTAAAACTCAGATTATCTTTTTCTTCACCAAATATACATTTTTCCAAGCAGATTCAGTTAAAACTCTACTGCCCCTAAAAGAACAGATACATGGGTATAGTTTATACAGTACTTTGAACTTGTAAGAAGTTTGGGTTTCTTTTTTACAGCTGAATCCCAATCATTGCAGTTTGATGTTTCTTTGCTTTTTAAGTAAACTAAAAGGTCTCACAGTCATCTGCCTCTAACACTGACTTACATGTTTCTCTGAGGATGCCACCATCCTCAGCTTCTCAGGGCTGCTTCTCAGACAAGGCAATCCACAGGTACAGTGGGATAGCTGAAAAAACAGTGAAAAGGGTCTCCGGGACGGCTCACACCAAGGAGTACTTCTCAGAACTTGTGCTGCCAGTGTCCTTGTCCCCGCGGTGAGCCACAGCCACCCCCAACCTCTGCAGGACATCCTCCAACACTAGCAGCCGTGTGGATGAAAGGCTCTTGGTGTTGCAGCCAGGAGTCAGTGCTGTGCCTCTGAGGAGGGAGAGCCAACTTCAGGACACTGGTCCACAAGAGACCTCCCAGCTCCACATAATATCAAACGGCAAAAATCTCCCAGAGAGCTCCATCTCAACACCAGCACCCAGCTTCACTCAACGAACAGCAAACTACAGTGCTGGACATCCTATGCCAAACAACTAGCAACACAGGAACACAACCCCACCCATTAGCACAGAGGCTGCCTAAAATCATAATAAGTCCACAGACACCCCAAAACACACCACCAGACGTGGACCTGCCCACCAGAAAGACAAGATCCAGCCTCATCCACCAGAACACAGGCACTAGTCCCCTCCACCAGGAAGCCTACACAACCCACTGAACCAACCTTAGCCACTGGGGACAGACACCAAAAACAACAGGAACTATGAACCTGCAGCCGGCAAAAAGGAGACCCCAAACACAGGAAAGATAAGCAAAATGAGAAGACAGAAAAACACACAGCAGATGAAGGCGCAAGATAAAAACCCACCAGACCTAACAAATGAAGAGGAAGTAGGCAAACTACCTGAAAAAGAATTCAGAATAATGATAGTAAAGATGATCCAAAATCTTGGAAATAGAATAGACAAAAGGCAAGAAACATTTAACAAGGACCTAGAAGAACTAAAGATGAAACAAACAATGATGAACAACACAATAAATGAAATGAAAAATACTCTAGATGGGATCAATAGCAGAATAACTGAGGCAGAAGAACGGATAAGTGACCTGGAAGATAAAATAGTGGAAATAACTACTGCAGAGCAGAAAAAAGAATGAAAAGAACTGAGGACAGTCTCAGAGACCTCTGGGACAACATTAAACGCACCAACATTCGAATTATAGGGGTTCAAGAAGAAGAAGAGAAAAAGAAAGGAACTGAGGAAATATTTGAAGAGATTATAGTTGAAAACATCCCTAATATGGGAAAGGAAATACTTAATCAAGTCCAGGAAGCACAGAGAGTCCCATACAGGATAAATCCAAGGAGAAATACACCAAGACACATATTAATAAAACTGTCAAAAATTAAATACAAAGAAAACATATTAAAAGCAGCAAGGGAAAAACAACAAATAACACACAAGGGAATGCCCATAAGGTTAACAGCTGATCTTTCAGCAGAAACTCTGAAAGCCAGAAGGGACTGGCAGGACATATTTAAAGTGATGAAGGAGAAAAACCTGCAACCAAGATTACTCTACCCAGCAAGGATCTCATTCAGATTTCATGGAGAAATTAAAACCTTTACAGACAAGCAAAAGCTGAGAGAGTCCAGCACTACCAAACCAGCTCTACAACAACTGCTAAAGGAACTTCTCTAGGCAAGAAACACAAGAGAAGGAAAAGACCTACAATAACGAGCCCAAAACAATTAAGAAAATGGGAATAGGAACATACATATCAATAATTACCTTAAATGTAAACGGACTAAATGCTCCCACCAAAAGACACAGATTGGCTGAATGGATACAAAAATAAGACCCATATATTTGCTGTCTACAAGAGACCCACTTCAGACCTAGAGACACATACAGACTGAAAGTAAGGGGATGGAAAAAGATATTTCATGCAAATGGAAACCAAAAGAAACCTGGAGTAGCAATTCTCATATCAGACAAAATAGACTTTAAAATAAAGACTATTAGAAGAGTCAAAGAAGGACACTACATAATGATCAAGGGATCGATCCAAGAAGATATAAAAATTGTAAATATTTATGCACCCAACATAGGAGCACCTCAATACATAAGGCAAATTATAACAGCCATAAAAGGGGAAATCGACAGTAACACATTCATAGTAGGGGACTTTAACATTCCACTTTCACCAATGGACACATCATCCAAAATGAAAATAAATGGAAACACAAGCTTTAAAGGATACATTAACAAGATGGACTTAATTGATATTCATAGGACATTCCATCCAAAAACAACAGAATACACATTTTTCTCTAGTGCTCAAGGAACATTCTCCAGGATAGGTCATATCTTGGGTCACAAATCAAGCCTTGGTAAATTTAAGAAAATCAAAATTGTATCAAGTATCTTTTCCGACCATAATGCTATGAGACTAGATACCAATTACAGGAAAAGATCTGTAAAAAATACAAACACATGGAGGCTAAAAAATACACTACTTAATAACGAAGTGATCACCGAAGAAATCAAAGAGGAAATTAAAAAATACTTAGACACAAATGACAATGGAGACACGACGACCCAAAATCTATTAAATGCAGCAAAAGCAGTTCTAAGAGGGAAGTTTATAGCAATACAACCCTACCTTAAGAAATAGGAAACATCTCGAATAAACAACCTATCCTTGCACCTAAAGCAATTAGAGAAAGAACAAAAAAAACCCAAAGTTAGCAGAAGGAAAGAAATCGTAAAAACCAGATCAGAAATAAATGAAAAAGAAATGAAGGAAATGATAGCAAAGATCAATAAAACGAAAAGCTGGTTCTTTGAGAAGATAAACAAAATTGATAAACCATTAGCCAGACTCATCAAGAAAAAAAGGGAGAAGACTCAAATCAGTAGAATTAGAAATGAAAAAGGAGAAATAACAACTGACACTGCAGAAATACCAAAGATCATGAGAGGTTACTACAAGCAACTCTATGCCAATAAAATGGACAACCTGGAAGAAATGGACAAATTCTTAGAAATGCACCACCTGCCAAGACTGAATCAGGAAGAAATAGAAAATATGAACAGACCAAGCACTGAAATTGAAACTGTGATTAAAAATCTTCCAACAAACAAAAGCCCAGGACCAGATAGCTTCACAGGCGAATTCTATCAAATATTTAGAGAAGAGCTAACACCTATCCTTCTCAAACTCTTTCAAAATATAGCAGAAGGAGGAACACTCCCAAACTCATTCTATGAGGGCACCATCACCCTGATACCAAAACCAGACAAGGATGTCACAAAGAAAGAAAACTATAGGCCAATATCACTGATGAACATAGATGCAAAAATCCTCAACAAAATACTAGCAAACAGAATCCAACAGCATATTAAACGGATCATACACCTTGATCAAGTGGGGTTTATTCCAGGAATGCAAGGATTCTTCAGTATACACAAATCAATCGTCGTGATACACCATATTTACAAATTGAAGGAGAAAAACCATACGATCATTTCAATAGATGCAGAGAAAGCTTTCAACAAAATTCAACACGCATTTATGATAAAAACCCTGCAGAAAGTAAGCATAGAGGGAACTTCCCTCAACATAATAAAGGCCATCTATGACAAACTCACTGCCAATATCGTCCTCAATGGTGAAAAACGGAAAGCATTTCCACTAAGATCAGAAACAAGACAAGGTTGCCCACTCTCACCACTCTTATTCAACATAGTTTTGGAAGTTTTAGCCACAGCAATCAGAGAAGAAAAGGAAATAAAAGGAATCCAAATCGGAAAAGAAGAAGTAAAGCTGTCACTGTTTGCAGATGACATGATACTATACATAGAGAATCCTAAAGATGCTACCAGAAAACTGCTAGAGCTAATCAGTGAATTTGGTAAAGTAACAGCATACAAAATTAATGCACAGAAATCTCTGGCATTCCTAAACACTAATGAAAAAACATCTGAAAGTGAAATCAAGAAAACACTCCCATTAACCATTGCAACAAAAAGAATAAAATATCTAGGAATAAACCTACCTAAGGAGACAAAAGACCTGTATGCAGAAAATTATAAGACACTGATGAAAGAAATTAAAGATGATACAAATAGATGGAGACATATACCATGTTCTTGGATTGGAAGAATCAACATTGTGAAAATGACTCTACTACCCAAAGCAATCTACAGATTCAATGCAATCCCTATCAAACTACCACTGGCAATTTTCACAGAACTAGAACAAAAAAATCTCATAATTTGTATGTAAACACAAAAGACCCCCGAATAGCCAAAGCAATCTTGAGAATGAAAAACGGAGCTGTAGGAATCAGGCTCCCTGACTTCAGACTATACTACAAAGCTACAGTAATCAAGACAGTATGGTACTGGCATAAAAAAAGAAAGATAGATCAATGGAACAGGATAGAAAGCCCAGAGATAAACCCACACACATATGGTCACCTTATCTTTGATAAAGGAGGCAGGAATGTATGGTGGAGAAAGGACAGCCTCTTCAATAAGTGGTGCTGGGAAAACTGGACAGGTACATGTAAAAGTATGATATTAGATCACTCCCTAACACCATACACAAAAATAATCTCAAAATGGATTAAAGACCTAAATGTAAGGCCAGAAACTATCAAACTCTTAGAGGAAAACATAGGCAGGACACTCTATGACATAAATCACAGCAAGATCCTTTTTGACCCACCTCCTAAAGAAATGGAAATAGAAACAAAAATAAACAAATGGGACCTAATGAAGCTTCAAAGCTTTTGCACAGCAAAGGAAACCATAAACAAGACCAAAAGAAAACCCTCAGAATGGGAGAAAATATTTGCAAATGAAGCAACTGACAAAGGATTAATCTCCAAAATTTACAAGCAGTTCATGCAGCTCAATAACAAAAAAACCAACAACCCTATCCAAAAATGGGCAGAAGACCTAAATAGACATTTCTCCAAAGATATACAGACTGCCAACAAACACATGAAAGAATGCTCAACATCACTAATCATTAGAGAAATGCAAATCGAAACTACAATGAGATATCATCTCACACCAGTCAGAATGGCCATCATCAAAAACTCTAGAAACCATAAATGCTGGAGAGGGTGTGGAGAAAAGGGAACACTCTTGCACTGTTGGTGGGAATGTAAATTGATACAGCCACTGTGGAGAACAGTATGGAGGTTCCTTAAAAAACTACAAATAGAACTACCATATGACCCAGCAATCCCACTACTGGGCATATACCCTAAGAAAACCATAATTCAAAAAGAGTCACGTACCAAAATGTTCATTGCAGTTCTATTTACAATAGCCCGGAGATGGAAACAACCTAAGTGTCCATCATCAGATGAATGGATAAAGAAGATGTGGCACATATATACAATGGAATATTACTCAGCCATAAAAAGAAACGATATTGAGCTATTTTTAATGAGGTGAATAGACCTAGAGTCTGTCATACAGAGTGAAGTAAGTCAGAAAGAGAGAGACAAATACCATATGCTAACACATATATATGGAATTTAAGAAAAAAAATGTCATGAAGAACCTAGGGGTAAGACAGGAATAAAGACACAGACCTACTAGAGAATGGACTTGAGGATATGGGGAGGGGGAAGCGTAAGCTGTGACAAAGAGAGAGAGAGGCATGGACATATATACACTACCAAACGTAAGGTAGATAGCTAGTGGGAAGCAGCCGCATAGCACAGGGAGATCAGCTAGGTGCTTTGTGATCGCCTGGAGGGGTGGGATAGGGAGGGTGGGAGGGAGGGAGACGTAAGAGGGAAGAAATATGGGAACATATGTATATGTATAACTGATTCATTTTGTTGTAGAGCAGAAACTGACACACCATTGTAAAGCAATTACACTCCAATAAAGATGTTAAAAAAAAAAAACAGTGAAAAGGCTGTTATGGGAGCAGACAGGATATAGTGTTTGGCATCTGGTACAGGACAGAGAATGTGTTATGAGGCTGCTCAGCCTACTCAAGAATCCCACACATGTTTTCTGAAGTTCATCCCTGGATAATCCCACTGTAATAGGAAAAATGGTGGCCATGCTTGGTCTATTTCTACAGCTGAGTGCAAATGTCGACTGTGGAAAAGTCTACACAGGAGAACTCTGTCCTCAGTCATGGACCCTGGCCAGAGAGCATGAAATGTGTGTGGTTAGTTCAAAAGGGACCAGGACAAAAAGTACTAAAGGGTCATATGACCCATTCTCTTGGTTGGGAAAACAATTCAGTAACAGTCCCACTGACAGCAGGGCATCTCGGGAGGGAACCATCCCATGCTGTGGGGAGGTGTCGCTAGTCCTACGTGGGACTTTTCAACCACGTTCACACACCTGGCTACTGGGTTTCATCAGATGCACCATCAGGAATATGAAAGGCCAGAAATATAATAGAAACCAAAGAGTTCCTGTAGTTGAGAGACAGATGATGTCTGAAAAGCAGGGCAGAGTTGCTTCTTGTCTGGTCAGTGGCTTACTATGTCAGACAGAAAAGGAAAATGTCTGTTACTGTTTGTAGGACATAAAACAGGAGTAATAAAAGCTGTGTTCAGCACCAAAGGACCCATTGTTATAAAATACTACAAAATACCCCTGTTGGTTCTTAGAGTTTATAGAAGCTCCCCAGTGGAAGCTGTAGTTTTGCCCTTTGTGTTTTTTTGACTCCAGATGCAGCTCCTAAACTCCTGCATGTTAGTCAGAGGGACAAGGAGAGGTCATTTTGCAGCATCTTTCCCTTTCAACCCAGATGGATAGCCTGTGTTTACCTTTCCACACAGAAAACATCTTTGGAAATTTCTTCTTCCCACTCTGACTCTACTTGCCTAAACCAGTTTGTGTTCCATGAAGAGAAACAGGCAATGAATTCTTAAACAAAATAGGAGACCTTTCCAGCACGCACACACACACACACACACACACACACACACACACACACACACACACTCTAGCCTTGCCCTAAAACTCCCAGGGCAATAGAGTACGTTTCCAAGCCCAACCACCATCTGAGATCTGAGTAAGAGTCCTTTTTTAATTAAACAAACCCAATTTCATATTTCACACAATGATGTAATGGCAGATCCTTGTGGAAACTGTGTGACACACAGCAACACATGTGAAATGGAGGTAAAAGGAAAAATTAAATGAAAATACATATTTGAGCTGGTTATTAGGAACAATAACATTTCCAGGAATGAGTCACTTGGGGAAGCAGTTGATTTGGCTGGGGATAAACAGTGCCTCCTAAGTGTGCCCTGAGAAGAAACGATCAGAACTTAATTTTAAATCTAAAGATTGTAATAAGAACTTGGTTATTTAAAGTCACTGCCAAAGAGAAGGGAGCAAGCATGAGCCAACCCCTAGAGGATGAATCATGGAATGCTCATGTTGCCCTCGAGGTCAGAAGGAGGGGCAGAGATTAGTTCAATATGCTAAAGCTAATTTCTTCTGGTCCTTTCCAATGCTGTAGCAATAGGAACCCTCTGGTTACACAGTTGTCTGCCGCAACAATGAGTTTCTGAGATCTGCATTAATGTACGCGGCAGAAAGGAGAGAAAAGATTCATTCCATAGAGAGCTCTCTGCCAGCTAAGGGTTTTGGTGAAATGTTTGTAATCCGATGCTTTTGGTCTTAATCTTCTCATTTATAGACTGATTTTACATCGCTGGACACTCACTATGTTCCTCCCAGACCAATGCTATTTTTGCAGAAGAATAAATACACGGTAGACATGAAATGACAATTCTTTTTTTGCCCGGGCTGGAATCTAAAATTTGAAACAGCTGACATTCTCTTCCTTAAATAACTAAAACACAGATTTGGTAGTTTACCTTGGTGTTCTACCAAGAGTGTGCTCAAATGGGCATACTTGAACTGTGCAAAGGGGTAGGAATTGAATGGTTGGGTGGGCGGGGGGGAACAGCAGGATTGGGTGCAAGATAAGCCATTTCCGGAGGCTGTGCAGGGGAGGACAACTCAGGGCAGTGCTTGGAAATGAAGAATTTGCAGTTAACAGTCCTTTAGGTATAACCCTGAGATCAAGAGAAAGCTAATGAAAGAATGATTTTACTATGTCAGAATCAACCAAAATTAACTAGGCTCTTAATTTTACATATTATCATAAAGTCTATAAATAGATTATGTCAGGTTTAAGCTTCCCAGAGATTAAAATTGACTGTATTAATCTTTCTTTAAAGCATCATTATATTTCTCTGGAACACAAAAGCAAATGCTATGAGTCACAAAAGTATGCAATTTCAAGGTCAGTTGATACTGTGTCACTCAAGGCTTCCCAGATACCAAATAAAAATTCCATTGCTTTGCATATGTGTCTTACTGTCTTGCTCCCCTTGCCTGACTACAACTCAATGACCTTCAAATGCAGTATCTATTGTTGCAGTAACTTTCATCCTTACCTAAGTGAAGTAGAATCAATGCACTTGACCGGCAATTCCAATTAGACCACTATAGACAATCCTGCTGAATCTGCAAGCTTTGGATTTATATTGAATTAATGAAAGCTGAAAGGGGTTCCCATATTACAGCCACACTTAATGCATCCTTGTCAAAAAGAAATGTAATTACAATATTACACGTACATAGTAGGTTGATCAACTTATGCAAGGTGACAACTATGAATTGATCATGTTAGAGTGTCAATAAAAATCCCTGTAACTATTACATAATGTGCCGCCTTTAGATTATTTAATTCCCTAGAGCCTGGATGGTTCAGATGATTGGTAAAGAGATATACATTTAGAGTCACTTATTTTCATGTCAATGGTTCAAATAGACTGGTAGGTAGTATCAAAGGCAACTGCTCCATATCAATTAGCTTTTATTGTTTAAACAAAACTCAGGTCTTAGTCTAACAATTTATTTCTATATGGGTAAATCCAAGAAAAAAATATTTTTAAATATTTACAGTTAATTTTTGGAGTAAAAAAAAAATCCTGAAAAAAAGGAAAAAAAAAGCAAGGGAATGGATAAGATGGCAAAGAAACATTTACATCTACTGTCTGGGGGCTCTGATTTAGGCATCAGACATGCCTTAAAGCATTAGCTTTGCCAATCACCTTTAATATTAGTTTTTGGCTTGCTAGATTAATTAGAAGAGAAAAAGAATCTAAGCTCTAAAATGTTTTAAAAAAAGAGAGAGAAAGGTGCATCTAGTTACCTAAGTACTACGATCAGTTAACCTCTGTAGTAATGTTGACATGATGGTTGGCAAACTTGACTATCTTTTTTCATCAACAATAGTATCAACAGTATTATGTTAATTTCTTATTTGAGATATTACAGAAAAGAAGTGCCTATTCCCCTTTGACCCCTACTAACAAAAAAAACCAAAAAACAAAAACAAAAAACAAGGAAAAATAGGAAACACCATAACCCTGAACCAAAATTTATGACGAAGGGTTACTGAATGTACTGGAAACTGTGCCCAAGGAAAGGAAGACTCCAAAAGAAAAAGTCTGAGCTCTGCAGACCTTGAGATAACATGTTCTCCAGACCATATGGCCCACCAGAGGGGTCAACCCAGCTGCTCTGACTGGAGCAGCAAGGTCAGGGTGTGTGGGCTAGCCAGGCGAGCTTCCCACAGAGAGGCAGAGGACTTACTTTTGCAAGAAATAGTCTGTCAGTGAGACTGGAGCTCGAATAAACCTGGGTACAGCTTTGGTTACATGAAGATAAGTAAAATTTAAATTGCCAAAGAAGGACCTGTGTCCAAGGAGCCAGAGTGATTTCCCCCATCTGAAGGCAGAATCATACCAACCAGGCAGAGTGCTGTGACAAAGTAGTCAGAGGCAACATAGCAATTGTTTCTGTTATCCCAGTTTATCTCTGCTTATCCCTACACTTTTGTTCTCCAAACAGCTAGTCCAGGAAAACTTCCACCATTCAATGATGGACACCAACATGGAATTTATACACATACTGCAAGAAACAAGGAAGAAAGAAACAAAACAAGTGAAGAATACACATCAGAAAATTATACACAAATCAGTTTGAGATTATGATCAAACATCTTCATGAAAATTAAAGAAAGCAAATGTGATATGACTTCAGAGGGAGAAAAAAACAGAAAGAAAAAAAATCAGGGCTCATAAGAGAAAAACATAAGAGAAAATGATTTGCTTTTTAAAGGACATGAAATGAAAGAAAATATAAACTTAGTGAAAGTCCTATTAGAAATAGAAATTACTGGAAAGAAGTTAGAAACATATAGGAAATGCTTTAGAAAATTTGAGCATATTGAAAAGGAAAATAAATCGTTTTTTTAAAAAATGACTTAAGGGTAAACGTTAATTATGTAAGACAGTTAAAGGAGAGCAGCCTCTGTATCTTGAAGAAGATAACCAAAAACTAGCAGAAAAAAATTCAAACATAAAATAGAAGACTCCTATAATTTAAATTAATTAAACAGAATGGACCACCATACTAAGTCCCAGGAAAATGATATGATACAAATCAGTTCTGATAAACCTTTCTAGAAAAAAAGTATGTAACTTCAACCTTCTAAAAAAAGAACAAAGAGGGCTTCCGTGGTGGCGCAGTGATTGAGAGTCCGCCTGCTGATGCAGGGGACACGGGTTCGTGCCCCGGTCCGGGATGCCATGGAGCGGCTGCGCCCATGAGCCGTGGCCGCTGAGCCTGCGCATCCGGAGCCTGTTGCTACACAATGGGAGAGGCCACAACAGTGAGAGGCTCACGTACCGCAAAAAAAAAGAACAAAGAATATCATTAGGAATGGTGGGGACTACTGAATCAATTTAAATATAAAAGTAAGTCTAAATATACTTGAAAATTATTGTTACATTTCACAATATTTAACATAATAAATTAACAAGAATGACAATGTAGAAATAATAATCTAATTAACAAAACAGGGAGAAAAGTTAGAAAAATGGCAAAAGGAAGTATTCAAAGAAATAATGGTAGAAAATTTTCCAGGATTAAAGAAAAACATTCTCCCAAAATTGAAAGGCCCTCTGAACCTCAAAGAGGATAAATAAACATAAAGTAGTCCTTACAGCAAAAGGGCAAGAATAGCCAAGACACTATTAAAGAAAAATTAATCTGGGGTGTTGGCCTTGCTAGATATAGTAATTTTTTTAAGTATATTATTGACACTGAGATAGAAAAATAGCTAATGAAGCAGAAAAAAGAAGCCATAAACAAATCAAGTACATATAGAAACTCGATATATGACAAACTGGTAAGCCATATCAATGGGAGAGCAGAGATTATCCAATAAATGGTTTGGGGACAACTTTTTATTCATATAAAAAAAGTTAAAAATGGAGGCCTACCTCACATAATTTCCAACTATCAATCCCCGATGAGTAAATGTGAAAAGCAAAATTTTCAAACTTTTAAAAGTTAGTAAAGGACTTTGGTTTCAGCTCTGATGTGTCAAGAGCTTAAAAGCCACCACTCGTATCCTTACAACAAGAAAAAAGCTGAACAAAGTGAAAATCAACAACTTTTCTTGGAGCCATTAAAGAATTGAGATCACAGGTAAAACCACCACCTGAAATCAGGAGCGGCTGATGAACACAGAACATCACAACTGAGATCAGTTTACCCAAAGCAGAAGTAGCTAGAGCCCTAAACTGATAGGGACACTGAAACAGTAACTTTGACAAATTGCTGGAGGCACAGTACAGAATAGCGTGAGAATGAGAAACTCCCAGGGGCTGCAGCCAGAAAGGGTACCACGCCTGCATGGGTTTTACCTCCAGAAACCCTACCAGGGTTTCATAGTGAACAGACAAGAAAAACCCTCCTTTCTGGCAGGGGGAGAGGACAGAGGACAGCATTTTGAAATATGCTCAAAGCATTCTCCATTACAAAGGCTTATTCAATAAATACAAAGAGCCTAATCAGATGTGATAGAAGGGAAATTATTCAACTCTACCTCTTCTAGTCTTCCTGTCTCTCCTAAAAAGGAAAAAAAAAAACAATGTTGAGAAACACTTGTGAAGGTCTTAACACAGGGACACAGGCCCACTAAAACACTGAGATATAGTCATAAGACTGTAGAACTCTTCCCTTCATCCCACATCTGACCACCACATCAACAGGGCTCCAGTATAATAACAGTGGGTTACAGCTGAAAGAGCAGCAAGATACAAGCTCTATTTAAGAAGGAACTTTCAGGGAAACCCAAAGCCAACAGAGGAGATAAAAACAAAGACACCAAGGGAAATTGAAGCCTCCTAAAACCTACAGCTACAGCAAATATTAAATCCAGGACAACTTCTAGCCAGATTTACATAAAACCTCACACTAAAGGCCTATTTACCTCTGTTTCTATTACTCAGTTCATGATATCCAGCTTTCAACCAAAATTTACAAGGCATGCTAAAAGGAAAGAAAAAACACAGCCTGAAGAAGCAAATAAAACATCAGAATGAGATTTAGATATGGCAGAGATTTTGGAATTATCAAACTAGGAATTTTTTTAAACTATGTTTAATATGTTAAAGGCTCTAATGGAAAAAGTTGACAATATGCAAAAACAGGTAATGTAAGCAGAGAGATGAAAACTCTAAGAAATAATTTTAAAGAAATGCTAGAAATCAAAGCACTGAAACAGAAATGAAGGAAGTCTTCAATGGGCTCATTTGTAGACAGGACACAGCCCAAGGACAGAATCAGTGAGTCTGAAGACATGTCAATAGAAAATTCCCAAACTGAAATGCAAAGAAAAAGGAGAGCAAAAAAATAGAACAAACTATCCAAGAACTGTGGGACAATTTCAAAAGGAGAATGTGATGGTGAAATATCAGAAGGAGAAAAAAGAGGTGACAGAACAGAAAAAAATATTTGAAATAATAATGGCTGAGAATTTTCCAAAATTAATGAGACACAAAACCATAGATAAGAGAAACTCAAAAAACATCAAACAAGATAGATACCAAAAAAAAAATCTACTCCTGGGTATATTATATTCGAACTTCAGAAAATCAAAGAGAAAATCTTGAAAGCAAACCAGAAAAAAACACACTGTACCTATAGAGGAACAAGAATAAAAATTATATCAGACTTCTCTTCAAAAACCATGCAAGCAAGAAAATAATGGAATAAAATATTTAGTGTTGAAAAAAACCCCACCAACATGAATTCTATATACAGTGAAAGTATCCTTCAAAAGTAAAAGAAAACAAAGAGTTTTTCAGTCAAACAAAAACAGGGACTCCATCACCAGCAAACCTGGTCTACAAGAAAAGTACAAAGTTCTTAAGGGAAAAGGAAAATAATATAGGTCAGAAACTCAGTTCTACATAAAGAAAGGAGAAGTGTCAAAAAAAATAAATGAAAATAATAAAACGTTATATTTTTCATACTCTTAATTGATCTAATGACAATTTGTTCAAAATAATAATAGCAATAGTGTATTGGTTGATTATAGCTTATGGGTAAGTGAAATGAATGACAGAAATGTTATAAGGGATGAAAGAGGATAATTGGAAATACTCTGTTATAGCTATACCACCCATAAAGTGATATAGTGCTCTTTGAAAGTAGACTAAGATTAGTTGAAAATGTATAGTAAAATTCTTGAAAAACCAATAAAAAAATTTTTAAGTATAATTCATATGCTAGAGAGGAGAGAAACTGGAATCATATAAAATGTTCAATTAATATCAGGGAAGGCAGAAAAAGAGTAAAATATTTAGAAAGAAAGAACATATACAATAAATCAAAAGTTATAAAACTTGAAGATATCAATCCATATATATATCAATAATCACTTTAAACATCAATGGTCTAGTGCCCTTCAGGTCTTGGAAGGTTTTTTATTCGTTTTTTTTTCAAATGAGGGACTCTGAACTTAAAGCTTTATTACCTTCATGGTAAATATACCTTTGTATTCTGTTTAAAAACAAAACAAAAAGAAACAAATGCGTAGAAAAAGACTGAAAGGAAATACCCTGAAAATATTGACAATGTGTTTTTAGGTGTCATAAGTACGGGTAGATTTTATTTTTTTCTATCTACTTTTCTGTACTATCAAAATTTTCTTTAAATAACCTTCTTTTGCTTTAGCATTATATTAGTTTAAGTGATATTTCCTCTGGCTTTAACTGTTCTACAGGTTGCAATCTTTTGATTAACTTTCTATCCAGCCCTTTGATGTTTCTAGGCTTGTGAATTGTTTATTCACAAGTTATAACTGCTCAACCAAATCTTCTTTAAAACACTATGCAGATGCATATATAAAGTTGCAATGCTAACAACTTCATTGATAACAAATAACAAAGGAAAGACTTAGCTGGCAGATAGCCATAATTCTTACAGATTATGAAACAAACATGTAGGCAAAACCTTCTCCTCTGGCATATAAGCAAAACGTTTTATAAGAGGCAAAAGTGCTCTCAATTTTTATTTAGTGAAACATAGTCATATTCATGTTAAACTACATTTGCCGAAGTGTTCATGGATAAATCCAAGAATAATTTTATTCAATCTTAGAATGAATTTCCTTGTGTGTTTTCCATTTAAGGAAGGCCTGTTGCTTAAACAGTGTAAAAATGCTGCACATTCCCATCATGAGTACAATAAAAAACCTAGAAGGGTCTGTATATGGTCACAATTTGTTGATGAATTTAGGGCAAATTTTCCAAACTGGAATTCCACAGAATATCCTTTCAAAGGGTATTTAAAGATATGGGATGAAAAATGACTCTTCTCAAAATATTTGGTAACATTGGGTTAAGCAAATGCTGTTTGTGTGTGTGTGTGTGTGTGTGTGTGTGTGTGTGTGACTTTGTTAGTTGTTGCTTTTAACTACCATCCTACTGACCTTAATGGGTAATAAGTATTATAAATTGTCAAGAGAAAATAGAGTATGCTGCATTTTCCAAAACTTTTTTGATCATGGAGCACATTTTTCTTTCTTGAGCTATTGAAGTCACTAGATGAACATTTTGAGACCGATTATTTGGGAAAATGTTGACTTGGGTTCTAATGTTTGTTCCAATATGTGTGTCCTATGAAGTGTGATATATGGAATCAATGAAAATGAGAGTCATCTGTCAACATTGAAAACTAAACAAAAACATTGCTACTGGGGAAGTGGTTTACCTTTGCCTGAAGGCAAATTCCATATTTATATTTTTAGCATAATTCAATCTGGAACATTGCAACATAGGGAAATATGCTATATTTTAGCATAATTCAATCTGGAACATTGCAATCACCCAGCCCCAGTATAGTCACTATGGAAACCTGTTTTTTTAAAAAGTGGGAGGAGGGAGAAGGAGAGAGATTGTGCAAAAGAATTATTAAAATATCCAAGATAAAATTGTAAAACGTGAGTTCACAAATGTATTCAGTTAAATGCGTGTCTACCAGTTACCCAGCTCTTTCAAGTAAAAGTGAAACATTCTAAAGGAAAGCACGGGTGGGAAAAAGGATTTCACATTTACCTTTCTCCAAGTTTTTGCTAGAAATGTAAAATTCAATGAAGTAAATGATGTATTCCAAGTCTGCCACTTTAAGTAACACAAAATACTGTTGACAACAAAGCATTACACCAAATTACAAGACTGACTGTGACACCAAATACATGAACCATAAGAATGGCACATACGTGGTTGACAGAGCAGTTCTGGAAAGGTAGATGAATACCAGGTGAAGGTAAGATAAGCAAAATTCCCATAGAAAAGGGGTGCCGCACATAGGAAAGACGGAAAATACGCAAATACCCACAATAAGATCTTTGAAAACCACTTACAATTTTCTAAATTCAAGTTAGATATCCTCTTCAAGATAATATCCCTAGAGTAGGAACCACTTATGGTTTTAGGCTGCAGATAAAAGAATTTGCAGTCAGGCTTTGTCATCTGCCCCTCAGATCTGCCCTCTGCTGCAGCTGTTGGCTGTCTGGGACAAGGCAATGCTCAGCACAGGACTTCCAAGTTTGTGGCCGTTGCCTGCTGGAAACTTTTTTGGACTGATTATTCTTTGAACTTTGAAAATCCAGTTTCAAAATTGTCACTAATAATTGGAATACGAATATTGATGTCCTATTTTATGTGCTATGCATACTTTGTGACCCAGTGGTGTGCTGGAGACAATTTTATATGTCTTTCTTCCCAACTTCATGTTCAGTGATATCAATACAGTGATAGCTTGAAACCTGCTGTAGTGGAAGTATCGACACTATAGACATTCGCAAATACTACATATCATGGCTTTTTCTTTTCAGAAAGCCAATTGTTTGACACTTGCCAGTACACCTCTGTTAATGCCTATTAGTGTTCTGCAATTCTCTTGATTATTGATTGTTACTATTAGCCTTCATTAAAAGATGAGGCTGTTCTGATGCTTTTACCTAGATTCACATTTAGGGTATAAAAAGTGGGGAAAAAGTTATGATAAAAGATCTGGGCTCCCCCACAACCGGTTTACAAGGCAAAAATAGAGACACTGAGATAGAGAATAAACATATGGACACCAAGGAGGGAAAGCGTGGGGAGGCGATATGAACTGGGAGATTGGGATTGGCAATATATACACTAATATGTATAAAATAGATAACTAATAACAATCTGCTGTATAAAAATAAATAAATTAAATAAAATAAAATTCAAAAAAAAAAAAAAAAAAGATCTGGGCTCCCTCCAGAGTCTTGCCTAAAACACAGAGTATAATCTACTGCAAGAAATATCAAACTAATCTGACCAGAGCCCAAATGCCAGGGAAATTCTATCAGTACTCACACAGGAACAGGAAAAACTCTGCATTAATGTATAGCAACCAGGCTTTTTGGTAAGAATTCTGAAAGTACCATCAGTAAGTTCTTTCAACGTGCTAATTGTAGTTTATAAGCACCAGCTATTAGTAACCCTTAATAATTCACTTAGCAAGTTTACTGTAAACAGAGCCATTGTATGGGGAGTTTTGGGTTCTACACTGCACAAAGGAATCTTTGTAGGGTTGAGCAGGGTCTGAAGTGCAGTCTGCCCTCCACCCTCAGGCTGCTGCGGGACTGCAGCCACCTGGGCACCTTGTAATTTTTACAAAGGTGTAGTATATGCTAAGGACTACACTGACAGTAAATAACCCTTGGTCATAGGTAAAAATAAAGAACTGGAGAATTGGGAGTCTTTCAAAGACAAGAAAAACAAACAACGAGATTTGCACTTTTCAATCAGAAGGCTCCTCCTAAGACCAGGGCCTATTTAGGATACTTTAAAAATTATGCTAGAGTATTCCAGCCAGGACAACTCTGCAACTTCAAGTTCTGACCCACCCCTGCTACTCCAAGTATATAACAGTGATAGATTTGTTTTTTAAGTAGGACAAAGAAGTCACCGCCAGACTCCAACACAAGACAAACATATCTGTGGACAAGAAACAGAAGACAAGTACAAACTGATGAGCAGAGATGGAGCCTTGGCAAAACAGTAGGCAAGATGGGGAGAGAGAAGTCAAAAGATTAACGGAGAGAGAGGTGAACCGAGGGTCGGACATCTGGATGGATGTGGGGATGGAGATGGTGCAAAAGGTAAAACCAAAACTCTAGAGAAAATAACAAGATGGGCCAACAGTCACCGAGTTGGTCCAGCACATGGAGGTTCTATGATCTCTGGCAGAGGGTAGAAACATCACAAGACTTGCCATAATGTGAGAAGCTATATTGTTAAATATGTATGTTAAAATGTTAAGGGTAACCACTGAAAGGAGGGAAGTACAATCTTCAGCTTCCAAACCAGCAGATGAATGAAAAGGGAATACAGGAAAGTTTATCAGTCTGTCAGACACAGGGAAGGAACAAAGTAAAAGAATGTGAAAGGACGTGAAATAAGGCAGCAAAAAGTAACTCCAGTTCAGCAGTGCTCACAATGCAACTCACTATTAAAAGACAACATTTGTCTGAATGCATTAAAAACAAAACTTCTGTGCTGGTTACAAAAAGCATACCTGAAACAAAATTACACAGAAAGGCATAAAATGAGGTGATAGAAAAATATATATATCGTATAATATAAATGTAATAGCTAAACATATATTTTATAATATAGGTATATGTTTTTTCTTTCTATCACCTCTTTTTATATCTATCTATGACAGTTAAGTGACAGATAGATAATCAGGCAAATATCTAGCCAAAACAAAGCTGGTATATCAGTATTTGGATTAGATAAATAGAAGCTAAAGGAAAAATCATTAAGAGAGATCATTTGGAACCCCATATAACAGTGACTAGAACAATCTATCAGGAAAATACAAAAGTCATGAGTTTCTATACAACTAACAGCAGAGCCAAAACTAAGAGAATGGAAAAAAGAATTTGGCAAATATATCATCACTGTGGGTGATGTGAACATCTTCTAACAGAAACTGATAGACCAAGCGGACCAAAGTTTAGTAAAGATATAAAAGATTTAAACGGCCAAGTTAACAAGCTTGATCTAATGGATATATGTAACCCAGCACCAGCAGAGAATATACAATCTCTTCAAGTAAACATGGAATATTTATAGAAACAGACCATGTGCTAGGCCACAAAGGAGGCCTCAACAAATCCAAAGAATAAGTATCACGTAGGCCATGTTCTCCAACAGCAAAGCAATTAAATTAGAGAGAAATAAAAAGATCCTTTTCAAAAGGAGAAGAAACACTTCTAGAATAGGAAGAACAAATGGACCAAGAATCCAAGATATGCATTTAATCCCAGGTTCAACACGTGCCTGCTGACTGTCCTTGAAATAAGGCACAACCTCTCTGGGCCTTGGTTTCTGCACATGTCATATGGGTATAATAATACCTCTCTCACAAAATTCTTGTGCAGATTAAATGAGGAAGTATCTTAAAATCACCTAGCACAGTATCTGGCAGAAACTCAAATACTAGTTTTAGTCCTTTCACATAGTATGTGTTCAATAAAAATGGACTGAATTAATAGCTGCATAAATAAATACCAAGTAGAGATAAATACACATTCTTTTGCAAGTGGAATTTTGAATAAAATTTAATTAATCAACAAGGTCCTCTTTTAAACAGAGACAAGAAAAAATATGGCACATTCTATGTTTTTAATTATCCTCCGATTTGAAAAGAAAGAAAAGATTTTTGTCAGGACCTCTGGAAAATCTGATGCTGTATCCTGTTTTTCCCTCTCATGTTCATTTTTCTAATTGGTTCAGATCATGAGGTCACTTCATCCAAATAAAAAACGGCTTTGCTTGTGAAAGAAGAGAAGCTTGGAGGACAACATCTGATAGCTTACAGCTCACAGTGCAGAGAAAAGCAAGCCGTGGGCACCAGTTTTCAGAGGGAACCCAACTAAATTCAAAGAGCCTAAGTCAGCAAGATATAAGAGAGAGTTTCCTGACAAAAAGGGCCACCACTCCATCACATCAGGCAGGGGTTTGTGTGATCTCCTTCCATGTTTGATGTTTCCAGATGTCCTGAACTTAGTACAGGCTGTGAGGCAAGCTGAGATCCACCCACCTAGCGGCCACGACAGTTAATGAGGTGGGTGCAATGATGTGACACAGAGACACTCCCATCACTCTAATCCTTACATTGGCTGTCGCTCCTAGAAGGCTTTTCAACTTGTGTTGGGCCAGTTATTTGTTTGGTTGCTGCTTTCTTTCAGAAGAAAGCTTTTCTGCTCCCTTCATTTTTTCACTGGTGCCAAGAACTTGTCGATTTACTTGTTAGATGGAGCATGATATTCCCAAGGCTTTTTTTTTTTTTTTTTTTTTGCGGTACGCGGGCCTCTCACTGTTGTGGCCTCTCCCGTTGCGGAGCACAGGCTCCAGACGTGCAGGCTCAGCGGCCATGGCTCACGGACCCAGCCGCTCCGCAGCATGTGGGATCTTCCCGGATTGAGGCACGAACCCGTGTCCCCTGCATCGGCAGGCGGACTCTCAACCACTGCGCCACCAGGGAAGCCCTTCCCAAGGCTTTGATCAAAGAAGAAAACTTATCCAGATCTTAGATAAAGGTGGCATTCGTGACAAAGCTGATAAGGCCACTGATGGACAGTCCAAGAATTAAGCACTGCTACCAGGAAGACAGCTTGTGGTTCTTATGGAGCTGGACTTCAGTTTCACCCAACAAGTATAATGTCTTGGTTTTTCTCTCCCCACTAAAAGTACTAAACATTTCCAAAGCAAATATGGATTAATTAGTGAACAAATAATTTGACTAGCTAGGTCAGTTCTTTATGTCATATACCAAAATAAGTTCCAGGTAGATTCAAAAATTTAAGGTAAAATTAATATAGGTGAATGCTTTTATAATCCTAATGTGGAAAAGATCTTGAGATCAACTGTGGAAACTAAAGGAAAAATTGACATATTCTAAATGTTTGTATGGTTAGAAACGTCATAAAGAAATTCAAAGACAACACACAGGAAAAACAGCTTTAACATCTGTGACAAAGTTCATGTTCTTAATATATAAAAAACAGTTATAGCCAAAAAGAAAAGAAAAAGGGAAAATGGGCATGATCAGTCACTTCCCAAAGGAGGAAATACAAGTGACTAGTAAACAGACCTAAGAAAAGTGCAACTTTAGTAGTAAACAAGGAAATGCACATTAAAACAATGAAATACCATTTTATTATTTTTACTTATTTTTTATTTTTTAGTTATTGCATTGGTAAAAATTCGAGTGAATACCCAATATTATTGAACCCATTGTTGACAATTATGTGGGGAAATAAACACTCTCTTACCAAAACCGAGAATAAAAAATTTTTTTAAAAAGTACAATTTTCGAGGGGTTGGGGGAGGGAGGGAAATAGAAATAGAAATAATACATTAAAATCCTTAAAAATGGACACACTCTTTGATCAAAGAATTTTATTTCTAGGAATTTATTCTCAGGAAGTAATCAAAAAGAAGAAATAGATGTGCTTTTTAATCATCCAGGCTTGTTTATTGTAGCAATAAAGCAAATAATCAGTGTCATTCAATAGAGGAACGTTTAATTATGAAACATACACACAGTGAAGCAGTTTGTAATGATTAAAAATGAAGATGTGGAACTAGATCTATTGACATGCCAAAACGTCCACATTACATGAAGTGAAAAATGCAGGTAAACAAGATTGTATAGCCTTATCCATTTTCCCCCAACCTTTCATCTAGATATGTACATACGTATATAAAGACACAGGGAAAACTCCAAGAGGATAGAGAGTGAAATTTTCATAGATGTTTCCTCTCATTGGTAGGATTTCAAGGAATTTTCACTTTCTTCTTTGGTTTTCTGTTATTTTTTTTTTTTTACAATAAACTTTTTTTCTTACTTTAGGGATCAGAAAACTCATAAGGTAATTCATACTGAGGAGAATAAAAAGAAGGAAGCCATAGTTTAATGAGGCAAAGAAATTCTAGTTTTGGAAACGTCCAGTTTTGCTACAGAATTTAAACAAATCATGAATTTTGTTTAACATTTCTTTGGGTGTCTCACTGTAGCTCAAGAACTTTTTTCTCTTTTTCTTTTTCACTGAGCAGCAACTCTGTGCAAACATCCAATAGACATCCTTTCATTCAGTCCCACTAACAACCATTAAAGCCACTGTCAGCACTCTTGGTTTAACTCTAAGGAAGCACTCTGGGACCTGTACCCCAGCAGGTGGTGGAGGAAGTCCAGAGAAGCATCATAATTTGGCTACCTTCTCTGGGAGAGACACATGGTAGGAGGTTTATCAGACTTCTGTGTTCAAATCCAGCTCTGTCACCATGGCTGCATCACCTCAGGCAAGTTATTTTGCCTCAGATGGTTCCATTTTCTGACCTGTAAAATAAAGATGATGATTTGGGAGGTTGGGATTGACACATATACACTAACATGTATAAAACAGATTACTAATAAGAACCTGCTGTATAAAAAAATTAACAAAATAAAATTCAAAAAAATAGAAAAAAATTTTTTTTTTAAATAAAAAAATAAAGATGATGAAAACGGTCCCTACCTTAAGAGCTTGTTGTCAAGGATGAGTACACATAAGGCACTTAAAATAGTGCCTGGCTCTTGGAACTGTTCTGCGTTTGTTATTATTCAGCGCGTGGTTCACAGGCTCCCTGCTTCCAAAAGCAAGGATTGCATGATGGCTTAGCAATGACCGTCTCCACCTACTAGTGTAGAATTATTGAAAAGACCTACTCTAAGGGAAAGTCCATGAGGGTGTGACTCGCGGGTCCCCACCTCTCCTCCTCTCAGCTAGTTGTGGGTTGCTGAGTCACATGCAGGGGACAAGGCTGATGCTCCGGTAGAGTCAGAACTCAGACCCACCTCCACCCAGCTCCCCTACACCCACCGTTTGCTTTCTACTCTGGCTAATATCTAAAGGAGTAAACGTGTATTTATACTACTAGGCTTACCAGGTCAACAGAGATGAAAATGTGAGTGCCCAGTGGCCTGTAGCATGCATCTGGTTCTGTGTGCGTTTTTGCTCCTTGTGGCACCTTAATTTTTTATCTTGCAGAAGGCATCCTTGTGGAATTGCCAAACAAAAATATTTGCCTTCCGAAACGATGATAAAAGTGATAACGAGTGAATCTTCAAAAAGGGCCAAATTTTCTTTTAAAAATAAAAGCAACCCGGTATGTGCTGCCTGAACTTGCAAAAAACTTTAGGAACATGAAGCATGTAACTTCCTTTTAGAAACACTAACCCAAACTATTTTGCATATTCTGGTTTAGGCTTCAAAAGAGATTTTGATTCATGTTTCTCGTTTTTAAAAAATTAGTACTACTTACTGATTGTCGGCGGTGGGGGCGGGGGGGGGGGGAATTCTAGTTTGCCTCAATTACACTGACACCCAACAGTTTTTATGGACCTTTTTCTATCCTCTAGTGATGGTAGCTTCTGAAACAGCAACCAGGACATGTGGTTTGACAATCAGCAATCTGTTTATGTGGGCAGAATAGTTAGCAAACCAGAAAATTCAGGGCATATGCATGACATTAACTACATGTAATGAATAATACGTGTGAATAATGTATGCATATATGGGATGGCTAGTGTCTTTCAACTGGTTAGTGTACATGAACAGTTTTTGAGAGGGTTAAATAATTCATGTCTTTCCACCTGCTTATTTATGTCAACTGTCTTCATCAGACCAGTTAACCTGACAAAATGATAGATTATCCTTACATTTGCTCTTCTCTAAGACAAATATAAAATTATTTTTTAAACCTTTTAAACCTGCTAAGAGACTTATGAGAACTACTGTTAGAGGAAAATTGTATTAATTTGCTGTTGTTGATGGGAAAAATCACGATGACCCGCAGATGTAGTTTGAAATCATACACACATTCTAACGCAAAATAAGCATCATGGCCCATTTCTGTAAACAGGGGCGTATATTTGCAAAAGAGCAGGAAAACCCTGTCTAGATGTGAAGTAGGATATAATACCTAAAAGTGCCTACATCATAGGGCTGTGGGTTCAATGAGTTTATGTTTGTGGTACACTTAAAGCAGTGCCTGGAACATGGTAAATGCTGTATAAATGCCATTTATGGTGCTGGCTTTTAAGATGGAATTAACTTTTCAAAAGTCTTTTGAAAAATCCCATCAGAGGTTTCAGCTAAAGTTTATTTTTTGATATGAGGTATATTTTACTTTTCAAATATAAACTTTGTGCATTAATCATCATGAATTAAAACTCACAACCCATTTGTACTTATTTATGGTTTGTTTGGTTTTTTCCTGCAACCGTGTGGGTGATGGCCTGGAACCGAATCTTTGCCTAAACACCATCTGCTGTTCCCTCTTATTCTGGCCAATATGACCAGTCAGAACATGACAAATATGTATATACAGCTATACTGTGTTCCTAAATATGGACTCAGAGCAAACATGACAAACTATCTGAAACCTTGAATACGTAAAACATGTTAAATAAATTTGGTTAATTACAATATAAACAGGCTCTCCATTGTACTGAATGAGTCATTGATTCTCCCAGAGGATCTGAATAGTTCAATGGAAATGAAGGGAAAACAAGGTATGTCTTTAGTTATTCAGGAAGCTGAGGTGAATAGGGCAACAGGGCAGGTAGAGTCAGCATGTTTCGTGCGGGGAGAGAACTGTCTGAACCTGCCTGATAAACACGCCTTCCAGAAAAGTCTATTCCATGAAGGCCTACAGAGTTTTATGGGAAAGGAATCCCATAAGACAACCTTGAGCTGGCAGAAAAGCCTAGCATTGTGTTACAAAGATATGTCTCCAAACCTTAATCTGTGTCTGAATTTTATACGGGTGTGTGAGTGTGTGGGTGTGGAGCGAAAGTCAAAAAAAGTAAACTCCACAAATGCCATTCCACCAAGTGTGCCAAGACATTGAGACATGAGGCACACCACTTTGATACTCTCCTAACAAATTTAACCTAAGGAAGTCAGATCTTCTTTCCGTCCTCTCCACAGAATACCATTCAAATGAGTGTCTGTACCAGGAGGAGAGGTAGCTTCTGGGAGAAGCAGGGGAGGAACCAGGTGGCAGCCTGGGATGTGCAGGGGCAGCACAGTTAGCAGGCCTAGACAAAGGGATCCAGAAGAAGTGGCTATATCCAGCAAAGGGGCTCAGAAGACTGTGACCTGTGAAGACATGGGGGACATGGCCAGAAGCACTGTCAGGGGATGAAGATCCCGTGTCACCCAGAATAGCAATAGCCAGTTGAGGGGTTCAGATGGCAGATCTGAGCAGGCAGAAGAAAGAAGCAGCCAACTTTAAGATAGGACAGTTGAAATTATTCACTCTGAGGAGCAGAAAGAAAAAGGATGAAGAAAAGTGAACACTCGTGTAATATACTAAATGCACAATAAAGCCTGCTCCTACATTTGAATATGTGCATATAATTATTTTATGCAATAAATATGGCTTTGAAAATCAATAGAATTTTCAAAAATAAAATCATCAAAGTCTTTTTTTTTTTTTTACAGAACATGTTGATAATGAATAACATTCTACAAATATATCTGTCCAGTGCCTACTATGTGTCAGATATTCTGTGTGCTTAGGATGCAAAGGTGAACAGGTCAGGGAGATCAAATTCCAGTGAGTGGAGCCAGGGCAGCATCACGGGTGTATGAACTGGGCAGTCACACACTGCACTCAGTTTATTGCCCTAGTGTTGCTGTACAGAAACTCATAATCTTTGAACAAGGGCCCTGCTTTCTTAATTTGCACTGACCCCTGTAAGTTATGTAGCCAGTTATGAGGGGCACACAGATAACAGACGAAGAGTGACGGTGCTGGGTTTCCCTGGTGGTGCAGTGGTTAAGAATCCGCCTGCCAATGCAGGGAACACGGGTTCGAGCCCTGGTCCGAGAAGATCCCACAAGCCGCGGAGCAACTAAGCCCCTGCACCACAACTACTGAGCCTGCGCTCTAGAGCCCGCAAGCCACAACTAGAGAAAACCCGCGCACAGCAGTGAAGACCCAATGCAGCCAAATATAAATAAGTAAAAAAAAAATTTTTAATTAGAAGAGTGATGGTGCTAGGGCTTCCCTGGTGGTGCAGTGGTTGAGAGTCCACCTGCCGATGCAGGGGACACGGGTTCGTGCCCAGGTCCGGGAAGATCCCACATGCCACGGAGCGGCTGCGCCCGGGAGCCATGGCCGCTGAGCCTGCGCGACCGGAGCCCGTACTCCGCAACCGGAGAGGCCACAGCAGTGAGAGGCCCACGTACCGCAAAAAAAAAAAAAAAAAAAAGAGTGATGGTGCTAAGACAGACACTGGGAGCCCACCAGAGCCAGCAAGTGCCTGATCCAGCCTTAGGGACAGGGCTGGGCAGGGGGATAGGGTTTGACTCAGGATCAGAGAAGATCTCCTGGAGCAAGTCACTGCTGAAGAGCAATAGGAATTAGCCCAAACTCTGTTCAGTTCTATTTATTGTGAAAATTAATACGTTTGGTAGTTTAGTTTTTTTAAGGTAAAACATACAACTCTGCACATATGCATAATGCTGTTGAGAAAAATCCACACCTTTAAATCAAGGCTTCAGGGTTATTCTAGAGCATTTCCTATCAGGCTTATGAAAGGGTTATTGGCCTCAGCCTCTAGACCTGAGGCTAGAAACTTTCAATAAAGGGCCAAATAGTAAATGTTTTCAGCTTTGAAGACCATATGGTTTCTGTCACAATTATTCAATCTCTCACAGTAGTGCGAAAACAGCCATAGGCTATGCTAAATGGAAAGGCATGGCTGTGACCCTAGACTACAGAGAACAGCCTGCAGGCAGGGTGTTTGCTGCCCTGACCCCTGCTCTAGGACAGGTAACTTTGACTCTCGTTTTCTGTGATAAAGCCCCAGACTGGGTAAAGTTAGATGTTAACTTGTAGATCAGTCAATGATAATTGCTGTATGGCAGAGACCATAGTCTCACAATGTGCCGCATATTGCCCTGCCGGACATTCTATCCCAGTGATCCTGTCCCACTCAGACATATGTAAGATATGGAGATGAAAGAAAGAGAGAGGGCTTCCGTGGTGGCGCAGTGGTTGAGAGTCTGCCTGCCGATGCAGGGGACAGGGGTTCGTGCCCCGGTCCGGGAAGATCCCACATGCCGCGGAGCAGCTGGGCCCGTGAGCCATGGCCACTGAGCCTGCGCGTCTGGAGCCTGTGCTCCACAACGGGAGAGGCCACAACAGTGAGAGGCCCGCGTGAGAGAGAGAGGGAGGGAGGGAGGGAAGAGAGAAAGAAAGATCAGGATAGGTATCAGTTTCTCATAGCTGTCTTTGTAGCTGCTTTGTCACCCTGCTGGTACCCTCATTGATTAGTTAAATCTTTTATATATGCTTACTATATATTTTTATAGCCACGGTGTTTTTAACTTTTTAATATTGTACTTTGTTAGCATATATGAAGAAAAGCATAGCCAGATACAGAATGAATGAAGAGTTTTTAACAGGCAACTTTGCAAATATGATTCCTGTAAAGTAACTGCAACTTGCCTCAGTAAGCCTGAATGAATCTACTCCAGTACAAAGATATCAGAATCTGCCTTATATTTCCATGCAAACCAGCTACAGGAAAGGGATCTGAAGAAGAATGCCTTTTTAACCAGTATTAAGTGATCATCATTAAAATAAATACCAACCAGGAAAGGAACCTTCAGGTGAGGAAGGATCAGGACACTGGGTTCTCCCCATTACCGCCCCCTCCCTGCAAAGCTCTGCTCCTTTGTCCATCCCAACCCCCCTCCTCTAAGCCAGGAACATGGAAGGCCAAGGTCTCCCAGCCCGTGCACTGAATTCCTCCACATTCTCCTGACTTAGTAACCACAGAACCCTCCCTCCTTAAGTCCATGAAGATGTAGTTAGACTTTTTCAAAATAATGTTTACTTTAAAACCAAAGGAAAACAAAACATAAAAGGAGATCACCCACAGGGGATGCTGTCAGCCCAAACTCCTTAGACTATGGTCCACATCTTGTGGGTGACATAGCTCACATATAGCTACAAAGTGCCGGAAGCAAAAGATCTCATGGTGTGAATGGCTACACTGGGTCAGTCTACTGGCTCATGTTTCTAATGACTCTTTACTATAAGAATAGAGAGAAGTGTGTGGATCTTAAAATCAGTATTCAGTTAAGCTAGGGGTATAAACTACTTTGGAAATGGAAGCAGAGCCAGGACTATAAAGGAGTTGGGAAGGGAACCCCTACTGACAACTTCCCAAATTCCTTTCCATTACTCTCCGACTATTAGCCAACAAAAATATACGTACTAGTTCACATCTGAACTCTATCAAAAAAGAGGAGTCTAATAGTAATTGAATTGGAAGGAAAGAATCTAAACAGTTGTTTGCAGCATGTTCCCTAAGTACTTTCATTTTATATTGTTTCCATAGCTTTCTGACATGATTGTTTTTAACCAATAAGTAAACAAAAATAAATGAAAACAGAAGAGATTTTGTAGAAGGGACAGAAGCACATTTGCATTTACTGTCACACATGGTATTTCCTGTGCAGATCTGTCTAAATCAGAAAAGGCATAACCATTGCTGTTTCCCTTTAAATCTCCCTCCTTCAAAGTCATCTCAACCATGAAGTGAGGCTGTCCATTCTTTCTTATTTTGCTCCAGATTTGTTACAACCCAGCTCACTTGCCCTACTTAAAATGCTTCTTGTCTGGGTGTTTTTACAAGCTTATCTTCTAGTTTTCCTCTTCAGCTGACAGCACCGTAATCAAGAATTTAGGATTAGTGACAAGACAGTTGAAAATGCAAAATTGCAGTATCCTAAGGGGAGAAAAGCTATACACACCTACCCTGATAATTTGTTAAAATGCTATTTATCTTTGAAATAATTTCTTTTTTGAAAAAGTTTGTAATGTATTAGAAAGGTGGACATTTTAAAATGTATTTACATAGACATATGTTTACATTACATATATATATGTATGTATATATATATATATATACACACACACATATATGAGTGTGTATAATATAAAATTCAGTCCAGTACAGCACACTGTTTGTTTCTCAATCTGAATGCTAACCATTGCTCTCAGCCAATGAAGTGACATGACACAGATCCTACTGAAGCTCCTGGCCAATGGTTGTTAGTGTCCCATACTGTGAGATCTCTCAGCCAGTGAGCACATGCTCTTGATATCCAGAGTTGTATGTGTTTTGTCCTATGTGTTGTTTATTTTCTTATCTCCCTTTCTTCCATTGATAAGTATTCTCCTGAGCAATTTCTAGCCACTCTGGCTGATAGAAGTTATGCAAGTCATTCAAGATGTGAAAACTCAAATTTTATAGCAACTCAAAGAGTCTTCAAGAATGGTCAAGAAAACATTAGAAAACAGGGTTTCAAGACCCATCAAGGTCTTTTCAAGACTTACCTAGCCAAAACAAGGTTTAACTTTTCTTGTAAAAGCAAAGCCACAAAAGCCTGTAACAGATATGCCTTCCCAAGTCAGATATTCACAGTCCTGCATCAGAATAGGAACAAGTTTTTCCAGCTGGGGACTGCAAAAAAAGTAGCTGTGTAATTGCCTACTACAATTTTTATTTAAGAGACTGTGAGCGTGAAATCACAGGCCAACCCTGGTCCCAGAAGAGTCAACCTGCTGGTGCCAAGACAAGGAGGAGAGACACTAGAAACAGAGCTCAGCCAGGGTCAGCTGCCCGCAGATCCATGGAAAACAAATGACTGCTGCCTTCGCCACTGGGTATTGAGATGGTTTGTTATGCAGCACTGTTGTGGGGATAGTTAACTGATAGACTCCGTAAGATTCTTTTGTCCTCCATTACCAAACTTGGCTTATTCCTGTTGGTCTAGGGGCTAAACTGACCTATTAACTGATAATAGTAAATGATAATAATTAAATAATAAAATCCAATGATAAATAATATAATTATTAAGCAAAAATAAATAACAATAAATGATTAGAGCTACCATTTGTAAAGCTCCTACTATGTTCAAAGGTCAGGCTAAGAGCTTTCTAAGTGTTATGTGTGAAACTCATGAGTTTCCAGACATAGAAGAGAGGATTATGCTTAATTATAAAAGCACAAACTGAGGCTCGGGGAGGTAAAGTGACCTGCCCAAGCCCTCAAAATGAGGACTGCTTCTCCCCTCGAGCTGTCAGAGAGAGTATGGCCCTGCCAACACCTTAATTTTGTACTTGAGCCTTCAGAACTGAGACAATAAACTTCTATTGCTTTAATTCACCTAGTTTATGATATTTTGTTACAGATTCTGCCAGGACCTCCCGATTCACCTACCAAAGGCCCCCAGACTTGGCCTCCTCCCCCGTTTAATTGAGGCCTGTGTATGGGAGCTCTGGTTTCCGAACACTTCAGGACTGTGTTTTCATGTCGATTGGGCAAGCTGCCAAGACACCAGAGAAAGTCTGGGTTTGTGGTGGGACATTTCAAGCTTATCTAGAACTATCCACTGAAGCTATGGATGAAATCAGAGATGGGCCAAGGGTATGTGATGCAGGACACAACATGTGAGTGCCTAATGCTGCTTGCCAAAAATCCGCATACTATCCAACACACATACCCTGGTAATTGCTTGGAATTTGAGGTTCAGTATTAAGTAACAACCCTAGCCTATTTTTAATCTGCTACCCCAAAACTATGTGTTTCTAGTTCAACAATTAGGCTTATAGAGTTGTTACCTAACATGACTATCTCATTGAAGGCTCAGGGCAAGGCTTGCCATGTAGCTAAGGGGAAAATTTGCTCTTAAGAGGATGGATATTACCAGCGTCAACCATTAAGCAGAAAACAGGGTCTTCTGTGACCAGGAAAGGGTCACAGAGGCAGAAACTCTGGCTCTAGGTCACTGACAAATTGGAAGAAATTCTCCAGGTAGACCAGAAGGTCATTCTAAGTAAGGTTACATGGTGGTGAGAATTGCATTTCACTTCATAAAAAATCCTGTTTTATTGAAACTCTGTCAAAAATTTCAATCTAAGAGAAGCTGAGATTTAAATCCATATTCCCTAATGACAAGTCCCATCCTCTTTTCCCTACTCCAGAATGAATTCTTCCACCTGTCAATGAGAGTTGAAAGGAGAATGTTTAGATTTGTCAAGGATAAATAGGCAGGGTTCAGCCCTCTGCTGTCTGCTATTGGCAGATGAAGGACAGGGCAGGTTTCCAGCTGTACCAAAGGTTCTCCATGGAGGAGAAGGCACCTGAAGGAGAGGCAGGCTCCCAGTGGCCAGGAGCAGAGCATGGACCAGATGAGTAGAAGTAGATGGACTTTTCTGGAGGCTCAATGTTGTCAGGTATCCTGTCCTTGCCCCAGGTACCTTCTGATGGACTGTTCTTGCTCTGTTCTTCAAAGAAGGAACTTTACCTCTCTATCTCTCCTTCTCCCAGGTTTTGCAGCTCTCTATGGATGTTTTTCCGCTCAGAGGTTGTGCTCCTTTTTTATCCCAACTCCAACCAACAAGATCCAGAGCTATTTATTTTTCTGGGTGTGTCCTGAACAGAAGCTTCTGAACTTTTGCTCACAGTTTGGATGCTTTGACAACCTTTCCTGCCAGTTAGTTTATCATAGAGGTTCTGTGCACTGTTCTCCTCCACATTGCCTGACACTTTGCCTCACCAAAACCTTGGGTGTTTTGAATGAGTCATGCAGCAAAATAGTTCAAATCAAGCACTGCAGCAACTTCCTTTGCTCAGCCATTCTCTGTTGAGTCCCCTGACTGCTGTTTCAAAGATTTTCCTCCTTGTCATTTCCAGGAGAGCAATAACCAGTCTTTTGGAAACCAGTCCAAATCCAAGGGTCCTAGGGTCCTGTGATGAGATGGGCATTCTGTTTCATACAAAATTCTGGTTTATTGAAAATTTGTAATGGAATCTTCATCAGTCTAAGAGCCATTGTGCACCGTCAATTTTCCTCCAGTCATGAACACTTGTTCAGTCCTGTAGAAACAGATTGAAAGGAAATATCTTTCCCCAATATTTCTGTATTTCTAAAGTGCAGCAGAAAATAGTTATTTTTGGATCCCTCTGAAGCACTCTGTCTCAAGATCATCTCATGGTTGGCTCTTGTCATTCATCTCCCAATTCAGATGCCACTTTCTCAGAGAGTTCTTCCCTGACCACCAATCAAATGGAGCCACCCCATCACTCTATCACATCACCCTGTTTTATTCTCTCCATAACATTTATCAAGTTCTGAAATTGATCCCATTTGTTTTCTAGTAGGGTTTTGTTTCTATTTTTTTTTGTCAGTCTCCATCTTCCACAGAACATAAACTCCATAAGAACAGGGACCGAGAGAATAGGCTCTTTTCCCTTGTTGGAGGAGTCTCCAGGACTGGTCCCCCATTTTCAGTTTCCTTCCTTCTCCATGTGTAGGAGTATACGTCCCCTCTCCAACTGAACTTTGGCGCCGCCATGTGATTTGTTTCAGCCAGTGAAATGTGAAGCACGGTACTCCGTCTCTTCCTGGGGGAAGGTTTATGAACTACTTGCCATGTAAAGATGAAGTGGTCATGGAAGCATGCGTTATGATGGTTCCCCCATCAGCCTGGGCTCCTGGCTGACAACAGTGAACACAGCCCCCATCTGGCCCTCACTGGACTAGTAATGTGAATAAGAAATAAGCCTTTGCTGTGATAAGTCAATGAGATTTGGAAGTTGTTTGTTACCACATCATACTCTAACTCTTCTGTGTTTGTTTCCTATTGTTGCTGTAACAAATTACCACACACTTAAGGGCATAAAATAACACAAATTTATCCTCTGGCAATACTGGAGGTCAGAAATCCAAAAGGAGTCTTATGGAACTAAAATCAAGGTTGAGGCAGGACTGTGTTATTCTGAAAGTACTAAAGCAGAATCTGTTTCCTTGCTCTACAAGATTCTAGAGGCCACCTCCATTCCTTAGCTAGTGGACCCTCCCTTCATCTCCAAAGCACATCACTCCACCCTCTGCTTCCATCGTTACATCTCCCTTGTGGCTCTGACCCTCCTCCTTTCCTCTTATAAATACTCATGACTACATTGGGCCCACATAGATAATCCAGAATAATCTCCCTATCTCAAGATCCTTATCTTAATCACACCTGAAAAGACACTTTTCCAAGTAAGGTAACATTTGTGTGTTGTGGGTTGAGGAGGGGATGTCATTATTCTATTTATCACACTGATTAATACAATAATGAGTCCATCACACCTGGGATAGTACCCGCCATACTAAGGTCACTCAGTTAATATTTGGGGGATAAATAAATGAATGAACAGACCAGAATAGCATAGCATAGCATAGGAGAGCACAGCACAGCACACCATAACATAGAATACAATGTAAATAGATTTCTTTTTTAGTAAATAGTATTTACTAAATACTACAGTATAGCTATAGTATAGCTACAGTATAGCTACAGCTAAATACTACAGTATAGCTACAGTTTTAAAAAGATGGGTCCTCATATGTCTTTTTATTTAAAGTTCACCATTCATTTGCCTAAAAATGCATTGACAGAGTCTAACTTCAACTTTAAAAAGTTGATCTTACTGGTTAAGATCAGCCAGGAACATTACTTTTCTAAGTTTTGTTGTTTTCCTGTGCAAGTTACTCAAACTTTCTGTGCCTCAGTTCCTACAACTATAAAGGGAAGAGAGCTGTACATAGTACCTCATGCTGTTGCTGAGACAATTCCATAAATAATATACACAAAACTCTCCCATAAGGCTGAGCACAAAGCAGGCACTCTCTAAATGTTAGCTTCCTTCTCCCCACCCCTCACCATCCACTTTCCACCCCCCCTTACACCACAGAGAATTTTTGATACACTATTTGAAACTGCCCCTTCCCCAGCTGTCTACATCTGAAGAGCTATGGCTGTTCTCTGGAGGAATGAAACCTCTGTCCCTAACAAAAACTTGCATTCAAAAAGATACATGCACCCCAGTGTTCATAGCAGCACTGTTTACAATAGCCAAGACTGAAGCAACCTAAATGTCCATCAACAGATGAATGGATAAAGAAGATGTGGTACATATATACAATGGAATATTACTCAGCCACAAAAAGAATGAAATAATGCCATTTGCAGCAACATGGATGAACCTAGAGATTACCACCCTAAGTGAAGTAAGTCGGACAGAGAAAGACAAATATCATATGATATCACTTATATGTGTAATCTAAAAAAGTGATACAGGGCTTCCCTGGTGGCTCAGTGGTTAAGAGTCCACCTGCCGATGCAGGGTACACGGGTTCGTGCCCCGGTCCGGGAAGATCCCACATGCCGCGGAGCGGCTGGACCCGTGAGCCATGGCCGCTGAGCCTGCGCGTCCGGAGCCTGTGCTCTGCAACAGGAGAGCCACAACAGTGAGAGGCCCGCGTACCGCAAAAAAAAAAAAAAAAAAAAGTGATACAAATGAACTTATTGACAAAACAGAAGTAGACTCACAGACATAGAAAACAAACTTATGGTTACCAAAATGGAAGGCAAGGAGGGATAAATTAGGAGCTGGGGACTAGCAGATACACACCACTGTACCTAAAATAGATAAACAACAAGGACCTACTGTATAGCACAGAAAACTCTAGTTAATATGTTGTAATAACCTATAATGGAAAGAATCTGAAAAAGAATTTACATATATGTATGTATAACTGAACCACTTTGCTGTATACTTGAAACTAATACAACATTGTAGATCAACTATACTTCAATAAAAAGTTGTTTAAAAAAAAAACTCTGGCCTTCTGTAAGCGTGATTATCATCACAAATAATTCTTTTTTGAGAATTTGTAGCAAGAACTGTTCTAAAGCACCCTATACCTAACTATTTTCTTAGTACTCACAACCCTGTGAAGTATGTATTATTATTATTTCCATTTTACAGATAAGAAGTTAAGGCGCAAAAGTCATATAGCAAAAGTCAGGTAGAAAGGTAAACTGACTTTGGAGTCTCCATTTCCAATGACCATGCTAAACCCAGTGTACCCACGACATTCTGGGGACCAGGGAAGATATCTCCTTAGTAAGTCACAAAAGAATTATAAGCCAGATTGAGTTAGTAGCCTGGGGCTGCTATGTCTGGCTTCTCCAGACAACTTGGCCCTGCCAACTGGCCATGAACAAAGCAATGGGTAAAAGACCCACAAATAACATGGGGGTTAAAGTCAAATCAAGGGGGAAGAGTTTTCAGCATTAATGTGTCTTTTCCATTCATCTAGAGAATCTAATAAAGTAACACTTAAGTACATTTCCTGAAAATCAGAAAAACGAGTTAGAAGAGAAAGAAAACACCAAGTTGGAACTTGAACCCAGCCTTCTGGGGCTAGACTAGTTATCCTGTGCTTTTGAACTTGGGTTCTGTTACATAAATCATATTTTCCAAGATGATTTCTTCTTGCTTTACATCTTTTTTTTTTTTTAATTTTTTGGCTGTGCTGGGTCTTCATTGCTGAGCCTGGGCTTTCTCTAGTTGCCGTGAGCAGGGTCTACTCTGCGTTGTGGTGCACGGGCTTCTCATTGCAGTGGCTTCTCTTGTTGCAGAGCACGGGCTCTATGGGCGCGGGCTCAGTAGTTGTGGCACGCGGGCTCTAGAACGCAAGCTCAGTAGTTGTGGTACACAGGCTTAGTTGCTCCGCGACATGTGGGATCTTCCCGGACCAGGGCTCAAATCTGTGTCCCTTGTGGTGGTGAGTGGATTCTCAACCACTGCACCACCAGGGAAGCCCACCTTATATTCTTTAATAAAGTTATTTTAGATGATGTTTACCTGTCTTGGCTGACCTGAAGAATACAGAAGGAAAAGACGGGACCTATAAAGAGGAAATATGATTCATTGGCGGCTGAGTGTGGTGGTAGCAATAGGAATGGGAATGAGAGAAGTGAAGCTGGGGAGCAAATGCCAGCTTCCTGGAGCCACCACTTTCTGGGAGGCACCTTTCTGAAGCTCTTCTCAACAGAAACCATGGCCCAACTGGTGATGGTGGAAGATGGCTTGTTTGAACAAGGGCATGTCCCCTTATAACCTATTGTAGGCTACAGTTAATGGACACTCTCCTCTTGCTGGGTCTGTTCAGTAATAGTCTCCATAAGCCCATGTGGTTTCTGGCTAATGCTACTGCCAGCAGCCTCTTAAATTTGTTGGTAACATAGGCATGGAAATAGTCACTGGCCAACTGCTCTAGCCAAGTAACACTTAACACTGACAAGTAAAACAACAGCTGGTTTCATTTTGTGAGTTCCCAAAGTGCTTCCCAAGGATAATAGGCGATGAGTGTGGAAAATCGTAAATGCTCTATAATTATTTCAATGAAATCCATTTGGGAGTGGCTCCACCATGAATTATAAACCCTTCAAAGACTAAGGACTGTACCCAGAAGCATAAAGACTCATAGATGCACTCTAACACACAGCCTGAGGAACAAGGACCTTTCCAAAACTCCTTTGGTGGCATTTTACTTGGATCACTCCTTGACTACACATTCTCTCAGCAAATTATGACCCTAAGCTGCCCTGTGGGCTCTTGCAAGTGTTTTCAGAAGTCATGCAAATGCTTTCTTGCTAATTGTTTCCACTGATAAAGATGGCCACCCATTCTTTACTCTTCCTACCTTTGAGAGGTATCGTCCAATTCTCCTCCCCTTGAATCTTGGCTGACTTGCTTGACTAACAGGATGTGGTGGAAGAGATGCACTGGGAACTCTGAGACTAGATCACAAGAAGTTTTACAATGTCCACCTGCATTTCTTGGAATAGACTCTTGGGAGCCCCACCCCACCATGCCAATGGCCAACTACCCTGAGGCTGCCTTGCTGGAAAGACCACATGTAGGCACTCTGGTAGACAGTCCCAGTTGAATTCTACCTTCTAGATATGTCTGCCAGTGTGCCTGACTAGTGAGTGAAGCCTTCTTGGAGGCTCCAGACCAACCCATCACAAGCTGAATACCACCAAGTAACCTCACTGAATCACACATGGAGGTGGAAAATTACAGAGCCGTCCCCTGCCTTAATTCCTGACCCACAAAATCATGTGATATAATAAAATGGTTGCCCCTTAAGCTATTAAGTGTTAGGGTGGTTCACTACACAGCAATAACCAAAACGACCATCTAATCAACTATAAATTCCTGGAAATTAATGGATTTTACTTTCTCTTAGTTTCATTTTAACTGTTCTTTCCCCACACTTAACTTCACTGTTATCCACCAAATACCTTGCTATGCATGAAAGATAAACCTAATCAAGTTTTCTGAACTAAGTGTATTTTAGTCTATCTCTTTCTGTTTTAATAAACATCTAGAAAGATCCCTCATTTTTACAGTGAACAGATTCATTTTTGTTATCAAAAAAACTCTGATTTAATTTGCCAATTCCCTGTGTATTTTAGAGATGATCAGTTTATGGGTTTAATATTTCCATTATCATCTTCATGATGACTTCCTGCAAAAAGGATATGTGACTTATATATGCTCTACTTCATTTACATTATTTGGGACCATTGGAAAGCCCAATCTGATAGCTGACCACAATACAATAATTGTAGAAATTAACAACAAAAAGATAGTGAGGGCTTCCCTGGTGGCGCAGTGGTTGAGAGTCTGCCTGCCGATGCAGGGGACATGGGTTCGTGCCCCGGTCCGGGAAGATCCCACATGCCGTGGAGTGGCTGGGCCCGTGAGCCATGGCCGCTGAGCCTGCACATCCAGAGCCTGTGCTCTGCAACGGGAGAGGCCACAACAGTGAGAGGCCCGCGTACCGCAAAAAAAAAAAAAAAAAAAAAAAAGATAGTGAATGTGGCCAAAGTAATGTCTGCTTTGGGGAATTTAATAAGATTTCCTTTGGGTCTAATATTTAGACCACTATTCAGTATGTTGTAAGCACTCAATAAATGTTAGCAAATATTGATATTGAAGACATATATAATTTTCAAACCCAGTTTTAGCCCAGCAGGAGATAAGCTACTCTGCTGAGTTCAAAAACTCAGAGCCAAAATTCCAAGAAATGTGATGCTTTGATAAGCCTGTGCACCCTCATCAGAAAATAAGTAATGTTTCTGTTAGACTCTTTGAAATATTATAAATGATAGGAGTATCCACTTGTATGCCCCAACTGGGAATCACTAATATACTCTGTCCTTTACTTACAAGTGAGGAAACCAAATTCCAAAGATGATATTGGAAATGCTTCCATGACTCTGTCTATTCATGCTGCCTCTCTTGAAACAAACCATAATGAACCATTGTTTAGAACAAAGAGAGGGAAGGGGGGAAAAGTTCTCCGGAACTCGGCTGAACTCATCTGTCTTAGAGATGATGGCAGAACATTGGAATAGACTTTGTACTTGACTTTTACAATGTATCAGATTAAGAACTCAGAGTATATATTTTAATTTTTTTTAAGATTTATTATTTATTTATTTTTATTTTTGGCTGCATCAGGTCTTAGTTGCGACACGCAGGATCTTCGTTGAGGCACGTGGGATCTTTCTTTGCAGCCCGCGGTCTTCTCTCTAGTTGTGACGTGCGGGTTTTCTTTTCTCTAGTTGTGGCGTGCAGGCTCCAGGGCGCTTGCACTCTGTAGTTGTGATGTGTGGGTTCCAGAGCACGTGGGCTCTGTAGTTTGCGGCACACGGGCTCTGGTTGAGGCACATGAGCTCAGTAGTTGTGGCACTCGGGCTTAGCTGTCCTGAGGCATGTGGGATCCCAGTTCCCAAACCAGGGATCGAACCCGTGCCCCCTACATTGTAAGGTGGATTCTTTACCACTAGACCACCAGGGAAGTCCCAGAGCACATTTTAGAAGATATAGGAACCTTCTGTAAGATTTTTTTCCAGCTGTGCCCTTAGACATCCAAAAACTACTTGAGACCTGGGTCTCCTATGAAAATCTTCTGTTATAGGGAATGTAATTTATGAAAAGGAAATATTAACTGGCACCTTGTACAGGTCATATCTTGGGCCCTAGATTTAGTCACCACACCAATCTATTTTTATCCTCTAGCTACAGTGTAGTATCCTAAAGCATTAAGATTTACAATCTTATTATTGTACACTCAAATGATATATTCCCAAATATGCAGGAGGCTTTTTCCCCAAATCATCCTAAGAGATGATTATAGTCCTTTTATTTTAGTCCTTATAAATTCTTTCACAGTATGAGGTACTCCTTTAGTTACCTTATTTTTTAGAGCCACATTAGCCTGAACAATTTCAATAAATGGTAGTTTAGCTGCTCAGAGAGATTATGTCATGAAACTTACTTTTTAAAAAAAGGAGGGAAGGAAATATATTAATCAGTATAGGGTAGGCCATGCTGCTGTAACAAATTAATCCTGAAATCTCAGAGGCTTAAAACATAAAAATTTACTTGTCACTCATACAAAAGCCAGTATGGGACAGAGTTGACACTTCAAGAAGTTGTCTTTCAAGGGGTGGCTTACCTTTAATCTCGTAGTTTCACACTCCAACACAAGACTTTCTTGGTTGCCAATACAGACGAGAGAGAGAGTAGGAATGTCATGTAGGGGTTTCTCACTGCCTCAGATAAAAGTAATCCATGTGTTTCCACACACATTTAATTGACCAGACCTGCTCGACTACAAAGGGGTCAGGGAGGATGGTCTTGGTCTTCTGTGTGCTCAGGAGAGAGGGATATGAAAAGAAGATCTAGTGAATGCAATGCATTTTCTCTTTCACAGGAGGCAAAATCTTAATACATATTTAGTAATTGTATGACCTCACAATCACAAGAGTTGAAGGGCATTATAAACAAGCTTTTTAAAAAATCACCTTTAAAAGCAATACTGGAGCAATAAAAGCAATACTGGAGCAATACCCCAACGGGAACAACTGGCTATTCATTTGAGAAAAAGAAATAATCTCAACCCTTTCCTTAAGACATACTTGGAAATTAATTTGATATGAGCCATAGATCTAAACTAAAAGCTAAAACTATAATAGTTCTAGAAAAAAACATAGGAGAAAATCTTCAAACTTAGGGTAGACAAAGATTTCTTGAATAATAAAAAGTATAAAACTTTTTTTAAAACTGGGCCACATTTATTTTTTTTCTTTCTGTTTTTTTTTTTGTTGTTGTTGGCCACGTCATGCAGCTTGTGGCATCTTAGTACCCCAAAAAGAGATTGAATCCAGGTCCATAGCAGTGAAAGCACAGAGTCCTAACCACTGGACCATCAGGGAATTCCCCTCAAAGAGTAAAACTTTTGCTCTATGAAAGAAAATAAAAAGTCAAATCAGAGTCAAAGAAAATATTTACTATATCCATATTCAGAATATATATACAAATATTACAATTCATTAATAATAAGACACACAGTCTGATTTATTTTGATGGCAAAAGATTTGAACAAAAACTTTTAAAGAAGACATGACAATAGCCAGTATAGGATGAAAAGATGTTCAACATCATTAGTCATGAGGGAAATGCAAATCAAAGCCCTCATGAAAACCTGAAACCATAAAACTCCTAAAAGAAAACAGGGGGAAATGCTCCTTGACATTGGTCTTGGAAATAATATTTTTTAGATCGGACACCAAAAGCACAGGCAACAAAAGCAAAAAATAAACAAGTGAGACGACATCAAACTAAAAAACTCTACTCTGCAAAGGACACAATCAATAAAATGAAAAGGCAACCTACAGAATAGGAGAAAATATTTGCAAATCATATATCTGATAAGTGGTTAATATCCAGAATATACCAATAACTCCTAAAACTCAAATAGCCAAAAAACAAATAACCTGGTTTTTAAAATGAGCAAAAGATCTAAATAGACATTTTTCCAAAGAAGACATGCAAATGGCCAACAGGCCAATGAAAAGGTGCTCAACATCACTAGTCATCAGGGAAATGCAAATCAAAACCAGAATGAAATGTCACCTCACACCTGTTAGAATGACTATTATTAAAAAGACAACAGATAACAAACGTTGAGAAGGATGTGGAAAAAAAGGAACCTTTGTACACTGTTGGTGGGAATGTAAATTGGTGCAGTTATTATGGAAAACAGCATGGAGTTTTCTCAAAACATTAAAAATAGAATTACTGTATGACCCAGCAATCACACTTCTGGGCATATATACAAAAGAGATGAAAACAGGATCTTGAAGAGATATCTTAACTCCCATGTTCACTGCAGCATTATTCACAATATTGAAGATATGGAAACAACCAAAGTGTTGATTGACAGATGAATGGATAAAGAAAATGTGATACACACATACACACACACACACAAACACACACAAATAGAATATTATCCAGCCATAAAAACAAAAAGAAATCCTGCCATTTGTGACAACATGGATGAAACTGAAGGACATTATGCTAAGTGAAATAAGCCAGACACAAAAAGACAAATATTGTTTGATCTCACTTGCATGTGGAATCTAATTGTGTCCAATTCACAGAAGCAGAAAGTAAAATGGTAGTTGCCAGGGGCTCAGTGGTGGGGAAGGAAATGGAAAGATTTGGGTCAAAGGATACAACCATTCAGTTATAAATGTACAGCATGGTGACTATAGTTAATAATACAGTGTTATGTACTTGATATAGTTAATAATACAGTATTGCATACTTGAAATATGCTAAGAGAGAGATCTTAAGTGTTTTCACCATAAAGGAAACAAAAGGTAACCATGTGAGGTGGGGTATGTTAATTAGCTTAATTATGATAATTATTTAATAATATACAGGAATATCACATTATACATCTTAAATATATACAATTTTGCCAGTTACACGAAGAAAATTGGGAAAAATAAAAATTCATTTAAAGTCTAATGAGATACCACTGCACTCGGAAGGCTAAAATAAAAAGCAATGATAGGGCTTCCCTGGTCGCGCAGTGGTTAAGAATCTGCCTGACAATGCAGGGGATGCGGGTTCGTGCCCTGGTCCGGGAGGATCCCACATGCCGTGGAGCGGCTGGGCCCGTGAGCCATGGCCGCTGAGCCTGCGCGTCCGGAGCCTGTGCTCCGCAACGGGAGAGGCCACAAGAGTGAGAGGCCCGCATACCGGAAAAAAAAAAAAAAAAGCAATGATAATCCTAATTGCTGGTGAGGATATGAAGCAACCAGATCTCTCATACATTGTTAATGGGAGTGTAAAATGGTATAACTACTTTTAAAGGACAATTTGGCATGCTCTCATAAAGTTAAACATGTACGCCATATGACTCAACAACGAAACTCCTAGATATTTACTCAAGAAAAAAATTTTTTTCACACAAAGACTTGTATATGGATTGTTATAACAGCTTTATTCATAACCCCCCAAATTGTAAACAACCCAAATTTCCATCTAAAGTAAATAGATAAATTTCACTTAATCCATACCAAGAAAAAAGAAAAGTACTGATACACAGCATGACTAGATTTAAGAATCATTGTGTTAAGAGAAAGAAGCCAGACACTAAGAAAACATATTATATGATTCCATGTATATGTTATTCTAGAAAAGGAAACGCTAATTTGTAGTAACAGAAAGCAAACAGTGCCCAGGGATGGATGGATTGACCATAAAAGAGATTGAGGGAACTTCTGGGGATGATGAAGATTTTCTACTTCTTGACTGAGTCAGTGGTTACACAAGTGCTTGCATTTGTCAAAGCTCACCAAATTGTTTGCACACTTAAAGTGTCTGAATTCTATTTTGTATAAATTATACCTCAATACAGGTGATTTTTTAAAATACTATAAGTGATCGTATTTAGTGATCACAAATATATACTAGAAGGATGAATGGAAAAAAGTTTTAATATCATGAAAACTGTGCTTTGGCTTTAAGATAAAATTACCTGTGGCAACATTATAGATGATTTTCAAGTTCTTTCTCTAAACAACTTTAATAGAAATTAATATACCGCATTGCAAAAGCCATGTTAGTGGACCAAAATAAAATGGCTATTTTAAGGACAAAATCATTAATGTAATGACCTTGAATTAATGTAAATGGGGGAAATATTTCTAAATTAATATATAATTCTTAACACATGATGGGAAAATTTTATCAAATCTCTCAGAATCTCATCAGAAGACAGAAACTACTTGAATATTTAAAGCAGAGAATCTTTAATACTGGGATTGATTGCACAGTGAAGGAAGCCGAGGACAAAAGGAGATGATGAGGCAAAAAGTAGACGAGAGGGCGACAGGGAGTTGAGTTGTCTGCTTTTTCCCTGTCTTTGAATAGCATTACAGAGCCCACAAAGAGGGCTCAGCCCTCGCTGACTTGAGGACAGAACAATTACTCAACTCGCCATGCTCACAGTACACACAACAGGAATCCAAAGTCCAAAGTCCCTTTTCACAGGGACTGCCTTCTCCGTTTGCCTCTGTCCTCATCACCCCCAACTTTACATCCTGCCTACTTCATTCATTTATATGACCTTTGCCCCCACTCCTGGCCCCTGAATTTTCCCTGATGTATGGCTTTGGACCTCCTCTATCTTCTGAAATTCTTTAGTAAGACAGGTCAGGAACGTATCGATTGCTCTGCTACTGGCCAAACTTTCTAGCACACAATGGTTGATACCAGCCTCTCTGTCCTTCCACCCGTCCCTTCCTACCAATGTGTACTACTGACTCTCTCCTCTCACTGTCAGAGTTCTTGGAACTTAGTTCCAAAGTCAGAGGAACATGAGTGGGTACCACACAGGAAAGCCCCTTCTTGGCCCCAGGCACACATTTGCCTGAGCACAGGACAGTCCTCGTGCCTCTGCAGGAATATCTGTGCCTTCAGAAGGTAAGTCTCAGCTCGGCCTTCTTAAATCATTGTGCAGGCCAGACACTAATAAGTTCTAAGGACATGTACTTTTTTTTTTTAACATCTTTATTGGAGTATAACTGCTTTACAATGGTGTGTTAGTTTCTGCTTTATAACAAAGTGAATCAGTTATACATATACATACATCCCCATATCTCCTCCCTCTTTCATCTCCCTCCCACCCTCCCTATCTGACCCCTCTAGGTGGTCACAAAGCACCGAGCTGCTCTCCCTGTGCTATGCGGCTGCTTCCCACTAGCTATCTATTTTACATTTGGTAGTGTATATATGACCATGCCACTCTCTCACTTCATCCCAGCTTACCCTTCCCCCTCCCCGTGCCCTCAAGTCCATTCTCTACGTCTGCGTCTTTATTCCTGTCCTGACCCTAGGTTCTTCAGAACCTTTTTGGGTTTTTTTTAGATTCTATATATATGTGTTAGCATACGGTATTTGTTTTTCTCTTTCTGACTTACTTCACTCTGTATGACAGACTCTAAGTCCATCCACCTCACTACAAATAACTCAATTTCGTTTCTTTTTATGGCTGAGTAATATTCCGTTGTATATATGTGCCACATCTTCTTTATCCATTCAGGACATGTACTTTAATATAAAATTTCTAAGTAAGACCAAATTCAAATGATTAGAAAAGCAAAAGACCTTTGGATGATACCCACTAAATCCCCAAAACCAAGATGGAAGGGGAGATGTTGTGTTTCAAAGTTTGTCAGTATGAAGCAAAGAACATGACTCTCTAATCAGAGAGTAGTTTTATTATCTCTTAGAGTTTCCCCTGCAAGTATTTTTGGTAAATACACTTTATGAGTTTCACTCTATGATTTGGGGGCCTAGTCCAGTTGCCGAAAGCCTTGAAGCAAATGAACTTTGGGGAGATGCCATGCAGAAAGTCAGGAAATAGCCTTGGGAAAATGCAGGGCCTGAGTTTCTTTCTGGAGGACTCTGCCCCTTGTGTCCTGAAGTTGCCTTGGTGCAGAGGCTTCCAGCGCTGGTCCAGCCCACAAACCTGGAATCAGAGCTGCCCAGACTTGGAGGGAACACAGCTGGAGGGACATGCAATTCCTAGCTCTGCACCAGAGTTTCCAGACTCAACTGAGCCCTCTCCTAACTATTTTCATTCTGAAAGTTCTTAGCAATCTGGTGTACACACAGCCCAAAGGGTTTCTATCTGTACTAAATAAGTACACAGTATATATTATTGATATTTCCAAATACTGGGGGCCATTCTCAGCCAAAGTGAGAATAATTGTTTTATCTAGTATTTTATATGAACAGTAAAAAGTTCTTTAAATATTTTTTATTGTGAATATATTCTTTTTTTTTAATTGGGGTATAGTTGCTTGACAACGTTGTGTTAGTTTCTGAGTTAAGTAAGTCAGAAAGAGAAAAACAAATAACATATATTAACTCATGTATGTGGAATCTAGAAAAGTGGTACAGATGAGCCTATTTTCAGGGCAGGAACAGAGATGCAGACATAGGGAATGGACATGTGGATGCAGGGAGTGGGGGGAGGGAAGAGGGGTGCGATGAACTGGGAGATTGGGATTGATGTATGTGCACTGCCATGTGTAAAACAGATAGCTAGTAAGAACCTGCTGTATAGCACAGAGCTCTCAGTTTGGTGCTCTGCAGTGACCTAGATGGATGGGATGGGAGGGGGTGGGAGGGTGGTCCAAAAGGCAGGGGACACATGTATACATATAGCTGATCCATTTCATTGTACAGAAGAAAAGTTCTTTAAATATTAATCCATTTTATGAATGTGCAATAATAACATCTTGAAGAAAGCCTATTGCCATGTCTATGACAAGTTGCACAATGGGGGTGTCTGTACAGGGACAAATTTCCCTTTTGTAGGAAAAATCTCCTTCTGATTATCTGACCTTTTGCCCATCTGTCTGTCCATCTAGCCATGCCTTTCTAAACTATAGGGTTTCTTGACTCCCTCTAGATAATTTGTCCCTGTTAACAAGCAGAAGGACAAAAGAATGGACCCACACTCCTCATTATCAGGATAATCCTCTTAGAATGTTTCCCCTAGACCTTCGAGAAATAGTGCAGTCAGAATTATGTCACTGCTGTACCCAAAGATCTATGACAAAGTGAGCATTTCATTATTACAAGTCAAACACTTAGCGTAGATGCAAAAGCAGCCATAATTTTTTTTCAGTTTTGCTGTTTATGCTAACACAGTTCATTATTCTATTTTTATTGTTCCAAACTGGCATTGAACAATGCAGATTACTCTTCACTGAGCCCCAGCCCCACCTATAAAATAATGAGGTCTTCTTAGGCAACTTGGTAAAGTGGAAAGAGACTAGACCTATCAGAAGACTGGGGTTCTAGTTCTAATTCTGCCCCTAACAACCTTAGGCAAATCACTTACCCAACAGGGGTCAATTTTGTTATCTGCAAATGAGCTAGGTGGACTATTTCATCTTTCAGGGCCATTCCAGCTCTAACTGTCTGAAGTTTCTTCATCAGAGACCTTTTGTTTCTTTCACCACCACCCTCCACTCTATGGGCATGTACTAGGTACTCGGGATGCGAGTGACCCAGACAACTGAATGTGCTCTAGGAACCCCAGGTTGATGAGGGAGACAGAAATCCAGTGTGTGTGAGCCATATACATGTCTCATTGATAACAGAGGTGGATCCAGAGGGCCCCTGGTAGAAATTGACAGTTGGACATGATTTAGAAGAAAGTCAAGTGTTTATGGAAGAATCAGGAATACATGCTGTCTTTTTATAGGTAGCCTTCAGAAGACTGCAGATTTTAAATGTAATTTTACTGGAAAACGCTTGAGGTGCTCAACATTATATACTTAATTAAATTTAGCTTCTATTGTAATTACTGACTTTCAAGATTGCTAAGTGGAAATCCACATCAGTAGTGGGTAAGTTAGGTTCTAACAGCCTAGAAACTCAAAATGTGATAACAAGGGGTAGTGATTTATGACCTTGACTGAACCCTAGAATTATCTGGGGAATTCTTTCACCATACCAAGGACTGGGCTCCACCCCATGAGAGATTCTGATTTAAAAGATCTTGGGACCCAGGCATTGGTACTTTTTGAAAGCTCTCCATGTGATTCTAATGTACAGTCAAGATTGACAATCAAATTGTGAAATTTTTTGTTCTAGTTCTGTGAAAAATGCCATTGGTAGTTTGATAGGGATTGCATTGAATCTGTAGATTGTTTTGGGTAGTAGAGTCATTTTCACAATGTTGATTCTTCCAATCCAAGAACATGGTATATCTCTCCATCTATTTGTATCACCTTTAATTTCCTTCATCAATGTCTTATAGTTTTCTGCATACAGGTCTTTTGTCTCCTTAGGTAGGTTTATTCCTAGATATTTTATTCTTTTTGTTGCAATGGTAAATGGGAGTGTTTTCTTAATTGCACTTTCAGATTTTTCATCATTAGTTTATAAGAATGCCAGAGATTCCTGTGCATTAACTTTGTATCCTGCTACTTTACCAAATTCATTGATTAGCTCTAGTAGTTTTCTGGTAGCATCTTTAGGATTCTCTATGTATAGTATCATGTCATCTGCAAAAAGTGACAGTTTTACTTCTTCTTTTCTGATTTGGATTCCTTTTATTTCTTTTTCTTCTCTGATTGCTGTGGCTAAAACTTCCAAAACTATGTTGAATAAGAGTGGTGAGAGTGAGCAACCTTGTCTTGTTCCTGATCTTAGTGGAAAAGGTTTCAGTTTTTCACCATTGAAGATGATGTTGGCTGTGGGTTTGTCATATATGGCCTTTATTATGTTGAGAAAATTTCCTCTATGCCTACTTTCTGCCGGGATTTTATCATAAATGGGTGTTGAATTTTATTGAAAGCTTTCTCTGCATCTATTGAGATGACCATAAGGTTTTTCTCCTTCAATTTGTTAATATGGTGTATCACATTGATTGATTTGCGTATATTGAAGAATCCTTGCATTCCTGGAATAAACCCCACTTGATCATGGTGTATGATCCTTTTAATGTGCTGTTGGATTCTGTCTGCTAGTATTTTGTTGAGGATTTTTGCATCTATGTTCATCAGTGATATTGGCCTGTAGCTTGGGACCTAATGAAACTTGAAAGCTTTTGCACAGCAAAGGAAACCATAAATAAGACCAAAAGACAACCATCAGAATGGGAGAAAATATTTGCAAATGAAGGAACTGACAAAGGATTAATCTCCAAAATTTACAAGCAGCTCATGCAGCTCAATAACAAAAAAACAAACAACCCAATCCAAAAATGGGCAGAAGACCTAAATAGACATTTCTCCAAAGAAGATATCCAGATTGCCAACAAACACATGAAAGGATGCTCAACATCATTAATCATTAGAGAAATGCACATCAAAACTACAATGAGATATTATCTCACACCAGTCAGAATGGCCATCATCAAAAAATCTAGAAACAATAAATGCTGGAGAGGGTGTGGAGAAAAGGGAACACTCTTGCACTGTTGGTGGGAATGTAAATTGATACAGCCACTATGGAGAACAGTATGGAGGTTCCTTAAAAAACTACAAATAGAACTACCATATGACCCAGCAATCCCACTACTGGGCATATGCCCTGAGAAAACCATAATTCAAACAGAGTCATGTACCAAAATGTTCACTGCAGCTCTATTTACAATAGCCAGGACATGGAAGCAACTTAAGTGTCCATCAACAGATGAATGGATAAAGAAGATGTGGCACATATATACAATAGAATATTACTCAGCCATAAAAAGAAAAAAAATTGAGTTATTTGTAGTGAAGTGGATGGGCCTAGAGTCTGTCATACAGAGTGAAGTAAGTCAGAAAAAGGAAGATAAATACCATATGCTAACACATATATATGGAATCTAAGAAAAAAAAAAGGTCATGAAGTACCTAAGGATAAGACAGGAATAAAGACACAGACCTACTAGAGAATGGACTTGAGGATATGGGGAGGGGCAAGGGTAAGCTGTGACAAAGTGAGAGAGTGGCATGGACATATGTACACTACGAAACATAAAATAGCTAGCTAGTGGGAAGCAGCCGCATAGCACAGGGAGATCAGCTAGGTGGTTTGTGACCACCTAGAGGGGTGGGACAGGGAGGGTGGGAGGGAGGGAGATGCAAGAGGGAAGAGATATGGGAACATATGTGTATGTATAACTGATTCACTTTGTTATAAAGCAGAAACTAACACACCATTGTAAAGCAATTATACTCCAATAAAGATGTTAAAAAAAAAGATTGACAATCATTGAACTAGGAAAAGAACTGTTTTTTGATCAAAATTTTAGGTCAGTCATAGTCCAGGGTGAAGCAGGCTGTATTTGACCCATATTAGAAGCCTTAGTTGTTTGATTTCAAAGCTCTGATTCTCATAACACACAACTTTTAAACGAACTTAAGGCAGTAGATGGGAACCCAGCTGATATCATGCAAGACGTTGTTTTGCTGCCCAAACGTATTCCCTGTGGGATTTCTTCAAGTAGGCAGCTCAAAGCTTTGCATTGAAATCACAATTCCATTTAGCCTAAACATTTATAATACATGCAATCTCAGCAAACTATTCTGTGAAGCTATTGGTATGCCTTTCATTTGTGTAGCACGTTAAAAAAAAATGGCTTGCTTTTGCAAATCACTCCCATATCTGAGTTGAGGACAATTTCACCACCCCAGGGATGGATTAAATTCATCCTGTCCAGATGGCAAGACTAGAAGGCCAGCTGGGTAAGTAACTCAGCATCCCTAACACCAAGCGCTAAACCAGCTAAAAGAGAGTGTGGTTAACACTTGCTAATGAACAAATCCAATTCATTTATCATGTGGACCATTGAAGTGCTGGAACCCCTCCAAACATCTCCCTTAAACCTTTCCAAATTGTTAGGGGAAATTCTGCTTGTTAGAAATACAGAATCTCAACCCTTACTCCCAACCTACTAAATTATGTGAGATGAACTAAAATTGTCAGTGGATGAAAAACAGAAATGGATACAAGACAAATTAAGGAGGTAGAATTCTCAAGATTTGGTTTTGATGGGATGTGGGAAAAGGTGACGTCAAAGATGATGCCTGGGTTTCTGGCTTGGATGACCAGCTAATGGTCACTAAGACTGAGGACACTAGAGGGGGAACAGAGCTTCTCAAGAGTTCCTCTTCTGTCTCCACCTACTTTTTCCATCCCTTAAATGTGTTGATCCCTGGGATTCCTTTTTGACCTGAGTTGCTTCTCTTTTGACACACCTGCTCTCAAAGGCTTCATCCCTCCCCCACACACACATCAACAGCCTGCTTAAGGTCCCAAAGGCACATCAAACTCCGTTTATGATCTTTCTCTCAAAACCTACTCTACCTCAATTTTCCAGTTAATAGAATCCAACTTATCTACCTGTTGATTAAGAGGAACGACCTGGAGGTCACCAAAAAGTTAAGCCTCTCTCTTGAGACTCCACATGAAATCAGTCACCAAGTCCTACTTTTCCACTGTCTAATATCTGCCCCCTTCTCCCACACCTCTCTGCTCCTATGTTAGTTCATTATTGCTCACCTGAGCTGTCGACCAGAGTCCTTATGTTTTCCCCTATCACCACTCCTGTTAACCTACCTCTGACTGCCCCCACCATGCCCTACTACTACTACATTTAAAGAGCTATTTCTAAAACACAAATCTGGTCATGTCTTTCCCTGGTTTAATGTTCTTCAGTGGCTCCTTGGCATGCCAGGCAAGGCCTTCCGTGGCGCCATCCCTGCCCACCTTTCCAACCTCATCTCCTGAGGTTTGCTCAACATATTTTGCATTCTTGTCACATGCCAACTTTGCCATTCTGAATAAGAATATGGACTAAACAGTAATGTCAGGCATCCTATAATGCTTTTAATTCATTAGGGAGTGAATTTATCTACAAATTCAAAGTCTCTTTTTGGGTCCTCAATGTATTCACCATTGAAGGGATGAAATTCTTCATCAGCAAAGGTTTGTGGAGTGCCTTTTCTTTGTACAGTGTTCTCTAGATGCTCTGGGTAGTTTACAAAATAAGATAAAGTTTTCTTATTTGAAGGCCCAGGAAGCACCCTTCACTTCTTATTCCTTAAACCCTCCTAGTCCACAAGTAGAAAGGACCATTGAATCCTATATTAGGAGCAATGTTTATCCATATGGTGTTAAGTAGTTCCTACTAAAGGCTCAGAAATAGCTACCATTTATTGAGTACCTGCCAGCTCATTTCATCCTCACCTGGATCCCACAAGTTTGGTATTATTATCCCTTTTTTTTAACATCTTTATTGGCATATAATTGCTTTACATTGTTGTGTTAGTTTCTGCTGTATAACAAAGTGAATCAGCTATATGTATACATATATCCCCATATCCCCTCCCTCTTGCATCTCCCTCCCATCTTCCCTATCCCACCCCTCTAGGTGGTCACAAAGCACCGAGCTGATCTCCCTGCGCTTTGCAACTACTTCCCAACAGCTATCTACTTACATTTGGTAGTGTATATATGTCAATGCCACTCTCTCACTTCTTCCCAGCTTACCCTTCTCCCTCCCTGTGTCCTTAAATCCATTCTCTACATCTGCATCTATATTCCTGTCCTGCCCCTATGTTCTTCAGAGCCTTTTTTTTTTGTTTTTTTAGATTCCATATGTATGTGTTAGCATACAGTATTTGTTTTTCTCTTTCTGACTTACTTCACTCTGCATGACAGATTCTAGGTCCATCCACCTCACTACAAATAACTCCATTTCATTTCTTTTTATGGATGAGTAATATTCCATTGTATATATGTGCCACATCTTCTTTATCTACTCATCTGTCGATGGACACTTAGGTTGCTTCCATGTCCTGGCTATTGTAAATAGTGCTGCAATGAACATTGTGGTACATGACTCTTTTTGAGTTACAGTTTTCTCAGGGTATATGCCCAGTAGTGGGATTAAAGGAAACCATAAACAAGACGAAAAGACAACCTTCAGAATGGGAGAAAATATTTGCAAACAAAGCAACTGACAAAGGATTAATCTCCAAAATATACAAGCAGCTCATGCAGCTCAATATCAAAAAAACAAACAACCCAATCCAAAAATGGGCAGAAGACCTAAATAGACATTTCTCCAAAGAAAATATACAGATTGCCAACAAACACATGAAAGGATGCTCAACATCACTAATCATTAGAGAAATGCAAATCAAAACTACAATGAGGTTATCACCTCACACCAGTGAGAATGGCCATCATCAAAAAATCTACAAACAGTAAATGCTGGAGAGGGTGTGGAGAAAAGGGAACCCTCCCACATTGTTGGTGGGAATGCAAATTGATACAGCCACTATGGAGAACAGTATGGAGGTTCCTTATAAAACTAAAAATAGTATCCCTTTTGACAGATAAGGAACAAGGGTTGCATTCATTTGATTTACTCCCACTAGAAGCAACTGTAGACTCCACGAGGTCAATAAACATTATGCATTTAGTTTATTCCTGGAACAAAGTGCTCAAACAAGTGTGTCTTAGATGAGCAAGTGAAGGAATGAAGCAAAGAGCTAGTGAGTGGTAGAGCTGGTATCAAGACCCAGATGATCTGACCACAGAGTGGCTGCTCTATCCTTGTAACAGTAAGCCCAGCATAGGAGAACATCCAGCTGAGGAGAGGCCTGACCAAGCTCCTTTAGATCCACTCTTTCTGGCCTTTCTATACGTGGTCTGAAAAGAGTAGGGGAAAAAATACCTGACCAATCTCATAATGGTTCTGAGAAGAGAATTTAAGAAACATTTTATGAAACCTTAAAATAATAAAATAAACACTATAAAATAATTAAATAAATATGATTCCTAATATCAGCATTTAAGGTTCATAGTTTCTTTATGGATGCTGAATATACATTCTTTTCTAGGATTAAGGGAACAAATGAGTGAAATCCCTTCTTCATTTTGCATCATTCTTACCGTCTCATGTCGCCCTCACCATCAGGGTTGAAATGGAGATGTGAATGATTCTTATGTAACCTCCAGAGGGGTTTTTATGAGGTCGCACAGATCCATACGTGTCTGATAGATTTACATCAAACACTCCTTGTAGGAAAAATACATTAACTAAAATGAGGTGTATTTGGTCCAGGTTTAGACATTGCCTATTAAACAAAATCTAATACACTGTCAAGGACACTAAATCGTTTAATTCAACATTTTAAATGTGAGAAGTTAATGTTGGTGGGAAAGTTAAGCACATTATACGTGTATCATCCTAAAGACAGAGACATGAAAATGTCTAAACCATTAGCCACATAAAGTTTCAAATGCTTTATTCTGGTATTCAATCAGTTAAATTATGAGACGACAATTTAGAATAATTATCCCTGCAGTAGTCAAGTAGATGCAGAAACCCCAAGAAGTAGACAGCTTGGCTCAGTAATATATATTAGCTTACAGCCTGAGTCTGTCTGAACAGTGACGGACTCACCAGTTTTACGTCCCTCGAATAATGTTTCATAAAATATCAAGGAAGACGGGACTTCCCTGGTGGCACAGTGGTTAAGAATCCGCCTGCCAATGCAGGGGACACACGTTCGAGCCCTGGTCCAGGAAGATCCCACATGCCGCAGGGCAACTAAGCCTGTGCGCCACAACTACTGAGCCTGTGCTCTAGAGCCCATGTGCCACAACTACTGAGCCTGCGTGCCACAGCTACTGAAGCCCATGTGCCTAGAGCCTGTGCTCCACAACAAAGAGAAGCCACCACAATGAGAAGCCTGTGCACCGCAAGGAAGAGTAGCCCCCGCTCACCGCAACTAGAGAAAGCCCGCGCCCAGCAATGAAGACCCAATGCAGCCAAAAATAAATAAATAAAAATAAAAAATAAACTAAAAATATGTATGTCAATGAAGAGTTTGTGGCAATGAGCAAAGAAAGATTTCAAGATCCTAATCCATATCTATGCCCATCTAAAACAGGAAGTGAAAATACTCCAGAAATGATTTTTTTCTTGTTTAAAGTCACACAGATGACATTAAATTCTTCATTTATTAAGTCATCCATTTACAAAACTATTCTGTAAACCCTAGCTTTAAAAAGACTTTGCCACTATTAAATATAGAACAGATAAACAAGGTCCTACCAAGTGGGGAAAGTGGGGCGTGGCTCGGTGGTGGTGGGATGAATTGGGGGATTGGGGTTGACATATATACACTAATATGTATAAAATAGATAACTAATAAGAACCTGCGGTATAAAATTTAAATTAAATTTAATTTAAAAATAAATAAATTAAAAATAGGTTTTAAAAAAATGAAAGATCACTGCCAAAAATATTTATCTTACTAATGACTGCAGATAAACCATTATGGATTTTTTTATTAATAAAAAAATACAACAACAAGGTCCTACTGACAGCACAGGGAACTATATTCAATATCCTGTGATAAACCATAATGGAAAAGAATATGAAAAAGAATGTGTATATATATATATGTATAACTGAATCACTTTTCTGTACAGCAGAAATTAACACAACATTGTAAATCAACTGTATTTCAATAAAATAAATTTTAAAAATAGAAAAAGATCTTGTATCTGTCGATTTCAAAAATATTTTTGAATTGTAATTTTAAGTATTTTTATGTTGATCAAAACTAGCTTATTTCTAATATATATCTTTGGATCATTACTTCCAAAGCTCTCCCTTCAAGGTCTGTCATGTTTATCCTTCTTTTTTTTCCATAATAACCACTCCAGGTCATATGCAAATAGTGACCACTCAGTAAATATTTGTTGAATGAATGGATACATGAATGAATAAATGAAAGACTGGCAGGCCTCACAAAGACATCTGAACGAGACCGCAGCAGTTCTACCAACCTTCCAGTCTTCCTCTGTTCTTGTTCATCCTATAGACTTGCCAAGTTAACCTTGTCCCAAACATCACTTTCTATGCATCAGCCTCTTGCCCAAGGACTACCACCTCTATGGTAATTGGTTTAATGATGAGACTCTGCCTCACTTAGTTCCAGCTGACTGTACTTGGCCCCTTTGCTCTCATTGGTCCCCTTCTCGGGAATGAGCTGTCTGCTCAGTTTCTGAGAGATCACAGGGCTTCCCAACATGTCAGAGCACAAATGCAGCCTTGGGGGCCCCCAATACACCAGTCCTCTCAGTCCAAAGGCCAACAGTGAGGTCCTGAAACAAACAACTAGAAACAAGCTGACACTGGATTAATGCAGCTGCGTTGAAATCCTCTCAGGTTTTGTTAGTAATAAATATGAATCCAAGTTCTTCTCCAATTTTAATAAGCATAAGAATCACCTGGAGGTCTCAGAGCCTGCATTTCTAACAAACTCCCAGGTAACACTGATGCTGCTGGTCCGTGGACTACACTTTGAGTACCAGTGCTCCGGGGCAGGGGTTGTCAAACTTGGCAGCACTCTGCAATTTTCTGGAGCGTCTTACAAATGCTAATGCCTGAGCCAAGCCCAAAGATTCTGATTTGATTCGTCGGGGGTGCAGCCTAGACATCAAGATTGTTAAAGCCCCTCCAATTATTCTAGTGTGCAACCAAGGTCGAGAACTTCAGACCTTCTTTTTCAAACCGTTTTTTGCATTATTTCCCCCTGAAGGAGACTTTTTAGACATTTTTTTCCCTAAATCTCCCTCATGAAAGTTTAATATCACAGGAATGTCATATATCAGTTTATGTATTCTCTGCATACCTGTGCTTCATACATAAGAAGAAGATTTTTCCCTTCCCCAAGAAGCAATTTCATGCCTTTAGGGGTGAAATCACCCCCATCGAGAAGGCATGCTTCAGACTTATTCCTAAAGACCTGGTTTTGTCCAAGCATCCGCATGTCACTCTCCAAGACAGATCCCTCCAAACGGAAGCTCTCCATCTCAGGCACAAAGGGCCAGGCTGGAGAGAGACGATCGGAAGGCGATCAGATCCAGGTGCCCACAACCCTGCATCCTAAGCCATGGCATGAAACTCCCGTGTGCTTTCTACCACCTCTTTATCCTGCAGCCACAAAGGACAATATATGTCCTGTCCGGTTAAAATAAGTAAGTTACAGTGCTTGTCTACATATCCCTACTCCTGTTCACAAGCCAAGCCTCCTTCTTTATTGCTAAACAGCAACCAAAACATCTGCTTGGAAACAAACAGGCTCTCCATCACCATGTAAAGCAAAATGTCTTCAGGAGACTTTCTAATGTGTGTGCTAATTCCTAACACCAGCTCAAGTTACACCATAACTTGTGAAAATCACGTAGGAGGGGTGGGTCACAGCTATCAGGGGAAAACAGCAGTGCATTCTAAAAACAGAGGAAGCTGGACTCCAGTTCAGGTGTAAAGCCCTGGCTGTAGGGAAGGCAGAAGGAAATGTGGTAACAGAAGGGGGAAGGGATGGATTAAAAGAAAGGGAAGGAAAAGAAACTAACATTATTTCATGCCTACTTTGTGCCAGGTGATGGATGAACATTATTTCCTTGAATGTCCCCTCATGAGCCTAGGAGGCGGGTATCATCCTCCCATTCTACCTACAGACAAGAGTCCAGGGATTGTGAAACTGCCCGAGGTCTACTGCTAGTAATTGGGGGAGCCAGCATTCAAATCCTTATCTGTCTGGCTCCAAATCCAGTGTTTTTTCCAGTCTACCATGCTGCTCTCCCAGCCCCATGACAATAACACAAAAATGAACCAGTCATCACTAAAGACAGCCCTCCCTATTTTAAACCAGAAAGAGCAGGAGGACCCTGACATGACAGCAGGGACTCTGAGTCCTGCAGCAGCTTCAGAGTATAAGTCCGAGGCTAAAATGGATATTCAAAATTGGCAAGGGTGGGATTCCCTGGTGGCGCAGTGGTTGAAAGTCCGCCTACCGATGCAGGGGACGCGGGTTCGTGCCCCGGTCCAGGAAGATCCCACATGCCGCGGAGCGGCTGGGCCCGTGAGCCATGGCCGTTGAGCCTGCGCGTCCAGAGCCTGTGCTCCGCAACGGGAGAGGCCACAGCAGTGAGAGGCCCGCGTACCGCAAAAAAAAAAAAAAAAAAAAATTGGCAAGGGCGCATCTGCAATCAGGACCCTCACAAAGCATAGGTTCAAGTGTCTGAACCCCACTGAGGCACCTGAAGTCCTGAAGACCAAGCATAGAAGGAAGGGAGAAGTAGTGATGGGACAGGGCCAGTCTACAGCTAACCTTAAGTAGGGCGGAAAATGAGGTCTTGAGTTTCCTAAGGACACAAAGACAGCAGAAACTATGGGGGAAAGAGGGGAGGGGTGGTGATGGTGTTAAGAATTCCAGGAAGTGGGGAAAGGACTAGAACATGGATGGCCCCAGAGCAGCACTAACTTACTTGCCCTGCAAAGACGGGGCCCTGAGCTGACAGCCCTCTGCTCTACCTGGGCGGCTCCAACCTCAATGCAGAGAAGACAGGAAGGAAAACAGAGTTGAGCAAACCCCCAGCAGTCTAAAAATGAGATCTGCTCCTCCAAGAAAAAAGCGTGATCTTCCCCATTCTCCACTCAGACCCAAATCATGGCCTCACATGCACTCAAGGACACAGAACCAGTGATAAAGCTGACCATTAACATCTGCTTTCATCCAGGAGAGAATCTCTTGCCCGCTCGTTGGTTCCCTCTCTCTGTCTACACCGTGCAGCCTGAAACCCATCCAGCGCCATGACAGGCCACCCCTGAATTACAGGGCTGGCCCACACATCTCTCTACTGGAGTTGCAGAGGAAATCCTGGGGGTGAACCATCTGTCTTACCATCACCAACTGTGCTACTGACCACAGCCCTCTCCCTTCCCAGCAACACCGAAGTATAAGGTCCGCTGTGAGAGAGACCACTTCCTGTGGACGTCCACATCATGCGTTACACTTTTCAGAATAACACATTTGTGGAAAAAGGGAAAACTCCTGAATACTATAATACATTGAAAGCCAGAAGTCCCCCCAAAATTTCCACTCATAACCACCCAGAGCTGGAAATCACCAGGGATGTAAGAGCTGCTTCAGGCAGGGAAGAGACACAGGCATCCACATCTCACAGCCATAACAACCTTATCATGCCTGAAAGGCTAAGAATGCTTAGGAGGCCTATTGGAGGCCCTCACCATGGGAGGAAAACTAAAGAACCACCACATAAAAGTTATCTTCTCCAAGGAATTTGTTCAGATTATTGTCACAATATTTTTAAATGGCCGGACAGACTAAGAGCAGATTTATCTCCAATGCCCCCCAGAGTCAGGTGTTTGGCAAGTTCGTATCAGGTGAATCCTGTCCGTAGGGCAGAGAGAAGGGATCTGTCCCCGTTTACAGGAACGAGGGAGAGAGCTTGTGCCCCCTTCCTCATCTTGTTACATGTTCCTAAATTTGTTTAGCTCCACAAACTAACCAGTTGGTTTCTACTCAACATGTTTATTAAAATATTGACTAAGAATTGGCAGTGTTGGGTAATGCTGTCCTGGCAGGAGAATCCCCACATGGTGTTTTGACAAGAGCAGCTCAAAGGGCCCCTCTGAACTGGCATCACAAAACTTTGCATTCCCAGGCGTAGTGAAGCAGAAATAGTTTGTTTAACTCCCAGAGGCATACTTTACTTTGAATCTCTCACTAAAGCTGACAAGAGGGTATCTGAACATTCTGACGGAAGACAACCTGCCAGCAGAGACCCGTCTCTCTTTGGCATAAGCAGTGCTGTGCAGTGAGACCAAATTTGGGGGAGTTGCTCAGTGAGAGCCTTATGTCTTGGCAACAAAGGTCAAGATCAACGTTGGGGCAGACCAAGAGAGTAGCAAATACCTGGAGTATGTACCGACTCCAAAATTAAAAAAAACAGGGAGGGAGAGAAAGAGGGAAAAAGGAAGGAAAGGAGGGAGGAAGAGAGAGAGGAGGAAAAAAATAAAAGAAAGAAGTCCAATACATTCTTACTAGTCTGAACTCGTAGAGATTCCTCAGATTCACTGCTCAGTAAATTCACTGAGTAATTGTGCAAATTCCCTGGATAGCTGTCAGATACTCTTCTTCTCCTCCTCCAATCCCCCATGGAAAGGTTCATTAAATTAAAAGTGCAGTATTGGACACCATCATTTTTTGTAAAACAGCTGGACATAAGAATTTATAGTGTTTGATTGTATTTTTATGGACACCGCCCCCCTTGCACCCAACCTGGAAATACAAACAAGTAACTGCAACAGTGGTTACCCTAGGGTGGGATGCAGGGCAACTGGGGGTGGGGTGGTGGCGAGAAAAGGGTGGAAGGGAGATTCTTCCGTGGATACCTTTTTACGCTTTTTGATATTTGAACCATGTGAACGTGTTGCCCATATAAAAAATAAATGAAAGGATGGGAATATAAAGAAACAAATTATTTAAATAGCAGCCAGCAGAAGCCCCATGATAACATCAGATTAGGTAGAGGAGGAAAAGGGAATACTCAACTAGCATTCCCTCTTTCCCTCTACTCCCACCCTCTGCCTTTCCCCATCCCTCCCAGTCACACCTGGGGTTTGATCCTGCAAGTCACTGGGATATCTCAGGGCTCAGCAGAAGCTGAGACTGTGACAGCTGCCTGGTCCTTGGAGCAACAGTAGAAATGCCCCAAACTTGACCTGAAACCTAAAGCAAGCAAAGAAAGTCTAACTCAATCAAGACTAGGAATAGAAGCACGTGGCAGGGAGAGGTGCCCGAGGATCTGTGAAGAGCAGCAGTTAGGACCATGTGCTCTGTGGTCAGCAACTTCAGGGCGATGCTTCTCCTCGAGCCTCGGTTTCCTCCTCTGTGAAGCTGGCGTAGTGAAGATCCAAAGACGGGATGCGTGCGCAGCCCCGCAGCCCTGGGCCTGGAGGAGCGCGGAGCTCAGGGTGTAGCAGTCACTGCTCCGCTGAACCACACGCTGAGACCGCTGCTCGTAGCAGCCTTCAGTCCTGAGCGTGGAGCAAAAGAGTGATCGGCACGAGATCAGCAAACTCTCTAAGTGCTCACTGGACAATCGGAGATGATGAGTTTCTGCTCTTCAGAAGGAGCACAATGGAGAGGCTTTGAAACCAGAAAGGAAGGCTTCACTCCCAACCCCTTCTACGTAGTAACCATGAGCCTTCACACAAATTGCTTAATCCCTCCGCTCCCCAGTTTCTACATCCGCTAAATAGGATGACCCCAGGATCTACCTTATGAGGATTGTACGTGTGTGATACAGCGCCTAGCACAGACTTGGCACCCTCAAAAAGGGAACTGTTCATTGAAGTGGGAAGGCGGGGGTGACAGGGACAGACCAGGTCCAGATGAATGAGTAACTTCTTCCACCCAAAATTTTGTTAGTGTTACTCTTATTAATTTTGCATTTAGTTCTCTGCCTTAACACAGAAGCTATGATTTCTTGTTTCCGTTGCTGGTGCTTTTTGTTGCTCATTTGTTTGTTTTAGGCATAATATTTGGAATAATGCTGAAAAGAATGCCACAGGGCCAATGCTGAAGGAATCTTACTCACGTCGCCACGGCAGAAACACCGTTAACCAAGAGCATTATTGCTCCAAATCTGCAGGGACCTTGAGACACCTCTCACAGAGGGCCTATTATATTTGACACTTGGAGCAGACCACTTTTTTAACACCTGTTTCTCGTCAACCAAATTATTTTCAGTTATACTCATGTTATATGAGTAATAACCATTAGGTTTTGATGTGTTTGTTCTTTAGCTATAAAACAATTACAATTTAAAGAGGAAATTTCTATTTTAAGGATGTTATTCAAAATTTAGTAAAGTATTTCATGTATGAACCAATATTTGCACTTACCAAATAAAAATGTTACACTTTGCAATTGCTGTTTTAAACACAAAATCTCCAGATGGTCACACAGGTGACAGAATGAAAATAACTCAGGCCCTGGTCTTTGTCTTTATATTCACTGGGATATCATGGTTCATTTCAAATCTGCTATTTAAACACAGAATCTGCAGTATCATGAGGTTTGGAGGAGTGTACTCTGCCCAAAGCAAGCTTGAACAATTCTAGACCATTACACATTTTCTCTCAAAACTCAGAGGTCTGCTATATAATAGGGAGTTCACCAAGTTAACTTGCATGTAGAATACAGTGTTTATTAAAGAATAAGGAAATTTAATTTGAGGCTGACATATGTATTATTAAGTCTCAACAGCAATTTTAATAATTGTTTAGAATATAGGCAACAAAAAGATTTTTGGGCGTAGGAGTATCTTATCACTGAAATGGTTTAGAATTGCCCACACATGGTGATAATAAAAAGCAAACCAACTTTTAGTCGGTTTTATTGTTTTTAATCTCTTTACAGACATTGCTTCCACCCAGGGCAGGCGCCCCTGCATGGAGGCCTCTCATCAATCCAGCTGCCATGGTTCCAGCTCCCAACCTTAGCACATTTAAAGTGGAGGTTCATGTTAATCAAAAAAACATCCGTTGACATAGCTACTCCTGTAGTCCTGTTTTCATAATTCTTTTGTATGTCAGGCCATTTGGCCTTGAGATGGATTCATCTGTGGTCTAAGACATTTTTGTTGAAATTTGAAAACAAGAGGGTGTTGCCAGGGGAAAACTGGCTGGTTGGCTGGCAGCAGAGGCATTAGGAGGCAGGAGGCATTAGGTTGGTGAGTTTACCATGACTCAACTTTGTTCCACAGCCTTGCTGGTCTGGAAACTGGGCTTTTCCACTATTCCCAGATGCTCTAGGCTTGAAACCAATGAATAATACAGACTAGTTAGTGTATTCATTGACAATGGGGAACACAGCATTCCCATGACTAGGGGCCTAACTCCTCCATCTGGCTCACCCCTGTGGTGGACCTCTGTCACGGTTTCTGTTTTGGGGAACCTTTCCCCACATGAGTGGTGTCTCCCAAGGAAGAGTCAGAGAGGGTGATTTCCTGACTCCCTTGAAGCTAAGGGAAGCCATGTGACCTAGATTTTTCCAATCAGACACACCCACCTGAGATTTTGACCTAGCATTGTGCAAAATCAGAATTTTTTGAGGATGGTGTTGAAGGTGCTTTTAAGGCAGCAGTGGCCAATGAGTGGGTATCAGCTTTCCAGCACATCTTTGACCAGTGGTGGTGGCAGCAGTGAGATTGTCCCTGGAGCCATCCCACTGTGAGGTCTGCTTCAGGCCACAGAGCATCCAAGCATAACCCTCCAGCCCTCCCAGAGAGGATGTGAGCTGTCCAAAATCCTGTAATAAACTTCATTCCTGCTTCATTTAGCTGGAATGGGTTTTGGTATTTCCAGTATCCCAGGAAGCCACATTAGTAATTAGAAAGTTATATGGAGACCATGTAGTGTAGGTAGATATAACAAGGGATTTTTTTATGCAAGCCAATAACTTTATAGGAGAGCACATTTCCAGTATTTCACCCTGTCCCCCAAATAGGTAACCTACCCCTACAGTGATGGGCATGCATTGGCAGAATTTGCTTCTCTTAAATCCACTTTGTATGCTATAATAAATATGTTCTTTCTTGTACTGTATTAACATCACTGGTTAAATTACAAGTCTGAGAGCTATTCCCACAGACTGACACAGCCTATTTCATCTTATTTAAGTGGTCTAATTTATTTCTACTTAATTTGGCAATCTTATTTCTAGACTCCCATGAGCCAGCTCCTCCCATTTAATTATATTTAATTAGTCTAAGTTATTTACATTTAATTAATCCACCTTATTTCTAGGTTATTGGTGGGCATCTCACTGATACCCTCATATCCACCTACAGTTGACATAGTTCTTAGAGTTTTTTTTTTTCTCTAGATTTCTAAAGATAAACTCATTGAACTCATTGCAGTGTGAATTAAGGACCCCACTCAAAGCAATCAAGTTCTTCCTACTCACTTTCTACTGAACTTCACCACAAGCTGTTCAGTATTATAGAAAATTCACTTTAAAGGTTGCCATTGTGTTTCAAAATAGCAGAACAAACCTCAGATCAAATGTAAGGCTAAGTGACACCAGGGAAAAATTACTCATCCATTTCCAAAGTTGATGTGATATATACCTAAACATTAACTGATGAGAGGTTCTGCTGAGAAAAAAAAGCTCACAACTGGTCAATCAGCTCCTATAGCTCTTGAGTGATTTTCAGGCAGCCCCGGCAAAGGCAGAGGGATGAACAGTTGCCCCTTGATTTCCACAGATTCTAAAATTCTAGAATTCTATAACATCAGAGTCCTATGGGACCTCTAGAAGCCTGGATGTATTTAAATCATGTTTGCTATCTTATGACGAGTTATTGCCAGGTAAGGTAACTGTTGGCAATGTGGAATACTGATTTTCCAATATAGCTTTTCTGCCAATATTGATTTGTTTTTTGTCTTGTCTTTGTTCTATTTTAGCTTCATAAGGTGAAATAAAGTTTACCTAGAAAGATGCTTTTTTTTTTTTTTTTTGGGTATGCGGGCCTCTCACTGTTGTGGGGTCTCCCATTGCAGTGCACAGGCTCAGCGGCCACGGTTCACGGGCCCAGCCGCTCCGCGGCATGTGGGATCTTCTCGGACCGGGGCACGAACCCATGTCCCCTGCATCGGCAGGCGGACTCTCAACCACTGCGCCACCAGGGAAGCCCGAAAGATGCTTTTGATAAGTTCACTGCATTTAGAAGATTTGTCAGCTGTCAAAAGTTTTCCCTGGTCTTTCAAACATCCTGCTTTACTTTTTTTTTTTTTTTAGCTGATATGTGTACTTTACTTCAGGGTTTACAAGGTGCAAAGTGTTCTCACATTCTTTCTTTTTTTTAACATCATTATTGGAGTATAATTGCTTTACTTGCGTCTCCCTCCCACCCTCCCTACCCCACCCCGCTAGGTGGTCACAAAGCACCGAGCTGATCTCCCTGTGCTATGCAGCTACTTCCCACTAGCTATCTATTTTACATTTGGTAGTATATATAAGTCCTGCTTTACTTTTGACAAGAAAATGTTCACTAAGCCATTTAAATCATACATCAAAAGTAAGCCAGAAGTTTTAAAGGGAATACTCTATACTGGGCCAGGATGAAACTTCCTTTAAAAAGAGAAGAATAATACACTTAGGCTGGAAATGAGGGTTTTTTACTCACTCCCAAGAAGGAAATTTTGAATGAAAATTAAATGTTCATTCAATTGTGACATGGCAGAATGTTAAAAAATGAAGTCCTCTAGACATTATTTTTTCCTATCCTAGATCTCAATAGATACTGATTTAAAATTTCAAACTCTTGAAATTGCAAACTAACGGCCCAGGAACCTTGCAGAAGACGGTGGTGTCCATCAGCTGCTATCCTCACAGAAGCATATTGTAGCCAAAAATGTCCCCAGGGCCGTTATCTTGTTCAGGGTCACACAAACTTCAGTTCTTCAGCTACCACTTCAGGACTTCTGTCATAGTGTGTACCATCTGCATTAGTATTTACTTTTTCTTTTACAATATCCTTCTTTAAACCAACGCTTTTTATATTAATGTAAACTTAACTTTGCTTTAAGCATTAATATCCATGAAGTCAAGGATTTGATGTGTGTGATAAAGTCTAGTTAGATGCTCACCAAGTTAATTTTCTCTTCTGGGTGACACAGGAAGACAACCCTTCCCAGCTGCCCTGCATTAGGTTGGCACCATGTAACTGGAGTATGGCCAATGCAATCAGGGCGGAAGTAATACAAGTCTGGTCTCTAAAACATCCTGCAATTCTTCCTTGCCCTCATTCTGCCATCTGAATGACTAGAAACAATGAACTCTGAAATGGCAGCAACCAGTTCCCTAACTATTCAGAGGAGTGCTAGTCAGAAGGTCATCCAGCTCTCCACCAGACTTTACATGAATAGCAAAAAAACTTTCGTTAAGCTTAACTTTTGTTAAGCTTTCGTAGTTGTGTTGAAGGGTCCTCAAGATCACCCTTGGATTCAGTGATTCTCTAGGACTCACAAAAGCTAGTACACTCACAATTACCGTTTGTTACAGTGAAGGATAGAGATTTAAATCAGCAAGGGAAAAGGCACATAGGGCAAGGTCCAGGAGAGACCAGGCACCAGCATCCACTTGTCCTCTCCCAGTGGAATCCTGTGAACAGTACTTAATTCTCCTGCAATGACATGTGACAATATACATGAAGTACTGCCATCCAAGGAGTTTACCCAAATCTGGTATCCAGGGTTTTTATTAGGGGAAGAGGGGTCAATCACATAGGCATGGCTGAACTTAATTCCACCCTCTGCAGAAATCAAACTGGTACTATGTGGCCCAAGACCCCCACCATGAATCACACTGTTAAACTTTCTGAAGTGACCCAAGGCCTCAGGTAAATAAAGACACTCTTAACAGGCAGATTGTTCCAAGGGCTTAGAGGTTATCTCCCAAGAGCGGGGCAAGGGCCAAACTATTTTTGGAATGTTTAGGGTTTGGACCTCCCAGACTTGCTAAGTCAGTCTTTTACTGTGCAATATCCTATTTGTTACACAGCATGGCCTAACCTATCCTGACTAATATAATATATAAATTACAGATTTGTCTAATACATGTGAAAATACTCAAATGACAAAGAAATGTTTATCTATGTACTTTCTACATGTACTACACATACTATACTTTTTTTTTTTCCCCATACTATACTTTGAGAAACATTGATCTGGTCCAACCTCTCACTTTAAAATGTCTGAAAAACCCCACTCTGCTGTTGCACTTTCTTCAGAGGGAGGGATGTTGGTTAGGAGAGAGCATCGTTGGACAGAGTGGGGTCTGAGGCAGCAACGGTGTAAGGTAAGTTCTGCAGCAGCTTCTCTAGGCAGGACATCCAAAGACTACGACAGGATGTTTCCAGGAACCGTCCACGCCTTGCTCCCACCAATCCCTGGTCTCCAGATTGTTTAGATAAACTTGGCACACCCTTTCCTGAAAGATTTATTACAAGGGTTGTGATGGTTAATTTTATGTGTCGACTTGACTAGGCCTCGGGTGCCCAGATATTTGGCTAAACATTACTTATGGGTGTGTCTGGGAAGGTCTTTCTGACATGAGATTAACATTTGAATCTGTAGGCTGAGTGACGCAGACTGCCCTCCCCAGTGTGCATAGGCCTCATCCAATCTATTGAAGGCCTGAAGAGAATGAAAAGCTGAGTAAGGAAGTATTCTTTTTCTCCATGTAACTGTCTTTGAGCTGAGGCAGCCACCTTCTCCTGCCTTTGGACTCATCCTCCAAATGTAACTTACACCATCATCTCTCTTAGTTCACAGGCCTTTGGACTCAGACTAGAGCTACAGCATTGGCTCGCCTGGGTGTCCAGCTCTCCAGTTTACTGACTGCAGATCTTGGACATTTCAGCCTCCATAATTACATGAGCCAATTCCTTCTAGTTCATATATATATATTATATTACATATTAAATATATATCTATCTCCTGTTGGCTCTTTTTTATGGAGAACCCAGACTAACAGAATGATATCAGTAAACCAAATCCTGACCAGGCCTCAACACTCTATCTTTCTCTCTTTTCCTCTATTTCTATCACCCTCTCTCTTCCTCTCTCTCCCTCTCCACTTGTTTCTAGAATCTATTCAATACTTCATTACGATCTCTTCTGTGAGGACCAGCTCACAGCATGACAGGGTGCAGAGAATGCGAGGGCAGGGTCCTGAGGCCATGACTCTGGCCTAACTCAAAGTGAGCTTACAAACACAGACTCCTTAACCTCCCGATTTATTCCATTTCTGTGTCTTATAATTAAAATCCAAGAGAAAGGGCTTCCCTGGTGGCACAGTGGTTAAGAATCCACCTGCCAATGCAGGGGAAATGGGTTTGAGCCCTGGTCCAGGAAGATCCCACATGCCGTGGAGCAACTAAGCCCGTGTGTCACAGCTACCGAGCCTGCACTCTAGAGCCCGCGAGCCACAACTATTGAAGCCCGCGCACCTAGAGCCTGTGCTCCGCAACAAGAGAAGACACCGCAATGAGAAGCCCGCACTCCCCGCAACTAGAGAAAGCCCATGTGCAGCAACAGAAACCCAACGCAGCCAAAAAAAATAAAATAAATTTTTAAAAAATAAAATAAAATAAATCCAAGAAAGACTGGTCCAGCTTGACCCAACTGGCTGTGACTACAGGATTGGCAGGGAAGGTGGTCAAATGACACTAACAAAGAGATGGAGCTCCTGGGAGAGGGGGGATGTGGAAAAGTGAATCCAGTACAATAGAGAACCATGAAATAATAGAACCAGTGATGAAACCCACCTTCCAAGAAAACTACAGATGTTCCTGGATGAGAATCTGGCCCTGCACTTGGAAATTTCATTTTATCTGAACTAACCTTTTCTTCAAAGTGTCAATTACTTGGGACAAATACCAGTAGCTCTCTGATACACCCATCAATCCTCAGAGGAGGTATCTGAAAGTCCAGAGGCTGAAAAGAGAAGCAGAGTCTGTTTCATGGGAGGTTCAGATGGCTGTTCTGCGTGAATAGCAGTTTAGAATTATAGTTTAATGGCTCCTGGATGATATTAGTTCAAAAAGACCAGTGGGAGATCCCTGGTCTTCCCACTTTTCTGTATTTGAGAAGGCTGTGAAGGACTATTATGGTTCTGCTACCAATTTTCCTTAAAGCCATTTTCATTTCTTAAATGCCAAGTGTGTATAAATTTAGCAAGGACCAATAGCATCAGGTTTTCTTTTTGTTTTATAACTCTAACTTGTTCCATTTCAAAGTTCCCTGAGAAAGAGAACCAATTTGTACAAACTCTCTCCTGGAAGCCAGTATGATACAGGTCCACAATTCCTTATCCAAAATTATGAAATCCCAAAGCTCTGTAAATCAGAAATTTCATAAGATAGCTACAAAATCATTTGGCAGCCAAAAAATGAGGCTATTTGTACTTCTATGTATCCTATTTAGTTTCAATGTTGATATGTTTCACTGTTAAAATATTAATGGGTTTGATGGGGTGCTACTCTAGACCCCACTGGGAGTATTAAGTGCTATATGGGATGTGCATCTTATCCCCATTCTCTACCCTACTGAATTTCAAAACACATCTGGCTCCAAACCTTTTCGATAAGGAATGGTGGACTTGTTCAATAGAAAAATCAAGACTTTTGGCTCAGACAGACAGACCTGAATTTGAATCCCCTCTCTAGTTGTGTAGCAAGTGACTGAACTTCTCTGAACATCAGTTTCTTCCTCTGTAGAGTGCAGGTAACAATGGGAACTACCTCATGGAGGGTTGGGAAGGGGGATAGTTAGGATTCAATGAGACAAGTTGCATAAGGAGTTTGACACGCTCCCTGGTACTGGTCCTTGCACAACAGAAGGTTTTCTTCTCTTCTCCTCATAAAACCCCCTCCCTTTCCATAGAATCCAGGCACAGTGCTATGAAAATCAAAACACAGAAAGTAGAGAAAAGAAAAAAAAATCACTCTCAATACAAGGAGGACACAAAAGCGAAGACTGACAGGATAATCTGTCAGAAATGTCATCCTGCTAATAAAAAGTCAGGTGCTCAAATGGGGCTGTGAATGAAGACCAATAATAACAAAGATCTACCCTCGTATGAAGCTCTTTATCCTTCTCTGAGATTGATTTTTTTATGGCCTGTTAACTGATTCTAGCAATTGGTGCAATTATGTGGGCAGGTGGGTAATTTCCTTTCTCCATTGCTTCTGTCATCCTGGTAAGTGATTGGTTGTAAACAATGCCAGCGTTATTGACCATATCGACTTCCAGAATCCCACACTTTACTTTATTATTTGCTCCCCTTTTGAGATGTATTCTTTATTTAAAGACCTCACCACTCTGCAATCAACTGCAAAGACCATAAGGCATCAAGATATATTTTTCTTCATGTGAATGCAATGAGCATGAAAAGCACAGGAACATGTATATGGGTTCAAAGAACTTTGCTTAAGACTTAGAAGAAAGTCAGGAAGCAGTAGTATACAAAATTTTGACTTCTATTTTAACAATATTTTTAATAAATTGAAGTTGCAAGAAAGAGTATTTATGCTTTTAGTCCTCTCGAGTACAAACTATGATTGATTGCTACTTTCTATTTGTAGTTCAAACACAGTGTGAGGGAGCCTCTCCAGCCCCCAGAAAGAGAGACAGGATCTGTTAGCCACACCTTTCATGGGCCCAGAATTGGGAAATGGCAGCACATATGCCCCGATTTTGCAAATCCCACTTCATATTTTCCAAGGTTTTCTCTCTATCCATCCACCCATGCCTTTTCTCTGTCAAGCAGTGAACTAACCTGCAGGTACACAGCTGAATAAGACAATCCCCAGTGGGTGAGACTGATGTGTTTTTCCTTTAAGAGTTCATAATTAACTAAAATAATGTTTTCTTTTTATATTAAAAACCTCATCAGCATCACAGGAGCTCAAACCCTACCCTCTGAGCAGGGTGAGATCTGGTCCCTGGAGGTCCTATTTTTACTGAGAGAGTTAAGATAGGTGTGGTCTGCAGGGTCAGATGTAGAAGGTGGGACACAATGAACTCTGTGTAATAAAGGGATGGAAAGCATGAGGTTTCCCAGAGAAACTGGAGAATATGGAGACCAGCAAAACTGAGCTCTGAATGGAGGGAAATGCTGAGAACTGGAATAGCTAATGGCTGTGTGGGAAAGAGGAGTTTCCAGGGAGGGAGTCATGGCTTCAAGAGCCAGAAAATGTCTCATGGGGAAAGTGGGCCTTTGACAATGGTTTGAAGAGGCTCCAGTTACTACTGTTGCATAATAAGACACCCTAAAACTGAGTTGCTTAAAGCAACAATTGTTTTATTATTGCACACAGTTTGTGCATGTCAGAAATTCAGGAAGAACTTGGACAGAAGTTTTGGCTCAGGATCAGATGATGGTTGGAGCTGGAAAAGTGTAGGTTGGGGGTGGGGGAGGCGCTGGGAGCAGCTGGAAAATGGCCCAGCATCTCTCTCTCTCTTCAGGTAGTCTTGGGGCTTCTGCATGTGGTCTCTCCACATGGGCTAGTTTGAGCTTCCTCACAACGTGGAGGCTACAGGGCAGTTGGACTACTTATAAGGTAGGTTCCAGGCTCCAGAGCAAGTCCACTGTTCCAGTGCACGATATGTAAGCAGCATTGCTTTTCATTACCTAACCTTGAAGTCATGCCACATCACTTTCACCACATTCCATTGTCATAAGCTTGCCTGGATTCAAGGGGAGTGGAATTAGACCTCACTGTGTGATGGGGGAGTAGCAGAGATCCAAAGAGCAAAAGGGATGGGAGCTATAGTTGTGGCCACCTTTGAAAAGTGCAATCTGTTCACAGTAATAGAGGTAGGGGGCTGAGAAATCTGTCCCCACCTGAATCCCTAAGTGCTAACTGCTCCTACTACCAGCCAAAAAGTCCTCCTCTAATCCTACTAAATGAGAAATCGGGGAGAACCAATTAGCCACCACTTTCATTAGGTACCTGGTGCCACCTCAACAGACTGTCTCACCTTCCAGCACCTCTGAGTCTTCACTGCCCACCTGTAGTCCAAGTTCTGCTCACCCTCCCCCTTGCCCTGAGGCTAAAGTTGGTGGCTCTTTGCTTACTGTCCTAGTCTCCTAGGCTGCCATACCAAAACTGCAAGTTGAGTGGCTTACAGCAATAAAAATTTATTCTCTCACATTCCTGGAGGCCAGAGGTCTGAAATTCAGGTGGTAGGCAGGGCCATACGCCCCCTGAAGCTTCCAGGGAAGAATCCCTCCACGCCTCTTCCTAGTTTCTGGTGGTTGTTGGAAATCCTTGACATTCTTGGCTTCTAGCAGCATCATTCCAGTTTCTGCCTCCATCACTACATGTTCCTCTTCCCTCTTTTATTTATTTATTTTTTTTATTTTATTTTTTTGCGGTACGCAGGCCTCTCACTGTTGTGGCCTCTCCCATTGCGGAGCACAGGCTCCGGATGCGCAGGCTCAGTGGCCATGGCTCATGGGCCCGGCCGCTCCGCGGCATGTGGGATCTTCCCGGACCGGGGCACGAACCCGTGTCCCCTGCATCGGCAGGCGGACTCTCAACCGCTGCGCCACCAGGGAAGCCCTTCCCTCTTTTGTGTAAGGACATGAGTCACTAAATTAGAGGCCACATTCATCCAGTATGATCTCATCTTCACTTGATTCAACTGCAAAGACCCTATTTCTAAATAAGGTCACATTCACAGGTACCAAGGGTTAGGACTTGCACATAGCTTTTGGAGGGGACACCATTCGATCTACAACACACCACTGGGCCATTAAAGTTCTCCAGTCACCTCAAGGCTTCAGGACTGTTCCTCTTTCCCAGCCTCAGCCCTCTCATGCCTTTGAAGCAAAGCTACCACGTCCCCACCCAGGGCACATCTTTTAGTCTTTTTAATGGAACTCTTAGTCACACAGTTTGGCAGGAATTCATCGATCTCTCTGCCGCCATCTCTACTCTATTACAACCCCCTCTTGCGGCACTAGTGTGTGGCTTCACCCACGGACACACACACGCAACAAAGCCACCTGATTCCTGACTGCAGAGAAGGGTATTCACACACAGGGGATTATTGATTTTCTCTTCTCTCGGCTTTTCATTAGTGCCCACAATTTCTTTTGTCCTCACGGCTTCCTTTACCTCGCTTTCTTTAGAATGAGATTTGTTAGCAGAAGGATCTCACTGTTTTTCTTTGGCGCTCATGGAATACAACAGAGCTCTCTGGAACCCCAGATCATCTTACATCTTCTTTAGGACTATCAGTCCAGAGGGCCCTTTATGAGTCCAGAAATGTGCTATACAGACCTCTTCCTAACAGGCTTCTTCAATTTCAATAAGAGGTAGAACTCTGCAGCTGAAAGACTTAACCTGCATTTTGCAGGTTCCACCTGAGAAGGAAATGGGAGCCCAGTGTGTGTAAGTTCTTGTGTGAATGAACATGCGGTCCACTACATTGTGAGAGACTAGGCTTTAAAGAGCCACAGTCTGACCCTTTTATCTGGGGGACTCTGCCTGTCCCTTATCCTTTTCCCCTCTGAGACATGGATAAAATAAAAAAATCATCCACATGTCAACTTGCTCCCAATCATGATCAAACCACATGGCTCCATCAGAAGGGACTCAGCAATTCTTCTTAGACATATAGTGTGTTTTGTGTGTATGTGTGTGTTTATATTCATACACACATTATGGCTGATATCTTGAAATAAATCCATTACAGCACATTTGTTCTGCAAATGAAATGACTATATCATCCAAAATAGGTAAAAAGTAGTCTTTTTTCTGTGTAGAGAATTTTCTGCTTGCCTAGATACTCCTACATGGAGTAAAGAGTAAGGAGCCCTCCTTCCCTCAGTTGGAAATTGAATTCAAATTATAATTGATCTAAATAGAAGTATATTAAAAAAAAAAAAGAACACTGTCAGAACAGAACACAGTCATAACAGGCCTCAACACCTCGGATTAAAAGAAAAGAGTGAGGCGGGAGGGGGGAGGGGGGTTGGTCAGCAATGAAATCTTAGAAATAGGAGTGGTACTGTAACCTCACCCCCGCCCCCGGCCCAGTTCAGTTCTGTGCTGCGTTTTAGTTTATAGGTGGCCTTATCACTATTACGGGCTCTGAAGCCTGAAGCCACATGCCTCTGAGGTGTATTCCTGCAGAACTTTGCCCTAGTCCATATCTTCCCATGACCTTCAGAGAGTCTGGCTTCTAAATTCACACAGAGGCAGAGAATACGTGGGGCCTCCTAAAATAGATTTATCAGGCCTCTTTTTTTTGGTCTGTCTATTTTGTTTTTAGGCAAAGCCACTGGGGCTTTCGAAATTCCTAAATGGAGATAATAAATATAATCCTACCCAAGTGGGAACTATTTCAAGCCCCCTTTCAAAGTCATCAAACCCAAATTACTTTCAAATGTGTTTTAATATTTAATTCATTGTATATGCTGTCGGGAAAGCAAGAGACCTACAATTCTGATCAGCTTCTCTCTAGGTTGCTGACAACCTTCTCTCTAGGTTGCTGACATGTGACCTGATTTTTAAAAGGATTTCAATGGTTCTCCAGTTTTCAATGAGGCTATTGAAGGTCTTATGAGCATGTTTTTGCCCATATGGACTGTAACATACGTATTCAATTACATTCTGAGAAGTTGGACAAGCTTATGTTTAAGAGCTCAAGCCATGGAATCAGCCAGACTTGAATTCGAATTTCCATTCTGCCTCTTCATAGCTGTGTGACTTTTGGTGAATTTAACCTCTGTAAAATCAATTTCCTTAGTGGTAAGTAGGAATAAAAATGACTGCCGGGCTTCCCTGGTGGCGCAGTGGTTGAGAGTCCGCCTGCCGATGCAGGGGACAGGGGTTCGTGCCCCGGTCCGGGAAGATTCCACGTGCCGCGGAGCGGCTGGGCCCGTGAGCCATGGCCGCTGAGCCCGCGCGTCCGGAGCCTGTGCTCCGCAACGGGAGAGGCCACAACAGCGAGAGGCCTGCGTACCGCGAAAAAAAAAAAAAAAAAAAAGACTGCCTCCTATGGACAGTGTAAAAATTGAATGAGATAAAATGTGTCACTCGTATTAGTCAGCTGTGTAACAAACAACTCTAAAATATTAGTGACCTACAGCCACGAAGGTGGAGTCCCGCCTCGTGCTCCATACCCAGCTGAGGTTGGAGGGAGGGTGCCAGTCCACACTGACCTCACCCAAGTACCACGCTGACCAAGCTGCCATCGCCTGGAGCCTCACTCCTCAGGCCCGCTGGGAGAAGGGAGTTGTAAAATAGCACACTAGCTCTGAGAATCTTCCAGGAGGAAGTGACACACACAGCCCTTCTGCTCACATTTCACTGGCCAAGTCCAGGTCTGTGGCCACGCCTATCTTCAGGGGAGAGAGGAAGTGCAATCCCACCACGTTCAGGGAAGAAAGAAAATCAGAGTGGCACTGATGTCAGCCACACACGGAGTGCGTGTACTGGCGATGCAGGATGCTTGCATCTTGTTGCTTTCCTCCTACAATTTTGACTCATCAGGTATCCTGACCCTGGAATCTGATACAGGAAAAATTTTGGCTGGTGTTAATGACCACAAACATGTTAATGCAGAATTTGTCTAAACCAATATTAGGTGAGCCTCCTGCATGACAAGCTCTCTTGGAAATATTGCAGACAAAGCCTTGAACCAAAGCCTTTGGAGCTGACATTCTGTTCAAGGAAGTAGACAAATAAATAGATATAATAATGTCAGGAAATAATAATTACTATGAGAAAATGGAAAGCAAGGTAAAGGGGTGGAGAGTGAGTGGAGTGACATTTGAGTAGCAGCCACCATGAAGTGACAGAGTGAGCTAGGTGATATCTGTGGGAAGAACATTTCAGGCAGAGGAAACAACAAGGCCCAAGGCCCGAGGAGCACATGCTTGGCACGTGGGAGGAACGACAAGAAGGCCATTGTGGCTGGAACACAGGGTGCTGGAGCTGGGCGGAGGAGATGAGGGCAGAGGGGCCAAGGGCCAGGCCACAGAGGTCAAGGCCAAGGCAAGGACTGGGGACTCAAGCTGATGCCAGACACCACTGGAGCCTGCTGTACAGCAGGGAGGCCTGAATCACACCAACATTCATACCTTTTCATAAAGAGGTAGTTTCAGGAGTAAGTTCCACTAACTCAATTTAATTCCTTAATTAGTTAAATGATACCCAATCATTTCTTTTTCCATTTTTATTTCTGTTTTAATATATTTTCCAGAACTTCCCTGGTGACACAGTGGTTAAGAATTCACCTGCCAATGCAGGAGACACAGGTCCAAGCCCTGGTCCGGGAAGATCCTACATGCCGCTGAGCAGCTAAGCCCGCAAGCCACAACTACTGAGCCCGTGTGCCATAACTACTGAAGCTCACACACCTAGAGCCAATGCTCCACAACAAGGGAAGCCACCGCAATGAGAAGCCCACTGACTGAAACAAAGATTAGCCCCCACTCGCCGCCAACTAGAGAAAGCCCACGTGCAGCAACAAAGACCCAACGCAGCCAAAAATAAATAAATAAGTAAATTTATTTAAATAACTAAGTAAGTAAATAAACATATTTTCCAGAAACAGACTCACAGACATAGAAAACAAAATTATGGTTACCAAAGGGGAGAGGCCTGGGGAGGGACAAATTCAGAGTATGAGATTAACAGGTACAAAAGACTGCACACAAAATAGATAAGCAACAAGTATTTACTGTATAGCACAGAGAATTATACCCAATATCTTGTAATAAGCTATAATGATATATAATCCGCAAAAACACCTGAATTACTATGCTATACCCCTGAAACTAACACAATATTTTAAATCAACCACACTTCAATTTTTACAAATAAATAAATAAACTTGTTGCCATTGGGATTAATTCTTTTCCTTGTAAAATTTATAGCATAAATTGTTCATTGATTCATTTTATGGCCATATCAAATTTTACAAAATCTAGCACCTGCCACTGCCAGGTGTTTGTCATTGTTTTGTCTTATCTTTCTGAGATCAATATTTTTGCCAAATCCAATTTTTCTAGCCCTGGCTTTTCAGATCTAAATTTTTTTCACAAATATTTTATTTTTCCATCATAAATTTCAATCAAAAAATTCTGTGCAATATTAACTATTCCCTTGTTTATTTTGTGTTGATTATTTCTAATTTCTACCCAGGCAAATTTTCCCCAGGTCCCTTTTTTGCAGTTTTCTATGTATCTACCATGATGTAATTCTTCAGTCAGGGTTTTGTTAGGTGATTTGTTTTGTTTTGTTTTGCATTGCTTATATCTACCAGTAATATTATAAACTGGATAAAAAAGAAAGAAAAAAAGTTTGTACTGGTTTCTGTTTAAATCTGCTCAGCCTGCTATGACAAAATACCACAGACAGGGTGTTTTATAAACAACAGAAATTTATACCTCACAGTTCTGGCTGGACTTCTGGATGGAAGTCCAAGATCAGGGTGGCAGCATGGTCAGGTTCTGGTGAGAGCACTCTGCTGGGTTGCAGACTGCCAACTTCTCACTATGTCCTCACATGGTAGAAGGGGCTATGGAGCCCTCTGGAGCCTCTTTCATAAGGGCACTAATCCTATTCATGAGGGCTCCACCATCATGACCTAGTCACCTTCCAAACCTACCTCCAAATACCTTTGGGGGTTAGGATTTCAACATATGAATTTTAGAGAAAACAAACATTCAGACCATGGCAGTTTCTTAGAGCAGAGAGTGAAGTGTAAAATCTGGGTGCACCAAAAGATCAAAACAACAGAGCCAAAGCTTCCTGCTCTTACCACATACAAACTTCTCAGAAAGCAGTAGTCCTTATGTCCCCTGTTACAGATGAAGACCACATACCTGAATTCCCATTTATGCACTCCCAAGTGAAGACTTATATTTACATTTTTATTGCAAAAGACAGGCATTATTAGCTCAAGTAGGATTCCATGCCTTCATTTTATACATCAATACAAAAAAGTATCTCTGAAAAGCAAGATGTAAATATCAAATTTACCTGTAGAACTTATTTGTACTCATAGATACAAATTATGTCACTTCGGGTTGATAGAAAACAGATAGCCTTATCAACCATAGCCCTAATTAAATTGCCCAGCATTCTTTCTTCATACACAGTACAAGATTCTATCTCTATCCTGTGACCATCACATGGCTCTTCAAAGATGCCAAGAGATTTCTGAATCTATAGAGCTAGAAGCTGACTGACTGTGCTTCTTCCCCAGAAGTCCAGGGGAGGAAAAACTAAAATTATTTAGCATTTGTCCAGGTGCTTTGTGTGTGTCAAATCTTCTACTCTTCAAAACATCCTTATGAGGCAAGAATTTCCTCCCCATTTTAAAGACAAAAAAACTGATGTTCTGAGAGATTAAATAACTTGCCCAAGGTGACACGACTGGTGCATAAATGGCAGAGCCGAAAATAAAATCCAGAGGTCAACCTGCCTCTAGATTTTAATCCCATATAGCCCAGCTTCATAAAGATCTGTATTCCACAGCACCGGCGTTTTCAAGCACCAGAGGGTATCTTTTCCTCAGACTCTATAAGCATTTCCTCCTGCACACTTTCGACCCCTACATCTCTCCCCCAACGTCAGGAAGCATTATTATGAAGAGACAATGCCCAGTTTTGAGCTAATGCAGGATACTCATGATCAACGATGGAAATCTGAGGTATGTCTCTCACAGTACTGTCCCCAGGCAATGTAACCTTTACAAGAGTGTTCCAGACACACTATTGTACCTTGCAGTGTGCAACTCTGAGAGTTGTATCCTGAGCCACCCTGTTCCACATTTGCATTTCAGGAAAATAAATCCTAATTTCTCTGGCTCTGTGACATATGTACCACATCACGCAAAGCCTCCTATATCATCTGGCCTGTTATATATGTTACAACCCAAGTACACTCGCTTTGTCAAAGTAAGTCATTCCTTGGAAATGAACGGCAATAATTTTTAAAGTATATATAACAGGGAACCATTTCTTTTCATGACTCCTTATCCAACCAAAGATATCTATTTTAAACAGCCACTCAAAAACGTATTAATCATAAGGCCAACAAATGTACTTTCTCTGACTTTACGATCTGAAGAGCTCCCAGTTAATGGCAGTCACTGCTTTTCATCCTTCCTCTCTGGTAGACAGTGCAACTGACCATAAAGGGCTGGACCTGACCCGTCTGATTTATTGTTACCATTGTATGCTGTCAGTTACTCATAAGCACTGCAAATGCTGAAACATTATGTGAATGGAGCACTATACTAAATTATAGATGGCCAGTGTGAATAAGGGTAATACATGAGGTCCCATCAGCACAACGTAGAGCGCAACACTTCAAATAAAAGTCTCTGCTTTAATGATCACCAAAGGCCCATCCACATTAAGCATACGAACTCGAGAAAAATAAATCAGAGGATCACCATTTACGATCCAAAAGGGGTACATCAAGTTCGGGAAGAGACTAATTGCTGAGTTAAGGAAGCAAAGCAGTTCAGCAAGTTAATAGCACAAAACACCACGTAATACCTATCTAAACATCCTCAAGAAGGCTTTAGACCCATCTAAAAGCCCAATTCCAATAAAGTACACTAGGAATGAGTAAGCTAAAGAATAGTGTCTTGGGTGGATTCCCTAAGGCACAAAACTAAATTATTTCTCCAACCTGGAGCGGAATGAGGGAGGGGGGGGAAAGTGAAACGATTGGGAAAGCAATTCTGGGACCTCTTTGCACTGTGTGTATAAATCATTAAACAGCAGACAAATGATTTAACACTAATACAAACAAGGGTTCCCAGAGAATTAAATTTCCCTTCCCACAAATGAGTCAGAATAAAAGTGAATTGGACACATCATCCTCTCACCAAATGCCAGGAAATATGGTGCCATTATAAAATACACCTTGTGAGGATTGATGTGATTGTATTTGAAACCGTCCATGGTCCTGTGAATTCCTCCATTCATGCAGGATCTATCCTAAGCAGATGAATGAAGTCAGTTCTCATCTAACACACACATGGAGTCCCCAAAGGCCAGTCCCACAACCTGGGGCTCACCATGAAGCTATTTAAAACATAGCAGAAGCAAAGGTGGAAGATACCAACTGAGCTTTCTTAGGAAGGAGTGTTCTTTATTCTGAGATCATGCCCCTCCCGATAACTGGCATAAAAATTCTTTTTCTTTTTAAAAAGATGACAATCATTTTATAGTTATCAAGGTCCTTTTAGTCTAATGTCCTTAATTTGGCAAAGAGAAAAATTAACAACTCTATGTTGAACCCAGTTTCTTTTATTTACCAGTCCATAAAATCTAAAAATCATCATCTTATATTCTCAGGTAGCCCAACTTTATACATCAACACATCCAGATAAAAGTCAAGGAATTCCTGGGACTTCCCTGGCAGTCCAGTGATTAAGACTCTGCACTTCCACTGCAGGGGAATGGGTTCGATCCCTGGTCAGGGAACTAAGATTCCACATGCTGCACGGTGCAGCCAAAAATAAAAGTCAAGGAATTCCTGTTCTGCTTGTCTTGCTGCTTAAATGTGATTGGAGGGGAGAACCATAGAGAATCATAGAGAGGGGAGAACCATAGAGTATAAACCTAACTCAAGGGGCTGGTCCTGGCTTCCAGAACATTCTGGCTTCCAGGATCATGTAAATGATTGTCTCTCAAGTGTTCACACTAAACCAAAGTTTGATCATCTGGAATTCTATGGTGGCCTATGCTCGGTTTCCACATGGCCTTGATGTCTCAGACAGCTGAGGATTCTTCCCATACTCTGGACTGACAGTTTCTTGACCTTCTTAAATTAAATTCTGTTCCACATTAGCTACCAATAATCAATGAACCTCATTTTCTCTTATATGATGGAACTGCCCTTTCCTTTGATCTTATAGCAGGGTGAAGGAAACCCAATAACTGAGAAGTGATGACTGAGCATGGCACCTCCCAAGGCTTGGTCAACAGAAGAGGCTTTGAAGTGAACCTCACATTCCAGAAGAATTTCTGATGGGTTTCTTGCATAATGTGGAGCCAGGGTTATGCTAGTAGGGGCCATGAGTCTCTCAAGCTCAGATCTACTGCATGGTGAGATAGCTGATTATTTTTAGAAACTTAAGGACGATCAAAGGAAAAAATTAAAAACACACACAAAGGTGGAAAAAAGTAATCTTCAAAACAGGAGCACAACCCATGCTAGGGGTCAAGGGGACTTCAACGTCACAAGAAAAGCCTGCCGTTGAGAATGTACCTGCCTCTACTCAGGTCATTCCTCTGCCTGGATGCCCTCCGTCCCCCACCCCATTCTCTAAGTTCAAATCCTCTCCATTCTCTCAGACTCAGTCAGGAATCTAACTGAGTTTCTTACAATAAGCCTTGCTGCCGCTTGGTGATAAATTCTCTCTCCCTTCTCAGTGCGACCACAGCACTGAACTAGACCCCTCTTGTGAGAGTCATGCCTATCATTTCCTACTTTGTATTATTGGTTTTAAGCTAAGGGCACTATTTCTCTGGCTATTTTGAAAGAATCTGAAGAGCAAATCCATGTTTGATTCATCTTTATATACAGTTGATATTTAATAATTACTTGCTGTATAGAAAAACAAACCAATGAATGAACATAAAATGGCATTTATTCACTTTAGACTTCCTGCAATTCCACAGAGGCCTCTCTGCCACCCTAGATCAAATAAGTCAGTAAGACCTCAGGGAGCAGGGAAGCAGTCTTTAGACACCGTGAGGTGTTTGGCCATGACTTTCGGCATTTTTAATTCTCTGCTGCTTTGTATTTCCTTACTTGGCACCGGTGGGTATCTGTACCATGGCGGGGAAGGCAAACACAACTCTCCAAGTTGTTGATGATGCTGGTAAGTGACAGTTACAAGAATTCTACTTTTGGTTCCTATAGTTACTTCCGAGTTTTCGGAAAAAATCATCTCATTTGATTCTTACTAAGACCCTGTCGTGGGAGAGACAGAAGCAACACAGGAATACCTTCCTCATGGAGTTGATGGAAAAACTGAGATTCTCAGAGACGTGGTAACTCATCCAAAGTCACAGAGCTGCCCAGTGCCAAAGGAAGTTTCAAATTTGGTTCAGTCCTTTGGCAGAGAAAACACACCTGAAGACACTCACCTGGTGGGGTCCACAAGATGAAGAAAGCAATGTTGGAAAATGGCCTTTGAGAGAAGAAGTTAATCCACATGAAATAAACAAGAGCAGATAGTGTACATTCTCCCAAGGAAACACCAGACCTCGCTAGCAGGCCAATCACTGTAAGGAACCCAGGTGGTGCTTTTGAAGACTGTAAGCATGTCCTTACAGGTACTGATCCATAGGCTCAAGGCACTCGAAGTAGATGAAGCCAAACTTCAGTGTTATGGTTCATTCATTTATTCAACAAGCATGATTTGAGGCCTTATTCTACAAGGGGTTGAGATAAGTTTTGTTTCTGATTTCAAGGACTGCAAACTCTGGTAGAGAGACTTTAGTGACTTATAAGAGAAGGAAACAGAGATTTCGAAAATCAAACCTCTCAAGTCTACATAGTGGAGCAAGGATTGGAATATACATTTTCTGACCCTTAAGTCCTTGGTTTGCTCTCTGCTCTTACAGGAAAGGGGAGCTGAGTCACGGTGAGGTTGACTTAAGCCTCACTTTGGGTCCCTGGAAGAGAAGAGCTAAGATTTATGAGAGCTAAATCCCACATCTATGTTTTAGCCACTAGACAAGTCTCCCTCCAAGTGAAAGTGACAGCATTACTTCCCTTCCCTTTCCACCAAAAAGGCCAAAAGTTCAAAGTCTCGTCCTCTAGAGCCCCCTGTAACGGAGCAGCTCCCCTCAGCTGTCAGCAGGGCTCTCCTGGTGCTGGCCTATGCATTTGCATAGCAGATCTCTCCAAACCATAATCATACAAGTTCTTACCAACAGAGAGTTGCTTATTTGCCTCAAATTCAAATGACTAATTGTCTTTGATCACGTTTTGTGGTAGGAAAATGAATTTTGCCAAAGGTATGGTCCTTAGCAAATAACAAGACAAAAGGTGCCCAGTTCACAAATAATAACCTGTTTTTCACTCTGGATCTGAAAGCTCTCCACCTGACTCTAGCTTGTAATGTACAATTTTTCTGCTCTCTGTGTTTCCCTGTAAGGGGGTGAGAATGGCATGTGTCTTGCTCACCATTGTATCCCTCACATAGTGGCTGGCATGTAGCAGAAGCCCAATCAGTATTTGTTGGATATTTTATGTGCACACATGTGCATGAAAAAAAGGCTGCTATGTAACCTGCCACCCTTGCAATACTTATTCCTCATGGAAGGATTCATCTGATTTGCAGGGACATCCCCTAGGCTTGGGTTGGGGGCGGGCAGTGCAGAGGGTGGAGGATGCTGGCTTCTCCACTCTCTCAGCAGTTCCAGTGATGAGGCACCTGGACGTTAAATACCTACGAGGACCTAAATATGCCCACCCACATGGATGAGCACGTTTGTATGCAACTGCTTCCTTTAAGAGACATTTGGGCAATTGAGCCAACTGTAGCAGGCTGACCTTGGGATACCTGGACACTGGGCAGTTTGCAGAAATCTGCTGCTTCAAGTCACCATGCTGGAAAAGTAGCAAACGGTTCTGCAAAGCCACCAAGACTGTCTGGCCCAGTGCTGTGACAGGGAACAGTGACAAGGAAGAAGGGGCACAGAGTCACCATCTATTGAGCATGTCACTGAGTGTTTTACATACATTGTCTCATTGTTATCCTCACATTAGAACTGAGAAAACAGCCTTCAAAGGTCAGGTAGCTTGCCCAAGCTTATTCAGCTCTCAAGGAGCAGAGCTGGGAGGCAAACTCGGTTTCTGTGAAGCCAAACCCCATGCTCTCTCCACCCCTCCACTTGGTTTGCTGAAGGGCCCCTAGATTCCATATACAATTCTGTTCTTCCTTTTCTGAGAGCAGCATTTTGCCTGTACTTGAGCATGTGCACTCCTGTTCCAATGACAGCTCATTCGTCAGGTGAATTTCTAGTAATTCACCCACGGAAGGCAGGCTCTCCCTTCAGTGTGAACATTTGCTCTCCCACTTTCCCCCTTCTTAATCTCTTTATCTTCCCTCTGACTTCCTGTCCTTTCTGCCTATATCTTGGGCTTGCAATGACAGCCCTGTGACCCTCAAAGCTAAAACATATGCCAAGCCCTGGCACTAAATAGTTTAATTTAATTAGGTCCTGGGATGGCCAAGTTCACTGCTGACATCATTTCTCAGAATCCAGCAGGGCACAGCCCTTTTGCCTAAGGACACGGTGTTAGGGTCCAGAACCAGAAGCTGGTTAAATGTTCCCACCAAGAGGCGACGCTCCAGTGGCACGGGCACTCCACAGGTGCTAGAAGTCTCCTCCGGAAAGCTAAGTGTGCTATCTGGGTGCAGAGCTTCAGAGATGTGATAAAGCAGGAGGCATCATGTAGTTCTAACCAAGGGAAAAGGTGTCCTATTGATGTGAACAGAGGACAATGGTTGGTTAGTGGGCAGAACTTAAAGACCAACCAGGAGGGGACTTCCCTGGTGGCGCAGTGGTTGAGAGTCCGCCTGCCGATGCAGGGGACACGGGTTCGTGCCCCGGTCCGGGAAGATCCCACATGCCGCGGAGCGGCTGGGCCCGTGAGCCATGGCCGCTGAGCCTGCGCGTCCGGAGCCTGTGCTCCGCAACGGGAGGAGCCACAGCGGTGAGAGCCCCGCGTACCGCAAAAAAAAAAAAAAAAAAAAAAAAAAAGAATCCACCTGCCAATGCAGGGGACACAGGTTCGAGCCCTGGTCCCGGAAGATCCCACATGCCACAGAGCAACTAAGCCCCTGTGCCACAACTACTAAGCCTGTGTTCTAGAGCCCATGAGACACAACTACTGAAGCCCGTGCGCTGCAACTACAGAAGCCCGCGTGCCGCAACAAGAGCTCTAGCCCATGAGCAGCAAGAGAAGGCGCTGAAATGAGAAGCCCGCGCACCTCAATGAAGAGTAGCCCCCACTCACCACAACTAGAGAAAGCCGGCGCGCGGCAACAGAGACCCAACGCAGCCAAAAATAAATAAATTAATTAATTAAAGAAAAAAAAAGAGACCAACCAGGAAGCTGCCTCAGGGACATCTGTCATTAGGCAGCAGGGACCCAGCCACTGGCCTGAGGGTCAAAGCCAAGATCCCAGGTCCAAAAGGCTTGGCAGGGGCAAAGCAGAAGCCCAGGTGTGCAAGGGTTGGCATCTGGGCAAGTTTACAAAACCTGGACTTGGGCAAGAGGTTCAGGCATCAGAACTAGAGTTCAGGGTGGAGACCACATCTAGGGATAGAAGCTGCTTGGGACACATCAACTAATTCTCCAATTCTCTGACACCAACTCGGTGTCCTACAATTCAATTCAATTGGAGTCAGCGTCAAACTCCACAGGTTAAGGGTTCAGTCCCACAAAACTGCCCTCGTGTTGGAAACCAGTCACAAGTATTGGGTCCCCAAGTAACCTGCACTTCTGTCTCACTTAGGTACAAAGTCAGGGGCTCCCACTATCTCCTCCCCCTCCGTTTTGATAATTTACTAGATGACTCATAGAACTCAAGAAAATGCTGTACTTACTATTACAGTTTATCACAAAAGTACAAATAAACAACCAGATAAAGAGGTACTAGGGTGAGGTCCAGAAAAGTCCAGAGCACAGGAGCCTCTGTCCCTGTGGAGGTGGGTGCGCCACCCTCCCAGCAGATGCATATGTTCACCAACTCCAACGATCCTTGAACCCTATCATTAAAGCGTTTCTTGGAGGTTTCATTAGACAGCAGTGCAGCTGCTGGTGACTAACTCAATCCCGGAGGCTGGGAGGTAGCGCTGAAAGTTTGAAGCTTCTAATCGCGGCTGGCTTCTCCGGCAACCAGCCCCCATCCTGAAGTGAGCAGCCCCTCAACCAAGAGTCATCTCGTTAGCACTCTTATCACTCAGGAGTATTCCAAGGACTTTAGGAGTGGTGTGTCAGAAACAGGGAACAAAGACCAAACTTTTTACTTATACCACAGAGGCAAGTGTCCAGCTACCAGAATACAGGCCAGAGCCACACCGTTGGCAAGGATGACTTACAGCGAACCCCCCATATTGAGCAGAGCCTCAGAAATCCCTCCTGCTGAGTCAGAACCAGTTCTACGGCAAAGGACAGAGGTGAGCCTATAAACCCCAGACGATGTGGGAAAGAAAGATGCAGGAGCTTGATCAGCGATGAGAAACCAGGAAGAGGAATCTGGAAAAGTCCTCTGCTGCTTATATTATATTCTGAGCTCCTGCAAAGGCTTGATAGTCACCAAGGCTTCTCTGCTTTCCCCAGATACATTTTAAAAATCAACTGAAGAAAAAAGATTAACTCATAGAGAGTAGAATAGTGTTTGCCAAGGGCGGAGAGGGTGGGGAAAATAGAGAGAAGTTAGTAAAAGGGTACAAACATTCAGCTATAAGATGAATTAGGTCTGAGGATCTAATGTATAACATAGTGACTATATTGATAACATGGTATTGGGTAATTGAAATTTGCAAGAGAGTAGAACTTAAATGTTCCCACCAAGAGAGAAGGAAAGAGAGAGAGAGAGAGAAGGAAAGAAGGAAGGAAGGAAGGAAGGAAGGAAGGAAGGAAGGAAGGAAGGAAGGAAGGAAGGAAGGAAGGAAGGAAGGAAGGAGGAAGGAAGGAAGGAGGGAGGGAGGAAAGAGAGAGAGAGAAAGAAAAAGGTAAATATGTGAAGTGATAAATGTGTTCAGTAGATGGGAGGAATCTTTTCACAATGTATATGTATATCAAATCAACACGTACACTTTAAATATCTTACAATTATATTTGTCAATTATACCTCTGTAAAGCCGGAGAAAGTCAACAATAATTACTGAGCTCCTTTAACTATGCACTGGAGTCACAGAGGATTAACAAATAGTCCTTGCCTTTGAAGTTTTTTATTCTAGTCAAAGACAGGAAACTAACATACATGAAGTAAATAATCTTAGCATTTGTATGTTTCCTCTTGCTGCAGTAATAAATTGCCACAAAGTGGCTAAGACAATGCAAATGTATTATCTTGCAGTTCTGAAGGTCAGAAGTCTGAAATGGTTCTTAACTGGCTAAAACCAAGGTGTCCGCACAGCTGCCTTTCTTCTGGAGGCTCTAGAGGGGAATCCATTTCCTGGCCTTTTCCAGCTCCAAGAAGCCACCTGCATTCTTTGGCTCGAAGCGTCTTTCTCCATTTTCAAAGGGCATCACTTGGACTTCTGCTTCCACAATCACATCTCCTACTTTTGATTTTGATCCTCCTGTTTCCTCTTGTAAGAGCACTGTGATGACACTGGGCCCACCCACATAATCCAGGGCAATCTCTTCGCAGGATTCTTAATCGACCTGCAAAACCCCTTTTGTCACAGAAGGTGGCATACTCACGGGTTCCAGGGATAAGGACATGGACATCTCTGGGTTGGAGCTCCCCGCAGAGCTCCTGTAACATAGCCAACCCCATGAGGACATTTAAGCACAAGGAGGTAAACAGCTTGCCCAGGGCCGCGAGTCTAGACTAGAACCCAGGATGTCTGATTCCCATCATATTCCTAGACAAGAGTTCCTTTGGCTACCACAAAAATGAACAATACAAACCAGTATAATGATAAATGCAAATTACTCTATATATCTATAAATACACAGAATTACAGGATCAGAGAGTTCGTGCTCAGAGGACCTTAGAAATCTTCATGTCCAACCAGTCTGATCCTAGTTACACTCATATATTCCATATCTTCAGTTAAGGGGAACCTCACACCCATCAGAGCAACCCACAGCCCATTTCTGAGACTGCTAATTGTTAGCAAAGTGTTCCTTGAATAACTGGACTGCCCAGCTTCAGAGTCTGGACAATCTACACCGTACTCCAGCCCCGAGGAGAATGACCCACACAACACTGGGAATCCCACAAGCCCAGATGGACCAGAAGTCCAGGCCCCTTCCTGGGAACTCCATCCTCTGACCCAGGCAAGAATACTGCTGGGACTTGCTCCTGGTCAAGGGCCAATCCTTGGGTTCCCGTCTCTCTGCTGCAACCAGAACCCAGATCACACCTGCAGCAAACACTGCTGGACAAGTGTCCAAATACATTCCTTATTAACAAGATTGTGGGACTTCCCTGGTGGCGCAGCTGTTAAGAATCTGCCTGCCAACGCAAGGGACATGGGTTCGATTCCTGGTCTGGGAAGATCCCACGTGCTACGGAGCAACTAAGCCCATGCGCCACAACTACTAAGCCTGCACTCTAGAGCCTGCGAGGAGCTGGAATGAGGAGGTAAGAGAATTAACTAGTTTGGTAACAAGAAAACCTCAGAGAAGTGACTGGTTAGATTCAGAGATTCCTCCATTTCCAAAATTTTGCACTTGGATAGCTAGGACAGTGATTTGCCATCCATGGAAATGTGAAGAAGCAGGGCTGGTTTGGAGAAGATGAGTTCCTTTACAAATGCTGAGCTTAAGGCAATAGTAAAGTATCCTAATAGAGAGGATTGGTAAGTGGCTGGAGATGTGGGACTAACACTTAATTGAAAACTCAAGTAGAGTTATAGAGTCAGGAGTCATCACTATCATGCTGATAAGCAGTAAACAAAAGTGGATTTGTTTACTGGGCCAAATGGCTGATTGAATGGTAAGGGAAAAGGCAAGAGAAGACAAATGACTCTTCTTTCAAAAGTCATGGCTGCCTGTCATGAGCCAGGTACTGTCCTAGGTGCTAGGAATGCAGAGGAGAGCCTCATTAGTTCAGTAGAACCACAGACTGATCCTGGCACAAAAACAAGCCCTTCGTGCTGCTCCGAATGCACAACTATGGACAGTCTATTGGGCAATTACCACCAGCTCATGCATTTCTGCATCCAGGCCACTGGCTAAATTAGAAGATGGGTAGTTTTTTACTCCTAGAACTCACTTCCTCCACAAAGCCCATGTTTCTTGACCTCCATGGAATCCTATGAGTGATATATTTTTTATTTACTTATGCCTCTCAAAAAGGCAAAATTCCCTCTCACACTCCCATCTTCCCTATTTTTCTTAAGCATTGGATTTTATCCAATGTTCTTAAATTCCTTTTTTTAAAAAATGAATTACCTTTAAAGAAATGCCTTTCAGAGAAGTATATACATTTTGAAGTTTAAAATAATTGTAGATACATATATTCCAGCCCTTATATCTCCATCTCTCTTTGTGGGGGACGCCCTCCGAGCAGTTTTGTGCAGGGAGTCAAGGGGCAGAAAAGTCATTCCCTGCTGCGGGTAGAGGCAGACAAGTCAGAAAATTGTGGGAACTTGGTTTTTGGCCTCCAAGTGGGGAAAATATGTTAAAAACTACACAGAGCTTTATTTATTTATCAACATTTCTCTTTGTCTCATGATATGAAAGAGGCTAATACAAGTTACATGAATGTTAAAGGAGAGAATCTTTTTCACCTTAGTGGTGTTTCTGCTATAAAAAAGGTTATTTTTTTTTCCTCCTCAAGTTTGGATTCCAGTTTACCAAGTGGTCAGCATTCTTCACAGTCAGCCCTTTGAGTGCTTCATATTCTTTGTACTTGTTATAGAAAACCAGGACCTGTTGGGTCACTGCTGAGAACTTTCTGGCAATGGCGTTAGCACTCGTATATAAAGAAATCCATTGTTTATGCATATTTTGATTCTCTTTTTTCCAAAAGTTAATTTTAAAAATGGTTTTAAAAACAGAAAGGTGAGTCCTTGAGTTTTCTTCTTCTCACAAGAGGCTCTAAGATTTTTTTAAGAGGCCATCATTAGTATATTTTCAGTGGAGTCTCTAGTGATCTGCAATTTAATTCGGTTAAGGTAACATGTTTTTCCATGATCAATCACAATTCTGAGTTTGTTTAAAGATAAAATAAGAGGCTTCAATAATCATCATTATGAATATATATTTGGCCAAGGTGACTTTTTTCCATTGAACATAATTTTTAGAGGATGAAGTTCCCAGGAAAGAATGCATTTAAGACACTGAAAACAAAATTTGTTCTTTATTCAGTGTTGCCCTTGCCTACCCAAAGAAAGAGATTCTTCCAACAACTACACTTCAAAAAAAAAAAAAAAAAGAGTGGCTAGAAACTTTAACATTGATGCAGCATCCAAGCAAGTGACTTGTTTGTTTGAACAAGGTAGAGGTCAGCTTGAAAGTCCTCTCTCTCATGTGATCACGTGTGGTGAAGCCACACAGTGGTCCTGGTCTATGATGGATTAGAAATTGTAAAAATAACAATAATAGAAGAAAGAAAGAAAAAGAAGAACTGATTCTTCACCACAGACAGTTTGAGAAGCGCTGGTTTGCAAAGCTGTTGGTTTGATGTCCGTACTCTGACACAGCTTGAGGCTTCCAGAACTTCAAACTACCTGAGTTAAACTTGCACAGAATTCCAAAAATAAAAAATAATTCAATGAAATATTTATTTCCAATGAAACTGAGAAGCTGAAATTTCTAAAACCAAAAGAGTAAAAAGAGATTCTGAGTTGCTCCAGTGTTTTATTTATTTGTGGGAATTTTTAGAGAGTAAAGATACAGTTTTGTATTACGCTGTACGTAAAATAAGGCAAAGTAAGTTAAGTGTAGGGAACAACAATGTATTTCCAAAGGAACTCATGGCAGCCTTGTTTATAATAGTGCAAGACTGGAAACAAACTAAATGCCATGAATGAGAGGCTAGTTAATTAGAGTGTGACACCATCATGCAACAAAATAGTTTATAGTTGTTAGAAAGATTGAGACATCTCTACATGTCCCAATATGTCAAGATTTTCAGGACATATTATCAAGTTAAAGAAAAAAAAAAGCAGGGGTGTAAAACAGCATACGTGGTATGATACCTTTGTATAAAGGTAAGAACACATACATGCACACATGTACATTTAAATGCATGGATTACACTAGGAAGGAGAGAGGAGTTGCCCCCAGGGAAATTAACTGGGAACCTGGTACAAAAGGAAAGAGAAGTGGTCTTACTTTTCACCTTTGCCCTTTTGTAACTTTCAAGTTTTGTTCTGTGTGCAAGTAATTTCTATTCCCAACAATATATTAAAATAATTATTAAAATATCAAAAACAGAAATTAGAAATAAATTACTCACGTTCAACCATCCCCCAAAATTGAAATGACATCTGCCCTTAAATCTCCCTGCGGGGTCTGGCACAGTGCCTTCCATTCAATATTTGTTAAATTGTTGAACTAAAAGTAATAGCTCATACAGAATTTAACATACCAAAAAAAAAAAGATCATTCAATATTTATCCTTTAAACTTGATATGTTTTCAAAAAACTAAATCATTTTAGCCAAAATGAATAAACTACATTATAGGAACAGATTAAACCTCTAAAGCTGCTAAAAGACTCTGGAATCAACTTTAGTATCAAAAAGCTTCCTGCAGTGGGATAATTTACCCTGATCAATTTAATCAGTAAGTTAATAAAATCATGAATTTATAATTATATTGTAATTTGACTGGAGAAGATCGGAATTATATGTCATCCATGGGCTGCTCTCAATCTTTCATTAATTTACATGAATCCATAGATTCAGCAAGGCTATTCCATGTTTGTTTAGATTGAACCTGAGAAAATAACATTGTTTTGAATGAAAATGAAGATAGCAGTAAGAAATAAAGGAAATAGTAGGGAATCAGGTATTAGGAGCTCTCTGAGGAAAGTGCAGGACTCTGCTATTCAGAATACAAGACATAAAAAAGTAACATTGCAACTGTTACAGGCAACAAAATAAATATTAGCCTGAGTTTATTTCTCTATTACTTTCTTCCAGGTATATAGCTTGGCACATCTGGTTACACAGTAACATCATGATCCCAGCTATATTTGTGTTTGTACTTTGGTGTTTATTCGAGTCAGTCTTCTCATATCCCTCAAAGAAGTTCACATCCTCTTTAGATATTCTCAAGATTCTCCTAAGATGTTCAATTTTTCTCCCAGCAAAATTGCTTACTTATCCAGTTGTTTCATTTAGGAAAGAGTAGAAGTGTTCAGCAAAAGTCTTCATGCACTTCCCCACCTCCACTCCCAAATCCACATGTGTTGCCATGGGTCATTCAATTCCCTTAACGAGGAAATGACATTGGGTCACTCTGAAAAGAATCAACTGAGGGGTTCTGTTAATTTTTTAAAGTATTCCCCTTCACATAAAGAAAAGGTTTTAAAACAGACATAATAACCCTAAGCATGTAATGTCAACTCCATCACAAATACCTCAAGAGAAGCTCAACACTTTAATGGAGAAAAATTCACACTTGATTCAAGGAAACTCACTGTACTCCCTCACTGTCATCAGGAAAGCCCTTCCAACAGTAGAATCTTGCTCCAGGATCTCACTGATTATGTCATCTGCCAGAGGAATATACACTAATCCCTCCAGGTCTCCCAATTCCCAGGGATCTAGGGAAGTGACAAAGTTAAGGGGGAAAGAGCTCATTTCAAACATTAAAAAAAAAAAAATCCCTGAGGGTTATATGCATATAATCCATTCACAGCATCAATACCCTTGAGAACAAGCCAACCCCAGGGGAAGGGTTTTTTACCCCCTTAACTTCTCACATGTATCTCCCATAGCTCAGCCTTTTGGATGCTCCTAATGATCATTTGACTTTGGTTTCACTTACATAAACATACCTGGTGTACCAGTTAGCTACTGCTGTGTAAAAAACTGCCCTCAAAATTTAACAGCATCTGAGAAAGGAAAAAGAAATACACAAGTGCTTCCTCAAGCCTCTCCGTGTGTCACTTGTTCTGTACCATTGGCTAAAGTCATGTCACCAAACCCAGAGTCAGAGTAGAAGGCCACTACCAAAGGGCTTTGATATGGGGAGATGCAAAAAATTGGGTCCACCTATGCAATTAATCCACCATGCCTGGAGAAAAGCAACACAGGGTGGTATATTTAGAAAGCCCCCAAAATGACCCCAGCACTAAACCTTCTACTCTAATCACTTACCCTGACAGTGTGGAGTAAACTGCTGAGCTGACCAGGTGAGAACTAGGGTCAGCCTTGGCTTGTTTAGGTGCAGCATGACTGACTGGGGTATAGAAGGGATGATTTCCTGCCACACCAAGGCTGGTAACTGGGATCAAGGGGCAAGACTGTACCTCCCAGCAGTTGGAAAGAGATGTTCACTACTCAATCTAGGAAATAGTGAGCCAGATGAGAAGGAAAGATATGCCCCAAGGGAAGACAGCCTGGGTGGTCAAGCTAGAAAGGGAGCCACAAGGACAGCTTTGAATTCTGTATAATGTGGTGAAATTCAAATTCCTTCTAGACCAGGGCTTAGGAAACCTGTCACGTTCCCCAAGCTGAGAGTGGCTGCAATGAATTGATTAAAGGCTTTACCTCTAGAAGCTGTACCACAGAGGGAACAGAGAAGTTGTGCTGAATGAGCAAGTAACAGAGTCCCAAGGGTGGAAGAGCTTTTTACTGGTGATGATCGGACAGGGAAGAGGAGATGCTTTGGCAAACAAAAGAGGAGATACAGGCACAATGATAGGCACATCCTGGCCAGGCAACAACAGCACAGAGGAGGGAAGGTATGGGATGAGGTGGCCAAGAGGAGTGTGTGTGAGATGTCCCTATAGATTCCCTAAATAATTTAGCTAGTGGGGAATGAGCTAGATAAAGCCCTTTCAAACAATTTGAATGGAAGAATGATTTTCTTAAGTTTCTAAACTGTTATGGACTCAGACTTTTATAAATACTATAAAAAATAAATTCTTCCCCCCCAAAATTTTAAAAAGGCACAAATCCAAACAAAATGAAAGGTCAACTATTTTATTACTAGATTCAACAAACATAAGATTGTTCTGTCAAATTATCAGAGTCTCTAAACACTCATTCTCAATTTCAGTGCTTGTGCCATCGGGGCCTAGTAACAAACAACTCACCAACTGGCATAAGTCTGTGAACCACACGAAGGGTAGTGCTGAGCTAGACAGCTGTCAGCTTTTGTTTGATGATATAAAAAAACAAGAGCTACCAGGCTTGGAGCAACTACTGTCCTCTAAACTCTGTAGTCAGTACTTCACTTTTGCTATCTTCATTCTCTTGAAGTTATTCCCCCCATAAGGGAACCAAAGCCAGTGAGGCTACAGACTTGCTCTAGACTACAAAGAAAGTGTCAGTGACCAAGGTGGGCTTTTGTTGATGGCCTGGTCCATAGTGCTTGAATAAAGATGGCTAAGGATATAAGCACATACAGTATTCTCCACTGTCTAAGACTCAAATAAGGGTAGGAGGTGCCAGGAAGGCTTCCAAAATACCTGAGTATGAATTGCCCTTGACACTGGCTCCTCTTTGTAGCTGCCATTTTTTCCTCCCTCTAAATGCATAGACTTGAAGTTTTGCCAGATTCATTACAATAATCATCTCGGCTCAGAAGCCATTCTGCTCTTTCTCTTTAACGTAGTTTTGCCCCACAAATGCACAAAAATCCCTCTGGTGCCTTCGAGTCTTAGGTCTTCCGGCTGGAATTGACTTTGTGACCTTCGAACCAGGTGGGGTTAGACATAAAGCCATCATATTAGGGCTTCACCCCAGCTGTGACAGGCTCCTGACACTGAGCTTTAAGTTTAGTGGAGGTATTTTTGCTGTGTTGGTTGTTTTCATTTGTCTCCTCAGCTGAATATGAGTGAGTTGGGCCTGATCAATTGCCTCACCCCGTCTACAGACTCGAGCTCTAGGATGCAGGGGAAGCATGCAGGCGAGGGCTGGGCCTTGGACTTCCCCAACCAGAACTGAGGACAGCAGAGCCCTCCCCATCAGTCTGCCCTCTGGAGCAATCACAGCAGAAGGGGCTCTTGGCACCAAGCCACAGAGGAGAGTTTCCAGGGCTAGAGCCCAACACAAGATGAAGAAAAGGGAGGTTGGAATCACAGTTGGTGATTATATGGGTTGAGATGGACAAGAGAGGAGATGAGGCCATATCCTCTATGAGGCTTTCCATGACCCTCCATGCCAAGTGGACCCTCCCTCCTTTGTGTTACTACCACAGCCTCAGAGTACGTCACGTATTCTTCTCATAGCGCAAGGCAGTTATGTGTTTACATATTCAGCTCCCACGTGAGGCTTTCACGTCCAGGGACTCTCACTCATTTGTGTATCTAGTACGATGCCTGGCAAGCTGTCGGCATTCAATAAGCGGGCTAAGGCAAACCAGTGCCAGTTGAGTCTTACAAACATTAACCAGGGAAGTCCTGTGGGCAAGATGAGCAAGAGTGCTGTGAAAATGCAAATTCCTTTTTAAGACCTGAAAGTAGAAATCAAGAGTTTAGAAAGCCTCTAAACTCTACACGTCAAGGCAATCTTGTCCCAGGAGTTCTCTTACAAGTTCAACAAAATAAACCAAAATCGTGAATTAAAAAAAAAAAAAAAAAAAAGAGCCCCTGTCAATGTCATTGTCAAGGATCAAGCTTTCTTAGAAATGAAAAATGGGAGCTGGAAATTCCCAGGAGCACCAAGCCAGCCGGTCTAAATACAAATCAGGCTGCTTTCAAGAGCCATGTCATCCCTTCATTCAATTTAAAATACTTTTTTAAATTCTTGGCCCACAAAGACTGAATTCAGATATAAACACAAAATCTCACCACTCCTGGCAAGATTTAAAATTTAAGGAAGGAAAATTATTTTCAGATAAAGATATCCACATAGGCAAGGAAAAACAAATGTTTTCAAAAATCTCAAGGGGTTTCAGCCTGTGACTTCCTGCCCAGTAACTCCACCATGCCTGAGCCAGAGCCTACAGCTTCTGTGATGAAGAAACACAGGAGAAATCTGGAAGCCCCAGCACCATCAGGAGCTGTGCCCAATGTCACTTCAACCAAATGTAAAATAGCTAGCTAGTGGGAAGCAGCCGCATAGCACAGGGAGATCAGCTCGGTGCTTTGTGACCACCTAGAGGGGTGGGATAGGGAGGGTGGGAGGCAGACGCAAGAGGGAGGGGATATGGAGATATATGTATATGTATAGCTGATTCACTTTGTTATACAGCAGAAACTAACACACCATTGTAAAGCAATTATACTCCAATAAAGATGTTAAAAAAAAAAAAAAGAAGCAATAGGCCAATAGATACACTGGTCGGCTTTATACTTGCTGTGGTGGGAGGGTGGATTGAGTGCATGGACAGCTCTTGTGAACCAGTGTGAACAGCTCTGGGGGTATCTACTCAGCAGTAGCCTATCTCTGACCTGCTGAGAATTGAGTGGACCCCATGACCACGTTAGGACTGTGTGACTCTACCACCCAGCCACAGTGAATGGGTTCAGGGCTGGGTACCTGGCCCAAGCTTGGTCTCTCCCAGAAATCTGGATCTGGAATCCACTGCCGGTCAGTAAACCCCTTTTTCTGCTTAAGTTGATTTGAAGGGGGTCTCTGTTACTTTCAACCAAAGGAAACTTGACCCAGTTCATCAACATATCTGCGGGGGTGTTCAATGGGCAAAAAGCAAACAGGTTCTCTGTAAGTGGAAGTGTCTTCAAATTGTTTTGGCAAAGGAAGTGATCCTAACATCTGGAATTTTTAGCAGAGACTTCTTTCCCCATTACTCCAAAAGGATTGAGTTAACAGAATTACAAAGACAACTCCCTCCAACAAGAGTCTTACAAGCAATAACAGCAATTAGTCTAGAAAAGTATAGGTTAAAATGCAAATTATATATATCTAAATAGATCTGAAGTGCCCAAAATAGGTATCAGATTTTTTTAACCTAACACTAAAGTCATATGAGCAATCATTAATTGGACTTACTGAAATGTATTGTTTGGCATTTTTTACACTCTTACCATTTCTTTTATTGTGATGCAGGAAACTTCACACCTACCTATAATTCTAGTTTATCTCATATATAATGAGAAAAGGCCAACATAACTTGAGCATCAGTATGTATTAATATTTCATTATCATTTTGCTTTAGTTTAGTTGGGGAAGAGACGGGTCTTGATAGTATCTATATATATGGTTGATTATGTAACCTGAAATTTATATCTTAGCATTTAAAAATGCTAAGTGTCTTTTTAGATCTCAATCTGCTTTTGGTTTTTGTTGTTGTGTCCTTTCCTGGACATTGGTCTTTCAGCTGGGATAGATTTGATTAGATGCTTCCTCCCATCTTTTGCTCACATGCTTTCCTCTGAGTAATGGCCACCCTGACCTCTTTAAAAGTCAAGATGAGCTCAGTCTTTCTCAGGGGACTCAGCTAAAAGTATGGATCTCTTACGTCAGCAAAAATTCACTCTCTCCCAAACGCCATATGGCTCTGCCCCGTTAAGCCATCATTAGGCCAACTAGAGGTTGTATTCTTAACATCCTTAAGGAGAATGTACACGTGAAAAGTAAGGAGAGGGAATTGATATTGATTCTTGCTATTCTATTTTATAAAACATTCCTTGGATTGCAAAAACGCAGGCAGAAACTGGTTTCTATTTTAAAGATCACCAAATATACTCTTAATCCTAAAAATTTAACATTACACCATAAGTATTATCTTTGTGTAGAGCTGCTACCGACCTGTGCTAAGTGCAAATTAGAAAAATTGTACAAATTAGAAAAGATGCCACTGTAGGCAGACACCACCCTTAGATACTGAGATTGGCCAGTAGCCCAGGGCCAGATTCCAGGCCCCGCACACCCTCTCAGCCACTTTATGGGTTAGATCAACAGTACAGTCACAGACACTCACCTGCCTTTGTGGTTGAGAACCTGTCTTTACCTATTTTTCCAGCTATTGCATTTGAGAGAGGTGGTATAATAAAAGTGTACAATTTCTACTAACCTATGAACTTTTGAAAATGAAAAAGTTATGGAAAACTTTGAGATCAACTTTAAAGTTCTTTTCCAACAGACACCTGGGCATAAACATGGAAGAGAAATAAGCAAGAAGCTGTATTATTAGAAGTTCTGTTTTCGGGGGAAGCTGGATATACACACAGTGAAGTGAATGAAGTATATTAATCCTAAACCTATACCCTGATGATTTTCTACTGGTCCAGACACTCAATAACAATAGCTCAGTTCAAGATCTAGAACATTTCTAGCACCCCATAAGATTTCCTCTTGCCATTTCCCAGAAAATCGCTCCTGCCCACAACAATCCCTTTCTGACCTCCATCAACTCCATTCACGTTGACTGTCCTTGGACTTGGTATAAATGTAATTACACAGTACATACTATTCTATGCCTGGCCTCTTCCACTCAGCCCCATGTCTGAGGGGTCCTTCCATGCTGTAGCATGTATCAGTAGTGTGGTCTTTTTTGTTGCTGTGTAAAATTCCGTCATATGATGGTACCACAATTTATTCACTCTCCTCTTGATGGATATTTGGGTTGTTTCTAATTTGGACCTATTATTAATATAAATTTAGTAGTTCCTTTGAATGTAAGGACTAGAAGTTCATATTTTTACTCAATGTTATTCCACAAAGAAGCTTACACAATGAAATAATAGTAAAATAGAGAAATGCAGGAAACTAAAATAAGGATAAAATATCAATGCCTTGGGCAGATAAGCCCAGTATGCAATCTGTCAGGTCTTTAGAGTTTCAGTAATTGCATTTCAAGTTAAACTCTGAGCTTCCTGGAAGCCTAAACAAAGAGGGCAATGTGGTGAATTACATAACATTTGTAATAGGAAAAAAGAATTAGTCAGGAGGAACAAAACTTCTGTTGCCTCTAAGTTCCAAAGAAAGACCTTCACATGGAGCTTCATGGTAGGAATTATTGAGACATGTAAAGCCTAATGTCCTCAAGGTGACTCTATAAGAAATGTATGAACAGATTTTTAGATGACTATTTCTTTTTTTAATTAATTTTTATTGGAGTATAGTTGATTTACAATGTTGTGTTAGTTTCTGCTGTACAGCAAAGTGTCAGTTATACATATACATATAACCACTCTTTTTTAGATTCTTTTCCCATATAGGTCATTACAGAACATTAAGTAGCATTCCCTGTCCTATACAGTAGGTTCTTATTAGTTATCTATTTTATATATAGTAGTGTGTATATGTCAACCCCAATCTAGATCACATAAGACGTGATCACAACTCAGCAGATTATTCAACAATATCATAGTACAGTGGCATTGTTCATGGGTGTGTATTTTTAAAGAGAGAAAAGTATATTAGAACATCATATACCCTAAGTCAGGGGTCAGCAAACACCAGCCCCCTGACCAAATGTGACTTGCCACTTGTCTTTGTAAATAGTTTTATTTATTCATTTACATACTCTCTGTGGCAACTTGCCTGAATAGTCGAATGGTTGCAACAAAGGCCATTTGACCTACGAAGGCTAAGATATTTACCATCTAACTCTTTACAGAAAATATTTGCCAACTCCTGCTGTGAATTAGCAATAGGATAGAATACCAGGTATTGTTTTCTTCTTGGTTATTGTTCATGCCTTTATATAGTCTCCATCCCTTTGGTATGGGCAGGACCTGTGACTGGCTTCTAACCAATACAATATGGCAAAAATGAAGGAATTTTGCCAAATTGGTAGATTTTTATTTCATCAAAAGAAAGATTATCCTGGATGAGCCTGACCTAATCAAGTGAAAGTGCTAAAAAGAAGGACTGGTCTACCATCAGAGACTTCTCTTCCATGCTGGCTTGAAGAAGCAGCCTGCATGCTGCGAGGGGGCCTCTGGAGAGGGCCATGTGTCAGGGAGCTTTGGATGGCCTCTAGGAGCAGAGGGCCTCAGTCCTGCAACCCCAAGGAACTGAATTCTTCCAACAACCAGATGAGCTTAAAAGAGGACAGTGGGGCTTCCCTGGTGGCACAGTGGTTGAGAGTCCGCCTGCCGATGCAGGGGACACGGGTTTGTGCCCCGGTCCGGGAAGATCCCACATGCCGCTGAGTGGCTGGGCCCATGAGCCATGGCCGCTGAGGCTGCGCGTCCGGAGCCTGTGCTCCGCAACGGGAGAGGCTGCAACAGTGAGAGGCCCGCTTACCGCAAAAAAAAAAAAGAGGACCCTGAGCACAGGGTAAGACTACAGCACTAGCCAACACCTTGACTAAAGCCTGGTAAGACCCTGAAGCAGAGATTCATCTCAGCCATGCCTGAACTCGACCTATGGAAATGGTGAGCTAACAAATACATGTTTTAACCCACTAAGTTTGTAGTAAGTTGCTACACAGCAATAGAAAGCTAATACACTTACCTAGTCTCCCCAGTTTTTTCTACAGTACACATATGGTTTAAACATGAGAGACAACCACAATTTTTATAGAGTTCTTATCATTTATAAGTACACACTGAATTATCTAAGGATAAAATGATATGATGTCTGAGATTTGCTTAAAAAATGGAGACGGGACAACAGAATGATACAGATGAGATGAGATTGGCCATGTGCTCATAATTCTTGAAGCTAATTGATGGATTCATGGGGATTAATTACACTACCCCTTCCACTTTTGTGTATGTTTGAAATTTTCCATAATAAAAAAGTTTTTAAAAATTAGACTCATGCATACAGAATTAGCTTAAAGGATGTTTATAGTTTCTGATAAAGGAAAACTAAACAATTTAAATGTCTACACAGGGAACTGGTTAAATTAATCACTATAGATGTACAGTCTGTTTATATGTATCTTTAAAATTGATTGCATAGAATAATGATGCTGTTAACATTTTTCTGTGGTCTTAGAATTTGATATAAAATAAAATATTTGTAAGTAACAAAACAAAAACCACAAAGCTTATGTATTTTTCAAAAATCCATCTGAGAAAATTCTGCTCTGTCAGGCAGTGACTGAATTCAGTCTAAGTTCCCTGGTGGCTCCCTTTAGTGGAAGGATCATAGTGGGCGTGCCTGGAGGAGGGGGGAGCCTTGGAGCCAGCCACCCAGTGACCCCCCCTACCCATCACCAATCTCTCAGTCCTCTGCTGGATCACAGGCGACTACGTGGCATGTTTGGCTGAGGGTCTCCAATCCCGCTATGAACAGACGGGGAAGGCAAGGAAGAGGCTGGAGCCAAACAGCTAATTCAAAATCTCAGTACATCTTGAATAAACACAATCACGATTCTCAAGAAAGGTTTGAACTATGACCACCTTTAGGGACTTCCAATTTTTACCTCAGCCCATTTGGCTTCTGATTCATATTGTCACCAAGAGATTTCTCCATTTTCCTAAAAACCGTAAGTTCCTCAGTGCTGCCATGTCCTATTTCCCCCAGGTCCCTTGGTCAGTAAGATTAAGGGACAAGTTATACCCACACTACAATGACTCTTGGGTTCATTTTTTACAATCACTATTCCAGATCACTTTAGGGCGAAATTTCAAAAGGCAATGAGAACATGGTAAATGTTCTGCCAAAATATGTGCAATCACAAAATGCCAGAGATGAAAGTGCCCTTATAAATCATGTAAATATCTTTATTTTACTAAGAAATAAAAAAAAAGAGAGAGAGAGAGAGAGAGAGAGAGAGAGAGAGACATGCAAGACATAATGCAACAACAACCAAGGTCACAAGGACAGGCAGAATACCTGAAAGTTGATCCCAGATATGTGCTTCCCACTAGTGCTGGGTTGCCCTCTTCGAGTCAGTCCTTTTCAATGTTAATGAGTAACCCAAGTTCAGACTAATATGTAGACTTACAGAGCAGTAGCACAAACCTGAAATATGGGTGGCCAGGGAGTATAGAAGGAAAGGAGACAGGGAAGAAGGGAGAGACGAAGAAGAGAAAAAGAGAGAAATCTAAATGGGCAATAGACAAATTAAAAGATGTTCAAGGTTGTTAGTCATCAGGTAACCGCAAATCAAAATCACAGTAAGTTACCACCACCCAACATATCAGGGAAGTTAAAATCAAAAAGATTGACTGTACCAAATGTGGCAACTGGAACTCTCAGACATCACCTGTAGGGGTACAAGTGTGGTACATCATATGGTGAAACCACTTTGGAAAACTGTTTAGCAGTCTACTAAAATTAAATATATGCATACCTGGTGAGAAAGCAATTCCACTCCAAGGTGTTTTCCCAACAGAAACGCATATATATGTTCACCAAAAGAGATATACCAAAATGTTCATAGCAGCACTATTCTTAATAGGCAAAACTAGAAACTATCAAAATATCTAACAACAGCAGATGTATAAATAATGTATTCCATCATTCATATGCAGAAATATGAATGAAGCACTGCCATAGGCAACAACATAGATGAATCTCACAAAAAATGTTGAGTGAAAGAAGCCAGTCACAAAACAATATATTTCAATGTATATAAGTTTCAGAAGCAGGCAAAGCTAATTAATGGGTGTGAGAAGTCAGGTTCATAATTATTTAGGGGGAGAAGAAAGTGGAAGTAATTGGAAGTGGTCATGAAGGCATTTTTGGAGGTGCTGGTAGAGATCTATATCTTTATCTTAGTGGTAATTTTATCAGAATTATTCACATTGTGAACATTTATTGTGCTATATACTTGTAGTTTGTGCACTTTTCTGAATATGTACTAACTTTCAATAAAATAGTTTGTTTTATATACATTAAAATAAAGAAAGCGGAAGGAGTTGGTTTGGTAGAATTCTTCTAAGGATCTCAAGACTCTTGATCAATGCAACTTTCTTGAACTTCCTAACACCACTGAAGGACATTTTTTCATTGTGATCTCAAATGTCAGCCCATTTCATAGCTATAAAAAGAGATGTCTAGTAGGTGGTAATACCAAGTAAAGATCATAGACATCATATTAGATCACTTAATAACCTCAAAATAGCAGAAGGGAAAAAGGAACTAACATAATCAAACAACAGATAGGTTACCAGTGATGTTCTCTATAGTTGGTATGAGTTATCTCTAGAATTCTCTCAGTAACTCTTTGTTATAAGTATTATTATTAATTCCATTTTATAAAAGGAGGAACTAAGACTCAACGCACTTAAGCAATTTGCCCAAGGTTGCAAAGCTCCTAAAGAGCAGGACCTAGATTCAAACCCAGAATTGCTTTTGCTCCAAAACCCCAGAGTTGTTCCATCACAACCTACATGGCCCTGGGCTACTAGTGCCTTTGACTTTTACCAATAAAACAACTTCATAAAACTTGTGTCCTTATAAATATCTCATATAAACAAAATAGCCTGAGGTGATTTCCTAGGAATATTATTGCATTGTGGTTTGTTGCCATTTACAACCCATAAAATGTCCCTTTACTCCTAATAAGAAAAAGAAAGAGGAGGTACAGTTTCCCTGACTCCCAAATAATATTTAACTGCCCAGGACGTAGCCAGAGTACAGCCAAACCACTCCCACCACAGGGCCCCAGAAGCCCTTCTGCAAAACGGTGGGAAGGGAGCTACCAAGACCAAGGTACTCTTTTAAAGCTTTTCTTATTGTAGCTGTTTTATCACTCATATACTTTTAATAGCATCTCAATGACTGTTTTATAGGCCTACTATAGCTTAAGGTAATGCTAAAGACATTACGAGTAGCTCCCTTTTAAATTTTTAACCAGAATAAAAGTTTACAAAAATCACATATGCTCCTGAAACCGTCAGATCCTGTATCCAAACAGAAACCTGGACAGTTTTACAAGGCAGCTTACGGATTTTATGAGGCCCCATCAGTATTTGATGTCCATTACAAATACAAAAACTAAAGTCTTGGTGACTATCTATAGCCAAGTATGTGATGTTTTCTGACTTAAAGGTCATTTTCAAGAAGGATTACAGGGGCTTCCCTGGTGGCACAGTGGTTGAGAGTCCGCCTGTCAATACAGGGGACACAGGTTCATGCTCCGGTCCGGGACAATCCCACATGCCGCGGAGCGGCTGGGCCCATGAGCCATGGCCGCTGAGCCTGCACGTCCGAAGCCTGTGCTCCGCAATGGGAGAGGCCACAACAGTGAAGGCCCGCATACCGCAAAAAAAAAAAAAAAAAAAAAAAGGATTACAGAAGAAGATGAAGAAAGAAGACATTCCATTTTTCTCCTTTTCATTAGACAAGAAAACCAAATGTTTCCACACTTGGGGAGGGGAGGCACTGAGCAGGAAGACAGGAAAAGTTTCAACATTATGCAACCACTGAAGAATCAATTTAAACTACCCAACTTGATAACACTTAGTTTAGAAGAGGTTAATGGCTGTCTTTTATTGAAGAGGAATGAGCTTTGTTAAATGTATCGATAGTGCAAATATTAATAACTGAAGCATAAATCTTTCCCATTATCCCGTTAGACTTACTGTATCATATACACGATGAAGAATTTAATGCTTCTGCTTTTATATATAGGAGCCAATAGCAGAATCCCTCCCAAATCTAGATGGCTGGGTCCCTGAAAAGTCTTCCTGGCAGGAGAATTCCCAGCTGTAACAGTAACCTTACAAGAAAATCAGGGCTGAAGGAATAGGTGGAGGGAATCTTTATTAAATAATTTTGTATTTACTAACAAACAATGATAAAGCCAGCATATTGCAGTCAATAATGACATTTTTACACACCTTAAATTAGTAATAACGCCTCTATACAGTTACCCTTCATTGCCTTTCTCTTGATTCCATTAAGATATTCATTAAGATCTCCTTTCCTCAAGTTTCAAAGGGATGCTAGTGAATCCACTTTATCTTTACAGGTAAACTACAAGCTAAGAGGCGGCTTTTCCTGTCTTTCGTTTTTCCAGCGAAATGCCTTTCAACCATTCAGATTTCACAACTCAGAGATGTGGCTACCGCAATCCCTCACCCCACCCAAATGACTTACTGCTTGGTCCCCCAGATGCAGGGATTCATTTTCAGTAGAGAACATCTTATAATACCGAATTGACTTATGCATCCCAGAATTATGGCCCTGATGTCAGTATACTCCTTCCCCCTCCTACCTCCTTGCCATACCAGAATAGTCCACCTTGAGACCTAGCTTTCCTTTCCCTCAGTTTCCTTCTGCCTCACTGCAAACACTCCAGCTTTACTTCCTGTGATGGTTAGTTTTACATGGCAACTTGGCTGGGCTATGGTACCCAGTTACTCATTTAAACACCAATCTAGGTGTTGCTGTGAAGATGATTTTGTAGACATCTGTAATCAGTAGACTTAAGTAAAAAAGACCACCCACAATAATGTGGGGGGGCCTCATCCAATCAGTTGAAGGCCTTGAGAGCGAAAACTAAGGTTTCCCAGAGAAGAAAACATTACCGTCAGCTTCTGCCTGATTTTCTAAGCTGCCGGCCTGGACTGCAGATTTCAGATTTCAAACTTACCAGTCCTTACCCCACAACTGCATGAGCCAATTTGAGAAGGCTCCCAGAGAAGAGACATAGACAAAGGCAGAGACAGAGAGACAGAGAAAGAGCAAACCAGTTCTATGTCTCTGGAAAGCCCTGACTAATGCACACCCCCTTCCTACCTTCCCTATTCCTACTACTGCTAATTATCTCAAAACAAAAGACTCACAAGTCACTCATCTTACAAGTGGATCTCACGGTCATTCCATGGTAAATTTTACACACTAGTATTTCATAGAAGAGGAACTTAGAGTTGTGTGAAGACGGCTATAATTTTCAAGGCAGCTTCTGAAAAAGATTCTTCGCTTGGCCAAACTTTAGTCAGGCTCCTGAACCTTCTCCTGGGTCCACATGTGCACCTCCTTGTAAAAATCTAGTTTTAGAAAGAACCCTGCTAAAGAGTTTACCCAGGACCTCCCCCCACCCTCAATATCTGATCCCCCTCCACCATCCTCCAGGTGATGTCTGCTCACCCTGGCCTGTCTTCAGCAAAGAATCCTGTTAGGTCAGTTTAGCCAGAATTCCCCTTACCCTTAATGTTTCCTCTTAGTATTCCATGCACTGACCTCTACCCTGCTCCTTAGCTATGAATTCCCACTTGTCCAGACTGTATTCAGAGATGAGCCTAATGTCTCTCCCCAACTGTGAAATCCCATTGCAGTGAGTCCCTGTACCTATTGCGATGGTCCTGAAGTAAGCCTGCCTTAACATCTTTAATGAGCATCATTATTTTTTTCTTTAATAGTTCTAGTTAGAAAAAAATTGCCCTGTCACTTGATTGGATTGTAAGCCAACATGGATTTGTGTCACTCACAAGACACAAGAAAGGGTGGCATTTCATCCAGAAACTTGTTTTCTCCCTCCAAAGCCGAGCACATCTGGGGAACCCAAATCAGCTTCCTCAATCCAAAGAATCATGGGAAACCCAGGTGCAGCTCCAGGACACACTGGGACAGGCCTGACTGCACCAGCGCTGAGCTGGTGCTTCTGGAACTTCACCCCACACTCTTACATTTGCAACAGAACTACTCGGGACTCCTAAGGACCTTCTGCTAGATGTCAGCCCAGGACCAGGTCAGACATGTGGGGCTACTTCCCACGAGAATGACCAGTTGCCAAGCACATCTCCAACTTGCTCTCAGGAATCTGCATAACATGTGGCTGAATTTTCTCCCCTTTGAAGGGGAAAAAAAAATTAAGATTTTTGAAATCTAAAACCCTACTCAGAAGTTAACATATATCCTGTAGGGAAGAAAGAAAATAACCCAGAAGTTTCATACTGCTTGAGATTCAAGCATTTATCAGTTATTTTTCTATTTCTAAGAAAGTCTTTTTTGAAAGAATTTTCAAAATTCTTAAGGCTTCTAATTGGAAGAAAAAGGGTAACATAAAGCTTAGCTTATTTCCAACAGAAGAATGTCTACAAACAATCATTATTACTGGGATGGGTGGTTATTGATTTGAAAACTCACCAATAAGAAATACAATGAGAACACTCCACTTTCCACGTCACTTTTCAGGACTTATGACCAGAAACTGTCATTAGTGTCCTTCATAGGAAGAACCACTGGCCAACCCCAGTTGACTAAAGGATCCTCTGTAGATCTGGACAAACTAAATCCTAGAGCCAGTGATCAATGAATAATGAAGGAAGATTTTTTTTTAAGTTTCTCAGGTCATTGGTGAGAACAAAATATCACAGAGAAACAGGGCAGAGGTATCCTGTAACCTCTTAGTCCCCTGAGGAAAAGACCATCTACACCAGTTACCAGCTGCCCCTTTACCAGGGTCCCGAAAGCACCCAAAACTCCAACACCATCCCACTTGAGGTCACTGACCTCTGCAGGCCTGGACAAATGGGGTTTCCTGCCCAGTGCTGATGTCATCCCTGGTGGGTGGGGAGGGCAGATCTTTACCCCACATCCTGTGACTACTGTGGTTCTATAGGAAAAGGAGACACAAGATTCCAACAGACACTGTCCTGCAGAGTGCTAAGCCTCAGATCTCATGCTCCGTTTACCTCCTGATTCATCAGCAACTGGAAGAATCTCAATTAGAAACAGCTGAAGAATGCAGGGATATCCCACCATGCAGGGATAAATGCAATCTCATGTTTGCAAAGCCCCGGGGTTTTGGCAACGCATGTAGAATGATTTATTTGAATAATTACTATGAGTGAAACATTATACTTTATTAGATAAACATGAATGAGTCAAGGTCCCCAACCTCAGGGGGCTTATATCTGATGGAGAAGGCTGGCAAGTTCAGAGCTAAAAAGTGGTGGGTGACATTTGCTTAATTGAGGAAGACAATCCTACAGAAACCCACAGGCGGAAACAATTAATTGCAACTAGGAAAATTGAAATAGCTGTCTAATAAATTAACAGGAATTTGGGTGGTTTCCCCTAGAAGCGCAAAGGAAATTTAGGGGATACTTGGAATTAAGGGAAGAAAAAATATGGAGAGAAGTGACACAAAAGGGAGAATGACCCCCAGCAACATGGCAGCAGGCAGAGGCCCCTGGAAAAAGAAGACTTGTTCTGGGTTTATAGACTGAGCTGTCTTCCCCATCTATTTTTCTTAAGCCTTCAGTGTAAGTCTGTAACACACGAGAGTCCTCTATAGAGTGCTTGGGGACAAAAAAAAGAAAGGGACTGGGTCAATGCTTGGGATCAGCGAGACAAACAGAGCCCTTTTTCCTCCAAGATATATAAATGTTGGAAACTGTATTTGGAGGATTGTGCTTGAATATTAAAGAAACAGAGACCAGAGGACTTGGCAATATTTGGGTTTCACACATAAAAATGGTAAAGCAATAAATTTAAAAATGACAGCGGGAGTGTAAAAGAAGGAAATGACTTTCACATTCTATGACCCTGAGCCAGTCCAATTGGTATTCATGCTTTCTCTCACTGTCCTGTTGTTAACTCATTCTGGTCCCTCGGACTAAAATATCTTCTTAAGGTGCATCCAAATGCTACCTCCTTCAGGAAGTCTCTCTGCCTCTTCCAGGCCAACTTAGGCACTCCTCCTAAGCTCTCATGCACTTACCTCAATTAATCCCATTCTCACTGGCTAAAAAATGCTTAGTCACTGGAAGGTCTCCCAATTAAACAGAAAACTAGACTCAAGAATAGGAGCTGGGGCTTCCCTGGTGGCACAGTGGTTAAGAATCCGCCTGCCAACGCAGGCGTTGGCAGTGGATACGGGTTCAAGTCCTGGTCCGGGAAGATCCCACATGCCGCGGAGCAACTAAGCCCCTGCACCACAACTACTGAGCCTGCGCTCTAGAGCCCGGGAGCCACAACTACTGAAGCCCAGGCACCTAGAGCCCTTGCTCCGCAGCAAGAGAAGCCACCGCAGTAAGAAGCCCACGCACTGCAACAAAGAGTAGCCCCCACTCGCCACAAATAGACAAAGTCGGCGCACAGCAACGAAGACCTAACTCAGCCAAAAATAAATAAATAAATAAATATTTTTTTAAATTAAAAAAAAAGAATAGGCGCTGCATGTCTCTATCTGTGTGACCTCAGTGTCCAACACAGCAGCTGGCCCATATTTGGTGCTTAATCAAAGTTTCTGAAAAAAGGAGACGAAAGAGGAAGATTTCAACTGGAATGTAAAGGACAGTTATGATGTGATTAAAAGGAAGGAGGGACATAAGAGGAATGGCCTGGTTAAATATGGTGGCCTGAATAAATGCATTTACCTCTGCTCTCTTCTGAAATGCAAAAAATTTAAGGAATTCGAGGAATGTTTTTCACTATCAAGTCACAAGACCAATATTTTTGGAAAATGCGAAGTAGAGGAGGAGTTAATGTAGCTGTAAAGGATGAAGACCAAGTGCCTAGAGAGGGAGACTCCAAAGAGCAGTAGAAATGCATGCCTTGGGAGAGACTGGATACAGGCCCAACGAATCATGGGTCCGAAAACAGGGAAGTGGGTCAAACCTGAACACAAAGCTTCCAGAGCTACCACGCAATTCCATCAGGGTACCACCATCTCCCACACTGGCAGGCCACTAGGGGATTGTTCTCTGGAGATTTTGAACGAGATTCTCTAGACCTTCTGGACGTGTTATATCCTTCTTTAATATACTACATATTAAATATATGTGTACCATATCCTTCCAGCTCCCTTATGCCAGGCCTGTCAACAACTCCGACCCTAGATCTTGAGGTTCCACCAGTGGAAAAGTCCAGTTTAGGGCCTGATAACCAGTATTGGTAAGTTGACTCTGCACACAGAACTTTTAATAAACTTTCTAGTGACTCATTATTAAATAAAAAGTTTTAAAAGCCATTACTTTCACTTTATTTCCCTTTTAACTACAATCTAATTTATTTATACCCTGCAGGTGCCCAGTGTTAGTTTTAAAATGTAAAGACTATAGCCAAACAGAGAAAATGTCTAGAGGAAACCAAAAAAGCCAAATCCAAAACGATTTAGTGTGGGTCAAGCCCCCGCAGAGAGAAGCACAGAACTAGAGACCCAATTAGAGCAGAAGGGAGTCAGGTTTTCAATAGAGAGGCTATTATAATTAAAAATCAGAGTTTACTTTCTAAAGAAGCTCAGATAACCCTTACAGATGTCAGAATGAGGCTGCATCAAAGATCTGTCCTCCTCTAATTCTTAATAAGATAGAAAAAATTAATAAAATAAAATAATTTTTTAATTAAAAAAAAATTTACCCAAATTCTAATCAAGGAAAGGTGATGTAACTTTTTGTCCTAAATTTGAAAAGTGGCAGCAAATGAAAGAAATGGGAGATTCTCAATAGACTTGGCGGGGGGGGCGGGTCTCTTGGATACATTGGGGAAAAAATTCCCAGTTCTCTACTTCCTCCCATTTATAGACTTTTCCATCCTTGTCCTTTGCCATGTGATGCTGCTGACTGCCCACTGGGGTTAGATTTGGCCATAGGATATGTTAGCAGTCATGATGCAAACAGAGGCTTTAAATGTGCTTGCGTGACTTGACTTAGCTTTTTAGGCTGTGATCCCACCAGGTAGCAGCCCCTTTCCATCTTGCTCCCCAGAGTGAAGATACGGAGCATCTCTGAAGCAGACGGAGAGCATGGAGTCCAGTCAATGCAGCCAAACCCAGCCTAGATCAGACAAACCAGAGCTACTGGCAGACTCCTGAGCATGAAAATAAGCATTTGTTTTGTAAGGCACTGAGATTTTACAGTTGTTTATTGCACAAGAAAAAACTATTATAGGCTCCTAACTTAATCCCCCTCTCTTAGAAACAATCCTGAGGGATGAAGATGTGTAGACAAAATCCTCCAATGTGTACTGTATACACACTAATTTGGAGAGAAGCATATTGAGTAGATGTATAGGCAGCCCAGGAAAATGCAGGGAGGAAATCCTCCAGAGGAGAAGCATTTACCTCCCATTACAAGAGGTCAGGATCTCAGAAGAGGCAAGAAAATCACCAGAGCTAAATTAAGGGAACTCTAAAGCCTGGGGCTTCCACGTTCCTTGGGAGTAGAATAGACGTAGGCAGAGTAGACCCTGGTGTAGGACAAGCCCAGGGCTCCAAGAAAGGACTCACTGCCCCAGCAGAACATTCCTCCACAGCCCCAGCCATACACCTGTGGACAAAGAATACCACCTGCCACATCAGCAAACAACCCATGTTGCAGCCATCATGTCATCAGCTACTACAGCTGCTCAGTTGGTGAGCCCTGAGGGAACTCGGGATGGAGACAAATAGGCTACTCACCACCAGGCCATCAGCCACTGTAGTTGCCCCCACGTGTGCATCCCGAGGGGATTCAGGATGGGAAAGCACAGGATACCGGCCTTAGACAGTTAAGGTGCATATCAAAGGAATGATGTCAATGAGCCCAGACTCTTTCATCTCCCCATACACAGAAAAGCACTAAATTCATTAACTTGAGATGTCCGGTTTTCTTTAATTAACAGTAATCTTTTGATGTTCCGACTACCTGGGTTTTGTTGCAAAAACTCCCATGTATCCTGGTTCCTCCCTTAGCTCCTCAGAGCATCCCTCAGAGCTGAGAGGCTGCCTGCCACCCACCTCCCCTCCACAGGTTGAAGTCCTCAGAAAGTCCACAAATAAAACATAATTCTCAACTTCTAGGTTGTGCATTTTTTTTCAGTTGACACACAACTTCACATGTCCTGGTAATGTCAAAGTAACAAGAGTACATGGAAAACAATATTCAGTCTTCAGACTGCAAGTCAGAAAGACAAATAGGTGTTAGATAAATAGAGAGTTAGGGAGAATTCATGTATAATACATTATATGGACCAGAAAGTGGGCAGAGCTGTGCAAGCTAGATCAAGATCAAAAGAAATGGTATGGCAGCCAACCAAACACTAAAGCACAAGAAAAAACAAAGAAATAAAGAGGGAGAAATAGAGACAAGGAGGAAGTAAGAAAGGGAGAGGAGAGGCAAATAAAGGGTATAATCAGAAAGAAGGAAAGAATATAATCCACAGAAGACAAGACAAATTCCCTGTGAGTGCTTCTTGCTACAAAAGAATATAAGAAGAACATGAATTCAGTAAAGCACTAATTCAAAGTGAAAATGAAGAGGTAGTGGAGTGAAATGAAGAGGGAGATTGTGGAACTAAGGAAACAAAGTAGGGATCAAAACAACATCATTATAGAAATAGTAAGCAGAAACAGTGACTGACATGGAATTATTGGCATAGACTGACAAATTGCTGGCATAGAATGAAGGCTTGGGTTAATCATAGTATAGAAGGGTAGAAAGTTTTCCTCGACCCTCTTAGGTCCCTGGCTGGGTCTGAAAATTAAACTGACAAAGACAGATTAACAAGAGAAAAGCATACAAGTTTTATTGAATTTTTACATGTACATGGGAGATTTCACAAGAGACCCAAAGAAATAACCAAAGCAGGAAGCTTTTATGTCTTCTAGACAAAGAAACAATACATTTGTGAAGAATTGACAAGAGAAAGGGATTTGAGCTAGGAGTAGTCTAACTAGGGCTAGTTAGTCCTTCTCTTCCTTAACTAGGAAGATAAAAGTTAGTTTACCAAGGTTTGTCTGCAGGATCCTCAGGTTGGTCTCTGGGCTAAGTTTCTGTCTCCAGTTAAAGGAGATTTTATTTCCCACCTTTAGGCAGAAAAGGGGAAGCTTCTTCTGCATTTACTACTTCTCGATTGCTTTCATCTCAAAATAATTTTTATGTCAAAGAGGCATATTTTGGGGTGACATGTTCTGGTTTCCTTCAATAGCAAATGAAAGCAAAAGTGTAAAAGCAATTGAGAGGATACACAGGAACAAAGACAATAATTGATGCCCATAAGATAAAGAATTCAATAAAGGCAACAGAGAAGATAGTAAAAACAAAATAGAAAAAAATTTTCACAACACAAAAGAAGAACTAAACCTGAAGTTCAAAGGGGGCACACAACTGACAGGATACTGTGACATTCTCAAGAAGATATTAATTCCAACAGTAAAGAAGGATTCCTTCAGGCATGGGGAGGGAGATACCCAAAGGGATGTGAACAAAGCTGTGCTCAGGCTTCCAAAAAACAATATTCAATGCCAGAAGCCAAGGAGCAACGCCTATAATATTCTCAGGCCTGGAGAGATTACCACAAGTGTGACAGATACAGCCAAATAATCCTCCAGCATGAACACAGACATACATGTTTTCCAACAGAAAATAACAGAAGAAATGTAGCACCCAACAGCACAGCGGGGAGGAAAAAGTGGGATTCTGGACCACAAAATACAATCAGACAAAAGAGTGGAGAAGCTGTGATTTTAAAATTATACAACACTTGACAGAAAGTGTAACCCGGGAACTTTGCAACTAGACAATTTGCCCTTCGAGTATGATGCTAAGGGGTGAACTGGGGAATAAAATTCCTATAAGTTCTTCTTGAAAAATATTACTTATAAATAAATCCAACTCAATAAAAGAACAAAATTTTAAAAAAAAAGACACAGACGTGGAGAAACCCTGATCAAAAAAAAAATTAGTGGTAAGCATTAGCCCATCTATTTAAGCATCTAAGACTAAAGACCAAGGTAACTGTGGTTACAGAACAGGATGTAAATCATCAGCTTTGACAATTTAAAACAATCAAATAAGTAATGAGAACTCAGAGCAGCAGGAGAAGTATAAGAATGCACCTTTCCTCATGGGTCACAGTAGGGAGTCCACTGCTCCATCCAAAACTGAAAACTGAAATTTAAAAAAGCAAAACGATCCCCAACCTTTTCATCTTTTTTTTCCCCTTAATTTCAGAAGCACTATTTTAGGAACTATTATCACATGTGGTGAAGAAACGTGTGTCTGATGTTCAGCAGTTCCTGCTGTTTCCCTTCACTTCTTCTGTTAAACTCAAGTAAAGTTGAACTTAATATGTTTTAAATATAGCTTTCATTTTTATGAAAGTGCTTTCATTTAATAAAATTAGTTCTCTCCTCTTTTCCTCTATGGATATATTCACAAAGACACATGTGAGAAGGAAAATATATATACATTTGGGAAGTGATGTGTACCTAATACAAATGAGGGTTATTCTAGATTAGGGATTAGCAAACCACAGCCTACAAGGCCAAATCTGGCCCTAAATAAAGTTTTATTGGAACATAGTCACACCTCTTCATTTACATGTTATCTATGGCTGCTTTTCTGCTACAAGGGCAGAATTCAGTTGTAATAACAGAGACCATTGGGCCTCCAAAAGTGAAAATATTTACCATCTACATATCTGCAGAAAGTTTGGTGATCCCTGCATATAGATGGTGAGATTTGGGGGTGTGACGTGTTTTTTGGGTTTTTACCTTTTTTGTTATTTGTTGTATTGCACAGAATTTTCAATAAGCATTGTAATTTTTAATAAACCAATGAAACTACTTTGTATTTTAAAAATAACACCCTTTACTTGTGAGGTTTAGGCTAAATGACCTTCTGGCTCACCTGGAGCTTCATGCCCTTCTGTCTGAGAGACTGGTGTTTCCACAGAGAAGACTCAACATACGGCTGGCTGTCAGCTACGGGAATCTGGGCCAGTCTGTCAGGTCCCCATCTGAAGAAGGCAGCTGTGAGACAGCAGAGAAGGGGGCAGGACACAACCTTTAAAAGAATGACATAGCCATTGAGGATACGACAAAAAGTGGTTAGAACTAACTAAAAAATAATTATTAACTAACTAACCAATATGGCAGAAGATTCAACCTCCAGTAGACCTCATTATATGCTCGTTGTAATACATTAGCATATGCTAAATGACACACCCACAGGTGCGATGACAGTTCCGAGGCCGACCATAAAAGGCCAAAATGTGGCCCAATTCCTGGAAATCCCCACCTCTCCTCCAAAATGGTTGGAATAATCCTCCCACTTGCTAGCCTATGAAATTACCCAGCCCACAAAAACTAACCACCCCATATTTCAGGGCCACTCTCACCTTCTGAGATGGACTACATTCTGTCTATGGAATGTGTATCTCTCTAAATAAATCCACTGCTTATCTATCACTTTGTCTCTCACTGAATTCTTTCTGTGACGAGACATAAAGAACCTGAGCTTCATTAAGTCCTGAGACCAGGTGGGCAATTTCAATTAAAAGACAGGAGTGAAGGAGGAAACGTTTCCACACACTAGGGAGCCCCTTCGCGGGCGGAGACTGCGGGTGGTGGAGGGGGAAAGCTTCGGAGCCGCGGAGGAGAGCACAGCAACAGCGCTGAGAAGGGCAAAGCGGAGAGATTCCCGCACAGAGGATTGGTGCCGACCAGCACTCACCAGGCCGACAGGCTTGTCTGCTCACCCGCTGGGGCGGGCGGGGCCTAAAGCTGAGGCTCGGGCTTCGGTCGGAGCGCCAGGCGAGGACTGGAGTGGGCGGCATAAACACACCCTGCAGGGGGTTGGTGCACGACGGCTAGCCGGGAAGGAGTCCAGGGAAAAGTCTGGGCCTGCCGAAGAGGCAAGAGACTTTTTCTTCCCTCTTTGTTTCCTGGTGCGCGAGAAGAGGGGATTAAGAGCGCTGCTTAAAGGAGCTCCAGAGACGGGCGCGAGCCGCGGCTAAAACGCGGACTCCAGAGACGGGCATGAGACGCTAAGGCTGCTGCTGCCGCCACCAAGGGGGCCTGTGTGCGAGCACAGGTCACTCTCCACACCCCTCCTCCACGGAGCCTGTGCAGCCGGCCACGCCAGGGTCCCGGCATCCAGGGACAACTTCCGCCGGAAGAACGCACGGCGGCCTCAGGCTGGTGCAACGTCACGCCGGCCTCTGCCGCCGCAGGCTCGCCCTGCACTCCGTGCCCCTCCCTCCCGCCCGGCCTGAGTGAGCCAGAGCTCCCGAATCAGCGGCTCCTTTAACCCTGTCTTGTCTGAGCGAAGAACAGACGCCCTCCGGCGACCTACACGCAGAGGCGGGGCCAAATCCAAAGCTGAGCCCCTGGGAGCTGTGAGAACAAAGAAGAGAAAGGGAAATCTCTCCCAGCAGCCTCAGAAGCAGCGGATTAAAGCTCCACAATCAACTTGATGTACCCTGCATCTGTGGAATACATTGAATAGACAACCAATCATCCCAAATTAAGGAGGTGGACTTTGAGAGCAAGATTATTTCTTCCCCTTTTCCTCTTTTTGTGAGTGTGTATGTGTATGCTTAGGTGTGAGATTTTCTCTGTATAGCTTTGCTTCCACCATTGGTCCTAGGGGTCTATCAGTCCGTTTTCTTTTTTTTGATTTTCTTTTTTTTCTCTTAATAATTATTTTTTTATTTTAATAAATGTATTATATTTTATCTTACTTTATTTTATTTTACTTTATCTTTTTTCTTACTTTTTTCCTTCCTTCCCTCTTTCCTTCCTTCCTTCCTCCCTCCCTCCCTCCCTCCTTTCTTTCTTTCTTTCTTTCTACTTCTACTACTTCTTTCTTTCTACTTTTTCTCCCTTTTTATGCTGAGCTGTGTGGATGAAAGGCTCTTGGTGCTGCAGCCAGGAGTCAGTGCTGTGCCTCTGAGGTGGGAGAGCCAACTTCAGGACACTGGTCCACAAAGACCTCCCAGCTCCACATAAAATCAAATGGCGAAAATCTCCCAGAGATCTCCATCTCAACACCAGCACCCAGCTTCACTCAACGACCAGCAAGCTACAGTGCTAGACATCCTATGCCAAACAACTACCAAGACAGGAGCACAACACCACCCATTAGCAGAGAAGCTGCCTAAAATCATAATAAGTCCACAGACACTCCAAAACACACCAGCACACGTGGAACTGCCCACCAGAAAGACAAGATCCAGCCTCATCCACCAGAACACAGGCACTAGTCCCCTCCACCAGGAAGCCTACACAACCCACTGAACCAACCTTAGCCACTGGGGACAGTCACCAAAAACAACAGGAACTACGAACCTGCAGCCTGAAAAAAGGAGACCCCAAACACAGTAAGATAAGCAAAATGAGAAGACAGAAAAACACACAGCAGATGAAGGAGCAAGATAAAAACCCACCAGACCTAACAAATGAGGAGGAAATAAGCAGTCTACCTGAAAAAGAATTCAGAATAATGATAGTAAAGATGATCCAAAATCTTGGAAATAGAATAGACAAAATGCAAGAAACATTTAACAAGGACCTAGAAGAACTAAAGATGAAACAAACAACGATGAACAACACAATAAATGAAATGAAAAATACTCTAGATGGGATCAATAGCAGAATAACTGAGGCAGAAGAATGGATAAGTGACCTGGAAGATAAAATAGTGGAAATAACTACTGCAGAGCAGAATAAAGAAAAAAGAATGAAAACAACTGAGGACAGTCTCAGAGACCTCTGGGACAACATTAAACACACCAACATTCGAATTATAGGGGTTCCAGAAGAAGAAGAGAAAAAGAAAGGGACTGAGAAAATATTTGAAGAGATTATAGTTGAAAATATCCCTAATATGGAAAAGGAAATAGTTAATCATGTCCAGGAAGCACAGAGAGTCCCATACAGGAAAAATCCAAGGAGTAACACACCGAGACACATATTAATCAAACTGTCAAAAGTTAAATACAAAGAAAACATATTAAAAGCAGCAAGGGAAAAACAACAAATAACACACAAGGGAATCCCCATAAGGTTAACAGCTGATCTTTCAGCACAAACTGTGCAAGCCTGAAGGGACTGACAGGACATATTTAAAGTGATGAAGGAGAAGAACCTGCAACCAAGATTACTCTACCCAGCAAGGATCCCATTCAGATTTGATGGAGAAATTAAAACCTTTACAGACAAGCAAAGGCTGAGAGAGTTCAGCACCACCAAACGAGCTTTACAACAACTGCTAAAGGAACTTCTCTAGGCAAGAAACACAAGAGAAGGAAAAGACCTACAATAACAAGCCCAAAACAATTAAGAAAATGGGAATAGGAACGTACATATCAATAATTACCTTAAATGTAAATGGACTAAATGCTCCCACCAAAAGACACAGATTGGCTGAATGGATACAAAAAGAAGACCCATATATTTGCTGTCCACAAGAGACCCACTTCAGACCTAGAGACACATACAGACTGAAAGTAAGGGGATGGAAAAAGATATTTCATGCAAATGGAAACCAAAAGAAAGCTGGAGTAGGAATTCTCATATCAGACAAAATAGACTTTAAAATAAAGACTATTAGAAGAGTCAAAGAAGGACACTACATAATGATCAAGGGATCGATCCAAGAAGAAGGTATAACAATTGGAAATATTTATGCACCCAACATAGGAGCACCTCAATACATGAGGAAAATACTAACAGCCATAAAAGGGGAAATCGACAGTAACACATTCATAGTAGGGGACTTTAACACCCCACTTTCAACAATGAACAGATCATCCAAAATGAAAATAAATAAGGAAACACAAGCTTTAAATGATACAATAAACAAAATGGACTTAATTGATATTTATAGGACATTCCATCCAAAAACAACAGAATACATATTTTTCTCAAGTGCTCATGGAACAGTCTCCAGGATAGATCATATCTTGGGTCACAAATCAAGCCTTGGTAAATTTAAGAAAATTGAAATTGTATCAAGTATCTTTTCCAACCACAACGCTATGAGACTAGATATCAATTACAGGAAAACATCTGTAAAAACTACAAACACATGGAGGCTAAACAATACACTACTTAATAATGAAGTGATCACTGAAGAAATCAAAGAGGAAATTAAAAAATACCTAGAAACAAATGACAATGGAGACACGACGACCCAAAATCTATGGGATGCAGCAAAAGCAGTTCTAAGAGGGAAGTTTATAGCAATAAAATCCTACCTTAAGAAAGAGGAAACATCGTGAATAAACAACCTAACCTTACACCTAAAGCAATTAGAGAAAGAAGAACAAAAAAAACCCCAAAGTTAGCAGATGGAAAGAAATTATAAAGATCAGATCAGAAATAAATGAAAAAAGAATGAAGGAAACGATAGCAAAGATCAATAAAACTAAAAGCTGGTTCTTTGAGAAGATAAACAAAATTGATGAACCATTAGGCAGACTCATCAAGAAAAAAAGGGAGAAGACTCAAATCAATAGAATTAGAAACGAAAAAGGAGAAGTAACAACTGACACTGCAGAAATACCAAAGATCATGAGAGATTACTACAAGCAACTCTATGCCAATAAAATGGACAACCTGGAAGAAATGGACAAATTCTTAGAAATGCACCACCTACCAAGACTGAATCAGGAAGAAATAGAAAATATGAACAGACCAATCACAGCACTGAAATTGAAACTGTGATTAAAAATCTTCCAACAAACAAAAGCCCAGGACCAGATGGCTTCACAGACGAATTCTATCAAACATTTAGAGAAGAGCTAACACCTATCCTTCTCAAACTCTTCCAAAATACAGCAGAGGGAGGAACACTCCCAAACTCATTCTACGAGGCCACCATCACCCTGATACCAAAACCAGACAAGGATGTCACAAAGAAAGAAAACTATAGGCCAATATCACTGATGAACATAGATGCAAAAATCCTCAACAAAATACTAGCAAACAGAATCCAACAGCACATTAAACGCATCATACATCATGATCAAGTGGGGTTTATTCCAGGAATGCAAGGATTCTTCAATATACGCAAATCAATCAACGTGATACACCATATTAACAAATGGAAGGAGAAAAACCATATGATCATCTCAATAGATGCAGATAAAGCTTTCGACAAAATTCAACACCCGTTTATAATAAAAACCTTGCAGAAAGGAGGCATAGAGGGAACTTTCCTCAACATAATAAAGGCCATATATGACAAACCCACAGCCAACATCATCCTCAATGGTGAAAAACTGAAACCATTTCCACTAAGATCAGGAACAAGACAAGGTTGCCCACTCTCACCACTCTTATTTAACATAGCTTTGGAAGTTTTAGCCACAGCAATCAGAGAAGAAAGGGAAATAAAAGGGATCCAAATTGGAAAGGAAGAAGTAAAGCTGTCACTGTTTGCAGATGACATGATACTATACGTAGAGAATCCTAAAGATGCTACCAGAAAACTACTAGAGCTAATCAATGAATTTGGTAAAGTAGCAGGATACAAAATTAATGCACAGAAATGTCTGGCATTCCTATACATTAATGATGAAAAATCTGAAAGTGAAATCAAGAAAACACTCCCATTTACCATTGCAACAAAAAGAATAACATATCTAGGAATAAACCTACCTAAGGAGACAAAAGAACTGTATGCAGAAAATTATAAGACACTGATGAAAGAAATTAAAGATGATACAAATAGATGGAGAGATATACCATGTTCTTGGATTGGAAGAATCAACATTGTGAAAATGACTCTACTACCCAAAGCAATCTACAGATTCAATGCAATCCCTATCAAACTACCACTGGCATTTTTCACAGAACTAGAACAAAAAATTTCACAATTTGTATGGAAACACAAGAGACCCCAAATAGCCAAAGCAATCTTGAGAAAGAAAAACGGAGCTGGAGGAATCAGGCTCCCTGACTTCACAGTATACTACTAAGCTACAATAATCAAGACAGTATGGTACTGGCACAAAAACAGAAAGATAGATCAATGGTACAGGATAGAAAGCCCAGAGATAAACCCACGCACATATGGTCACCTTATCTTTGATAAAGGAGGCAGGAATGTACAGTGGAGAAAAGAGAGCCTCTTCAGTAAGTGGTGCTGGGAAAACTGGACAAGTACATGTAACAGTATGAGATTAGATCACTCCCTAACACCATACACAAAAATAAGCTCAAAATGGATTAAAGACCTAAGTGTAAGGCCAGAAACTATCAGACTCTTAGAGGAAAACATAGGCAGAACACTCTATGACATAAATCACAGCAAGATCCTTTTTGACCCACCTCCTAGGGAAATGGAAATAAAAACAAAAATAAACAAATGGGACCTAATGAAACTTCAAAGCTTTTGCACAGCAAAGGAAACCATAAACCAGACCAAAACACAACCCTCAGAATGGGAGAAAATATTTGCAAATGAAGCAACAGACAAAGGATTAATCTCCAAAATTTATAAGGAGCTCATGCAGCTCAATAACAAAAAAACAATCAACCCAATCCACAAATGGGCAGAAGACCTAAATAGACATTTCTCCAAAGAAGATATACAGACTGCCAACAAACACATGAAAGAATGCTCAATATCACTAATCATTAGAGAAATGCAAATCAAAACTACAATGAGATATCATCTCACACCAGTCAGAATGGCCATCATCAAAAAATCTAGAAACAATAAATGCTGGAGAGGGTGTGCAGAAAAGGGAACACTCTTGCACTGTTGGTGGGAATGTAAATTGATACAGCCACTGTGGGAAATAGTATGGAGGTTCCTTAAAAAAACTACAAATAGAACTACCATATGACCCAGCAATCCCACTACTGGGCATATACTCTGAGAAAACCATAATTCAAAAAGAGTCATGTACCAAAATGTTCATTGCAGCTCTATTTACAATAGCCCGGAGATGGAAACAACCTAAGTGTCCATCATTGGATGAATGGATAAAGAAGATGTGGCACATATATACAATGGAATATTACTCAGCCATAAAAAGAAACGAAATTGAGCTATTTGTAATGAGGTGGATGGACCTAGAGTCTGTCATACAGAGTGAAGTAAGTCAGAAAGAGAAAGACAAATACCGTATGCTAACACATATATATGGAATTTAAGAAAAAAAATGTCATGAAGAACCTAGGGGTAAGACAGGAATAAAGACACAGACCTACTAGAGAATGGACTTGAGGCTATGCGGAGGGGGAAGGGTAAGCTGTGACAAAGCGAGAGAGAGGCATGGACATATATACACTACCAAACGTAAGGTAGATAGCTAGTGGGAAGCAGCCGCATAGCACAGGGAGATCAGCTCGGAGCTTTGTGACCGCCTGGAGGGGAGGGATAGGGAGGGTGGGAGGGAGGGAGACGGAAGAGGGAAGAGATATGGGAACATATGTATATGTATAGCTGATTCACTTTGTTATAAAGCATAAACTAACACACCATTGTAAAGCAATTATACTCCAATAAAGATGTTAAAAAAATAATAATAAAAAATAAAAAAAAGACAGTGGGTTCAAGCCCCAGGTCATGGGTTTAAGTCCCAATCAGAGTTTCGTCTGGGTTCGAATCCCATCTGAGTTGTGTGGTTTCAGTTGTGTCACTGATTTTGGCAAATAATTTGAGAGTACTGTCCAAATAATAAGAAAATAGATAGGGGAAGGCAGGGGAAGAGAAATTTTTTTTCTATTTAGCATTTGCCAAAATCACAGCCTTCAGCAAATATCACATAACTCATTAAAAATTTCCTCATTTACTGAAACTAAAATGGAAGTGGCCCAAGAATCCGAAGAAAAGCTAATCAATCCTGCTCATGTGTTTAAAATCTCTTTCTCAACTGCATGTTAAATTCCCCATGCCCAGATAAAGGCATTTTCTCAAGATTCACCTCATAAAATGTTTCAGAATCCACACAATCCAAAGAAGGATGGTCAGAGCCTGTGAAATACCGTCTGATTCACTTGTGAGAGAGAGAGGTTGTCACACCGACAGCTGAGAGGAGAGAAAAGCTGCCCAGACGTGTCCATCACTTTGAGCTTCGCCCTTCAGCCTCTGGGCCACCCTCTGCACAGAGCTTTTCCACCAGACAAACCTCCCTGATGATTTAAGCAGCCAAAGCAATCCCAGTGCGGGACATAGGCTTGTCCCCGTTCTGCATATCAGTTCACCCAGCATAAATTATTAATTAATTGCAGAGCATTCCAAGGGCATGGAGGCCTAATTCTGCAGGATGAGCTATCAGCCCCTGGAAACAAGGAGAAAACTTAAGACCTATGAATTACAGGTTTCATGATTCAAGATGTTTTCTGTCTTAAAATAATCATTAATGTTGATTTTATTCCTTCATTGAATAAATGTGCATATTCCCAGAACAGTAAATCTCCCCAACAGCAGCCAGAATAAAAAGGTCTCCAACAGAAACCTTCTGCTTCCTCCTGATTAGAAAGCAACTTTATTTTTTTCAAGAAAAGAAAAAAAATTTATATTAAGGATCATTTTTACTAGAAAGGATAACTGATCAACTATATCTAAAATCAGAAACTGCAAAACTTTTTCTTCATACATCTTCAGGTTTCTTACACAATCAGAAAGTTTTAAAATCATTTTTTATAGGTAAAAATTGAATTAGTTGGATATGCAACACAAGTTGAAGTTGTCTAAGAAAAGTGCTTATAGGGCTTCCCTGGTAGCACAGTGGTTAAGAATCCACCTGCCAATTCAGGGGACATGAGTTCGAGCCCTGGTCCGGGAAGATCCCACATGCCGCTGAGCAACTAAGCCCATGCGCCACAACTACTGAGCCTGCACCCTAGAGCCCGTGAGCCACAACTCCTGAAGCCCGTGCACCACAACTACTGAAGCCTGCGCAGCTAGAGCCCATGCTCCACAAACAAGAGAAGCCACCACAATGAGAAGCCCGCACACTGCAACAAAGAGTAGCCCCCACTCGCCACAACTAGAGAAAACCCGCAATGAAGACCCAACGCAGCCAAAAATAAATAAAATAATTTTTTTAAAGTGCTTATAAATTCTTGTCATGAAACAAAAAGCTAGAAGAGGGCTTCCTTAGTGGCACAGTGGTTAAGAATCTGCCTGCCAATGCAAGGGACATGGGTTCATGCCCTGGTCTGGGAAGATCTCACATGCCACGGAGCAACTAAACCCGTGCACCACAACTACTGAGCATGAGCTCTAGAGCCTGCAAGCCACAACTACTGAGCCTACATGCCACAACTACTGAAGCCTGTGTGCCTAGAGCCTGTGCTCCACAGCAAGAGAAGCCACGATAATGAGAAGTCCGCACACCTCAATAGAGTAGCCCCCGCTCACCACAACTAGAGAAAGACCACACACAGCAATGAAGACCCAACACAGCCATAAATAAATACATAAATACATAAATACATAAATAATTTTTTTTAAAAAACTAGAAGGTATTTCTTTTGGAGAATTTACAATTTTTTTTCTCAAATTTTACGGTTCCTCCTTATCTTATTATCAGTCATCCAGATGCTCAATGAAATCTAGGATATTCTCCCAAATATGTAAAGTTCTCCACCCTGTCTTGCCTCCACTACCCCATCCCCATTCCCCAAAGTCCCCTATTGAAAAAAAGAAAAAGACAAACATGACAATCTTTTTAAAGAAGAAAGAGAGGAAATGCAGATGTGTTTCAAAATGTCATCCTTCAACTGAACCACAAAAATGCTGAGGTCCAGTGAGGGAGGCCAGCCTATCTACAGAGGTACATTTCTCCATGAATACGCAGGACAATTGCTCTGCAAATCAGCCAAGATATTAAGAGCAATTCAAAAACAAACAACTTATTATTCTGGATCAGAAATCCAATCCTGGGGGGGCTTCCCTGGTGGCACAGTGGTTGAGCGTCCGCCTGCCGATGCAGGGGACACGGGTTCGTGCCCCGGTCCGGGAAGATCCCACATGCCGTGGAGCGGATGGGCCCGTGAGCCATGGCCGCAGAGCCTGCGCGTCCGGAGCCTGTGCTCCGCAACGGGAGAGGCCACAGCAGTGAGAGGCCCACGTACAGCAAAAAAAAAAAAAAAAAGAACAAGAAATCCAATCCTGGGGATGAGAAAAATGGGTGAAGGAGGTCAAAAGATACAAACTTCCAGTCATAAAGTAAATAAGTCCTAGAAATATAATGTACAGTATGGTGACTATAATTAACAATACTGTGTTGCATATTAGAAAGTTGTTAAGAGAGTAGATTTTAAAAGTTATCATCACAAGAATAAAAATCTGTGACTACATAAGATGACAGATGTCAACTAGACTTATTGTGGTGATCATTTCACAATGTATACAAGTATGGAATCATTATGTTGTACACCTGAAACTAATATAATGTTATATGTCAATTATATCTCAATTTTAAAAAGAAAAAAAAGAAATCTAATCACATTGCTAAAGCCCAGATATTCCATGGTGCATTCATCATTTAAGTCAAACTAAAACATTCCCAAAGGAAAAAAGCCAACTGAGAGAAAATGTTTGGGGTTTCAAGCCTAAGGAAGCAAGGTCTACATATCTAACTTTACTCTTTGCCTGTCTAGACATCTTCTTTTGTGTGCTGAACATTTTGAATGATATGTTGTTGAGACTCTGATTTTTGTTGTATTCCTCTAAGAAGTGTGACAATTTGTTCTGACAAGCAGTTAAATGCTAAGAGGTCATCTTGATCCTGTTCGGTCTTGGGTTTGGGCCTTTTTAAGGCAGGTCTATTTCATCTTTGGTGTCAATGCTATGGCATGCATGCCCCTTATTCCTAGGACACAGTCCTTTCTCCTGAGATGAGCCTTTCTGGGGACTCAAATAAGTGTTCAGCTCCACTTTAGCTGGATCAGAACACCAACATCTCCCTAACATGTGCAACTTCTAAAATCACTGTTCACCTTTCAGTCCTCTAGAAGCTGTTCTCAATTGACTTTGTAGAGTCTCATTCAGTGCATATGTAGCTGAAGATTTGGCAAAGGACTTGAAGGAAGTCCCTAAACAGATTTCTGGGTCTGTTTCTCTTCAGCTCCCTCCTCTCTGGTACCCAAACCTGCAAGTTCCTCGGCCTTAGCAACTTTGACCTTCTGACTTTTCATCCTTCCCCCAGCCAGACTCCTTACAGTATAGAAAATGCCTCAGGCGAAAAGTTGGCGTGAAAGAGGACTTCACCTTGCATACTTCCCTCCTCTCAAGAGCTGCAGCCCTCTGACACTCACTGCCTGAGAATAGTTGCTCATATATTTTGCCCCATTTTATAGCTGTTAACAGTAAAAAAAATAAACCTATGACTGTCTTGGCAAGAACGAGAAGTTCGATGTATGTTAACATGCCAATAATGTTCATTGTTCTAAGCATAACAAAGACCTCTAAGCTGAAGTCATCAACAATCAGGTTTTTGTTGTTGTCGTTGTTGTTGTTTTTAATTGAGGTATAGTTGATTTACAATATTGTATTAATTTCAGCTGTAAAGTGATTCAGTTATACATACGTATTTTTTTTTCCAGATTCTTTTCCCTTATTACATTCCCTAGTTGTCATTTAAGCTCCCCGAATCTCAGTTTTCAACTCAGTAAAATAAGCTAAGCTACACTATCCCTGATGTCCCTTCTGGCTCTAGCACTTTATGACCCTTCTACTTCCACTATGTATGCTGGCTTAACGAGATGCACTACTTCAGGGGATCAAACCAGCAGTTCTTTGCAAAGAAAAAGTCCTTTCTGAAGCTCTTAGCCCATAAGAAATTCATTGGGCCTCCAAGCCCTCCAGCAGTCCTCTCCATTCTTGAACAATGGTGCACGGGGGTCCAGGTCAGCACAGAGGGTGGGAATCTACAAGCAGAGCGTGGCGGACCAAGTCAGACTTCAGAACCCAACAGACCCAATTTCCAAGCTCCTATATAGAGAGGTCCTTTCACTTCACCTCTCTGAACCTGCTTCTTCATCTATGAAATGGCCAGAATAATGCTACCTTGCAGGGCTATTTTGGAGATCAAATGAGCTAAGCTGCTAATGTATATGTTTGGAGGTAACCCACTGAAGACTTTTTTCCTACTGATATTTAAAGATGCACAGAGACCTCTGGAAAATTGCAACTCATACATTAAGTTTTGAAATTCCTTCCCCACCAGCCCATCGGCACCATCCCCCTTGCATGACTGCCATTATCACCACCACTGCATGGAGGGGGCGAGAGCAGTAATCAGTGGTCAGTAGTACCCCCAAAGTGGTGTCTCATTGCCTATACCCTTCCTTAGGAAGGAATCAGATTTGTTTTCTTTTCACTTTAAATGAAAAACAATTGGGAAGGCTTTGATCAATGAACATTATCTCCAGAAGGGAATGGAATACATTTTTTAGATTTTGAGAACTGCAAAGGAAAACCACCTCAGCACCTGGTCTCCTCAATGTCTTTAACCACCTGCCCAAAATATTCTCAGAACTACAGGGAGGCAGGGTTTCAGATCCTGGGGAGAGGTCCCATGAGCCATTCAGGGGTGTTCAGCCCTAGAGGAAAAGGACTGAGGACAGAGAGCTGCTCCAGAGAATCCACCGAGTGAGGCCCAGAGCGGGGAAAACCAGCCTTCCTCTGAAGGGCACCAACCTGCACTTGGTGACGGGGCAGGGGCCACACGGTCAAATGGATGGGGATAATCTGTGTTCAGCAGCGCCCCCAAGTGTCAAGAAGTAGCCACTACAGAGAGCTGGCCAACGCTAAGATTTTTTTCCCACACTCGAAAATGGAAGTTTGTAGTAATTTCTTCTCAGACCACAAATGTTTCAAGAAGTTTATGGATGATCCAAAAAGGAGAGGAAATCCCACGGCTGTGATCATCAGCTTTCTGCCAATCTAGTGGCTGGACACCTGGGCCTATGTGTTCTGCATCAGCTCCCACCTACATATTACAGGCATGCAGACCAGAAAAAGGGCTCATCACATGGCAGGTACTCAACAAATTCTTAATATCAACAAATGTGAGCTAAATTACATAAGGACAAATGCATATATATATATATATGATGGAGGCAGGACTTAGTCAAAATGATGTTCACTAAAATATAAGCTTTGTAAAGATAGAATTTTTCTCACTTTGTCCACTGCTCGTCCCCCAGCATTTAGAGCAATGCCTGACATGTACAGATTAACAAATATTTGTTAAATTTCATGTTAAACAAATGGAAGGGAAGGCAGGACTTCTTGTAAGTGTCAAACGACTATGTCCTGATCCCTTTACTGTCCGTTATATTTATCAGCAGCTTGAAAAAAGACCTAGAAAGCCCACTTACCAAATTAGCTGACAACATTAAGCTGGGAAAAATAGTTACTATGCTGAATAACTTGCATTAAAATACTGGGGAAAAAAAAGGACTCAAGCTAGAAAACTGGGCTGAAACCAACAATATGAAATGTAATTCACACAGATTTCCACATACAGGCTGAAAAAGTCAAATGTACAATTTCAGGACAGAGAAGGCCTGGCTTCACAGAAGTCTCAGAGGAAAGGACTTAAGCAACAAGGCCTGTATTAGCAACACTTGACACTATCACAACACTCATGCATGACAGATGGCCTCGTTGGAAGGGAGGGTCAAGAATAATGGTGAAGTGGTGGAGTAGTTCTATGGTGTCACGTATAGAATGTCACATTCATCTGGGGTATCACTTGGGTCCAATGGGGTGGGCCCAGAGAGGAATGTATAAAATAATGAGTGAGGAATCTTGAAAATGTATCATCTGAGGACAGTTAAAAACAAGAACAAGGGTTCGTTGCAGAAAAGAAAAGGCTCCTGGAGGGACAAGACTGTGTTTTCCAATACTAGTAGAACTGCCTTTGGTTCTGTGTATACCCAACAGACAAAACTAAGGCTAATAGATAGAAATTACAAGGCTTTAGAAGAGCTTCTCACAATCTAAAGCTGTTTGGAAATGGAATTAGCTGTCTTGGGAAGTTGTGGTTCCCAGTCACTAAAAGGAAAGAGAGGAGAATGAAGATTTGTATTTACTGAGCACGTGCTGCGTGTCAGGCACTGGACTAGAAGATTTGTGTGATCTCAGTTCTTCCCCACATTCATCCTGTGATATAAGCATTTATTATTGATATAGAATCCTTATATTCAAAACTACCCACCTGTAGATGGGTGGTTAATTGGAAAAAAAAATAAAGCACGGAATCATAAAAGACGATACATACATAACTCAAATATTCAATTTTTTTTTTTTTTTTTTTGCGTTACGCGGGCCTCTCACTGTTGTGGCCTCTCCCGTTGCGGAGCACAGGCTCTGGACGTGCAGGCTCAGTGACCATGGCTCATGGGCCTAGCTGCTCCGCGGCATGTGGGATCTTCCCGGACCGGGGCACGAACCCGTGTTCCCTGCATCGGCAGGCGGACTCTCAACCACTGCGCCACCAGGGAAGCCAATATTCAATTTTGACTTAATACATATGAATGTTCTTTCATTCCCCAGCTTTGGTGTTGACTCAAGGCCTTTCTTTGAGGATAGATCTGCTGATTGGATCCACATGGTCTTTCTCTCATAAACTCCACTTATATGTAGTGATCATGATTTCCAGTTTCTATTTCTTTAAAGTGGAGCAAGAATTTAAACACTCTTAAGAAGCAATCTAAATTGGAGACTTTTTCCAGGTTTTCACCACACCTTGATACCTATCTCCTCTACACCTAATTTAAAAGTCAGTTTTTACTACTGGAATCTAGCAATTCTACTCCTGGTTATACACCCAAAGGAAATAAAATCACTATCTTGAAGAGATCTCTGCACTCCCAAGTTCATTGCAGCATTATTTGCAATAGTCAAGACATGGAAACAACCTGGATCGATTGATAGATGAATAGATAAAGAAAATGTGATATACATATCTTATGCTAAATGAAATAAGTCAGACAGAGGAAGAAATACTGTATGATATCACTTACATGTGGAATCTAAAAAAGAAACTCACAGGCACAGAGTGGTTAGTGTTAGTGGTTGCCAGGAGGTTGGAGCAGGGGAAATGGGGAGCTGTTGGTCTGAAGGGTACGAACTCCCAGTTATAAGATGAATACGTTCCAAGGATGTAATGTACAGCATGGTGACTATAGTTAACAATACTGTATTATATGTTTGAAAGTTAAGAGAGTAGACCTTAAAAGTTCTCACCATAAAAAAAAAAATAAAAGTGTAACCATGTGAGGTGATGTATGTTAACTAGATTTTGTGGTAATCATTTCACAACGTATACATATATGAAATCATCACGTGTACACCTTAAACTTACACAATGTTATTTGTCAATTCTATCTCAATAAAGCTGGGCGGGGGAAGCCAGTTTTTTATCAATTCACCCCAGAACAAACAAAGCAATGGCAGGACCCGAGAATCTGGGTATTTGATTCATTTCCCCAGTGATCCAGGGGAAGCCATGAACTGAGGACCCTGGAACCTCAAAGGTGAACCAGCCCCGTAATCTCACCTAAGAGGAACTTGGCCTAGGAGGTTGCTGAAACTGCCCAAAGGCTTCAACGCTGCAGCTTCCCCTCACTTTTCACCGCCTCGCCCTCTGCAAGTCTTGGGTGGAAGAAGCTCCCCCTTCCCTGCCCCACCCCCGACCCCTCAGAAAGAAAGGCCCTGGGGGCTCCAGCTGGTAAGTGAAAGAAAATGACAAGCTCTCCATCAAATCCAATCCCTTTCTTAGGTTCTGGGGTCTCGCCCCGTCCCCGGACACCCTTGGCTGATGGACACAACCTTGCTCTTTGCCTCGCCCACCCTCACTCACATCCTGGTCTGCCTAAAGCAACCCAGCTTCTCCCTCGGATTCTTTCGTGCAATACACCCCCTGCTTGCAGCTAAGGGGCTCTTAGCCAGGAGACATTCTAATAGGAAAGAAGACAGGGAAGAGCCAGAGGATATCTGTTACAGCCATTATTTTCCACTCAGGATCTTATTTAGCATCTTTGCTTGAGGGCCATAAATTGAACCTAGAGGAAGCCTCCCCGCCCCTCCCCCAGTGCACAGTGGGGAGTTCATTAAAACGGGGACGCGTTACCTTGGGCCGATCCAAGGGAAACACTGTCACCACGTGGCCACTCCGGGTCATCACAGGCTGCCGCCGGCTTTCCCAGCGCCTCCTCCACCGGAGTGGGACCCAAACGGCATGAAAAAACAGGTGCGCGCTCACATCACTTCCCTTCTTCTCTTTAAAAACTATTTCGTGTATAGTAATAGAAATACACTCACATGGCACAAAACTCATAAGGTACAAAAGCTCTACAATGTAAAGGCAATCCCCCCACCCTTGCACCCAGAGACATTATTTAACTGAGCATTTCTTGCGTAGCCGGCAGGAGGCGCTCTAAGCACACACGCAGGTACTCTCGTATCTGCACCAGTGCGAGGACGCTCGCCTATGGTGTTCGCTGCTGTATCCCTGGTGCATGGCTGACACAACCAGTCTGTGCCTTGATCTTTTCACCTATTTTATCTCATGCACAGTCCCTTTCTCTTGCAAATTTCAAAATCCCTTCTCTCACAAATACAGTAGGAGAAATCAGAGATAGTTGCTAAGAGACATGATTTTAGCAAAGTGGTCCTGCCTGCCCACGCAAAATCAACCCAGAACACTCACAGTGGAATAAGTCTTAGAAACCCCCAGTTCAACCTTCTATTTTACAGATGAGAAGACAGAGGGGAAGGTGTCCTGGGCTCATGTAGATTGAGCTGAACGTTTAGTTAGGGGGTCTGTACCTTGTCTTTAACCTCGTGCCTGCCAGCTCTCCAGCTTTGCCTCCTGCCCCCTGTCCTAAGGGGCCCTGATCCCGAGGGCCCAGCGCTGACCTTCCTCCCAGCGTTTACCAGAAATCTGGGCTCATTCCACCTGAGACCTGCTGCTAAATTCGGCAACTCCAAGGACCCTCCCTGGTCCTGAACAGCCCTGAGCACCAGCCCATGGGGTGAGCCAAACAGAATGGGCCTCAGCTGCCCTTAGAGCCCAGGTGCAGCCTGAGAAATTTAGGCTGGACAGACCCAAAGAAGACTTTCTAAATGGGCAAGATCGTTACAATCCAGAAATGAGTGGCCAAGGAAACTAACAGAATCTTTTCTGGAGATCTTTACAGATGGATTAAGTTTTTAAAAAATGATGTGTATAATAATGAATCTATAATACCATAAAACACCAGATAAAACCTAATTAAAGAGCCGGAGGACTGCCTTGCATTTGAAATTCTCTTTCCAACATGCACTGACTGTATGCATTTTGCATAGTCAATATTTATTAATATTTAATTTTTTATTAATTCACATAAGGTGTGTATATTACACACCTATTTAGGTGAACTATATGTGCCACACTTTACACTACACTGCCATTACCATGATGGTAACTTGAAGATTGTCAGGCAAAATATTTGCATTTCTATTTCATGAGGAAAGGAACCCAAGTGTTGTTTTCCCCTTAATTGGTAGTTTCATAATTAATTGAGTGCATTGCAAGTTTTAACTTTTTGGCTCATTATATAATGGATCATTTTGGAATCGACCAAGGAACTATCCTTATTTTTAATGATCTGCAAATAGAAGTAATGCTAGTTGGCAGCATTTGATTTTAAGGACTCAATCAATAATTGTGTTTTAGAATATGGAAAAGCCCAAACGTGTGCAGGAAGGAATCTAGGATCATGGAAGGTTAGAGCTGGTATCTGAGAGAGGGAACCCTAGCAAGATGGGGGAACTGAGGCACAGTGACAGCCAGAGAGATTTGGGGGAAGTTCAACCTCAGTCTGCCTGTGACATGGGTACCTGGTAAGCTCCCAGTTCGAAACAGGGGCTTGTTTTACCAGCTTCCTGGCCTCCTATGTATAAGCAAACATCCCTAGGGCAACTCCGAGGGAGAGCCTGTTCCTTCTCCGGACATTTGAAGTGACCTTCCTCCCAGCTTCTCCCACCTCCCCCCACCCCACCTACCTCCCAGCTTTGACCACCAGCCCCCTCTCCTGGCAGTTTGTTTGCATCACTGTGAATAATTGAGCGCCTTAAATGCCAGCTGCTTCTAATCAGTGCCTGCCTGCATGACATGCATAGGTTTAGGGAAGCCACTGGCCAAGATGGGGCATGCTTTCTGTCACCAGAGCCAGAGTTAGCCAAGGTCCCCGCTTTCCCTGGAGGAACAGGTACTTAAAGGTACTAAGTCCTCCCCAAGGGCCCAGAATGGCAGCTGAGTGCACCTGAGACCCGCTGATCTCAGGGAGCAGATCCCAGCTGCCCGAAGACTCTTGCCATGAGTGGGATGGCCAGCCGGGAGGTGGAAAACGGGAGAAAGCAGAGAGAAAAGCGTACCGCTGAGCACGGACCAGCAGAGCATGAGGGTCTGCTCCAAGCCCTGTGCTCTGGCCAGGAGAACACACCTTCCCGGGAGATTGCGACTCTTCCCTGCACGAAAGTGACTTCTGCTCCAAAGTTGCACATCCGAGGGCTGCAGTCTCCCTTTCTAAATTTGTCTACCAGGAAGAGACACTTTCTCCCAAAATTTACACACAGAGGCCAGCAGGGGCCCCACTCTGTCCTCCCTGAAGGCCCTGTGGGGAGCACGTTCCAGGACCGGCTGTGCAGGGTGAGAGGGTGGCTCTCCGACCTTCTTGCCAAGACAGGACAGGAGCCGAGTGGGAAAGTGCACGGTGCACAGCCGTGACCTGGAGAAGCCTTACAGCACCCAGATGGACCATATGTCATCACCTCAATCTGTGAGGTGAGCCAGGCAGGGCTGATTGCCCTGCTCTCAGGCTTCAACACCCAGGACTGAGCCCAGGGGTGGGTCAGCGAGCACTCCCAGGCCACAAACGCAGGTGGTTGTAGTGGGACTTGAACTCAAGGTTTTTACCTCCATACCTTCCATCCTCTGCTCCTCCAACAGGGCTTCCTGACGTGGTGTGATATCCCCAGCAGGGCTGTGAGATCTGCTTTGCAGACATGCTGTGGGTTGGAAATGCGAGAGAGGTGGAGGTGTCTGGCCTTGCTCCGCATTTTTACCCCATCCCCACAGTCTGCTGATGGTATCATCCACTGTCTGTGGATGGTATCTATCCACCTCCACTGCCACGGTCAAAGCTACCAACATCTCTTGCTTGAAAAACTGCAGCGGCCTCTTCAGAAGTCAAATATGTATAAAAAATTACACGTGTTCTGGTTGCCTCACAGAGTCACAGTGAAGGTGAAATGAAATATTGGATTGGCCAAAAAGTTCCTTCAGTTTTTAAGTAAAAATAAAAGACACATTTTTCATTTTTACCAAGAACTTTATTGAACAACATATTCACCCTTTTGTTCCACTACCTTCGAGCATTTTTTAGGCAACTTCATAATTCCATCTTCCCAAAACTTTTTATCTTTTTGAGCAAAGAACTGTTCCAGGTGCCTTTTACAGTCTTCTAGGGAATTGAAACTTCTTCCATTAGGAGAATTTTGTAAAGACTAAAATAAATGGAAATCCGAAGGTGCAATGTCTGGTGAATACAGTGGATGAATCAGACCTTCCCAGCCAAGCTGTAACAGTTTTTGCCTGGTCATCAAAGAAACATGTGGTCTTGCGTTATCCTGATGGAAAATTATGCGTTTTCTGTTGACTAATTCTAGACGTTTTTCATCGAGTGCTGCTTTCAGTTGGTCTAATAGGGAGCAGTACTTGTTGGAATTAATCGTTTGGTTTTCCAGAAGGAGCTCATAATAGAGATCTCCCTTCCAATCCCACCATAGACACAAGATCACCTTCTTTGGATGGAGACTGGCCTTTGGTGTGGTTGGTGGTGGTTCAGTTCACTTGCCCCACGATCTCTTCCATTCCACATTGTTGTACAGTATCCATTTTTCATTGCCCATCACCATTTGTTTTAAAAATGGAATGTTTTCATTACATTTCAGTAGAGAATCATATGCAGAAATAGGGTCAAGAAGGTTTTTTTCACTTAACTTATGTGGAACCCAAACATCAAAGCGATTCATATAACCAAGCTGGTGCAAATGATTTTCAGCGCTTGATTTGGATATTTTGAGTATGTCAGCTATCTCCCACATGGTATAACGTTGATTGTTCTCAATTAATGTCTCAATTTGATCCCTATCAACTTCAACTGGTCTACCTGACCATGGGGCATCGTCCAGCAAGAAATCTTCAGCACAAAACTTCGCAAACCACTTTTGAGAAGTTCAATCACAGCACCTTCTCCATACACTGCACAAATCGTTCTTTTGCGTTTCAGTTGCATTTTTACCTTTATTGAAATAATAAAGCATAATATGCCAAAAATGCTGCTCTTTTTCTTCCATCTTCAATATTAAAATAGCTACACAAAAATTCACCAATTTTGATAAGTTTTTATTTTTTAATAAATTTATTTAGTTATTTATTTATCTTTGGATGTGTTGGGTCTTTGTTGCTGTGCGTGGGCTTTCTCTAGTTGAGGCGAGTGGGGGCTGCTCTTCGTTGCGGTGCGTGGGCTTCTCATTGTGGTGGCTTCTCTTGTTGTGAAGCACAGGCTCGAGGTGTGTGAGCTTCAGTAGTTGTGGCATGCGGGCTCAATAGTTGTGGCTCATGGGCTCTAGAGCACAGGCTCAGTAGTTGTGGCACACGGGCTTAGTTGCTCCATGGCATGTGGGATCTTCCCGGACCAGGGCTCGAACCCACATCCCCTGCATTGACAGGCAGATTCTAAACCACTGCACCACCAGGGAAGTCTGATAAGTTTCTTTCTAATGCACACTGATATGACAGCTGTCACAATACAATCTAACAAAATTGCTTCGAATGAAGTTAAGGACAGCTAAGTGCTACTAGAGCTATCTTATGGAAAATGAACAAACAAACCTTTTGGCCAACGCAATAGTATGTGGGAAAATACCTATCCCAATGCCTGGCACATTCTATGTGCTCAAAAATGTTCTTTCAATTTAAAAGGGAAATAAGGTGGGAAGATGCAGAGTTCGCATCTCCCCAGAACTATGGTGCCTGCTGGATGCTGGTGGGGGACCCCAACACCCAAGGAGATGGGAGGAAACCCCAAGCGAACCAGTAGGATGTTGGGGGACTCAGGGGGGAGGAGAAGTGGAGGCTGGACAGGACCGGCGCCCTGAGGGGTGGCTGAGAGGGGGGAGGGGTTCCCACGCCTGGAGGGACCCTCGGGGGCTCGGATCAGTGGGGGAGCATGCCCAGCGTTTCCCTTGCCCAATCGCTGGGGAAGTCTGCCCAGCTCTTGGGCTGGGTTCTACACCCTCAGAGATCCCCTCCTGACCCGGTTTGTCCTGAGGGCATATGAGTGAGGCCAGGAGAGAACAGGAGAGGCAGGGGAGGGGAGTGGAGGGTGTTTGCCCCACCAACTCAGCCCGGGGAGCCTGCTGAGCTTCCAGGCCTGTCCCCCACCCTCCAAAGCCCCCTCCAGGCCACGTGCGTCCTGAGGGCATAGGAGGGAGGCTGGGGAGATCAGGAGAGGCAGGCAGGAGGGGGCCTCCTGACTGGAGGAGCAGGAGAGGAGTGGAGGGCATTTAACCACCCACTCGGGGCCTGGAAGCCTGCTGGGCTCCCAGGTGGGGTCTCCCACCCTCTGAGACCAGAGGTGGGAGGCACGCCTAGGCCCCTTCTGTTCCGTTGAGCCTAAGCCCCACCCCCCACGCCTCCCAGGGCCTTTTCCAGCCCTGTGGGTCCTAAGCATAGGCCCCACCCACCACCCAGACCTCCTCCCTGCTGAGCCCCGCCCTCCACAGCCAAGGCCTTTTCCACCTTTTTTTTTTTCTCCTCCTCTTTTTTACTATTGTGGTTCTGTTTTACCTTCTGCTTGTTGTTTCACCTATATTTTTATTTTTATATTCTTCCTAACATATCTGTAGTTTCCTAGTCTAATTTTATTTTTTACTTTGTTATTGTTCTCCTTTTTTTAAATTTTTTGCCACCCCCTGCGGCTTGCAGGATGTTGGTTCATGAGCCGGGGGTCCGGCCGAAGCTCCTGAGGTGGGAGCTCTGAGTCCGAACCACTGAACTAATAGAGAACCTCAGACCCCAGGGAATATTCATTGGAGTGAGGTCTCCCGGAGGTCCTCATCTCAGCACCAAGACCCAGCTCTACCCAACAGCCTACAAACTCCAGTGTTGGAACACTCAGGCCAAACAACCAGTATGACAGGAACACAATCCGACTCACAAAAAAATAAATAAGATGGCAAAAGATATGTCACAGAGGGCTTCCCTGGTGGCAAAGTGGTTGGGAGTCCACCTGCCGATGCAGGGGACACGGGTTCGTGCCCCGGTCCGGGAAGATCCCACATGTCGCAGAGCGGCTAGGCCCATGAGCCATGGCTGCTGAGCCTGCGCGTCCGGAGCCTGTGCTCTGCAATGGGAGAGACCACAACAGTGAGAGGCCCGCGTGCCACAAAAAAAAAAAAAAAAAAAAAAATCTTCCAACAAACAAAAGTCCAGGACCAGATGGCTTCACAGGTGAATTCTATCAAACATTTAGAGAAAAGCTAACACCCATCCTTCCCATCTCTTCCAAATAATTGTGGAGGAAGGAACACTCCCAAACTCATTCTATGAGGCCACCATCACCCTGATACCAAAACCAGACAAAGATACTACAAAAAAAGAAAATTACAGACCAATATCACTGATGAATATAGATGCAAAAATCCTCAACAAAATACTAGCAAACAGAATCTAACAACACATTAAAAGGATCATACACCATGATCAAGTGGGGTTTATTCCAGGAATGCAAGGATTCTTCAATATACGCAAATCTATCAATGTGATAAACCATATTAACAAACTGAAGAAGAAAAACCATATGATCATCTCAATAGATGCAGAAAAAGCTTTTGACAAAATTCAACACCCATTTATGATGAAAACTCTCCAGAAAGTGGGCATAAAGGGAACCTACCTCAACATAATAAAGGCCATATATGACAAACCCACAGCAAACATCATTCTCAATGGTGAAAAACTGAAAGCATTTCCTCTAAGATTAGGAACAAGACTAGGATGTCCACTCTTGCCACTATTATTCAACATAGTTTTGGAAGTCCTAGCCATGGCAATCAGAGAAGAAAAAGAAATAAAAGGAATACAAATTGGAAAAGAAGAAGTAAAACTGTCACTGTTTGCAGATGACATGATAGTAAACATAGAGAATCCTAAAGATGCTACCAGAAAACTACTAGAGCTAATCAATGAATTTGGTAACGTTGCAGGATACAAAATTAATGCACAGAAATCGTTTGCATTCCTATACACTAATGATGAAAAATCTGAAAGAGAAATTAAGGAAACACTTCCATTTACCATTGCAACAAAAAGAATAAATACCTAGGAATAAACCTACCTAGGGAAACAAAAGACCTGTATGCAGAAAACTATAAGACACTGATGAAAGAAATTAAAGATGATACCAACAGTTGGAGAGATATACCATGTTCTTGGATTGGAAGAATCAATATTGTGAAAATTATTATACTACCCAAAGCATTCTACAGATTCAATGCAATCCCGATCAAATTACCAATGGCATTTTTTATGGAACTAGAACAAAAAAATCTTAAGATTTGTATGGAGACATAAAAGACTCCGAATAGCCAAAGCCGTCTTGAGGGACAAAAACGGAGCTTGAGGAATCAGACTCCCTGACTTCAGACTATACTACAAAGATACAGTAATCAAGACAATATGGTACTGGCACAAAAACAGAAACATAGATCAATGGAACAAGATAGAAAGCCCAGAGGTAAACCCACGCACCTATGGTCAACTAATCTATGACAAAGGCGGCAAGGATATACAATGGAGAAAAGACAGTCTCTTCAATAACTGGTGCTGGGAAAACTGGACAGCTACATGTAAAAGAATGAAATTAGAACACTGCCTAACACCATACACAAAAATAAACTCAAAATGGATTACACACCTAAATGTAAGACCAGACACTATAAAACTCTTAGAGGAAAACATAGGAAGAACACTCTTTGACATAAATCACAGCAAGATCTTTTTTGACCCACCTCCTAGAGTAATGGAAATAAAAACAAAAATAAACAAATGGGACCTAATGAAACTTCAAAGCTTTTGCACAGCAAAGGAAACCATAAACAAGACAAAAAGACAACCCTCAGAATGGGAGAAAATATTTGCAAATGAAACAACAGACAAAGGATTAATCTCCAAAATATACAAACAGCTCATGCAGCTCAATATCAAAAAACAAATAATTCAATTAAAAAATGGGCTGAAGACCTAAATAGACATTTCACCAAAGAAGACATACAGATGGCCGAGAAGCAGATGAAAAGATGCTCAACATCACTAATTATTAGAGAAATGCAAATCAAAACCACAATGAGGTGTCACCTCACACCAGTCAGAGTGGCCGTTGTCAAAAAATCTAGAAACAATAAATGCTGGAAAGGGTGTGGTGAAAAGGGAACCCTCCTGCACTGTTGGTGGGAATGTAAATTGATACAGCCACTGTGGAGAACAGTTTGGATGTTCCTTAAAAAACTAAAAATAGAACTACCATATGACCCAGCAATCCCCCTACTGGGCATATACCTTGAGAAAACCATAATTCAGAACAAGTCATGTACCACAATGTTCATTGCAGCCAGGACATGGAACCAACCTAAATGTCCATCAACAGATGAATGGATAAAGAAGATGTGGCACATAGATACAGTGGAGTATTACTCAGCCATAGAAGAAACAAAATTGAGTTATTTGTAGTGAGGTGGATGGACCTAGAGTCTTCATACAGAGTGAAGTAAGTCAGAAAGAGAAAAACAAATACCGTATGCTAATGCATATATATAGAATCTAAAAAATACCAAAACAAAAACATACTGATGAACTTAGCAGCAGGGCAGGAATAAAGACGTAGACATAGAGAATGGACTTGAGGATGGGAGGTGGGAGGGCAGCGGAAACTGGGGCAAAGTGAGAGTAGCATCAACATATATACACTACAGAATGTAAAATAGTTAGCTAGTGGGTAGCAGCAGCATAGCACAGGGAGATCAGCTTGGGACTTTGCCATGACCTGGAGGGGTAGGAATGGGAGGGTGGGAGGGAGGCGATATGGGGACATGCGTATGCATATGGCTGATTCACTTTGATGTACAACAGGAACTAACACAGTATTGTGAAGTAATTATACTCCAATAAAGATCTGTCAATAAAAAAGGGAAAAAATACCAAGGATTGTTGAGCTGCAATATTAATAAATGCAACACAAATTTTAAAAAAGAAACCTGCAGCCGTCTCCCAACTAGTCCATCCGTGCACTTGGGTCTCCTCCAGTTCCTTCCACACACAGCAGCCAGAACCAGATTTTCTAAAGCACAAATCTGATTATGTCCAACTTTGATGTTCAAAAGAAGTGGATTCACTACAGTACAAATGCCACCCGCCTCCCACCTACCCCTGCTGCCTGAACCAGCTAAGGGTACAGTAGCCCCTTCTCTTTAGGAATGGTACCTGAGGCTTGTTCCATAAATGGTCCTATATCCAGCCATTGAGAGGATTCTATTTGCATGATGCATGTAAAGTTAGCCGCATCCAACCTCCTCACTATTATTGCATCTGTGCCTCTAAATCTAGCCTCAGAGAGCTGGGGCTTCATTGAGCTCATGATTATGTTGTATGAACTGATTTGAGCCTACTTGCCAATCAGTGTGTGTTTAATACATGTCTATGTGGGGCAAAATTTGATCTGAGTCCATCTAATACTATCCACCTCTACCTACCGGCGGCTACTGTGATCTACCAATAAAAGAATCTAATCCCTGTGCATGACCACACAAAAGGTCATGTTTCAATATAAGAAGAAAGATATGGGTGGGAAGAGGGGGAGGGGAGGGTCCCCAAGAAAACCCTGCTGTTTACAGACCTACAGCTCCTGGAGAGAAGTTCTACCTGGCAAGAAGTATTCAATATTTGAAGTTTCCAGGACTCCAGGAAAAATCAATACAATCTTACCTATGCTTTTCAAATTCTTAAAAACTCTCCTAGGAGTGTAGCATGTGAAAATGATGCTGCCTCCTGCTCTGCCCATCTCTCTCATTCATTCATCCAACATACACATTTAGAGTCCCTGCAATGTGCCAGGCACATGTCTAAGAACTGAGGATTCAACAGTGAACAAAACAGACCAAATTCTGCCCTCAGGGAGCTTACAGTCTGATGAGTTCTGCAGGGTTGGTCCCTGTTATACTCTCCTAATTGCACAGCTGGACAATTCTGATTAGAGCACAGGGTGGGCAGAACAGCAGTGGACAATGTTGGTGCCCTACCTGGACCCCTTAGGGCTCTGTGTGAATAAACCCGGCACACTGACACAGTGCAGAACCCTACCCTCCTCCCACCCTCAACCCCTCATGCCTTCTACTCTCTCCCAGTGAAATACTTTAACCTCCTTATCTGTGCCCTTTCCAGCCCATCCATCCTCCTTGACCCTTCTCCCCTCTGTCCATCCTTGATAAAATTCATCCCAGAGGACCAAATCCCCGTTTCTGAACTACACTCAGCATCCTGACCCATTTCCAGGAAGGATATACTTGTTCCAAAGACGGGGGAAGCAAGAAGCCTTCGTGTAGGAAGGCACATCTGTGTTGGACCTTGAGGATGGGTGGGATTTCCATATAGACCCACAGGGAAAAGGCCATCCCAATGAGGAGAAGCCAGAAGCAGGAAAGGAAAGGGGAGCAAAGGCAGTGGCTTCAGCTCAGAGGACACAGGGGGTGAAAGGAGGAATGAGGAAGACTGAGAGCAGGAGGTGGGGGCACAGTGTGCAAGGCCTGCAGCACCAGGCTCAGAAAAGTAGTTCCAGCCAGTGGGTAGAACTCAGGAGGTGATGAGGGGATGGAAAGAATGGTGGGTGGGTGGTGAGAGGCATTTTGCAAGAAAGGCTATTAGCTTTGGAGGCTGATTCAACCTGAGAAGGGGGAGCATCTCAAAGCCCTCAAAACTGGGAGGATTTGAGCACGTAGGAGAATTGTAGTGTCACTTTAGAGACTGACATGGGAGTAGTTAAGAGCACCGCCTGGCTGGCTGTGTGACCTTGGGCTAGTTGTTTCCCTACTCTGAGCCTCCACTTACTCCACAGAAAAATTGAAATTACAATCATCCATACTGTGATGGTGAATTTTATATGTCAACTTGACTGGGCCACAGGATGCCCAAACATTTGGTCAAACATCATTCTGGGTGTTTCTGCTACAGTGTTTGTGGTTGAGACTTACATTTTAATAGGAAGAGTAAAGCAGACTGCTCTTCCTAATGTGGGTGGGCCTCAGCCAATCAGTTGAAGGCCTGAATAGAACAAAAAGACCAACCCTCACCTGAGTAAAAAAGAATTCTCCAGCAGACTGCCTTTGGACCTCATCTACACCATAAGCTCTCTTGGGTGTCAAGCCCACTGGCCCACACTGCAGATTTGGACTTGCCAGCCTCCATAATCACGTGAACCGATCCCTCATAATAAATCTCTTTCTATATATACATACACACATTCTATTGGTTCTGTTTCTCTGCAAAACCCTGACTAACATACATTATACCTGCAAGGCACTTAGAACAATGCTTAGCACATACTAAGTCTGAAGGGGTATTATAGATATGTCTGTAAAGATGATTCTTCATCTAGGAAGGTTGGTCATCATATAAAGACCCATAATCAGGAATCCACACTCCAGAAGTGTTCAATTAGCAATAATCAGAAGAACAGTGATCATAAATCCATACTCCTATTAAAACCGTGCACCAAGCTTATGAAAAGTTGAGGCGTAATTGCTTCATGTTCTATGTCATGCTGGAGCATCACCCAATAAGTCTGCCTGACCCTCATCTGACACGCCGAGGGACTATAAGGTTAGAAGTTAGCCTGCATAAATTGATAAGTCATTTTGACTATATGACCTGGTAGAAATGTGAACCCCAAAGCTGTCGTAGTTTCTCTGCACTGTAGAAAGTTATAGTCATGCATCCAACCTGGCCTCTGATTGGGCACCCATTTCCCTAAGGACTCCCAGAACCCCTTTCCTTCAAATGCCCTGAAGCAGCACTTTGGTCTACCTGCTGATTCCCTCATTAAAGAATTAAATCAAACCTTGCTTCCTGGTTACTACCTATTTGTAAGGGAATTATGTTTATAGCACCACAGAGGGTGCCACATCTGCACCCAAGCGTTCATGATCTCTTATGAGATGTTTGAAATAATGTTTTCGTGAAAGAAAACCTGCTGCCCACGAAATGTGATTGACACAGTGCTTCTCAACCTTTTTTAGTATTAATGTCCCCCTTAAGGAGCCTTTTGAGACATTTTTCCCCTGATCATCCCCCGCCTGTGAAACTTCAGCTTAACAGATCTACTGTATATCTGTTGATATAATGTGGTCCAATTTCAATTCCCATTGTCCCAACCACAAGCCGTTGTAATAGCTAATATTTTTTCACATCCCGTCCAAGAGCTCATGTGTTCTCAATATGGTAATATGGCTCCGAAAGGGGAACTTTAAGCTCTGGCCTACTACCCATTTGATCTTGGGGAGGTGACTTCCTTTCTCATAGAACAATTGTGGGATGCAGGGGTTGGGGAGGGGAGAGGATCACTCTTCCTAAATCTGTCTGTTTGGGCAGAGTAGTTAGACTGTAATCCCCTTCCCCACATCATCACCCCACCCCTCTACACATAGACACACCCATTCTGCTTTAGGGTTTGGGGGTTTTTTGGTTTGGGGTTTTTGTTTGTTTGTTTGGCTGGCTGGTTGGTTGGTTGGTTGGTTTTTTGAGCCTTCAGGTCACACTGCCTTGAAGCTCTCAGGGCAATTTTTTTCCTATTAAACATATTGCTATTTTTTTTCTATTAAAAGTATTGCTAACTCTACATTGTCTGTTGTTCATTTCAACTTACTTCTATGCTGCTTGCAAACGTGAAGCACGGATAGCTGACCCGAGCAGACCTCTCTGGTCACCAGGCTTCTGGGTGTGCTCCTCCCTTTACCTGGCTGTGAGCGATAACTTCTGTGAGGGACACCATTTCTAGCCCACAAAGGAACACACTAGAAAGACTAGAAGACCTTCTACTAAAACAATACTTTTACTAAATCCTTCAACTAAAATGATAACGGTAGTGATGTGGTCATAGCTTCAAAGATAATCCTCATAGAACTTAGTCAAATTTATTTAAAAGTTCTGTGATTTTGTCCTTGAAATTTAAAATGTTTTCTCACTTCAGATTCAGAGAGGGCCAGGCTTCACATGGCAGCAAAGAACAGGATGGCCTGCTCGACTCAGGCCCATGGCTAGGTGGAGAGCCTCTTAGGGATGAGACTTGAAGGCAATACCATCTGAGGGAAGGCCCTTTGCTAGGAAATGGGGGTGGGGAGGTGGGGGGTGGGGGGCAAGACTGGGAAAACGAGCCCAGGGCGGCATCTGCAGAACAAAAGAAGGGATGCCTGATTCCTCCAGCTCCATTTTTCGATCTCAAGAAGTAAGTCAGAAAGAGAAAAACAAATACAGTATGCTAACACATATATATGGAATCTAAGAAAAAAAAAAAAGAAAGGTCATAAAGAACCTAGGGGTAAGACGGGAATAAAGACACAGACCTATTAGAGCATGGACTTGAGGATATGGGGAGGGGGAGGGGTAAGCTGTGACAAAGTGAGAGAGTGGCATGGACATGTATACACTAGCAAATGTAAAATAGATAGCTAGTAGGAAGCAGCCACATAGCACAGGGAGATCAGCTCGGTGCTTTGTGACCACCTAGAGGGGTGGGATAGGGAGGGTCGGAGGGAGGGAGATGCAGGAGGGAAGAGAAATGGGAACATATGTATATGTATAACTGATTCACTTTGTTATAAAGCAGAAACTAACACACCATTGTAAAGCAATTATACTCCAATAAAGATGTTTAAAAAAAAAAAAAAAAGGAAGGGATGCAGGTGAGAACTCCTTTCTTATCCCCATATCATGAAAAAGTTGCCCTTTCCCTTACTAGAGACCAAACCTCAGAAGTTTGGTCAAGAACAGAGGGCAAAAGTTTCAAACAGACCATGAATCAATCAATTATTCAACCAGAAAGGAGCAAGAGCATGACTAATACAGCCAGCAGGGCGGATTGAGTGACACTGAGGCACTTGGGAAAGTGTTTTTGCTTGAAGTTACAAGCTAACTCAAGGAATAAAAGACCAAGAAGGCAATCCCAGTTTCCTCAGACCAGCCCATTTGCTTTCTTACTTCTTTTTTTTTTTTGCGGTACGCGGGCCTCTCACTGTCGTGGCCTCTCCCGTCGCGGAGCACAGGCTCCGGACGCGCAGGCTCGGCGGCCACGGCTCACAGGCCCAGCTGCTCCGCGGCATGTGGGATCTTCCCGGACCGGGGCACGAACCTGTGTCCCCTGCATCGGCAGGCGGACTCTCAACCACTGCGCCACCAGGGAAGCCCTCTTACTACTTCTTTAGTCCTTCACACCCAGGCGTCTTCCAAATGCTTTGTGTGTCCTCTACGAGATTCAGTTTGAATCAGATCACCTTAATACACGGCATATTCTTGAGCATCTACTAAGCCCACCCGTAATGCATTTCCAGCACAAAATGGGAATTGAAATTGGATTTCCTACAATTAGTAGAAATGTTCTACAAGCAAAAGAAAATAGACAAGGGAAAAATTACAACGACTGCCTGGGGTCAAATGAAATACAACCTTCCTGACGTCCTAGAAAGGCATATTTTCTAAGCCATCTAATGTAAAAAAGTAAAGTCATTCCTGCATATTTATTATACTCACAACGATGCACCAAATTTGTCAGCACGTTTTGTAAGCCTCCACCTACTGCCACTGCAAATGTATATTTTTCAGTTTAAGTCTCAGTACAGTCAATTCTTTTTACTTGTGATAGCTGTGTTTTATAAATTCATGGCAAAAACTGAATTAGCAAGTACTGAACCACTGTTCCTAAGGGAAACCCACAGGTCAGCTCCTGAGAAACTCTGGTCACATTTTCATCAACCAACAATACACAACTGTGTTTTATATGTGTTTCTGCTTCGAGATCCCTTATTTAATATATACTGTTGTTTCATTAATGCTGAATTTACAGCCAAAAGCACTATAACTCATGCCTGAAAGCAGCTTATCTAAGGCAGCACATCTTTTCTCTGTAAGACATGTCACAGCCTTCTTTGCCCTTGGGAATGCTAGACAGCATTTCAGCACTATGCTTGAGGCCTATATTAAATAGCAAAGTCACCAACAAATATGGGGAAAAAAATATTTTTGCATAAATATGCAAAAAAAAAGTGGCCCTAAAATGATTGGGAAAAGAACGCTTGCTCACAGTATGAGAGCTGTGTCATCTTGTCTGACCTCAGCTGGGAACGTGCAGTTGAAATTCTTCTCCAGTTCACACACATCCACAAATGACTGCAAAGGCACAAAGAGTACTGATTTGGGGATTACAAATAATTTTTAACAAGTAGGTGAACTCGCAAATACAGAATCTGAGTAATGAGAATCAACTCTTTAGCACCTATTGCGTAGATTATCAGAGGTGAGTTTGGGGAGTCCTCCGAATATATACAAACAGAACTCACACCAAATATGAGAAGCCCTTCAATTCCATTCTGACTTTCTGCGCGCAGGAATCCAGTCCTCCTCTTGGCAGCCGGTCTTACCTACAATTAAAATCTTCCTCCCGGGACTTCCTTGGTGATGCAGTGGTTAAGAATCCACCTGCCGATGCAGGGGACACAGATTCGATCCCTGGTCTGGGATGATCCCAATGCCACGGAGCAACTAAGCCCATGCGCCGTAACTACTGAGGCTGCGCTCTAGAGCCCGTGGTCTGCAACTACTGAGCCCGCATGCTGCAACTACTGAAGCCCGCTCACCTGGAGCCCGTGCTCCACAACAAGAGAAGCCACTGCTACGAGAAGCCCATGCACCACAACGAAGAGTAGCCCTTGCTCGTCACAACTAGAGAAAGCCTGCACAGCAACAAAGACCCAACGCAGCTAAAAATAAATTAAAAAAAAAAAAACTCCCTCCCCTGGTAGGCCACTGAGCCTAGTGGTTAAAAGAAGTGGACTCTCAAGCCTGCCATCTGATTTTGTACCCCAGGCCCATCATTTATAAAGGCTTGTCCTTTGGCAACTCAACCTCACTAATCCCTAATTTCCTTATCTTTAAAATGGGGACGGTAGGAGTATCTACCTATTGGGTTGCTGCAACACTTAAATGATACACTTATGTTTAAAGCGCTTAGCTCCATGCCTGGCATGTTCGATAGTACTCAGTGATCAGTGAGTATTGTATTGAGTTGAACAGAACACATTTCCCATCATAGTCACACAGAAGGCCATGCATGAAACACTACTTTCTTATATTTTTCAAAGCTGTGAGCTTCATTGCCAACACCATGAGAGAGAAAATAAAAGTGTCCTTAAAATAAGGATTCCCTCTTTAACTCTTCTAGTGGATTTAATCTCAGAAAAGGGAAAAAGCAAAAGTTCCATGGGGGTTCTCCAGCATTTTTCCAGATCACAAGCTTTGCCTTGACAAATGATCTGCCTCCCTGTAAAGTGAAGTTTCCTCGGTTTCCTCATCTGTAAAGTGGAGGTTTAACCAATGATCTCCAAGGACCAATCCAGAACAGTAATGTTGCAGCCCAGCCTGACTTAGGGCAACTTTTTTCCTTCTCTTACCCCAGTCTCTCTAAGGTGCTCCAGTTAAAACAGTCTTCCCAATAACAAAATTAAAAACAAAATTTCATAAGATGATATTGTACCCTGAATTGCCTCTGATTTTCAGCCAGGGGCAATTCTGCCTCTGAGGAGACATACGGCAATGTCTGGAGACATTTCTGATTGTCACAAAGTGGGACAGGGGAGGTGCAACTGGCATCTAGAAAGGAGAGGCCAGGGGTGCTGCCCACATTCTGCAAGGCTCAGGACAGCCCTAACACCACAGAATTACCCAGCCCAAAACTCACTAGTGCTAAGGTTGAGAAAGTCTTGTTTCTCTTAAAGCACAATTCCCACGGATGATTTAATTGCCCTTGGCATTGAGATCCAGGGGTGTGGGTGTAAAGGGACTACCTGCTTTGCATGGTGTTCTGGTCATGACCTGTGATTTCCTGCCAACGCTGAGAGCATATGATCTGCAGCATTATTGGCTACTTGAAACCCCACACACTGCTTAATCCTGCCCTAAATCTATGTTCCAATGGCCTGACTTTTTCCTAGTGCATTGATAAGATCGGATTAAGCTATTTTTAAAACTTAAAACTAGAAACACTTTGTGGATTTGGTTAAATTACAGACCTTCGACCTCAGTGGAACTTTTCACATGGGATGACTTTTTCCTGATAAAGAATTAGCAGCTGCTGGGGGGATGGGAATGTTGGTGGCTGGAGAGGCTTTAAACTATGATTAACAGATTCTCACTCCATCGCACTTACTCATTCTGACTTTGGAGAAAGCAGAACATACACACCTAACGATGCTTTCAGAATTCTTTTCAGCTGATTGCCTTTTTTCTACTCCCTAAGCCTGCTATTCTTCAGGACTTTACCAGAATCACGACGTGCTCTAAAACTATTTCCTGGACTGTTTTTGACCACTTCCAGGGAACACAGTTCCTTAACGCCCCACACAGAGCAACAACAAACGACGGAGTTTGCTCTCAGACGTCACTCACTGCTTCAGCAAAGCACTTAAACCCATCAGGAAATCCCTCGAGGGGAAGAGATTTGACACCAAGGGTGTGTGAAATAGTCTCGCTGTTAGGTGAGCTCTTCCAGTCCAGGCAGAATCTTGTGCAATTAGAAAAAAAGGAGAGGCGATTCCAGTGTCCCTCCAGGTGGAATAACTCCATCAATTTCCCAGGAGGGTGTGACAACAGAGCACCTTAATTCCTTTCCTAGACCTCGGCTAACAGCCCTGGTATCACAATTTTGGATCACGCTTTCCATTTTGAACTGATCATCTCATCAGTAGCAGCTGCAGAGATTATGGCCCTTATCTTACAGAAATGGAAAATTGAAGTACAAAGTTCAGTACCTTGGCCCAAGAGGTCACGCGATTAGTGCGGCACTAGAACAAGGTCCCCCTCTCCTGGCTTGGAGATGTAAACTGAGAGAATCTCACAAACTTCCAAGAAAGAATTGTACCTCCTTTTCACTAACAAAAACATTTCTGATGGTATCTAATGGTAATGTCCTGTCTTCAGTGATAATATGGGCAAAGAAGAACTAATTATTTTACAAGTTATTGAATTCTTAATCTTAAGATTTGCTAAACCTGACATATAACCATGAGGGTAGAAGCTATAATACCCATTTTACAAGTGAGAAAACTGAGGTCTGGAGACAGGGTAGTGACCTGTCCAAGTCACATACCCGGGGATTCAGACCCAGATCTACCTGAGCCCAGAGCCCAGTCTCTTAACCTGTACACTGTACTGCCCGCCTCCCATTATTTTTGTAATTGATATATAACATCCATACAGTGCACACATTTTTACAGGTCACCACCACCCAGATCAAGGGACTGAACATTCCCATGATCCCAAAGCTCCCTTGGGCTTCCTCCCTGGGTAGGTGCTCTCTTGACACTTTACAGTGTTTTTTATCACACTTCTGGAGAGCTGGAAGGTGCCGGAGCAGACACAAAGTCTGCTTTAAGACCACATACTCCTTCAAGAAACCTCTACAGAAATGCCATGGCTGATCTTTTTGTCACAGCTATAGATGTGCCTGACTGTGGTCAAAACAACAAAAAATATACCCAGCATGTGGTGCTTGAACACCTGAACATCCACATACAAAAATAAGGAATATAGTCTTCACAAAAATTAACTCAATATAGATCACAGACCTAAATGTAAAACAGGATACTATAAAACTCCTGCAAGATAACATAGGAGAAAATCTAGATGACCTTGGGTTTGGCAATGACTTTTTAGATACAACACCAAAGGCATGATCTATGAAAGAAAGAATTGATAAGTTGGACTTCATTAAAATTACATTTTTCTGCACTGTGACAGACTCTGTGAAAAGAATGAAAAGGTAAGCCACAGACTGGAAGATAATATTTGCAAAAGACACATCTGATACAGGACTATTATCTAAAATATTCAAAGAACTCAACAATAAGGAAACAACTGATTAAAAAATGGGCCAGGGCTTCCCTGGTGGCGCAGTGGTTGAGAGTCCGCCTGCCGATGCAGGGAGCATGGGTTCGTGCCCTGATCCGGGAAGATCCCACATGCCGCGGAGCGGCTGGGCCCGTGGGCCATGGCCGCTAAGCCCGCGCGTCCGGAGCCTGTGCTCCGCAACGGGAGAGGCCACAACGGTGAGAGGCCCGCGTACCGGGAAAAAAAAAAAAAAAAAGGGCCAAAGACCTTAACAGACAACTCACCAAAGAGGATATATAGATGGCAAATAAGCATATGAAATGATGCTCCGTATCATAGGTCATCAGAGAAATGCATATTAGAACAATGAGATACCACGAGACACCTATTAAAATGGTAAAAATTCAGAACACTGAAAACATCAAATATTGGTCAGATGTGGAGCAAGAGGAAATGCAAAATGATACAGCCACTTTGGCGATTTCTTACAAAACTAAACATATTCTTACCAAATGATCAAGTAATCACGCTCCTTGGTATTGATTCAATGGGGCTGCAAACTTATGTTGACATAAAAACCTGCACATGGATGTTTATAGCAGCTTTATTCTTTCTTTTTTCTTTTCTTGTTTTGGTTGCACCAGGACTTGGTTGAGGCAGGCGGGCTCCTTAGTGGCAGCATGCGAACTCTTAGTTGCGGCGTGCCTGTGGGATCTAGTTTCCTGACCAGGGATCGCAGTCTTAGCCACTGCGCCACCAGGGAAGTCCCTATAGCAGCTTTATTCTTAACTGCCAAAACTTGGATACAGCCAAGATGTACTTTACTAGGTGAATGAATAAATAAATTTTAGTACATTCAGAAAATGGAATATTATTCAACACTGAGAAGAAATGAGATATCAAGCCATGAAAAGACATGAAGGAACCTTAAATGTATATTACTAAGTGAAAGAAGCCAATCTGAGAAGACTACATACTGCATGAATACAATTATATGAACTCTAGAAGAGGCAAAACTATGGAGCAGAAAAAGATCAGTTGTTGCCAGGGGCAAGTGGGGAGGAAGGAATGAACAGACAGAGCACAGAGGAATTTGAGGACAGTGAAACAACTCTGTATGTTACTATAATGATGGATGCATGTCAATATACATTTGTCCAAGTCCATAGAATGTACATCACCAAGAGTGAACCCTAATGTAAACTGTGGATAATGCTGTGTCACTGTGGGTTCATCAACTGTGATAAATGCACCACTCTATTGGGGGATGTTGATAATGGGAGAGGCTGTGCATATGTCAAGCAGGGGATGTATGGGAAATCTCTGTTATTTTCCACTCAATTTTGCTATAAATGTAAAACCGCTCTAAAAATAAAATCTATTTTAAAAAAAAAAGTCACCTCTTCCCCAGGATATTCAGAAATTGTTGCCCTAGGGGTTCCCCCACCCCTCAACAAGGGCCCCTGTTACAGCCATGTTTGGAAACCACTGGCTTCTTGTGAACCAGCACCTGCCATTTAATGGCTCTGTGACCCTGTAATCTCAGGCAAATTCTTTCACCTCTAGTTTTAATGCATTACTCATAAATCACTACTTTATGGAATCCTGGGAGGGATTAAATGAGGATTCTATGTAGAAAAAGTACTTAACCTATAATTCCTTTCCCTTTCCCTAAGGAGTTTGGGGTTTGGTCTCAGAACAATTTTAAGAATTTTAAGGAGGGGAGTGATGTGATTAGCTTGGTTTAGAAGTATCACTGATTTAAAAAAATCATTTAGTAGGCAATGTGGATATGGATGGACGGAGGAGGAGAGGGCAGGCTTGAGGCCCCGGGAAGTGAGCTGACAGTGTCTGGTAGTTTCTCAGGGTGAGAGACAAGATCTGAGATAGCAGGGGCAGCTAGCCTTGACTCTTATCTCCCCTTCACAGCCAACATCTGCTCCAACAGCAGGTCTTACCTTCTCCACCACAGAGTAACCAGACCCTCCCCTCTCTAACCTCTGCTGCTCCTACTGCCATCCTACACTGCTCAGTCCCTAGTCCTGGACTTGTTATAATAGGCTCCCAGCACTTTTCCTGCTTCCAACTCCAATCCATTCTCTATAAAGCAGTCATCAATGTAAATCAAATCTCATCCACTCGCCACCTTAAAATCCTCTAGTAGGTTCCCATCGCACTGAATACAATAAAATTCTCCACCCTGGCTTTAGGATCTGGCCGATTTCTCCTCCCCCGCTGTGCTCCAGCCTTTCTGTCTTCCACCAAGAGGGTCCGCACCTAGCTGTTTCCTCTTCCTACAAGGCTCTCCCTGCCCTGGCTAACCTCCACCTCATTCCTTCCCCCACCAGCCCACCCCACACCCTCCACATTTGCCTGAGGACTCAATTCTGATCTGACCTGCAATGTCACTGACTCAGAGAAGATGTCCCTTCCTGTTTTAATTTTATACCTAAAAAGATCACCACCTGCTATTTTTCTTACTCATTTATTGGTTGATCGTCACATTTTCTATCTCTTCCTATTAAAATGTTGCCTCTCCAAGACCAGGAACTGCCTGTCTTATTCCTTACAGTACCTGACCCGTAATAGGTGTGAATGAATAAAAGATCGTTGAATGAATAAAATAAAATTATGCGAGGGTGGAGGAGGTGTTTGCAAAAATGTCTCTGATGATCCCACTCCAACAACTATTACTTTCATTGCACTGTTAACCATTGTTGTAGCATATAGTGTACGTTATTGGGTATCTCTTTTGTGTATCAGTCTTTCCCATTCTTTTTCGGCAAAGGAACCATTTTCTTATTTATCTTTGCATGCCCAACATCTTGCTCAGTATCTGACAGCCAGTAAATGTTCAACAAGCATTTGTATAATGAATGAATGAATGAATATGTCTCACTTGAGGTTTTACTTATTGAGCCAACTTTTAATTCTCACAAAGTCACTTCCTGAATGATGCCTCCTGGCATTGATTTACATCCTCTCCCTTCCCAAACTTGTAATCAAGACATGCTCACGTTCGACATTCAACTGTCCTCATATTGGACGGGAAAGGAGATGCCCTCTAACCTCAGCTCCCCAAACTTCTCTCTTTTTCACCGCATAATTTCTCTGAAGTGGCTCACTTCCTCTCTCCTCCACTCTTGTCCAGTTTTACCTCCCCAGTTCTCCCCTATACGCCCTCTGAGACAATACTTCTCTAGGAATAGCCAGACCCAAGTTGATCAATTGTTAGAAATACACATTGCTGTGTCCACCTCAGGTCTAATAGATTAGTCTCTCTGGAGGTGAGGTCTGGAAATATGCATTTTTAACGTTCCAGATAATTCAGAAGGAAACCAGGATATGTCACCCTAAAATATCCCTCTTTGACATAAAAATTATTTTGAGCTGATAGCAACTAAGAAACAGTAAATGTAGAAAGGCTTCCCCTTTTCTGCCTAAAGGAAAGAAATAAATTCTCCTTTGACTGGAGACAAACACTTATCAGCCCAGAGACCAACCAGAAGGATCTGAAAACAAACCCTGTTAAATAACTTTTATCTTCCTAGTTAAGCAAGAGAAGGACTAACTTACCCTAGCTGGACTACTCTCTAGCCCAAACCCCACTGTCTTGTCAATTCTTCACAAATGTATTGTTTCCTCTCTGAAAGGTATAAAAGCTTCCTGCTCTGATCACTTCTGTATGTCTTCATTCTTTTATGAACTTGTAAAAATTCAATAAGATTTGTATGCTTTTCTCCTGTTAATCTTTGTCGGTTTAATTTTCAGACCCAGCCAGGAACCCTAAGAGGCTTGAGGAAAACCTTTTCCTCCCCTACAATTCTCAAGCACACCAACATTTAAGACTGCTAGTAAGCTATTTTTGATTTTTTTTAATAGTTAATATTCTTGCAATGCACAAAATTCCAAAAATGCAATAGGATTTTGACAGCTTGTTACAACTAACTGTAGAATTCCTACTAATTAATAAAATGACTAACAACCCAACAGAAAAAGGGGCAAGAGTCATGAACAGGCATTTTTCAGAATTTCCAACAAGCATGTAAAAAGATGCACTATCTTGACGAATTGAACACATATCAATCTCTTTCCTAAATATATATACCCTAACAGTTCATGAATCAGGCAGCACCTCATCTAGCAGATAGAAAGGAGCTTCAAAAAGCTCACAAAAAGGGGTTCCGTGGTGGTGCAGAGGTTGAGAGTCCGCCTGCCAATGCAGAAGACGTGGGTTCGTGCCCCGGCTTGGGAGGATCCCACACGCCGCGGAGCGGCTAGGCCCGTGAGCCATGGCCGCCGAGCCTGCGCGTCCGTGAGTCTGTGCTCTGCTACGCAGAAGGGGGCAGGACGAGGAAGCTACTACCAAAGGAGTAGATTGTTTCAGGCAAGGTCACCTTCGTAGAAGGTCATGTGTTTTTCCAGCACTGTGCACTAAATCAACAAAATTTTCCCCACTGATTTGATATGCCACCCTTTTGTGTAATAAATGCCTGTTTGTATCCGGGTCTGATGAAGCCATTCATTCTAATCTGTGGTCAAAGGCAACCTGTAGCTTTGGAGCACAAAGCAAAAAATCTGCCCACTTTATTCTTCGTTAGCTCCTTCACAGCTTTGCTAAGACAACTAGTTACAACTGGCTAAGACAGCTAGTTTAGAAGTGTTTGTAACGTACATGTCCACCTAAAGATGGTCCATGAAGATCAGAAAGCCCTTTTCAGTTTGGGTTTCAATAATGTCCAGCACGGTGTTGGGGCCCAGGTTAGGCCACGCCAAAATATGTCTCAATGACATTTGATTATTTTCAATTAAAGTTACTTAAAAGATTGGTATAAATATACATGGAATACTACTCAATCATAAAAAAGAATGGAATTTTGCCATTTGCAGCAACATGGATGGACTTGGGGGGCATTATGCTAAGTGAAGTAAGTCAGACAAAGACAAATACCGTATGATATCACTTGTATGTGGAATCTAAAAAACACAACAAACTAGTGGATATAACAAAAAAGAAGCAGACTCACAGATATAGAGAACAAACTAGTGGTTACCAGTGGGGAGGGGGAGGGGGGCAATACTGGGGTGGGTTGGGGGGTAGTGGGAGGTACAAACTATTGGGACAGGCTCAAGGATGTATTGTACAACGCGGGGAATACAGGCAATATTTTGTAATAACTGTAAAAAAAATAAAAATAAAAAAACAAAAATAAAGTTACTTAAGAAAGAGCTGATGCAAGAGAGACACTTTGACTCTCCTCTCTGCCCCCCTGAAAGCAGGAAATAAATCTCCATGTGAAAGGTGTCCTCCCTGCATCTGGAGGTAGAGGACACCCTTATCCCCAGAGATGGGAAATTCAGACTGGGAAGCTGTATAAACAAACCTAGCTACTTATTTAATTTACTACTTATTTAATTTACTTATTTAATTTAGTAATTTTATTTAATTTACTACCCCCAAAATCAAACTCTGTTTAGATTTTTCACTAATTAAACACCCAAAGCCAAAGTGTCTTTGTCCTGTCAATTCCTCACAAATTTATTGTTTCTTTGTCTAAAAAGTACAAAAGCTGCCTGCTTAGGCCACTTCTTAGGTCCCATTTCCATGATACCTCCATGCAAATGAGTTAAAATTTGTTTTCCTCCTGTTAATCTGTCTTGTGCCAATTTTATGATTAGTCCAGCCAGGAGATGACCAGAAGGGGGTAGAGGGGGAAATCTCCCCCTCCCCGACAGCAGCCTGATGATGGATTGACAAAGCACATCATCTTCAGGCAGCCAGTTTGCTGCAGTTTGCCAGGGCGAGAAACATTTTCATCTGTAAATGGGGATTTTGATCTCAACTCCATGAGACCAGGACTTCAGGCAGCAAAGAACTTGGCTTTGAACCCAATGTAAGAGGAACCTTTCCTAAGGCGCCTCCACCCACGGCAGCATTTCCTTCTTCCCTAACCTCAGAGCCAATCTGAAAACAATTTTCCGATTTTCTTGGCAAGTTTTGCTCTCAGTTCACTTCTCCCACAATTCTAATTAAAATCTTCTTCTTCTCTGTTGAAGGATGTGAATAGCCTTGAGAATTCTAAGTGCGAAGGTTAGGCATTCTGAATATCACTCCATCACCCAGTTAGTGCACCCCTGCTGTGTAAAAGGGGTTGAGCCAGGAATTATAAAGAATATAAAGACAAGTGTGACCCTGTCCCATTCCTAAAGGAGACTATAGCCCACTGGGTAAACAAATAGCAATAGTACAAGTCATAACGTGATCAGAACAGTTCTTGCAAGGGTGGGGAGCTTGGCTGGTGAGTCTTTCTATATCAACTTGAGCATGCAACTTAGTCTTTCTGGGTCTCCCTTTTCTCATCAGAAAAACAGACTAAAACCCGTATCGATCTCATATAAGTATGAGAACATTTCTCTCAATGGCAGAAATAAATGAAACATTCATGTAGAGAGTATGCTACAATGCCTGGTGCACGGTGGGCACTCGATAAGTGAACTGTTCTTATTTCCAAGAGCTATAGGAGTCCACTGAAGGGACCATTCATTACATCTTTGGCCTTTGAGAACAAATAGGTTTCACAAAATTGGAGGCTTAGAATTCAGGTAAAGGCTACAATTTGGGGACAGTACTGAGGCCAGTTAGGGGAATTCCATGGTATCTAAACGGTGTGCACTGCTTTCTGAGATCAGTCTGCAAAAGCAGTAGGGGACAAGAGAAAACCAAGCAGAATGAAGTTAGTATTGAAAAAAAATGTTACTTGCCATTCCAGTTCTACAAGGATCAAGCCATTAGGCACTGCAGTCGCCCAGGAGAGTGCGCTCTGAGGGGAATTCAGAATGGAAAAAAAAAAAAAACAGGAAGAATTCTGTGCTTTAAATATACTAGTACCTAGATAGTTAAGATGCATATCTAAGGGAAAGTTTCAAATGACCCCAGTTTCTTGCATCTTCCCATACATAGAAAAGCACTAAAATGACTAACTTGAGATGTCTGTTTTTTTGTAATAAGCAGTAATCTTTTGGTGCTTGACTACATGCTTTTCCTACACAGTAGCCTCTAGCCACCTGTGCCTTACTGACCCTTAAAACGTGATTAACTTGCCCGAGGAAGTGAGTTTTTAATTCTATTTCACTTTCATTAATTTAAGTGTTTTTTAAAATGTTTATCTATTATTTATTTATTTATTTGTCTGTGCTGGGTCTTAGCTGTGGCATGTGGGATCTAGTTCCCTAACCAGGGATCGAACCCAGGCCCCCGGCACTGGTAGCGCGGAGTCTTAACCACTGGACAACCAGGGAAGTCCCATCATTAATTTAAGTTTAAATCTAAATAGCCACATGTGACTAAAGGCTACCACACTGGACAGCACAGCTCTGGATTATTATCATACCCGCCTTGAGCACGCCCTTCATGGAAGATGGTGGTCAGATCACCTAAAAGGAGAGAGCTGGGACTTCATCAAGATGCCAAAACAGGTTGTATGAACTGTGCTTATGGCAGCTTGCTAACAACTGCTCATTTTATAGATTGAGAGGAAGGGAGAAAAAACAAAAACAAAAAAACTTCAAATGGATCTGTTCAGAGCAGTTTTCTTTCACCTTTTTTAGAAATGGGCTTACTATTTTATTTTCTTTTTTTTAATGGTTGTCTTTCTTTTTTTTTAGTTTATTCGGCTGCTCCGGGTCTTAGTTGCAGCATGTGGAATCTTCGTTGCCGCGTGCAGGATCTTTAGTTGCGGCATGAGAACTCTTGGTTGTGGAATGTGGGATGTAGGATCTAGTGCCCCAACCAGGGATCGAACCTCGGCCCCCGGCACTGGAAGCGCAGTCTTAGCCATTGAACCATCAGGGAAGTCCAGAAATGGGCTTACTATTTTAGCACTTGTTCGTCCAGTCACTCCCCACACCGTAATCAGAATCCTGCAGATTATTTCTTACACACACACACACACAAAATGGAACAAAAGATGAACATAGACTTTTTTGAGATTTGTCAGACCTTTTACTTAGAGATGGACCTAAATCTTGTTTTATCTAGTCTTACAAAAAGTCTGTGCTCCAAAGCAATGAAACTATGATCTAGCCTCTCACCTTTTATCAAAATAATCTTTCAATAATATATTCAAATAATTGTGCCAGACAAACATAGGTATCAAAACAGTGCCTTCGATAAAGATTCTGACTCCTCCAGAGATAGAAACTGATGAATGGGTACATTTCCAGCTGTTGTCCTGGAACTTTGAAACAACAAATGGTTCTCAGGCAGAGAGGGAAGCAGGCCAATAGAACAATGAATCATGTCTAGACAGGGATTATGGCAATCCTCATAATGCGGATGAGACAAAATGAGGTCTAAAAAGGTTACACGACTTGTCCAGAACTGGAAAAGCACATCTGTAAAATGGACTTGAACTGGGTCTTCTGACCCCAGACCCAGAGTAGTGGCTGCTTCTATTTTCAGGCATAGGATGGAAATAAGGGAATTTGGCTTTATGATTGGTTTTATGGAATGTGTACTTTCCTGCATCCATGATAACTCAACTGAAATCACAGAAATCTAAAATGAGACATAACATCCAATTACGACATTTTATAAATGGGATTATGGTGACATACAAAGTATGAAAGGAGTACTGTGTTGATTCTATTATAATTAAACCATGAAAAAGTAATTTTTAAAAATCCTGGATGGTGGTAGTTTTCAAACTTTGATGTGTGCCAATCACTTGTGCCATTTACTTACTTATTTATTTATTTTTGCCCAAGCCACGCAGCTTGCGGGATCTTAGTTCCCTGACCCATGACCTCAGCAGTGAAAACGTGGAGTCCTAACTACTGGACCACCAGGGAATTCCCACTTGTGCCATTTATTTAAAACACGGTGGGGCATGGGTACCCTGACCATCAATTCTGACTCAGAATGTCTGGGGCGGGGCCCAGTCATCTTTTTTTTTTCTTCTTAACACACAATTCTAATGTAGCCCACAGTTTGAGAATTATTATTCATACACGGCATAGGGGACTGAGAAAGACTAGTAAGGTAGGAGGGAATCCAGGAGACTGATGAGTCATGGAAGCCAGAAGAAAGTGCTTCAGAAAGTGGAATGGAGGTTGGGAGGTGAAAAAGATACAGAGAAGTAGCCGTTGGCAACGTTCAGGTCGTGGGCATGCTGACAAGAGCAGCTTCAGATAAGTGAGGGCGTCAGAATGTGTTTGGCATGGGATGAAGAAGGAGAATGAGGGGAGACGGAGGAAGCAGAGTGACAACAGACAAATTTTGGGGGGAAGTTGAGCTGTGAAAGGGGCTGTACACACCTTCCATCCATGTTCATTTCAGCATTATGCACAATAGTCAAGGCATGGAAACCACCTAAGTGTCATCTCTTCCTTTTGATAAGTTATTTAACCTCTCCTGCCTTGAAGTCGTCTACTGAGTAATAATTTTAAAAAAGTTGTTGTGAGAATTAAATTCATAATACTGAATGCCTGTCATAGAGTAAGTGGTCATTATTTCTGTATTCCCATACTTAGAAACCTTGCTTAGTATCTTGTTGGCATTGAAAAAAATGAATGAATGAATGAATGAACAAATGAACAGCGGGAATGGTCCAGTACAGTAGAGAGGAATCTATATGTTGTACATAGCAAGTCCCTGGAGAGATGATAAGCAGTGCAGATCCATGGGTCCTCCCCCAAAGACTTTTCCTTCTCTTGGTTTCTTGAGTCTGCCCTCTCCAGGCTCCTCTCCTACCTCACTGCCTGCACCTTCTCAGTCTCTTGAGTAATGGAGGCTTTGCTCAACCTCTTAAGTTCAGAATATCTCAGCAATTTGTCCTAGGAACCTTTTCTTCTTTGTCTTTATACTAGTTGATTTCACTGTGTTCTGTGGCTTTAAATACCATTCAAAGGATCCATGAACTTGGCTGGGGGAAAATATCCTATTTTCACTAATCACTAACTGAAATTGAGTATTCCATTCATGAATAAAGGGGTCTGAGTACAATAGTACTGCAGTACCTGTGACTTTGTCACCAACAGAAATCAGAAACATTTTTTCATATTACATTACAATTTTTCCACATATCTAAAGATATCAATTCCTTTTTTATTACTTTGAGATTATGGTTGTTAATTTCTCAGATCTCAGATAATTAATTTAACAGATTTACCTTCTAGATCGGTTATTTACTGTATTAATACAGGAGCATATTATATTATGCTAGTGGTTTTACCAGACTGTCAAAGGGATGCACGGCATGAAAAGTTAATCACACCCGAGACTTCTCTGGTGGTGCAGTGGTTGGGAGTCCGCCTGCCAATGCGGGGGATGGAGGTTCGGACCCTGGTCCGGGAGGATCCCACGTGCCACGGAGTAGCTGAGCCCGTGAGCCACATGGCCCACGTGCCAGTGTTCGGCAGCAAGGACAAACCACCGCGATGACAAGCCCGTGCACTGCGGCGAGGAGTGGCCCCTGCTCTTCGCAACTGGAGAAAACCTATGCACAGCAATGCAGACCCAATGTAGCCAAAAATAAATAAATAAATAATTTTTTTTTTTTAAAGTTAACCACACCTGATTTAAATGAAGATGTCCTAAATTTCTACCTTCACCTTTGACTTTGCTCTAGCTCCAGCCTCATAAATTCAGTTCCACGTGGGTGTCAAGTAGGCCTCTCAATATGAACAATACAGAAACAGCTCTGTGGCTTCACACTTTTTCCTCTCCCAGTCTCCTCAGGTCTCCTCCCACTTGTTAAAGCCCCAGTTTTCTTTCTTTTTTGGTCTTGTGGGATCTCAGTTCCCGACGAGGGATAAAACCCGCCCCCCGCCGCAATGAAAGCACTTAGTCCTAACCACTAGACCGCCAGGGAATTCCCCTAAAGACCAAATTCTAACACCAAGTTAGTGTACTCTACTTTCACTCACCTTCAGAACAGCATCTGAAATTCTCTAGTCAATAAGCTTTAGTTATACAAAAAGCAGTGATAATCCGGATCTCCCCCAGAAAAAGGCAAATGGACTCTTTTTTTTTTTTTTCAGATGGACTCTTGTAATTGAAGAAAGGGGCATAATAGGATTGGAATGGCTAGCGTGAGCCTCTTCAGCAAATTTCCAAACCAGAAATTTCCCTCAGTAATTACAAGAGAGATTAGTTTTTTTTTTCCTGGAGCTGAAAATTTAGATGGTTCTATTGTCTATCCTTTTGAGGTCTACCCTAGGACCTAGGGTGGGACAGATCAGGGTGGGGTAGAGTGGAAGACAGAAACAGGTCCTTTAAAATGGGTTTATCCACGCCCAGCCAGCAGGACTCACAAGGCATTCTCCTTGGCGAGCTGGGGAGTGAACCTGGCGTCTGGCCCTCCATCCGACACACCAGGGAAGAGGCACCGGAGATCATTTGTGGTTCCCATGGTGGGTACAGAGAACAGAATTTCCTTTCCTGAAATGCTTTTATTTGTGTAATTCAAAAAGTGTGCAATGGCCAGTAATCTGAATTAGCCCTGTGACCCTATTTGCAGGTTTATTCTTTTTTTTTTTGGCCCGTGCATCGCGGCATGCGGGATCTTATTTCCTCAATCAGAGATCGAACCCGAGTTCCCTGAAGTGGATGCAGAGTCCTAACCACTGGACTGCCAGGGAATTCCCTGCAGGTTTATTCTTAAACGTCGGTCTTCTTTGGGATTAGTTGTTGACAATCAGCTCATTTAACAAGTGTTTCTTGAGGAGAAGGAAACTAACATTTACTGAGTGTCTACTCTGTTCCAGGCACTGTGTTGGGGGTTTTAAGTGTGTCTTCCATTTAATCCTCATAATGATATGTCAGAGCTCTTGGGAGTAACCTTGGACCATTTTCATCCTGTTCACTCTACATGTCTATACGTAGTCAACTCACATTTCTATCTCCAGCTTGACTTCTGAGGGCCACGATCTGAACTCACTCAAACTTCCTTCACCACTTCTCCGCATCCACATGCTTAGATGCCCCATGAAGAATCTCATATATTTCCAAGACTCTCCTGCCCATCCCAGCCCCCCCAAACCATTAAACTCTACGATTGTCTATCCCAGTAAATGACAGAGAAATCATCTTTAAGGCTCTATATTTTTTTCGAATTGCCACTACCCATACCGTCTCCTTTACTGAAAATCTCCCAGTGGCTTCCATAGCTCCTAGAATAGAAGGCAGAGGCCTAAAGGGGACACCTCCAAGACTTTTGCTTTGTTTTCTGCCACTCTAGCCTCAAAGACCTTGCAGTTCTAGATTCCTTCCCAATCTAGGAACTTTATCTCCTCCCCCACTAGAGATTTAGCATGAGATTAGTCTTTAAGTTTTTTGCAATTTAATACATTAAAATGGGGCCTTTTTATTTATTCCTAGGCTCTATTACATGTTGTAGCTTTCAGCTTAGTCCCAAAGACATTTTAATTCAGGTACCCTGGTTTAAACCTTGAATACATGGTTTAAAATGTGTATTCATATACATGCTTCCTCCCAAACACACCCCCAAATGGGATAATAGTACAAATATTGTTCTGCAACTCACTTTTTTTTTTTTTACATACTCTGCAGAATCTTTTATGTCAGTTCTTACAGACGTGGCTTATTCTAACTTCTATTTATTCTCTCACGGTATGAACATACCATAATTCACCATTTCCCCTATAAGCTGTTCTAATGTTTTTCTTTTATGAAGCCACCATGAATATCTTTGACCATATGTCCCTGAGGATTTGTGTATTTCTGTAAGATAGATTCTTACAAGTGGAATGTTGGATCATATGAAATGTGCCTTTTTAAATGTTTATCTGTTCCACCTGCCTGCCCCAAACCAAAGTCTAGAGCTGGAAGAAGTATTAGAGGGCATGTGGTCCATCATGCTTTGTAACAGGGAAGGAATCTTGAAACCAAAAGGTGACAAATGGAGATTAGAACAGGGTTAGGAGGAGAGCACAGGGCTAGGGATACTGATCTGGAAAGTGGCTCAAAAGGTGACAGGGGAGGTGGGGAGAGGTGGGGAGTGGGCTGGGAACCTGGAGAGAAAGGTGACATCTAGAGAAGCAGCCACCTCCCCCCCGGGGGTGGGAGTGGGACAGGAGCACTTGGAATGAAGACAATCAGGCTAGAGAGAGGGTCAAGGAAAGAGCGGTGTCATTAGCAGAGCCAGGGCCCAGAGAAGTTAGGGAGAATGAGACCTAGGGATTTGGCCAGGAGGGTTTCTGGTAGAGGGATCTGACCTGAATACTTATCAATGATGTGTTTGAAATTGTCAACACAGAAACAAGTACCGTTTATTGCCTGTGTACTCATAAAGCCCCCTAAGCCAACCGAGACAGAGGATGAGCCCCGCGGGTCACACAGCCCGCGAGGGCTTGAAGCCTGTTTCTACCCCGCAGGGTTTCTTCCCCTTGCCTCCTGCAACGCAGGAAACTGCATGTCTCTTCTGAACCAGTTTCTATGATCTGAAGTCCAAACGGGTTGAGTCGGCAAGTCCTCCGCCCACCCCCAGCCCCCCCCCCCCCGCTTTGAGCCCCCAAAGCCTATGGGGTGGCCTCACTTAACACCCAAGCCCCACCCACCCGGCCAGACCACGCCCATCGGGACACGCCCACTCTGAATCACACCCACTCTGGACCACACCCACAGCCTCCAGCAGACCTGTGAGTCAGGCTCACCTAGAGCCCCTAACTGCTTCACTCGCTTGTGTCTAGTGCCTGGTAGGCACCCTTCTTACTCAAAGGCGTGATGAATGACCTCTGTAAGAATTATTAGAAAATGTCTTCTTTCTGGTTCATTATTTTGCACATTCATTCAAAAAACTCACTGAATTCTTAACAGCAAGAGACAGTACCACCTCCCACTGATGGAGAACTTACAGAGGTCTCTGCCTACTGCTAGGATCTGAGGAGAAACATTTGAAAAGACACAGCCTATGCGTCTAAGGATTGCAGAGACTGGCAGAGGAAATAAGCAAAGTAGATAATCACTACAAAGTGCATTTAGCTCTGGGTAAAATACCACTTTGCTAATCTTGTTTAATCTTCACAGCCACAAATAAATCTCAACATATACCAGAGGAATCAATGATACAAATGAAATTAAGTGGAGTGAACTCCACATGTGAGTTTTAAAATTCTCTATATAGCCCCTTCACTCCCTTTTAGCTTAGAATGATTTGGTTGCCCAGATCTCTGTGTCAAAACTTTCTTTTGCTCCTTCCGTTGATTTTGCTTTGGTTCTGTATGCATGGAGAGAGTATGCTGCCTTGTGCAAATCATTTAAGGATGCAGACACTCAATGCAGTATAAAATGAAAATGCAGTATAAGAGGGGTGTGAAAGTTGGAGGTGTGTACCTTGGTAGGTGTACCTGGGAGGTAGGTGGATCCCAGGAGCCTGGTCCATGTCACCTGGAGCAGCCAGGAAGGCATCACCAAGGAGGAGGCCCTTGAGGGGAGAGGCTTAAAAGGTGGGTTGAGCTTTGCTTGGTGGATTGCAAGTGGACAATAAAGGGGGAGGTGAGGCTCTGGGGGTGATGTTCTATACAGAGAAATCACATGTGCAAAGCACTGTGGGAAAGTGTAGCCTGATCTCAAGGGATCTTTAGCGTGACCTCAAGGAGTTCAGCATGGCTGATCATATTGTTGTTGGGGGATGAAAGACAATGCCATCTGGTGGGCGAGGACCAAGACTTTACCTACCTGGCTTAGGTTTTTTTTTTTCCTGTGAGCAATGGGGAACCGCTGAAGAATAGTGAGCAGGGGAGTGACATGATGAAATGTCCACATGTGAAATACTTCTTGGGCAGTCATGTGAAGAAAAACTAGAATAAAAACTATAGGTAAGAAGTTGGCAAGAAAACTATGGCTATGGTTTAAGTGAGAGGAGGTGAGTGTCTGAAGTGGGCAGGTATTGAAGGTGATTGAGTGTAAGACCTTAGAATAAATTAACAACCTAAACTCTCCCCCAAGTTTCCGACATGGGAAGCAGGGTGAATGGCAATGCCACATACAGATGAAAGAAAACAGGAATGGGAACCTGTTTGGGGGTTGATTTCAAGGTTGGTCACACTGAGTTGGAAGTACCTGTGAGATAGCCAAGTGGAGATGTTTCCAAATGTGGGCATGGAGCATCTGCCTTCTGCAAACTTGGACTTCATTGGCGTCTTTTCCTCATATCCTTCTACTCTCTCTCCACTGGTTCTTATGGGGTCATGGATCTTTAAGAATGATGATGAAAGCTCAAGACACTTTCTCCAGAAAAGTACATGTGCATAAGAAAAATCCTTCTGTGTTTCTCCTTGATTCTCACACTAGTACCACACTCATAAGAGTTCTGACACCAGATGTCAGATACCAGCTGTGTGTCCTACAATTTAACTCAATTCTGACACTACCTACCTGGAGATAGCATCAAATCCCACAGGTTAAAGGCTCAGTCCCACAAGACCTCCCCCACTCTCATTTCAGATGCCAATCACGAGTCCAGGTTGTCACCTGTGCTTCTGACCAGCACAGGTTCCAACAGCATTTTCATCAGGTTGGATTAATTTGAAAATCCCAAGATTCTCCATGGCTTGGTCTTTCTTGTGATCGGCCTCCATCCAGAAGCCATCAAGGAGCCCACCCAGAGTTGCCTCAATAGAACAAAAGACTCTCTTAGTGCTTAGGAATTTACAAGAGTTTCAGGAGCTCTGTGCCAGGAAAGGGGAAGGAAGACCAAATACGTATGTCTTATTATAAATCATATCACAACATGCATGCAAAATGCTTGGATGCCTTTGGGAGATTCCATTCATAGACCTTATCTGAGAAACTCTGTAAATCACATCCCTGTGTTAGAGTAGGAGGAAGCCCTAGAGACACTAACAAACACCCCACGGATGGCTGGAGGAAAAGGAGTGACAAAGGCCACTAAGAGGAAGTGACCGAGGGAAGAGGGGTACCAGGAAAGGGCAGCGGAAGTCTAGGGTAACTGCAACCAAGGAGGGCTGAGATTCAGCATCAGAATAAGGACTGCGGGCTTCCCTGGTGGCGCAGTGGTTGAGAGTCCACCTGCCGATGCAGGGGACGCGGGTTCATGCCCCGGTCCGGGAAAATCCCACATGCCGCAGAGCGGCTGGGCCCGTGAGCCATGGCTGCTGAGTCTGCGCGTCCGGAGCCTGTGCTCCGCAACGGGAGAGGCCACAACAGTGAGAGGCCCGCGTACAGCCAAAAAAAAAAAGAATAAGGACTGCCCAGGGTTTAGGGATTTGCAGCAAGAAGGAGTCCCTAGTGACCTCAATGCATGAGGATCCTGTAGTGTGATCAGGCACACGATGCGGAGAAGTGACCTGCAGAGGAAGTGGATTTAGTGAGGTCATTATCCACAGATTGGCATTGAGTGCCCTGCATATCTGAAATGCTTTCACCTGTGACAAATAACCAATATTTACTTGTTCGAGTCTCTTGAGAAATGAAAGTCAGGTTTAAGAATAGAACACTTTGAAGAAAGAGTGAGGAGATCTGAGAAGGCAGTGAGTGGAGAAGAAAAATAGAATGTACGAAGAGACGTGAGTTACACAGAGAATTGGTTGAGTTGGTCTATGTGGATTGTTGGAGGATGGAGGGAATGAAAAGTACCCACCCAACTGGGAAGGTATCTTGAGACCATTTAATCAACAGATCAGTTTATTACAGTTTAACTTATTCCCAGGGTGGGATCTGGCAGACAATGATCCGGAAGCATTCACAGATGCACTCCACACCACCAAGGGGCCGCTGGGACAATTTTATAGTTAACCCCAGGTATGGGGGTACGTGCTTGGAAACAGGATGTGCGTTCCTGAGTCCAGATGACTGATTGGGTAACTAGTCTCCTGGGCGCCGGGAATACGTCCGAGAAGGTCTTCATCATTGTTTGGGGACTAATAGCGCATAGAAGCCACCTGGTCCTGATAATTAGTAAACAATATCTATTATCTGCCAAGCCACTGATGACAGAGAAGTGATTTACTGCACAGTACAGGCCTGGGTAGGGTCAGCAGAAGGACAGGAAGAACTGTATGGGCCCAAGATGGCATCAGTCGTGTTAACAGCCATACATGGGTTCACAATTTTTTTTCCTTTAAAGACTAAATTTTGAGTCATTTTTCTATTCTACATGCAAAGTCAGAAATTAATAAACTTGGGAAAAGTCATTTCACTTACAGGCAATATATAAATAAGATATAATTTTCTCTCAGCAAAGATAGCAGAAATGTGTTTGGTGTATAAACTAAAGGAGAAAAAACATCATTGCTCAACTTTAAAAATATACATGCATTTAAATAACCCACATCTGCAGTGAGGCTAATCTGCTGCACATGGAGGCTATAACTGGAAAATGGATGAAAAGAGCAGCAGGAAACAATTTTTTTAAAAAAAGAAAAAACCTTATTGTATGGAAGGGTGTGAAAACAGCCTTGTGCCTTGCTTCTTGGAATTAATGCTTCCTGTAGATAAATTACTAATTCTTCTTGGGGCAACATGGAAGGGCCCTTTTTTGCTGGATGTCACAGAGCTTCTCTTCACTTCTTGCTCATGATCTGGGTCCCCTGATGCGCTCCACACATCAGGCCCACTTCGCAGAAGTCTTCGGGCCTTAGCAGAACTTCCTGGATCAAGATTGCAAAGTTTCTCTGCATTTAGAAAATCCTATCCATCTTTTTCGTAGATTAATTTACAGTTATTTATAACTACATTCTTAGTTATAGTAACAGTAACAGCTAATGCTTCGATAGTCCTATGTGTCAACCATTAGTCGAAATGCTTTCCATACCAACTCACTCAATCTTATGAACATATGAATAAAGAGAGGGTGGCTGAGTTGTTGTCCAGGATCGCACAGGTAATAAGTGACAGAGCTGGAAATGAGCCCAGGTAATCTGCTCTTAACCACTACCACCTTGTTCTAATCAATATAGTCACCACACAGGAAGCACAAGAGTAGAATAATAAACAACCATGTTCCCACCAGCCAGAATTGACAACTAACTTTCAATCCAATTTGCTCTACGACACTTCTTTGTTAAAGAATCCAAATAGTGCACACAGCTAAACAATTCTTTCACCAAGGCCCCCGTTGGCCACTGAACCAGGCTTCCTTGTCTTGCTCTGAAGAGGCAATCACTGTCACAAATTTAACTCCTGTTCTTCTAATCTGATCTGTAGTGATGTCACAGGCACTTTCTGGCAAACCAGTTCCCTCTATTATTACCTGATTGCTACCCATCTCCTGTTTAAGGAATTCTAGGCTGCAAAACCTCCCACCAAAAACATCCTGCACTTGTTTACTTTTGCTTGAATTACCATTCTTGAACCAGGGATTGAGATAAAGACTACACAGAACTACAAGGACCGATAAGGCTCCATCTGGAGAAGTTTTAATGCTGAGGCTGGGCTGTGTGCAGAACATTCAGATAGGACAGGAGAGAAGCAAAGCGTGCCTTTACAGGAATTTAAAGAGCTGGCCTTCTGTCTCTGCCCCCAAGGCAAGAGCTCAAGGCAAAATTCTTGGCTTGGTCTCCAGGTCTTTCTCTTGCCTTCCAAGTCCCATAGAGCAAGACAGGGATCTTTGTTTTGTTCACTGATGACTCCCAAGTGCCTAGAATAGTGCCTGGTTCATGATAGGCTCTCAGTAAATATTCGTTTGGGAGCTGAAGATGCCAAAAGCAGAAGGGGAACAGTGGGGAAAACTCAAGTCTTCAAGGCAGACAGCCTAGATTGGGTTGTCTGGCTCCAGCAGGATCCAGCTGTGTGACCCAGGGCATGGTGCTTAACTTCTGAGGCTCATCTGCTTTTATGGGTCTGGACAGGGAGGGCGCTCCATCGTGGTTCACTGGGGGGACAAAGCCTTTTACCAGGCAATTCTGCCTGGGGCACCCCTTGCCCTGTCTGTGCTGTCTGCCAAGGCTGTGCTAAGTCTCCACTCCCTGATGTCCGCCTCACCCCACTCCGGAAGACCAAGACCTCAGCGCTGACAGGCTCCTTTGTGGTCAGCTGCCCTCATTTACGAGGAACAAAGAGAGGCAGGGCTTGGAATCTGAATTCCTACTCACTTCCTGTGACTACACAGCACAGGGAGAGTTATGGGGAAAACCCAGACTGCAACAGAGAGTTGCACACACTGCACGTACTTACGAAGCTCTTACTCAGCCTTGACGTTTCCTTGACTCAAAACAGTCTTGGTTGGAGACAAATGAATATAGCCATTTTACAGGACCTGAGCCCCATATTTTACAAAAACAATCACTATACCAAGCTGATAACTTTGTAAGGATTCTTGAACGATTAAATTACTATTTGCCAAACATTGACGATGTGTGAGGCACTGTTGTAGGTGCTGGGAATGCATCCATGAACAAAACAAAGGTCTCTGCTCTCATGGAGCTTATGGTCTAACAGGCAAGCAGGCAATCAGTGTAGTCAATAAGTACATTGTACTGTTTTATTAGGGGACAGGACTATGGAATTTTTATTCTGGACTAAGAGTTATGATCATAACAAATTTAAAGGATTTAGTGAACAAGTATTTGGAAGGAGTAGAATCAGGGCAGCCCTCGGTTTTACTTTGGAAGATGTTAAGAAAAATAGGCCAGTGTCCTGCCCGCCGACTGGGGGAAACATCACATTTTATCTTACATGCATTGTGTCCCAGGTTTTAGAACACAGTCATGCTGAATGACACCTTAATGCCCTGTTTTGTATCATCTTTCTTCCCCATATGGCACACATTTAAGGTCCCCTCCACCATGCCCACCTCTCTTCCAGGCTCATGGTGAGGAAACTGGAGGTCAGAGCCCTTGAGTGACTGACTCACTCAGGTCCTGCAGGTGGCTTAACAATGGGAGAGTCTGGAACCTGGTTCCTGACACCTTGATGGGTTCTCATACTTAGCCTGCTGGAAGTCTAGAATCTCATGGGCTGGACTGGGATGAGGACAGGAGAGGGGAGGTTATACACAGCAATTTCAGCTGTAGTATTTACTACTACAACAACAATAACAACAACAATAGCTAATTTATTGAGTCTTGAAAGTGCCAGGCCCTGGTCCAACAATTTCACAGATATTCTTATTTGGCCCTCACAAAACCCTAAGAGCTCTAGGAAACTGAGGCTCTGAGAGATTGCATACCCTGCTCAAGAACCCAACCTTGAAGAGGGGAAATAACGGGTTAGAACAGGCAGTCTAACTTCAGAGCTCTTGAGAGAAAAGACACAAAGACTTCCACATGCAAAAACAGAAGTGATGTGTACTTCACGTTGTCCCACATCAGACGCTCATAATATCTGGTGGACCCACTGAAAACAAATTGCCCATATGCATTGAAACTGGCCTGATCTCTTTCTTCTGCTGTTTCACTGTCCCCCATGCCAGTATGTCACCTGTGTGCCGTGACCTTGGTTCCATACGATATCCAGCACCCCACCAACTGTCCACTCAGTTATTTAAGACAAGCTGATCATCTTTGCTCAAGAGGTCTCCAAATCATGCTTTTCAAATCCCGTCATTCCTTTTATATTTGCTCTTGGCATTATATAAAGCATAGCTTCTCATCAGCTGGAGCTATTTGGTTACCTTGAAATGCAGTTCTTGCTGGATGATGTAAATGCTTACTTTTCTCCTTAACTTTCACAGTAAGGGATTAAAACTGCTTAAGTGGTGATAAATATGAGGGGGTTTTTCTAGAGTTTTCTATTTTAAGAATGGTTATGGACGTATGAATTTTCATAGACTTAATGTATTTCCGCTATAAACATTGTTCTTTTTGATGTTAAAATCATCTTGACTTTGACTACTTTTGAAGCCCTTTTCAGAGCATTCTTTTAGATACAACCTCCGGTTTAAAAATTTCCTTTTTGGAAGAAGTCATAGGTGCACCTGTCTGGTTCCTTTTAGGGGGACGGTATTTAGAAGCTGAGAACCAGGCCTTTAGAGCCCCTGTATAGCTGTGCTGTCTCTGTGCTGCCTCCAGGCCAGGCCCTGTGCTGGCACAGGGGATTCTGTGGCACACAAGACAGTCAGTGATCTCAACTAGAGGAGGTCTGGCAAGAAGATTGGGTGGTCTGGGGCAGCAACCCTGAGCAGCTGAGAGCTGAACAATGAGAATGAACCAGTCCAGGGGCTACACCAAGTTCAAGTGAAAATGCTCTGAGGCCAGAACAGAGTCCCGAGGTCCTGGAAGATTTGTGAGCAAGAAAGAGAGTAGAACAAAATGAGGGGAAGCCCAGGAGGTCTGCCTGGGTCCTCCTGTAACAGGACAATGACAAACAATATCTCAGTACGTGCAATCCTCACAAGAGGACGCTGGGAATAGGATTTCTTTTTTTGCTTTTACTAACTAAAATTTGTATTGAGTGAATGAATGGAAGTTACCCAGAATGATTATTTTGATGAGTGTGAAATAATGCTAATGAACGCTAACAAAGCAAATGATAAGTAACAAACCACATTGAACAGAAAAACTCAGAAACCAAGGTTCCCTTGCTTACTTTTACATAGTTTTGTGTGTTTGTGATTGTGATTGTTACATTGCATAAGTAGGACATAGTCTTTTCCTGCTCATATTGTTTCCAGCGCAGTAGATTGAGAATTCAATATCAATATTTCCCAGCATTCACAAATAATACTGCAACTTCCAGATGTTCTACCAACTGATGTAAGAACCTTGACACTATCTCAAGCTTCTGCCAATACGTGAAATAACTAGATAGTGATGGGTGAGGCTGAAAATGAGAGCTCAAGATGTGGTTTAAACATTTACTTTTAGACTTAGAGCAACTTTTAAGGACAACTTAAAACTTTGGGGGTACATCCTTAAGTTTTTTAAATTCAATGTCACTGACAATTACTTGGCATCTCTATAATTCTGAGTCACATAGCTTGACCTAGTAATGACAAATCTTACAGTTTTAGGGATATGTTATATAAGAGGAAACCCCTATACCAAAAACCTTAACCTTTTTAGGTAGCAGAATCTTTGCTGTTGCTATTAAAAAATCCATCCCAACTCTGAACATAAATAATAAAATGTGTATGGAATCTGTATTTAACAACATGGGGGGAAATATGTGGGATAATATATAGTTTCAGAGATGTAAAAAATATACATTAGGGTTTCTGGGGAATTCCCTGGCAGTCCAGTGGTTAGGACTCCATGCTTTCACTGCCGAGGGTGCAGGTTCAATCCTGGTCAAGGAACTAAGATCCTGCAAGCCACGTGGCACAGCCAAATAAAGAAATAAAGAAATAAATTAGGGTTTCTGGGGCAGTGAGTGGGCAGGCTGGGGTTGGGGGAGTGGGTGCTGAGTGTTAGGATGACACCTGGCTCTGTCTGCTGGCCGCAGCCCCACAGCTCTACTTCCTCAAAGGGGGATATGAGACCTTCTAACTGGAATATCCTGAGTGTTGCATGGACATAAAACCCATTTCACAAGAGAAGGTTGAGACCAAGAGTGCCCTCATTAGACCGAGTGAGAAACCAGTGCTCACTTCAGCTATAGGCCAGCTTCTGAGCAGGGCAGCCCTGTTGCAATCCTTCTATTCCTCAACCTTGGTGGCAGGAGATGCCAGGAGGAAAATTGTACCTACTGTGTATTCTGGGTCAGTGGCATTGAAAACGGTCATTTCCCCAGCTTGCTCTCCTTATATGTACCTGTCTCATCTCTGTGACACTTGTTTTCTTCCCTGCCCCTGGGAGTAGTCTTCAAGATATTGACTTCTGAGGTTCACAGATTTCACAATTTGATACTATTTTTTCTGTCTATAAGCCATTTCTCCTGGAGAAAAGGAAATTTCTTAAAATCCATACGGAGGTAAAGAAAAGCAGTATGTTATTGGTTGTTCTTTTTTACAGTGCAAGATAAAAAGAGAAAAAAAATATATATATATATATATAAAAATTAACAATTTCCCTGCCCACACACATAACTGACAAGGAGGTTAAGTTTATAATTTGCATATATAATAATTCACAAAACGTCTTTTTGTATCTTTCTTACTTTGATATAATTTCAAACTTATAGAAAACTTTCAAGAATAACAAAAACTCTCATCATTTAATCAGATTCACCATTAACATAATGCCTCATTTGCTTTATTTATTCTCTCTCGTCTCATATACATTTACACGCTGCTTTGTTTCTGAACCATTTGGGAATAAATACAGACATCGTACTCCTTTATTCCTACATACTCCAATGTCTATTTCGTAAGGACGTTCTCTTGCATAACAACAGTATCATTATCAAGATGAGGAAATTTAAGATTGATACATTACTATGACCAAAATTCAAATTTGGTCAATTGTCCCTACATTGTCCTATAAATTATAACAAACCTTTCCCTTGGTCCAGGACTCACTCCAGGATGATGTGTTGCATTTATCTGTAAAATATCTTTGGTATTCTGTAATCTGGAATGGTCCTCTGGCTTGTTTGTCTTTTATGACCATAACAATTTTGAGGAATACAGGCCAGTTATTTTATAAAACGTCCCTCAATTGGCCCTAATGTCTTTCTGATTAGACTCAGGTTATACATTTGGGACAGTAACACCACAGAAATGATGTTGTGTCCTGCTCAGTGCATCTTATCAAGAGGCACAGAATGTCACTTTTCCCCATTTTTGCTGACCGTTTGGGTAAGGTGGTGTCTTCCAGTTTTCACCATTATAAAGTTCTCGTATTCTTTTTCTTTGATTAATATGTAATTGGTGGGGAGACACTAAGAGACGTGTAAATGTCCTTCTCATCAAATTCTGCCAGCCACTAGCTTTAGCATCCATTCATGATTCTTGCCATCATGGTAGCAAAATGGTGAAGAAAACATATTTGAGTTTTCTCTTTCTCATATTTCTCTTTTCCAGAGATTGCAATATTTTTTTCCAGTAGCAGCCGTATTTAGCTGACCATCCCACCCACCATTCCCTCACAAACTGTGTCTTGTTCTCTCATCTGTGAAAAGGGATAAAGAATGTTTCCCCTACGTTGCCTTTTGGGGCAGCTGCTGGCAGGTTTGCCCTGGAATCTTGAGTGTATGCATTCTTCCTACACAGCACCAGGCACTTATCATGCGATACCATATCAAACCCACCCAGCAGGCCTGTTATAAGGTGGGCACAACTATGAACCTCGTTTTGCAGGTAACAACAGATGTTTAGAGAGGACACCTGTGAGTAACTTGCCTGAGGTTCCAGCTAGTTAGCTTTAGTAAAAGGCAGAGCCTGGGTTGGCAGCTAGACTGAGTCCAGAGCCTATGTGCTTAACTGCTACCTTATACTCATCCAAAACAGACTCATGGCTTGCTCGTGGCAGGGACAAGAGTAGGATGAGCTGGGCAAGGTGCCTGGGGTGCAAAATTTAAGAAGGCTCTCACTCTCAGGTCCTGACCCTGTGCCCGCATGATACTGAGAGTGAGTGTCCCCTTAAAATGTGCACCCTAGGCTCACTTCGCCCTCCTCCAAGCCCTGGTTCTTGGGGAGGGCCGGCCAGTGGGAATTGGCCTCCGTCACAGTTCATTGTACAGCTCACATATATTCCTGGGATACCTGGGAAGGTAGGGATTTCCAGTTTCTCCCTTTGGTCAATGGACAAACTATTCAGCCTTGAGCATGATCTGTTCTAAGCAATGCTAAGCACAGAGACTACGATGAGTACCATCCCTGCCCTCCTATAGCTTGCAGGTCTAAGCATTCACTTCCAGGGGAATAAATATGACAGGTCAACACTTGGACCTTCTTAAGAATCACCTTGGGCTTCACTGGTGGCGCAGTGGTTGAGAGTCCGCCTGCCGATGCAGGGGACACGGGTTCGTGCCCCAGTCCTGGAAGATCCCACATGCCGCGGAGTGGCTGGGCCCGTGAGCCATGGCCGCTGAGCCTGTGCGTCCGGAGCCTGTGCTCCAGGACGGGAGAGGCCACAACAGTGAGAGGCCCGTGTACCGCAAAAAAAAAAAAAAAAAAAAAAAAAATCACTTCAATGTGCATTGGCACATTTTTTGAGGATTTCAAAGTATACAAATGGATTAAACTCTGCTGTCTTGACAACCTCATTGTTTTCCCTTTTCATTAACCTTTTTGCATTTATCTTGGTTATGGTTTGCTTTCCCCACTAACAGAATGAATACTTTGGGGTATTAATTCAGTTGTGCTTCCCTTGGGCTTTATTTCCTTTCAGAACTTAGCTCTTGACAGGACCAGGTTTCAGAAGCATGGGCTCAAATTACAACGTTGCCACTTAGTACTTACATTCTTGGAAAAGTCAGTTTGTCCCCTGAGACTCAAGTGTTTCATTGGTCCACCAATGTGCCAAGATCATCTTTCCCAGGATTCTAAGTAAAGTGATACAGATGCCAAGTAATCTTAAATCACAGGTGCCATTACCCAGGCAGCAGATGCTGTGCCTGGCCTTTCCTAGTACCAACTGTATAGTGGGGGTGTTGAAAAGCAAAATCTAACTACAAAGGTGATTTTGTTGGAAAAACATCCCAAAGTATTTTCTATTTCAAATACACATTATTACTTTTTTTCTTTCTTGGATGATCTGAAAAATTCAAGTTGGTTAATCAGATTAAGCTTTGCAGCCATCCCAGGATTACATTTTTGGTTTATTAAACTACTTCAAGATGTATTAAAAAAATGTTATTCTGTAGTACGTGAAATGTCCTTCCAGGGAGGACAGTGGGAGCAGAGAAAAACGATGAAACATATAATACATTGTTCTCAACGTGGGACAATTTTTTAAAATTAATTTTACTCTTTTTGGAAACACTGTCACCAAAAGGAAAAGAATGACCTCACTATAGAACTACATGTATGAAGCAAGACCTACTATCATGTATTTATAATTTTTTTTACTTTCACATTTTTAATAAATTTGAAGGGGGTAGGGAGGTTTTTCATTAATGGGTTGGTATATATACAGCCCATGGGTCTTTGGTCTAAAAGCCAACTCTTAGGGAATGGAATAGGACATAGAAATCATTTGATTAAAAAGTCTAGTGATTCGGTTGCTACGCAATGGTTGCAAAGTTTAAAACTGAGTTTGAGGGACCCTGCAATGAAAATAGCTCAGACACAGAGGAGTTAAGAGACAGTTTCTCAGGCCTTGGCTCAGTTATTCCTTACAAATAACGATTCTGCATGACTAGGGAATGATTTAATATGCAGTCTTGGAAAGTTGAAAAGTGATTTTCTGGTCACAATTTCTATTCCAAATTGGGCAAAATGAGCCATCACTTCTACCAAGGTACCATCATTTCTAGTGATAGTCCCATGAATCAAGTTAATTCTTGTGCTGCCAGGAAAGTCGGAATTTTCATTAGTTCTAAAAGCTCTTAACCATAGGTTTCAGATAGGTAGCATTTTAAGTTAAGACTTCTCTGGAAATGACCATCTTGTTTTTGCATTTTAGCATCCAAGTTGTATGTGCAATTTGGTCTAATTAGGTCTCAATTTCTCCTATTAGCTATTATTGCTGGAGAATGAAATGGGCAGGTCATTGTGTCTTTTAATCAACGCTGTAGTGTGATCTTGCTTTCACCATGACCTGCTCTCAAACATGCTTGTATCTTTTCAAACATACTGTCTGTAGCCTAGGGGCAGAGAAAACATAGGATTGTTGCATTTTAAAAGGTTCATATAACAATATCTGCAAGAATGTCAGACATTTGAGTTATGTTTCTGCAATTACAACCATAAGTACAAGAATGAAGGTTTTTCTTCTCCTCTGGAGAATAAGGATCCTCCCTAACCTTAAACTAGATTGAGTCTTGAGCAGCCATAGACAATACATAAACGAATGGGCATGTTTGTGTTCCCACAAAATTTCATTTATGGACACTGAAATTTGAATTTCATAGGGTTTATTTGTATCATGAAATAGTCATCCTTTCGATTTTTTTCAACCATTTTAAAAGCTAGAAACCATTCTTAGCTCTGGGGCTGCATAAAAACAGGCAGCAGGCTGGGTTTAGCTCTTGAGCTGAGTTGTAGTTTGCTGCAGTAAGTGGCAGAGTCAGGATCTGAACCCAGGCAGTATGGGTCCAGTGAGCTCTTAACATATATATTATATATTATATTATATGTAATACATATGTGTTAACATATATATATATTCAATATGATGATAATGATAGTAAATCATGCTCTTTATAGAAAATCTAGCAAAGGATGAAAGAGAAAATAGCAACCACCCACGAAACCACAACCCAGAAATAACCACTAGTAATATTTGATGTTTTCTTTCCATTCTTTTGTCTACTATATGCAGTATTCAGTTTATAAATTTTAGTTTTTCACTTATAAACATTTTTCACATTTCCACACAGGCCACACAATTATAATAATTAATGGATACGTGAGAGTTCATTTTAAATGTACTAGGGGAAATTGCTATTTTGAAAAAAATCCTACAGCTAATAATTTCATAAAGCAAAGAATCTTTTGATTAAGTTGGTCACTTTTCATTTACCTGCCACATCTTTGCATTTCTAGGAGTTGGATTTTTTAAAAGCAACCTTGATTGCAGACAGCAGTAAAAAGGCTTTGGAATCCACCAGACCTGAATTTGACTTCTCACTGACCCTTTATTGGCCAAACGGCCCTGGGCAAACCGTCGGTTTTTGTTAATCTGAGGTGTTAACTGAGGTGATGTTCAGGGACACCTCAGTTTTCCCTTGTTCCAAAGAGAAACCAAGACCACTATATATAATGTCCCAAGCAGGGACCGAGCACAGAATTCTGCTCACTTGGTAGCAGCCAGTACTTATGTTCCCTGCCACCAACCACTCCCAGTGCCCAGCACCAGCACAGGAAATAGATTCCTTCCCTCAACACTGTAGAGAAAATGTCCTTTTCTGTTTTGAGCAGCACAGGAGTCTTCTTCCTGGAGTGCAAATGGGCCCGCGGGAATGAGGATAAGAAGAAGGATTAATGAGGTGGGTGGACCTGATCTGGAAGTGCCCACCCCGCCCCTTGCCACTCCTGCCTCAACCCAACCAGGAGACTTTGGTCGAAGTTTCCAAACTGAAGCAGTGTCCAGGTTCCTACAATAGCAGGTGGCATCCTGACCTAAGCAGAGGCAGTGTTCTATGTCACAGGTACAGGGGATCTCCAGCCCAAACATCTGAAAAGAATTCGGAGCCCAGCCAAATCCATGAGCAGCAAAAACTCTTTGGAGCTGCAGAGGACGGCAGCACTCACAGCCGAGGGCTGCAGCAACACTGGCTTTCAGGTGAGCAGACCTTTCCTCTTGTTTCAGACCAAGTAAATGGAAGTAATGCTCTTTCCTTGCCTTTCTGGCAAGTTTCTTAACTACAGCAGAGGGCTTCTTGGAACGCAATAAGATTTTTAGTGGCACTCTTTAAGCCTATTATTCTTCCTTCTTGGGTTTTTCTCAGGTTGACAAACCTGAAAAGTCTCTTAACCGAAACTGTTTTGGTCCCTGCCACTTCAAGACAAGATTGTCCTCTCCTACTTGTGTTTAGGGCTCATATGGCACAGATATAGTTTTGTTTTGTTTTTTTATGTATTTATTTATTTATTTTTGGCTGTGTTGGGTCTTCATTGAGGTGCGTGGGCTTCTCCTTATGTTGGCTTCTCTTGTTGCAGGGCACGGGCTCTAGAGCGCAGGCTCGGTAGTTGTGGCGCACGGGCTTAGTTGCTCCACGGCATGTGGGATCTTCCCGGACCAGGGCTCGAACCCGTGTCCCCTGCATTGGCAGGCGGATTCTTAACCACTGCGCCACCAGGGAAGTCCACAGATATAGTATTTACCTACAGACATTTTCCCAAAGAACTGGTGAGAGGGGAAGAATGGGGAAGAATCCAGATCCTGGATGTAGTTAGCACCTCAGGGTCCCTTTCTCTTAAACCAGGTCTCAGAGCCCCTGTCAGATGGTGGCCTGGGTACCTGCCCTGCTGCAGGGGGCAGGTACCCAAATCATCTCATGTCATCATCCAAAACTCACTGAGTGGTTAACACTGCTTGGCCCAGGGCTAGGTACCACAGAAGTCCTGTCACCATAAATCACCAGGCTTTTATCTGACTGGGTCTGGAATGGGGATTTTTCAGGGCTGTACCCAAGTATACTTCTTTTTTTTTTTTTTTTTTTAAAGCACTGAAGTAGCTTACTTCCCTGCCTCGAATTAGAATGAAATACATATTTTAAAAAATTTATTTATTTATCTATTTTTGCTGTGTTGGGTCTTTGTTTCTGTGCGAGGGCTTTCTCCAGCTGTGGCAAGCGGGGGCCACTCTTCATCGTGGTGCACGGGCCTCTCACTATCGCGGCCTCTCTTGCTGCGGAGCACAGGCTCCAGACGCGCAGGCTCAGTAATTGTGGCTCACGGGCCTAGTTGCTCCGCGGCATGTGGGATCTTCCCAGACCAGGGCTCGAACCCGTGTCCCCTGCATTGGTAGGCAGACTCTCAACCACTGCGCCACCAGGGAAGCCCCCGGGAAGCCCCCGGGAAGCCCCCAAGTATACTTCTTTTCCTAACCTGACACTCAACATGGGAAGCTCACATGAGCAGGTGTCAGCAATCCCTTGGGCTTCAGCTTCAATAAACAGGCAAAACAAATGTTTAGGCACTAACAAAGAAAGGAACAAGGAAGGTAAAAGGGCTTTGACTCAAGTTGACTCAAGTCCTGAGTCTTCTACTCACAAGTTATTGTAACTTCCTTGATCTTCGGTTTAGTTATCTGTGCATGTGTCACAGTCATGCTTATCTCATAGATTATAAGTGTAGGGGATGAAAAATCTTACCCTCTACCCTCTAATGTTCAGTTCCTGAGGTCTGTGAATTAAACTGACAAATGGCAGATAAACAGGAGCAAAGGCATATTAATAAAAATATTTGTTAATATTTTTAATTTTTTGTACACATAAAAGTGACAGAAAAGAAGGCTTCACAGGAAAGAAGGGAACATCCCAAAGAAGCAGTAAGACTCAGAGGCTTATATACTATTTTAAAAAGGAGATAAGGGCTTCCCTGGTGGCGCAGTGGTTGAGAGTCCGCCTGCCGATACAGGGGACACAGGTTCGTGCCCCGGTCTGGGGAGATCCCACATGCCGCGGAGCGGCTGGGCCCGTGAGCCATGGCTGCTGAGCCTGTGCATCCGGAGCCTGTGCTCCGCAATGGGAGAGGCCACAACAGTGAGAGGCCCGCGTACCTCAAAAAAAAAAAGGAGATAAATTGTGGAGAAGTGACTAGACAAAGGAAAGAGTGGTTGGGCTCTTAGGGCAAATAAATTGTGGGAAAGTGATGAGGAAATATATGGAGGTAACTACTGGAAGATAAGGTTTGACCATGAGGTATCTCCTCGCCATCTCTGTCTCCAGTGACTATGGTTGTTCTTTGTCTGTTATGGGAGAGGGCAACACTCGCACGAGGGAAAATTATGCCCTGTTTTTAAGCAGATAGAGGAAGAGAAGAGATATCTTCTAAGAATTATTTTGAACTGAAGGCAAATGAGAAAAGGCAGACACAGAACGAGCTCTCGGCTCTTCCTCTATCTGCTTAAATATGGCATATTTAAGCCAAAGTGGCATATTTGGAGTGGCGTATCCTGATCGCCATCATAAGTGAGAAAAAAGCATAAAGCAGGGAGCCTTTTCTGATTCAAAAGAATGGAAGGGTTGGAGTGGGATGAAGGGTCAAAGTGAATATGGCAGCAAGAGAAAGGCATCTGCAGTGGAGAAGGGTGGCTGTTGCCAGCAGCTGGCTGCCCATGCTCAGTGAGCAAGACACAGAGCCCCTGAAAGCCGCCCTGTTTTCTATCCCTCACACTCTTCTCCCGCAGCAGAGCATCTCCAGGCCTCAGGGTGCAGAGCAGTGCCTCTCAAACCCCCGCAGAGTACCATACACCAGCACCAACAAGCGTTGACCAGGTTATTCGTCCAGTGCTTCTCCTTCAACGAGAATTTCCAGAGACACGTATTTACTCAGCAAGATTGTTAACTGCCCCCTGGATGTGGCCACTGCTAGAGAGGGAGACGAGTTCAAGAAGGAATAATATGCTAATCTTGCATCACAGATGTTCGGAGAACATCAGTTAGAGCTTAAGGGTGGGCAGGGATTTCCCAGTTGAACAGGGAGGGGCGTCGGCAGAGCATCACAAATAAAGAGAACTGTCTGTACCCAGGCCCAGGGGCCTGAAACAGCCTGTGTGCTTGGGGTAGAGAAGATGTGGACCTGGGGCTGGGGAGTAGGGAAAGGGGGCAGGCTGGCATCAGATCACGTGGCCTAGGCATTTGAGAAGAAAGCAATCAACATCTACACTCTCGGGAATTCCCTGGAGGTCCAGTGGTTAGGACTCCACACTTTCACTGCTGAGGGCCCAAGTTCAATCCCTGGTGGGGGAACTAAGATCCTGCAAGCCACGCAGAGCAGCCAAAAAAAAAAAAAAATCTACACTATCAAATCATTAAAGGGCTCTACTAGCCCTGTTAAAGCTGGACAAAAAATGGAAAGAGATTTGTGTGTGGTTGGGACACCAGTTAGGAGGTTAGTGTGATGATCAGAAGTAGGTTAGAGGAGGTGGAAACTGACGCAGGGGGAAAGTACTTGTGCTCCTAAGAGGCCACTGCGTGGAATTGGGCAGAAGTCAGGGTGAGGAGTCAGAGCTGCTCTGCCTGCGAATATTTCCACGTCCTCCTCTGTAATATATGCAAAAAATACATGTAATATATGTTTTTAAAAATGCTGTCTTAGTTCACTCAGGCTGCTGTAACAAAATATCTCGGACTGGGTGGCTTATAGACAGAAACATATTTTTCACAGTTCTGGAGGCTGGGAGGTCCAAGATCATGGCATCAGCAAATTCTATGTCCGGTGAGGGCCCTGTCCTCACATGGCCAAAAATGCAAGGGAGCTCTCTGGGCTTTTGTCTGTTTGTTTGGCCGCACTGCACAGCTTTGGATCTTAGTTCCCCGACCAGGAATTAAACCCGTGCCCTCAGCAGTGAAAGCATGGAGTCCTAACCACTGGGACTAACCACGGAGTCCTAACCACTTCCCTGGGACCACCAGGGAGGTCCTCTGGGGTCTTTTATATAAAGGCACTAAACCCATTCATGAAGGCCCTTCCCTCATGACCTAATCACCTCCCAAAGGCCCCACCTCCTAATACACCATGCAGGGCATGACATTTTCAAAACAGGAATTTGGCGGGGGGCATGGTGTGTGGACACAAACGTTCAGACCGTAGCAAGTGCCTAGCACAGTGTGAACATAGTAACAGTAGCTCTTGGTGCCAGGACAGGTTAAAGTCCACATTTCTAGCTTGAGATATGCACTTGGAAGTGATTCCCTTTACGTAGATAGGAAATCTAGGAATCGGGTTGGAGCAAGGAAAAGAATGACTTCATTTTGAGGCTGCTGGTTGAAATTATGACGCTGAACATCCAGATACAGATATAAATGGAGCAGGACGCTTTAGGCACACCTGCACCTGGAGCCTGGAAGGGGACATTGTACGTTTGGGGGCTGTTAGCACAGAGGTGGCCAGGGTGTGGACGAGACCACTGGGAGGGAAACCTGGGGAGTGCCAGTGTTTCAGGAGCAGCAAAGTCAGAGAAGTCAGAGGATGAAACAGAGAAGCCAGAGGGAGAGAGAGGACAGAACCAGAGGAGGGAAGGTCTGGGGAAGCAGAGGGGAAAGAGAACCACAAGGTGAACAGCAAAGACCCCTCCACGGTATGGAAGAGACACGTTCATCTGATTTGCTAATTAGGATATTACTGGTGACCGGGGCTGAGGGCCGGGACAGTCTGTGTTGTAAGTGGGAGTTAAGAGACTGGAGAAAACGAGGACAGAAAGGACATTCCCCTGGCAGAGAGGAAAGGAGAGAAGAGGGACAGGCTCGGGAGAGGCAAGATGGAAATTGTAGGCAGGGTTTTTCTTCTCATTGTAAATTATGACATGCAGAAAAACACATAAAACCAAATAGACAACATATTATAAAGTGCGACCCAGGTCAAGAAATAGGACATTGCCATCCCTCAGCTCGGACACCCCTGCCCTGCACATTCTGTTCAACTGCCCCCCTCCCTCAGGCATAACGAGGTTCCCAACTTTGTGGTAACTACTTCGCCGTTTTGCCTTATGCCTTAACTTCTAATTATGAATCCTTAAACACTGCCTTTACCTGTTTTTGAACTTTATATAAGTAGAAAACCTCAAGAAAAATTATTTGCTTCTTTTAGAACATTTATATGGAATTAGGTAAGATGAATCATTTTGTAGCTGGCTTCTTTTGCTCAGTTTTATATTTCTAAGATTCAGCCATAGTACTGTGTGTAACCAGCGTTCATCCAATTTCCTTGATACACAGTATTCTCTGTCAATGCTACACAATTTATCTATTTTACTGTCAGTGGACTTTGCCTCCTTAAGTTTGGAGCTCTGGGGAACTTCAAACTAACAAAGGCAGCTATGAATATTCTTGTACGTGTCTCCTGGTGAATAACACTTGTATTTTGGCGTTATACGTAGGAGTGGAATTACTAGGTCATTGGGAATACATATACACTTTCAACTTTGATAATAATTCCAGACTGGTTTCCTAAGTGGTTTTACCAGTTTATACTCCCATCCACAGAGTGTGAGTTCCTATTACTTCATAGCCTCAACAACATTTATCGAGTTCGTTAATTTCAGTGATTCTGGTAGGTGTATAGTCATATATTAGGGAGGTTTGATTTTAATTTTCCTGTGTTATTGGCCATTAGATTCCTACTCTATGAAATACTTGCTCAAGTCTCTTGTCTATTTTCTCTACTGGATTTTGTCTTTTCCCTATTGATTCGAAAGAGTTCTCTTTCAAAATGAAAGTCTTCTATCACTCTGAAGCTGTCTTTCGCTCTTTAACATTTTGATAAACAAAAGTTAATTATATTGCGGCCCCATTTATCAGATGTTTGTTTTATATATCCTGTTTAAGAAATCACTTTCTACCCTGCAAGATCATGAAGATACCCTCTCACATTTTCTATAAACTTGTTCTTGCTTTCCACATTGAGGCCTCTAGTCCCTCTGAAATGGATTTTTATGTATAGTGTAAGATGAGAGTCAAGTTTTCTGTGTTTCTACATGGACATTCAATTATTTCACCATCACTTTAAAAAGAAAAATCTTTTCTTCACTTGACAAATACCACAAATTCCAAGAGTCTATCTTGGGGTAAGTTTTTTTAGAATAGGGCAACTGAAAGATTTTTTTCAAACTCAAAGAAGGGGAAAGGATCCAGAGAAAAGGAAGAGATGAAATTGACAGTAGGAGAGATGGGATAAAACTCAGAACTTCTAACGGTGAAAATCCAGGCAAGTTTTTTTTTTTTTTTTTTTTTTTTTTTTTGCGGTACGCAGGCCTCTCTCTGTTGTGGCCTCTCCCGTTGCGAAGAACAGGCTCCGGACGCGCAGGCTCAGCAGCCATGGCTCACGGGCCCAGCCGCTGCGCGGCATGTGGGATCTTCCCAGACCGGGGCACGAACCAGTGTCCCCTGCATCGGCAGGCGGACTCTCAACCACTGCGCCACCAGGGAAGCCCCCAGGCAAGTTTTTGAACGAACCTCTTTCCTAAAGCATGTCCCTTGGAATCCCAGCACAAGTGTTCTCCTGCCCATGAGTAAACATTGATCTTGCCATGAGTGGCCGTTAGAGGCACAGGGCCCATCCTTGCTCTGACATCGGTTGGGTAGGACCCACTTATGAATGTCCTGAGACAGCCCTAGACTGAAATTGTGCCTCTACCCTACACATACACGGAGGAAGGCCAGCTCACTCCATGATTCACCTGGTGAGCCAGTCAGGTTTGGAGAGATTGTTAAATGGAGCTCAAAATTTGGGAGGTCATATAAGTGCTGGAATGTTGGCATAGACTTTGAACCCAGATTCTTTGAATATATAAGTTCTGAGGTTGGAAGAGTGCTGTTTCTTCAACAGATTGATCAGGGAGATCAGCATGAATCACACTCAGATAACTGAGTATGTTTTCACGTAGCTCAGGACAAGCTTGGCTAGAGCTATCTAGATGCTTTTTTTTTCCCCACAAGTAAATTAAGACACAGAAAATACATGATAATAGAGTTGCCATATGACCCTGCAATCCCACTCCTGGGTGTATATCTGGACATAAGTATAATTCAAAAAGATACATGTACCTCTATGTTCACAGCAGCACTATTTACAATAGCAAGACAGGGAAGCAGTCTAAATGTCCATCAACAGATGAATGGTAAAAAATGATGTGGTACATATATACAATGGAATATTACTCAGCCATAAAAAAGAAGGAAATAATGCCATTTGTAGCGACATAGATGGACCTAGAGATTATCATCCTAAGTGAAGTAAATCAGACAGAGAAAGACAAATATATGATATCACTTATATGTGGAATCTAAAACAAACGATACAAATGAACTTATTTACAAAACAGAAATAGACTCAGACATAAAATACAAACTAATGAAGAAATGAAATTGAGTTATTTGTAGTGAGGTGGATGGACCTAGAGTCTGTCATACAGAGTGAAGTAAGTCAGAAAGAGAAAAACAAATACCGTATGCTAACACATATATATGGAATCCAAAAAAAAAAAAAAAAGATTATGAAGAACCTAGGGGCAGGACAGGAATAAAAAGGCAGACATAGAGAATGGACTTGAGGACACAGGGAGGAGGAAGGGTAAGCTGGGACAAAGTGAGAGAGTGGCATGGACATATATACATGACCAAATGTAAAATAGATAGCTAAAAAAAAAAAAATAGATGGATAGTTAGTGGGAAGCAGCCGCATAGCACAGGAAGATCAGCTTGGTGATTTGTGTCCACCTAGAGGGGTGGGATAGGGAGGGTGGGAGGGAGGGAGATGCAAGTAGAAAGTGATAGGGAACATATGTATATGTATAGCTGATTCACTTTGTTATAAAGCAGAAACTAACAAACACACCATTGTAAAGCAATTATACGCCAATAAAGATGTTAAAAAAAAAAAAAAATTTATGGTTACCAAAGGGGAAAAGGGCGGGGAGGGAGGGATAAATTAGGAGTTTGGGATTAACAGATACAGACTACTATATATAAAATAGATAAACGATAAGGACCTACTGTATAGCATGGGGAATTATATTCAATATATTTTAATTACGTATAACAAAATAATCTGAAAAAGAATATATGTATAGAACTGAATCACTTTGCTGTACACCTGAAACTAACAAAACATTGTAAATCAACTATACTTTAATAAAAAAACAAAAAATAATGTGGCAATTCTGGAAAACAGATACATCCCCGTTTCTCCAGGCTTTATTGTTGTTGCTGTTTGTTGCTGTTGTCATTATTGTTACTGTTTGTTTCTTTAGTGAATTAACTGAAATAATTTTATGTAGTCTGCATTTATTGTCATGTGTGGCCACTAAAGTCTCTGCTCAGTTAGTTTAAGGATCTGATATAAATTCCCAAGTGGCTGGAACCAATAAATCTCCCAGGCTTTGCTGAGGGCTCTGTGTGCCTGCTGGGAAGATTGCCTTCAGTGCTCAGGCAAGCTGGCTACAGTTCTATGTTTACTTTACTCCCTGCTTCTGTTGAGTTTCAACATCAGCCAGAGATGAGAACTTTGATTTTTCTCAGGTCTTTCTCAAGCATGAACATGACTCTGGGCATGTCCCTGGGCTTCTAATTTCCCAGGAATATCAGAGCGTTTCAAAGTCCCTTATGGATATCTCATTCCCCAGCCTTTCCTTTAAATTTTTGTTTATCTTGTTTTCTCCAACTGTTATCACCACCTCAGGCAGCCGCCTACCTTAAACCATTGCCCCCAGGAAAATAGCACTGGGTGAACTCTAACTCAGATTAAATAAAGACATGCCTTGTGAGTGGTATTTTCTGAGGAACTGCAAGACAGGTCAAATAATGGCAGTTATCTTGGAATTGGACTTTGGGAGAGTGACAACCCCATTTTGCCTCATTATTTACCCATTAATACGAGACAAGGCTCTCTGCACCATGAAAAAGTGTCACAGTCCAAAAGGGGCCAAGAGAGGCATAACAGCTCCCCTTCTGGACCACCCAGTTGCCTTATTTTGCTGACCTGCTCAGCTTTGGAAATGTACCAATCATTTTACCTTGTCAGTCACATCACTTTATAAGTTTGCTAGCTTTTAAATAATTTTTTAAAGTATTTATTTATTTGGTTGCATCAGGTCTTAGTTGCAGCAGGCAGGCTCCTTACTTGCGGCTCAAGGGCTCCTTAGTTGCAGCACACCAGCTCCTTAGTTGCTGCTCGCAAGCTCCTTAGTAGTGGCATGCGAAATCTTAGTTGCGGCATGCATGCAGGATCTAATTCCCGGACCAGGGATCAAACCTGGGCCCCCTGCACTGGGAGCGCAGAGTCTTAACCACTGCACCACCAGGGAAGCCCCAAGAATGTTTATTTTTCTAATTCTCATTACTGCATTCTGAGTTTCTCATCCACTCAAGTCCTTCACCTCGGGAACACTTACAAGGAGGAAGTTGGTTAGAGAGCACTGGTCTGACTTCTGCAGCCAGGGAGGTTTGAAACAAAGTAATTGCTTAATTACTTAATTGCTTAATTGAGGACTGGTCAGACCCAGGCAGATGAAGCAGCTGGGGAGCAAAGGTTTAGGCACTGGTTATGTTGGAGTCAGCAAGGCAGGGCATAGAGTCAAGAGAAGATATTTCTAGGAGCCAGCAAATGTGAGGCTTTCTGTTGACCCACACAGCCGCTTCCTTGTTCCCCTGCAGAGCATGAGGTCTTGAGGTCAGGGAAGAGGGAAGAAAGAAGTGGGAAAGGAAGAATTTAGAAAAGCACACGTGGGAGTAAGAAGTAGTCTGCTGTGCTCCAAGTACTGACCATAGCGTATATGGTTCTGACCTTGGCTGCAGATGGCAAGGGGCCTCTTGTTAAGGAGGCAGTGGGAGAGGGAGGAAAGGGGTGAGCTCCTGAAAAAAGCCAGACAGTTGGTGGGTGGGTGGGAAAGTGAGGGTGACAGCAGGGCACAGACACTGAGACTGAAAGCTACATACTAAGTCATTACGAGGAGGGCAAAAAACCCCTTGGGTTGAGACTTCAGAGCCAGGCTGCCAGGTCCGCCATTTAGGCAAGTGACCTAACTTCTATGCCTATTTCTTCATCCCAAAATAGGTACTAATACCCTGCCTCATAAGACTTTTGGGAGATTAATGTAAAGCACTAGTACCTAGCAAGTGCTCAAGTATCAGCAACTATTATTTAAACCATTTACGTGGGGAGGCTGTTTTGGTGCAGGCCAAACCAAATTTTCAACTCCAGGTGTGAAGTCTGTCTCTTCTCATAGCAAATACTGGAATCCACTGATAGAAAAACTGTGAGAGATGCCAACATGTAGATCTGAATTGTTACCATGTCAACTGAACGTAAAACCTCATGTCCCTGAGGTCTCCAGCACACTGGAGAGCTCGGCCCTCAACATCTGCCTCTCTTCAAAGCACTGTAGAAAGTTATTTACAGATATTCTGGTTCATTTTGATTCATGTTCTATTTAATCAAATGAATTTTTTTTTAAATTTTTATACACTGTTAAGTTTATTTGATGTGTTTCTAGCACTTAATTACTTAATTAGTACTCCCTGGAAAGAAGTGCTTGATGGCCAAGGTGACTTTAGAAATCACCAAAAAGCAAATTTTTTCCAACTGTGAGCAAATTCAAATGCCTATGACATAACGATGTGCAACTGACTGGTATAAAATACTCCAGTCCTAAGTAAAGATAATACTTAGAAATAAATGACCGTAACACCCCACAATAACATAAGAATCAGGTAGGCACTACTGACTCAGGCTTTATCCTGCAGGTGATTCAGGCTTTGGCATAAAACACACCTTTCTTCCCCACTCCCGCACCTCGTGGCTTGAGGGATCTTAGTTCCCGGACCAGGGATCGAACCTGGGCCCCCTGTAGTGGAAGCTCAGAGTCCTGGACCACCAGGGGATTCCCTAAAACACTCCTTTACATAAAGAGGGCTGGAGAGTGGCTGAAGCAGGAACCAAAAGTAGACTTGGAGTCGATTTCACTGAACTTGCAGGAAGGTCCCAAGTTGTAATACCCACTGTATAAACCAATGGTTGCAAACGCAAAGCAGGATTTTGAATAGCTTAGGGGCTATTCAAGATAATACAAGATGAAGTTACAAGATGAAGGTGTCATTAATGATATCTGATGTTTCTTGACACCACCTGTATCTCTCCTTTCCTATTTCCCTTTTCTTCCTTCTTATTCTGTAGTACTCCAATAATAGACTTTAATAAAAGCTGAAGCCATGTTTTCTGCTCTTAATTTTAGAAATAAAATTAAGAAATAAATTTAAATATTAGACATAAGTCTTTCAGTGACTAATCTGACTAAATTGCTTCACAGACAAGTGTTATTACATCCTTCATAGCTTTTGTATATTATAAATATTAGACAGTGTAAATTTCTTAATCTTTTGATCTTTGGCTGACAGTCAGGAGGCCTACAGAAAGAAGACCACCACCAGCCTTGTGGCCTATGGTGAAAGTATTTTTATAAACAAAACACAATCTACAGTCACCTCACCATCTGAATTTTTTTTTCTTTTTTTTTTCTTTTTTTTGCGGCACGCGGGCCTCTCACTGCCGGGGCCCCTCCTGCTGCGGACCACAGGCTCCGGACGCGCAGGCTCAGCGGCCATGGCTCACGGGCCCAGCCGCTCCGCAGCGTGTGGGATCTTCCCGGACCGGGGCACGAACCTGTGTCCCCTGCATCAGCAGGCGGACTCTCAACCACTGCGCCACCAGGGAAGCCCTCACCACCTGAATTTTGATCCCTTCAGACAGACTGGAGATTTGCCTACTAAAACAAATCAGAGAAGGAAATGAGAGTAAGAAGAATCTTACTTTCGACTGAGAAATTCAAAGGGATTTTATCCTTGTTTATTAATTTTTTTCTCAACTATAGGAAGATGTTTTCCTTATAAGAGCACCTCCGGTTCCTCTGTGTCTAAATGGGTTGCATCTTTGGAATGTCAGACACAGCCAAGTTTATTCCAGTTAACCCGTAGAAGTAGTACCTTGAACTTTTTAATAGTCCTTATACCGACTATAATTAATGATCAATTAAATAATTTATGATTGACAGCTTTTCCTCTAAACTCCCTGAGAAGAGGGACTGTAATGCAATGCCTTGTAACTAATACAGTGTCTATGCCATAGTAGGTGCACAGTAAGTTTTATTAAAGGAATGAATGAGAATGCTTGGGATGGAGCCCCAAGGAACTATATGTAACATTAAGGGTTGAGTGAAAAGGCTTATACGGTACAGGAAAAGGAGAAGAAGAAGTACAGATGGTAGGAAAGAACTAGCAAAATGTGATCACAGAAGTCAGGGACAAGAATATTTTAAGGAGTAAATGGTCCACTATATATGATGAAAACTGGACTTAGGGAAATGGAAACCATTGATTACTTTAGCAAGGGTGATTTCCATAGTGTGGTAAGAATGAAAGCCATTTTGGCATGGGTTCAAGAGTGAATATGAGGCAAGAAATGGAACCAGTGTCTTGTCTGATCAGGCTGCTATAACAAAATACTACAGACTCAGTAGCTTAAAGACAACAGAAATTTATTTCTGGAGACTGGAAGTCAAAGATCAAGGTGTTAGCATGGTCAGTGTTCTAGTGTGAGCCCTCTTCCTGATTTAGAGCCAGCACCTTTGAAATTACCATGTCCTCACATGGTAGAAGAGGCTCGATATCTCTGTGGGCTAACTTTTATAAGGGCACTAATTATTCCCATTCATGAGTGTTCCACCCTCAAGACTTAAGCAACTCTCAAAGGCCCTACTTCCTAATACCATCATTTTTGGGGGTTAGAATTTCAACATAATGATTTTTTTTTTTTTTTTTTTGTGGTACGCGGCCTCTCACTGTTGTGGCCTCTCCCGTTGCGGAGCACAGGCTCCGGACGCGCAGGCTCAGCGGCCATGGCTCACAGGCCCAGCCTTTCTGTGGCATGTGGGATCTTCCCGGACCAGGGCACGAACCCGTGTCCCCTGCATCGGCAGGCGGACTCTCAACCGCTGCGCCACCAGGGAAGCCCCAACATAATGAATTTTGAGAGGACACAAACATTCAGACAGTAGCAACCAGTAAGTGCAGATAGAAAACTGGTGGGGTTTCTTTGGTTTTTTAAATTTTATTTATTTATTGTTTCTGGCTGTGTTGGGTCTTTGTTGCTGCGTGCGGGCTTTTCTTTGCTTGCGGTGAGCGGGTGCTACTCTTCATTGCGGTTCACCGGCTTCTCATTGCGGTGGCTTCTCTTGTTGCAGAGCACGGGCTTTAGAAGCACAGGCTTCAGTAGTTGTGGCATGTGGGCTCAGTGGTTGTGGCTCGCAGGCTCTAGAGCGCAGGCTCTGTATTTGTGGCACACGGGCTTAGCTGTTCCGCGGCATGCGGGATCTTCCCGGACCAGGGATCGAACCCGTATCCCCTGCACTGGCAGGCGGATTCTCAACCACTGCGCCACCAGGGAAGCCCAGAAAACTGGTTTTTAATTGGAGAAGAATTCTTGGCTTCACATATTAAAAAATTGATAAAGATGCAACTATTAGAAAATCAAGGGAAAAGAGGGTTGAGTAAGGCAGTGCATGGGAAAGCACAGAGCACTGTGTAAGAAGTCCAGATGTTGTCATATTATTGCTGTTAGGATTAGCTTCTCCATGCGTGTCTTGAGACCTCTCCCTCTCAAATGTATAGTAGAAGTTCTTGTGGGAGGGTCTTCAAGTATTCAAACAACAGCCTAAGTCAAAGAAAAGCAAAAGAAACAATAACAGGAAATTGGAACCAGGCTGAAATAATCACACATTATCAAGTACAAATATGAAAAACTAAGATAAGAGTGAAAGACAACCCAGCAGGAGAAGGGCAGTGATGTCTCGGAGTGTACAATTCTACATTTATACGACTTTTAGCTAGTTCCAGGATCTGGAAACCACATGTGAAAAAAGGAAAACATATACATATGTGTTTTTGGAGAAATTTAACTCCACTGTTGGTGATGAGTTGGTTAGTGTGGTGACAGGTCTACCATCCCATTATAAAGTTACATTTCTCTCTTTCTAATTAGTAAGTGATCTGAGCAGTGATTCTTCAGGCTGTGTGAATATCCAGTTCCCCAGCACATTTCACCACATGGTTTTTGCATCCATTGATGACCCTTTCCTGGATCAATTATTACTTCAGGAGTTGCAAAATGGTAACTTTCATTTCTTCAGTATTCCTTACCCCACATTGTTTTGAAAAGAATGAAGTTCTCTTTTTTTGTCTTTCTCTCTTTTTTGAGTATCGTTGTAGACTAACGTTCCCTTTTATTCAATGTTTTATAATCAATTACCAACATTATTTGTTTCTTCCAACACTTTTTATGAAATTTTTCAAACATACAGAAAAGTTGAAAGAATTTCATAGTGAACATCACCCACATTCTACAAGTTACATTTTACTATCCTTTATCACAGATTTCTTCATCTATGCTGCCCTCTATCCATCCATCATTCCGTAGTATTTTTTGACATAAGTTGCAGTTATTATTCACATTTTTTACTTTTTGGTACTCAATTTGTCCCAAATTTGGCCAGTGACCAGAGTATATAAAAATGAGGTCACGTTAATGGTTTTTACCAGGTTCCTGCTTCCAGACTACCAGAGGGGCTGAGGGTTGGCCTTCATGGCACCTCTATCTTGCCGCATTAGTGGAATGGCCTAAACAAGTGGACATTGCATGCAGCCATCAATCTCCAGCCTACCTGAGCTTGTCTGGTCTGGCACCAGAATTACATTGGAAGCTAATCTGCATTTCATCTTTTAAGTATAACCCAGGACTCTGATCATTTCTGATAGAAAAATACAACCTCTTTTAGAAAAATCGTATGACATCAGCCTCAGACAATTAAGCAGGAAGCTTAACCATCACTCATTTTCTCTTTACTTCAAGAATCTATATGAACCAGATGCTAAGTCCTTTATTCTTGGGCATTTTTTGACTTATCTGACTCGTAGATTTACTGGAAGATAATATGGACAGAACCAGAAGTAAAACCAGGACCTCCAATGACAAAGAAAAAAAAAAGGTCCATATTCTCTCAGATGTATCCATTTATGGTGGCTTCATAAATAAGAGATACATCAGGTGGGGAGTGGGCAGGGAAACCTTTCCCATGAGCCTGAGGAGAAAGGGGCACATTCTACTCCACAGACCAAGAGGAGATTGAACTCCGTGTTTGAAATGTATGTGACAGATGCTAAAGGACCCTCACTACATTGAGCTACTAAGTACAAGTAAAAAAAAGAATTCGTATCTATTGCATAATTTACATCCATGGCATTGAAATTAAAGTGGTTATTGGAACTTGTCACTGGACCTTGCTGGGGTATTTTTTCCTTGTTTTTTAAAGTGTTAATAAAGATGCATATATGTTACTCTATCACAAATTAATTTTAATATTTTAATAACTGTATTTCAATATAATTGGCTTCCTTTTAATCCTATATATTTAATTTTATGTATTTTAAAACACTCTGAAACGGGTGCATCAGCTCCACCAACTGCCCTGCTTTAGGACAGTTCCCAGAAGTTGCACATAGCTTCCATCACCGTGGCAGAACTTCATCATAACCACTGGGAGTTTAGGAAATATGCCTTTTTCTGGGAAACCGTAGGCCCTGCTAAAATTCAGAGCTGTATTTCTAAAGGAAATGGGGAAGAATAGATGTTGGGGACAACTAGAAGTCTTGGCCATAATATTATATTTTTTATTGGAGTCTGAGAGCTGTTAATTAGATTCCTATTTTTTGTTGTCATTTTGGTTTTCCTTTATCCTTACTTTCCCACTTGATTTGTCATAGACTGAAAGAGTTCTCTCAACCTCTTTCTAAATGTGTCTCTAGATTTTTCTCCCAGTTTCCCTTGTTAATCGATGCCACTTGTACATAGATAGCCATCCTTCAAAGAGTGAGATTGGACCCCGACCACTGGCTTCTTTTTGGACGTGGTAATGGAATTTTTTGTCCTCTCTTCAGCCTTGATTGATTAAGATGATGACCACTGCGTGTTTTACCTTTCTGAGTCATTTTCAGTATATGGTTGTGTTCTGTTATTCCATCTGACTCAATCAAATAGATTTGCTTGCCCTTAGCTTCTCTCATCATATTTGATGTGATTTTTTAAAAAAACTTTTCATTGGTTTGCTTAATTTTTGTTTGATTTCTTCTGAAGACATATTTTGTTTGTCTGTTTGTTTGTTTTAATGGCTCCTTTTATAACCAACTTAAGATTGTGAGTAATCACAAAATTTCTATATTTTCTACTTTCCATTATTTTATTTCCTTCTCTTCCATCACTTAATTTTAACTGACTATATATCTTTTAGTGTTTACCTTTCTATCTTAAACACTGCTACTTATACTCTCTTCCAGCTCCCAGAAATTAAAAGTTGAGGAAACTGGCATATTTATCCTACCATCAAAATTTTTGTTTCCTTCTCCTTCAAGTGGTGCTCTGATCATCTTTTCTACATTATCAGAGGTTGTAATGTTTATAATTTGTTCTGGAAACTTACTCCCTGGAGTTGTTTTGGATTTCGATTCATTAAAAAGATTCAAAACATGCTATCACTTCTTTTGCCAAAATTTCTCCATTTATCATTTGTTTCGCTGGTTCTTCCTCAAGGTGTTTCTTCAAGAAAGCTCACAGGAGTCATATTCCATGAATACTTGCATGTTTAAATGTATTTTTTTCTAAATCCAATAAATAGAAACCTTCCTCTAATTTTTCTCCTTCAGGTACAGGACTCTGACTCTTTCCACTTCTCCTTATGTCTCTATCCTTAGAGGTTCCTTTTGCCTATGGCTCACAGAGATCACGAGGGGAGAATGTCATTAGTGTTCTGTAGCCCTGACTCCTTGCAGCCGACTCAAAGCTCTGTTCAGAGCATTCAGAGGTGACAGAGAATTGTTCCAGGGCAGTGTGATAACGAGTCCCAGGCTGGTCAGGTGCTTTCCTCGGCACCCGGTCTGTGAACCCACACAGCCTGGCAAGAAAAACAGGCACATCTCACGGAGAAGCAGTCTAGCCAGTGCCCATCACCTCACATTAAGGATTATGTAAACCCAAGACTTGAGCCAGAGGTTACCTGAACCAAGAGGGTCAGAAAGATCAGAGGCTTCTGGAATACTGCCTTTGAAAATGCAACCGTTCCAAGGTAATGCTCATGCAACTTGAAAGAAAATTTTAGATAGAACTGGCCTTAAAATATTTGACATTTGTAGAGTTTTAAAATGATAGATAGACAGACAGATAGATAGATGGATGATAGTTAAGAGGGGGGAGGAATGATTGCAATTTGAAGAGATTAGATTCACAAAACAGATGTTGACTTTTACATGCCAACTTTCAAGAAGAGGACAAAGTGGCGAAGAGGCGCCACCACCTTTGAGCGGCTGGGCCCCTGCCGCAGTAGGTGGGCCACGTCACGCCACCTCTGGCCCGTAGCTTTGCCTCCCTCTCCTGTTCTGCCGCGGGCCCATGATGCCGCAGTACCAGACACAGGAGGAATTCAGTCACGCAGTGGAGAAACTCTACCTCGCAGACCCTATGAAGGCATGTGTGGTTCTCAAATATAGGCATTCTGATGGGAGTTTGGGTATTAAAGTAACAGATAATTTAGTTTGTTTTGTGTATAGAACAGACCAAGCTCAAGATGTAAAGAAGACTGAGAAATTCCACAGTCAACTAATGTGACTTATGGTGGCCAAGGAATCCCATCAGTGTTGCCATGGAAACGGACTGAATGTTTTGAAATGAAGACTGTCATGTTCTTAGGAAGTAAATATCTTTTGAATTTGAGAAAGTGTTGGGACAGAAAACACTTTATGTAACTAAGTGGGCTATTCAGAAGCCAAGAGATCATTTTTTTAATGTTTACTTTAGAGGGCTAGGAATGTAAATGCTTTCAGTTAGAAAGCCTTTATTTAGTTTTGGAAATGGAACAAGGAATGCCTCTATCTTGGAAACTTTTTGAAGATTGTTTGATGTTAGGCAAAATAAAAACTTACTCTCTGGTAAGTTTGTAACAGTAATTTGAAAATGAGATATCAACAAAAGCCAATTCTTCCTTAAATTTAGTTAATCTGTCTTTAAAAGAAAATTAAATGTAACCGTTTTGCCAGATTGATATATTTCTTTTGGAGCATAAATTTTGTGCTGTTGATGACCAGCAAATACAAAATATGGTAACTGGAATTAACTGTGCACAGCAGTATAGCTAATTATATATGGTAGTGTAGTCTCTATATCTAAAAATAACTATGAAAACAAGTATGCTTTACCTTAAACTTTACAAATTTAAACTATATATTTTGTTTTGTTTTATTTTTATAAATTTATTTATTTATTTTTGGCTGCGTTGGGTCTTTGTTGCTGCATGCAGGCTTTCTCTAGTTGCAGCAAGCAGGTGCTATTCTTCGTTGCCGTGCAAGGGCTTCTCATTGAAGGGGCTTCTCATTGCGGTTGCTTCTCTTGTAGCGGAGCATGGGCTCTAGGTGCGTGGGCTTCAGTAGCTGTGGCACGCAGGCTCAGTAGTTGTGGCTCGCGGGCTCTAGAGCGCAGGCTCAGTAGTTGTGGTGCGTGGGCTTAGTCGGTCCACGGCATGTGGGATCTTCGAGGACCAGGGCTCAAACCTGTGTCCCCTGCATTGGCAGGCAGATTCTTAACCACTGTGCCACCAGGGAAGTCCCTGGGTTTTTTTTTTTAACATCTTTATTGGGGTATAATTGCTTTACAATGGTGTGTTAGTTTCTGCTGTATAACGAAGTGAATCAGCTATACATATACATATATCCCTATATCTCCTCCCTCTTGCATCTCCCTCCCACCCTCCCTATCCCACCCCTCTAGGTGGACACAAAGCACCAAGCTGATCTCCCTGTGCTATGTGGCTGCTTCCCACTAGCTATCTATTTTACATTTGGTAGTGTATATATGTCCATGCCACTACATCTGCATCTTTATTCCTGTCCTGCCCCTAGGTTCTTCAGAACCATTCTTTTTTTTTTTTTAGATTCCATAAACTCTATTTTTAAATATAAGGGATTCATCATATCATTAACTTGTTGAGCAAAGACTTACTCTGAATCTAATTTTCAGTGCTCAGAAACATCTGCCATTACTTTAAATGCATGAACAGAATGCTCACTAATAGATTGAAACAACCATATTACAGAAATATATGCCACATATTTGCCATCTATATTTTCTCAGAAGGGCTAAGGATTATTTGAACTGTTAAATTTTTGCATACCTCTACGACAGCCCAACCCATTTCTCTCATTACTTAATCAAGGTGTTAAGCATGACCGTCACAACTGTTCTCCATTAAACCAAAAATATGATATTATTTGATATTTATCTTATATTTATAACTTGAATTTTACCACCTAAATATAATGTTCACATGTTGATTCCTACATTAAAATATTTTTTGTTAGGAATTTGTGTGTTAACCAACGTTTTAACATGGAAAGTTCCGTTAGCCATATGAATTTTGGCATGTTTCAGAGAGATCGGTAAATAAAATATTACATGAATAAAAAAAAAAAAGGACAAATTGACTAAATGCCCCAGAGCAACCAAGCAAGTAGCAAACTAAACCATAAAATTAACCTAAAAGTCAATGAGTACTTACTGTGTGTGGCACCAGACTGATCACACAGCCCCGCTAGGTAGGTAAAGAAAGCTATGTTCCCATGTAATAGGGTATGAGGCCTCAAGAAAGTAAGGCTGGGGCTTCCCTGGTGGCGCAGTGGCTGAGTATCTGCCTGCCAATGCAGGGGACATGGGTTCGAGCCCTGGTCTGGGAAGATCCCACATGCCACGGAGCAACTAGGCCCATGAGCTACAACTACTGAGCCTGTGCGTCTGGAGCTTGTACTCCACAACAAGAGAGGCCGCGACAGTGAGAGGCCTGCGCACCGCGATGAAGAGTGGCCCCCGCTCGCCGCAGCTAGAGAAAGCCCACGCACAGAAACGAAGACCCAACACAGCCAAAAATAAATAAATAAATAAAATAAAAAAAAAACAAAAACAAAAAAGAAAGTAAGGCTGTATTTGAACCCAGGTATGACTATGGAACCCAAGATTTTTATCACAATGCAGCACTAATTCATATAGATAATTTACCAATATTCCAAGAAGCAGTCATCTAAGATTTATGTTAAGTCATTGCCTGTGATCTCTTTATATCGCATTTTGGAATTTTAAGTTATTACTTGAGGCTGTTGTCCTAGTCCAGTTCCATTCCATGTTCAGAGAAATGGATACAGAAAGGTTAGATCACTTGAAGAAGCTCAGAAAAGCAACTGAAACTGAAGATGTATTACTAACACCTTCACTTAGACATTTAAGGCTTAGAATATTAAAACATAAGGTAACCTTCTTAAAGAAATAGAGAAAGTAGTTCCGTGCTAGTCCTGTACCACTTGTAGAGACACAGCTTTATCTGTTATTTTAAGTTTGAGAGCCCTTTTTCCATTCATTCAGAAACAGTCCTTGAGCACTTCTATGCCTGGCACTGTGCTGAGCACACAGTATTCAGCAGAGAACAGAGAACAAAGTATCTGCCTTCTCAGCTTAGAGTCCAGGGGGTAAAATACAGATTTACACAGTGCCAAGGCCAAATGACAGTTTGACACTTGACTTTGACCCAAAGGCCAGTTTTGTTGCTGGCCTTGGGACTTTGACATCCATGGCAACATTTAAGGCCTGCCTTGGTCTCAGAATGCACCACATTGATTGCTTCTGTTACTGAATTAAACACAAGGCCTCCGTCTTGGGGTAGCCAAACCAAAGCCCCCTTGGCTCAGTCAGGGAGTTCTTTCCTACCTGGGCTCATGCTGCCAATAATGAAACTGAGTTTGGTGCAAGCCAGATGGGCTTTTATTCTATAGCCAGAGTATGGAGAAGGGGAACTCATGCTCTAAAGGCACCTTCTCCCTGGAGGGAGTGAGTAAGGGAATTCCAAGGGTTAGGAGGCAGACAGGTCATCAGGCTCTAGGAGAGGATGGAGATGTCCAAGGGCAGCTGGGGCATGCGCAGTCTTCCACACTCCTTTGCACACAGCACGAATTGTGCCTAGCAGAATACAAATCCCACCTTCCGGCGGAGATCTTAGCACGATAATGGAGCAAAGGTAACTCTTGATACCTCCAGGTTTCATCTGTGCAGGCGCCTTCCTGTGGTCAAGTCAGAGCCCGCTCTGGGGGGTTGACCACTGCCTATCTCTCAAAGCATGTATCTCTCACAGGACAGCTGCAAAGCACCTCTGCCAAACACCAGGCACTTTTGAAACAAACACAGAGATAGATCAGGCAAGTGTCCTTCAGCTCTCAGGAGACGGTATAGAAACAGAGATAAATCAAGGCAAGGAAAGTGGTGACCCTTAGTCCACTTTGTCCACTATCTGGTTTTACTGTGGGCCTTTGTGGCAACCTGTTGATAAAACACAACTAGCCTGCATGGCTAAAAACCAGTTTCTACGCCTGGGGCCTGGGCTGCATAGCATGGATGACACTTCCAGGAAGTTTGCATTAAAGGTGTACAAAGATGTGAAAATAGATACACACACACATACATACGTAGAAAATTAAATAAACAACTTTTATCACCAATCTAATCTATGCTGGCAGTATAAAGCCCTCCACCCAAGGTATATTATCCCCCTAGAACTCGCCAGGTAATGCTAAGCCCTAGAACGAATTAAAGAACTTCACAGCGACTTCCCGGGATCCTTGTCAACATCCCTTTGCCAGCTGGGAAATGCCCATCTTTCATAAACCTATATGCTCCACGTCCAACCAAAGGTTAGGATCAAAATCTACTTGGGTGAAGGTTTCCGTCCTTGCCCCAGGTCTCAAAGCCCAGCTGTGCCCCCTCAGCAAGGTCAGTCACCCAGTCAGAACACACGGGGCCAGAGCAGCTTCTATAAGGAAGGTGGAAAGAAAGGCCCCCCTGGCACAGTGTTGCTGAGTCTCGGCAGAGAAACCGCGGCCGAGAAATGGAAGCCACATTGTTCAATCAGGGCCACAATGGGAGGGAGAGACCAAGTGAGTGGAGCAGTTAGAAGAAGAAAGAATGTCAAACTCATCATGGAGACATGACCTGCCCACAAATGCAGGAGTGCCCATTCGTGTTATTTAAAGGGCACAGTTGACTTAGAACCAGTCTACGGGGCCAGAAGGCCACCGTGCTGGCATGAGAAATGACCACCAGAACCTAAATAGAGTTTAAAAGTCGCCACAAGCCTTTCTGGAATCTTCAACACCTCTGTCATTTCTACTCTTGTCTGGAGTCCAAATCAGGCTTTCTTAATTGAAAGGGAATTCAATCTGTAGGTACACTACTATGTCTTTAGACATTCCCAAGGCCAAAGGGTCTTGGCCCAAGGGCCAAACTCTGTGAGTACAATATGGCCTGCAGTTGGACAGTCTGAGTTCAGATTCCATCTCATCTACTTCTGGTTGTGCAACCTGAGTCAAGTAATCTTCTCTTTGCCTTAGTTTCCTCATCTGTAAAAAGAGGGATCCTGGTACCCACCTCACAGGACTCTTAGGATCAGACTTCTTTTTTTCTTTTTCTTTTTTTTTTGGCTGTGAGGGGTCTTCATTGCTGCACGCGGGCTTTCTCTAGTTGCAGCGAGCAGGGGCTACTCTTCTCATTGCGGTGGCTTCTCTTGTTGTGGAGCACAGGCTCTAGGCTCGCGGGCTTCAGTAGTTGCAGCACTCAGGCCCTAGAGCACGTGGGCTTCAGTAGTTATGGCACGTGGACTCAGTAGCTGCAGCACACAGACTCTAGGGTGAGCGGGCTCAGTAGTTGTGGCGCACAGGCTTAGTTGCTCCATGGCATGTGGGATCTTCCCAGACCAGGGATCGAACCTGTGTCCCCTGCATTGGCAGGCGGATTCTTAACCACTGCACCACCAGGGAAGTCCGGGATCAAATACTGATACAAAACATTGCAAAGGGTTTCATGATGTGTCTTGTACCTACTAAATATTATGTAAGTTTAGGTGCACATAAAAGCGAAAACCAAAAGTAATAAGGGAGAAGTTTGTTTCCTGCAGGTAAGTCAGGAGATGGTAGCACAGCTCAAGGTTTTCAGGGGCTCAAACCCCCCGCCCCCCGGTTCACCATTTTGACATCACCAGGATGGGGCCCGGGTGTTCATGTCCCAGCTGGAACTATCCACACACCAGGCAGCAGGACAGACAAGAAGATAGAAGGGACAAAGAGGACCTGCCAGCCATCTCTTAAGGAGCAACCCCAAGCTGCCCCACTCAGGGCTCCACTTCTATTTACATTTCATTGGCCAGAACCTAGTTAAAAGGGAAGCCTAGAATCATAGCCTTCATTCTGGGTGGCGATGTGTTCAGCTAAAATTCTACAGAAGGGGACCCCCTCCACAAATAGATGGCGAGGGAGGGTGATTTCAGTTTTCAGAACTTCTATGTTCTAGAAGTTATATGGTTTAGAAACTGAATGAAAGGAAGAAATTAATTAAAAAGGCCTCTGTCCACCTGTACCCCCTGGAACAGCCACTATAGATCTATAGTTGCTCGAACAGCATGGAAATGCAAGATCAGAAAGACAGGTAGGGGGCTTCCCTGGTGGTGCAGTGGTTAAGAATCCACCTGGGGGACACGGGTTCAAGCCCCGGTCCGGGAAGATCCCACATGCCGCCGAACAACTAAGCCCATGCGCCACAACAACTGAGCCCGTGCTCTAGAGCCCACGACCCAAAACTACGGAAACCCACGCACTTAGAGACCCTGTTCCGCGACAAGAGAAGCCACCACAATGAGAAGCCTGTGTACCGCAACGAAGAGTAGCCCCCACTCGCCGCAACCAGAGAAAGCCCACACCCAGCAACGAAGCCCCAACACAGCCAGAAATAAACACATAAATAAATAAATTTATTTAAAAAAAAAGACAGGTAGGGGAAAAAACCCAGGCACCGTGTACTCCTGGCTCAAGGATCTGCCTCCAGAGGGAGCCCAGTGCAAGATCATACCCTTGGGACACTCAGCCACTAACACTAAGTAGAGAAATTAAAAGTGGTGTGCTGTAAATTGCTTAGAAATACTCATACACGACACCCACAATGTTGTTACCCATTCGGTGGACAGGTGTGCCCTCAGAATACAGTCATGGTTATAGGAGTCCGGTGTACTAAGTTACCTATTAATCTGAATTGCTAAATAGATGGAAAGAAACAATGAGCTAAGAAGTAATTATGGGCCACCTGTTATATAGCTCCCACGACTCCAGTTTAAAAAGAAGCAGAGATATAGGTGTTTTAAGGGTCATTTTTCAGGCACCAATTAACACCCACAAACACCCCAATTGTTTCTATTGGAAATCCTCAGCCGGGAGATATTGTTCTTCTGAAAACACTAAAAAGCCCAAGCATGGGGGCTTCCCTGGTAGCACAGTGGTTAAGAACCCGCCTGCCAATGCAAGGGACATGGGTTCGAGCCCTGGTCCAGGAAGATCCCACATGCCACAGAGCAACTAAGCCCATGTGCCACAACTACTGATCCTGCGCTCTAGAGCCCCCGAGCCACAACTACTGAAGCCCTGTGCCGCAACTACTGAAGCCCGCGCGCCTAGAGCCCGTGCTCCGCAACAAGAGAAGCCACCGCAACAAGAGAAGCCACCGCAGTGAGAAACCCGCGCACCACAACGAAGACCCAACGCACCGCAACGAAGACCCAATGCAGCCAAAAATAAAAATAAATAAAATAAATAAATAAATAAATAAAAGCCAAAGCATGTAATCTAACAGAGGTAAAACAATCCCATTAATGTTACAAATACATCCATAGGTGCTCTTGTTGCCGCTTATGCCCACCCCCACGCCAACCCTCCCCCCCCTTCCTCTTTCATTAACTTTAAAAAGGACAGCTCCAGCCTCTTGTTCCACAAGGAAGTCTCAGATTCTGCCACCAGGTGGCAGGAATAATCAGCACCAAGAAGCTGAAGCTCTTGGAACCAGAAAATGTCAGGATTCTGGAACGGACCATGAGAACAAGTCAAAAGTATGTTGTCTAGATGGGTGGACGGAGGGGTAGGAAGATATGACCTGCCCAGGGTCATAGGGACCTATAATTATAATTAGTGTAATTAGGGACCTAAAGGACCAAGTTACCTGTGTCCTGTTTTTCCACCAACTCTTGCTGGGTTTTATTTTTAACTTTTTATTAAGCAAATTTTCAGCACCCATGAAAGCAGGAATAGTAAAGGGAGTCCCTAAGTGCCCATCAGCCAGCTTCAGCAATTAGCAACACTTTGTCATCTTTCCACACTATATGTATTGTCCCCCACATACCTCTATATTTTGTTTTTTGGGGTTTTTAAAAATTTATTTATTTACTTATTTATTTTTGGCTGCGTTGGGTCTTCATTGCTGCGCACGGGCTTTCTCTAGTTGCGGCGAGCGGGGGCTACTCTTCGTTTCTGTGCACGGGCTTCTCATTGCGGTAGCTTTTCTTGTTGCGGAGCATGGGCTCTAGGCCCATGGGCTTCAGTAGTTGTGGCTCGTGGGCTCTAGAGTGCAGGCTCAGTAGTTGTGGCGCACGGGCTTAGCTGCTCCATGGCACGTGGGATCTTCCCTGGACCAGGGCTCGAACCCGTACCCTCTGCATTGGCAGGCAGATTCTTAACCACTGCACCACCAGGGAAACCCCATACCACTATATTTTGATACCAAGTATCCAGAGGTACTACACTGCACTAGATAATGCAACGTTAAAGTCACCTTGGTTCACTAATTCAACAAACAATCGTTAGTATCTGCTATGTGCAAGGAACTGGGCTAAAGTAAGGTATGAGCACTTGTAACACAATAAAGCTGTTTGGCCACAAAACTTTTATGCATAAATCATATGTGTGCAGGAAGTTAGACTTTATTCACATTTATACACTCTTGTGTTTCAGTAAATGGAACACGTAATACAAGTTGGAATTGCATTTTTTTCCCTAGATCTGTGGGGCCAGCCAGAGATTTAAATTTAAAGTCAAACTCATACACTTGTTCCTTTTTCAAAGACATGGTCACAGCCAACAGGGCTAGCAGGGAATATGTCCTGAAAAGATATAGACACCTACCCGACACTGTTTATCTATCTGTTGCCTTACTTGGAATGAAGTACCATATATAAAATGTCTAGTTGGGCTGAGATGGGAGAAAGATTGGACCCACCCAAAATACGTAAAAGATAAATGAACCAGGTATTTGTCACATTTGGAAAAAGCGGTGGGGGGTCAGGATACCCATCCAAGAGCAAACCCTACTCAGTTTATTAAAGTAAAATCACAAAAAGTAAAAATAAAATTGGTCTCACAAAAGAAGCCATTTTTTTTCTTATGCTCATTACTACCAGAGAATGCTTTCAACCGAACAAAACACATTTTAACATCTCATAGATCCAACATCTAAGAATAAAATGATCAATGATCCGGCCCATGGTTTACTATATTTTGTTTTGTTTTACAATTTGAAAGTCTGTGTGATGTGTTGGAAAGGAGGTTGGAAACCAACATGCTTATCTCAGCTCTGCTTATTAGAAAGTTACATGGCCTAGACCCAGCAACTTTGTTCCGTTCTGTCTTCCTCAAGTTGGACCACACCAATCTTATCTATCATAACAACACAAACCAAAATCATCCATGTTTCAGATATAAACAATGACCTTCAGTACAACACATGCATTTTTCAGGTCATCACGGTACCGGCTGAACCATGCTTTATCTTTAAATCTTGTCATATAAGGAACTGCTAATATTTTATAATTTTGCAGGATAGCAGAGAGAATATGGCAAGCTCAGGGCAGGAGAACTTAGCCTGGGCTTGGAGAAAGTCACGTAGTTCTGTTTGGCTGGGTGTCCCTTCATGGTTCCTGCAAGGGGAGCAGAGTGAGATAAATGAGCTTGATCGTGCAGCCCCGAACCATGCCAAGGAGTGTGCAACTGACTCCGCAGGCCAGGAGACTCACTTTATTATGGAGGAAGAGTAACGAAGAAGGAATATAGACAGATCTGGAGGAAAGAAAGATCAGAAGCAGAAAACTGACCAAGAACATGTTTAATCAAAGAAGTGAAATAATGCAAAACATTTAGGCATTTGTTAGTCTTGTACTTAAAGCATTCGTATCTTTAAGGAAAAAAATATAAGTGAAATATGTGATCCAAATTTTCAACTAAAACGTATTTTTGGTATCAACCACCATATGTACTGTAAGATCATATTAGAAAACAGCAAGATTTAGGGATTTCCCTGGTGGTCTAGTGGTTAGGACTCCGTGTTGCTGTTGCAAGGGGCACAGGTTAAATCCCTGGTCAGGGAACTAAGATCTCACAAGCCACGCGGCCCAAAAAAAGAACACAAAAGGATTTGCATTTCTAGATTGAGATAATTTTCTTCTTCCTTATGTGGCTTCTACAGACAGTAAATTGTCAAAATTTTTCAAAATCATCTGTGTTTCTTTATGTGCCAAGCTTCCCTGGTTCTTTCTTTAATCAGCTGACTCATCTAAACACCTCATCTTTGCCATCCTGTCCCTCAAAAGTCTTTGGGTGTCATTCATTGAAAGAACATTTGTTTTGTGGCTCTGAAATGTTATTTTTGCAATCTGTATTTTTTCCTAGTATGATGACGACTGCTTTGAAAACCAGAACACATCAGGAAATGACAACTCACTAAGGAGTAGAGTTGTGCAAAACAGAGAGCAAGAAAACGGCAAACAGGTACGGCTGGAAAGCAGTGAGTGAATCTATCACCACGTTAACTACTGTGCAACAGCTATGGGGACAGAAAGCATGGCACTCAGCTGGCACTCAGAGGAATGAGTTAAATGGTAATTTGAGTGTGTAAGGCAGTCATGAGGAAAACACACATGCCCAGACAAAGATTTTGTGTTTATACAACTGTGCTCAGAGTTCTCTGATGGGGAGAGTACCCAGGCTTGCTCTGACACTTCACTATGACTATTAGATTCCAAACTCCATCCCAAGGCAGAAAGCACTGGCTTCAGCAGATAACATCTCAATTTTAAAGTAAATGAGGCAGAAAAGAGTAAGGTTCTAAGACATGGTTCTAAAACCGTGTGCATCACACCCTACAGTTCCTCAGCGACATCTAAGTGTACACAGCAAGCTGAGGTGCTCTGTGACAATGCCACCTCTTATTTCTTTTATATATTGAATTCTGGGTAGGATCTCATTTTTTTGTTTGTTTGCCTGAAAATATCTTTATTATGTGTTCCCTTTTGATGGATATTTTCACTGAGTATAGATTTATTTTTAATTAAAAAAATTCTAATGAAGTAGAGTTGGTGTACAATATTACATAAGTTACAGGTGTAAGGATCTCATTTGAAGACAGCCTTCTGCTAAAAAGGGAGCAAACTGCCCATCTATATCACCCTTAAAAAAGTAATTTTGGGTGCATATTCTGGGGGCAGTTTGCTCATGATAAAAGAATAACTTATTTGAAGTAGAAAATTTGAAATATTATTGCAGCAAAATTTGGAAGACAAAAAATGACCTAATGACCTATAGTTCCATCAAACAAACAAACAAACAAACAAATCAGTGCCTAACATATTAGAATATAGCTCACTTTAATAAAAGTACATATACATCAATAGGCACATGTCACATATATTAGGATCATGCTTTCATATTATTGGGTCATTGCCTATTTCACTTAATATATTGTAAAAAGTGTTCATATCACTAAGTAGTCTTCAACCAAAAAAGAGAAAACAATACTTCTTTTCACACAAAAACCTGCACAGGGGTGCTTATAGCAGCTTGATTCATAATTGCCAAAACCTGGAAGCAACCAAGATGTCCTTCAGTAGGCAAATAGATAAATAAACTGTGGTCCATCCAGGCAATGAAATATTATTCAGCACTGAAAACAAATGAGCTATCAAGACATGAAAAGACATGGGGGAGCATTACATGTGTATTACTAAGTCACAGAAGCAATCTGAAAAGGCTGCATACTGTATGGTCCCAGATGATGTTCTGGAAAAAGCAAACTGTGGAGACGGTAAAAAGATCACTGGCTGCCAAGATGGGAGGGAGGGGTGGATGGGCACAGAGGAGTTTTAGGGCAGTGAAAACACTCTGTATGATACTATGACAGTTGATGCATGTTATTAAATACTTGTCCAAACCCACAGAATATAGGACACCAAGAGTGAGCCCTAATGTAAACTACAGACTTTGTCGGTTCATCATTTGTAACAAACGTACCACTCTGGTGGGGAAGTCAATAATGGGGAAGGCTGCATGGGGTTGGGGGCGGGTGGAAAAGTATGGGAAATCTCTGTACCTTCCTCTCAATTTTGCTATGAACCTAAATAAAACTGCTCTTAAAAGTCTTTTTTTTTAATTGTTTCACCAAAAAAAGTCAAAAACAAAAAATTAGGTATTATTGTAAACAGAAATATGAAGACTGAGGAGTAGCCACTAGATTTGGCAACAATGGTCCTTAGGTGACCTTGGCAGGTGACCTTAGCAGAAGCCATCTCAGACGTAGACGTCTGGTCACAGTGGCTTGAAAAGTGAGCAGGATGTGAAGGAATGTCACCAAAAGTAAGGGCAATTCTTTCAAGTGGTTTGGCTGTGAAGGGAAGGAGGGAGGGTAGATGTCCCATGGTTGTAGGGTCAAGAAGGTTTTGTTGTTTTTTGTTTTGTTTTAAAGATGATAAAGGGTTAAAAACCAAAAAAGAAAACAATAGGAATGCTAGACATTCCATATAGTAGGTAACTTGGGACAATTTCACTCTAAGAAAATAATAATTATGATCATTTAAATCAAAAATTTACCAAACTTTGACTATTGGCCAAGCTTGGTGTTAGGTGGGAAAAAATGAGAAAGGCTTCTCTGTACTCCTGACCTTTGCAGCTACCGCTTGGATTCAGCTGGTCTCTATTACAATCATCCCATCACCTTCCTTGTACCTGAGGCCCAGCCCACAACAGGAAGGCAGCCTGAGTCAGGAGTACAATGGGAGTTTGGTATCAAAGGACTATATGATCTTTGAGGATCCTTTCAGCTCAGAGACATGCTAATAACTAATTTCTTTTCTTGGGGGCGGTGGGGGGTGGGTTAAAGTAAAGAGAATTGAAGGTCTCATGAGATTTGGCATTATACCTCTTAGGGCATGTTCAAAACTGCTCCAGCTTCCTCCCAGCCTTCCCTTGCCTTTTCTTACAATAGCTGGACCAGTTTGAGGCATTATTGCAAAATGATGAGACGCAGGAAATCCTCTCCTGGATGGGTCATGGATATTTCAAAGCTAAACAGTACCTAGAAAGATTGTCCATAAAAGATAGCCCAGGTATATACTTCACTCAGTCAGTTAGAGCAAGTACTAGCTGAGTAAGGGAAATATTTCCCTTTAACCCAACTGATAGAAGAACCCTAGTTCCCAAGGGTAGTTTAACAGCTCTTGAAGATGCTGAGCTACTGTTCATATCTGCAGACCAAGCCTTGGGCTGCCAGGAAAATAAAACCAGCCTTAGTCTCAGTCCTTTGGAAAGTGGGGCTGGCAGAGTATTAAGGAAAATTTGTGCAGCCTCTGGTATTAACTTCATTTAGCACTTGCCTGAAAACAGAGCGGGAGTTGAATGTAGAGACAGGAACTAAAAGCAGAGATATTAGCCCTCTCCCTGAAGAAATGGAGAAAATACCAATGGCTCCTTCTGAAGTGAAGGGAGAAATGTATGATTTTTTGTGGATTTTTTGTGACAAGGGGGAAAATGTCTGTGCATAGATAATTGGAGACATCATCTTGCAAAATAATTTAAAAGGACCTTTTGGGAAAATTTCCTAGCCAAAATTCTGAGCAAAAGAGTTCAGAGTCCGTTGTGCTCAGGATTCTCATCATTCCATCTCTGTTCCAATGTTTGATTTTGAGGGTGAAGAGCAAGTGACCATTGAGCAGGATTCTCCAAGAAATGATGAAGATGAGGATGACCAAGAGACGCATCAAAAAGGGTACAGGTTTATACCATAGAAATAACCACACTTACCTCCTCAACACAGTGGTTTTGACACTTTTTAAATTCTCATCTAATTTTTAACATTAATTATGATTTATCAGAGATGGTCACCACCAATCTCCCCTCCCTACTACCCACCCAACACCATTTTCAGAAAAAGTAATGGAGCTCTAGAATAATCAACGTGGTAAATTCAAACTGCTAATGTCCTGGGAACCCAATATCCAGGACAATCTTCTAATTAAAGCTGTGAATTGCCAACTAATTGCTCCAGTCTATACAAAAGTAGTTAATTCATCTTCACAATGTTCAATCAATAAGCAATTGATTTCTCAAAATCCAATTCACTTTAAATCCCAACAAATTTGCTCTTACCTTGTCATATCATAATGTTGCAAGTCCTTATCTCCCATTAGCAGGAGAGACAAATTATTATTTTTATTTTTTGGATCAGAAAAATGAAGCTCAGAGAAGTGACTTAGCCAAGGTTAGTGGAACAAAGCTAATTTAAATTTCAGCTTCTGATTCCCAGTCCAAGATTGTCTGGTACTCTATCATAACATGAAAGTATTTGTAAATTTTCTAAATTCCTATTTAAATTTGGTGTAAATTCCTAAGTCTCTGAGGGACTTTATTTTTATGTATCAGAAGATAGACTCGGCCAGAATTAGGATCAAAAACTCTTGTCACATATACATCATCAAGAATATTTGCCACCTTGGAAACCTGAACTTAGTTTCATCCTTTGTTTTCCTTTATGAATCTCTGATCCTGGGGGCTGAGAGCTTCTCTTGGGTGGTCAGAGGTACTCAGGTTTCATCCATGTTAATGGATGGAAAACAACCACCAGGAGATTGGGAGTTGTTCAGCCTAGATAACCAAATGGCCAAAGCAACTATTTCTAGCTACAGTACTTCCTTTTATGAAGTGTCAAATTGCACTATATACATTCCTTGCCATTAAAAAATCTGATAAATTCAACTTAAAGTAGATGGACGTGCCCTATTACATGCTGCCCTCCAACGCTGCTACTTTATAACACTATATCCACAGCTGAGGATAATGCACCAGCAGCCTTTCCTAAATTAGACCATGAAAAATTTAAGTCTTTACTATACTTATATTCCCTCAATATGTTCTAGAACAGTGTTTCTAATTCTCAGTACGCATATTCACACACATACATAAGACAAAATTTTCATGAAATAATGCCTGTCGTCACTATGTATGATACACTCTGAGATGTCCTATGCTTTTGTTTAAGGATGATCATCATGCACAGTGTGACTGGCTTCGCAACCCACTAATGGGTCCCAACTCACAGTTATAAACTATTGTTCCAGAAAAGCAATACGCACTACCACTTCATTTAGCTAAGAATTCGACAAAGGCCTGCCAGTCACTCTTAATGCCCATCGTGCTGGTGTTGGGCTCACGGACATCTATTCTCCACGAAGTTACAGTCAGTTAAGGCTTCATAACAAAATACAATCAAAGGAGACAGTAGGAATAAGTCGCAGGGGAATGCCTCTGTTTGACGAAATGCAAGAAGGCTTTGTAGAAGCAAAGGGCTTGAGCTGTGCCCTGAAACGTGAAGGGGGCTGAGATTTGGACACAGGGGCATGACTGCTGGAGGGAAGGGAACTGGAGGTGTTCACCAAGGGGACGGGAGCTCCCAGCGGGGGCTGAGTCCTTTGAGATCCTGGGGATTGAGAATCTTCTATATAGGAGAAGGGGTTGTTTTAGAAATCCTGTCCAGTGGCCTGGAAGTGGTCATGATTAAATGTGTAAGTAAATTCCTTCCATTTGGCCTCAAGTGGGAGAATGAAGGCACATTGAGCAAAGAGACATGTGCAGGGAAGCCAGGTTTCAGAGTAAGTGGAGGGCCTGGGGGGGCAACCGGGAGCACCCAGGAGAAGGAAGGACAGTTGCTATGGGTACAGGCCTGTGGCCTCTCCAGACTCCCTCACTGGTGGACAACATCCTCCCCAGAAGAAGTGATCAGATGCACACGTGGCTCACACACCACACACTGCCCTGTAACAAAGCTCTGGGCAGAAACAAATACACCAACAATTCCAGAACGTTCTGAGAAAGCTATATGACAACCCATTGGTTAACGGTCCTCAAATCCACGAAATTCTACTTTACATGTAAGCATCCTGTGAAGTCCGTCAGCCTCCTGCTGAACAGGGTGGTGACTGAGGACAGGGAATCTCCAGCTTGCTCACACTTTGGGAACCAGAAGGGAGAACCAGAAGGGATGAGAGTTCATTGGATTTTTGGGGGGGGGCTGCGTTGGGTCTTCAGTGCTGCGCGTGGGCTTTCTCTAGTTGCAGCGCGCAGGGGCTACTCTTCGTTGCGGTGCCTTCTTTTGTTGCGGAGCATGGGCTCTAGGAGCGAGGGCTTCAGTAGTTGTGGTATGCGGGCTCAGTAGTTGTGGCTCGCGGGCTCTAGACCGCAGGCTCAGTAGTTGTGGTGCATGGACTTAGTTGCTCCGAAGCCTGTGCGATTTTCCCGGACTAGGGCTCAAACCCGTGTCCCCTGCATTGGCAGGCGGATTCTTAACCACTGCGCCACCAAGGAAGTCCCCATTGGAATTTCCTTTTTTAAGTCAACATTTACATGAGAGCTTACAAGCTAATGGAGGCCCTCCTAGCACAGTGAGAAACACTCTCGTCCTATGGTTTATTCTCAGCTTTCGGTTAGTTATCCTGTCCCCTGCTTTATTTCCAGGAGCATGTTTTCTGCATCTCTGTAATTCCTCAGGGCTTTGGCACATCCATTCAGCAAAGGTTAGCAAGCCATGGCTGATTTTAGTCTAAAATGAAATGAGTTTCTTATTTCTATTTTGTAGGACACATACTTCATGAATGTGTTTGCCTGCTTGATTTACAAAGCCTTATCTAGCTTTAGCATGCCAGGTTATGTCATGTATGTGGTGTTTACCTCTGTCTGCCTTCTTGCTTTTGTGTTGTTACAGGTGCCTGGAAAGGAAGTATGGTGCAGTTTATGATTTTTGTAGGGAACACCAAACAATCCTTAAGTCCACGACCTGGGGCATTTTAATAGCAGGTAAATAACAAAAGGGGATGGAATACCAATGTCTCTTTTTCAGGATCCCTCAAATATTTGTGTTCTGTAGAAAACAAATAAATCTTTCCCTTCCCCTTGACTTCCCTGAATCATCCAGAGAGGAGAGAATTTAACCAGGAGGCCCCTGAGTGGTGGGTCTCAACTTGAGAAGCGCATGTAGATAGCTTCCCTGTCCTGTTTATGCAGCCAGCAGCTCATTTTTTAGGTCACCTACTCTCACTTTGTTATTGTGGTATGGATTTGAGGGTTGGCTATTGCAAATTCAGGTAACTGGAAAACATGGTGATAATCACAAGGCAGAAACCTAATTGAAGGGGTGATATAAGTAATCAATCAATGCTTTATATGAACACAACACAAGAAGGAGCCTAGGGTCATGTAGCCCACTCCTCTCACCTGAAAGCAGGACTAGACTGTCTTCACAGATGAGCAGGTGTCCTGTTTTGACACCCTCCAAACAAAGGGCTCCAGGGCCCATTTGAAAGAACATTCCTGTCTATAAAATGTGAACCCTCCCACCCAAGCCCACAGACATGTATGCAAGACTGCTGCCGCCCCAGAAGGTCCATAGTTTCCCGGTGCTCACACAGCTAGAACAGGGAGTAAGCAGGATTGAAAGCTTTCTTTGTACCAGCTCAGAGAGTATTTTGCAGACCATACTCAAAACCACACAGCTATGCCATTGTAGTACAAAGTAAGCAGATGGTGTGGCTGCGTGCCAGGGCGACTTTATTTGTAGAATTAAAATACAAATATACAAATACAACTGTCCTTGCCACCTACAAAAACAAGTGGTAGGCCAAACTTAACTTGGAAACAAAGACTTGTTTGCTGACCTTTAATGGAAAACCGTGTTGTTCTTACCCTAGAATATCATCTTCAAAAGCCATCACTTTGGTCATCGCCCTACCTCTTTCCTTTAGAGATGCTGTGGCACTTAGGGATTGTTGTTGTGACACTCAGAGATTTTCCTACTCAAGCTTAGGCAAATCTGGGCTACAAACTAGAAGACTCAATATCTTCTTGCCAGTAGTTGCTTTAGTGCCTGGCCTTTCTCTGATGGAAGCTCACCTGCTAAGTCTGAATATCAGAAAAAGTAGTACTAAGCAAGAGTCCCAATGATCAGGCAACAAGATTCAAGAATTCAGAAGGTTCTTTGAGAAAAAAGACCTAGCACCCTGTCCTCCTAGCATGCTTGGTGAGACTTTAAAATGTTTTTAAAAACCCAAAATATAGTCCTTATAATCAGAGGCACCTATAGCTATATCAAGAGTACCCCTGTGCTCAATGGTTTCCTGATTGAACCTGCCCTTGGCTGAGCCAGATAAATGCTGGAGGCTGGTCTCCAGCTGATTTGGTGATGCTCACTGTCTGCATTGCTTCCAACAGGTCACTTGGCTCTGGTGATTGCGGCCTGTGTGCTGAACTTTCACAGAGCCCTTCCTCTTTTCGTGATCACGGTGGTTGCCATCTTCTTTGTGATCTGGGATCACTTCATGGCCAAATATGAGTCTCAGATCGCTCAGTTCCTCTCTCCTGGCCAGAGGCTTCTGGACAGCCACTGGTTCTGGCTGAAGTGGTAAATGCTCTTAGTGCTCTTACTGAGGTTGGGAGTGATGTTAGTGTTTTCCAACACTGTTCCCTAGATTTGTTCTGAAATTGCTTCCTCATTTATGGGATATTGAAGCTAGAAACAACCTAGGGAATAATCTGTTAAAAAATGCCTTCATTTTACAAGCAGGACATCAAGGCCTAGATAAGGCAAGATGTGCTCAAATGTCCCTACAAACTGTCTTAATTTCAAGTGCCACTAAATGATAAAATGTTGTCCAAAAGTTGGGACGGTTCTGACTTAGACAGGTGGCTTTCTGCTCTGGGCACGAATCTGGACTCTTGGGGAGGAAACGTCTGTGAATTAGTAAAGCCAACTCTCTCTTATAGGACCCCCTGTCCTGCAAGTGACCATTCAGGGCTTTTCTTTCAGCCTCTCTCTCTGTGGGACCTCCTCTCTCTCCAGGTGGCCCTACAGGGTAGGACCCAGAACCCATTCTCCCCAGTGTGGCCCACATGGAATCTACCAGGAAAGTTCACACATTCTCTGCCTAATAAACCAGGGTTGTACAATCCCAACAGAGCAACCCTCCCTGGCTCTGCCATCCACTGATTCAGTGCTATCGTATGCCCACTAGATTCCCCAAGGAGTCAGAACCCAGGCTAAAGCCTGACTTAGTTCTCTGAGGCTTGGGTGAGGTCTCCAATGCAGAGGACACATTTCAAGCTCTCCCTTGAAGGGAAGAAGGGAACGCTTCCCCCATCTCCCAAAATGAAGACGCCCGGCAGCTCTCGCAAAGAAATCACCGGACTTCCTCTCCAAGCATCGTTTCTCCTCTCTGACCCCTTTATATAGCCAAAGGGCCCAAGTGTTGTGGACACATTGCTTCATTTTTTGACTATGTGCTTTTATAGCTACACCCAAAAAGAGTCTCTTGCAATTTCTAGAAGCATAATTTCCTGGTGCCAGGGTGTGTTACTCAATATTTTTTGTTTGCTAGTTGAAGCCTGTTTAAGATTTTAAAGTTAGCACAGCAAATGATGCCAAAGCCTCCTTCTTTGTTCCCTTAGGGTGATTTGGGGCTGCCTGATCCTGGGAGTTATTTTCTGGCTGGTCTTTGACACCGCCAAATTGGGCCAACAGCAGCTGGTGTCCTTCGGTGGACTCATAATGTACATTACCCTGACATTTCTATTTTCCAAGCACCCAACCAAAGTAAGCATGAAATCGATCATTTCTTGGTCTTTTTCCCTCTTTTTTTTCCTCATGTGTAAATTGCTCAAAATCATGAGTATGAGAGAGTTGAACTGTTATTCAATATTTTTCTTACCTTGCTATGATATTTCAGTGGCTAAGGTGCCCTTTTCCTGAACGTTAATAGTACTGTTGCTCTCTCATTTTTCATTCTCAGTAATTTTCCAGTTGCTCAACCAGTGAGATACTCTCTCCTGTCAAGTCCGATTTCTACTCATGTACCCCCTTCCCCCCCATCAAACACACATACAAAGAAAACTCATCCATTTTTATTCAGATTTCCTCAGACCAACAAATAATCTAATATTCTACCACTGGATTCTGCAGTTATCAAATTTGTATTTGCCATTGAGGCTATTTTACTCCAAAAATGTGTACTTAAGCAGTTTTGTTCACATAGAATTCAATTCTCACCCTTGTTCTGTCAGACTGTAACCCAATAAATGGGCAAGAATTCTGAGATATCAAAACTTTCACATATGCTTCATAATGGCAAACTCTGGAAGACTTTACTGGCTGAAAGGCTGATCCAAGAAAAGAGCATTAATCAAAACCAAAGCCACCTGATACAATCCAAATTCTTTGCCCTGTGCGGGTGACCATCTCTGCTATTTTCTGTGCCTCCAATCCCATAGTTCTTTGCAGGCCACTCATCTCTACTCCAAAAATGAAAGCACTTGATTGTCCATTACCACTGCACTCCCTGGGTCTGCATTAGAGTTAATTGGTTCCTTTTACTGTGAAATGAGAGCCCCTCAACAGGGTGGAATTTCACTTAATTCACTTACAAATTGTCAAATCAACAAACCTTGGACACACAGAGAAGTCATGTTCGGCCTTTCCATTTTCCAAATGGGGAAATAATTATATGTATCTAACATTTACAGCATGACCGGGAAGGCCAGATTCTTCCTCTTTTAATGGCCCTTCTAAGACTACTCTTTGTGTCTAAGTGATTTTATCTTGACAAAATGGTTACATACACTGCTGGGACTGAAGGCTTAATCTCAGGTTTATGAAGAGGGAGCACAACCCTGAGATTTTTAGGTATGATTCTATGGAGGGATTCTCTGCTCACAACTGCTTTGGCCTCCGAAAGAAGGTGGATCACAGGCCACATCTGAGAAGCTTCCAAGGAAATAGTGATCCTCTGGGCATTTATGCTGAGTTCAGCATTCATTTTCTAATAACCTATATCTCTTCCTATTTCTGTATAGGTTTACTGGAGGCCTGTCTTTTGGGGTGTTGGGTTACAGTTTCTTCTTGGGCTTTTGATACTAAGGACAGAACCTGGATTTATGGCTTTTGATTGGCTGGGGAAACAAGTTCAGGTAAATTTGGTTCAAAAGAATGCCTTGCTTTTATAGTGCTTTTAACATTTGAATATAACCCTCAAGACATGCCAGAAATAGCTTTATTTGTCTGCATTAGTTGACCCAAATTTTAATTCCATAGCATGAATTAGACAAATAACTTTGTTTATGTTAATCCGTGTAGTTTATTAATATTCTGGTTGTCTCTTACCCATACCATCCACTACATCACTCCTCAATCCCATTTGACCCCTTCATCCTGCCTGAGGGGTGTCACTCTTCTAAGATGTTTCCCCCAACAGAGAAAAAGGCTTCTTTGCATCTAGTGGCAACCAGTACCTCCCATGTGCCATCTGTGGCTTCTGGAGCAAGTTACCACACCCAGCTTATTCGTTAGCACCCTAGAGTCAGAGTGAATGTCAGAAACGCCAGGAAACCTGTATGCAGTTATAGTTCTAAGATATACTTCCAGGCCATCCACTGGAGGGGGAAAGTTGACAAAATTAACTCTCTAAGTCTATCCCACAAGTTTTCTGAGTCCCCACCCTCTGCAGAGCCGTAGGTCCTGTGGATGGTAACTACCTCTTTAGTGCTTGTCATGATCTGCTCTTTTCCTTCCTTTAACTCAGACATTCCTGGAGTACACTAATGCTGGCGCCTCATTTGTCTTTGGTGAGAAATATGAAGACCACTTTTTTGCATTTAAGGTAAAGCCAAACACTTTTTTTCTATGTAGACACTCCCTTTTCAGTAACTTCTCAGTCTTTGTAGATGTTCAGATAGAACCTAACTGATCAGAACCCAGGCATATACCTGCCAGGCGTGTCATAGGGACACAGCCCATCACTGGGCTTTCTCCTTTACCTGAAGTCAGTGGACTGAAAACATTTAATTTTTTTACAGTAACATTCAGGGAAACATGTAGAGGAAGTCAGGAATACTGAAACACAGGCATACCTCAGAGATATTGCCGGTTCGGTTCCAGACCACCGCAATAAAATTAATACCGCGGTAAAGCCAGTCAAAAATTTTTTGGTTTCCCAGCTCATATAAGATATGTTTATACCCTACTGTAGTCTAGTAAGTGTGCAATAGCAGTATGTCTAAAAAAAGTACACAGCTTAATTAAAAAATACTTTACTGCTAAAAAAATGCCAAAACAATTACAATAGGAACATCAAAGATCACTGATCACCATAACAAATATAATAATAATGAAGAAGTTTGAAATATTGTGAGAATTACCGAAATGTGACCCAGAGACACAAAGTGAGCAAACGCTGTTGGAAAAATGGCGCCTACAGACTTGCTCACCCAAGGTTTACCAAAATCGTTCAGTTTGTAAAAAACACAACCTCCAAGAAGTGCAATAAAGCAAAGCACAATAAAACAAGGTATGCCTGTACTTTTGGATGTCTTGTAGCATTTGCTGAGATAGTTATGAAAGATCATGGAGGGGGGGGAGGCTTCCCTGGTGGTGCAGTGGTTAAGAATCCGCCTGCCAATGCAGGGGACACGGGTTCGAGCCCTTGTCCGAGAAGATCCCACATGCCGCGGAGCAACTAAGCCTGTGCGCCACAACTACTGAAGCCCACACACCTGGAGCCCGTGCTCTGCAACAAGAGAAGCCACCGCAATGAGAAGCCCACACACCACAACGAAGAGTAGCCCCCTCTCCCTGCAGCCAGAGAAAGCCCGTGCACAGCAACAGGACCCAACGCAGCCAAATATTAATTAATTAATTAATTTTCCTAAAAAAGATCATACGGGGTAATAGTATCTGAGATTTCAGGGAAAAGAACATTAGGTCCCTGGCAATGAATAGACATATGGCTGCTAATGCCTCCCCAGTCCGAGCTCAGTGACAGCCCTGCAGTCAGGAAACTCCTTAATCCCAGACAAACCGGGACAGCTGGTCACTCACATCAAGCTCTGTTCTTCCAGAGCCATCCCCTTGCTTAACATTTCCCCTCTCTCCTTCAGCACAGCCTTCACCTCGGCAGGCCTGCAAGCTGGGCCTCCTCCCAACCAAAGGAGGGATGTTATTTTACAGGCGAAAGGCCACTTGGCAACTTGGCCCCATGCTCAGGCCTAATCGATTCTCTCCCAGGCCTCCCCCATCCCCAGGAAGCCCATCTTCCTCTGGGAAGTCCCTGCAAATCCTTGTCGATTAGTCAGAAAGATGCATTTGGCTTTTCCTTCAGATTTCTTTTTTGTGGTGTGCTATTGTTCCTACACTTCTCCATTGTCTTCTCACTCGGGGACTCCAAATTTACCTCCAAATTACCTCGGCATCGGTTAGGCCAACTGCTATGCTGAATCTTTTTTTAAACTGTTGACTTGATACTTTGGTGCTGAGATAACTAAGCCATCTCTGAAAGGTCTAATGTTTACAAATTGAGATAGAAATATGCTCCTGTCATGAATTGAATCCAGAATTACAAAAAATAATATCACGGAGAAGGAGGAACTTGCTGCCCAGACTGCACCAGTGTCTTCAGACCTCCCCCAACCCTCTGCCCCCAGGGCAGTAGTCTCCATCCTTTCTGCCAAAGCAGATTCCTGTGGGAACATTGGGGAGATGAGCCCCTTTAACTCCCTGAAGCTTTCAGGAAGGCTCTGCCTGCCCATTAAAGCCAATAAAATCACATAAGTGAGCGAGCTCTGAATAATGGCACAAAAAGTCTTTTAATATATATTATTAATAGATTTTTCTAAATTAGATCCTGTACAAATTGTCCTTGGCCATTCTGTGTCTCTGGTGGCAGCTTGTCCCTGGCCATTTAGCTGGGAACAGAGGGGAAGGGGAACAATGGAGTAGGAGTGGGGAGGGACCCAGACCACAGCTCTGTGTGGTCTATGCAGGGAAGAAACTGTTCCCTGTAGACACACAGGCTGCACTGAAGGCATCCAAAGAGCATCAGGAAAATCGGATCTAGAAAAAGACAACCTTTGTTAACACAGAAGTAAACTAGTTTCCAGAGTTTAATCTTTGTAAAGTGATTCAAAAATCTATAGGTAAAATAGTTATTATTCTAAAAGCTAAATCCACGAATGCTTGCTTTATACAAGGCATTATTTAAGCACCTACTGTGTCACTACTGTGAATAAGGATCTGAGGTAGCTCACACTTAATCGTGACCCAGGTTGCTTTGCTAATAAGTAGTGAAGCCCATGTCTGTTTAATATCAGAACAACAAGAATATCTGCCAGTGGCTTTCAGTTTCTTGATCTAATTATTACAAATTTCCCCCCAAAACGTCATTCCTTCTCTTAGAAACTAAAGTAAGAAAAGCTCATCATAGCAGGATTTTTTTTTTTTAAGTCAAGTTTCCTATGAAATAGACTCAAGCTTATCCAGAACAAATTAGAGTAAGAGACTGTATATGGGGAAGTTGCCTGTTAAAAACGTTGTTTAGTTCAAGAGGAGTTTCCAGTATCTTGATGACATTTCAGAGGGGGAAAAGGAGGCAGAAAGGAGACTGATCTGAAAGCTACTAATACCGCTGGGGCCAATGTTAACCCGTGACCACTCTTCCCCACCACCCCCCCCAGGTCCTGCCCATCGTGGTTTTCTTCAGCACTGTGATGTCCATGTTGTACTACCTTGGATTGATGCAGTGGATCATTAAAAAGGTACCAGGACTAGAAGGCAGCAGGTGACCGGTGTAGAGCTGATTATCGCAGGGACAAATTCTTGAATGCCTTTTATCTGGGTTTTTCCAAAGTACCTTTCCCTTTGTACCAAGATCCACACCCACCCCAAGTTATTAGATTTAAACCCAAAAATCCTACATGGGTCCACAGAGGGAATTTTATCTCCAGGACTTCTAATAGGGCTGTGACTTGCAACACACTGAGCATCTTCATGAAGCAGTTATTCCGTTAGCCAAAGAATTGACTCCAAGGGATGGGGACCTGATTGTCCCTTCATCTTGGCTATCTGCCCAAGGCTTACACAGTCACTGCTTATCCTCAGGTGATAACGAAAGTGAACCCTCCTGGTCTAGGAGTTGCTAGAGAATCAAAGCAAGAAGGGGAAGCTGATCTTTTCTCCTGAGGGATTTTTGTAAGCACACAAATTTTTTTTTTTTAGGTCTGAAAAGTTAACCTCAGTTCTGCTGCCCCAGCAGTTGTCAGTCCTACATTATGTTAGATCACAAAACTCAGAAATTTGTAAGCTAGTTTGAATGCACATGAGAGCAAGGCAGTGTATACAGGGCTTGGGCACAGACACAGCCCTCTTTTGATCTCTGTAAAGAAATAAAATTTATTTATTTTAAAAAAGAAAAAGAGAGAGAGAGCCAGAATACCAGCAGAATTAAAAGTTTCAGCAAGAGCACCAGGGCGCATAGTTTTCTAATTGTCAGTTTAAACATTCAGCATTCCTGTGTCCACATCGAAGCAGGAAGGAAGGAGAGAGGATGCAACAGGAAGTCCCCATTCTGAGGTGGGCACCACAGTCCCTGGTTGGAAGGACCACTACAGATTGGGACCATCAACCATGTTTGTTTGAGAGTTAAGTAGAAAAGGCCAAACCTCAACTACATCCCATTACTTATTAGCTGGGCAAACTTTGACAGAACAGCTAAACTGTTCTGTGCCTTGGTTTCCTCTTCTGTAAAATGGGCCTAATTATAGGACCTCCCTCAAAGGCTTTTTGTGAGGATTAAATGCATTACTCAGAACAATGGCTTAAAAAGTGCCTGGAATGCTGTGAAGACTGCCATGACTGTTAGCAATTATTACAACTTATTACTTGTACACAATAAACATTCAAAAAACTTTACTTGTATGAAATAGACATTTCAATAGACATTGTATAGTGTTCAAAGTATATACAATGACTCAGACTTACCACTCAAATAGGATTTGATCAGCCTGCACTATGGACTATATAAGGTATACTCAAGTTTAGTACAATTGTTGAAGGCCTCAGTATTTTCCTCCAGTTTAAAGATTTTTATCCCTACTTTGAAGTTCTGTGTATACAAATAGTTCTTTACTGACTTTATCCCTTTTTGCCTTTTAGGTTGGATGGGTAATGCTAGTGACTATGGGAACATCTCCTGTTGAATCTGTAGTTGCTTCTGGCAATATATTTGTTGGACAGGTAAGTTGTAATATCAAAAAACAAAACACTTGCTAAAATGGATACTGTTTCCAGAAAGAGAAATAAAAAAATATGACGGTGTTATTTCTTTTAGTGTAGGGGGAAGGGTGTCAAGATAATGAACCCTCAATATTGACAATGTCCAGATTCCAAGGAGAGAGAAAGAGAGAGAGAGAGAGAGAGCGCCCTTCTAAGAGTATCAATGCACTAGTGTGGAATTTGGGTCCTTGAAAATTTATGGAGAGGAAGAAAGATTGAATCATTTTATCAAAGCATAAGGCTTCTCATGTATAGATTCTCAATAAGTCCTTTCTGAATTAACTGAATTGTTGAGGTTTCTGGCCCACCCATCAGAGGCTAGCAGCTCATCTACTCATATGGAGTTCACCATTTATCTTGAAGCTGCAAACATGTAACAGACAGCCTCACACTCTGTAGTATAATGCTTGTGGCAACGAAAGAGACCAAAAAGGCTTTCCACCAACACCGTGCAGCCATATAAATACTTAAGCTCATTCTCAACTTATCTGAGCAGTCTCTTTGCTGAGCCTGAAGAAAAATGCTGATGAGTAAAAGTATTTTCACCTTCCTTATCCATCACGTGGATAAATGCTCTTTTTTTAAAAAATATTTATTTATTTACTTATTTATTTGGTTGCACCAGGTCTTAGTTGCTGCAGGAGGCCTCCTTAGTTGCGGCTCACCAGCTCCTTAGTTGTGACACACGGGCTCCTTAGTTGTGGCATGCAAACTCTTAGTTGCAGCACGCATGTGGGATCTAGTTCCCTGACCAAGGATCGAGCCTGGGTCCCCTGCATTGGGAGTGCGGAGTCTTATCCACTGCGCCACCAGGGAAGTCCCGATAGATGCTTTTTTGCCCAAAGTCCATTTAAGCAAAGAAGTATGTTGCCAAGTTCTGTCCCTCAAAATGGCAGCATTCCTAAGGGGTAGATAAGTAAGAAATGGTAATAATCATCCTCATCATTCAGGATATATGGCTTCAGGCAGAATGGAACCACACACCAAGGAAACCAAGTGTGAATACTTGCTAGCACGGCTGTGCAAAGAAATTGAACTCGAAGCAAAAATCAAGTCACCCAGAAAAACACATGGCTCCAGATCAGTAGACTTATACAACTGCTCCAGGCAGGCTGAGCCTTCTGATTGGTAAGCCCAGCTTACTAGCCTGGAGCAAAGTCTTTAGAGTGGGGCCCATACTTCTTTGCCCAGGAGTTGAAATTGTTATAATTATAGCCATAAAATCTCTCAGGACTAATTAGGGCACCATCTTGAGTTATTACTCCTACCTGCAGGGTAAGAGGGCTCATGTACTGAGTTTCTATTTGGTCCATAAATTGAAGCTCAACACACTCAATCTCATAGCACAATTAGAAATAATGAGGGGAAAATTGTAAAATTGCACACATGCTTCTGTGGTGCTCAATTTGATACTTAATATGCTAAAAGTACAGCTATTATTTATGGAGAGCCCATGCTGCAGGCCACCTGCCCTCCTTAATGGGACTCAAGCCTTTACAACTACACTCTAATTGATTCCTTTCCATGCAAGGGGAAGAGGGGGCTCTCTGATTCTCAATTAGGAATGGGCCTGTGGGCACCGGTATATGTTATTGCTGGTATTTTTTCGTACTTGTGTCTTGTTTCCCTATAGTATCAGCAAAGAGGTTTAGGGTCTGTTGAGATGAAGCTGGAAGATAGGAAGTCACAGAGGTTTGGGAATCACAGTTCCCAAGGCCAGGCCACTGGGCAGTTACTTGGCCCATGGTGCTCCAACCTTAGAAAAGAGTACTAAGCCATCACAGTCCAATCCTAGGCTAGGTGAGAGCCTTATGTGAATTGGCCTTGCAAACTTCACACGTGACTCTGTATGCTCACTGCCCTGGAGTCCAAAAGACCCAGACAATGATGGTGTGGGTTCTCAAACATGAGCACGCATCGGAACCACCAGGAAGCCTTGTTAAAACACCACTGCTGGATCCAGCCCCAGAGTTTCTGATTCAGTAAATTTGAGAATTTGCATGTCAAACAAGTTCCTGAGTCAAGCTGATAGAGTTGATCTGAAGTCCACTCTTAGAAATACTGCTGTAGAGAATGGAATTTTGAGTAAATTAGCATGTCCTCGTAAGGGAACGTTTAATCTGATCACTTTTTGTTTCCAGACAGAGTCTCCACTGCTGATCCGACCATATTTACCGTGCGTCACCAAGTCTGAACTCCACGCAGTCATGACCGCTGGGTTCTCTACCATTGCTGGAAGTGTCTTAGGCGCATACATTTCTTTTGGGGTAAGAATGTTTGGGGATTAATTTATAAAACCTCTTCTTCCTTTGCTATTGTTATTTCTGCTTTTTCCTTTACTATTACTGCCAGATAAGGAGGGCAAAAGAGTGTTCTTTTTGCTGTCTAGTTGGTCACAGTTTCTTTGGCATTTGAATGGAGTGACCCCAAGGAGCTTTGGTGTTTCACTCTCATATCTCTGCCACCTAAATGTGAACTATATACACCCATAGCAGAATGAAATCATATTATGAGGTTAATATGGCTGAAAATTTGAATAAGTAAAAAAAAAAACAAAAAAAACTATTACTGACACTAAAAGGCCATCTAGTTCAGTGGTCAGCAAACTATGGCCCATGGGCCAAACTTAGATCACTTCCTTTTTTTGTAACTAAAGTAAACTAAAGTTTGATTGGAAACCAGCTATCCTGTTCATTATCTAAGCAGCTTTTATGATACAGACTTGAGTAGTTGTGGCCCTAAAAGTCAAAACTATTCACTCTCTACAGAAAACATTTTCTGACTCCTGGCTTACAGCACTGATTCTCAAAACTTACTTCACGTTAGAATCCCCTGGGAGCTTTTAAAAGCCCTAATGCCCAGGCCCCTACCCCAGAGTAATTCAACAGAATCTCTTGGGACGAGACCCAGGCATCAGTGTTCCCTTTCAATCCTCAGGTTTCAATGTATAGCCCAGTTTGAAAGCAGGGGGTCTATGGGATGGCGCTGAAGAACGTTATGGTAACTGGTGCACATGCCCTGAGCACAGGGCTTATTTACAACCCCTGGTGGAGAAATGGAATAACACAGCAGCTGTGTGGTCCAGGTGATGAGGAATTCTTACAAGATAGGCAAGTTTCATTCCAGGACTTCATCTGAGCCTCACAGAGCGAATCAGTAGGAAGAGGGAAGAAAAAAAGGGTGAAGGAGACCTCAGGAATACCAGTTTGACTGACTCCCCAGATGGATTGCTGTAGGAATTCTACCTACAAAACTGTGCTGTGTGGAATGGGAGTGGGGAGGCAGGTGCAGATTCTATAATTCTGAAAATACAGGGAAGAGAATCCAGAAACAAGATAAGGATGTGGGAAGGGAAGGGGGAAGAGTTTAAGTAGACCTGCAAAGAGGAAAACAAATCGCTTACAGATTAAAGGGACTCTGGATAAACACATATTATGTAGGGGCACAAAGGACATCAGGAAAGCAAAAGGAAAATGGAGAGGGGTGTACCCATGCCTGCACCCCAGATACCCACCATCTAAACTGATGATGTAATGAAATAGCTTTAGGGACTATATGAACATTCAGAGGAACAACAGAGAGGTAGAGTTATCTTCCTTGAAAATTTCTACAACACAGGATTAATTAATTCTCTTCTGAAATGCTCAGATTGTGGTTTTGTGCTTCTCCCCGAGGATGTGGTCAACTGATATAACTTCCTCCCTCCTCTCAAGGTGATACCCAGCGTGTGGCTCTTCCAAGCCTCCAAAGAAACATTGATTTCTGGCACGTAATCAATGCCTGCCTTGTAAGGCACTTGAGCCATTCATTCGGAACACAACAGAAAAGCTAAACCTAAGTTGGTCTTCTTTCTCCTGAAATCACAGGTTTCGTCCTCTCACTTGTTAACTGCTTCAGTTATGTCTGCACCTGCGGCACTGGCTATTTCTAAACTTTTTTGGCCTGAGACAGAAACACCTAAAATAACCCTCAAGAATGCCATGAAAATGGAAAATGGGTAAGTGGGACACGTTCACCTAGTTATTAGTTATTGACTATACAAGCAGGAGGTTGGTGGGAGGGGAGGTTTGCTCCAGTCCAAAGTACAGCAAGAATTTGATTATCAGAGAACACAATGAATTAAAGTGAATTTAATTTCCCATGACTATGTAGACTTCACCCGAAGTATCTTGTTTCAGTACTCAAGGAGATCTTTTCTAAATATCAATACCTAAATGTCAATACATTTCCTTGACTGTTCAGTGTAGATATTTCATTTAATTAACTTTTTTAGATTGAAGTATAGTTGATTTTCAATATTATATTAGTTTTAGGTGAAGAGATATTTAATTTTAAATATAGCATAGGGTTCATTGGGCCATGATTTAAGACTGTTAGAAAGCCATAGGATCACTGTTTCTGGAAGTTTCTTATATAATAGGGAAGAAAAGTGTGGTATCGGTATTCCTTTTTATTAAAATTTATTTATTTATATATTTATTAAAATATTTCTTTCTTTATTTGGCTGCATTAAGTCTTAGTTACGATGTGAGAGCTCTTCATTACAGCAGGCCGGCTTCTCTCTAGTTGTGGTGTGTGGGCTCAGTAGTTGAGGCACACAGGCTCTCTAGTTGTGGCACACAGTCTCTCTAGTTGTGATGCGTGGGCTCTAGAGCCCGCAAGCTTAGTTGTCCCACGGCATGTGGGATCTTAGTTCCCCGACCAGAGATCGAACCCACGTCCCCTGCATTGGAAGGCGGATTCTTAACCATTGGACCACCAGGGAAGTCCCAATATAGGTATTTCTAACCCCTCTTAGGTTCATTTACTTTTTGCCCTGTTCAAAAGAAAGAGAAGAGGGTGGAAAAAACTAAGGGATTTAGGGTATTCAAAAGTATGTCATTAAGTAACAGAATTCATCAACCAATATGTTTCTGAGATTCATCCCTTGTTTGTATGTAGAGAGAGTCATAACCATGAGTGAAAAAGCAAGTTGCCAAAGAATATATATGGAATATGTGGATTTCACTTATATAGTTAGCAAGTATGTAAACTGACACAATGTATTATGTAGGGATAAAGAAAATTGAAAAGAAAGGGAATCATAAGCAAATTCCAATGGGCCAAGTACCTCTGATATTAGAGAGAAGAAGATGAGATGAAGTAGGGGGTGCTCAAAGCTGATGTGACTCTCCATTTCTTAAATGAGGTGGTGGATACACAGGCCTTCCTTGAAGTGCTAGTTCTTTTACTGTGAATATGTTATAAATATTCTCTGGAAGCTACTTTTAATTAAATATCATTGTTAAAACCTGTAATATTTTTATCCCAATTTTTTATTATAAACGCCTCCAAATTAAAAGAGTAGTATAACATTTAGACACTCATATGCCCATCACCTACACTCAACAATTATAAATCCCATCATGATTTCACGGAATTCAGGTATTTCAGCCAGGACATGGGTCTGAGAGTTTGTCTCTCCATTTGAATGAGCTCTGATTATGCCATTTCTACACCTGTGATGTCCATCCACTGATAATCCCTTGGTAATTCTGGAATTGCTATTTTTTGATAAAGTGATTCAAAGAATCTCCTAGAAGCCGCAGCACAGGGAGCATCCTCATCCATTCCCCTGGTGGCAAACATCGCTGCGAATTTGATTGCCTTCCTGGCCCTGTTGTCTTTTGTGAATTCAGCCCTGTCCTGGTTTGGAAACATGTTTGACTACCCACAACTGAGTTTCGAGGTATGATTCTATCATGCTTTTCCTCCTTTTTGTTTCTGCCAATCTTTGTTTAAAAATAAAATAGGTTTGTGAACAGCCTTTCCTAACGTGTATAGTGCACTCTTATACAATGTACAAACTTATCATGAATCCCACTCTTCCCACACCCCTTTTGCTGTCTCCTATCACCCTCCTTACCCCAACACAGAACCATTCTGTCCTGACCCCGTTCCCCAAAATCCAGGGTACTTCAAATGACCCAATTTCAACCTTGACTCCTAATGGATATAGACAGGCTAGAGAATGCACAGGGATCTCTGTGCCTAAAAGACACACAGAGGGGGCGGGAACAATCTGGTCATGAGCGTGAGGCCGAAGAACCGGAAGCAAATCATTACTCTAATAAAGTATCCATTTTTGGTTTTTGTAGGTAATATGCTCCTACATCTTCATGCCCTTTTCCTTCATGATGGGAGTGGACTGGCAAGACAGCTTTATGGTTGCCAAACTCATAGGTTATAAGACATTCTTCAATGAATTTGTGGCTTATCAGAAACTCTCAGAATTGATCCATTTAAGGCAAGAGAGTGGACCCAAATTTGTGGATGGTGTGCAGCAATATATGTCGGTGAGTAAATTTTCCCCCCCAATATACTTCTTTGTCACACACATACATTCATCAAATAGCTGCTGGTGCCTCTGTGTGTCAGGCACCATGCCAGGCATTTGGGGTACATCAGAAGGAAACAGGCCCCAAATCTCTGACATCATAATGTACATAGTGACTCATAAATGTCAGTTGTGTTGAGTTAATCACAGTGTCTGTGTGCACGCACGTGCGCGTGTGTGTGTGTGTACAGAAAGAAACGCAGCTAATCCTTACCACTGTGATCATTTACCTTTGAGCACTATCAATACAAACCCAGAGTCATATGAGCTGGGATTGGAATCAATCAACAGATATTTATGGAATGTCTTCCGTGAGCACTGTGCTATGTACCGAGGCCAGGGTGTTGAATGAGTGATAAGGCCTCTGCTCTCATGGGGCTCATAGTCTAATGACCAGAAAGGACTCTTCTTTCCTATTTAAGAAACTTTTTGAACTCTGAGAAACTGCCTAAGTGCCGCATAGCACCTGGACATCGAAAGAAACAGTGAGACACAGTAACTACTCTCCAAGTGAACGAGGGAAGAGAAAAAGCTCAGGGCCTTTCAGACAAGCACCCTATAATTATGTCAGGATTTCGGGTCCATAGCCTGCAAGGAGATGTTCATGTCTGCTTGGCCTTGAATGGGATGAGGGAACTTGGAGGAGGCCATTATTTAAGCCATATTTGCAGCTGAGTCTCTAACTTCTACTTTCCAGAACAGAATTGTCACACGTGGAAACTCTTAGGGAAATGGTGAACATTTCCGACCACCACCATGACTCATTAAAACAATCCATTTGGAATGAATGTCCTGGGCAGGTATTTGGCTTTAAAAGGAACGGGGAGGGAAAGCATGCTGCCCAAGGTTCTAACTGAGACTGCCCACCTCTGACCACCACCACCATCTCACCCAAACACCAAACATGCAAATTTTCCTCCCACCTGTCACACAAATACCACAGCAAACTCCAGGAGAGTACTGATTTGTATTTTACGGTCAGGGCATTTTGACCCACACATCTGATATGAACAAGAGCTCTAGGACAATAGGTCTCCTGCGTCTCAAATGTTCATTCTTCAACTGACCACGCAATGGAGCTTGGCCAAATGTCCTCATTGTTTGGATGCCACCACAAACTAGCTTGCTTCTCTGCCAAAAGTAAAGAATAGGCTAAATTAAGTGAAATGTTTTCCATCCCCAACTGGCAGTTGCCTGGAGAACGTAGTTTTGCTAAAAGGAAGCTCTCAGTTCTGGTTGTGCTAAGCAGGTTTGTGAACAGGTTATTAAGAGGACAGAAATAGAACAGTAGAGCTGATTTAGGTTGGGAGTGAGCCCAACCAGAGGCAGACCCACAGAAGATATTTGGAGATATGAGCTCAATGGCTTCTGCTATTGTTGAGTCACAAAGGGGAAAACATTTTGTTTTTCCCAATTTGTTATTTCCAATCAACCAAATGGGGATGAGTTCCTACAATTTCTGTTTACCAACCAACAAGTGGTGGGAGTGTCCCACCATCTACTGGAAAAAGTACCACGTGACTAAAACATTTGATCTGGGTCCATGAGGCAAAAACCCAGTGTAATCCATTCCATTATGCCCACTGATGACCTCCATCTAAGCGGTCAGAATGTGTAGGTGCAGACGGCCAACAGGCACATGGAAAGATGCTCAACATCACTAATTATTAGAGAAATGCAAATCAAAACTATGAGGTATCACCTCACACCAGTCAGAATGGCCATCATTAAAAAGTCTACAAACAATAAATGCTGGAGAGGCTGTGTAGAAAAGGTAACCCTCCTACACTGTTGGTGGGAATGTACATTAGTGCAGCCACTATGGAAAACAGTATGGAGGTTCCTCAAAAAACTAAAAATAGTTTCCACATGATCCAGCAATCCCACTCCTGGGCATATATCTGGACAAAACTATAATAAGAAAAGATACATGCACCCCAGTGTTCATAGCGGCACTATTTACAATAGCCAAGACATGGATGCAACCTAAATATCCATCGACAGATGAATGGGTAAAGAAGGTATGGTCGGTATACATAATGTAATACTACTCAGCCATAAAAAAGAATGAAATGATGCCATTTGCAGTGACATGGGTGGACCTAGAGATTATCATACTAAGTGAAGTAAGTCAGAAAGAGAAAGACAAATACCATACGATATCACTTATATCTAAGTGGAATCTAAAATATGACACAGATGAACTTATTTATGAAATAGAAACAGACTCACAGACAGAAAACAAACTTATGGTTACCAACGGGGAAAGGAGGAGGGGGAAGGGATAAATTAGGAGTTTGGAATTAGCAGATACAAACCACTATATATAAAATTGATAAACAACAAGGTCCTACTGTATAGCACAGGGAACTATATTTAATACCCTGTAATAAACCATAATGGAAAAGAATATATGTGTGTGTGTGTATATATATATGTTTATATATATATATATAAAACTGAATCACTTTGCTGTACAGCAGAAACTAACACAATGTTGTAAATCAACTATACTTCAATTAAAAGAATAAGAGAAATGTGTATGTAGCACGTTGTCCCCAGAATGAGCTCTTTATCACTCCACCATTTTCATCATTTTCTCCTTCTTAAATGTAATACTTTGCATGTTTGTTTGTTTACACATAAAACATACCATGGTACAGAATTCAAAAGGTACAAGAGATGTGGAGGGGAAAGGAAGTCATCCTCCCTATTTCTTTGCCATTCACCTCCTCTCCCTGTTCCACATTATGCTCACTGTTGTTAGTGTTGCTCTTTGCTCTTGGTAACATATCTTGGATGCCACGCCATATCAATGCCTGTGACACAGTATGAGCACATCATAACTTATTTTAACCAGTCCCTTGTTGATGAACACAGTTACCAATTTTTTGCTATTAGAAGTAATGCTACAATGACTGTCCTTGTGGCACCTTTGCTCCTGTGCAAGGAGAGCTGGAAGATGTATTATGGATGGATTAGATTCCACTTAGATATGAGTGATATCATATGGTATTTGTCTTTCCATCACATAATCCTGCACATTTATGGGCAAAGGCAAAGTGGAATCATCCCAGCCTCCTTTTCCTCTTATCATAAAACCCTACATGGCCACATCTGTGTATCCCTTTCCCACAGATCCCCAGAGGGAGAAAGAGGAATCTCAAGCACTTTATGCCATCTCCCTCCTCACGGTCTCTTAACAAGCTTGCCTAATTTTGAAGCCAACTGAACTAAATGAAAAGCACTAGACAGAGCAGGGGACAAAGATGATGAGCTTTTCCAGAAACAGCAGACTGCTCAAATACTTGAAATATTTTTTTCCTGCCCACTATATGCACACTGATTGAGAATATCGACAAAGGAGTTCTCAGAAATTATGAAAGAAAAGAGGAGCCTTATAATCAACAAAAAACTTACCATGAGAAAAAAAACTTAACCACGAGCACTTGAGTCTTGAATGTGAGCTTTTAAAAATCCAGTTAGTGAAAGAAAAAAGAAAAGGTTTGTTCTTTGAACCAAATCATAGATTTTCCTCAGGATTTTGGAAAAGAAAATGATTGCCTCGGTTGTGTGGGTGCCTTTGCCAGATTGGCTGTGCCTCTGGTGAACAACCGAGCCTATTGAATCTTCCAAGCCTCCCATAATCAGCCCCTCAACCTGAGGAAGATTGTCTGGCCTGAGCAGCACCTCTTGCCTATTGGAATAGAGAAGGAGGGTCATGCTCACGCTTCCAAGAATTCACCTGCCATCTTCTTACTGCCCTGTGAAAGGACTATTCACTCTCCCACTACCTAACATTCCTATGGTCTGGTCAGAGCTGAGGAACAAAGAAAGGCAAGCACACACCACAGTCAGCTGAAAGGAGCCCCTCTGGTATCTGTGAGCTTCGTTTTTACTAAGGTAATTCCTTTTCACTGAAGTATAATTTGCATACAAAAAAGGCCTATTTTTGGTATACGTATGTTTTGATAAATCTGTCACCTGTGTAACCATGACCACAAACAATCAAGATACCACACATTTCCACCACACCTAGAAAACTTCCCTCATGGCCAGTTGTCAACAACACCCCATCCCACCCCAACCCAGTCCCAGGAAACCAGTGATCTTTCTCTTACTATAGATCACTTTTGCTTGTTCTAGAATTTCATATAAATGGACTCACTTAGGATTCATGTTGTTGCATGTATTAGTTTTTTCCTTTCTACTGCAGAGTAGTATCCTTTTTTAATGCATATCCACACCTTATTTATCCATTCGCCAACTGAATGGCATTTGAGTTGTTTCCAGCTTGGGGCTATTGTGAATAAAGCTGTTATAAACATTCGCGTACAGTCTTCTTGAAGACACATGTTTTTATTTCTCCTGGGAACATTCCTAGGAGTGGCATTACTGGGTCATACAGGCTGTTATGTTAATTTGATAAGAAACTGCCAAGTATGTTTGTATTTTACAAACAGTCCGTGTCAGTTTACATTCCCACCAACAATGTACAAGAGTTCCAATTGCTCAACATCCTTGCCAACACTGGGTGTTGTCCTTTTTTAGCCATTTTAGTGGATGTGTAGTGAGCTCATTGTTTTAATTTAATTTGCATTTTCCTGGTGATTAATGACGTCAACCATCTTCTCATGTGCTTATTTTGGCCATTTGCATATCTTTTGTGAAATCTCTTTATGTTTTTTATTGGGTGCTTGTCTTCTTAATGAGTTATAACAGTTCTTTATACATTCTGAATAAGTCCTTTGTCAAATAAATGTAATGTGAGTATTTTCTGGGACCAATTTTGTATTATCAGCAGCTAGTACTGTGCCTGACACAATATAGCAAGTGGTCAGGTCATACTGAATATTAGAGTTATCATCCAGCAGAAAATAGCATTTGTAGAGGACAACAGTACCAACTCCAAGGACTTCATGGAGAGTCTCTGAATCCACACAGCCCCTTTCCCTCCCTGAAAATTCAAGGGGAGGACTTCCCTAGTGGCGCAGTGGTTAAGAATCTGCCTGCCAATGCAGGGAACACGGGTTCAATCCCTGGTCCAGCAAGATCCCACATGCCGCAGAGCAACTAAGCCCGTGCACCACAACTACTGAGCCTGCGTGCCGCAACTACTGAAGTCCGCGTGTCTAGAGCCCATGCTCCACGACAAGAGAAGCCACCGCAATGAGAAGCCCACGCACCACAACGAAGAGTAGCCCCCACTTGCTACAACTAGAGAAAGCCCACAGGCAGCAACGAAGACCGCTCACAGCCAAAAAAAAAAATTCAAGGGGAGATGGAATAAAGAGACCAGGAAGCAACAGGTGTTTGACACCATACACTGTACATTTATTTGTCAATATTGATTCTATAGTCGGAATAGGAAGCCCAGTTAGGATATCAGATATACTCAGCTGGGTCACATCATGTATACATCTGTGTGTTTATGCTTATTTCTAGATTCGTGCTGAGACAATTGCCACTTATGCTCTCTGTGGCTTTGCCAATTTTGGTTCCCTAGGAATAGTGATCGGCGGACTCAGTAAGTGAAAAGAATATTCTCCAACAACAGATATGATATAAACATTCTTCCAATCTCCATGTTGCTCTGTAACATTATTTGTGTCCGAAAAAAAGAGCCCTGCAACAGCAATAAATTCTTTTGGGCCTATTTTTTATCCCTGCTCTGCAATGTAGTTTTTCCCATGTCTATTCAAGCTAATGTCGGGAAAAATTTGCTCAAATGTACAGGTGTTACTCTACTCAAAGATGACAAATAGATTACACTTTGTCTGCCAATTCCAATAGATTTATAATGACCAGCTAGAGAAGGATTCTGAGGGCCAGTGGAAATTCAATGGGAAAATGCCGTGATTAATTAATTCTATGCCACCACGGGCAAAGAAGGAGATGGTGACAGATGAGTTGCAGATATTTGGAATCCTTCCTTGAAACCCATTTGCCTTGTCATGCCGTCATGAACATACTGTGAGTTCTCCTACACCAGAGAAACTTCTCTGGATGTGGAGCTCATCACTAAGCTCTTGAATCTTGAATTCTCCAGCTCAGTTTAAAAAAAGAAAGTCAACGGACCTGAGACTCCAGCCCCAGAACAATTCTCAAAGGTTGGGAATTTGGAATTCTAATCAATAGGCTCAACATTAATCTGCCATGCTTGCTTCCACATTTCCCAGCATCCATAGCTCCTTCCAGAAAGCATGACATCGCCGCAGGAGCAGTGAGAGCTCTGATTGCGGGGACCGTCGCCTGCTTCATGACAGCCTGCATCGCAGGTACTGCATTGCATCCTCTGTGTCCGGTCTCCCTGTGCTCAGAGGATGGCAGCTTTGGGGGGACGGTGCCTCTGCAGAGAGCTGAGAGGCACAGCTGCCATTAAGCAGATTGTGAAGTGAAAAGTGTGGAGCATGGTGGAGAAGCCAAGAATAGAAGGAGAGTTCAGTGACTTCATTAATTAAATAAACAGAACTCTGTTCCACTTCCAGGCATGCTTACCAGCACTCCTGTGGACAGCAACTGTCATCACATTTTGGAGAATGCCTTCAACTCCAGCTCGGTTAGAAACACAACCGATGTAGTATCTTGTTGCCAGAGTCTATTGAACAGGTATTGTATTCTTGATGATAACTTCTTTATATCCATCATTAATAATAAAAATAGACCGAAAGACCTCAACCACTTATTTTTGTAACTTCATAACTCTTAATATAAGAACTTGTCTGGCAGTTCTAACCACCTTTCATCTTGACTAACTAAGACGAGAAACCACAGCACTAACCAGCGCTGCTCAAACATTTTAATATGCCCCCAGCTGTGTATTAGGTGCTTTGTATGAATTAGCTCACTTAAACCTTGCAGCCGCTGTATAAGTTAGGCACTACTGCTTTTTTAAGCATTAGATAAAATCTGGGTTTGGGGAGGCAACGTCACTTACCCAAGCAAAATGAGTGCAAGCAAGATCAAGATAGAAAGACCCAGAAAATTTGGGTCTTTCTGCCCATAGAGCCCATGCCCTAGTAGTTACTAGGTACTGCCTCCCTTTCAAGGGTATCAAGCAATGCAGGCTTCCCTGACAACATGATGATGGTGACGCTACTGTGGATGAGGGGCCATCAGTGACCATGCCAGCCACCCCCATTCTGTACAGTCTCTATCTTCAGAAGCAGTATCACCACTCCATCTGCCCTTCTTAATGTGCACGTGTTTTTATAAGGATTGCTTCTATCCTTTATTCTTTTACTCTAGAGGAAATAAGGTGAGTCTTTCAGGCCAAACAGGATTTAAGAGTCAAAACTACTTCTCTGGTGCCTCTGTCCTTAACCCACCCTAACTGGAATGTGAGGCAGGATATCAGCTTCTCGCCCTATGCAATCTCTAATATGTCATCTTCTGCTCATCTACTGTTTCTGTTTTCTAAGGTTCAACTAACTGTTTTATTCTACTTTTCACCAGCACTGTTGTCAACGGTTCCGGTGAGGTCATCCCAGCAGGAAACCATAGCCTATATTCTTTGAAACACTGCTGCAATTTGTTGAATCCACCAACACTAAACTGCAGTTGGATTCCTTTTTGAGTTCAGCCACTTCTTCAACAGAAAAAATGTAAAAAAAAAAAATGTGAAAAAGGTTTTGGAATACCTTGAGTAATTTATTTGTGTTTTCATTCTTGTTCATGCACAAGAGTAATTTTTTTAAATCCATGTGTAAATAGTTGACTTGTGTTTGTGTGTGTGTGTGTGGTGATGGTGGTGATGATGAAGTAGGGATCTAAATGCCCAAAGGACTCTTTATCTCCGAAGTACAATATACTAGGATATTTCTTATTATTGAGCATTTGTAACATATTTTTCTTGGAACTTACTGTGCCCTTTCAGTATTTAGACTTTATTTTAGAAATAAAATTGCATTAAATCTTTAAAAACATCGAGTGTATATTTTATACTTAGAGCTTATCTTGAGAAGCTAAATTTTCATTGGCAAGACAATCTGTAATTAGATCTCATAAAATTTACAACTGAAAAATATAAATTTACATACCCAGGTTGTTCCAGATAATACCTAAAAGTTTTCCAGTAACTGAAATTAGTATCAGTTTTTAAATGTTAGTTCCTCAGTTCCATATATGAAATAGCTCCATATTTCAAATATTCATGATTAACATAATGGACAATGAAATTTTACAGGATGATTTCCTACATGAATTGAAGTGTGTGTATATATTTGGTATTAATATATGTTGCCAGACTGCTTCTTAGAGAAATACGTTGTCTTAATTTTCATCTGCTTTGCAATATAAATTTTCTGATGTGTTTTATTCATCTACTTCTGTGAGTATGTGTGATATTTCCTTTTAAATACTATATGTTCACATAAGTTGCATGCTGATTTCTTTTTTAATGTTGTTTCTTTCTTTCTTTTTTTGCGGTATGCGGGCCTCTCACCGCTGTGGCCTCTCCCATTGCGGAGCACAGGCTCCGGACGCGCAGGCTCAGCGTCCATGGCTCACGGGCCCAGCCGCTCCGCGGCACGTGGGATCCTTCCGGATCGGGGCACGAACCCGCGTCCCCTGCATCGGCAGGCGGACTCCCAACCACTGCGCCACCAGGGAAGCCCTGTTGTTTCTTTTTTAATGTTTGAGGGAGGGAGATATTATTCCTGAGCCATATTATGGGAAAGGATAGTAAGGGTAGGATCAGGCAAATCAGCTGGTGAGCACTTGAGGCTCGTTGCCTCCAGAAACCTTATCAATCCCCTGTGAACATTGTGAGTGGCTCTGGGCTGGCTGGAAGTTTCCCTTTTCCCAGTGAAGCCAGTCGATGGAGAGTTTTGGTGGACGGTGATGTCTTCACTCTTCTTTGGCAGACATAGAAGCTGGAGGGCTCTTTTTTCCTCACAGTTTATCCTTCACCCAGCCATAGTCTTCTAAGATGTCAAAGATGGAGTGTCTGTGTGTTTCCTGTGTGTTTCCTCGGTTGTCGCCTGAGGTCACTTAGTGCTGACAGCATGTTGCTGTCAGTCTGTGCACCCTGACCTTGTTTCAAGCCAAGGCTGTGAAATCTACTTTGAAGAATTCTGCACTGTCTTGTCTGTCCATGAAATCCGAAGTCCCTAGCCGTCTTTCTGAGTCTATCTTTCACACTGACATAGTTTTCACTAATCTGAAAGCCCTTTTTTATTTTATTTTATTTTTTAAACATCTTTATTGCAGTATAATTGCTGTACAACGGTGTGTTAATTTCTGCTTTATAACAAAGTGAATCAGCTATACATATACATATGTCCCCATATCTCCTCCCTCTTGCGTCTCCCTCCCCACCCTCCCTATCCCACCCCTCTAGGTGGTCACAAAGCACTGAGGTGATCTCCCTGTGCTATGTGGCTGCTTCCCACTATCCATCTATTTTACATTTGGTAGTATATATCAGTCCATGCCACTCTCTCACTTCATCCCAGCTTACCCTTCCCCCTCCCTGTGTCCTCAAGTCCATTCTCTACATCTGCATCTTTATTCCTGTCCTGCCCCTATGTTCTTCAGTACCATTTTTTGAAAGCCCTTTTTTAAATACAGTTATGAGTCCAGTTATGAATGTTTCCTAATTTCAATGAAGATGGAAGTTTGCTTTCCGGCTTTTTATTCTCCTTGTTATTTTCCATTGGCTTGCAAAAGGGGAGGGGGTCAGAAATGGCATTTCTCTCTCCACTCCAGAAGCTATAGTTATAAACAAATTCTCTGACCTTACAGAAGACTTAGGGTCTCAGCCAAAAATAGTTGGAGTCATAGAATATGGATATTTTTCTTTGATTTTTCTTTCCACTGGTAAAATAGAACATCCAAGCAATTAGGTCTGAGTGAGAAGGTCTCTGTAACTACACAGATTACTAACATGCATCATTTTGAAAATGCTCCCACCCTAATTGTTTTCATGTTTCTGTGGTTTAGTTAGGCTGGTAGGCCATTGTGAAGAGCTTAAGATGTGCACCTGCCCAGTGAGGCTGACTTCCAATTACAGAACAATTCCAAAATCAGGCATGCTTATAAAGAAGGTACTGAAGGACACAGTGTGCCAGGAAGGATTAAACTACTCTGAATGTACTGGAGCAGGGGCAGCGGAGGCGATCATTCACATTTTAAACAGGCAGGAGCACAGGATTAAAGAAATCCTTGGTACATGTGCACCATATGGGGCTAATGAACCACATGGTCCTAAGAAAAGCTACCTTTTTTACAGCCTGTTACTTAATAAAAGCAACTTTGTTTTAAGCTGAAGCAGGAAGAAAAATGTACACTTGTCCATTCGTTTTCTGGATCACAAGCTTATGATGATGAATGTGTTTTCCTTTTTATTACAAAGGCAATGTGACTGCCCCTGGATGTAGAGGGAGTTCTTTCTACTCTGGTCTTTAGTAGACTACTTGGCATTTCTATTTCAAGAGACTCTAGAAAGTAAATGATGGATCTGCACCAAGTCAGTTCCTCTACTCACTATGCCTTTTGCAAAATAGAAAGACAGTGACTGATACAAGGGGTACAGCCTATAGCCATGGAATAGAAAAAAGCACTCAAATGACAATCTTGAGACTTAGTCCTCTGGCAACTGAAAACCAACCACTTTATTTTTTCTTTCTTTCTTTCGTTTTTCTTTTCTTTTTTTTTTTTTTTTTTGGCCGCTTCCGGAGTCCTAACCACTGGACCGCCAAGGAATTCCCCAATCACTTTAGTATGAGAAACCAAGATTCGGAAAAAACTGATGTCTTACAAGTCATGTTTACATGAAGAATCAGACCTGTATCTTCCATGCACTGGGCATGCTTCCAGTAACACTCATAAAATAAGAGGACAGTAGAATCCTAAGTCACTCAGAAATGCCTCATCTCCTTCCACACTCCCCCCAACCCACTTTAAGTCATGTAAAGCCACCAAATCTATAGATTACTATAGCTAAAAGGAGAATTAGGGCAATATTCCCTGGTCTAATCTGAGTTCCTTCAACTGCAGAGTACCTACCTCATTTCATAATTGTTAACCCATATGTCTGTCTGACCCACTAGACAGACTACTAATTCCTATGTATCTCCAGTACTAGTGCCTGACATCTAGTAGACATTCAGTAAATGTTTATTCGATGAATGAATGAATGAATATTGCAAAATGACTAACCTTCACATAAGCAAGAATAGTTAACTGGATCACTGTTAAAAACTTTGTAAAAATATCATCCAAAAATGCATACTCAGAATAAAAATTGCAAATGATATGCCAGTGTGTATAATGGAGAAATTGGAAATCTTCCTCCCACCTCAATCTCATTCCCCATACTTAGCCACAGTGAACCCTGGTATCACTGTTAATTTTTCTCAGTATATAATAAACTATACAGTAAGTTATAACTGTCAAACTGGAGTGAATGAATCTTCTTTCAAGCCCAATGCCAGAATTACTTTCACCTTCTATTTCTTGGCAACATCATGCACATGATTTTGCTTGTCTTACAGCATTAACTGATCTGAACAATGATTAGCAAATGAAGTTCAAGCAACTAGTCTTCCTGATAATCTCTGCAAGGCCAGTTGGCAATTCAGTAGTGTTATCTACCTTGAAGCTAAATGGAATCATTAAAAGCATCTCAATACCCAACATAAATAGGTGTACTTAAGTAACCAGATTCTTTCTGCTTGTATGAGCAATTGTTCTGCTATCATATTTGGAAAAGCTCTTATAGGAAACGGGAAACCACAAGCTGGTTGCAACTGCTGGCAGGTATGAAATATGATTCAGCAGCTAAGCGTCCATCTCTGGACCTGAACTGTCAGTGTCCAAATCCTGGCCCCAGCCACTAGCTCCATTACCTTAGATATTTATGTAACTGCTCTGTGCCTCAGTTTCCCCATCTATAAAGTGCAAACAAACACATCTCCTCCCTCATATTTTTGTGAGAATTAAGTAAGTTAAATCATATAAAGCACTTAGAAAAATGCCTCACAGAGAAAGGCTATAAAAGACACTTTTTCTTCATTAAGGTATCATTTATATACAATAAATGTACAGATTTTAAGTGTACATTTTGATGAGTTTTGACAAATACATACATCCATGTGACCATCGCCCCAATCAAGATGGAGCACACTTCCATCATTTCAGAAAGCTCCCCGGTACCCCTCCCCAATCAATCTCTTCCCCACGCTTCCATACTCCCAGGCAAGCCTGATTGGTTTTCTTTCCCCTAGAGATTAGTTCAAATAAACGATTCAGCTAGAACATCATGTAAATGGATCCCGACAGCACATGCTTTTTTGTCTCTTGCTTTTCTCATTCAGCATAATGAATTTAAGTTTTATCCAGTAGGTCATTCTGCTTTTATTGCCGAGTATTATTCCATTGTATGACTACACCACCATTTATATATCACTTCTACTCTTGATTGACATTTAGGTTGTCTTTAGTTTTTGTAGAATATTTGCTTTTGAGAGAGATTTCTATTTGCCACACACTCTTTAGGAGTATCGGAATATCTTAGCTTCAGAAATATAAATTGGAATGTGAAGAAGGCATCGTTTGCCACATGGGGGCTTGCTCCTTATCACCCTTCCTCTCCCTCATAATCTTGCTGAATCTTTTTACTCTATGTTGTTCTTCACAGGGATTTTCAAGATGGCGGGCTTCAGGCCACAAACTGGAAGACCAGTGATGACTGAGCCTCAGTGGGGAATAACCGAGAGACTAGAGCACCATGAGGTCACTCTTGGTTGAATAGAATGTTGATTAGCCTGCTGCTACGTACCGCACGATGGCACTTTCACTGTACTGCATTCTGAGAAAAATCACGGGGCTTTTCTAAGTCTCCAGCAAAAGTAAATTACCTTAACATTAACTGTAGTACAAGAACATGAGTTAAAAATAAACAAGAAATGTAAAAAACATTTTGTAGTTTGCAAGTATTGTAGGAAAGCCCAACACATATTTGAGGTGAGCTTTGATCATACCATGACAGATTTTGGCTCCAATAGCTTGCAAGGTACAGAAGCATCCAGCAACTAACAATTTTGTTACTTAGGAGCTATGATAAACTTAATCCCATTTGTGGCAAAGATTGGCCAGTTCTTAAAAGCACTTGCGCAAAACAAAGACTCAAATTCTCATTAGAATTCACCCATCAAAATGCAACGTGCCCTTTCTGAGATGGACATCTCAAAGGGTTGAGAATTATTTGCTCTCTTTGACCATCCGTTCATCAATGTCTGGCCATGTAAAACAGGTTATCCAGAAAGTGAGGGTTTCTGTGTATACTTAAACCGAAAAGAACCAAACAGAAGGAAACAATATGTTCTTGGGGACTCACCAGAGGTCCTCCTGTTGCAGTCTGACTTGAGTACGTTTCCATAGCAACGGACTCCAGCGTTCTCAAACAAGGGTCAGGTGCTCACAGGAGGCTGCAGCTGGACACTGAAGAAAGTTTCTTTTCTCAAAAGTTACAGAAGTATTCCAAAAAAATTCGATCAAAATTCCATCTAAAATTGGCAGGAGGGTGGTCTTCTAGATGACCTGAAAATAAAATTAATTTCTTAAATACTCTCTTCTCCCTCTTCCCATTATTACCAGGAAAATGTTTGGGGAGAATTTTATTCAGGTTACAGTTTTTTACAAGTGCCTCTGGTCAGATAGGACAGACACTGTCCAGACATCAATAGTGAGAAACGGGTCAGAGATCCAGAGAATTTTCCCAGCAGCTGGCCAGAGCCTGGGGGGTCCTGAGGGGATAAGGCAGAGATTTGGGGCTCCAGAGGTGGCTCCCTATGTTGGCCTGCTACAACTGTATAGGGAGAGGTGCTCAGAGGTGTTTTTGTCTCTACCCCTTCTCATAATACCTTTTATAAGATGCTTTATTGCAAAAGTAATCAGCCTTATTTTTGTAGAAAAATATTCAAAATCCGAAGAAGAAAATAAAAACTTTATCCATATCCCATCACAAAATATAACAAGTGCTAATAATCTGTGGTATATAGTCATTCAATGTGTGTGTTTGCTTAAGACTTTCAAAATGAGATCACTATTGTGATTTACTTTGAGGCCAGCTTTTCCCTCTTAATATGTCATGAACACTTTTGCATGTTGTTAAGTATTCTCCTACATCATCATTTGTAAATGGCTGTTGTGCATCCCACTGACTGTATCACTGTACCAGAATTACCCAATCTCTTATGGTTGGATATTACAGACGTTTCCCATTTTTCATGATTACCAGCACATCGACAATACATATTCTTGTAGTCAAATCTTTGCACAAATTCATGATTAATTCCTTGTAAGACATACAAAAGTGCTAGAGACACATAGAGATTTTATCTCCCAACATAAATGCTAAGTCTCAGGGCAAAGCCAAATGATCAAACTTTGAATGGACGACATATTTACAGTATAAAGCTTGTCCACCTGCTAGATTCTGCTGGCAATCAAGAAGGTAAATGAAACATGACAGTGAACTTGGGCTTGTGTGGGATTTTATACACTAAACAGTGACATCAGCTTTGTAAAAACCCTGGGCAAATGACACACCAAGTTATCTTCATCTGATTAAAGATGAATTTTCTAGTTCCATACTTGAAACTGAAAGTGATTTCTCTATGTCTCGAGTGGGCTTTTGTACTGCCAACACAGATTAACTGGGTACGAATAAAACAAAAGTAAGTTTGAATGCCAACTCCCAACCCCACTTAGACTCAGTCCAGCAAGAAGAAAGTCCTAGTCTATGGAAAATCAAAAAGTATGGTTCCTGGGCTTCCCTGGTGGCGCAGCGGTTGAGAGTCCACCTAACAATGCAGGGGACGCGGGTTCGTGCCCTGGTCCGGGAAGATTCCACATGCCGCGGAGCGGCTGGGCCCGTGAGCCACGGCCGCTGAGCCTGCGGGTCCGGAGCCTGTGCTCCGCAACGGGAGAGGCCACAGCAGTGAGAGGCCCGCGTACCGCAAAAAAAAAAAAAAAAAAAAAAAAAAGTAGGGTTCCTGCCAGTTCCGCTGGATATAGGGCAAGCTGACGGCAGGGGATGGGAGAGCACTGCATAGGTCCTTGGGCCTAGGTCTGTTCACCCAGTTAGGGGAGGGCCAGCAATTTCCAGCAAAAGCAGAATCCAGAATTGTGTGTCCTATCTCCTCAGGTTGCCCAGGAGAGCAGCCATGGGTTCTCCTTTGCAGGGAGACGGAGTAGAGTCAACTCCCTGTACCTACCGATGGTTCACAAATAGCCGCATACTATACACCTGTTCTGTACCTAGCTCTTTGTCACTTAATGATATATCCTAGGACTCCTTCTAAATCACTATATAAAAACTTCATTCGTTTGTGCATATCATATGGATTTACTATGATTTATTTAGTAGTTTTCTATTTATGTTATATCCCACATTTTGCATCCCCAAAATGCTGCAGTAAATAGCCTCCACGTATGTCGCTTCACTTATGTGTGAGTATACTTGTAGGAGAAATTTCTAGAAATGGAATTGCTGAAACTTAGGTCATGTACATTTGTAATTTTCAAAGACATTGACAAATTACCTTCCATAAAGATTTGACTGATTGATAGTCTCACCAGCCAAACACAGTGCAGTGCTTTAGTAAACTTATGAATTTTTGCAAAATGCAAAGAAAATGGTACCTCAGTGTTTTTTAATGTATATTTCTCTTGCTTAATGAAGCTGAGAATCTTTCTGTATGTTTAGGAGCCATTTGCATTTCTTCTGTGAATACTTTATTCCTACCCTTTATTAGTTTCTCTATTGGGTAAGTTGTCTCTTCCTCAGACATTTGTAGGTGCTATTTATCTATGAGGGAGAATAAGGCTTTATCTGCAATAAGAACTGTAAATATTTTCCCCATATTGTCATTTGTACTTTTACTTTTTTTTTTTTTTTTTTTTGCGGTACGCGGGCCTCTCACTGTTGTGGCCTCTCCCGTTGTGGAGCACAGGCTCCAGACGCACAGGCTTAGCGGCCATGGCTCACGGGTCCAGCCGCTCCACGGCATGTGGGATCCTCCCGGACCGGGGCACGAACCCGTGTCCCCTGCATCGGCAGGTGGACTCTCAACCACTGCACCACCAGGGAAGCCCTGTATTTTTACTTTTTTATGGTGCTTTTTGCCATGCATACATTTTTCCCCTCCATGTTTAAATGTATTGATTTCTTTAATTATGGCTTCTAGGTTTTGTGTCATAAAAAAATCCATCTTCATTTCAAAGTCAAAAAGTAATTTCCGGGCTTCCCTGGTGGCGCAGTGGTTGAGAGTCCGCCTGCCAATGCAGGGGACACAGGTTCGTGCCCCGGTCCGAGAAGATCCCACATGCCGCGGAGCGGCTGGGCCCGTGAGCCATGGCCCCTGAGCCTGCGCGTCCGGAGCCTGGGCTCTGCAACGGGAGAGGCCACAATAGTGAGAGGCCCGCGTATCACAAAAATAATAATAATAATAATTTCCTGGGAATTCCCTGGTAGTCCAGTGGTTAGGACTTGGCGCTTTCACTGCTGAGGGCCTGGGTTCAATCCCTGGTTGGAGAACTAAGATCCCACAAGCCACGCTGTGTGGTCAAAAAAAAAAAAAGTAATTTCCTTGTAAATTTTTTATGGTTTCATTTTGCACATTTAAATTTTTGATCCATTTGAATTGTGTCCTGGTAAGTGGTGTGATATATGGCTCTAACTTCATTTTTGCTAGATGGTTGTCCCAACTTCATTTACTGAATACTGGTAGTTTCTATTTTCACCATTTATTTAAGATATCACTTTTAACACATAATAAGATTCCATGTATTGGGGTTTATATAGACTCCGTTCTATTCCCTTGATCTATCTCCAGTAAGGATCAATTGTTTGATTTTGAAGGGGATCAAGGTATGCTACCCTAAAAGATGCCACTTTTGTGTAAGGATTGTTTTGAGCTGAAAGCAATTAGCTCTCTGCCCTCCCCTTTTCTGTCTAAAAGCAAGGCATAAATTTCTGTTTGTAAAAGTGTCTCCTCCTACACCAGGAAGATGATGACAACGCTTAATCACTGGAGACAACTCTTATCAATGGAGAAAATACCAACTTGAGTTTGCATAATAAATCTATAATTCTTCTCTTCCACTAGTTTCCCCTATATATTTACCTTCCCACAATTTACTGCCCCGGGAAGCACAATTTATTGCTAATTTACTTCCTACAATTTACTCCACTTCCTTTGTCTAGTAACTTCACAGTTTATCACTCTTTGTTAAGATGGTATACATGCCCCCGGGTCTAACCACTTCTTTGGGTTTCTTCTTCTTTCTTTTGAAGCCCCTATATATATGCAAAGTAAATTTCTTCTTCTGTTAACCTGTCTTTTATGTGTTTAATTCATGGCCCCCAGCCACAGAACCCAAGAGGGTAGAAGAAAGGATCCTTTCCTTCCCCCACCGTCTCTAAAATGAAGGTTATAATTATCTACCCCGAAGAATTAGATTAGAGAATCAAATGAACGTGGGGTGTTTGGCCCATAGAGGAATTCAATAAATTTCAGCAATGATGATGAACAGAAGGAAAATATTGCCTACCTCACTCCTGTGCAAAGAAATGCAGATACCCAGAGGGTTCACAGATAATCCTGGTTCCCAGATTAGCCTTTTCATTATACTCTGAACTAAAGATTTCTCTACATGCAAAAAGTGACATTAGCAATGATCTTCATAGTAATTTTAGTGAATTTCTCACTAACCCAGTTTGAAAGGGAATCTCTAGGACTGTTATTCTCCTGAAACTGGACTGCCAAGGCAAAAATGGCAGGCAAGACCAGGTTCGAATTCTAGTTTAGCCACTCATCTCTGAGAATCTGTTTCCTTACCATTAGAAGAGAGATAACTATACTTCCTTCTCATTCTGACAAATGAGATAGTAAGATAAGTGGCTAGCACTGAGTTTGTCATTTAGCGTATGTTCAATCTCATGGTGGCTATTTTTGTTTTATCATCATCATGTTCTTTGTCATAATCATTAAAGATTATGGCTTTGGGTGAATGAGGACAAAAAAAAGGAGGGTAATAAACACCAGTACTGGAAGGAAAGAAAGGACATAATAATCAGAATATTTTAAAAAATTTCAAGTAGGAGAATAGAGGGATATGTGTGAATTGATGGAGAATAGAGGGATATGTGTGAATAATGTGATTAAACTAGGTAAAATAAAAGGTTAACAATAGAATCTAAGTAGTGCAAAATTATTTCAAGTTTGCTGTATGTTTGAAAAAAAATTTATAGTAAAATGTTTGGAAAAATTCAAGGCTACCATCCCTCTCTCCTTCCCATCCTAATTTTACTGTAACCCCCCACAAACACTCAAAGGCAAGGATGATTGATTTTCCTTGTGTCTTGATATTTTACATGGAGTGAAGAACTTGTAATTCACTTCCTGGCCAAAATTACAAGCTGTTGTTATGTATGTGATTCCCTCCCTTCCCCTAAAATTCATACTTTTTATTTCCTGCTGGTTCAGCTGACAGCTCCAATTTGACAGCTGTCCAATTCTGACAGCTCCACATCAGCAACCAATATCACTCACATCCCAGAATCCCCTCTCCCACCCTGTTGCTCTCAGGCCCCCAAGTCCCGGAGTCAAACAGTTTCTCACTAGGAAACTACAAAGAGGAAGAAGTTGGGACCTGGGATTGAAATGCTGTATCCAGAGCATTTGAAACGCCAAAGTCAGCTGCAGCTTTCGCCTGTTGCTATGGCACAGGTGACTCTGTAGAGTCACCAGCCTGGAAACTGACAGACATAGATCAGTGTGCACTGGTTGCCATGGTGAGGAAAAACCTAAGGATGCTTTCTCCATGCCCATTGGTGCCCAGCATGTCAGGTGTCCAGAGCTGCAACAGAGTGCTAAAAGCCCTCATCAAATCATTAACTTTTAGGCAGGAATTCAATTGTGCTCAATTGGTCTGAGGGTCAAGCTTCACGAAAGAGATTGTCACAGGGAGGAGAAACACTGGACCCTTCAGAAACCTGGAAAATAAAGTATTCAAAGCAAATTCTGTGGTTTTTTTAGTGACTTGTTCATGTTCTTTTTCAAAGGAAAGTTTAATTAACTCCATTTAGAAATGTTTAACCTTGGGCAATTAACATCCTTAAGTCCAATATTTGTCAAAATGCTGTCCCCAAGGTAACAAATCAGAATCTCTGGGGGTGGGGCCCAGGTACCAGCAGTTTTAACCATGTCCCTAAGGTCCTAGGCACACTGAAGTTTTAAAACTACTGCCCTAGTGTACCTATATAACTTTAAAGTCTCAATACAAAAACAATTCCGGTCAGTAGCACCAAAACATTTCACCATTCTTGTTCCTTTTTGTCATGTTCTTACATCACCATGACTCCCTAAGAGCCGCACTCTTTGAAAGATATTTGTCTACCAACAAATTGCATGTACAGTCAGCCCTCTGTATCCTGGGATTCCGCATCCACGGATTCAACCAATGCCAGTCGCAGGCTGTTGAATCCGCGGACGCAGAACCCACGGATACGCTGCCGACAGTACCAGTCATTTTCTATAAGGGACTTGCGCATCCACAGATTTGGGTATCCGCTGGGGGTCCTGGAACCAATCTCTGAGGATACCAAGGGATAGCTATATTGAATAATGATTTTCCCCCTTTTAATCAAAGACGTATAGAGTCCCCCTCAGCTCAGGTGAAATGTATATAGCTCATTAGGCTTTCAGAGATTAAAAACAATAGCTCAAGTTCCCCAGTCCTACCTTTGCCAACCCTTAGCGATCTGAGCATCCCAAGTTGGGATTACAGAAACTACTGAAGAACTCCACGGCATCAAAGACCGGTTCTGAGATGTTAAACATAAGCAATAACAAGATCCATCCTCCTTCTAAGGAATGTAAACTTATTTATTCCTTCATTACTTATAACTACCCCTGTCCCAGTATGGATAGAATTTAAAGTAATTCACAAAAATTCATAAAATAACGTAAATTAGCACAGCCTTCTACTTGTTTCTTATTAGCCCATCTCCCTTTCCTTTCCAGTATTAATAGTCCTCATTTTTAGCTAAAACACACGGCTACCCACATTTCCTAGGCTGTCCTTATAGCTAGGTGTACCCATATGACTAAGGTCTGGTCAATGGGATGTACATGGAAGTTGTTTATGCAACTTCTAGGAAGTATCCTCAAAAGGGAGGATTGGTTGTGTCCCTTCCTGCTGACTGGCCACAGACATAATGGGGAGAGTAGCCATCTTGGACCATGAGTTGGAAGCCGTGTGTTGAGAATGACAGAGCAACACATTAGAAGTCTGGGCTCCTGATGATGGTGGAGCTGCCATTCCAAACTTGGACAACCTACCCAAACTTTTTTTTTTTTTTTTTTATTGCGGTACACGGGCCTCTCACTGTTGTGGCCTCTCCCGTTGTGGAGCACAGGCTCAGTGGCCATGGCTCACGGGCCCAGCCGCTCCACGGCATGTGGGATCTTCCCGGACCGGGGCATGAACCCGTGTCCCCTGCATCGGCAGGTGGACTCTCAACCACTGCACCACCAGGGAAGCCCTACCCAAACTTCTTCCTGAGAAAATTGAAGCTTCTTTCTTGTTTAAGTCACTGGTGTTTGGGGTTTTTCATTCCACACAGCCAAACCTAATCCTTACTACTAACATAAATGAGGGGAAAAAAGATAAAAACATACAATAAAGCCAGAAATAAACTTAGCACAAAAATAAATACCATATAGTCTTATATATTTGCTGTGAATAAGTTGCAACTTTAGCTTCACGCTTTCTAATGGTCAGTGTGACAATAAGTCTTTTAAAGACACATCTCAGTGTCATAACGTTTATTTTTTTAATTGCTCAGGAGAAACACAACTGTTCCTGATGCTAAGAACAAATTACTTCATCCTAAGAGTCTCCATAAAGAGGGCATCCACCATGTAATATAATAACAACAACTGCCACAACTTTCTTACAGTAGAAACAGTTGTTTCATGATGTTCTTCAATACAGGCCAGGAGAATCCCAGTGTAGGTAATCTGATTTGAAATTGCCCTGTCTACTCATTTATGTAGTATGCTAGATCGAATGCTCTCTTTCCCATCCCTCACAAACACTCTCTAGGTAGGACTTAGAGAGATAACAGGTGGGAGAATAAGAAGGTGGTTTAAAAAACCAAACTCTACCCACATCCAAGTTGTCTACCACCAGCATCACCATCACCTATGAGAAACGAGCAGGATTGATATGTCCTCCCTTCCATGTACCCCAACCTTTCTTGTTATGATATTTTCTACTTAAAACACCCTTGAAGTTATTTTAACTTAAATTTTATAGATTATTTCAAATCTGTTAAAATTTTTGTGTGTCTGTGTGCACTGGAGGAGGAACTCAGTATGTGATTTTTCCATCTGTAGTCCCTACATATCTCTGAATTGCGTAATACAAGTAGATAATGAATAAAATACAGCCAAGTAAAGCAGTCATTTACTAAAAGAAAAACACAAGGACAAAAAATGTAAATATTTAACTTATGGGTCATGTGTCCCAACTGTGAATACAAAGTGGCAAATGTCAGCAGTTTGTATCCCGTAAAGGAAACTAAAATGGTTTCCAACACAACATTCTTTTGCTAGGGGCAGCAGGGCAGACACCGCCAAAGTCACAGAGACACCTTTTCAAAATTTCTAGTGAGATGCTTCCTGATGGAGCCTCATGCCTGCTCCATTGATTCTATAGCATTTCAAGCAGGATCTTGCTCTCCAACCTGGGTTCCTTTCTGGCTCTATCCTGTTGAAGGAATGATTTGTGAGACAGTGTGGGAAATGAGTAGTGAACATGTGCTACCTGAACCAGATGGTTACATACTTCACATCCAATGTGGTACCTTTATACTTTCTGGCTAGGTTTTGTTAAGGTATGCTTTCTTATTACCCAACATTGGATTTGAGAATAGAAGGATACGTTGTTTTTTGTTTGGTGGTTTTTACCCTGAGCATTACTTGTTTTCATGCTGCAAATACTGCACATAAATTGGTAGAGATATGAGAGTATATCTGCGGTCATTGCAAGTAACCCAAGTCCCACAGAAACAGAACACAAAATGAATTCCTTTTGATCCCTCAGAGAGGATGATGGAACATCTGTTTTCCCCCATTTAATTAACTGTCCAACTCCCCTAGGCAGCTACAGGCAAACACCTCAAAATTTTATCACACCAGTCGAGTCATCCTCCAGCGGCCCAAAGCCACCTTTTCACTTATATATGGAATTCACAAACAAATTCATTTCCCACAAACGGAATCTCTAATTAGGATCAACCTCATTTGAAACTGTGCAGCAGACAGGAAAATGAGAGCATTACAGAACATCATTAATAGCAACTGCAAATAACTTTTTAATCGATCTAGGTATTCCTCTCCAAGAAGTTACTCTTCTCTTCCATTGAGGAAACAATTTTTGCTTGCCATTAGCAACAATCTCAACATCATGCATAATAATAGTAATAATGATCATTTTTTAAAATGCCAGCCAACAACTGGGTAGATCTTTCTCATTTAAAAAAGCTTCCAGGAGACTTCCCTGGTGGTCCTGTGGTTGAGACTCTGCACTCCCAATGCAGGGTCACGGGTTCGGTCCCTAGTCAGGTAGCTAGGATCCCGCATGCTGCACATCACGGCCAAAATAAATAAATAAATATAAATTAAAAAGCTTTCATCTGCATTATCATCTCACTTGATCTTACTTCTGCTTTGTGTATACTAAAGTAGGTGTTTTTACTTCATTTCACAGGCATAAGGCTGAGGGGTTCCCTGTGGGGACTCGTGTTACTGAGGTTTGTCTGATCGACCTTGGACAAGTTACTCAATGTCTCTGAACCTCAGTAAATCTATAAAATGAGGATAAAACTAGTACCTACCACAGACTGGTGCTGTGATGTGCAGTAACAGACATGCGGCAACCCTGGTAAAGCCTTGTTATTGTTGGTTGAGCATGGAGGGTTGAGTTGGTCTTCCCAAGGATGAACAGCTTTTAATCTGCAGAACCAGGAAGAACCTGGCCTCTCAACTCCAGACTTGGGGCTTCCTTGAAGCAAGAATCTATTTAGGGGAGGGGCTTTCCTGGTGGAGCAGTGGTTGAGAGTCCACCTGCCAATGCAGGGGATACGGGTTCGTGCCCCGGTCTGGGAAGATCCCACGTGCTGCGGAGCGGCTGGGCCCGTCAGCCATGGCCGCTGGGCCTGCACGTCCGGAGCCTGTGCTCCGCAGCGGGAGAGGCCGCAGCGGTGGGAGGCCCGCGTACCGCAAAAAAAAAAAAAAAAAAAAAGAATCTATTTAGGGGCGAAACTAAGATCAGATCAGACATTTCCAAAACTTAAACCTCTCTTTATTTCTGCCATCCCATCAACTATGTGAGCTGATGTAAGCTTGAAGAGTTAAAGGATTACTGACTCTCCTTTAGGGCTGGGATGAAACACAAACATTTGATGATCAATAGAAGAGTCTGTAAATAATGAACAGAACTCACAGAATTGTGCTTGGAATCCCAAAGGCTAGAAACACCTGTCACATATTGCTTCTCTGCCCTGGCACACTTTGGGGACAATGCACAATGCTGAAGTCCACTGCTGGCCACAAGGTGGCAGAATGTCACCAGCAAGGACGCTCAAGCCCAAACTTCACGCTGGAGCAAATCAGGGCAGGTCGCTGACACCCAAGACAACAAATGAAATAATCCAGTTAACATCAGCCCTAAACCTAAGTTAGTGACAAATATTCTGCAAATGCCATTCTTCTGCCTAAATGCTCAGCTCTTATTCCAGACAGTAAAATGGGCACCTCATCGATCTTCATCTACGAAAAGGAACCTCAAGGTGACCATGAACTTATTCCAACATATATGACTACTTCTATTTACATGAATCCCAATTTTCAAACATATAAAATAATTGAGAAACTTTAGGTGTTGGGAGCCATCCTCCAGAATCCTCAGAGCTCTCATATAATATTTTCTTATAAAGATGAAAATATCTTTAAAATTAAATTATTTCCATATTATGCAATTACCATAAACATTTTAAAACCTGGATTTTCCTACTAACCTACCTGTTTCTGAGCTACCTGCCCTTTTACTGTCTACAAAAGTGAATGTGTAAGGACTATGGAATAATTTAATAGCTTAACAATATACAAGGTTTTACACAGACTTGGATTGTTTTAGAGTTGGATGGTAACTGGGAGATTATTTACTTTAATGCCCTTATTCTCCCAGTGAAGAAAGTAGTACTGCCAGAAGTTAATTAACTTGCCTAAGATAACACAGAAAGTCAGTTCAGAACTGAGACCTGAACTTTCGTCATCTGACTTTCAGGATAGTTTGGACTAATTTAGATCTTTCATTTAATTGTGTCAGGAAAGTCATGATTGTCCTTTACCCCACAGAATGGAAAAACTACTTGCAAGAGGAGAAAGTACCAGTCCAGTATCATGCTGTGTGATTCCAGCACTTCAGCTGGATCCATATTAGAAATTCAGCAGCGGTTAAGACAAAAACTGAGAAGCATCATGATCACAATGGTAATCCCCCCACCTTCCAAAAATTAAACCCCTAACAGATGATCCAGGGGTGAGTCTTTCTAGAACTTGAAAAAGAACCTGCCAGGTCACAGCCACTCCACTGGGATACGAGATTACATAAAATTCAGGCAGAAGGAGCAAAATGCCTCTCCGGGGACACCGGAGACCCTGAGCCTGTCTCAGGAGGTGTGACTATAAAGTAATGGGTCTGATTTTAAAAGAAGCACAACCAGCCCTTACACGTCTAAGTGAGCAGTCACCTTGGGAAGCTGCATATTTGTGCCAGAGTTGCTGCAGCGGCTCCAACGTTAACTCTTCTTTAGGATTTGCCGTCAGAGCTTCACCATGTTCTGACAGATATCTACCATGGGCGTAAATCTTGGTTGTGTGAGGGTGGACTTGTTTCTGGAAAACCTCCAGAGTCAGCTCTTGGGAGTAAGGTGGGTGGTCAAGGCAGATAATAATATTTTGGGATAAAACTGAGTTGCATATAGTCATTGGGTCGATTTCCCCTGTGGTTTATAAATTCGACCAGATGGCTCATCTAGGAAAAGAATCACCCATTGGAGGCAGTCAGGAAAAACTTTAAGGTATTACTAATGTGTACGTTACTGATTTCAAAATAAAGCCTTCTTAATTCCAGTTCTTAATCATTGTGCATCCACTGGTAAGTTACTCTTCTGTCTCCCAACTCATGTCTCAGCTCCTCTAAGGGAAAAGGCCAATTATTAGATTAAATTACATGAAATTGCTGCCATTCAGACATATTTGACCTACAAAAATCATATAATTCAAGCTAATACATTTGAAGTCGTAATATTTAGCCCAGTGGCAAAAAGGAGTTCAACAGCATTAAGAGATGTCACTGTGCTGAGGTGGGCGATCCTGAGTGTCAACACTGAATCGCCAGAAAACGATGCCGAACAACCCGAGAGGTAAACATCAGTTTTCTCCCTCCATAGTTCTACTTTTTAATGCATTTAGGTTTCTTTTCATTATCTAATTTAAACTGCACATCTCGAGGGTGAAAAAGCCAGCCACGCACACCAGCAAACAGCCTTTCACAAACAGGGCTATTCTGTAAGAAACATCAGTCTCACACTAAGTCATAGCCTGCACATAATGGCCACCCATATTCCACACATTTAGAAGCAAATTTGCCAACTTAGTCCCTCTAGGTCCTGGGACTCCGCTAGATAGGCCAGATGATCCTATTTTAACTTAACTTATTTCACTAAGGAATGGAGTGTACACTTGGCCTTTGCACCTCCCTCACTCAGGGCGAGTGTGACCTTGCAAATTATGATTGAAGTCATTGTTCTGTGAGCTATCTTTCCCTTCTGGTTCGTTCTTTTTCTGTTTCTTTATGGTAATTTATTGCAAGAGTAATTTATTTATTTATTTATTTTTTTTAGGTATTTGGCTTCATTTTAAGAGTAAATTTTTTGCCCCAGTTTTATTGAGATATAACCCTCTGGTTCTTCTTCACTTCATTTTTAGTTTTGCTTTTCCTTGTCCTGTATTTACCATCAAAACAGGATTAGAGAAGCTGTTCCACCATTCCCTTCATTTGAATATTCAGAAAGTGTCATTCAATATCATTAACCTGCCTGGGAGAAAAGACTCATTAGGTAAAGCAGAGAACTTCTGGATGTTATTTCAGCTAATATGTCATTTACTGTTTGGGTGGAAAACTGTGTCATCCATCTGCCTCCTACAGAATTCTCTCAGGAAAAGCTTTGACGAGGGAAAGTGTCACTGGTAAAAGCTGGCCTTGAGGAATTAACCAGATGATATGCAAAGCTATAAAGACTGCATGTTGAAGAGATGCTTCCCATCAAGATCAATCCCATCAAGATCAAGGCATGGCCAGCGGACACAGGCTGGCGTCACAGCCCAGCCCCTCCCATGAGGCTCCCGCCCTGCGCCTCTATCCCAACAGTCCCCAACCCTCAAAATTCATCGTCGGTGGGAAGTCACTCGGCACATTCAATTATATTGTGACAAATTTTAAATTGTTCACCTGCACCTCAAAATGGGAAAAGTGGGGCTACGTGACTGTAGAGTTATGATCTCTGCTGGGGACTTCCTGATAAGCCCCAGGCTGGCCAGGACGTAGTCGCACATCCTTTGTGTTAGCCCACAAGCAGCTTGGCTGACCCGGCTTCCCCTACCCGACCCTTTTTATTATCACTGCCCAAAAATGCAGTTCTTGGTTTGTTTTCTTTTTAACAACCTTTTGTGATTACAAAAGCAATATCTTTTCACTATTAAAAAATTAGATCATTTTGCAACATATATATGTATGAGTCATCACATTGTACATCTTAAACTTACACAATATTATGTGTCAATTATACCTCAATAAAGCTGGAAAAAATGGAAAATGTCAATAAGGAAAAAATGGGAAAATTGAAACATCATATTCTTATTCCCCAAGGTTACCACAATTAACACCTATATCTATATTGTGCCACACTTTCTTTCTATGCATATATATCACATATATATATAATAATTCATCTTTCCATGTTCATAAATTTTATTCTAAGCTAATACCTTTCAACCACCTCCCTCCACCACCACACTGTACCCAAAATGCATTCCTGCTAGTTTAGCTAACCAAGCATCCAATCCAGGACCATGCATTATATCAGATTATTATGCTCTTTAATTTTCTTTTAATCTGGGACACTCATCTCTTGTTACACATCACTGAGTCCTTGAAGACAGCAGGCCAGTTATCTAGCTGAAGTCCTATCCCTTGGATTTATTTGCCTTGTTGCTTCCTTAGGCCATCTGCCATTAAGCTTGTTCTCCCATCTCCATATTCCCTGTAAACTGGAAATAAGATCCAAAGGATTAGATACAAACACTTCCTGGCTAGCATCCATCAGAGGACCTGTGATATATTGCATATTGCACCACACCAGGGGACAGGTAACACTTAGTTGCCTACCATTAGCGTTGCTGGGATTGCCCTCTGGATTAAGGGAGACAAGAACTTAATTCATCCAACCGGGAAGTAATCTGTGGGGTGTTACACTGGCAAATTATTTTTGAGACTCTAAACCTTTGTAGCTAATAACCGGATCCCAAAACCATACCATAAGCAAATAGGGAAGAACAGACTGCACAAGTCTGAGACTAAGAGCAGGGTTAGAGTGAGTGGGGAAGGTAATGCCAAGACTTTTGATTAGTGATCGAAGCTGGAAGAAGTGACTATTAGGGCATTCATAGTGCCCTCCACTTGCCAAAGTAATTGATGGACATTAATGCAGCTTGCTGTAAACCCACGAGTCCCAGGGACTTGGGTGAGACTAAACAACTGATAAAGTCAGCAGTGGTATCGCGCAATTTTTTTTCCGGAAGAGCTCTTACAGGAGATCGAGGACTCTGATTTCTCTTTTAACACTCATTAGTCAAAGTTACAACGCCAGGCTCACACACGCAAGTTCTTCAGAAACAAGAACTGGATTTAATCCTCCCCAGAGGAGCCTGATCTAAGTACCTGCTTCAGCTGCAATCCTGTGAGCTGTGTACCATCACAGCAACTAGGCAATGGCAGGACAGGATCCCATCTCCCCACCTACCCACTTTAGTCCCACTCTGCATCGTGGGGGCCATAACTTTGTGACAATGACCCCGTGCACTGAGGTTGTTTGTTGATCCATGGTTGCTGAGTTCACTGCTAGACAGGGGACATCAAATGGGGCCCTCTCAGGTACCGGTAGCGTCAGGCACCCATCCCCACCAGGAACAGGGATGACCTGGTACTCTTGTTAGCCATGTACGGTACAGGTTGTACTGCTTTGCTGCTTGCTTTTTCAAGATGAGAGTGGCACAGTATTTAAGACAGCAGGAAAAACCAGAATTTGTCAATCCTTTAAGCAAGTACAACTGGAAAGCCTCAGAAGGAAGATGGCTCTGAATATGTTTACCTCTGTGCCCCTGAGCAAAACATTCACGTGATGACTCAGAGCTGAGGTGGCTCTGTCTGACTGCCAGAATGGCCTATTTCTAGAATAATAACAAAAATGTGCAATTAACCTGGATAAGGCAAATTAGCCCAGGATGTAAGAGGGAGAGAAAATAAATACCACATTCCACAACCCCTGCCCCCCCCCACCCCCCCCACCCCCACTCCCCCCCCCCCCCGCCCCCGCAACACAGACTACCAGAATTTGGCCTCAAGCAAATATAATAGATTTAGACTAGTTCAAGTGAAACTCTTGGGGCAGCTCCAATAAGTTTTCCTGTCTTTCCTACTATGCAGAAAGAAAATCTGAAAGGGCTCCTGGGACCACTGCAGTGGTCTTCTGAGTGCTCAGAGTTAAAAGGGGGGTTCTTGCATGGCTGGTAGATACACAGCCTTTGGCCAAGTGGAAGCTCAATAACTTCTGACTAAATGATCCAATCAGGTAAATTTTCCTCCTAATGGACATCAAGTTGAAAATTAAAAGGAAAAAGAAGAACACAGTATTTAGAAAAATGGGTCCTAGAGGCTGTTCTACCTGCTGCTTCAACTCCAAGAAGGCGCCTCTGGTCTCTGCTTTTAGTACAAGAAGCTTGGACAACCAGTTCAGCTGGAAGCGTGCCATCCGTCCTGCCAGCAGCCCCTCGTTAGCTACCTCTGACCTGTTGAAAAGCTGAAAATACAACCTTGAGCCATTCTCTCTGAAGCTCAACTCCTATAATTCTCTTTCTAAGTATTAGCAGCAGCCCCGTTATGCCATAGTTTTAAAAGTACTTGTCCCTTTTTTGCCTTCTTTGACCACATCAACCACCACACTACTTTTCTTCAGGAAAAAGCTTTTTATGTAAAGAGTGAATTGCCTTTTTATTTGCTTTTCTCCCTATGTAGCTAGGCGTGCTACATTTTTTCTTGATGGCTTTTATACTTGGTTAAAATCACCTGGAAAAAATCAGTAGGGAAGAGGAGAGTATTTCCTTAGTTACCCATTGGCCATAGTAACTGAAGTCCACAGAAATCCATTTCCCATTTCCTATTAAAATTTTATAAGCATTTAAAATATTCACTTGGGTGCATCGTGTTTTCTTTTGCATCCCAACTGAGTTTCTTTTCCAGCCTGAGGTCTAAAGTCTGGCTGATTTTCTTCAGTGGCTTTACTCACTTAAAATAATTTTTTTCCCAATAAGTAAACACCCAATTCTGTTCATTAAACCAGTGACCTTTGAGTTTTCTAACACAGTTCTCCAAAGCTGGAGCCAACTGTTGACAACGCTTTGGTTGATAGGCACACACAGATTAAACTGTCTGCCCCGAGATATATTTTTCTCCCCAACTTAGAAGGATTCCCTGCTTTAGATGCTGGGATCCCTACAAATCATAACCAAAAGTCACTGCAGCTTGCCTTTCCCAGCTTTAAAGCCAATACAAATGCCCTCTCTGGCACATGAATGGAATAGAACTTTACTAGCTCCCCAGTCCTCACTCTCTAGATCCTTATTTTAGGGAACCTAGACCCAACCAGGCTGAACATACCTTGTAACTCCCTAGAGGCTCTCAAAGATCAGACTTCTCAAAGATCTTACTTAAAACTCAGATTCCCAGGCATCACCCTCCCACAGACTCTGATTCAGTAGGTCTTAGTGGGGTCCATGAATCTGCATTTTTCAACAAACTCCTGTCGCCACCTTAAGTAAATGGTCCTTGGAACTTACTTTGACAAACACTGCTCCAAGAGAGCTCATCTCAATGGCTTTTGATCAATGCTGTGTTCATTCATTTACCCAGCAGTGACCTGCTATGTGTAGGCTGTCATTCAGGGGCAGATAAATTTCACTTGGGCCCTACCCTCAAGAAACTTACAGTCTAGCAGGAAAAACTGAGACATGAACATAAGTATCTACTCAAAGGGAGTGAGAGATTTGTCATGAAAAAGGAACAGAGTTCAGAAGAGGAAGAGTAACTGGAGAGCTGGAGAGGGATGGGGCATGGCTTTATGGAGAGGTGACATAGGCATTAAGTCTGAAAGAATGTGTAGTATTTGGGCACATGGAGGTAAAAAAGAGGAGGCATTCTGAAACACAATAGGCGGAAGCAACGGCACTGTGTGGGTAAGTGTGAGGACCTGTATGGGGAAGAAGGAGTCATTTAACGGGCTTGGAGCACAGGGTGCAGGAAGGGGCATAGAAGCAATCCAGTCGAGCTTATAGAAGAGAGTTATGGCCAATCCTGAAGGGCTTTGAATGCCAAGTACAATGACTTGGTTACAAGTAAGATCTTGAGGTATCCCTGGCAAAGGAGTGAACTGCGAGCAGATTTGCAAGTAGTCCCAAGCTGCCCCAAGCATGTAGTAACATGGTGGCCCTGGGCATTTGCCCAAAGAGGTGGGAAGAAAGTCTACTAAGCTCTTCTCTGCAAGGATCCCTCAGCCCTGCAGTTCAGCCAGGAGCCTCATACACTATACCTCAGAACACGACATCCAGTGTCAGCTCATACCTTGCCTTGCAGCAACCCACTAATGTTAGAAAAGGACTAGCGCTTTCAGCCGTGGATTTTACCACCATTGAACCTATGAATTCTCCTTGAGTTGGAAGGATGAGAAAAAATGTAGAGCTAGAATGCTCCATGCTCTCACACTTTTATCCTCTTGAGAACACTGCTACATCTCTATCATCATGTTCCACCACACACACATGCACACACACATGCACACACACACGCACACACACACACTTAAAACTGAAGGGAGACAGAGCTATAATCTGTTGGCAGGTTAAGACTAAGAACACAGTGCTATTAAGACTAGACTTTTCCTGGCAAAATTTCCCATATCCAGTTCAATGAATAATTTTTATTTGTGTGTATAGCACTTTGTAGGCTTGCCGTGGGTTGCAACTTCCCTATCTAGACCATAACTATGAAATGAATCATTTTTTCTAGTCATAACAGTTCCATCCCCCACCACACCACCACCCCCCTCAGATACAGGTTCCCCCAACTCAGGGGCTGACTGTCCATCCGCATATCACGGGATCATGTGAAAATCCTTAATTAGAAGGCCAGTTCCTCTGCATGAACTTCAGAATCACCAACAGCATAGATTACATGAGCAAATTGTACCCATAAATTCAGCTCCCCCCCTATTCTTCACCTGAGTCTAATCAGAAATACAAACAACATGTGCCAGAGAGAAATGAATTACAATCAGAAGCAGGGACCCAGAAGAAGCAGAGGGACGTTAGGATTATTTGCCCAGGTGATGGGTCATTTCTCCAGGAAATGTAATCAGAGGTGATAATAACATGTACTTTTTCAGGGAAGGAGGGTTTTTTTCTGCTTGCTTTGTGACAGCAGCACACCTTTAGCAAGTGCAATATGTCCCTTGAGACCTTTTTGCACATCTACTATTATAAAGACCCATTACACGGGGAGTTAGGAATACAGCGCCTACTGCTTTCTGCCGGTTTTACTGACAGGCTATGCCAACAAATTAAAGAGAGTAGCTGCCTAGTCCTGCAGCCAGGCTGGCCCATTCCTTGTGTGACCTGCTCACTGTGGATCATGCTTTAGAAGAGGCCAGGAGGAACGATCTGAATGCTTGTGCTCCCCTTTGCATGAACGTGCACTGACATATCTTCAATCAGAGCCTCCTGGCAACCATCTCTGTCTGCTCCAATGCAGGTGCACGTGAAAGCAGATCAAAATGGAATATGGGACTGGAGTTAACACTACTGTACTGTACGCTTGAAAAGTTGCTATGAGAGTAGAGCATTAATGTTCTCACCATAACAACAGCAACAACAATAAAAGGGTGAGATGAAACATGTGGTAAGTAACCTTATTGTGGTAAACATTTCACAACACATGAGTCTATCAGATCATTGTGCGCCTTAAACTTACACAATGTTATACGTCAATTATAACTCAACAAAGCTAGAATAAAAAATTTTTGATTAAAAATTATGGAATGCGTATTTGTATATGTATAGCTGATTCACTTTGTTATACAGCAGAAACTAACACACCATTGTAAAGCAATTAGACTCCAATAAAGATGTTTAAAAAAAAAAGTATGGAATGCGGACCTTCTGTGAGTCAACACTGGCCTCTGTGGAGACCCCGGCAATAGCTGCTGGCCAAGGCTGGCAGGGCTGGGAGCAGTGATAAAGGATCTTTAGCAGGAGATCAGTTTGCAAGCTGGTTCCTGCTGGGAGGACAACTAGGACCTGTAAAACCTGTCCCTTTTTTTCCCCCCGGGGTATCTGGGATGTCTGCCAAGGCTGCCTGCCCTGCCCCGCTGCCCACAGGCACAGCCTAAATGCTCACGGAGGTAACACACACACACACACACACACACACACACACACACACACACACACGTAAACTGCCACCGGCTAGAAATGGGGCTACCCTAGAAGGATGCTTAGATTTCAGAATCCTGGAGGTAAGGGTCTAGAACTGTGCTTTTCGGTATGGTAGCCGCTAGTCATGTGTGGCCACTAGCGCTTGAAATGAGGAGATCCTGAATTGAGATCTGAGCTGTGCTTTAAAGTATAAAATACACGTGAGACTGAATACTTAGCATGAAATAAAGAATGCAAAATATCTTGTTACTTTCTATATGATCGAATTTTGAAATGAAAATATGTTGGATTGTACTAGATTCTTATTGCTAGTGTAATAAATCACTACCAAATTTCGTGGTTTAACACCGATTTTTTAGATTACAGTCATGGAGGTCAGAAATCCAAAATGGGTCTCACTGAACTAAAATGCAGGTGTATTCCTGGGCTTCCCTGGTGGGGCAGTGGTTGAGAGTCTGCCTGCCGTTGCAGGGGACGCGGGTTCGTGCCCCAGTCCGGGACGATCCTACATGCCGTGGAGCGGCCTGGCCCGTGAGCCATGACCACTGAGCCTGCGCGTCCGGAGCCTGCGCGTCCGGAGCCTGTGCTCCGCAACGGGAGAGGCCACAACAGTGAGAGGCCCGCGTACCGCAAAAATAAATAAATAAAATAAAATGCAGGTGTGTTCCTCTGTAGGCTGTAGGAGAGAATCTGTTTTCTTACTTTTTCCAGTTTCTGGAGGCTACCCACAGTCCTTGACTCATGGCCCCCTTCCTCCATCTTCAAAGCTTGCACTATTCCATCTGTCTAACCGTTCTTCTCTGACCGCAGCCAGAAAAGAATTTCAGCTTTTAACAATCCATGTGATTAGAACAGGCCCAGATAATCCAAAATAATCCAGATTTATCTCCCCATCTCAAGGCCCTTAACTTAATCACATCTGCTAAATCCCTTGTGTCCTATAGGGTAACATACCACAGGTGGCAAAATTAGAATGTGGACATCTTTGGAGGCCATTACTCTGCCTACCACGTGGATATGTTGGATGAAATACAATATCTTATTAAGATTAATTTCACCAGTTTCTTTTTTACTTTTTTAATGGGTCTACTAGAAAAAATTGTAATTGCATACGTGGCTGTCACATTACATTTCTATCAGACATTGCTAGTCTAGGGCTTTTTAATCACCAAGATTCACTACATGGACCACTTTAGGGTGCCCAGACCCTCTCTAGGGCACAGGGGTACAGCCCTGAGGTGACCTCCACTCCTAGAACACAGCCACGTGGCATATACCCTATGCTCAGGGTGACCATATGCCCCTGTTTGCCAGAGGCAGTCCTGGTTTACACTGAGGTCCCAGCAGAATTAGTATCAGTGTTCCCACTCACTCTCAAAATGCCCTGGTTTGGACGATGCATTAAATGTTTGTCCTGCTCATGTGTACTGTGTGAATATGAAGCTGTTCACCCATCATCAACCAGCGCCTCCAATCAATTTGCTCATGAAGGTCATGGGTTTGCACTGGTCTTCACGTCCTGCCCCGCTGGACTTTCCCAGTCTTCTTCATGGGCAATGGCTCCCACAGCAAGTACAGCTGACACATCAAACTAGTTGGTTGTAAGCTAATCAACTTTTGAGTTTTTTAATTATACTTTGTTGTCATTTTATAATTATAAAAATAGCACTATAATTATAAAAATAAATCATTATAATAATCCATAATGTAGAAAACGTTATGTGTCCTGTAATTCTCCACACACATCCCCATAAATAACCAGTGTCAACAGTTTGCTGAATATTCCTTCAGGTATTCTATTCTCTGTGCAACAAGTTTGGTTGAAGAGTCTCAGTTCAGTGAAACAAGTGTGAAGCTGGTTTCACTGTTCTTTGATGGGCATCAGGAAGACTAAATCTAGCTCAATCTGTTAAACTCAATCATCCAGTAATGATTAAATCCGGTTTGAACTTAATCTCTTTCTCTAGTTAACACTCAGTGAAACTCAGGAAGTATAATTGTTAGTGCTCAGTTCAAAGTCTCAGCCCAGAGGTTTCTTTGAAGATGCTTGAAGTAAAGAAGACCCACCTAGACCCACCTTCTCACACCTCTATTCTCTGTTCCAGCACAGCTTTTATTGATATATATGTGTGTGTGTGTGTGTGTGTGTGTGTGTGTGTGTGTGTGTGTGTGTGCGCGCGCGCATTTGAAGGGTACAGTCCCCTTTCCGCTGGCCATTGCCAGCTCTCTGTGCAGAGGTGGACATGGAAAGGTGGTGCTGTCTATTGGATGACTGGTCCCACAGTGAAGACTTCTACCCAGCATGTCCTTATTTAGGCAATAAGGGCTACCAGGCACTCATAGCCAGAACACGGTAGCATTGCTTTTCCTCTCCTTTCTGTACAACCCCAAGTGGTAGGTGCTGTACCCCTTGAAGTGTGTACATCTTCCACTTGACCAGGTGTGTGTCCTTCACCCAACATCCTCAGTCCCTAGCTTCCGCAGTGGAATCTCCCACCTGCTCTGCTGTGCTCCCGTGGGTACTGGGTTGGGTGAGCTGAGGGTCTACCCAGCACCTCCAACTGCACAATTCTTTAAGGGCTTTTCCTTCTTGAGAAAACTCCACAAATTCCAGGAGCAATCTGAGCCTGCTGGCCAGGTCCCAGGGTTATCCTCAAACCTCAGAAGCAATTTTTGCATGCCCTCTCAGAGGAGTTCAGGTCTTTTGAACATTAGCTGCCCGTACTCTTTGCTTGGCCTTGCAATAAACACTGTACTTTCCTTCACCACAACCCGGTGTCAGTAGATTGACTTTACTTCACAAGGCAAGCTGACCCAAGTTTGATTCAATAACAGGAATATTACTATCCCAAGAATCCTGCTGCCCCCTGTCTGCCTCCCTCTCCAGCTATCTTTGTAAATGGAAGGGGTGGTAATATTAAGTTCCTCTGGAACCCACTTCAAAAAGCCTGTGTAGTTGCTAGATGCTGAGCAGCGCTCATTGATAGCTGGGGCTGACTTCTCAGGTATCAGGTAAATCTAGAAGGAACAGAAAAGTTTCTCCACAGGTATTTACACCCTCCTACACATCCTAACAGATTTTGCTTCTAAGGTGTCCCTCTGGAGAAATTCTCCCAAGTCCTAGCATTGAAATGAATTCTACACAATTACTTCAACTGTTAAGTAAAACACACATATGATTTTCAATATTTATGTAATTGCAACTTAAAGGCAAAACAAAAGAATAGTGACAGAAGAAATGAAACTCGGCAAATCTTGCACAGATTATCCCCATCATAAACAAGCAAGTCATAAATAGTGTGAGGGAGAAGTGATGCCCCAGGCCACTCAATGGCTGCCTTTGCAGCACTCAGCTGCTGGCAAGACCAAAACATAAAATAAAACTCATCAGAAATGTTATAAGATGGAGTCACGAAAATGGACCAGAAAGAAAAACAAAAAGATGAACTATAAGAGGGGAAAGATAAGCGTTCTAGAGAATCAGCCCAGGAAGTCCAAAATCCAATGAAGAGAAGTTCTAAAAGAGAATGAAAAAAGTGGAGAAGCAGAAATTATGAATGATCATGACAATAATGGTAATACATTTCAGCTTGAAAATTCTCTGCATAATGAATGAATAAAGAATCATGAAAATTGACTTTCCAAATGAACTTTAAGAGAAAAACAATGACTTGTACAAAGAATTGGCCAGCAAATTAACATAGCTTGAAGATGGAAGAAGGCACGATACCTTCAAGATTCTAAATTAAAGTTATTCTCAACCTATAACTCTATCCAGTCAAATGATCCATCAAAGAAAATGGATTAAATACTATTTTTAGACAGGTTCTCAAAAATTTACTTCATATGCACCCTTTTTAAGGAAGTTAATGGAGGAGGTGTCCTAACAAAATAATAACTGATACATATCTGGCACTTTCTATACCAGGTACTATTGGAAGTGCTTTACATATATTAATTGATTTACTCCTCACCACACTCTTATGAGGTGGGTGCTATTATTATCTGCATTTTTTTCAAGGAGGAAATTATGCTCAGAGAATTTAGGTGATTTGTTCAAAATCTCACAGCTCATAAGTACTAGAGAAAGTAGGAACTGAAATAAGAAAGAAGACAAGGGATTCAGGAAAAAGAAATTCAACCAGGAAAATGGCATAGAAAAACTCAGGATGATGCAAAGTGTAGCCCCTAGATGCTCACGGGTCAGCAGATGTTGAGCATCATCATCCAATTTGGAGCTGAAGGACGGAGGACTTTGGAAGCAACATCTGCAACGGGGAGGAATCAATTAATGAATTATCTGATATTTTTGACTATCCGGAAAATGAAATTGATCAGCGGGGGACAGATCTGGTGGGACGTAATTATAGCACACTATTTGGCTCTATAGCTAAGACATAATAATGTAAACACTGCTTATCGATTTTGTAAAACAACGTTTTGATACAAAATAAAATAGGAAGAAGGGATAAACTGTGTGTGATGAGGAGCAGGGGAGTGAGACTGTGTAAGAAATTTAAATCCTCATCAGCCAAACAAAGAGACAATGTCTAAAATCAATAAATCCAGAAATGACAGCACAAGCATATTCTTTAAATGGCAGCAAATACCGAAATAAATGGTTAAAAACATTTTTAAGTATTTGCCTTTGGGGAGTAGGACACAGGGTAAAAAGGGATGGAAAATTTTAGTACTACCTAATCTTTTAATTAGTCTTTTAAAATATACATTAGTTACCAAATTCTATTATTTTTTCAATTATATAAAAAAGAATAAGGTGACGAACAAGAAGAATGAAAAAAGACTATTGACTCAAATATATGGGTCTGACCTGTTCCAGATTTCCAGTATTCAGATATATGAATGATTTTTTGCATATATGGTATAATATGGAATATTAAATATGTGAAGACATTTAGGAAGTTTAAAATATATAGTCATTAAAACCCTTTTATTTAATACAAATATATCATGCAAATCAATTGTTCAACCATAACCATGTAGCCTATGGCTTTGATGTTTCTTATGTTTAAAATTAGAGGTGAAGTTATCATTTGGATGTTATCAGAAGCACGTTAGGTTTACATTTTTTCCTTTAGACCTTTTTGCATTTTTCTAAATTTTCTTCAATTAAAATATACTGCTTTTCTACAGAAAAAAAGTTTAAAGGAGAGATTTTTAAAAAGACGATGTATTTGAATTTTAAAACTAGATTCATAGGCTACTTTGATAAATCCAAAAATTTAATTAGAAAGAAAAGAATTTAAAAGAGGAAAACATTTTTCTTTTTAAAGAAAGAGAATGGAAAGGAAAAATGTCCCTGTATCATACAAGAACATTTGTTTTTTCTAAATGACTCAAACCTAACATAACACATTCCAAAAGAATTTATTTCACATGTTTTGTTGTATGAGACTTTCAACAATGTTACTCAAAATCCCAGGCCATGGGCTGAGGATTGGAAACCCTCCATTACCTAGAGACTGCTCAGTGTGATGGTAAATGTTGTAACATAAAATGGAAAGAAACACTGGGCTGCCTCCCTCCCTGATGTAGAATCCCAAGCAGGATGGAAAGAGAAGAGAGTGAAATGATGACAAAACTCCCTTCCCTCCGAAACTGCTGCCCGTGTATAGATGATAAATCTAAGAAAAGCTGCCAAGAGGCCTCACAAATGCACGGCTCTCCTTTGCTAAGCCTGAGCCATGGCTGTTACACAGAGGACTGCTGGGAGTTTCATGTCAAAAGGTGACTTGATGGAACCCTTTTCCCTCACTCATAATTTATTTAAATGCCAAGAATCTTAATGCAGACTGTCAACAGCTCCATGTAACGTTTAACACGTGTGACCTCACTTGAGTCCCTATCTCTCTTTAAGTACTTTAAAAACACATTATCACCTCATCTCAGTTTACAGCAGATCTTAAAGAAATGCCATTTCTTGAAATGAAATGTTACATAAATCACAGCTGCAAAGGTCTGTGACAAAGCCAGCCTGATTGCCCAACACCCCACAGCACACACGAAGGCAGGAAATCTGCTCTGAAAACCAAGAGAAGACATGTCTGTCTGCTACAGAATTCCCAGCATCAAGGAATGCCCTCCAAGTGTTTCAAAAAATTCCTGTTCAAAAATAAAATGCAGATTTCTGGGGCATCCTGGTATGTTCTCTAAATCACCACACAACCACCTGGTCCAAGTGTGGGAGAAACTTTGAGAATGGCCCTGGTATCTGGGGTGTCTTCAGGGCCTTGAGACTGCCTGGAATGGAGGGACGTGGCTTAATTGTCCCTAGAATGTCTGGTCCAATACCCAAGAGCACTGATGCCAGAGCCCCCTGGATAAAGGTCTGAAAGATGGCGGAACTGAGCCTGAAGGAGATCCTCTGGTACCTTCAGGCAAAGCTTTTCCCAGGGGGTCTTCAGTGATGACCTGAGGGCTCCCAAGAAGAGCATAGGCTCTGAGGAACCCCCAAAAGGCACTGAAAGTGCCAGAATAGAGCAGCATCAGCTCCCATGGCATAAAGCCACACGGGATGTTTTATGGCATAAATTATAATTATGCACCCCTAAATAACCTGGTGCTTCCTGGAGGCCGTGCCCAGCTCCCTAACCTGTTTTCCACAGCCTCCGCATTCCCACAGGCATGAACCAGAACCTCTCCCTGAGTCCTGGACGAAACTCAAGTGTCTGCCCAAGGGCTTAACTCCCCCCCACACCCGCCCCCCCGCACTCTACCTCCATCCCTCTTGCCCATGATACCCCCCAGGGGTGTCCGATGCTCCAACTCACCACCAACCAGACTCCTCCACCACCTCTGAGATTGCTTTCCAAGCTGTAGTTTGCCAAACTACAAGGCAGCTTCCAACTAGCCTCCCCTGATTTAAGTAGGAAGTGCTCACCTGTCCCTCTGTCCCCGTGCTCCACACAGGAGGGATGTGAGTGGTGTCACAAGCCTTTGACTGCCTCTTTCAAATGCCATCTTTCTCAGGTATCCACTCTCCTGACCTGGTGGGAAGGCCAATGTGAGTCCCGTTTCCAATCCAGCTGTGCTTCCCTTGCCTCCCATCATCAAGGGCTTACAGAATCCAGAGGCGGGCGGGGAATCTCTCAGCATCAGCTTCCTGGGCTGCCCTTGCTCCGTGCAGAGAGCTAGTGGGTCTGCCGTGTGACCACCCTCATTGTTCTTCCAGGGATGGGCTTCCCAAGCACGCAGGTCTTGTGAAGCTTCACGCGGCCTCCCTGGCCCAGCCCACTGCACAGCACCGGCAGTGCCCCCAGATCCTGCCCCCTCAGGAGCCAGGTTTGGACTCTTTAGGCCTTGCCACTCAGGCCTGAGCTCTGGTCCTCTTTAGGCCCTGAAATCCAACCCCACCCTGGGGCCAGCCTGCTTTTGCAAACCAGAAAATACAAAGCTTTTATTCGCTTGCTTTTCTTTAATAAAGGGGCTTAATTGCCAGTGAGGAGTCATTTGATGGTCCCAAGGGCCAGATCCCAGATCCTAGAATAGGAAGAAGTTGTTTGTATTTAAGGAAGGGAAGAATAGAAAATAAGGTTGGTGTAGATGGTTTTTAGATACCACTTCTATAAAACGGGACTGTTTTTTAATATATGTGTTTATTCATCAAACATTTAGGGAGTGGCTACGGGCCCTTTAAAATGCTAGACAATGGGAGACATGGAATCTGCCCTCAGGTAGGTATCTGGATACATCCTGTGAACAGCCATCAAAGAGACTCCTCCTATCAACCAGGAGGAAACACTATTTATTATCTCTTAAAACCACTCATTATTACTTGTCTGTAGGCGCAGACCCTAAATTTCCATATGTTAAATTACTCATTGGTTACTTTGCTTTTTAGAGAGAGGGCTGTAGATTGGATTTCCTCAGGGTAGAGCCCTCTAGGACCTCAACAACAAAAATCGCAGGAGTTTTCCTGGATTTGGGGCTATGAAACGTAAAACTCCTTCACTCACATCACTTGATCCCTCTTACAGAAGAATTACAGGTGGCAAGCCTGCAAGTCCTCTGATTACATTTATAAAGAAAGAAAGCAAAGCTCAGAGAAGTTAATTTCCAAAGAGGGGGCTAATCCGCAGGGAAAGGGCTAGGTTCTAACCAATGACTCATCTACATACGTAAGCAACTCACGAACCCCAATTCACAAAACCTTGTGTTCCTAACTGGAAGCGGAAAGAAAGCTGGAAGCATTGAACTCCTGAGGGAGGGGGGTTGAGAGGTGGGGAAGCTGCCTGTGGTCATCAGAGTGGGATTTACCACAAAGCTGATAAAGCTTAAGTTTCAGGGTCCTGCACTTACATAAGCTCCTTTGGAGGCTCATAATATGAAAAGGTAACACTTCATACACATTTCACCCAGGAGACTGTAATTTCTCACTTGTTTTGAGTTTGTAATCTGTTGGATTCTGTTTTCTCACTTTAAATAAATATTTGTTGTTCAAAAATAAAAATTCGCTGAAGTTAAAAAAAAAGTCTTTTCCTTAAATAGGCTCCTCCAAGATCCTATAAGTTCCCAGCAACCTGGTTCACCACTGTTCTACTTTTGTTTGGCAACACGAGGGTGGTCACAGGGTACTGAGGCATAGAGAAGGGAACTGCCAACCCGACAAACACCATCCCTCACCTTACCAAACAGAGACACCCATATGTAAATAGCATGTAGAGTTAATTTTTAAAAAGCCTTCTTTTAATTGACTTCTTACATATCAAAGGAGGAAACAAAGATGATCAGTGCCTGGGAGAAAAGTTGCCAGGCAAGGAAATAACCACTAGAGGGTAAGTTAACAAAGGGGGAAAAGTCAGGAATTTTTAAGTGTAATGAACAAGGTTTCATGGAGGTTATGCTAATTAAGGATTGAGAACTCTTCAAAGGAGGCCATAGGTCTGTACCCGGTTGGTTAAAACAGCCCCATCGTTTATTGGTCAGGAAAGTCTTCAGTTAGGTCCAGGCCACTGAAGGCTCGTGGTCATTTATCAGCTTTCAGCAGGTCAGAACCAGCTATCATGAGGCATGGCATTCCATTTTGATATCTCCTGGGCAAGTGCTGCTGGAAGTGGAAATTTTTCTTTGAGCGTACAATAAGCCAGGAACAATAAGGTACTCAGCTTAGGGCTAATCAACCTGACAACCATGAATGATATATATTATTAAATGATTAAGTAAACTGAAAGTGCTTAGAACAGTGTCTGGCACATAGCCAGTGCTACATCATTATTTGCTAATATTATTATAAGCATGGATATACACTTTCTAGTCTGAGAAACTGGGATCCAAAGTGGTCAAGTAACTTTCTCGAGACCACCCAACTAGTGGCGATGGAGCTGGATTCCCAATCCAGTACTCTTTGACTTCTTTCTTTAGCCAAAACTGCCCCTTTCCACAGAAATCCCTGGTTAAATGTCCCAGTTTCCTAGATTCCTTTGAAAATTATACTAGAAAGAGAACTCTGAGCATGCACTTATTCACCCTCATAGGGTTCAGGATGCAGTTGTGGTCTTTAGATGAGAATTTGGAAGCGAGAGGACCTCAATCCCATGGAACACAGCCCTTCTTCCTTCAGGTCTACGACTGGAGCAGGGCTGCAGGACAGGACAAATTCTGAGACTCTGTTCGGAGACTGGATGGCCTGGAACATAGAGGACCCCAGTGAGGAAGATTATGTTTTCCAAAAGTGGCCATGATGATATCTCCCACCCCGTTTACTCTTCTTACAATGCATGAGATGTGATTTTTTTAATAGACTTTTTTATTTTTATTTGTTGGCTGCGCTGTGCAGCTTGTGGGATTTTAGTTCCCTGACCAGGGATTGAACCCGGGCCCTCGGCAGTGAGAGCGCGGAGTCCTAACCACTGGACAACCAGGGAATTCCCTAATAGGCTTTATTTTTTTAGAGCAGTTTTAGGTTTACAGAAAAATCTCACATATTTTCTGGGGGCCCTCACACCCTCGACCTTTCCAAGGACCTGGCAAGAGCTCCAACAATGTGTTCACATGGTCATGTGTTATGTAAAGTTTGCAAAAATAAGATTTTTAACCTTAACTGGTCTATTCCACTGCTCTTTCCACTGTCTTTTCCTCTATCACACTTCCCTCCATGTAGGGTGATTCTGGAGTGGCCACAGGTATTTCAGGATGCAGTTGAAGGAGAGTTGGTGATACACGTAGCTTGAGTTTAGCTTGGGACGTGTTTACACATTTCACAGTCACATCTGTGTGTGGTTTAGCCATCCCTTTGTAGGGATGGCTTCCAGAAATACTCCTGCTGCCCACTGTGCCAACATCAAATATCATGGCATGAAGACCCCAGGCCAGAGACTTGCATCAGGAAACAAAAGGGCCCCATGGCATTTGCTACTGCAAGGATGAGGATAATGGAGGAAAAACAAGGACTGAATTGTGTGCAGCCATAAGCCAGTCTGTGTGAAATCCTTCCAATCCTCAGAGGAATATTGTAATATTGTAAGCAGAGGACCCCTGGTCAACATTCCTCTTATTAAGAATACTCAAGGGCTTCCCTGGTGGCGCAGTGGTTGAGAGTCTGCCTGCCAATGCAGGGGACGCGGGTTCGTGTCCCGGTCCGGGAAGATCCCACATGCCGTGGGGCAGCTGGGCCCGTTGAGCCATGGCCGCTGAGCCTGCACGTCTGGAGCCCGTGCTCCGCAACGGGAGAGGCCACAACAGTGAGAGGCCCGCGTACCACAAAAAAAAAAAAAAAAAAGAATACTCAATACAGCTGATACAACAATAAACCTATCATACAATTTTTTCATCTTTGTTGGAAATTATGCAAAATGGAATGTATCAGAATTCCTGTGTATATAGGGTACAAACAGTAATACAAACAGTTGCTGTGTGATGTCCCATGTTTCATGCACCCCAAGGTGTCAGATTGGGGCTTAGCATATCTGACACATCCTTTCCTGACAAAGTCTAACAATGTCTGATGACATGGCATGCGAAATTGCCACCAATGCTCAGAAATGGCCTGGAAGAAAAAGAAAACAGTTCTCCAGTGACAAAACTCCTATACATAGTCATCAATCGGTCAACAGGTGCAGTTATAAGTGTAATTTGATTACCCGACTATATAACACAATTCAACGTGGTGGGAATTTCAAAATGTATCTGAATTGCTCATATGGACCTTATTTTCATATTAATTTTATATATTGTCTTCAGAGTTACTGATCCTACCAAAATAAATATGACAGGAGGGAAATATCCTGGTGGAAGCCGATAATGTAAATCAAAAAGTAAAACTTAGCAGGCTTTAAAGTGTCAAAAAAAAAAAAACTCTTGCTTTTAGAAGATGATGGAAACTAAAACCTCTGATGATCAAAATCATGAAGATAAGGGGAAAAGATTCACAACAGCCAATAAAAGGTAAAGAAAATGAAAATATTGGTTGGCCAAAAAGTTACGGAAAACCCCGAACGAACTTTTGGGCCAACCCAATAGAAAAGATAAAGATGATTAGGAGAATCAGGACACTAATACAGGAAACAAAAGGAAAGAAGCCGGATGGCATTTTAAAGGAAAATACAGTTGGTGCAGACAATGGAGCAAGCTTGAGACACACAGCTTCTTTATTTTAATAAATTTGGTGACTTTGCTACATGTCCTTTACTTTGCTACATGTCCTTTACATGTCCTCTCTTATCCAGCCAAAAACAGAAGGGGATAAAAGTATCTTAGAGATTTGTCAGGCACAAAATCGAGTCTATTATGTTGTTTTCTGCAGTCTGTGAAATTTCTGGTATTTGTCTGCTTTGTAAAATGTGTAGTTTGACTTCTTTTCCAATTCTAAGCATTCCTTTTGATAACTAATTTTCTAATTGTGATTTTGTACTATTTTTCTTCAAGAAAGCCCCTGAATTATCTGAGCTTCAGGCCCTACTAACCACAGATCTGACTCCGGAGACTGGTTGTACAGTTTGAACCCCTGTCAATCAATGTCAAACAATATTCAGACATTATTCTCTGCCCAAAGGAGAGGATCCAGAAGAGGAAGAGACAGATCCAGATGGCCCCACAGGTTCGCTTTTCTCTCTGATTTTGGGAGTTTAGTGAAAGGTGCCAACCAGGTTCTAGTTTTGGGAAGAAATAGAGTATGTTGGCAAGTGTTGGCTGCTTTTTGTACCTTTTAAGAAGACTCAACAAACAGTGGATTCAGGTGAGGTAACCAGTTTGAAAGCAGAGAGGGAGAGAAATAGCACTATGCCAAGGCAGAAAGGTGCTTTCTGCTAAGATCCTTAAATCTAAGTTGACTCTCAGAGCTGAAAAAGGCAACTGCTAAATAATTACCACTTGTAATATAAATGAATGAATCAATAAATAAATGAGTAAATAAATAAAAATTTTAAAAGGCCACCTGCTCCTCTACATAGATTCTAGTGCCAATATCTGTAAAGTCATAGTCTTTAAGCATCCACCTTAATTAGCTTAAACACAAAGAGGGGCTTCCCTGGTGGCACAGTGGTTGAGAGTCCGCCTGCCGATGCAGGGGACGCGGGTTCGTGCCCCGGTCCGGGAAGATCCCACATGCCTCGGAGTGGCTGGACCCTTAGGCCATGGCCGCTGAGTCTGCGCGTCCGGAGCCTGTGCTCCGCAATGGGAGAGGCCACAACGGTGAGAGGCCCGCGTACCGCAAAAAAAAAAAAAAACAACACACACACAAAGAGATTGTTAAGGATATAAAGAGCTCATAAAATTGCTGGAAAGGCTGAAGAAGCAGGCTGTAGCTGTAGGGCAGTTTCCCAAATTAGCAGTTTCCATTTCTTCAAATGGCAGCAGCTCCCAGTGGCTCAGTCTGGTGGTGTGGTTTTGGATGGCATCCTTGAATCTCAGTCTAGGGTCATTTTCTGCAGAACTCTGGCCAGTACATCTCATTTAAGAACAATGATAATAATCCATAGGCCTTATCTGTCTTTTTTTTTTTTTTTTTTTTTGTGGTACGCGGGCCTCTCACTGTTGTGGCCTCTCCCGTTGCGGAGCACAGGCTCCAGACGTGCAGGCTCAGCAGCCATGGCTCACAGGCCCAGCCACTCCACGGCATGTGGAATCTTCCCAAACCGGGGCACGAACCCGTGTCCCCTGCATCGGCAGGCGGACTCTCAACCACTGCATCACCAGGGAAGCCCCATAGGCCTTATCTCTTGCTGTAAGAATAAGAAAGATCTTTCCACAAGGGCTTAATTACCAAAATATACTAACAGCTCATACAACTAAACAACAAAAAAATTAAAAAATCCAATTGAAAAGTGGGCAGAAGACCTAAATAGAGAAAAGGGAATCCTCCTACACTCTTGGTGGGAATGTAAGTTGGTGCAGCTGCTATGGAAAACAGTCTGGAGGTTCTTCAAAAAACTAAAAATAGAGTGGCCATATGATCCAGCAATCCCACTCCTGGGCATATATCCAGGCAAAACTTTAATTCAAAAAGATACATGCACCCCTATGTTCACAGCAGCACTATTTACAATAGCTAAGACATGGAAACAACCTAAATGTCCATCGACAGATGAATGGATAAAGAAGATGTGGTACATATATACAATGGAATATTACTCAGCCATAAAAAAGAATGAAATAATGCCATTTGCAGCAACATGGATGGACCTAGAGGTTATCATAGTAAGTGAAGTAAGTCAGACAGAGAAAAATACCATATGATATCACTTATATGTGGAATCTAAAAAAGTGATACAAATGAACTTATTGACAAAACAGAAATAGACTCACAGACATAGAGAACAGACTTGTGGTTGCCAAGGTGGGCAGGAGTGGGGGATGGATAGAGTGGGGGTTTGGGATTAGCAGATGCAAACTATTATATAGAGAATGAATAAACGACAAGGTCCTACTCTATAGCACAGGGACCTATATTCAATATCCTATGATAAACATAATGGAAAAGAATACAAAAAACAATGTATATATATGAATAACAGAATCATTTTGCTGTACAGCAGAAATTAACACAACCTGTAAATCAACTATACTTCAATTTAAATAAAGATCTTTCCAGAGCTGTACCAATAATGTCTGACCCCTTTGGGGGATTTTCTCAAGGACTCTCCATAATAAAACACAGCACTGTTGTGCAAAATGATGTTTGGAAAAACATCAAAGAATTAGGCAGTCGTATAAGTGGAAATACCTGTTTTTACTGATACTAGAAGTATCAGTAAGTTAGTGGGAACTAACTTCTATAATAAGAACAAGGATACAAAGATGGAGTTGTTTAAATTCCACCACCCATGTTATTCTGGAGCTGTCTTCTCCTCAATCCCTTCTATCACTTTACCTCTCACACTACCACCGTTGTCAATAAAACTGGAAAAATCTATGCCATAGAATAGGATAATTTTTGAAAATTTTTGTTTACCACTGGAATTCTCTTCCAAAGCAGTAATATTTAGGAGTTGACAACAATTTTGAATTCTTTAATGCTGTAGAGGAGACTTTTTGTTGCCTATGTTTGGGACGTATGACAAACATCCTATGACAGCAATAAAATGCAGCAGGTTCTCTGAGTAGTAGAGGGGAACCACTTTTACAGACAAGTTTAACTTCTGTAACTGATAAATTCTTCATGATACAACAGATTAGCAGCAACTCCATTATCAATGGATTCTATTATTGATAGGGGATATTTTTATATCCTTTATACAGACTCCATACATAGGTTAACTCAGGTTACTTACTAAGTATGTTTCAGGGAAATGAAGCAAGCTCATGGTGTTTCTATGCTTGGCTGTTCAATACCTCTGACAACAGACCTGAGAATATGTGGTTCGTAATTCCTTTAATGGACCCAAAAGTGTAAAATTTCTCTGCAGAATTTTGTGCAGATATTGCAGTGTAGATATTGTTTTCACTTCTGGAAAATCTTTTATCTTACAGAAAAAACTATCGGCAAGATTCTTTTGACTTTGCTACCCTTCACCCCAGACTCACCAGAAGTCACTTGTGGTTTTACTTTGTGCCAACTTAGCTAAGCTTGACCTATGCTTCCCAAAAGTCCTTTCCCCATACAGCTCCAAGCTAGGATTGTACCCAAGAGTAATTTGCATGAGATTTGGAAGCCACAAAGTATACAGCAGCTGTTATGCTTGGAAGCTGAGTGCCGGTCCCAGGGGCCAGGGCAGGTCATACACATTGCTGACCTGCAGGCTCATCTTGTTAGCTTGCGGCAGCAGCAGGCTGTGCAGCTACTTCAGCTCCTGCCCCGTCTCTTCAGTCAGCTCCGCCTAGCCCTTGGCCAAACACATGGCTTCAAAGCGAAAGGCACTCACTTTTCCACAGGTCAGCGACATCACCAGAGTTAGATGCAGTGAAAGACAGATACAGTTTGCCTTCACACATTCCAACCTGTTTCTTTTCCTCTGCTTCACATCCAGCTTTTCTTCCCCACTGTCTGCCCTGCTGGCCTACAGCAACTTCAGGCCAACGACCAAATAGTTCCCCTTCACGGGCTTTCAAAGTCACTAGCTGGTGACTTTTCTCTGATCCTCCAACCAGTGTCCTTCCAGAACTCTACTGCCTCAGCTCTGCCACAGTTGTGTAAAGTCTAATCCCTATAACAAATCCCATTTCCATACCACTGGTTGAACTGTTGCCCTGGTTGAACTCTGCTCCCCTGGTTGAACTCTGACTGATGTGCTGCTTCTGAGGATGCTTATGGAGAATAGAGTGACAGAAGGACCCAAGAAATGCAGCTGCAAATCTCAGCTTGTTAATTACTGCAGTCAAACCAAGAGTCGCTCAGGACCACTGGCAGAAAGCCAATCAATGCACCTTACTCCTAACGGTCATCAAAAGTCTTCACATTTTTAAGCTCTCTGATAAAGCCATTCCACCCCTAAGAATTTATCTCAAGGAAATTGTTACAGATTGTATAATACTTTTTTTTTTTTTTTTTTTTTTTTTTTTTTTTGCGGTACGCGGGCCTCTCACTGTTGTGGCCTCTCCCATTGTGGAGCACAGGCTCCGGACGCACAGGCTCAGCAGCCATGGCTCACGGGCCCAGCCGCTCCGCGGCATGTGGGATCTTCCCAGACCGGGGCATGAACCCGTGTCCCCTGCATCGGCAGGTGGACTCTCAACCACTGCGCCACCAGGGAAGCCCCCAGATTGTATAATACTTTGATAAATCATTTGGTGAAACATTTTGGTTAAAACAGATGATCCATGAAATGCTGTCTCAAGATGGTTAGTTTTGCTGACTGCAGAACGTTTTTGCTTTGCTGAGTGAGTGGGCAGAGGTGAATAAGTCTGAATTCTGGACATCACTAGGAACGTTTGGAAACTGTGTGGGGGAAAGAGAAAGTAGAGAGAAGAGGCTACTGTCTGGAAAGAAGAAAGGACGGTAGAAAACACAAATATCATATGGCTAAATAATCTTGAGTTTCCAAGATTGTGTTGTGTGCTGTGTGTTTCCCCATGAAACAGTCCCATCTGCTAATTCACAGTGGGACTGGTTCTATTTGGAGACAAGTCAAAGTGTTCAGTCAGTCTTCAAAATGAGCATATGGTAAAAATAGAAAAAAATAGGGAAATATTGGAAACTAAGCGTTAGAAATTGGGCATTATTTAAATGAATTATGTCATTTCTAGACAACAAAATACCAAGCCACCATCAAAAACTATATCGTAGGGCTTCCCTGGTGGCGCAGTGGTTGAGAGTCCACCTGCCGATGCAGGGGACACGGGTTTGTGCCCCGGTCCGGGAAGATCCCACATGCCGCGGAGTGGCTGGACCCATGGGCCATGGCCGCTGAGCCTGCACGTCCGGAGCCTGTGCTCCGCAACGGGAGAGGCCACAACAGTGAGAGGCCCGCGTACCGCAAAAAAAAAAAAACTATATCGTAAAAGAATGTTTAATAATATGAAAAATCACCTAAAGTGAAGAAAGCACATTTCAAATAGAATGTGGAATATTTGCAAAGAAAAGAGAGAGTAAACACCAAATGCTGACAGCTGTGGTAGGCTACGCTGATTTTTATTTTCTTCCTTTTATTTATTTGTAATGTTTTAAATTTCTATAATGAACATACTTTTCTTTCGTAACAAATCAAAAACAGTAGATATATGTAGATTTTTACAAACTCTGTGAGTCTTATACCTAAAACAAGGGCTCAAAGGTAGGAAAGCAAATAGTAGGTAGACTTAGGCAAGTACTCATGTTCTGGAAATTGCTATTCTGATCTAGCTGCATCCTATCATACTTCTGTCACCTTCAGGAGAAGGGACATCGATCAGCACATGCCCCCTCTCCTCCTCCTCACCCAGGACAGTCACACCTTGAAGGTGCTGACAGAGATGAGATTCACTGTCCTCAAAGTGAGGCAACCTGAGTTCTTACCTGTCTCTGTTGAAGGCTGCCATTAATTCTGAGGAACGACTTGGCACTATCCAGTAGAGCTGAAGCTGCACTTCTAAATTTATAACCTGAAGAAACTCTCACATGTGCCTAAGGAGTTATGCACTAGAATGTTTATTTCAGTATGGCATTTTTTTCCTATGGAAAATTTCAAACATGTACAAAAGCTAACAGAGAAGTTTAATAAACCCCCATATACCTGTTCCTCAGCTTCAATAATAATCAACCCATGGCCAGTCTCAACTCATCTAAACCCCACCCACTCACCACCACTCCTGGATTATTATCTCAAGACACATCTCAGACATCATAGCATCTCATCCATAAACATTTCAGTATAGTTATATCACACATACTGACTATACATGAATATAATATATATAATAAAGACTCTTTAAAAATAACCAAAAATAATAACCACAATAGTTTATTACATCAAAGACAAAATAAGAGTCATTTCTTAATATCCTTAATTATCAGGTCAAAGTTCAACTTTTTAATTTTTTCATAAATGTGATCATTCTTGAGACAATTAGGACTCTGAAAATGATGGGATATTTAAAACTATTGTTAAATTTTTTAGATGTGATAATGACTTTGTGTTTTTAAGTCTTATGCTGAAATGCTTATGGATAAAATGATATGTTATCTGGGATTTGCTTCCAGATGGGGGTAATGAGGATAGTGACAAAGCAAGACTGGCTGTGAGTTCATCATTGTTGAAGTTGAGAGACGGGTACATGAGTGCTTATTATATCATTCCCTCTGCTTTTTTATATATTTAAAATTTTCCATAGTAAAAAGTAAAAAAATAAAGAAGAAGATCCAAACAAGATATTGTTTATGCATAGAAAGAAAGATAGGAAGACAGAACAAAAGTGGGGAAAAAAAGAAAGGAAAAGATAAAGACAAAATTAAGAACATGGTTACCTGGGGAGGGAGAGGCAGAGGGTAGTCAACATTATTGGAAATGTTCTCATTATTGGTTGCAAGTGACCTTTATGTTATTTTAAATGTTATTTAAATGTTACATTTTAAATGTTATGTTGCTTTACTTTATTTTATTTAATAAATTTATTTATTTAATTTATTTATTTTTGGCTGCGTTAGGTCTTTGTTGCTGCACGTGGGCCTTCTCTAGTTGCAGTGAGTGGAGGCTACTCTTCGTTGCGGTGTGCGGGCTTCTTATTGCGGTGGCTTTTCTTGTTGCGGAGCACAGGCTCTAGGAGCACGGGCTTCAGTAGTTGTGGCTCACGGCCTCTAGAGCACAGGCTCAGTAGTTGTGGCGCACAGGCTTAGTTGCTCTGCGGCATGTGGGATCTTCCCTGGATCAGGGCTCGAACCCGTGTCCCCTGCATTAGCAGGCGGATTCTTAACCACTGTGCCACCAGGGAAGTCCTGTTATGTTGCTTTAAACTAAAATATTAAATGGTAGATAAAATAAAAGAGTGCTATTCAAGCACCAATGCTGATATGTGGTGTCAGAAACCAATGATTAGAATTAGTCCAATTCAGGGCAGTTGAGTACCAAAGGAAAAGAGAAAAAAATTTACATGGTGACCTACACACACACACACACACACACACACACACACACAAAACAGAAACAGTAGCTTCAGAAACAGTGCTTATCCTTACTATATGCGACACTCTGAGGTCTTCTATTATAACTCACTTTCTAAAATATGCAGGTCAGGATGCAATAAACTGATTTCCTGACCCTCAATGATCCACACTGTGAAAAACACAGGACCATGTAATGATTAGGGTCTCTTCAGATCTCAAAGTTTAAAAGGCTAAAGCTGGTTGAATCTATTCTATAGGCATTAGCCCTGATTACAAACACCAGCCATAAAAAGGGGCTATTATTGTATTTCTATGTAAGAAAACAGGAAATTCCTTGGTGGTCCAGTGGTTAAGGCTCTGTGCTTCCCATGCAGGGGGTGTGGGTTCAATCTCTGGTTGGGGAACTAAGATCCCACAGGCTGTGTGGTGTGGCCAAAAGAAAAAAGAAAGAGAACATAGGTAACTGCTCTCTTTTGCTGGACTCTCCTCCTCTTGCTGATCTCTAAACGGTGGATAGCACTGAGGCTCAGTCCTCAAACTCCTTCCCTGTCTCTAGACACCCAAGCCCAAATGATATCATCCAGTTCCTGTATTTTATATACCATTTCCTTGCCAGTTACTTCCAAAGGTGTATTTCCAGCCCTGACCTTCCCTCTGAATTCCAGATTCCCTTATCTAACTGCCTACATGACGTCTCTATCAGGCTTTATCCGATACTCCTCTTAAACCACACTGGATTCTACCCCATGTCTTCTCAGTCCCAGTAAATAACTATCATTGATCCAGACACACAGACCAAAAGCCCTGCCATCACCCTTGACTCCTCTCTTTCTTCCACAGCCCACATGCAATCCATCAGCAAATTCTCCTGTGACCTTCAAGGAAAGTTCCAGATCTGTCCACTACTGATCCCTTCCTACTGACCACTTCCACCACCTCAGTCTACCCTGTCAATGCTCACAGTTCCCGGAATGAACTTGTCCTCCTATGTCTTCCTTTCACAACTAGAATGTTTCCAGGCCTTCCTGACCTCATTTTGTGCCACTCACCAGCCCAGAACAGTGGCATGTGCCTCTGTGCCCTCTCAGAGCACAAGTAGACACCCTCTAATTTTCCAGAAGCTTCTTTTTTCTCCCTACCTTTACTCCTCATCCTACCCCCACCCTAAGCCCGGTGGGAGCCCTGACTCTTACGACTCAGGCCAATGATATTTTCTCTACTGTCCTTCTTTTTCTTAATTCTTTCTACTCATCAAAGAGCTAATTCCCTCCATTAACGGGCGCTACATCCCTTACACCCATCCTCTTACCCTCCTCCAACCCCTGGCTTAGTTTTCATGGTGGACAGGGTGCAGAGGGTTTACCAGTAAGAGAAGTACTTATCTGGATGGATGTCAAAATATTTATGCCCCCAGCACTACTCTTAACACTCCCACACCTGGTAATTTTCATCACAGATCAGATTTGTGAAGGGTGCGTGATTACCAGGTTTCTGTCAGAGGACTTCATTTTCTTGCCGAACTGTCCTTAAATAAGAGAGACTACATGTAAAATGTATAAAAAGGAGCCCACCAGACACTCCTCCTTTCATCCTTCCAGAATCTTAAAAGAATGTTCATTCAGCATTAGAAAAAGCTTTAGCCTCAGAAAAACCTTTCCTACCTCTCTTCCCCAAAGCTCTACTATACCTTCCATCTCTCCTACTACAGTGTCCCTCACCCCAAGGTACCAACACCCTCTCCCGGTCCTCTCTGTGAATGACTCTTGCCTGGAACATTGCATGCCCTGCAGCTCTCTGATGCCATAGCTGCCCTATAGCTCTCCTCAAAAGTCCACAGCACCCACGTGCCCAACAGCTTCCTCTGCCCTCACCCCTGGCCTTGCTTCCTGTAGAAGTCTCTACCAGCTCTTTCAGAAGCAGCCGCCATCATGGTTTATGACATTCTAGTGATATTTTCTCCACTTCTGAATGGAGACCTGAAAAACAGGGCTGAAAAGACCACAAGGTCTGGGGCCACCTGGATTTCATACCCATACTTTCTTTTTTTTTTTTTTTTTTTTTTGCGGTACGCGGGCCCCTCACTCTTGTGACCTCTCCCGTTGCGGAGCACAGGCTCCGGACGCGCAGGCTCAGCAGCCATGGCTCACGGGCCCAGCCGCTCCGCGGCATGTGGGATCCCCCCGGACCGGGGCACGAACCCGTGTCCCCTGCATCGGCAGGCGGACTCTCAACCACTGCGCCACCAGGGAAGCCCCATACCCATACTTTTTAATTCACAGGCCATTCCTTTGCTCACCACCTTCCACGCTGACTCAAGGCACATGTGTCTGGGCTCCTTAACCCCTGGCTACCACAAGCACTTGGGCCTACACCAGGAACCCAAAGCAGATGCACTTCTCCATTAGTAGGAGTCAGGTACTTCACGTAAGCTGAGACACTTCAGGCAGTTTGATGAGACTGTCTCAAAGGACGTAAGTCCTAGCCACAGGCCACCAGGGAATGCACTGATTAATCTTGATTTCTTATTTTATTTTACAAATGCACAGTATTTTCTAAGTTCTAGGTACTATTCTAAGCACTTTGCAAATATTTACCTACTTAGTCCTCACAAGTATGCAAGAGGTACTACTATCTCCATTTTCCGAATGGTCAAACTGAGGCACAGATCAATTATGTAACTTATCCAAGGTTATACAGCTAACACGATTCAAATCCTAGCTAACAGAATTGAAACTCATGCAATCCGTTATTTTACCCTAATTATCACTGCTTATCAACCTAATTATAATAGTCCTCTCAGGTTTGATCCATGATGGAGACAATTTGTCATGGGTCTCTCATGTTTCTGCACCACTTTGAGCAGAGGTACAACTCTTTTTGTTCCTATCTATTATTTCAAAGATGTCCGCATAGTAAAGAGCCTTTGGAAGACAGAGTTATTGTCTCCCTGTGGAGCAAAAGGCGGACATACTACCCATTATAAAAAATTCAAGCTCCCTGAGCTCAGGGCTCCTCTCCTGAAATGCAATCAACATCTGGCCTTCTTCAAATCTCCCAGTAGGAATTGGGGCTCAGAGAACAAATCTGACACTCTGGCTACTGCTATTACAAATGAAGACCTTTGTCTCTGATTCAAGAGTCTCCTGTCTTCTGCCAGGATCCATGCAACCATGCTAGGCTGTTAACTGGCAAGTAGTGTAAAATCTCAGATCCTTCACAGTCTTGACAACCTGTATCTCCATTGTGAAGACGGATCTGTTTCACAGATGACTTTCTGGAGGAGGCAGTGTTCGAGCCGGGATGTGATGGAGATGAAGGGCCTCCAGGTAGGAGAATAACATGTAAGGTCAGGCAACAGGAGTATGCATGATACTGCAGGCGGTATTGCAGTGGGCCTTGTACCCCAAGTTTCAGTCTCTCTTGAAGCTCTCCATTGGGAAATTGACTTATTTTTAGATAAGTCCCCTTTTGTATCTCCTAGCTTCTCTTTAGAAGCTGCAACATGATTTTCTTTTTCCACTTTATCAAACTGGCCACGAACGAGCTGAGAAAACTACATGATGAAAGTTCCTTCTGCCTCAAACATTTCTGATTGCCTTGGCTTCTGGGAATCAAGCTTGCTGAGGGTAAGCATCTAGGTTCAGCCAGAGCAGAGACAGCTTGGGTCCAGGGTGAAATCCTGTTCATCTGGAGCCCTAACTTTCTCTTCACATCACACAGGTGCCTGCCATTGGACTGATGTTTATATCCTTTGTTAAAGTTTTACCCTAAACATTTGTTGCAATAAAACTTCTTAGGCTTAACTGATGTCAATGCTTGATGATAATGCCTACATATAGAATATTATTTCCAACTCAAATGTATAAAAAAGCATCTTAAAGATTGAAATGGAAGACTTAGTTTACTCCAGCAATATGTGAATTTCTGACATTGGACTGCCCCCATAAGAGCCTGAGACAAGGATTCAAATGTGAAGAGTTTGATCCTGCTAAGAAAAGCCTGGGCACCAGTGTAGTGTACATACTTCAGAGTTCTCCCTCCTGGGAGTGAAGGACCTGGAGTACTTGTATACCAGCTCCCATCAATATTTGGTTGAAGTCTGTGGGTGGGGTGGGAGGACATGGCGGGAGAGGACAGTCAATTCCCCAGCCCTGCTGCTCTCCAGGTAGCAGATGACGTGGACACTGGCAGGCTCATGTCAGCCAGCACCCATGGCAGTGGTGAGGCTTCAGGGATACGAGCAGGAAGCTGCTCTAGACTGGAAGGTCTCTGCTGCTGAGCAAAGGACACTGGCCCACCTGTCCCTAGAGAACAAAGTTACAAGGGAAAAAAGAGCACTGTAAAACCTCATCCTCTCATGGAATGGCTGAAAAAAGCAGGCCTCAAAAAAAAAAAAATATATATATATATATAAGTTTTCTGTAAGGATCTTTGCTGCATAAGCTGTGAAAAGGAAAGATGACCCTGGCTGGTCATCTGCCCCAAAGCAGCTGCTTGAGCAGCAGGTCCAGCTGTGGAGGGGGAGAAAGAGGGGCTGGAGAGGTCCATGTCCTTGTTCTGCCTGGGCTGGCTCTCCAGTGCCTTTAACTTGTGTCTGAAGTAGGTGTGGCCACATGAGTGATTATCCTTCTATCAGAGAATTAACCAAGCCCGAAGGACTGGGGGCCAAAAATGTTGTGTCACCTGTAAGTGAGGTCACTTCTGGGGTCTGCGTCTCAGTCATGCCTCACTGGGAGAGCAGACCCTGGATGAGCAAGAGAGGACACACAGGTTGGCACTCAAGACCAGCTCCAGAACTGGCTTAAAAGGCTCTAGGTGGCAGATTTGTGGTGGCCACCTGGGGCAGGAGAAGTTTGTGCCTCATTGGCATGATGTTTTCAGTGAAATGGTCCAGAGCATCTCTCACTTTCTCTGGTAAGTAAATAGAGCAGGCATAAGCCCAAGATGATTAGCAAGAAGCAGGAAACAAAAGGGAAACACAGAGACACTCTAGGGTCTTCAAAACGAACTCTGGGAGAGGAGGGTTCCATGGAAGAATCACTATCCTCTGCCTGCTGAAGGCTCTCAGCATCCAAGAAATGCAGACGTTATCTTTGTGGGCACAATAGCAGCAGTCACCTCCCCCCATGCTGCCCGGCTCCCTTCACCCGCTGTCCACCTGCTCAGTTCTGGTCACATCTACAGAGCCCCTCCTACAACCAGCTTCATGATCTGGGCCATGTACAGCACCACCACCCGAACAACTGATTATTAAATATCATTCTTCAAATTGAGTCCCTTGTTTTACACACATACATTTTTTAATAAAGGAAATTTGGCCTTATTACGATAAATGAAAATGCAGTATCACTGACCACCAATGAAAACAAAACAATGCTATCAAATTCTAGCCAGATTTTCTTGCCTACCATAGGCTGTGGTCCTGAGGACCTCTCTCTCTCAGAGGCAAGTTTTACTCTTTGCTCTTTGATGAATCAAAAGGACTGAATAGACACCTAGAAAATGTGCAGCAGAAGTAGGTCAGCACCCAGACCTGGAATTGGCAATGAAGTCCTCCCAAACCCCCAGTGAGGACATGCGGACTCTGCACTCTGCACAGGACACTGAGGAAAAAGGTTTCCAGTCTCTCCCTCCCCCAATGAGGAGAAGAGGAGAGAGCTACCAAAGAAAAGAAAGTAAAATGGAAGAGAAAGAGGGTAAAGAGAGGGACAGAGTGAACAAGACAGGATGGCGGAAAGGAAAGCACACAGTGCTCACCGCCACTGATCTGAGTCCGAAGCTATAGCAAGTATCATTCACTAGCAGGAACTTTCCTCTCATTAAAGCAAAAGGAACGTTCAACCCTATTCAGCCTTCCTGTGTGCTAATTACTGCAGGATTGACTGCAGCGGGATCCCTTCAACAAAGCCATTTGGATTCACAATTTAACCTGCAAAAAAGATTCACTCAATTAAAACAATGCTGACCTTTGGAAGGCTTTTTTCTGGAAGAAAAGAACTGACTTTTTAATATTAATAAATCCTAATAAGTTCCATAACCACAAGGCCAATGGGTATGTGCACTTGAATATCTGATGGCGTTTATGATAAGGATGTCATACAAGCCCACGTCATGTCTTCCTGAGCCCCAAACAGAAGATGGACAGATGTTCCACAGAGGGCAACTCAATGAGCGCCCCTCAGAAATGGGACTAGCTCTTGGGGACAAGGAGTGGCAAATGTTTTTTGTCCCAAGAACCCACACGAAGGACTGTGCAATGCAAGATGTTGAAGTACAGTGGGGATGGGGCTAGCAGGGTAACCAGAGTGAGCCTGAGAGTGGAGGGCTATCAAGAGCTCTTGGGATCTCTTCCCACACACATAGAGCTCTACTTGATGTACATGTAAGAAAGCACAGAACTTCCAGAGAGAAAAGATGGTTTAAACTTGTGTAAATCTGAATCTCATCTTCACCTTTGAGATAGGACTGAAAAAAGGTGGGTGATAGGCAAAAATAGAAACAAATAGATCTTGGAGATGCAAGTGGAATTAAGGGTTTCATGTTCAGTGTATCTGACCAGGCATCAGAAGGATTTGATTCTGCATCCTGCCCCTGAGGGTGGTTGCCAGTATCAATTAACCTCTGTGGATCTAAGTCTTTACATGAAAAGGAACAATGCCCACCCTCTGTAGATTGACTTACTGTTTTCACACATTATATTCGATGCTCACAATAACTCAGTTGGCACAGATACCAGAGAGATATCATTGTCCTCATTTGAGCAATAAGCCCTCCCCAAGACTTGACTGGATATGGGGGTCACCATCCCAGTTCCACTATTTGCTGGCTCTGTGACTTTGGACAGGTTAATTAACCTCCTCTGTGCCTCAGTTTCTCCATCTGTTAAGTAGGAATAAGATAGTACTTACTTCATAGGGTTGGTATAAGGATTAAATGAAGTAATATATACAAAATGCTTAGTAAAGTCCTGGCACTTAATAAAATAAGCTCTTGATAAATGTTAGTTCTTCTTGACTAAGGTGTCAAACCTGGAATTCTAATCCAGGTCTTCCAACACCAGGATAGCTCAGTGATTGAGAACATGGGCTTTAAAGTCTAAGCTCTACATTTAGTAGTTGTTATCCTCATCTTTGTTATTATTCGCTGCTTTCTACTCACTCACAAAGACACTGACAAAACAAACTGGATAGATAAGTATGCTATAAAATTCTGAGGTAATATGATATAGTTAGCCTTCAGTAGGACAACTTTTTAAATAGATCACTTAGGAATTTCCTGCTAAAGATGGAAAATTAAACACACTCATCCACTTTTACTCCCTCCTGAAATCCCATTAAAATGACACTAGAGGATTTTTTTTTTAATTTTATAAACTCACGAGGATAAAGAGAAAGAAGAGGATACATCAGCAACTGAATTTTGGAAGCTAGGAACCAGAGGGACAAGAGTGACTGATACAAAAAATAAAGAATCCTAATGCTAATTAACACAGAGAAAACCAAGAAGCAACCCCAAAAGGCTCAGGAATTGGCAGCACTAGGCACTTCTAGACGTGAGTGTGAAGGTGAGGCTGACAACAGGATGTTGAAGACTCATACCCTGAGATGTCATCCCCTGCTCAGCCCAACTGGATGACTACTCTTCCCAACACTGGAGAAAGATGAAAGGGTTTCTTTTCTGAAAAGAACATCAGATATAGTTGAAGATAGAAGTATTGTACTGAAAAGAGGGGAATTAAATGAATATTTACATGTAGTGCCGCTCAGAGAATACATTTGGAGAGCAGTACAGCTAGCCACAAAATTAAATAAAATTTAAAATTCAGTTTCTCAAGTGCACTAGCCACATTCAAAGTGTTCCATAGACATGTTGGACAGTACAGGTCCAGAACATTTCCACCACCTCAGAACGTTCTGTTGGCCAGCTCTGGTCTAGTGTGAAGATTAGATCATTTTTCTGAAGCATCTGAACAGCCCAAGGGGAAAGACTCAAAGATACCAACAAAATGGTCAAAATTTTAAAATGCCTAAAATCACTAGCCTCCAGTCATCTTATTAAACCTCCGTCTTTGAAATGACACCAAAGATCATCAGCAAGATGAAGTCTCTATCATGAAAGATAAGAGACCAAAAACAAACAAAAAAATAATTTGGAAAAACAGAAAGAGAGAAGTGAGAAGGGAACTTCAAAAGAATCATCATTAATATCTTCGGAGAGTTAAGAGATGTTGCATCCATAAAACAAGAGTGGATTACCAAAACAAAGAAATAAGCAAATAGATGTTGAAAAAAGGGCTTAGAAATTTTCAAATGATAGAAGAAAACAATTCAATAGAAGGATGGAAAGATAAGGTTGAGAAAGTGTCCCAGAAAGTGCACAAAATGATAACTAAATAGAAAAGATGAAAAGAAAGATGAGTAAACTGTCTTAGTCCTTGTGCTTCCTTTACCTTTTCACTAATTAAATGCCAGGAACATGAGGCCAGGTTCCAGGGGCCCTAGCTCCCCAGCCATACAGAGAAGCTACTCATGGGCCTCTGACAATGGATGCCTGATTCTGTGTGTGTTAAATTCATGTTCCATCTTCTTCCTTTGGTGTCCTCATCTCCAATTTACCCCACCCCACACCTTGTTTCTTTGCTTAGTAGCCAAAGCCAAGGTTAGAATATCTTATTTTTCTATAAGTCAAAACAGAGAAGTGATGCTGTACACCTGAAACTAACACAACATTGTAAATCGACTATACTTCAATGATAAAAAAAAAAACAGGGAAGCGATTTTCAAAAAACATAGGGGTGAAATGGAAGTCTGGGGTCTAGTTGGGGTCCTTGTGTCTAGTACAACCTCCTCCTTTCTTCAATGGTGTGAGCCCAGCCATTCTTTCTTTTCACCAGACTTCTGCTCTTGGGTGCGTCTTCACCATGCCCTTGCCCTCCACCCTCCACTGGCTACCTGGTACTGCCTCTCTGTAATCATAATTGTCACAGTGCAGCTATCAATCCTCCGAGCTTCTTAGTATAGAGAAAAGTGACCAGGAAATGTCACCGTCGATAAGTTGGGGAAAAAAATGAAAGGAAACAGATTTTAAAAGAATTAAGGAAAGGAAAAAGAAGCTTATATTAATAACATTTTTAACTTGTTATTGTACAAAATTAAAAACATACACAAAATAATAGTTTAAGGAATACCCATGTTCATGTTATCCAGATTCAACAATATCAAGCCAGAGTTAATAGCTGGTTTGAAAAAATAATAATAATGCTCACCATGTGCTAAGTATGTCCTAAGTATTATGTACAGGTATGTGATAGATTAAAAATGGTTTTGGAGTGATAAAAATATTCAAAAATCGATTGTGGTGACAGTTGCTCAACTCTGTGAATATATGAAAAACCACTGAATTGTACACTTTAAATAGGTGAATTATATGTTACGTGAATTCTATCCCAATGAAGCTGTCACCAAAGGAAAACAAAAGAAATCGTACCTGAGGTCTGCTCTGCATCCAGCTGGGTGCCCGACAATGGGATCCAGTTACACCACACATTTCCCTGTTTCATGGTGTGGGGAGTGTGTTTGGACCAGGGTCATGGGGAAGGGAGCCTGCCCAGGAGACCCACAGTCAGTACCAGGCAGGCTGGGTTGTGCTGTCCCAACAGCAGACACCAGGCAGTTCCTGCTTACCCTGAACTAAATAAATAAATAAAAATTTAAGCTAATACTAAAATTACTCAGCAGCAAACCTGTGTAACTTTTTGTGAAAAAGAATGGATGTCTCCAGAGCTAGAGCTGTTAACCCAGAGAGTGGAGTCCCGGGCCTTCTGTTTTCATGCTCTTTTTTGGGGGCCTCTCACCGTTGAGGCCCCTCCCATTGAAGAGCACAGGCTCCGGAAGCGCTGGCTCAGCGGCCGTGGCTCACGCGCCTAGCTGCTCCGAGGCATGTGGGATCTTCCCGGACCGAGGCACCACTGCGCCACCAGGGAAGCCCTGTTTTCATGCTCTTTGAAGTCTACCACCAACTAAAAACATCCAATCACTCTGATATGCAGCGAGGCCTCAGGGAAAGAGAGGGCCTGGAGGCTAAGAGCAATAAAGGGAGAGAAACAGTGACTCAGCCAGTCCCCAGCCTTTGTAGCCAGCCTTTGAGGCACCAGACATGTGAGTAAAGCCATCCTGTATCCTTCAGTTCCAGTTCCAACACAGCCACACCACGTGGAGCAGAGATGAACTGTGCCCATGCCCAGATTGTGGAACCGAGCAAATAAACAGTTGATATTGTCTTAACCCACCAAGTTTTGGGGTGGTTTGGTGTGTAACAATAAATAACTGAAACAATATAATGTTATTTAGTGCTCATCGCTATCCTATGAAGTTGGGACCAATATCATTCCCACTCACAAATAAATAAACTAAGGCTTAGAGAGGTTAAACTAGTAACTTGTGCAAAGTCACAGTTAGTAAGGGAAGCCAGAATTTGATCCTAAGCAATAAGACTGCAGAACCTATGCTCTTAACTTGGAGGATTTAATACCATTAGTTGTCACCTTTAGTTTTAAACATCAGAAGTTATCTTGAACTACCTTAGTTGCTATTTAGTAGAAAGCTTTTTATAATTGCAGGAAAATCAAAGGAGCAAGACCCTGAAACTAACCCTCAACTGCTGTCAGAACTCTGTGTGAGTGTATGTATAAGTGTGTGTGTGTATGTGTGTGTGTGTGTGTGTGAAAGGTGTGTTTTCTCTTGAAATGTTGGTTTCCTTCTGTCAGATGGGCTTTCTCCAAAGGTTTAAAAGTTTTAGGCAGGTCAAAAGTGGCTGAGTTATCACAGGGAATATAGCTATAGCAGGTCTCAGTCTTATATCTTCCAACTTTGCCATCAAAGAAAACCTGAGGCTCTCTCTGGCCCCAATAAAAAGTTCTGGGAATAAATTCTAATTTGTCCATCATGGGCCAAGTGCTCACAGTTGGACCAAAAATCAGCTTAAGAGGATGAGATCTTTAAAGAGATGGAAGCTCCAATTTGCTGCTCATGGATTAAATTCTAGGATGGAGAACTTTCCAGAGGAAGGTGAGTAGTCGTGTGCTGATCTAGTCAGGCAAACAGCAGCAAAAACTATGTCAATGAGAGACATTTGGAAATTAGGGAGGGAAAGAGAAGTCAAAATTCAGAACTTCCCTCTGTAATGTAGGATATCTCATCTAAAGAAAGCATATTTTACATGAGTTCCATAGATTGAACTTGGATAAAATGCTTTGAGAAATTCTCCCTCTCATTGTATTTATAAAAGCCTTCCTAGTAATGTGGGATTAGTTAGCCAGAACCAAGCTAATATAACAAGATTGACCTCAACTATGAATGTACGGACTTCCCTTGTGGTGCAGTGGTTAAGAATCCGCCTGCCAATGCAGGGGACATGGATTTGATCCCTGGCTGGGGAAGATCCCACATGCCGCGGAGCAGCTAAGCCCGTGCGCCACAACTACTGAGCCTGAGCTCTAGAGCCCACGAGCCACAACTACTGAAGCCTGTGCACCTAGAGCCCGTGATCCGCCACAAAAGAAGCCACCGCAGTGAGAAGCCCGCGCACCGCAACAAAGAGTAGCCCCTGCTCACCGCAACTAGGGAAAGCTCACGCATAGCAACGAAGACACAACGCAGCCAAAAATAAATAAATAAATAATTTTTTAAGAAAACAAACTATGAATGTAACATGAAATCCCCCTTGGCAGTCAGAAGGCTCCTGGGAGAAAATGGCCCAATGCAAGGGCAAACAGGGAAAATGGCTGATTAGCCATTTAATACCCAGAATTTCCAAGCCAGAAGGCACCCCCAGAGGTCACCTAATCTAACCCAGAGGTTTTGCCAACCGCTAATTTGTGCATATACAGCATCAGTGTGGATATATAGAAACCTCTCTAACTGCTTCCCCAACTGGAAAGTCTGGAAATACACTTTCTCTACAACCAGCATCCTTCCTCCTGTCCCCAAGGGAGAACCTCATCTCTCTACTTTATATTATATTATCTGCAAAACCCAAAGACAAAATTTTAATCACTGACATGTGCACATAATAAACACTAAGTGGCTAGACTTGGGGTAGCACTGCTCACTCTAATAGACCATTTTGCTATTAATAAAAATCCACACATTTAACTTATCTACTTATGTATTATATTCAGAGACTATCAGCTCAAGTAAATTAAAAATCTCATTCCTCTCACACACCACCCTTAAAAATCCAATGATCAAATTCTTGAGCAAGGCTGTAGTTAAATACAGATTCCTGGAAGTTTAAACAGAATCTGTTTAAAATTTATTCATGTGACCCATTGTTGATGGGCACTGAGAAGACTAAACGTGAAAGAAGCTGTCTTCTTTTAGGTAGAAAAGGTATATTTTTATCAGAGGGTGTGAAGGATGAGAAGAGTTTCCAAGTTCTCTGCAGCGCTCTGAGCTGTAGCACGCATTTCCCAAGTGACACTCCCACGTTGATCAGAACGTGGTGATTATTTGCATCTGGTACTTCTATTTGATGAGTCCTTCCTCTCTGCTCATGTTCAATCACTCTTCTCTTTTATCAAGATGTTCTCTCTCCATCTTTAACATTGCAAAATAAAATTTTGCTCTTGAAATCTAAGTGCTTTCTCCTCTAATATTGCATTAGCATTTCTTCTATGGTTTCACAGAATTCTTGTACATTATTCAACCATTTTTAACCTGCCTAAAACTCTTCTATTTATTTATTTATTTTATTTATTTATTTTTGGCTGCATTGTGTCTTTGTTGCTGCACGGGCTTTCTCTAGTTGTGGCGAGCAGGGGCTACTCTTCTGTTGCAGTGCGCAGGCTTCTCATTGAGGTGGCTTCTCTTGTTGCAGAGCACAGGCTCTAGGCGCACGGGCTTCAGTAGTTGTGGCTCGCAGGCTCCACGGCATGTGGGATCTTCCCAGACCAGGGCTCGAACCCATGTCCCCTGCACTGGCAGGAAGATTTTTAACCACTGCGCCACCAGGGAAGTCCTAACCTGCCTAAAACTCTTAAACCTTTGATTAGTTATATAAATGAACGTCCCCAAATGCAAAAATATTCCTTAAGGAATAAATCTTCAAAAACCCATATAATTTTTATAAACACTTGAGAATACGTGATATCTGTTTAAGGATTCTTAATCTTAATTTTAAAATATTAAGCAAATGTTCAGCAATGCTTACAGTTATTTTGAATAGTCATCACCTATCTCTCATTTGTAATTTATAAATTAATAGGGGTGTTTCCGGGCTTCCCTGGTGGTGCAGTGGTTAAGAATCCGCCTGCCAATGCAGGAGACATGGATTTGATCCCTGGCCCGGGAAGATCCCACATGCCGCGGAGCAACTAAGCCCGTGTGCCACAACTACTAAGCCTGTACTCAAGAGCCCATGCTCCACAACAAGAGAAGTCACGACAATGAGAAGCCCACGCACTGCAACAAAGAGTAGCCCCCGCTTGCCTCAACTAGAGAAAGCCCATGCGCAGCAACGAAGACCCAACGCAGCCAAAAATAAAAACAAATAAATAAATTTATTTTTAAAAAACGGAGTGTTTCCAAGTGATCATTGGATACATGTATGCACATTGGTTGGTGTGATTACATGAAATGGAAGTTGCCCAGCTAAATACTGGGGACTTTTTTTGTATATATGAGTTCACTGGGAACAGAAATGGTAAGTCATCCATGTGTAGGCCCTCTCACAAAGGTGAGAGAGGGGTGGAGAAAAAAAGGATAATGGATTCATGGTATTGCATGAGAGAGAATGGAGAGGTAAGAGGATGAGAGAGAGTTGGCCTCTAGGCAAGAAAAGAAAATGGAACACTAGAGGATGCTAGAAAATGCATTACTTTAGGAGCTGCCAAGTCAAACTCCTCCAGAGAGCACACTTGTAAGAGTCAAATGGAACAAGCATAAGTAGGGAAACTATAAGGTAAACTGATACAGGCAGGCTCACCCAAAGGCTTTCAATTTCAATTTTTAAAAAATTAGTGAATGCCAAACAAAACAGATTTGTGAGACAAATTCAGCCCGTGGACTGCCTGTTTGTGACTTCTGCTTTAAAGAATAGTTAATAATGTATCTTCGCTATAGTGGCAAAAAGTATAGACTCGAGAGCCAGACTATTTGGATTCAAATCCTGCTCCTACCTGTGTGACCTTGGGGAAGTAACTTAACATTGGCTGGATTCCCAAGAGGGAGTGTTCAAAGAAACCCAACAGAAGCTGCAAGGACTTAAAGAGTGTCATTTCCTCCATATTCTATTGGTTAAGTGCAAGTCACAGGCTAGTCTGATTCAATAAGGTAGAGAAATAGGTTCCAGCTGTCAATGGGGAATGGCTTGTGCATGCAGGGAGGGAAAGGACTGATGGTCACTATCTTGGAAATAAGCCACCAAACTGTCCATCCATCTCTTTCAACAACAGGAAGATGGAATGGAAGACAAAGAAAGTTTTGTTTGACAAGAATTTCCTAAATGGACAGTTATAAATTTTCAAAAATTGTTATTATGTAAATAATATCTGTTAATTTTTTAAATTAGCAAATAGAAATGAGTAAATAAAAAATAAATTAATCACTACTGTCATCCAGAGAAAATCACTCAGTTTGGTTATGGGCAAAATTAATTGTTACCTCATTAGGAGGAATTCAGGCACAATTTTTCAGCTCTCCCCGCTTTGAATACCAACTGAATCCAGGAAATTACTCAATGTTACTCAACTTTGTTGAATGGGCAAAAAGCCAGCCCCCAGATGTCAGGACAAATATAGGGGCTTAGAGACTGAATGGGTTAGAGGAGAGGAACGAAATGAGCAGATGCCTTGCTGAAGTTGTGAGAGGGAACATCTGCTGTCCTATTTGCAGAGGTATTTGGTAATCAAGAGGACGGTGTGAATGCACAAATGGAGCGACCTGTATTGAGATTCAGAGCATGAACACTGATGTCAGTGTTTTGTAGCTAATTAGATGGAGAGTGTTACATTGTGTATCTAATCTTACAGAATGAAAGCAGAATGTTCCTCTCCATCAAGGTTTACTACCAATTTTCAAGCAGTGTGGCCTGTTCCCCTTCCTTGGACAACAGAATGAGCAAGAATAAACCAAAGTAACCAAGCCACAGTTCCTTACATTATACACCCGAAATGTTCAGGCTTCACCAGTTTTAAATGACATCATAAGGTCACATTTCTTTACGATGTAAAAATGATGGGGCTTCAGGTTCCTATCCGCTTGGCCCTGGAAGTCCAGTTCTTCTACCAGCTTCCGCTTCACCAGCGTTTTTGGGACTCCCATGGATTATCTCATGCATCATGATGCTGTTTTCATGGCTGACTGAAGCCTCGGCCACTGGTGAGGCTCTGGCTGCTGCTGCCAGCTCCCCTGTGGTCCCTAGACCTGCTTCTTTTCAGCTGCTACTGTTTTCTGCTGTCCCACGTGGAATTCCTCTCAGCGAATGCAGAAACCAAGCTATAATGTTTTAAAAGGGGGTTTATGGGGACTTAACAGAGAGGAGTTATAACAAAAAGAAACCCAAAGCTGGACAGCAGATATGGTTCTCCACAGTTCCCTGATAGTCTCAGTTGGGGTCTCCTGTTTGCCTGACCCTTCACATGCATCAAGTGGATAGTAACAGCTTACCTTTCCCCATGAGAGGCATTCTCAAATACCTTTTCTATTTAGAGTCAAGGACATCAACATCCACAAGAGCACAAGAGAGGAGAGCTCTCCCTCCCCACCTTCCTCTAGCTCGAGACTTGTCTCCTGAGCCCCTTTTGTGCCCCCAGGTCCTGCTTCCTAACAAGAGTGGCTGACAATGGACATGCCCAGTCCCACAAGGGGGAACCTTTCTCTATACCCTACTCCTCTGGCCTTCAACAGAACAATATATTTCCAGAGAATTCGACTGAGTTTTCTATAAGACAGTTGCAAGATCCGGGTCTGGTGTGACCAAGCCCAGTGCAGTTCCTCTTCTCAGCCTTTCGTCCAGACAGAACCACCTTCTAGCCCTTGACACTCATAGCAGGGCCTTTTTTCTTTTTTTTAATTTTTGAATTTTATTTTATTTATTTTTTTATACAGCAGGTTCTTATTAGTCATCAATTCTATACACATCAGTGTATACATGTCAATCCCAATCGCCCAATTCATCATACCACCCCACCACCACCCCCACTGCTTTCCCCGCTTGGTGTCCATACGTTTGTTCTCTACATCTGTGTCTCAATTTCTGCCCTGCAAACCGGTTCATCTGTACCTTTTTTCTAGGTTCCACATACATGCGTTAATATACGATATTTGTTTTTCTTTTTCTGACTTACTTCACTCTGTATGACAGACTCTAGATCCATCCACGTCTCAAAAAATGACCCAATTTCATTCCTTTTTATGGTTGAGTAATATTCCATTGTATATATGTACCACATCTTCTTTATCCATTCGTGTCAGTGGGCATTTACGTTGCTTCCATAACCTGGCTATTGTAAATAGTGCTACAATGAACATTGGGGTGCATGTGTCTTTTTAAATTATGGTTTTCTCTGGGTATATGCCCAGTAGTGGGATTGCTGGATCATATGGTAATTCTATTTTTAGTTTTTTAAGGAACCTCCATACTCTTCTCCATAGTGGCTGTATCAATTTACATTCCCGCCAACAGTGCAAGAGGGTTCCCTTTTCTCCACATCCTCTCCAGGATTTGTTTGTAGAATTTTTGATGATGGCCATTCTGACCGTTGTGAGGTGATACCTCATTGTAGTTTTGATTTGCATTTCTCTAATAATTAGTGATGTTGAGCATCTTTTCATGTGTTTGTTGGCCATCTGTATGTCTTCTTTGGAAAAATGTCTATTTAGGTCTTCTGCCCGTTTTGGGATTGGGTTGTTTGTTTTTTTAATATTGAGCTGCATGAGCTGTTTATATATTTTGGAGATTAATCCTTTATCCGTTGATTCATTTGCAAATATTTTCTCCCATTCTGAGGGTTGTCCTTTCGTCTGGTTTATGGTTTCCTTTGCTGTGCAAAAGCTTTGAAGTTTCATTAGGTCCCATTTGTTTATTTTTTGTTTTTATTTCCATTACTCTAGGAGGTGGATCAAAAAATAATCTTGCTGTGATTTATGTCAAAGAGTGTTCATTCTATGTTTTCCTCTAAGAGTTTTATAGTGTCCAGTCTTACATTTAGGTTTCTAATTCATTTTGAGTTTATTTTTTGTATAGTGTTAGAGAGTGTTCTAATTTCATTCTTTTACATGTAGCTGTCCAGTTTTCCCAGCACCACTTATTGAAGAGACTGTTTTTTCTCCATTGTATATCCTTGCCTCCTTTGTCATAGATTAGCTGACCATTAGCGTGGGTTTATCTCTGGGCTTTCTATCTTGTACCATTGATCCATATTTCTGTTTTTGTGCCAGTACCATTTTGTCTTGATTACTGTATCTTTGTAGTATAGTCTGAAGTCAGGGAATCTGATTCCTCCAGCTCTGTTTTTTTTCCCTGAAGACTGCTTTGGCTATTCGGGGTCTTTTGTGTCTCCATACAAATTTTTTTTTTTTTTTTTTTTTTTTTTTTTTTGCAGTACGCGGGCCTCTCACTGCTGTGGCCTCTCCCACTGCGGAGCACAGGTTCCGGACACGCAGGCTCAGCGGCCATGGCTCATGGGTCCAGCCGCTCCACAGCATGTGGGGTCCTCCCGGACCGGGGCACGAACCCGTGTCCCCTGCATCAGCAGGCGGACTCCCAACCACTGCGCCACCAGGGAAGCCCTCTCCATACAAATTTTTAAGATTTTTTGTTCTAGTTCTGTAAAAAATGCCATTGATAATTTGATGGGAATTGCATTGAATCTGTAGATTGCTTTGTGTAGTAGAGTCATTTTCACAATATTGATTCTTCCAATCCAAGAACATGGCATATCTCTCCATCTGTTGGTATCATCTTCAATTTCTTTCATCAGTGCCTTATAGTTTCCTGCACACAGGTCTTTTGTCTCCCTAGGTAGGTTTATTCCTAGGTATTTTATTCTTTTTGTTGCAATGGTAAATGGGAGTGTTTCCTTAATTTCTCTTTCAGATTTTTCATCATTAGTATATAGGAATGCAAGAGATTTCTGTGCAGTAGTTTTGCATCCTGCAACTTTACCAAATGCATTGATTAGCTCTGGTAGTTTTCTGGTGGCATCTTTAGGATTCTCTATGTATAGTATCATGTCATCTGCAAGCAGTGACAGATTTACTCTTCTTTTCCAATTTGTGTTCCTTTTATTTCTTTTTCTCCTCTGATTGCCGTGGCTAGGACTTCCAAAGCTATGCTGAATAATAGTGGTGAGAGTGGACATCCTTGTCTTGTTCCTGATCTTAGAGGAAATGATAAGCAGGGCCTTTAACATTCACATACACACCTCCCAAGAGCAAGCAAGAAGTATAGAGATGCTGACATTCTCACAACACTTCCTGACACCCACCACCCAAAAAAGCAACCAAATCTGCATGACACTTTAAACATTTATGCCATCACCATTACCCAACAGACCGCTCAGCTTCAGGGTTCCAGCCTTCAAGTAAATCTCCAGTATGCACATCTTCCACAAAGACAAAGCAGGGGTTCTTGCTTTCTGACTAAAGACCCATTGTGGTGGTTTTCCCATACTATTGGGACAGACCACTTGAAAGGGATATTTAAGCCCTCATCACTTAGAGAAGGAAAATTGCGCTCTGGAAGCTTCAAATGGTACAGTCATTGTGTTCATCTCATACCCAGTCCATGGAAGGAGACAAATGGCATCTCTCACTTCCAATTTTAGAATATAAACAAATGTATTCTAACGTGACACTATGTTGACTCAGGTGCTGATCCCAGAGCAGAGGAAAGTTCCCATAAACACGATTGAGATGTACATTTTTGAAAGCTGTTTTTAGACCATCCAGCTAAGAAAGGTACCTTAATGACCAGCCATCCCTCCAACATAAGGCAGCTTTGGATTTTTTACTTCCCATTCACCTGACTCAACCCCATAATTCCCTCATTGGGTTGCCACTCTCTCTTTCTCTTCTCCCCTCTCTCTTCCTTTTCTTCATCCTTGCTCTCACTTCCTCTCCTTCTTTGTTTCCAGATAGTTCTCTTTACTAACTGGACAAATATTAACTAGGCAGCCAGTGAGGTAGGGAGTCCCCCTGCCTCACCATTAATTCCTGGGTCTCACCACAAATTCCTGGCCCACAAGCTACCTGGAGGTAGCACTTAGGCTAGGACTGTGGGCATCTTAGAGGTAAGTGAATGATAAGGGGCTCATTCTTCAATACCTTTGCAGTATGTAAAACCTTAGCATATTTTTGACCCCAGGGGATAAATACTGAGAGCTCCAAAAAAAACCAACATCAAATTTTCCACCAACCCAGAAGAAAAATGTAAGACAATTTTTTAAAATCTGAAAATAAAACTTTTCTTACACACTATATTCATAATCTGAGATGCACATGAGGCTACTTTTGCATCTCCTCTCTGCTCTGTAAGCTTTGAACCTAGGACTCCCCAGTCAAATTTACTCAACAATCCTGATGAATACCTGAGACCTGTACTAACAAATGATACCACTTTTGAAGTTCTCAATGCTTATTTTGTGCATTCTGCAGGACAGCTTTTTTTTTGGCTACATTGGGTCTTCGTTGCTGCATGCGGGCTTTCTCTATTTGTGGCAAGCAGGGGCTACTCTTCATTGCAGTGCACGGGCCTCTTACTGTGGTGGCTTCTCTTGTTGCAGAGCACGCGGGCTTCAGTATTTTTGGCATGTGGGCTCAGGAGTTGTGGCTCATGAGCTCTAGAGCGCAGGCTCAGGAGTTGTGGTGCACAGGCTTAGTTGTTCCACAGCATGTGGGATCTTCCCAGACCAGGGCTTGAACCCGTGTCCCCTACATTGGCAGGTGGATTCTTAATCACTGCACCACCAGGGAAGCCCAGGACAGCTTACTCTTTCTAGCTGCTTTTCCTTGATTGTTACAAATTAGGAGCAGTTACAGATAAAGAATGTGCATTAGCTTTTTTAAAAATAGACTTTATTTATTTATTTATTTGCGGTACGCGGGCCTCTCACTGTTGGGGCCTCTCCCGTTGCGGAGCACAGGCTCTGGATGCGCAGGCTCAGTGGCCATGGCTCACGGGCCCAGCCGCTCCACGGCATGTGGGATCGTCCCGGACTGGGGCACGAACCCGTGTCCCCTGCATCGGCAGGCTGACTCTCAACCACTGCGCCACCAGGGAAGCCCTAGACTTTATTTTTTAGAGCAGTTTCAGGTCCAGAGAAAAATTGAGTGGAAAGTACAGAGAGTTCTCATATGCCCCCTTCACCTACACATTCACAACCTCCTCAACAATCAACATGCTGCACCAGAGTATACATTTGTTACAATCTATAAACCTGCATTGATGCAACATCATCACCAGAAGTCCAGAGTTTACATTAGGGTTCACTCTTGGTATTGTACATTCTATAGTTTTGGACAAATGTGTAATGACATTTATCCACTCCTGTAGTATCATACAGAATAGATTCACTGTCCTAAAAATCTTCTATGCTATGTATTTTCATCTCCTTCTCCCCCTAGCCCCTGGCAATCACTGATCTTTTTACTGTCTCCACAGTTTTGCCTTCTCCAGAATGTTATATAGTTGGAATTACATAGACTATAGCCTGAAAGATAGGCTTCTTTCTCTTAGCAATACGCATTTAAGATTTCTCCATGTCTATTCATGGCTTGATAGCTCATTTCTTTTTAGTGCTGAATAATATCCCACTGTCTAGATGTGGCACAGTTTATTTATCCATTTACATACTGGAAGACACATTGGTTGCTTCCAAGTTTGGGCAGTTATGAATAAACCTGCTATAAACATCCATGTGCAGATTTTTCTGTGGACATGTTTTCAACTTGTTTGGGTAAACACCAAGGAGTGCAACTACTGGGTCATACATTAAGAATATGTATGGTTTTGTAAGAATCTGCCAAACTATCACCACCAACAAATGAGAGTTCCTGTTGCTTCATTCCTTCTTGCCATAATTTAGTGTTGTCAGTGTTTTGAATTTTCATAATTCTAATAGGTATATAGTGGTGTCTCTTTGTTGTTTTAATTTGTAATTCCCTAATGACATATGAAGTTGAGCTTCTTTTCATATGCTTATTTGCTATCTGTATATCTTCTTTGGTGAGGTGTCTGCTCAGATTGTTTGCCTATTTTTTGATTGGGTTGTTCCTTTACTTATTGTTGAATTGCAAGAGTTCTTCATATATTTTGGATAACAGTCTATCAAATATGTCTTTTGCAAATATTTTCTCCCATTCTGTGCTTGTCTTCTCATTCTCTTCATAGTGTCATTTGCACATGTTTTTAATTTTAATGAAATCCAGTTTATCAAGTATTTCTTTCATGGATCTTGTCTCTGGTGTTGTATATAAAAAGCCATTGCCATGCACAAAGTCATCTAGATTTTCCCCTATCTCATCTGCTATGAGTTTTTTAGTTTTGCATTTTATGTTTAGATTGATAATCAATTTTGAGTTAATGTTTGCTAAGAGTGTAATTTTTGTGTCTAAATTCATATTTTTGCATGTGGATGTCCAGTTGTTCCAGCACCATTTATTGAAAAAAATTATCTCTGCTCCACTGTATTGCCTTTGCTTCTTTGTCAAAGATCAGCTCACTATATTTATGTGAGTCTATTTCTGGGCTCTCTGTTGATCTTCTTCTATTGATCTTTGTTCCATTGATCTTTGTCAGTACCATACTGGCTTGATGACTGTAGCTTTGTAGTAAATCTTGAAGTTGGGTAGTATCAGTCCTCCAACTTTGTTCTTGTCCTTCAATTTTGAGTTGGTTATTCTGCATCTTTCACTCTCCATACCTACTTTAGAATTAGTTTATCTATATTCATAAAATAATTTGCTGGGATTGCATTGAATCTCTGGATCAAGATGAGAGGAACTGACATCTTGACAATATTGAATCTTCTTATCTACATGAATGTGGAATATCACTCCATTTATTTAGTTCTTTGATTTCCTTCATCAGAGTTTTCTAATTTTCCTCATATAGATCATGTACATACTTTGTTAAATTTATACCTAAGTATTTCACCTTTGAGGGTGCTAATGGAAATGGTATTGTGTTTTTATTCAAATTCCATTTGTTCATCATTGGTATATAGGAAAGCAACTGACTTTTGTATATTAACCTTGTATCCTGCAACCTTGCTATAATGCTTACTAAAGCCAATAGATTTTTTTGTTGATTCTTTCAGATTTCTACATAGACAATCATGTCATCTGCCAACAAAGACAGTTTTATGCTTTCCTTCCCAATATCTATACCTTCTATTTCACATCTTATTACATTATCTAAAACTTCTAGTATGATGTTGAAATAAGTAGTGAGAGGGGACATCCTTGCGTTTTTCCTAGTCTTAGCAAGAAAGCTTCAAGTTTCTCACCATTAAGTATGATGTTAGTTGTAGGGTATTTGTTTTGTTAATAAAGTAGAGGAAGTTCCCCTCTATTTCTAGTTTAATGAGTTTTTTATCATGAATGAGTACTGGATTTTGTCACATACTTTTTCTGCATCTTTTGATATTATCATGTGATTTTTTTTTTCATTTTTGGCCTGTTGATGTGATGGAATACATTAAATGATTTTTGAATGTTGAACCAGTCTTGCATACCTGAGATAAATTCCAGCTGGTCATGGTGTATAATTCTTTTTATGCATTGTTGAATTCAATTTGTTAATATTTTGTCGAGGATTTTTGCATCTATGTTCATGAGAAATATTGGTCTGTAGTTTTGTTTTTTTTTGTTTTCCCCTGTAATGTCTTTATCTGGTTTTAGTATTAGGGTAATGCCAGTCTCATAGAGTGAATTAGGACATATTCCATCAACTTCTATCTTCAGGAAAATATTGTAGAGATTTGCTATAACTTCTTAAATATTCAGTAGAATTTACCAGTAAATCTATCTGGACCTGGGTGCTTTCTGTTTGGGAAAAGTTATTAACTGTTAATTGAATTTCTTTAACAGATAAGGGCTTGTTCAGAATGTCTATTTTTCCTTGTGTGATTTTTGGTAGTTGGTGTCTTTCAAGGAACTGGTCTCTTTCATCTTGGTTATTGAATTTGTGGGCATAATGTTGTTCATAGTATTCCTTTATTATGTTTTGAATGTCTATGGGATTTATAACAATAACCCATTTTTAATTTCTGATATTAGTCATCTGTGTCCTCTCTCTTTTTTTCTTAGTTAGCTTGGTTAGAGGCTTATTGACATTATAGATCTTTTCAAAGAACTAGCTTTTGGTTTTGTTGATTTTTCTCTATTGATTTCCTATTTTAAATTTCATTGATTTCTGCTCTAATTTTTACTCCTTTCTTTCTGCTTACTTTGGATTTAATTTTCACTTCCTTTTCTAGTTTCCTAAGGTGGAAGCTTAGATTATTTATACTAGATATCTCTATTCCTAATATATGCATTCGATGATATAAATTTCCCTCTAAGCACTATTTTTTGGTATAATCCACAAATTTTAATAAGTTCTCTTTCCATTTTCATTTAGTTCAAAGTATTTTTAAATTTCTCTCAAGATTTCTTCTTTGGCCCATGTGTAATTTAGAAATCAGTTGTTTAACTTCCAAGTATTTGGGGGTTTTCCAGCTGTCTTTCTGTTATTGATTTCTAGTTTAATTCTATTGCGTTCTAAAAGCAATGTATGATTTTTTTGTATGATTTCCATTCTTTCTAACTTATTAAGGTATGTTTTAAGGCCCAGAATGTGGTCTGTCTTGGTGAATGTTCCACGTAAACTTGAGGAGAATGTATAATCTGCTGTTGTTGAACAAAGTAGTCTATAGATATTCACTATATCCAGTTGATTGATGGTGATGTTGAGATCAGCTATGTCCTTATTGATTTTCTGCCTGCTGGATCTGTCCATTTCTGATAGGGTGTTATTGAAGTCTCCAACTGTGATAGTGGATTTATCTATTTCTTCTTGCAATTCTATCACTGCCTCATGTAGTCTGATGCTCAGTTGTTAGGCACATACATGTTAAAAATTATTATGTCTTCTTGGGGAATTGACCCTTTTATTTTTATGTAATGCCCCTCTTTATCCCTGATAACTTTCCTTGCTATGAATTCTGCTTTGCCTGAAATTATCAGTAATATAGCTACTCTTATTTTCTTTTGATTAGGATTAGCATAGTATATCTTTTTACTTTTGATCTGTATGTGTCTTTACATTTAAAGTGGGTTTCTTTTAGACAACATATAGCTGGGTCTTGTTTTTTGATCCATTCTGACAATCACTGTCTTTTAATTTGCTTATTTACACCATTGACATTTAAAATTATTATTGATATAGTTGTATTAACATCTATCATATTTGTTACTATTTTCTACTTGTTACCCTTGTTCTGTTTCTATTTTTGTCTTCCACTCTTTTTTCTGCCTCTTGTGGTTCTAACTAAGCATTTTATATGATTCACTGTCTCTCCTTTCTTAGCATAGTTATTATATTTCTTTTTTTTAACTTTTTTTATAGTAGTTGCCCTAGAGTTTGTATCCATGTCTATTTTCAAATACTACTTCACAGGTAATGCAAGTTCCTTATAATAACAAAATATTCCTAATTTTTCCTCCTGTCCTTTGTATCATTGCTGTCATTTATTTCACTTATACATAAATTAAAATCACCAAATATTGTTGCTATAATTATTTTAAACATACCTTACCTGTTATAAAAATAACAGTTGTTATTTTACCTTCATTTATTCCTTCTCTAATGCTCTTTCTTTCTATATTATAGTTCCATGTTTCTGACGTATATCACTTTCCTTCCCTCTGGAGAATATCTTTCAACATTTCTTGCAACTGTTTTTTGCAAGGTCTATTGGCAAAAAATTCCCTCAACTTTTGTCTGGGAAAGTTTTTATTTCTCCTTCACTTTTGAAGGATAATTTAACAAGGTATGGAATTATATGTTAGTGGGGTTTTTTTCTCCCAACACTTTAAATATTTCATTACACTCTTTTTTGCTTACATGATTTCTGAGCAGTTAGATGTAATTCTCATCTTTGCTCCTCTATAGGTAAGGGTATTTTGTTGTTGTGTTTTCATTTTTGTTTATTCCTCTGGCTTCTTTCAGTACTTTTTTCTTTATCTTTTATCTTCTGCAGTTTAAATATGATATGCCTAGATTAGGACTTTATCCTCTCTGGTGTTCTCTGAGCTTCCTACATTTGTGGGTTGTGGGTTGGTGTCTGACATTAATTCGGGGGAAATTTTCATTCATTATTACTTCAATATTGCATCTGTTCCTTTATCTCTTAGTTCTCCTTCTGGTTTTCCCATTACAAATATGTTACACTTTTTGTAATTGTCCCACAGTCCTTGGATATTCTATTCTTTTTTCCCCCAGTCCTTTTCCTCTTTGTTTTTCAGTATTGGAAGTTTCGATTGATATATTGGCAAGCTCAGAGATTCTTTTCTCAGTCGTGTCCAGTTTAATAATCCCATCAAAGGCACTCCTCATTTCTGTTACAATGTTTTTTATCTCTACCATTTCTTTTTGATTCTTTCTTAGAATTTCCATCTCTCTGCTTACATTATCCATCTGTTCCTGTGTGTTGTCTACTTTTTCCATTAGAGTCCTTACCATATTAGTAATAGTTCTTTTAAGTTCACAGTCTGAAAATTCCATCATCCCTGCATATCTGAGTCGGGTTCTTATGCTTGCTCTGTCTTCGAACTGTGTTTTGCCTTTTAGTATGCCTTATAATTTTTTTCTTGTAAGGCAGACATAATATATTGGGTAAAATGAGTTGTGGTAAATAGGCCTTTATAATGGGGGGGCAGCAAAAGGGTTCTGTAGTCCTATAATTAGGTCTCTGTCTTTTAGTGAGCCTATGCCCCCTGAACTTCACAAGTCCTTCTTAATTTTTTTCACCTTAGGTGGTACAGGTGGCTCAAGGGGTTTGGAGTTCGATATTTCCTTTCTCCCACATGGAAAGCTAGAGGAGACTAAAATGGGGTATTTCTCTTCCCTGATATGAAAGGCTAGAGCATGCTGGGGCTGGGTATTTCCCTTCTCTCAGATTGGTTAGGCTCTGATAAAGTTTCAGTAGGTTAGGCTCTGTTAATTGTTCACTTGAGGGCAGATCTTGTTAGGAAGAACAAAATGCTCTGGAGTATTTTAAAATAGCACTTTTCCCCTCCACTGCTAGAAGTCTGAGTGGATTTCCCTACAATCTTCACTGTGAGAACCTGGTAGAGGTCATGGAGGTAAAGCTCACAAAAGTGTGAGGGCTCCCCTGGATTTTCATCTCTCGCACTTGTCCACACTGAGCCTCCAGCAATTAATCAATGACAGTTCAGGTTTTCCTACCATGATACTGGTTCCCATGGAGGTGGAGTTCTACTTTGGTAAATTGCAGTTCTCTGTATCTGCCTGCCTGTCTGTCTGTCCAATTTTGGGGGCAGCAGTTTGCCCCATGACCTCACTTCTCTGATGAATCTAAGAAGAATTGTTTTTCATTTTGTTCAGCTTTATGTTTGTTGTTGGATGGAGTGATGACTTCTAAGCTCCTTAAAGTTATTCTTAGACTCCGCCTTTAGTCTATCCTCAGCAATAAATAAGTCTTAGGGAAGAGTTAAAGATATTTAAGTTCCAAGTGTGTAATTATAAAATTTCTCTAGTAATCCATGCAATTCAAGGCTTTCATTTTGATGTTCATTCATTCAATCACTCAATCAATTATTCACTCTTTGGTTTAATCATACTCATCCAACTTCATTCATTCAATCAATTAATCATCCTTTCATTCCCTCAACCAATCATTTACCTATTATTTAATGAATCATTCACAAAATCACTCATTCAATCACATGCATTCATTCCATGGCAAACATTAATTCAACCATTCACAACATCAGTCATGCAATCAATCAGTCACTAGTATCAATACTTCTTGCAACCCACAGTTTTGATTTGACAGTCATTCAATCATTCATTTATTAATTTACTCAATTATTCATTCAGTCATTATTTCATTCAATCACATTTATTCATTCTATTGTGATCACTGATTTATCTACCTGGTCATTCATTCAATGTTTACTAGATACCAGGCACTGGATAGGGACTGTAGATCCAGAGATAAAAGACTGGACCCCTGAAACCCAGGGCTTACAGTCTGGTGGAGAGACAGATGCAATCTAGTATGCAGTGCTTTATTGCTATGCCGCAGAGAATTTATGTTCCTGGGAATAATACTGCCTGATAGTAAAGAAAAAAAATCAACACTAACATGAGCTATTCTCTTCTCTTCAGAAAAATGCCAGAGGGTGGTCCCACGCAGCCTCTAAGAGCCTATCCTTGGAGGTTCGGCTCTGGAGTCGAACTGATCTGGATTCAAGTCCCAACCCTGCCACAAACCAGGTGTATGACTTGAGGAAAGGCTCAGATTTTCTAGGCCTTAGTTTCCTCCACTGTAAAATAGGAAGAATAATAATATTACCTACTCCAATAATAAATTTTCATCCATTCAAAAATACATTTTCAGCGCCTGTGTGCACCCACACTTTCCTGGCCACCAGAGGTTCCATGATGAACTAAAAGCAGCTTCTGCTGATAAAGGAACATTACTGACTGCCATATAATAGAGGATCGATTAATGTTTAGCTATGGCTGTCATTATTTCTGAAGGAAGAGGATACACTGCATGGCCCGTGTTTCCCCTTTGCAGAAAGACAGCCACTTCTTCCCTTATTGTGACAAGGTGGGACTAAGTTTCTGGAGGGCAGGTTGGGGCTTGGGTACACACCTTTACAGTCATAACAGCCTAACCTGGCATTTTCACCACTATCACAACCCAGTCAATCCACCTCTTGGGGTTCATAGCTCCTGGAGGATGCCAAGATAGAGTCAGGCTCTACCTGACTATCAGCACAGTCTAAAATGAAAGTTAACTTCAGCATCGGCAGTTCTCCCCAAAATGGATTTCTTGGCAAGTCCTTGATGATGCCAGCCTGCATGTCCAGAGCTTTAGCACAGTCCTCTGTCCCCATGAAACTGAGACTTCCTCTCAGTTACCTCTCCCATCGCAAAGAGGCCATACACAGTCACCAGTCATCACAAAGAAAAATACAGTAGTCTGTGATACATTGGGATGAGGAAAAAAGCCTTGTTTGACTCCCACACAATGGGAGAGATTTCACTGGAAGGATTCTTTAAACATTGTATCTTATGACCACTAATGGTCTGTGATGTTATTCCACTTCCCTCCAGTCTAGTCAGAGCAGTATCGACAAACACTGAAGCCCAGTTTGTAGAGAGGGGAGAGAATTTGTTTCTTTCATGCCTTGCTTGATGAGAACATCCATGAAGAGCAATGACTGCTCTGTAAAAGGCAGGAGTTACAGTCATGGATGGGATCAATCTGAGAAGTCTTCAGTAGGGTAGGCATTGGTGGAACTGTTTTTTTTTTTCTCCCAATCCATATAATGGGAGAGATTTTTCATTTATTTGTTCAAACATTTTTTGGGCACTGTGTTAGCCACTGGGGACAGGAAGAAGAACCAGATAGCTCCATCGCTTCCTCAGGTAGCTCAAAGTCCAGTGAAGAAACAGATAGGTAGATAGTAAACCCATCAGAGAGGTGTCAGACCAAGTCTAGCAAACAGACACACAGTATGAGTTGTATAGGAGATATATACTGGCTTCCCCTAATTTGGAAATCATATTTAGAGATTATCTATAGAGTCCTACCATCCACTGAGAACCTGTTATGTACCAAGCCCTGTACTAAGTGTCTACATCCCTATCTCATTTCATTCTTTCAACAATTGTGCAAGGTAATTAATACTACAATCGTTTTCATTTTCCATAGGAAGAAATTGGTGGAGCAATTTGTGCTAAAGAAGACTAGTTAGAAAGCTTTTGTAGTTATACAAGCAAAAAATATACAGTGGTCCACACTTTTTCCACTGATTCAACCTGCTTCCCCAGGCAGCGTATAGTGCTTGTGTCATCCAGATACTGCTTTAGTGCTGAAAGAAGGTGAAGGCTCATCTCTTCAAACTTACTTACCTTGACTCTAGAATGATCAATCTGAAAAAAATTTTTTAAACCTTCAAGCTCAGCAGCCCTTTAGAAAAAAATGTGCCTAATCCTCATTTTGGCTTTACCATCAACTGATTGTTCAGTAAAGATACAACCATGCCCACAAGACATTAGCAAAATTGCTAATAAAAACATCCAGGTTACGATGAGGTATCACCTCTCGCTGGTCAGAATGGCCATCATCAAAAAAATCTACAAACAATAAATGCTGAAGAGGGTGTGGAGAAAAGGGAATCCTCTTGCACTGTTAATGGGAATGAAAATTGATAAAACCACTATGGAGAACAGTATGGAGGTTTCCTTAAAAAACTACAAATAGAACTACCATATGACCCAGCAATCCCACTACTGAGCATATACCCAGAGAAAACCATAATTCAAAAAGACATATGCACCCCAGTGTTCATTACAGCATTATTTGCAATAGCCAGGACGTGGAAACAACCTAAACGTCCATCAATAGAGGAATGGATAAAGAAGATGTGGTACGTATATATATAATGGAATATTACTCAGCCATAGAAAGGAATGAAATTGGGTCATTTGTAGAGATGTGGATGGACCTAGAGACTGTCATACAGAGTGAAGTAAGTCAGAAAAAGAAAAACAAATATCATTTATTAACGCATATATGAGGACTCTAAAAAAAAAGGTATAGATGATCTTATTTCCAAAGCAGAAATACAGATGTAGAGAACAAACATATGGATACCAAGGGGGAAGCGGGTGTGGGATGAATTGGGAGACTGGAATTGACATATATACACTATTGGTACTATGTATAAAATAGGTAACTAATGAGAACCTGCTGTAAAGCTCAGGGAACTCTACTCAATGCTCCGTGGTAACATAAATGGGAAGGAAATCCAAAAAAGAGGGGATGTATATGTATACTAGAGCTGATTCACTTTGCTGTACAGTAGAAACTAACACAACATTGTAAAGCAACTATACTCCAATAAAATTTTTTAAAATAAAAATTAAAAAAAATAAAAACATTCAGGAAACTTGGGACAGAGGTTTAGCATTTCATGTGGCACTTCAGAGCCACTCCATTCAATACATAGCCATGTTCATTTAAATTTGTCAACATCTCTCTGATCGATGGGCAGTCCTCTGAGTACATTTATTTGCTGCCTTCAGATCAAAGCTTCCACTATTACCTCCCTTGAACTTTCCACTTGATTTTATCTTCCCATTGAGCTGATGAGTTTGAGCTAATGATTTATACTGTCTCACCCATCTTCTCCTTTAATCAGGGCTAAGTCTTCAGACTTCTCTTTTTTAATCTATCTTCACTCTCTGAGGTCCATCCAGTCTCATACATGTGTCCATATGCTAACGACTTGCACATTTGTCACTACAGCTGGACACTTCCTGTGAATTCCTGATCATGTCTCCAACTACCTACTCAACATTTTCATCTGGATGTCTAGTAAACACCCCAAATTTACCATGTCCAGAATTGAGCTCTTGATTTTTTTTTTAGTTTTTTTTGCTTTATTGAGACATAATTTACCTAATACATAATTCACCCATGTAAAGTGTGCAATTCAATGTTTTGTTTTGTTTTTACTTTTCCTTTGCATTCATAACTTGGCTAAGTGTTTGGCACCAAAGCCCTAGCTTTCAGCTTACTGTGGCTTTAGACATGCCGTCCTCACTAGGCTTAATCATTTCTAGCTTTTGACTTAAAGTGAGAGAAGTGGGACATTTCCTTTCACTTGAACACTTAGAGGCCATTATAGGGTTATTAGCTAGCCTAATTTCAATGTTGTTGTGTATCAGGGAATAGGAAGGCCAGAGGAGAGGGAGAGAGATGGCGAACGACCAGTTGGTGGAGGAGTCAGAACACCCACAACATTTATCGATTAAGTTCACCATCTTGTAAGGCCATGGTTCACAGTGCCCCAAAACAATAACAATAGTAACATCAAAGATCACTGATCACAGATCACTATAAACAATGTAAGAATAATGAAAAAGTTTGAAATATTCTGAGAATTACCACAATATGACACAGAGACATGAAGTGAGCAAATGCTGTTGGAAAAGTAGCACCAATGGATTTGCTGGAGGCAGGGTTGCCACAAACCTTCAATTTGTAAAAAAAAAAAAAAAAAAAAAAAACAAACCTCAGTATCCACTAAGCACAGTAAAGTGAAGTGCAATAAAATGAGGTATGCCTGTAATTTCACTGCCCTGAATATCCTAAAATCCTGTAAATGTGCTTTACGTATTCATCTCTCCCTCGCCCCAGCCCCTGGCGACCACTGATCTTTTTTAATATCTCCACAGTTTTGCCTTTTCCAGAATGTCATATAGTTGGAATCATACAGTATGTAGCCATTTCAGACTGACTTCTTTCACTTAGTAATATGCATTTAAGGTTCCTCCATGACTTTTCATGGCTTGATAGTTCATTTCTTTTTAGCACTGAATAATATTCTATTGTGTAGATGTACCACAGTTTATTTATCCATTCACCTCCTGAAGAACATCTTGATTGCTTCTAAGTTTTGACAATTATGAATAAAGCTTCTATTAACCTGCTATACAGGTTTTTGTGTAGACATAAATTTTCAACTCTTTTGGATAAATACCATGGAGTACAACTGTAGATCCTATGGGAAGAGTGTGTTTACTTTTGCACAAAAAAACCTGCCAAATTGCCACCAGCAATAAGTAAGAGTTCCTGTTGCTCCACCCACTTGCCAGCATTTTCTGTTAGTGTTTTGGGTTTTCACCATTCAAGGCATGTAGTGGTATCTCATTGTCATTTTAATTTACAATTCCCTAGTAATATATGATGTTGAGCGTCTTTTCATATGCTTGTTTGCTATCTGCAAACTACTTTGGGGAGATGTCTGTTCAGATCTTTTGCCCATTTTTCTAATCAGGTTGTTCATTTTTTAATTATTAAGTTGGAGCCTTTTCAAAAATGAAGTTAATAACTGAAGGTTCAAATATTCTCATTTCAGAGACTTCCCTAGTGGCACAGTGGTTAAGAACCCGCCTGCCAACGCAGGGGACTGGGGTTCGATCCCTGGTCCGGGAAGATCCCACATGCTGCAGAGCAACTAAGCCCGTGAGCCACAACTACTGAGCCTGCGCACCACAATGACTGAAGCCTGAGCATCTACAGCCCGTGCTCTGCAACAAGAAAAGCCACCGCAATGAGAAGCCCGCGCACCGCAACGAAGAATAGCCCCTGCTCGCTGCAACTAGAGAAAGCCCACAAGCGGTAATGAAGACCCAACGTAGCCAAAATATAAATAAATAAATAAATACTCTGCATGAGCTTTTCTTTTAAAAGAACAAAAAGAAACACTGACTTGAAAAAAACAAAAACAAATATTCTCATTTCAATGGACTCATTTAACCAGAATCATATGACATACCAGTGCATAACAAACAGGGATTGTGAGCTACATAGGAATGGGGGATGAATGGAAAAAGGGGATTTCAACTCATTAAACTATTAATACTATGTCCTCCTTTGATTGTTTTTAAACATACTGGGCACCTATTTGCAAAGCCAGAAGTAGCGACACAGTCTGGCATCTGTTGTCAAAACTAAGAGACCAGAGAGTCTGAATTTAAAGTGGGGCTCTGCTGGCCATGAAATCTGCCCCCAGGAAGGAAACTCAGCTTCCCACCTCAGTTCCTTGCCTGCCTTGCTAGGATTCATAAGGAAGTAAGAAAGACAGTGGATTTTCTTTGGATTCAGTAATACCAAGGTTAAACTGATCAGGACAAACGTTGCAAAATGCCTAGGCCTGTTGGTTTATGGCTGTTTATAAGGCATGTGGGCAGCATGTATGTGAAAAAAGGTCCTAGTGTTTGTCCAGTAAAACATTAGCAATCTACAAAGGAGCCCTGGTCTTTGTCCTATAAAACGGGAGAGATGTTATTTTGCTGGGATTTCTAAAATTTCTCTGATTTTTCATGGAGGCTCTTTGTTACAGCGGGGTTGATATGTACTGAGTTCCTGTTGCAGAAAGATGCCTTCATTTCAGGATGGAGCCTGCACATCCAGCTCTCTCTGAGACAACCCCACAACCCAAGAGAGCAATCTATCAAAACATACAGCCTACAGGGAAACAGGTACAAAGACTCATTTCCTGGGGACACTTGCCTGAAATTTCTACAGCTCTTTATCCTTAAAGCAAAAAAAGTCAAGCAATTCCCACTATTTCTGATACCGTGAATCTCCTTAACAAAAACCAGATACTTCCCCAAATGAAAGTAAATCAAAGAACAGGATAGAGCTTCTCTTATCTTGGTCTATAGTCTCATAGTCTAATTCACCAGAGACCAAATTCAGTTTTCGATGTATCCATGGTTTTTTTTCCCATCAAAAGCGAAAAAGTCACAGCCACTTTGGAGAATTCTATGGCAGTGTCTTCCAAAGTAAAACACACACCTACCACACAACCCAGCAACTGCACACTTACATATCTACCCCAGAGAAATGACAGCAAATGTCCACATAAAATCTTATGCATAAATGTTCAAAATAGCCCCAGGGACTTCCTTGGTGGTGCAGTGGTTAAGAATCCACCTGCTAATGCAGGGGACACAGGTTCGAGCCCTGGTCCGGGAAGATGCCACATGCCACAGAGCAACTAAGCCCACGAGCCACAACTATTGAGCCCGTGTGCCACAACTACTGAAGCCCGCACGCCTAGAGCCCGTGCTCCGCAGCAAGAAAAGCCACCACGATGAGAAGACTGCGCACTGCAGTAAAGAGTAGCCCCCGCTTGCTGCAACTAGAGAAAGCCCACACACAGGAACGAAGACCCAACGCAGCCAAAAATAAATAAATAAATTTATTTTTTTAAAAATAGCCCCGGGCTTCCCTGGTGGCGCAGTGGTTGAGGGTCCGCCTGCCGATGCAGGGGACACAGGTTCGTGCCCCGGTCCGGGAAGATCCCACATGCCGTGCAGCGGCAGGGCCCGTGAGCCATGGCCACTGAGCCTGCGCGTCCGGAGCCTGTGCTCCGCAACGGGAGAGGCCACAACAGTGAGAGGCCCGCGTACCGCAAAAAAAAAAAAAAAAAAAAAAAAAAAAGCCCCAAACTGGAAACAATCTAAATATTACAAACAAAAGAATAGATAAATTGTAGTACATCCTTATAGTGGAGCACATCTCAGGAATAAAAAGGAACAAACTACTGAATTTCAAAAACATGCTAAGTGAAAAGAAGCCATACCTAATAGAATGCATACTGTATGATTCCACTTATATAAAGTACAAAAGCAGGCAAAAATAATCTATAGTGATAACAATCCAAACAGTGGTCGCTTTCTGGAGAGGCAGTGGATTGGGACAGAGAATGAAGAAACTTTCTGGGGTAATGGTTACGTTCTCTATCTCAGTTGGGCTGGTAGTTACATGGGAATATACATTTGTCAAAACTTAGCAAACCACACACTTAAAATCCACACATTCTATCGTATGTAAATTATACCTCAATTTTTAGAAAAAAGAATATTAGGGGAGAAAAGAAGAATTCCCACTAAGGTGAAAAGAAGGGCTGTGGTCCCTTCTGTTTCTGTGGTAATTGAAGCTCCATATTTGCTCTCTGTGCTCAAATGGGTTTTTATTACCCTGGGATTATTGAAAGTCATTACCAGCCAAGATGACAGCAAAAAGAAAGAGGAGACAGACCTTCCAGAAATCATTTTCCCCATGATTTTTTTAAAGCACATTTTTCAGTCATTATCTTGAGAGAAAACAAGCAGCTGGGTCTCTTAACAAAGAGGTTTAATAGGCTACTGGAAAAAAAGAGGGGAAATTGAGGCGAACAATGCCCGTTTCGGTGCCAGCCATACAAAACCAAGCCTAGTGAGGTGAAGCCAGTAGCTCCTCTCCGCCACTAACATCGTTAGAGGCATAACACTGAATAATGAAGGGTCCTCCAATTATTGGCGTGATTTGAGGCATATTGTTCAAAACATTCTAAAACCTGAAATTGCAGCAGCAAATATATTGATGGCCCTCACCCTCATCTGTCAAAATAGATGTAAATGCAAAAGGAAAGATGGGAGGCTCTTTGGGACCCCAAGTGCATTGTCAATCCACTTCTCTTGCTTCTTTTTACCTTCCTTGCCCTTTCAAATCCATCTAGGTTTGAGCTGCTAGTTTCAAAGTTTACAACTGACCTCCAACCCAGTTTGTTCATCTCTTACCTCCTTTTCAGTTTTGCACAAAATTAGTAAAACACATGTAATGGATGATTTGTAAGGACATCACACAACGTTCTGAAAAGCAAAAATAAGGGAGGCTTGGATTTTGTTGAGCAGATTTCTCTCCTGCCTTGGACCACACACACGTATGCTGTCTAATTGCAAAATTCAGATGTTGGATGGTGGGGGGGAGCCCCGTAACAAAGGAGCACTGAGATGCCTTCTAAATTCTACTTAGACCAAATTAACTACATGGGCAACAATACAGGTACTGCTTTTTTCCTTAAACATATATATTAGCAGAGATGCAGGCTAAATAAATACTGTTTAGTGGGACATGAATTATGTAAATGCAATTTATAGCATTAATTTGGGCTTGTAAATTTAATCCACTCAAACGTAGAAAGGTTTCCGTGCAATGAATATTTCTGAGGCTGTTTAATATGTTAAAATAAATATTGAGCAGCTGACAGAAACACATGTCCTCTGCATCACAAAAGCTATTTTGAAACAATAAGTGCCTGCTGAATATTTACAATCATGAGTTTTTAACTCTTAGGTATATTTTCTTCCTAAAATATTCAGTATGCCATCCATCCAAGCAGCAGGCAGATTCTGGTGGCAGCAGTTCAAAAATGTGCATGCCAAGAACATTTTAGGTAAATAAGTGGCACAGTATGAGATGGGAGGGGAGCGCTTTTTGTAAAATAGGTCTATTTAATGCCACCTGGAAAGCTGCAATAAACGTAAATATTTGGGGAGCTTTATGCTGCCCCAAAGGCCCCACCACTCACCATTCACCTGCTAAAGCATTTACAATGATGACTCAAATATTAAAGGGAAAAAGAAGTGAGTGATTTAGAAGCATTTTATTTAAGAGTATAAAGTTGAGACTTTAAACAAGGTATTTTTTTAAATAATCATATTGTGAGGGGAAATTACTCATTCCATGCTTTCAGAATAAAAAGGGAACCTGAAGGTCATTTATGAAAGGTTACTAGCTGGGAGACTTGGGGGAGGTCAATGGTGTCTGCTGGGCACATGGTTGGCCTGCCTGCCTTCCCAGTAAGATCTTTGCTGTGACCATCAGGTGGGATTGCAGGCATGGGAGCAGGTCACAAACTCTCCCATCTTTACTATGAAGGTTTGTCACTTTTTATTTGGGAAGTGAGCATCATTTCCCAGAATGATAGTATCAGTCCAGAAAGTTCATTGAGGGAAAATATGGAGACCCTGTAAATGGTTTCTATTGATACTCTTAACTTTCTTCTTCCTCTGGGTTTCTGCAGCAGTTTATACAGCCTTCTCTAGAGCACTGATTATAGACTCCTCATAAAAAGCAGAAACTGGGTTTTGCTCCACGTTCTTACAGGCAGCCAGCCCAGCTCCTGGCCAGCATTGCTGAGTTAACTTTAATCCATCCTCCCGGTCCCCAAGCTCAGGACTGGATTATCCCCATGGCATTGATTCTCAAATGCTTTTGATCTCTAGGGCCTGACAAGAAGGGACAGGATGGGAAGACCTACTGTCTGAGCTTTGGGCAGGTGTTCATTGGGAGTACAGAACTTTGAGCCCCCTCCTCTGGCCTTGCTTGCAAAAATGCAGCCAATGCAACGGATAAAAGGAGAGACACAGGGGCACCGCGTGGGCTCCCAGGAGGAGGGCACTGGCGGGTTTTCACAGAGAAATGCTTCTAACCGTACTCATCACAATTGGATAATCCATTTGATTAACCTTCCTTGGATGAATGTAAACTAGGAAAAGTAGGCATAAAAAGACAAGACATTGATAAAGATCAAAAGCTTCTTAAGGCAATTGTTAATATTCTCAAGTATCAAATCTATTACATGTTGAAATTAAAGATTTTTCAGAGGCAATGCCATCTTGAAATTGTAATAGGATTAAGTGGGAAAGCTTGATTTGATATAAAAATTCTGTCCATATATAGAGCTTTTTAGGAACACATCATGCATAAAATGAAGCAGTTTTATTGCCAAAGTCACATACTGCCCTTAAGTAGAGCCCCCTTGGGTTGTGACAGTATGATTTTAATAGGATTAGAAATAGGATTAGAAATCGTGGGTAGTACAGGGTCTAAGGGTGTGATGCACTGTTCTATATAGTAGCCAATAGCTATGTATGGCTATTTAAATTTAAATTAATTAAAATTAAATAAAATTTAAAACTCAGTTGCATTAGCCACATTTCAGATGATCAATAGTCATGTGTGGCTAGTGTCTGCCTATTAACCAGCACAGATAGAGAACATTTCCATCACCACAGAATGTTCTGTTGGTCCTTGCTGGCCTATAGTAAACACAAAATGTCAACTTTCTACATTGAAGAGAAAATAATTAGTACTTAGTATTCAGAGCTTAGAGAAAAGCTTATTAGGCATCAAAGAGATTTTAGAGACAGCATTGAATAAATTAAATATGAGTGATAAAGATTAGATTTACCTTAAGCTAGACAGGAGTTTTTAAATGGGTTACATGTATGGGTAATTGTAAGCTTTTAAAAACAGCTAACATAAGAATAATAATTTTTTAAAAGATGAAGAAAACAAAACTTATCTAAGAGTTGACTTCCTCTAGTTTTAATTGGTTAACATCATAGCATTAGCAAAGTGTTTACAGTTTCATATGTAGTCTTTCATTTGTCCCTCAGGGTCTCTGTGTGTGGTTGCTCAGGTTGCGTACTGAATTCTGGGGACATCATTCACATCCACTGCAATGTGGATTGCAGGGTATAATTTGTGAATTGCAAAGCACACAGCAGCCTGGGTCCCCTCACTGCAATGCTAATTTACAATATTGCTTAATATCACACTTTTCTAAATCCCAAAATTCCTTTTAACCACATTATCCTAGTTTCTGAAATCAGTAATTTTGTTTTCAGAGTTGAGCTTTACCACAAGCCCAGTTGCTTTGCTGGAATTAGGCTGGAATTTCCTTTGCTGAGATACTGATGGCATCTGAGAGGACTTCCACATGTGAACTTCTTTTCAGATACACAGACACACATGCCCAGGAGGAAGAAAGGAACTTTCCATTAAACATTTTCCCTCAACCCAAAGTTGCAGTGGGAAACACTGTAAATCTGCCTTTGTCCTGTGTATCCAAGGAGAGATAATGTTCAGATGAAAATGCTTCCAGGCTTTTATACATGCACATTTTTGTGTGTTTAGAAAACAGCACTGCAAACAATCACATAAATAATACAGCAGTACAATGCATGTCTCCCAGAGAACACAGGAAGCGCGGAAGGCATTATCTCATTCAGGCTGACAGCTGCTTGCTGATGCAAGGGCATAGTAACCTCCACTGAACTTTCCCGTGCTTTAGCTACCAGGAAGGGAAGGAATTTAAATTATCCACAGAGGCTGTCAGCCCTGTGGCTGAAATATGACACTGAGAGTTGAGGTGGCAAGCAGGACTCCTGCCCAGCCTTCTGAGGACAGTAGTTGTGAGAGGGTAAGACCCATTTCTAGGAAGATCAGCCCTGAGCACTCAGAGACTGGGTAGAAACCACTGGGGCAGCCTCTTGGAGTCTGGGATGCCTGGCCAGGAATGGACAGGCAGAGTGGGGAGGGATGTACAAGTAGGGGAATGAATGCCCCAGGCAGTTGCCAGAGCCACATGGCCACAGACCACTCCTCTGGTCCCAGAGTGTCACTTAAGCCAGGGTCTTTGGGTTCTCAGCCCCATCTTCACTGCTCTCCCGTGACCAGCCTTGAGATGCCACAGAGCAGCTGGCACACACACGCTATGGGGCTCGGCCCTTCACCCAGTCCGTTGATGACTGTAGAGAGCCCGCCCGGGTCCCATCATCTGGCCACTGCCCACACACAGGCCTGGCTTCCAACACCGGCACCTGTATTCATTTGCATTAGGGCTTTTGCTGGCTCTTGGAATCTGCCTTGCCAGCTAATAGCAGGCCGGAGGTACAATGGAATTAACACCCTTGGAGCAGCCCTCCACAATTATAAACCCCCCAGCTCCCTGGGCATGTAATATTTCCCCACTGCCTTCAGCTCCAGTTGCCCACAGTGGTGGCTTGCTTGAAAAGACACCATCTACTGGCTGCCTTCCCTTCCCTGTCTCACTTCCCCCCATTCCCCTGCCTGTATTTCCTTGTATCAGGATCTGTTTCTGGGGGACCCCAATTAAGATAATGACCCAGGAAAGAAATTTTCAAAGCCGCAGGTGCCCCTGCCAGGATCTACCTGCCGCCCCCCCTTCAGTCCACAGGGACAGAGACCTACTGGGCCCAGAGCTGCCCACAGCCTCCGACTGGACAGTAAGGGTGGGGTGTGGGGTCAGGATCCAGGTGACCTCCTGCCCTGACCTCTACCCAGTCTCTGATTCTTCATACAGTGGAAGCTCTCCAGTCTACCTCAGTGCCAGGTCCACTGTGAAGGGCACCTGGGACCAAGGAAGAAACCCTGACCTGCCGCCAAATAACTTGACCTTGCGCCTTAGTTCCACATCTCTCAAATGAAAAGCTAATAGTAGCAGACACCAAATCTTCTCTGAAGCCTTCCCTGATGGAGATAATAGAGAGAATGGCTTAGATTGAAGCTGCTGTGCCTTGTTTGTCCTACCGCTGCCAGCTGGGGCACCTTGAACAGGTACTTAACCCCTCTGGGCCTTGAGCTCCTCATCTGGAAAATGGGGAAATAATTGTAGCTAAGCCATAGGTTTATTGAGGAGAAATAAATTAAGTCACTTAGCACAGTGCCTGTAAAATAAGCTCCCAGTATATTTTAGCTAATATTAATATTGTTATTATTCTACTCCCTCGGATATGGTTAGTTGTGTCCTGTGAGTTTCCATGGCCTTTTGAACACACCACCACTCTAGAGCTAATTACTCAGTTGTAATTATTCATTTCCATCCTTCTCCTCCAGGTGGATGAGAGTAACATTCACCTGACCAGCACCTGACCCAGTGCTTACTTCAGTACAATGTAATGGGATGTTTTAAAAACTATTAAGGCACTTTTCTCTTTTGCTTCTCCGAGTATATGACATCTGCCCTAGATGGCCTGAAGTGTCCATCTGCCAGGGGGAGGATTAGGATTTGTTACAGAAGTAAAAACAGAGTAATATGCAGCTTCTGGTAGGCAAATTAGGATTAGGCAACAAGATAATGGTCGTACAAGCCGGGCTATCTCCTCTAGAGAGGATTTTCCAAATTCCTTTATGTCCCAGTTTTAATAAATCAAGTGCAGAGTATGGGGCACCCAGCTCAGAGAGCTTTCCTACGTGTAGAGAAGACAACCCTTCCACCTATGACAGCAAAGCCACAGCCCTTATGGCTCTATGATAGAAGAGGTATGTGCCATAGGGTCAGGGATGGTCATCAAAATATTTAATACAGGCACAAACCAATCAGAACAGATGCTAGTGATAAATATCCTGCTGGTTGTAGCAGGTGAGGGTAAGCCATGCACAGGAGCTACAGAAGAAAAGCCTGCCGTCTGACCCAGGCATTAGAGGGAGGAGACCAGAGATTGGTAGACACATCAAGTGCTCACATGTGTTCTGCTTTTCCTCCCTCCAGAAGGTTACATTAATAAGTGATGCTAATTCCATGGCAGGAGGAGGCAAGGGGGAAGGAAGTCTCTCTCACACTCTGCAGAACATGACCACCTCTTGGGCTGTCCCCATAGCAGCCTGGCATTCGCCACACCAGCTGGGTGTGGCCAGGCAGAGGAAGACCACAGAGCTGTGTTGAATGGATACACGATGTCTAAGGCCATGCACAGATCTTATGTTCTAAGTTTTATTACATCTATTCCATCTTCTGACAACTCTTCAGCCCTGGGGATCTTGTGGTTATCATTCACAGCCTCAGTGCCTTGCAATAAACCCTGTCCCAAATCAACCCCTGGACCCAAGTGGATGGCATCCTTAACTGCAGCCAGTTATCAAAATAAGCCTATAAAGGGGCCTTCAAGACCACCCTCTTGTTTGATGATTCACCAGAAGGATCTACAGGATTCAGCAGAGAGTCATACTCATGGCTCTGATTTATTATAGTAACAGGATACAAAGCAAAATCTGCAGATTTTGCACCCCAAAGGTGAATGAGGCAAAGTCTAGCAGAAACAGGCACAAGCTTCTAAAAGTCCTCTCCCAGTTGTCACACAGGACACTCTTATTTCTTCCAGCAAGGAGTTGTGACAACACTTCTGCAATGCTGTCTACCAGGGAAGGTCATCACAAGAGACTCAGTGCCAGGGTTTTATTAGGGCTGGTCACAGAGGCACCTTGTGTGTAGCAGACCCCCAAATCCCAGAGTCCCAGAAGGAAAGAGGTGTTCGGCATAAACCACATTGTTTGTACAAACAATTTAGGCTGAGTGAGCCACTCTTATCAGTTTGGGGAATGATAGGAACCATCTCAAAATCCAAGTTCTCAGACACCAACCAAGGGCCAACCTTGTAAGCAGCACTTTGTAATGAGAGTAGTCTCAGGCCTGCTGTGTTAATTCTTTCCTGGAAAAAAGATTAGCTGCTTTAAAAGTACATATGGGGGACTTCCCTGGTGGCTCAGTGGTTAAGAATCCACCTGCCAATGCAGGGGACACAGGTTCAATCCCTGGTCCGGGAAGATCCCACATGCCACGGAGCGACTAAGCCCGTGCGCCACAACTACTGAGCCCGTGCTCTAGAGCCCACGAACTGCAACTACTGAGCCCACGTGCCACAACTACTAAGCCTGCCCTCTAGAGCCCACAAGCCACAACTACTGAAGCCCGCACGTCTAGAGCCCGTGCTCCGCAACAAGAGAAGCCACCACAATGAGAAGCCCACGCACCACAACAAAGAGTAGGCCCCACTCGCTGCAACTAGAGAAAGCCCACACGCAGCAATGAAGACTCAACAAGCCAAAGATAAATAAGTTTTAAAAATAAATAAAATTTTTTAAAAGTACATATGATTCAACTATGTCCTCTTTATCACTTTATTCTCCATTAAGCAGGCAAGAAGAAATCTGAGTTTTGATAACCCACAACACATCATTACTGACGATGAGGTCATCTCATAATAAAAATAAGTGGTGTTTTATTGGACTTCTCGCATGTTATGTTCACTTGCCGTGTTGTAGCTGGGACAAGTGGAGGCAGGTGCACTGTGACCCCTGGCCTGCCCCAGACATCACTTGAAACAATTCCTGAATGTGCCATCAGCTTTCTGAGTCTCTCCACCGCAAAACTGTGTGCACCTGCTCATAGATCAGAGGTACCTGAGAATCAGTGTTCCAGGAGTGGTCCTCAGTTAGTGGGGGACAGAAATTGGTGGCTTAATCCTCCAGGTTTCCCTTTTCTCAGCGGGACAATTCTGAGGTGTGCTCTACAGTCTGCCCTGGGTCCACCCAGAACCGAGCCCCAGTGGCCCACAGTGGTCATGCGCTGATGGATACACCTTTGTTGGTGTTCCTCCTGTCTCTGTGTCACCTCTTTCCTGAGATCATTCCGTTAACTGCTTACACCCTCCATGTTTGAGACAGAATTGAGAAAAAAATCCAGAGTCTCTCAATGCCGGATCCAAGAACCTGTTCCATGTCATCAATTGGAAACATTTCACCTAAAAGATTTCCCCTAAATATGTTCGAATATATTCTGCCCATCCTTTCTTTCCAGACTTTACTCTCAGGTGCCAATATTTCAGCCTCTGGTGTGTGCTTATGAACGAGGTACACTGCCCAGGTGGTTAAGCATATGAGTTTTGGAATCAGAAATTCTAGGTTCAAATTCCATATCCTCCCTTCTAAGAATGTCTCTCAGAATTCAGAGGCCTTGTCCGAGGAGCAATTAGCACAGTGGCTGCCACAGAGCAAGCACTGAATACTTGTGAGGCTCTGTTACACTGTGGGTAAGAGGTTCCATCTCAAGCTAGGGGAAAGTGGGTCCTACTCAATCTTCCACCCAACTCAGTGACTTTTTCCTTTCAGCACTGTAGGATGAGAAGCCAAGGCAATGCTGTTCTGAAACCATCCTTGCTCTTTTAAAGTGTTTTGGAGAGAGAGCACTCTGTCTCATCTTTCACATGCCACCTGGGGCTGAAAGTCCTGGATGCCATTCTGTAAATATCAAGTGCCTCCGAAGTGCTGGCTAAGAACAACACTCAAAACCAGGGCGGGCAGAGAGCCCGCGAGGAGCTGGCTGCCTAGCACTCTCTGAACCTCTTCACTTTTGTCTATATCTTCAAGGTCTACTTTAGTCCCTGCCAATGTTAAAGTAAAAAATTGCCTCTCCAAGGACAATACGATGCTTTAAAAAAAACCCTGGTGAGATGGAATCTGTGGATGGAACAGTCAAAAGAGTATGGTTTGGGGGTCAGAGAGACCTTGACTAAAATCTTGGCTCTGCCCCTTAGTAAGTGGTTCTCTTGGCAAGTTTCTTCTGTTCTCCAAAGTGGGGGTGATGTCACCTCCTTCACAGAGCTGTAGCTACGGTTACAAATGGCAATGAAAAGGACCTTGCCCACGGCCTACATAGAAGGGACTGTTTTTATGACAGATAATCCCACAACCTGGTATTACTTATTTTCTACCTTTTCTATTTTGGCCCTTCTAGAAATATTGCTAAGAAGGAGCAAAAACATATGATCTAGACTTTTTCTTTTTTACCCTTCTTTCTCTGTTTGAGACTATTACTAATGGGACAATGGCCAAAGATGTTGAACAGAAAGAATGAGGGAACGAAGAAGGGTCTCAAGAATTCACAAATTAGACACGCTATTCTAGGGGTGCTGAATTTTGTCTAGCAACAAGCAGACAACACTCCAAATGAAAAATATGCTTTATTTTTTAATGTCAGCAGAGATTTAATTAAAGGTAGATTCAAAATTGGGTGATTAGGGTCAAGCAATTTCATTAGTACATTAAATAAGACTTGTAGTTGAATATTATACCAAAGTTAATAATTTGGAACTACCTATATGTAAAAAATCTTGGTGGCCAAGACTGCTGATATGACCTACTATCTGTCCTCCCTTTCTTCCATAGCAATGGCTGGGTAGATGACCTACCCAGGATAAAGATTACATTTTTTATTTTCCCTTGCAGATAGGTATGGTCACGTTATTAAGTCCTAAATAAACAAATGTAAGAGGGAGTGGTATATGAAATATTCCAGAGTATTCTTAAAGGGAAGCTTCTCCTTTTACTCCTTTCTGCTGGCTGGAATGTGGTCTCGATGGCTTGAACAGGAGCAACCATGTTGGACAATGAGGTAAACTTGAGACTAGAGAAAAACACAGAGAAGGAACACAATATTCCTTGGTGTTATGAACAATCACACCAATCCTGGACCTATACTTTCATATAAGAAAAATAAATTTCTATCTTTTTTCAGCCACTTGTTACTTTGGATTTTCAGTTTCTCACAGCTGATTCTAATCCTAACTAATTCATTCTGGATGGCACAGATACATAATTTGCTATAAAATGCTCGATTTCTTGAATTTTTATATGCATCAAAATCAAACATTAAGATGCATTAGCTTGGTTTCCTGTATTTTTTGGTTCTGCTATTAACAGAAGTCCTACTTTAGGAAGCGACAGGAATTGTCTTGGTTATCGCTTGAGTAAAATTTGCTTTGCATGTACAAAAATCTCATTTACTCCTGCTATTTGATACTTAAGAGATTTGGAGGTTTAATGGATCTTTACCACTGAAGACTTTTTTTCCCGAGTTGTACACAGATGCTGTTCTTGAGCTATGGCCCTCCTTCTCAACAAATAAAAAATCCTCTGAATATATTTTCAGTTCTTTTTTTGGGGGGGAGAGGGGTTGGGTTGGGGTAGATATTTCATTTCTCTGAAGTCACCAAGTAACCCAATTCAATAAACATGGTTTTTTTTCTCTATCTGGATCAGGGTTTCATCTCCTCATTCCATTCCTTTTTTGTTTCGTTTTGGCTTTTTGTTTGTTTGTTTGTTTTTTTGCAAGAGGAACAGAGATCTGAATTACATATTTAAAATACATACATAAAATAGAAAAATCAAGAGTGCTTGCTTGCTTTTCTTCCTTCTTTTTTTTTTTTTTTTTTTCCCCTAAAGACTTCGAGACCACATATCCTTTTGAGAGAAAGAGAAAAGAATAAACTTCGGGGCAGAAGAGGATACAAACACATAAAACTCTGCATGATCTGCAAGGGTTCAGGGACCCCTGGAGGCCTTTCTAGGAACCTTTCTAGGAATCTCACAATAACATTAAGAACCGACGTTATTTTGCAGAAGAGGACATTTTGGTCAGGTGGGGTAGGCATCTAGCTACATACTATAATGTAAGAATGTCAGAAAAAACTCCCTCCATAAATAGATCTCCTTTTGAAACTTCTCCCCCTCTACTCCTACTTTCCTCTTGAGGTAAGTGCTAAAGTCTTTTGAGCTGCAAATGTTATCTGGGAAGAATAAAATAAGTCATTAACAGCCAATAGTTTAGATGTCATTAGCTTAACAGATGAGATAAAGCTGTTAGTCTCTAGCTAATATTTGTAATTATTTAAATCACATCTGCCTTCCCCAAGAGTATAAATGCCACAGGGGCGGGAGCCAAGCCTGCTCTATTCACTGCTACAATCCCAGGGCTTAGCCCAGTGTCTGGCACAGATCAGCACTTAGGCAACATTTATCAAATGGATGAATGGAATATAGCAAGAATGAGAGAGAGCAGGTTTTGGTGGAAGAAAAAAAGCTGATGTCCCTGTCAAACTGGTAGGGATTATAGGTAGAAGGCAGGTGGGCCAAGTATGGGGACCAAAGAGCTGGCAGAAAGAAGTGTAAGCACTGCAGAAGTCTCTGAAAGAAACTCTGCCTATTTCAGGTCAAACACTGAAAAAAATTATTTGGGGAATAAAATTTTATATTTCACTAAGTCTATCTTCATGGCCCAGACCATTTCTAAATATCAGAAAGTTCTGTTGAATCGACTCAAAGACATTATTTGCAGTAAATCACAATCTTGATGTTTTACATCGTTGTGAACTCAGGAAAATTTTTAGATGCCCAAAGAGTGTGGTAAGTTACATTCCTCTACTGACTCAGTACATACACATTGAGTACTTAATGCAAATCATAACATGGAGGAGGTCCCAAGCCAGGCTTTGCAGTGGAAATCCTTCAAATGAAAGCTGTTATTGTTGCTGTTGTTTGGCCATGCCACGTGGCTTGTGGGATCTTCGTTCCCCAACCAGGGATTGAACCCGAGCCCTGGCCAGGAAATCTCGGAGTCCTAACCATTGGACCGTCAGGGAATTCCCCTTCAGATGGCAGTTCAAATACAGATTCCCTGGTCCTTCCTGGATCTCTGAATCAGACTCACCCTGGGAATCTGAATTAAGTTCCCTCTCTGAAATGGATGTAGGCAATCTGTGGTAGGTCAGTCAACTGACATTTGGAAATCCTTGCTTCTGAGGATACAAAGGTGATGCTGTCATTTTCATCAAGGAGTTTTCATCAAGGAGTTTGCAATATATGGAATTACAAGACGTGGCTATAAATAACAGAATATAATTTAGATGACAGGTATGACTGTTGACATTCTCTTGGGAAGACTTCATGTGGAAGTCGCATTTAATCTAGACCCTGACAGATAAATATAACAAGGAGGCCAGGAGCAGGGAGTAAGTGGACTTAAGGTGAACTGGTGAACATCTAAATCTCAACAAGAAACTTACTTTAATTATCATAGGATCATAGACATTGGAAAGGACTTTAGAGATCCCTCCTTTGTCCCCTTCTCTATTCAAAAGGAATCCAGGGCTCAGAGGGATTAAGGGACCAGTAGAGAGTCCCCCAGCTAGTAACCATGAGGACATGTGCTAAAATGCACATCTCTAAACTCCCAAGCCAAGGCACTCTGCCCCACCTCCCTGACTCCTGTTGGTCTAGCCTGGGAGCTAGGAATGTGTTTCTGTTACTCCTATGGACTGCTTGGCTCATGTCCCTGAGAATGCAATGCCATATGGGACCAGGTGTCAGGAATGGCCTCCTGGGGACCAAACAGACCATAGGGCCAGCTGGCAGGCTCTCCGCCTCTCCACTCAACAGGCCCGTTTCATTTCACCCTGTTGCTCGCAGAATCTCTATGGAAAACAGCATTAGCGAGGGTGAGAAGCACACACACACAGAGTAAATGAGTAATTCAGAGACACTGAGATGCCACCATTGCCCAGGCTGGAGTCACCTTCTGTCACAGGCTTTGCACGTATGGGCCTGCGACAGACGGCACGTGCTCAGCCACCCTCACCAGTCAGAACCTAATGGGCCACCTGATGGGTGGTGCCAGGCCATTCAGACACTCCAGCAGGGGCCCACAAAGGAGTTTCCTGTGTCCCTGCCAACAAGGGCTATTCCTAGAGATGAAATAGTTGTTCACCAATGCGATGCTCCTGATTTAAGGGATCGCTGCTGCAGTGGCTGCACTTCTTTGAATTGTAAAGTTCAGTAAAATTCTTTAAAAAAATTTGTACTGAAACATAACGTTCAAAAAATTGCACAAATTATTGGGTTGGCCAAAAAGTTCATTTGGGTTTTTCTGTAAGATGGTATGGAAAAAGTCGAATGAAATTTTTGGCCAACCCAATATAAGTAAATAATGTAACTGGCCCCCAGAACAAGAAACAACATCACTAGAAACATAGAAACACCCTTTCATACCCCTTTCCCGTTCCTACCCCCACCAAGGGTAACCCGACTTTCAGCACACTTTATTAGTTTTCCCTGTTTCTGAAATTCATGTAAATGGAATAATTATCTCACGTCTTCAATATTTAAGATACTTGGATGGTTAACAAGAAATTGCCGGGGCTTCCCTGGTGGCGCAGTGGTTGAGAATCTGCCTGCTAATGCAGGGGACACGGGTTTGAGCCCTGGTCTGGGAAGGTCCCACATGCCGCGGAGCAACTAGGCCCATGAGCCACAACTACTGAGCCTGCGCGTCTGGAGCCTGTGCTCCGCAACGAGAGGCCGCGATAGTGAGAGGCCCGTGCACCGTGATGAAGAGTGGCCCCCGCTTGCCACAACTAGAGAAAGCCCTCGCACAGAAATGAAGACCAAACACAGCCAAAAATTAATTAATTAAAAAAAAAGAAAGAAATTGCCTGCCATATATCTGGAAAGAACTCTAATTTGAAAGGATACATGCACCCCAATGTTCATAGCAGCACTATTTACAATTGCCAAGACATGGAAGCAACCTAAATGTCCATCGACAGATGAATGGATAAAGAAGATGTGGTATATATACTCAATGGAATATGACTCATCCATAAAAAATGAATGAAATCATGCCATTTGCAGCAACATGGATGGACCTAGAGATTGTCATACTAAGAGAAGTGAGAAAGAGAAAGACAAATATATGGTATCACTTATATGTGGAATCTAAAATATGTTACAAGTGAACTTATTTACAAAACAGAAACAGACTCACAGACATAGAAAACAAACTTATGGTTACTAAAGGGGAAAGGGGGTGGAGGGAGGATTAAATTAGGAGCTCAGGATTAGCAGATACAAACTACTCTATACAAAATAGATAAACAAGTTCCTACTGTGTAGCACAGGGAACTATATTCAATAGCTTGTGATAAACCATAATGGAAAAGGATATGAAAAAGAATATATATATATATATATATACATATATATATATATATACTGAATCACTTTGCTATACACCAGAAACTAACACAACATTGTAAATCAACTATACTTCAATTTAAAAAAGAAAAGAAATTGCCTACAAAGTAATTTGCAAGTTTAAAGAACTAAAAGAGTAGATAGTATGCTTAAAACCGGGGTTTATTCCAGAACCAGCTAGGAGAGCTGTTTGACCCGGATCTCACTTTCAGAAAGAGCCTCAAATTTAGATCATCTCCAAATGACATTAACATACATTCACAGAGATAGACTGACAAGACTGGAAAAATAGTCTCATCATACAATTTTAAAGCTGTGTTCCATTTCTGGAACTACATTGCCTATCATGAATTAATATTGTAAAGAAACCTTATAATTCCTGATGAACTCAAAATTATATTACCTTGAATTTTTTTTGCATTAAAAGCATTAAATCGTTAAATACAAATATTTTCTATATACTGCTATTTTGGTAACCCTGTGTTGGCTTTCTCCATTTTTCACATACTAAAGCCTCAAAAAATAAGAAGTGGCCCAGACCTGTGCATGGTATGTGCTGCCCACACAGCCTTAAAGACTGGAGAAATAACAGGGAGTCTGTGAAGGAGGTGAAGCAATCACCTTCCTAACAACTTCCTGCCAGCGAGAAGTTTCTTTCTAGTCCTTCATTCTCAAAGTTATTATAAAACTAATTTCCTATGGTATTTGGGAAAATGAATCTCTGTACTTTTAATTCAATGTGTCATCATCACATGTTCGTATTTGCCAAGTTCCCTTTATGCCTTCAATTTTTATCCATGCTTCATTGGTATCAAGATATTCAGCCTGTACAGGTTGAAGTGTTGTGCTGTGACACAGCAACCTCCAGGGTGGTGTGTTTCCGTGTGGGGTCTTTAGATCACCTGCATCACAGTGACCCCAGATGCTTGTTACTCATGCACATTTCTGGAGCCCACCCCACCACACCTGAAGCAGAATTTCTAGAAGTGGAGCCCTGGAATACACTTCTTAGGTTGAAGACTTGCAGCTGCTGTGTCACCTTATGTTTCTCCTTTTAAGGAACTGCCTTTCTAAAAATATTGATGACCATATTTCAGTAGCATGCATACTCAGTTGACATGCAGGTCCACCACTGATAGGAAGTCCCATGCTGGAGCCAGTAATACTCAGAAAAACAATTAAGTGTGAAGGTTAAAAAGCTCAATCCCTGGTTTAAGATCCAGCTGCCATTTCTTGGCAGGTCTTTGAGCAAATTCAACCTCTTTAAGCCTCAGTTTCTCACTTGAAAAATGGGAAAACTAATAATGCCTAACTCATAGAGTCATTGTGAGAATTAAATTTGTTAATGCTCTTAAGCATTTGAAGGGCCTGGCACATAAAAACATTCAATAAAAGGTAGCTATTCTTATCATTATGACTACTTGCAATTTCGATTTTTTTCATTTTTTAAACTTAAAATTGGCAAGAAAACACCTGATATTCAAGAACTATAATCAGATTTTAAAGTTTTGTTCAAAAATGGAATGATAACATCCTAAGCTAACACTTGCTTATACTGCTCCAGGGAATGTACCATGATACGACACTCCAGGAAAACAATCTGGCAGTAGGTTACAAGAGCCTTTCCGAGTTGTTTTGGGTGCAAGTCTTACACACATATTACTAAATTGATCCATGTGAATGTCATATTTTTATGCCATTGTAAATTCAATTTCTGATTGTTCATTGCTAGTAAAGCAATATAATTGATTTTTATATGTTGATCTTGTATCATGCAATCTCACTAAACTCACATATTAGGTCTAGTAGAATGGTGAGAGCCGACAGACATCCTTGTCCCATTCCCGGCTTAGGCAGAAAGCATTCAGTCTTTCACCGTTAAGTATGATGTTAGCTGTAGGCTTTTTGTATATGCGCTTTATCAGGTTGAGGAAATTCCTTTGTATTCCTAATTTCTCGAAGTGTTTTCCATGAGTAGGTGTTGAATTTTGTCCAGATCTTTTCCTGCATCGATTGTAATATATGGCTTTAATTTTCTACTCTGTTAATATGGTGAATTACTTTGTTTGGATTACAAAAGTTAAACCAACTTTGTGTTCCTGGAGTAAGCCCACTTCATCATGAGGCACTATCCATTTTATATATTTCTGAATTAGCTTTTTGTTAAGGATTTTTTGCGTCTATGTTCATGCAGGAGAAAAATATGTTTTTATTTCCAATGTTTTGCAGCTGGCATTTTCCTAGCCCTAAGGTATTACGGGATAGAAAGTAAATCGCCCAAGATGCAAATTGCATTTCTTAGCAGGGCCTAGGTCTCTGTCAATATTGTCACTTAATGGCAGTCAGCAATGCATGGGATCTTATTTATAAATGTTTTATTCATTATAATAGTATGATAAATAGACGTCTATCTGGTGGCTTTGCCAATGAGTATTTTTTATTTACAATTCATAAGTTTTCTCTATTTCAATTCCAAAGGCTAAATGCTAGCTTATGTCAATTTTTATGTCTTGATCAAAAGGGGTGTTTTTATTTAAAAAATTAATGTCCATGGTGCTTTATTCCCTACATGGATAACAGTTAAATATACTAAAGTAAATACAATCAATGTTTATGTTAAATAACATTCTATAATAATGGTCACGATAATACTATGCAGCTTAGAAAGCAGTTTTACATGCATTATCTTATTTGACCTATGTTCAGCATTGTTAGCCCATTTCACAGGTGGAAAAACTGAGGCTTCTTACTAGCTGAGAGAGCATGAGAAAGACCTGAAAGCTCAGAGAGCTTTCAGGTCTTTCTCATGCTCTCTCAGCTAGTAAGAATCAGAGTGTTTGAAAATAGAAAATATTTTTATACACACAGACAGAAACAATTAATTAACAAATTCACAAATCCTCTGTATTTTAATTCCAAAGGTTAAATGTTAGCTTAAAGCCATGTTTTGTGGCTTGAAATGCTTTCATGTTTTAAAAAATAAACATTCACTGCACTTTGCTCCCCGCTGTAAGATGATGACATGTTCAGAAACACTTAAGGAAATACAAATACAACATTATTTACTAGCAGGTATTAATTGTCCTAATAAAGGCAGAAGAAATTAGTTCAAACAAATGACAGGAGAGTCAGCAGTACTCCTGTAATTGTGAATATTGTAATTATTCTTCCTCAATATATTCATTAGCCCTAATTTTGTCTTTAGGGCATATCTCCACACAAACAGTTCTTTCCGGTTTTAAATTACATGCTCCTATTTCTATCAGCCACTTGACCTCCAGAGTAAACAGCTGCTTCTTCTTTCTTTAGATTCTTCTTGGAAACTCCACTCAGACACCAACGGAGTAGCCCCCTTGTGCATTTGGAACCAAACCACAGGCTGCAGAGCTCCTGAGCAAGTCTGCTAGTCGCCAGTTCCACATCCCACTCTAGAATTTCTCGAGGGGTGGTGCTTTTAGCGTGCACCAGAATCTCCTGGAAGACGTTAAAACACAGCTTGCGGGGCCCCACCCAGAGAGTTTCCGGGTCAGGAGGTCAGGGGTGGAGCCTGAGGATCTGCAGTTCTTACAAGTCCCCAAGAGACTGATACTGCTGGTCCAGAACTGACTCTGAGCACCTCTCTACCAGATGAGTGATTGGCATCTGAGTTTCCAGCTTCCTTATTTTTTCCCCAGAAAAACAGAAAAGAAGTGGAAGTTTTTAGGAAAGACAGTAGATAAAAACTGGCCCTAGAAGAGCTTGTTTCTTTGCTCTGTAGACCTAATAGTTTAATAACTGCAGGTTTACAGCAGAGCCCAGGTCTCTATGATATTACATGCAATGAAATATATAACATTTTCATTTGATTATTTTTTAATGTGAGAGCTCTTTTAAAGAGACCATCAGGAATATCTTTTTTTTTCTTAGTTTGCCAACTAAAAGAATATATACAAAAATGTCAACAGTAGTTATCTTTTGGAGATAATAGAATTGCAAATAATATCTTTTTCTCGTGGCTTACCAGTATTTCTGGTCTTTACTCACTACAACAAATATAGTGACCTATGCAATACAAAAATGCAGCCAGTTAAAATCATATATGTAAATTTGCCAGGCATGTTAATAAAGGCATGAGGAATAACTGAAATTTCTTCTTGCAACTCTACAAGCTAAAACATTTAAGAATTTATCTATCTTTCACCTACTTCTGCCCCATCCTCTACATCAGAGATCAAGCTTGGAGCTTGTTCATAAGTCAGAGTAAAATGGCAAGTTCTGAGATTTGTGGTCTCCTCTCTGTTCCATACTCTTACTACCATGGATGTGGTCTTCCCAACTGATTACTTCCCAATAATGCTGGTCCCTTCCAGCTACCTTCACCCCTTCCTCTCAGACCTTCCCCTGAAGCTAGAAGTGAGGGGCCACAACTTGTGTGTGCAGTGTCCTCTGAATCTCCTTACAGACTGAGGAAGAGCATAACCCTCCATTGACCTCATTTTCATTCACAACCTCAAAGAATAGTTTATACCACCAACTCATACATTTCCCAAATTTACTATAAGAACAGATTAAGTCACTGAAAAAAATAACCAATGTAACCTCAGCTGAGTGAGAAAATCAGAGTTTTGCCCACTTAAATTTTCATATGTATTCAGGTAATATTTCATAATATGAAAAACAACAAAAGCCGACTTTTGCCACATTCACTTCCTTGTCTATACAAAATAATATTGGTTTTTCTTTACTATACTTGCTAATTTTAAGAGGCTTCTTTTTATTTCTGTCATGGATATTTTTAATTGCAAATGCCATATTAAGTTGAAAATTAAGGGAAGGTTTTAATATTTCACATGCCAATATTTTTTCCTCCTGTCTGATTCACTGTGAAAATCCAAATAGCAAGGATGTTTTTTCTGTGGTTTGAAAACCATACACAGACCTACTTAACTGTGTTACAGTGGAAAAGCCACATTTTCTTGATTGTTAATTCATTGCCAAATTAAAATGTATGCCGCCTCGTCCTCCTACCACACAAACTGTGCCTGAAACAAAATAATAATTCTGCTTTGTTGAACAAAAAACATCATCCAAATCAAGACGAGGTTTTTCTTAATGACCTAAAATACGTGTTTTTGCTAAAGGAGGAAGAAATTTAAAAGGTAATGACAACACAGTGTTCTTCCAGGAGACAGTAATTAGAAATAAATTAGAGCTTCCGAGAGAGTGAAAGCAAGAAGGCCCTGTTTACATCATGCTAACTACAGCCCAGGTTTATGAACCTTCATTATCCTAGAGTTATTTCTCAACCATATCCTACAAATGGATGTGATTTGTAGCTTTAGCTCAACTGGGATTTGAGACATGTGAGTGGGTTTTTGTTTTGCTTTTTTTTTTTTTTAATCTTAAGAAGGACAGTTTTGTTATATCCAAACCAATTTCAACGTCAAAAAAGCAGCAGCTATACTGCATCCTCTTCTGTTATCCCCTTTAAAGATATGTCAGCATTATTCTAGGAACTCTCAAGCAAACTGAGGCTCCAGTGTAAACCTCTGTAATTTTGAACAGAACTCATTTCTAGTAGCTTTTTACTCTGGGCATGACAGTTCATCATTCATCCAAATGGGAAAAGTAATTTGCAGAAATAAACATGTGTATTAAAAGGCTGAGAGAATGAGAGCACAACCCTCTGGGAGGTCTTCTTCCCTCGCTCATATCTAGTGGGCTTTGCTTCCCACTCCCTCCAATACTCCCACATATTCATTTGTAACCAGCCATCCAGCCAACCTCAGCCACCCAACCCTAAGGGAGCAGCATGAAAAGATGGGGAGAGTCAGATATTAGGAAATGTCAAAATCCAATTTGGCTAACCCAGTGGAGGAAAATGAAAAACAGCCACGCCTTATTGGCTCCAACACTGAAAACCTCAGCAGTGGCAGGAAAAATGAAAGAAGAAAAAAATGTCAGCCACGTGAAAGAGGCAGGGCACAGAAATGGCACAGAACTGAAGAAAATGACAATCAGAGAAGACTCTTAGGGGGAGGGCCAGAGTGTATAGGAAGGTAGGGAAACCCATGAGGGAGGAGGGAACACAGCTAGACCAGCAAGTCAGCTGGGGGACATCCATGGGAAGGGCATGGTGGCCACCAAACGTTCCCAGTGGCACTCATGATTATCCCACCAGATTATTGAGTACTAAGGTGTCAGCTCATTAGCTTAGTGGGTGATATGTTTGTTTTACTGTTTTTTCTAAGACGTGATATATTATAGAAAGCCTTCTTTCAACAGTTAGTTTGGAATACTTCTAAGTATCCAACTATCTAGAAAATTCACTTTCCCATGATCTATTATTCCCCAATTCATCTTGATAACTAAAGTAATTTTATAATTTCACTGCTATAGACTGAATGTTTGTGTCCCCCACCCCCAAATTCATATGCTGAAGCCTAATCCCCAATACAATGAATGATATTTGGAGGTGGGACCTTTGGGAGGTGATTAGGTCATGAAGGTGGAGCCCGCACAAATGGGATCAGTGGCTTATAAAAGAGACCCCAGACAGCTCTCTCACCTCTTCTGCCCTGTGAGGACACAGCGAGAAGATGGTTGTATACAAACCAGAAAGCTCTCACCAGACACCGAATCTGCTGGCACCTTGATCTTGGACTTCCCAGCCTCCAGAACTGTGAGAAATAAATTTCTGCTCTTTATAAGTTACCTAGTCCATAATATTCTGTTATAGCAGTCTGAATGGACTAAGATATTCACTAAGATATTCATCCTTTTCAGGATAAGTTCTCTTAATGTAGCTCCAAGTCTGAAAAAGGGAGGTTCTCTACTCTCTTAGTAAAATATTCTGACTGGTACCCACAGCCCACTGAATCCAGATGGCTCCAACCAGTTGAATTTTACAGTTGTTTGTACCTATTTAATTCCAATACTATTGTAATGATGTAATTAAAATTTAAAAATATGTGCACTGGTGGAAAATGAGAGCAAAAGAAAAAAATTCTCATGTAAACAAAACTGAATCCTTTTAAAAAAATTAAGCTAATTATTTTCTTTTCAACTGTTGATTTTAAAGATGAGAAAAAGAACTCGCAAGAATCTAGAAAGATGCTGCATTGTTTTCTAAATGTCTTTTAAAAAAACTCTCCATTTTAAAGAAACAAAAACAAGAAATTATAGAAAACGCAGAGAAATTTCAGCTCACACAGATCCAAATTCAAATCAAAGACCTGGGCCTTACTCAAAAGACTGGTAATGGGGCTTCCTTGGTGGCACGGTGGTTGAGAGTCTGCCTGCCGATGCAGGGGACATGAGTTCGAGCCCTGGTCCAGGAAGATCCCACATGCTGTGGAGCAATTAGGACCCTGCACCACAACTACTGAGCCTGAGCTCTAGAGCCTGCGAGCCACAGCTACTGAGCCCACGTGCCACAACTACTGAAGCCTGCGCACCTAGAGCTGGTGCTTCAAAACAAAGAGAAGCCACCGCAGTGAGAAGCCCGCACACCACAACAAAGAGCAGTCCCCACTCGCCACAACTAGAGAAAGCCCACATGCAGCAACGAAGACACAACGCAGCCAAAAATAAAATAAATTAATTTTTTTAAAAAACTGGTAAATTACCGTACATGCACGTACTTTAAGTTGAAGTGTTTAAAGCACGCATATATCATTCGATGACTGCATCCTGGAACCAGATTTTTTCAATAATTCTGTCAGCTATTAGGCCCAATGAATCAAAGAAGATAGCTTCCACCACATTTATTTTAAAACTCTGGGAACAGATGCCCCCTGCCACCAATTTTTAATCTTCAAAGTGCCCAATGATGCTGGTAAACTTCAGCATCTTTCATGTATAGAATGGAGTTTTGACTCGTCTGGCAATCTACCAAGGGATCTTTTTGTCCTTATGGTAAAATTTGTTCTTTGGTTGTTGACAGTCCTGAAAGCATAGCTGCTCTTCTGTCTTTTGCACAGGCAAGGTCTCACTTGAACAATGGTTTTGTGCCAGCTTATCTTAAGGTTGTCTCAGGGTGAAGATGGTGGTTTCTTTTAGCTCTTAGACTTCCAAAATATGTGAGGTAGAGGAAGGGAGGTGAGTGTGTGTCAAGAGCTAAGTCCCACTGCTACTCTATTTCCAGATCAATCTCTCCCCACAGCAGGGTCTCACCATCACCTTGCATTTGGAAAGGACATCCTTCATTTGGTTTTGTTTCTAAATTGAATTTACAAGTTCAGCACAAACATTTCAAGCTCAATCCTGGTTTTAGCTTCATCCAAACCAGGCATGGAAAGATTTCAAACAGTCCTTTTCCTGCCATGATATTCTTTTTGCCCCGGTCCATAAATGAGTAATTTAGTAAACTTGGGAAAGCATGTAAATTGCCATGGTGGGTGTTCTGCAGTAATCTTCATTCACTCAGAAGTGGAATTAAATAAAAGGCCTCCAAAATGTAATTCATTTCTGTTTATCTGGTGACATGGTACAAAAATATCTCAGACAGGAAGGACAGAAAATAGAGAGAAACCTGTAGGCAATTATATAAGAGCCGTATTCTCCATTAGTTAGAAGGCTGACCACCAAGGTATTGAATAAAACCACAGAGGCATATCTTGTGAACTTAATACCCAGTTGGATCATTTCTAACAGCCCCTTCCTCTATATAAAATTACTTTCTACAATAATAATTATTTTCTTCATTTGATTGTTTAGTTTTAATTTTAAAAATACCTTCTAATTTAAAGATATTCAAATTCCATTCAGTATTTCAAGTATGAAATAAAATTTGCATTTACCAAACAAAACATCATACCATCACTCTATTCCACTGTTTAAATTGTAAATACAAAAACTCTGTGATGTGTGAAATGAATTTCTGTAAAGGATGCCTTCGCCTACATTTTAATAGGAGTGAATATAAACCCGTTTGCTGTACTTGAAAGTGGACAACAAGCTTTCCCACCAAAAATGGGCCTTTTCCTGTACATACGGTTTTTTCTTAGAAGTCATTAAAGTTGTAAATATCTGCCCCACAGCGGAAAAGCATACGGCTACCTCAGTTAACGTCAACCGCAGCAATTGTTCAGAACTTAGTACAACGAATTTGTGTGGCAGGAGGCGGTATTTTATCTTTGACATTGTTTAGAATTGCCAGCATATGGTGATAATAAAAAGCAGACCAAATTCTAGTCAAATTGTTACCGCTTTTAAATTCTCTACAAACCATGTGCCCCCTTATTTTCTACACCCAAGGCAGAGCGCTCCCAGGGTTCTGCCCCTGGCATGTCACTACCACCAGGCAAGGGCACACCGTAATCTGAGGTCTAACAAGGAAGCTGCCTGGACAAAAGGGTTCTATATCTGGTTGCACCCGGATATAGAAATCAGAGGGCAGCTCAACTCCAGGATATCAGTGGGAACTTTATCATCATAAAGTGCTGGGTGGATCTAAAAATTGATGTACAAACAAGTCCAGGTACTGCTGGTGTGTGGGAATGTTTTAAAATGAGGTTACAATTCTCACCTCTTGATTAATTGAAGAATGCTTTTTCCAGGTTTTTCACTTTTCATTCTGGATTGTAAATATTTGTTGAATGAATGAAAGGACAGATGGTCAGGGTGAGTCCATGAGAGAGGAGCTACAATTTATACATTGATTCGAGCCCACATCTCTCAATTTTCTCAAAGAAATGGTGATGAGATTTTTTTACCCAGAGAAACAAATAGCATGTGAATTGTACAGGCGACCAAAAGCTCAACACCAACAAATTCCAAGTCCAGACCAGGAATTGGTCTGTTAAGATCTAGAGCACAGAAGGAAGCCCGAAGCCTAGGATGGCCAACTTAACGATAAATGCCAGAGAATGTCAAACAGCTCTCTACCTTGTCCTGTAGCCCTCACTGCTGACATGAGGAAGGTCAAGAAAATAAGCAAACAGAATATAATTGAATCTTCTACTTTGGAAGGCTCAGCAGATCCAACCATGCTGGCCATGAAGACAGTGCTTCAGATCATGTCGTGTGTTCTTTCACTTGACCATAAACTCTAACCCTGCAGCATTTATAATCAGTGAGGGCAAGCACCTGAACTTAGGATCAGACAAAAGCACCCATTCCAAAAGGAGTTCCCCTGCAGAATACAGGGGGTTTCTCATTTTTAGACTAATCCTCCCACTAGCATAGAATAAAAGTTTCTCATTTCTAACTTTCTTTCTGTTGATTTTACTACAAGACCCTTTATAAAAGGGAGAAAATAGAGAAGAAACTTGTTTCAGAAGAAAAATTGCTCTATAACAGAAAGAAAGACACATACACACACACAAATGGTAAACTCCAAGGTTTTTTGGTAATGCATGTTTTCCTCTTTATATTGGGTAATAGGTACACTACTGAAGCCAAAAGAAAAACAATAAAAGCAATATACTTGAAGTATGTTTTTAAGCTTTTATAAAATCTCCAGCTCCAAAGGAGTAGAAATGAATTTTAGCTAAATTTGATATTTTACACAAACTGCATTCAACATGTGACATAAAAACTAAACCTTCACACAAAATGTCCATGTAGTCAGATATGCAATAATATGGGCCAATATCACATCAATGATTTCCTCATAAGTTTATTAGAGTTCTATTATTTAAATAGGTAAGGTGTTATATCCAACAGGGAAAGAAAAAAAGAGCTAGAAATTTCTCCTTTTATATTCTGGAAGAGATATACTTTGCTTCAACACTTCCTACTCACTTAAATGACTCAAAATATTTATATGCCATTTTCTCATCCACATAATCATCAGAGATGTATACAAGAAAAAAATTTAACGGTATCCTATCCTCAGTAGGGATATGTCTACTCTTGAAGCTGATGTGGTATGGGAAGAGATTCATAAATTTGGCAAGAGGAATAAAGGAGACAGAGCAAACATTTCACTCACAATATCTAAATATTCGAGATCAAACACATATGAATGGAGCAAATCAGGTGTACCAGTATCTGCATGTGTGTGCATAAATGAAAACATGTGAATATGCATACACACTTCACCAATTACCTCAAACCTTAAAGGTGAGCTTCTATTCCCAGAGTGGCATATTGTTAACCTGAAAAAAACTGAATGAACATTCAGTTCAGTAAGGAATTAGATATGGTCCCTTACCACACCTCCCACATCTCTGTAACTTCTTAAACGATTTCACAAACAGGTCTCCAAAATCTATTTGCTCTCATATGAGCCAGTGGTCATTGGGTCTGAGATATATATAGTTCCAAAGGTAAAAAGCTGAAGAACTGATTCTTACCAAGAAAGGAAGTATTGCCCAGCTTGAATTTCCTCCTCCTCCTCCTGTAAATTGAAATTCTTGCTCTAATCAGGCTATTTCCAAACGCATATGAAATGGACCACAAGGAAGAGGAAATTAAGCATCACAGGATCTGTTTTAGGCTCATAATGAGACGTACAAAGGTTTCTAGGATCCAGACAGTGATCACCTTGCTAGAATATATTTGCTCTTATTGAAACACGTTTTCTTGTAACTAGTTCCAATAAAATTAATAGAACTAAAATGATCATCTTTCTGTTTTCCTTTGCCCTCCTTTTTTCCCATCCTCTCCTCTCTCTCTCTCTTAAGCTTGGAGAGTTATAGAAGATGGGGTTGCTTTGGCTACCATTAAATCAATCTCACCTCATATCCTTTCACAAGTATAAAATTAATTCTGAGTGATTCTGATTAGAGCAACTGTACCCTATCCCTGATCAAGCCTAATTACAACTGGATGCAGGGTCCCCGCCATTGTTGTATGTAAGTAATGGAGCCTGAATTTCAGCCAGCAGTATCTTGTTAATGAATAGGACTGATGAGAGGCCTGCACATTGTCTCCAGTCACCTCTTCTGCATCATAGAGAGCAAACTGCACTGATAAACACACTGAGATGGTTATTATCCATTATTCAGTTTTACAATCAGCGAACACCTGGCACAGCGGCAGCCAGTCACTCTTTACTTCCCATCCGTATCTATGGGGGCCCCAAACTCTGACACAATATAGCATGCCAATTTCCCTGAATCAAAGGAAAGAAGTTATGAAGAAAGGGCTGGGGGACCCTGAGAAAGGTGCTCTTGCTCTTTTTACATCTCCTTGCTCTTTGCAAGGAACAGATACTGGCAGCAGTTCTGCAAATGTTAGAGATGGCTTTGAGAGAGGTTTTAATTGTTGCTCTTTTATGTTAAGAAGGACTTAACATCAGGGCTTCCCTGATGGCGTATTGGTTGAGAAGCCCCCTGCCGATGCAGGGGACATGGGTTCGAGCCCTGGTCCGGGAAGATCCCACATGCCGCAAAGCAACTAAGCCTGTGCACCACAACTACTGAGCCTGCGCTCTAGAGCCTTAGAGCCACAACTACTGAAGCCCACATGCCACAACTACTGAAGCCCACGTGCCTAGAGCCCGTGCTCCGCGACAAGAGAAGCAACTGCAAAGAGAAGCAACTGCAAAGAGAAGCAACTGCAATGAGAAGCCCGCGCACCGCAACAAAGAGTAGCCCCCGCTCGCCACAACTAGAGAAAGCCTGCGTAGCAACAAAGACCCAACACAGCCAAAAATAAATAAATAAATTTATAAAAAAAAAAAAAAAGAAGGACTTACAGACCAAAGAGCTACCCACCAGCTCCTGAAGCCTGGTATGCTTCCAGATTAACAAGGCAATGAGGCGTTCAAAGAACAAAGAAATGCATGATTGCCGTCTTTGAACCTATAGGAAAGGAAAACCCGTTGCATTTTGCTTAGTCCTGGCTACTCATGGATTTCAATTAATCTAGTTCTCTTCTCATTTTATAAATCTTTATTTCAAGCCTTCAACTTACTTTAAGGAAGGAGACTGCCTGCCTTTGGTGGCAATATATTTCATATTTTTTTTATCTTTGCATGATCATGGTGAATTTATGATCATTCTATTGCATGAAAAAGTTCCAGTAAAGATTTTTTTTCAGCAATGGTTAATAAGCAAGTTTTGAGTCTACAGGACAGAGAATCTCTATTTTCTGGACAGCACTAGGTACATTTTCTATATCCCAGCAACTTCAGAGGCTGGGGAGGACGCTGGGGCAATGAGAAAGAAAGGGATCACAGGGTATTGGGGTGTGTGGCCTCAGAGCCTTAGTGCACAGTTTTGCCAGTTTGAAGATTCTAAAGTCAGCTTAAACTGGGGGATCTCAGCAGTCTCTGGAAAAACTGGCTTCTGCCATCCAAACTCACCAAAGAACAAACTGGAATCAGAAAGGCAGTTTAGATAAACATATGAAGATGATATTTTGGGTTCACAGTTTCTCAACTAGAAACAGGCCCACAAATTTAAAGGCAGTGGTGATGGGCCTCTGTACCCAGTGGCTGGTTTGAAAATGTCAGCACAGCCATATATAGCTCCCTCTCCTGCAAGAGCTCAAACCTTACACACATTTTTCTCAACACCTCTTTCCAGCACCAAAAAAAAAAAAAAAAAAAGCAAAACAACACAAAACAGAAACTTTTTTTTCCAAGAAGTGGTCAAGGTACTTCAATTTTACAATTAAGAGGATAAAAGAAGACACATTTTGCCAAAGCTCAAGTTGGCACCTGGACATTTCCTCAAGTTTATACAAATGTGAGTGACTTAGTCAGGCAAGGTCAATGACTGTAGACTCCGTGCCATTACATTGTCGTACTGTTGTTATTTTTCAAGAGCCCTAGAAGTTAAGAGGAAGCACATAATGCCAATGTGCTTAGTGTACCCCTAAGGGTCAGATCATGCTGACATCGTGGAATCAAGCCCTTCTCAACACTGTTCTTTTGTCCCACCATCAGAAAGGGACCCATGAGAAGCATGAAAATATGAATCAAGAAGAATGTAACTTTCCTAAGGTAAAATGGCTACATTTTGTCCAGACAAATGTCATTTTCAAACACACTCGGATAGAATGACCACTTTGTCATTCTATGGTTGGTTTTGTTTTATTTTTTTTGGCTTGCAGTCCTATCACAGTTCTCACAGAAATGCTTGGCCAAAAAAAGATGCCTTATAAACTGAAATCAGATTGCCCAAAATCAAAACAGTGAGAATTAAATCTCACTCACACTTCTTTATTCTCAGGGCAGTCAGGTCAGGGCCCTTCAGAAAGGGGCCTTTTGTAGCAGATGAGATAAGAGGAGAAGGCAATGCTGGTCATCAGATTTACTTTACTCACATCTGTTTTTTACTCACTGACCAAAGACCTCCTGCCTTCATGGCCACTGGTATCTCTTGGAATAGGGTCCCCAACAAGAGAAAAGCAAGTCATGGAACCGCAGGTCAGAAACAGACCTTAAATCATGAAGCAAGATTACTGAGTAGGCCTGGCCTTGCTGCTTCCACCTGTGCGTTTGTGCACGTGTGTGTGTGTGTGTGTGTGTGCTCATGGTAAAAGGGAAACACATATATAGATTTGACCTATTTATTAATTTGAAAAGTATTTGTTGAGAGCCTGTCGTGTCTTTGGCACTATTATAGGTGCTGGGGATACAGCCATGAACAAATCAGCCAGAATCCTTGCACTATAGGAGTTTACATTTGTATGAAAATAAATGTGAGAGATGTAAATAAAATATGAGGAATACAAACATATCAATGCATTAAAAGAATAAAACACCATCAAGTATTTTCATAGAACTAGTTCTAAAATTATAAGACCACATAACTGTGGTAAAATCTGAAATTAACTGAACAAAAATAATTACAAGTTATTTGTAATATTAACAAACATTACATCCATTAAAAATTTCATGAAGCCACCATTTTTCATCCATCAAATTAACAAAGCTGTTTTTCAAGAGTTTGGTGAGTTGAGCGCCCTCATATGCTGCTGGTGGTATAAAGTGTACAAGGCTTTCAGAAAGCAATTTGACACCTTGTGTTAAGAACCTAACCTTAAATATGCATGGCCTTCTATTCAGTAATTCCTCTTAGAGCTATGGGTTTCAATCTTTAGTATGCCTAAAAATCTCTGGAACTTCATTTAAAAAGTGGATTCCTGGGCCCTGATCTCAAATATTCAGATTCTGCAGGTCCAGGATGGGACTCCTGACATTTATATCTTATTCTGAGGGAGGTGGTTAGGGTGTCACACTATAAGAAGAGCTCCTCTGGAAGGATCTATTCCAAGGCAGTAATCAGAAATATAGAGAAAAATTTATATGTAAAGCTTTTGATCTCAGCTCTTATTTGTAATGTTGAGAAACTGTAAACAACCTAAATTGACACAAATAAGGAAATGGTAATAGTAATTATGATACATACTTACAAGAGATTATAGCCATTAAAAATGGGCTTTGGGGGCTTCCCTGGTGGCGCAGTGGTTGAGAGTCCGCCTGCTGACGCAGGGGACACGGGTTCGTGCCCCGGTCCGGGAAGATCCCACGTGCCGCGGAGCGGCTGGGCCCGTGAGCCATGGCCGCTGAGCCTGCGCGTCCAGAGCCTGTGCTCTGCAACGGGAGAGGCCACAACAGTGAGAGGCCCGCGTACTGCAAAAAAAAAAAAAAAAAAAGGGCTTTGGGAAGGTGCTAAATGAGAGAAATCAAGATGCAAAATTATGCATATTGTATTTATGAAAAACATATATTTTTCATATATATGAAAACAACTACAAGGAAATACATCAAACTTTTAATAGTGGCTATGACTGGGTAGCAGGATTAGGAGAAATATTTATCTTCTACGTGTTGTTCTATATTTTCTGAATTGAAACAATGAGCAAATTACTTTCATAATCCAAAAACATATAAACTTAAAAAATAAATAAAGAAGTCATAAATCTCTTCTTTGCTTCTAGGCAGAAATACACCCAAATCATTCCACACATAGCTGCCTAGTCCAATGCTCCTTTTAGGCCCAATTAAGGAAATCTTCCAGAATTAGACAGCTGTCATTTATGTCCAGCTTTTGTTGTTCCTGTTGAAATTTAAATTTGCTTTCTCTTACTCTTCCTTCAGGGAGTCCGAGACCAGCTGTTTGCTTACTTCCTTAAAGGGCTGCTCATAATGCCGCCCAAGCTGACTAGTGTCTATTTAAGTCCCAAAGTTCTGCTGGGAAGGAAATGTGTGAACTCTCACTGATCAGGAAGTGCTGGGGGAGAGGGCTAGTGAGTGTGAATGTGGTGAGTTCTGGTTTCTGGGAGAGGGTGACTGTAAGGGCTAAGGAAGGCATTTTCTAGATAAAGTTCTATTCAATAGACTCTTTGGGAAGCAATTAATCAATCAATGAGTAACCTTTGAAAATATCTGTCTAAAATTCTTCCACAAGCACAAATTGCATGGCAATCCTATAAATCTTACAAAGCAATTATAAAAGAATGTTTCTTTAAAAAAATAAAATGTAATGGCTAAGGCCTGACTTTCCTTGCAGGGAATATACAATAAAAGCTACTAGTGTGGGGGGAGTATCTTTCATCCATCATTTCTTCTTCCTTCCCACGGCACAGATCCTCTTCACCTCCTGTTGGGTAGGTCCAAACTAGTCTCCTGGGGCTCTGATTTTGGTTGTCTCATTCTTTAACAGGTGGTTACTACTCTTGAAAGAAAAACTCATTTTACTCATCTATAAAATGGACCTAAAGTTAGATTTTACAAAACCTGTAGGGATTCAAGGAGCCTCCCCCCTTTCCAGTAGCCAGCATGTCTGTCCCTTCCCATTAAATGCTTGTCTTAATCCCACTAATAATCTGTCTGTATTTATCTTCTTATGCAAGGCTTCAGTCCAGCATTTGGCACACAGAAGGCACCTAGCAAATTTTTATCAAAGGAATGAAAAAACTGGATGACTGGTTCCTTTGATGATGGTAAGCTCCCTTGTATACTACTCATCCCTGTTCTACAAACAGAAGGAACTTACTCTATATTAGTCAGTTTAATTTTTCTGCCCTTGTATCCATTATTTACTCAATAACAACACATTTTTATTGGGCAAATCTGACATGTCAGGCACTGGGGAAAAAGCAGTGAGCAAAATAGACATAGTCCCTGTTTCATAGAGCTTACACTGTAGTGGGAGGCAAAGGACCAACTGAGCAATTAATTAATTGATTACTTCATTTTTAAAATGTGCTTTGGGGTATAGACAAGCACTATGAGGAAAATAAAAGTTATGTGATAGAGACTGAGAACAAGGGCAACCACAGCTGGTCTGGGCAGGTCTCTCTGAGGAGGTGACATTTGAACTAAGACCTAAGTGATGAGGTCCAGGAAGCACTAATCCATATAGCTTTTCTACACTGGCAATTTAATTAAGGCAAAATGTATACAGAGCAAAATGCATGTGCATACTTAAGTTTATAATTTAATGAGTTTTACTAAAGGTATACACCTATGCAATCATCACCATTAGGATACAGAACATCTCCCTTACCCCAGAAAGTTCTTGTGCCCACTTCCCACTCATGGGAAGCATAGTCTCACCCCATGCTCAGAGGCATCCTCTGCTCTGATTTTTCTTATCATAGATTAGTTTTGCCTAAGATGGGCTTCCTCAGGTACAGCTCCTTGGATACAGTTCCTCTGGATCAGAAGATCTGTTATCTAATATGACAAGTTGTCTGCTTCCCAAACTCCCAACATACAATGCCAACGTAAGGATAAGATAAGCACAATAGACACTAAAGTTCAGAAGGAAGAGAGATGAGAGGCCCGTAGCACAATCTCTGGTCCATAGAAATTTGACACGACTATAAGACCAAGCGTGACTCTATGTGCCCTCCTGCCATTTCCCATCACATACTGGCCGCAAATGTTCATGGTCATCCTAGTGCAGAGCTTTACAATGGGTGTGCCCAAGAGTGAGCCATGAATGGAGGACCATGAGCTGCTGGACCTCTCTGACTTGGAACAGTCTGGTCTAGGGGTCCTCAAAGGACAGCCCCAGGGGAGTGGGCTTTGTTGGGGTGGGAACTATGAGGGACACAAGAGACACTCAGAGTCCTTGTTCCACCACAATAGGATGGGAGAGACCAAGAAGACGCCCTACCATCCAGCTGTCTGTTTCAGCGTCCCACTGAGGGACCTCTGCCGTGATCAAGGGCTATTGCCACTGCTAGGGAAGGAGCAGGGCAAACATTCAGTAGGTCAAGGAAGGCTGAGCTGAGGTGCTGGCACACCAGCTTTAGGCATGGCCCCACTCTTTGTCTTCACATCTATCTTGTCCTTCTTCCCACTTGTGGCTACCATGCCCTCTTAGTTGTGTCCAAGCACTAACAGAGCTTCATCATTATCTTGAAACACTTGCTATGATAAACTTCTATTGGACTTGAAACTCACTCACATAATCACAAGAATTTCCAACATCGCATTTGTCAAAAAGAGCAAAAATGAGATGTTATATTCTTTAAACAGAGTTTCAACCATTATAAATTTTAGAATGGCTTTAAAAATAGATTAAGCATTTTTAATCACTAGCTTGTACAAACCTTTAATGGTGACTACCAATATTTTGAAAAGATAGCCATTTTTTTTAAAGTGTTGGGAATTCCCTAGCAATCCAGTGATTAGGACTCTCACTGCCAGGGCTGGGTTCAATCTCTGGTTGGGGAACTAAGATCCCACAAGCCGCGCAGTGCAGCCAAAAAAAAAAAAAGTGTTGATCAGGGTTTTCTCACAGATATTTTAAGCTTATAACTTGATATTACAAAGTTATGTTCTTCTTCAGCAATAAAAAGGAATGAAGTACTGATACACGCTACAACATGGAAGAGTCTTAAAAACGTTAAGCTAAGTGAAAGAAGTCAGACACAAAAGACCACATACTGTGTGATTCCATTTATATGAAATGTCGAGAATAGGCAAATCTATAGAGACAGAAGGTAGGTTAGTAGTCACCTAAGGCTGAGGGGTGGAGGGGACAAGGGTGACTGCTGGTGGGCACGGGGTTTCTTTGTGGGGGTGATAAAATGTTCTAGAATTGATTGTGTTGATGGTTGCACAACCCAGTGAATATACTAGAAACAACTGAATTGTACACTTTAAATGCGTGGTTTATATGGTATGTGTACTCGTTTTCCTGTGGCTGTCATAACAAATCCACACACTTCGTGGCTTAAAACAACAAAAATGTGTACTCTCACAGCTCTGGAGGCCAGAAATCCAAAGTCAGTATCATGGGCTGAAATCAAGGCGTTGGCAGTGCAGTGTTCCCTCCCCCAGAGGATCCAAGAAGAGTTAATCCATCCCTTGCCTCCTCCAGCTTCACTCCAATTGGCCAACATCTTCAAATCTCTCTCTGCTCCGTCTTCACGTGGCCTACAGTGTGTCAAATCTCCCTCTTATAAAGGTACATGTGACTGCGTTTACAGCCTACTCTGATAATCTGGGATAATCTCCCCATTTCTAGATCCTTAACTTTATTACATTTGTAAAAACTCTGTTTCCATATAAAGTAACACTTACGGGTTCCAGGGATTAGAACCTAATGTCTTGGCAGGGGGTAAAAGGGGTCACTTTTCAGCCTACCACAGTATGTGAATTATACCTCAATAAAGCAATTTTAAAAAATACACAGGGTATAATTTAAGAATAAATAAAATTTAGTATACAGAAGAAAAGCTATATCCATGTATAGATGCAAGGAGGCTTAAAAGACATATTAATCAATCGCAAATTTTGTTGTAATCTTGACTCACACCAAAGGTAAAAAGACATTTTTGAGACAAATGAAGAAAATCAAGCATGGACTGCGTATTAGATAATGCTGGGAAATTATTTTAATTTATTTAAGGTCATAATGGTATCATGGTTGTTCTTTTAAGTCCTATCTGTTAGCGATTTATACTGAAGTAATTTCAGATGAAATAAAATGATGCCTGGAATGTGCTTTTAAAGATTCTGGCAAAAAAGGAAGGATGGAATAGATGAAACCTGAAAGTGTTGATGACTGCTTAATCTAGGTCCTAGATATGTGATGGAGAGGAGTTGGTCATTATACTATTCTCTATTTATTTGTACGTTTGACATTTTTCCATAATAAAAGAAGTTACATTCATGGAAATAAGCTCAATTTTCTCATTTAAAAATTTGAACAAGGTTTTATTTGGAAGTTTTAAAAAAATACAATATATTCTCTAATACCATAAACATACTTTTATCATAATTCTATAACATAAAAAAGCTAATTTTTTAATAAGCCTGATAGAAATGCTCTCAAATTCCCTCTGGTTTTACCCCTAATGCTCTTCAAATAATGTCATTTTTTTGTGTGCCATGACGTAAAAAGATTGAGAAGCTCTGCCCAGAGGAACTGATTTTGAGCAAAGGGCGATAAATACAGGCTTTCAAAGTCCTCCATTTCCAAAAGCTCTCAGGGCTCCCTCTTCAGCACCTTTTTAAAGGGCTTTCAGAAAACAAAATGCTTGAGACTGAAACAGTCCCTGCAGCTGCAGCACCGGTTTCAAATGCCCACTATTTTGTAAGAGGATCCCTTTGTGTGGTTTTTTGTTTCCCAGAGGAAAAGCTAAACCCACCCCAGTGTTTTCATAAACTGAAAATGAATGGCTTGAGGGCCACCGTTGAGTGGGACGGAAGAGGACATTTGGCAGAGCTGGCCTCTGCGGGGCTTTGGTCCCCCCCAGACCTCAGTCAGCAACCTGCAGGGACGTGGCCATGAGAGAGGACTTCAGAGGTGGAGCTCTGGTCCTCGTGGGGCCGCCTAGCCTGGGGAGCAAGGTGCAAGGTGTTCAGGGTGGGAGCACTGTGGGCGCAGCCCCTTTGCCAGTATACAGTCAGGCCAGACAAGGTGCACCTCCTCTTGGAAGCCCCCAGGTGCGCCCCGCAGCAAAGCTGCACATTGCTCTTCCTCTGGTGGTTGAGTATACCCTTAGCTCTGAATTTGGTTGGTTGGTGGTTTATTTAAATCTGTAATACACAGAGTAAAACATTTCAAAGAGAACAAAAAGATATTTAGCAGAAACAGTCAATCTCTCAAGCTTATTTCTCCCAGAGGCAGCTAGCACTACCAGTTTCTTTTGCAGCCTTCCAGAGATTTCTATACCTATACATGTGTGTATACCCATATACATGCCCCATCTCCCCGAATGCTTACCGTACACTCTATTCCTACCACCTCATGTTTCTTACTTTTTTACCCTTAATTGTGTATTTTGGAGATTGTCATAGCTGTATATAGAGATATGTCTTGTCTTTTGTTTATTCAGTACTTTTTAAGGCTGTATATCTCTTGGTATGGACATGCCACAATTTATCTAAGTAATTCCATAGTCGTGTGTATTTGGGTTGTTTCCAGGGTCCTGCTATTCCAAACAAAGCCACAATAAATTTTGCACTCCCTCCGAGCTTTTATGCAAGATCACCCTAGTTGCCTTTCAAAGAAACATATATACGCAGTGCTGACATAAAAAGAGAAAGCAACAACAAAAAAATCTCCCTTCCAACACACAAAATTACTTTTAGAATCTGACCTGTTTTAACAGAAGTAGCTGCTCCCCTAACAGAATCAAAACAATGTGGTAAGGGGCCTGGCTGCAGAGCTGACTCTCCCTTCTCATAATTCCTACTCCCATCCCAACAGATAGCTTTGTAGACAAACCACTGAGGCCGCAAGGTATAAAGCTTTCCATCAAGGATATGTTTTCCCTTCACCTCTGACCCCGAGCCAGTCCATAGAAAACCCAGCTCCATTGTCTGCAGCATTTCCTTCCCTAAAAACACCAGGGCTCTGCCTCCATTCCAAGCCAGCATTTCTCCCGCCAAACTGCTCCAACAGACTTTATACCTGCCTGGCAAAGGATGCCAATCAAGAAACTGCAAGCAAAGATCCTTTGACTGTAGAAACCAACTGGCAGAGGACAAAAGAACAGGAAAGAGCCTGCTTAAGGAGGGAAATAAGAGTTTGGGGCCAATCCAAAAAAAAAAAGGATCAAAAGTTCCTCTCAACAAAACAACCAGAAGAAACCTTGTCTAACAATCAGATAAACTCCTCCAACAGCAAGCAGGAATATCTTACGGCCAAAAAATGCTTAATTCATTGAGGGCAGATTTGAGAGAAAGTGGGCTTAAATTAGTAAAAAGCCAGGATGATAGACTATGAAAGGGATATAAAATGCAATCCTTGTGAACACTGAACTAGAGTAAGTTGCACCATCACAGAGCTGGCCTTGAGAAAATATGCTTTATGTGAAAACCGGCATGTCTGAAGTCTTTACAAACAGTTTATCCTATCAAGCAGATTAAACATTCCCATACGAAATCCTGTATATTAATTTGGGCCACCAGACATCTTTCCTCACCATTTCACATTAATTAACTCATGTTTCATATCTGAAAATGCATGTGGTTTTATTTTAACTCTTTGATATGGTAGGAAACTTCGAATTCCCTAAAGACAGCGTCTTATTAGTTTGGGGGGATATTTTCTGTGTGAAAGAAAGGTAAGTACATATTGTGATCATGTGTAACTTACCGAGAGCCAAGGCACAGAGCCTGACCCAGCTGTTTTCCTAAAGGCTACTCAGGACAAGGGCTTTCTTATCAGACACTGCTATCAGACTGGAGGCACTTTCCCCAGATTGCTCGTAGTTTAATTCATAGGAGATTATGCACTGGGCTCATTCCCAGAAGTTCAGGAACATGGAATGAGGTCATGTCCTCAGCACATGGGGTTCACACCAGCCCGCAGGGGAGGACAGGGAAGGAACATCAGGACCTCAGAGGCCTGGGGCTCACACCTCTCAGAAGCCTCCTGAGATGGCAGAGCAAGTCCAGACCTGCCAGGCTTTGACTCACAATTAAAGTACCCAGAGCTGGCAGGAAACTTGCAGGTCACTAATCCACTCCCAGCCCACCCTCAGAAGGCCAGTAGGGGTCATAGAGCTGGGTAGAGCAGAACTTGAGGTAAAACTCAGGTATCTTGGCCTGAGTTGTGCTTCTCAGACTTTAATGTGCATACCAATCACCTGGGGAACTTGTTAAATGCTAACTGATTCAGCAGGCCTGGAGTAGACTCTAAAATTTTGCATTTCTAATAAGCTGCCCTCTGATGCCAATGTTGCCAGTGGAGTACTATGCTGAGTAGCACATCCTCACACCTCTACTCTCAATATTCCTCAATTACAGAAAAATCCAGAAAATAGTCCCTCTTGCACTGCCTAGGAACTGATTAAAGAAAGTCCTTTTCTTAATCTCTTATTTACCAAACCTATCTCAAACAAAGAAGTCTCAGCTTCAACCTTCTTATCCACTGGAGACCCCCCAGATTACTGCCCAACCCTTAGTGGGAAGGGAAAAAGAAACCATAAGACCAATGATCCCATACTCTCTAGCAGGTGTATGGGATGCACAACCCAGTGAATATACTAGAAACAACTAGCAGGTGAATTTCGGATAAAGCAGTGTTTCTCAAAGTGTTGTCCCCACACCAAGAGCATCAGTGTCACATGGTATCTTATTAGAAATGCAAATTCAAAAATTCTAGGAGTGAGCTCAGCAATCTGAGGGTTTTTTTAAATTGAAGTATAGTTGATGTACAATATTATATAAGTTACAGGTGTACAATATAGTTATTCACAATTTTTAAAGGTTATACTCCAATTATAGTTGTTATAAAATATTGGTTATATTCCCTGTGTTGTACAATATATCCTTGTAGCTTATTTTATACCTAATTGTTTGTACCTCTTAATCCCCCTACCTCTATCTTACCCCTCCCTACTGGTAACCACTAGTTTGTTCTCTATATCTGTCTGTTTCTTTTTTGTTATATTCACTAGTTTGTTGTATTTTTTAGATTCCACATATAAGTGATATCATACAGTATTTGTCTTTCTCTATTTGACTTATTTCACCAAGCATAATACACTCCAGGTTCATCTATGTTGTGGCAAATGGCAAAATTTCATTCTTTTTCACAGCTGAGTAATATTCCAGTGTGTGTGTGTGTGTGTGTGTGTGTGTGTGTGTGTGTGTGTGTATACCATGTCTTCTTTTTTTTTTTTTTTTTTTTTGTGGTACGCAGACCTCTCACTGTTGTGGCCTCTCCCGTTGCGGAGCACGGGCTCCGGACGTGCAGGCTCAGCGGCCATGGCTCACGGGCCCAGCCGCTCCGCGGCATGTGGGATCCTCCCGGACCGGGGCACGAACCTGCGTCCCCTGCATCGGCAGGCGGACTCTCAACCACTGCGCCACCAGGGAAGCCCCCCACGTCTTCTTTGTCCATTCATCTGTTGATGGACACTTAGGTTCCTTCCACATCTTGGCAATTACATATAGTGCTACTATGGACACTGGGGTGCATGTGTATTTTTGAATTAGTGTTTTTGATTTTTCAGATATATACCCAGGAGTGGAAAGTAATCTGAGTTTTAACAAGTCCTCCAGGCAATTCTGATGCAGGCTTAAGTTTGAGAATCACTGAGATAAGACTCATGGCCAAGAGCAGCGTATCAGTACTCACAGTTTTGTATCCAAAATGAAATCAAATGCCCACAACACAATAATTCCCCAGTCCTAGGACATGGCCTACTTGAAGCAACAGATGACATATCATCATATCCTACACCAGTTAATTTAGAGTACATCAGTACATGATTGTAGGACCTGCACACGGCATCTCAAAGATTCCCAAAGAATCACAAAGACACTCAAATTTACTCCCTCAAGCAGGATCCCCCTCAAGCTTCCTGCCCTGCAGAAAAGCTCACCATAGTGCCCTGGAACCACGGGCATGGCCACTCTACCTCACACCCTGAAGGGAATGATTTATTTACCTGACTCTTTCAGGTAAGAAGACATTTTCTTGTCATGTTTCTCTCATGTATGTGTGTGTGTGTGTGTGTGTGTGTGTGTGTGTGTGTGTGTACTCCTCGACTACACATTTGAAAGAGACCATCTCAATCCATGTCTTGTTGGAAAGGCTGGGACACCAACATGTTAGGCTGAGGCAACAGATCTGTGCCCTGATGCAATAATAATACGGAAATAAATATAATTCACAGCTTCTACCCTCCTGTGCACATCCCTCATTTTCTTTGAGAAAGTCTCATTAAAATGTTTGCTGTAATTTATAGAGCCAGCTCTAATAGGATAACATTTGCTTCTTTGTCTTGCATATGAAGTCGTGATTCATCTGCATGCAATTCCGCCTTGTTTGTAACAATGTTGCCATGGCAACATTTTTCCTTTCAAGTACCAAGTAAATTGTGGAAGAGCACATACAACAGCATGGGCCTATAGGTAAATACTTCATTACTATCTACACAAACATTTCATTCGTGTACCCACTCTCTCCTCTCTCCATAAACCCAGCTCCATTAAGATCCAATTTTTGAATTCTTTCCTCCCAAGGGCATATGAAGACCTTGCTCCACCAGAAGAGATCCAAATCAAAGCGATTTGGGTTTGAATATTTTAAAATAATTTTCCTTTTTCCACGATTCTGTAGGGCTATATGTAACAGAAGTTTTAAAAATCAAACAAGAAGTTAATAACCAAAGTCTTCTGCATCTAAATAGCAGAAATTCCTGCCTTCCATCTCCACACAAGTAGCACAACTCTTAGACACCACAGCTGTACTTTGAGTCAATTTCATAGCAGTTTATACCTGATAAAGTTAATTCATATATAGGGACCCACAAAATGGAGGCCACCCCAGTGGTCCCGCCCATGTCACAAATCTATACCTAAGACAGCCTCATCTACAGGAAACACCTATCAAACCCCAATCATTGATACAATCCTCCCACTCAGCTAGCTCACCTTATCCTAAAAACTAGGACCTGCTCACCTTATAAGGAAATCCCCAACCTCCTAGCCAATCATGCCCTGTTTCCTTTTGCTTCTTCTAACACTACAAAACTCATTTTTGCCCAAAACCCCTCAGGAAGAGTGCTCCACTGCTTGTTAGACGCTGTACTCCCCCAATCCATGGATTGTTTTCCCTTGAATAAAGAACATCGAACTTGTTACAAAATTGTATCAGTTTCGTCATTTGATATGGCTTTATTGGGCATTTATGCACTTGTCTAAAAGCCTCATTAGCTTCGAGCCCCTTATGGGCAGGACGTCTCTTTTACCCGTCATCACCTCTCCTGTAACAATGGGCAAAATGGCTCCCAGACTACCGACCATGGACAGATGCGTTGGAATTGCCCCGGAGCTATCAAAAGTACGGAGTCCTGGGTGCTGTGCCTGGGGATTTTTATCCTGCATAGGTCTATAAAATGGTGATAATAATAGTTTTAACTCAGAGGACGATCGTGAGAATTACATGAGCTCAAAAATGCACATGAAGCCCATAGCCCAGGGCCTGGCCTTATAGGCAATTAAAAACTGAGAGCTATATTTATTGGCAATAAAATATTATTGGTGATATTATGGAGGACTAGCATAGAGTCAGAATGAAGTTTGATGAATAGTTCCTGCTTGACATAAAGAACTCCTTGGAATGCATACCCTAAGACAGGACACTTCTAATAGTGAAAGGGGTGCTATTAATAATTTTATCAGGACGATAGGCATAAACCAGAAGTTTCCTGGTAAAAAGGATACACAGTGTTCTTACCAGTAATCCTCCTTTACACTTAGTAAAATTAGGTGTAACCTAACCTGATTAGGTTCCCATGGATGGAGCTGGCTGCTTGATTAGGTGAACATCTGATTGTACCATTGCTTTGGTTATGTTGCTGCAAACCTGATTTCCCACTCTGGGTTTTATACTCTGGAAAATGTATAGACTGTCACCAGCATAAAGTGTTAAGACAAAACTGAGTTAATTGCCTGCTGAGGTAAGGGAGAACATCAGCTCCGCACTACTTTTTGTCTAGGGTACAGGACAGCAAGGTTGGAAGTTACCAAATATTAGAAGTTTAAAGTTTAAGGAGGGGCTTGATTAGGATTGAGTGAGAATAATGATACAACAGTCCAGCATTGGTGGTAACAGCAAGGTGAGCATTTTGAAGAAAAGTTTCAAAGAATCTTAAGGTGCTTTCCGTTGAAGCGTTGGTGGGTCTTTCAGGAAGTTCCGGTAATGAACAATCAACTTATCTGTCTGGGCTAGAGTCTCTTTGAACAGTAAAATGTTAATGAGGACAGTGGAAGAGTAAAGTCATGTGAATGTAGACAGTAAACTGTATGAGGGATAGTTAGTTCCAGTCCTCAGTGTCCTGTTTGCTAGAAACCAATCTGCAACATGTATAGTCTTAACATTCCCACCTTTTATATGGTAATTCTATTCCCAAGGAGCTAAGGAAATAATCTGAACCTAGCACAAAGATTTATGTAATGAAGATGTTCATTATGAACTAAAATAATTTAATAGCCCTAAATTGGAAATAATCCAAATGTCCAATAGTAGGTAATAAATGTGGTATATAGAATTTCATGACGCCATCAAAAGTTTATGAAAAAATGTAATAAAAATGGAATATACATATACTGTATTTGCTAAGAGAAAATAAGCCAAATTATAGACTCAAATAAACAAGGGAAGAAATTACTGAAAGAAAATATACCAGACATAGCAAATACACCAAAATGATACTTCTGGTGGTTAGTTTATAGACAGTTTCAATGTTCTTTTCAGTGTTTTATATATATATTTACAGGTATATTCTCTGTTAACATATTTTTTAATAGAGAATATATATTTTTAACAGAGAATGTATTGCTTTTATAATAAGAACGTTTTTGCACAAGCTGTAATATTATGACAGAAAAAATAGAAAATACAGGCAAGTACAAAAGACAAAAATGTAAATTAAAATTATCTGTAATCTGATCTCTCAGAGGTAATTGTATTTAACCTTGTGATGTGTATTCTACGACACATTTTTCTGTGTGAGAAACCAAAGTAGCATTTTGCCTACTGCTATTATGAGATTGGGCTGGGGGGGCAAGCACTTTGACCTCTGAAACAAATAAAAATACAGAATCACTATCTAGCAATAGACCCCAAAATAGGTGAAACTTTTATCCCTTTCCTGTATGCTACTGTAGGGAAGAAAAAAGTGTTCCTCAACCTCCTTTGGGTCCCTGGCTAGGTCAGAAAATTAAACTGACAAAGACAGATTAACAGGAGAAAAGCATACAAATGTATTTAATATAAGTTTTACGTGACACAGGAGCCTTCATAAGGAAATGAAGACCAAAGAAACAGTTAGACCTGAGTATTTTCAAGCTAGGTTTGATGAAAAGTGGACAGTCGTGGAAGAACATGGTGGGTTAGAGAGTATGAGGTAAGTGTCGTAAGCTAGGGGAAATATAGCAAGGCCTGTTGGTTAGGAGTCTTCTCAGCATCCCTTTGTCTTTTAAGATAAGGATGCTCCTTTCCTCTGCGTTAGGGAAGACACCTCTCTAGGAGGGTTTTGTGACCTGTCTAAGAAGAGAAGGGCAGGGAGGAAAGGTCAGAGTGACCTTCCTGCTTCTGTTATTTTCTCAAACTCCTTCAGCTTAAAATATTCACTATGCTAAAGTGCCATATTTGGGGATAGTGTGTCCTGAATCTCATCACTACTGATTTCTAACAAAAATAGCTTTATTCCTGTCTTTTGCAATGCTGACATCTACAAATATATGATATTTCATGCAGATATGATAATTGTGTGAGAAAACTATCTTCCTACCATGATTAGACTAACTGCAACCTTGGTAACATTGTGGGGATTTTCTTCAAATATCTGTCCTACTTTTTTATTCCACAGGCCAATTCTTCTAAAGTCTAGACTCCTTTGCAAAAATTTTGCAAATAAAATTTACCTTTCTTTATGCTTTTTTCTCGTTTTTCTTTCATGTACACCAAATAAATGTAAGTATTTAGGGAAAAAAAGGGCTATATCATAATTGGTTTTTTCAATTAACAATATACTATGAATATATTTGTATGTCTATAAATATAAAAGTGCCTTTTTAATGACTATAGTATTCCAATATTTGGCTATATCTTCATTCACATAACCAGTGCACTACTGTTGGATTTTTATGTTTTGTGTTGTTGACAATATAATAAAATCTGAAAAAAAACAGACATACATATATTTTGTGTCCTAATCTAGGATAAATTCCTTGAATCACATTTCTAACTATAAGGGTACATGTATTTTAATGTTTTTAACATATATTGCCAAGTTGCTCTTCAGAAAGATTGTACCCTTACAATTCTACCACCAATGAGTGAACATTTACCCAGCCCTCTCCCCAGCACTAGGTATTGGTGCTTGTTTTATTACTGACCAATAAGGGAAAATAAAATGGCATTTCATTTAAATATTTACTTATTTATTAGAATGTTAACTATTCATTTCTTAACTATCTTTTGGTAATATTTTATCTTGTAAATTGAATAATTATAACTTTTTCCCATTTTCTTATTGAGAATTTATTCTTATTTATTTGTAAGAGTTATTTATATTTTAAGGATACTTATTATGTGTTATATATTGTTACCACCCAGTTTTGTTTTATTTTTTCAAAATCTAATTTTAAATGTTTTGGGTAGGGGAATTCCCTGGTGGTCCAGTGGTTAGGACTCCATGCTTCCACTGCAGGGGGCATGGGTTTGATCCCTGGTCAGGGAACTAAGATCCCGCTTGACGTGATGTACAGCCAAAAAATAAATAAATTAAATTAAATTAATAAAATAAAATAAATGTTTTGGGTAGGTGGTGTTTGTTGTTATTAAAAAGAAGTTTTAAATCTATCCATCATTTCCTTTATGGCTTTCTGCCACTGATGTCATACTTGAAAAGATTTTACACCCTAAATTACAGGAGTTTTCACTTACATTTTTCCTCTATGAGTTTTTTCAAGATTTGTGAACTTCTAAATCTTTATCTAAATAACATATTAATACATAGCCTTCTTTTTCTTCAATATATCAGGCACAACTTTTATGTACTTCTTCATCTCTTGGCTGCCTCTTCACCTTGCCTACCACCACTGGCCAGTTCTACTTCTTGGAGCTAACTGGTCACTTGCCCTGGGAATGTCAGACTCTCCCCTATGACCACGGCTGCACAGGTACGCCAGAGTTTCCAGCTCCTCCCTTCACTTCAGGACTTAGATGAACCACCACACTGTAGAGTGTGGGATCTGGCATCTCTGGTAGCTTTCAAAGGGGCCAAATGATACAATCTGGATGTGCAGAGGGGTTAACTTCCATGGTGTGAACTTAGAGCAATGGGAAGTAGAGGTAGAAGGGATATGGGCAGAAAAATACCCTCTCCTTTCTCTTTCCCATAGATTGTTCCCATATATGGTTGGCTCCTTGTAGCCCATCTGGAAAAATCTTGCATGATGAGCGGACCTACCTACTGCTCAACATGCTTGCCTCTTTGGATTGTCATGAAGTGACAACCAGACAGGTAATGCATCACTTTACATCTACTGACGTCTTCCTTTGCTTCACGTCCCTTTTGTACTCATTCCTGCTTCCCTAGGTTTATGACTCAAATATCACACCCATATCTCCATTTTGCCTCCAACACTGTTTTCTTCTCTTCTTTGACCTTCTTCTTCTTCTCCTTCCCAGAAGACTCATTAGCTTTCTTTTCCAACTCTTTGATTGATTTTTAAACTACTCATCTTGACATTATTTATTTCTAAAAGCCTTTCTTGGTCTCCAAATTTTCCTTTCTTATAGCATCCTGCCTTTATTTCACTAATGCTATCTTATCTCTGAGGATATTGATTATAGCCTTTTTGAAGTTTTATTCTACTTTCTGCCTTGTCTTTGTTTCCTTTGAGTTTCTTTCTCTGTTTTAACATCTGTCTCTCATATTAAATATTTTCACTTTAAGATATTTCCTTAAATATGTGATGATTCTTAGTTACTCATTAATTTTTTACTCTAAAAAAGCTTTGTGCTTGTGTTTCTGTTTGTGGATAAAGCTTATAGAATGATGGCTTTCAGCATAGAGTCATTGGCATGGACCCAGTCGTGCCATTGAGGAACATAAATGTCTATTTTTATAGGTCTTTTCTCCTGGTCTGGTTATTTTTCCCTCATACACTATTCAGTGTTAATGTCATAACTTTCTGGTCTCTTTAATTTCTGTACCAAGAAAGAAAGTCCAAGAATGATCTCTAACAGCCACTAGGACTTTAAAAGAAAACCAAGGTCCCTTCCTACTGGAAAGGAATTTTCATTAGATGCCAAGATAACAACACCTAGAAGAGGCTTCCAGCCACAGTCGTGTGTGTGTGTGTGTGTGTGTGTGTGTGTGTGTGTGTGTGTGTGTGTAAATAAGAACATTAAAAAGAAGTCCATCAGCTGCCTGATAGAGAAATATGAGTGACAAAGGTGATAAATCATGTCACACACCCAAGGGACAACTAATTTCCTGACCAAACTCTTCTGGCCTATTGTGCTCACCTGTTCCCTGAATATGAAATCTTCCCAGCACAGTTTGATTTCTCCCCTGTCAGTACAGCCACTCATCTTTAACACCACCCCCAGAAAGGGCCTCTTTCTGGAAACTGAAAATAGTCATTCATGACTGGTTTTACAGAAGGGTTATAAATAAATTCAACATATGGTATCATGAATTTTATAAACCTGATGTAATTAAGAATTCACTTTGGTTAACTTCTAGTCTAGTGCTGTCCAGTAAAAATACAAGGTGAGCCACACATGCAATTTAAAATTTGCTAGTAACCGCATTTTAAAAGATATAAAGAAACAGGTGAAATTAACTTTAATAATATATTTTATTTAACCCAGCATCTCAAAAATAGTATCATTTTAAAGTAGTTACTATGAAAGGTATTAATATAAAGTATATTAATGAGATAATATCTTACATTATTTTTGTGCTAAGTTTGAAACCCATTGTATATTGGCACCCACAGCACACCTCAATTCAGACTAGCCAGACTAGCCACATGTCCTTTTTTTTTTTTCCACTTTTTTTTTTTTTTTTTTTTTTTTTGCAGTACGCGGGCCTCTCACTACCGTGGCCTCTCCCGTTGCGGAGCACAGGCTCCGGACGCGCAGGCTCAGCGGCCATGGCTCATGGGCCCAGCCGCTCCGCGGCATGTGGGATCTTCCCGGACCGGGGCACGAACCCGTGTCCCCTGCATCGGCAGGCGGACTCTCAACCACTGCGCCACCAGGGAAGCCCCACATGTCCTTTTTTTTTAATTTTTATTGGAGTATAATTAATTGGCAATGTTGTGTTAGTTTCAGGTATACAGAAAAGTGATTCAGGGATATAGATATAGATATAGATATAGATATATCAATTCTTTTTCAGATTCTTTTCCCATATAGGTTGTTACAGAATATTGAGTAGAGTTCCCTGTGCTATATAGTAAGTCCTTATTAGTTATCTACTTTATATATAGTAGTGTGTATATGTTAATCCCATCCTCCTAATTTATCACTTCCCCCCACGTTTCCCCTCTGGTAACCATAAGTTTGATTTCGAGATCTGTGAGTCTCTTTCTGTTTGTAAATAATTTCATTTGTATCATTTTTTATTAGATTCCACATAGAAGTGATATCATATATTTGTCTTTCTCTGTCTGACTTACTTCACTTAGTATGACAAGCTCTAGGTCCATTCATGTTGCTGCAAATGGCATTATTTAGTTCTTTTTTACGGCTGAGTAATATTCCATTGTGTATATGTACCACATCTTCTTCATCCATTCCTCTGTCAGTGGACATTTAGGTTGCTTCCATATCTTGGCTATTGTAAACAGTGCTGCAGTGAACACTGGCGTGCATGTATCGTTTCAAATTATCATTTTCTCCCGCAGACTAGCCACGTTTCAAGTGCTCCATATCCACCTGTGGCTCGCAGCTTCCATACTGAATAGCTCAGATCTAGTCTCAAAATTAAGAATAACTCAGGTGTGACATATAATACTAAAACTCATTTCTTGGGACTTCCCTGGTGGTCCAGTGGTAAAGAATCCGGCTTCAAATGTAGGAAATGCGGGTTCAATCCCCGGTCAAGGAACTAAGATCCCACATGCTGCGGGACAACTAAGCCCGCGCTCCACAACTACTGAGCTCATGCACCTCAACTAGAGAGCCTACGTGCTGCAAACTACAGAGCCCACGTGCCCTGGAGCCTGCGTGCCACAACTAGAGAGAAACTCGAGCAGACCGTATGCTGTAACGAAAAAAACAAGATCCCACATGCCTCAACAAAGATTCTGTGTGCCAGGCTCCCCTAGTGGCGCAGTGGGTGACAGTCCGCCTGCCGATGCAGGGGACACAGGTTCGTGCCCCGGTCCGGGAAGATCCCACATGCTGCGGAGCGGCTGGGCCCATGAGCCATGGCCGCTGAGCCTGTGCGTCCGGAGCCTGTGCTCTGCAACGGGAGAGCCCACAACAGCGAGAGGCCCACTTACCGCAAAAAAAAAAAAAAAAAAGATCCTGTGTGCTGCAACTAAGACCCGATGCAGCCTAAATAAATAAAATAAATATTAAAAAAAATTTTTTAACTCATTTCTCAAGTTTTAGAAGAAACTGAGGAGATGAAAGTCCATTTTCTGCTGACTATAGTAAAATTTGTATTGGTGGCAGTTTTCCAAATTCCTCAAATATCTAGAATGCATGAAATGTGATGAAAGTATTCTCTGATCCACATGTAGTAAACAACAAAAGCTTAAAAAAAAAAAAAAAACTTTTTTCTGTGTTGAGGAAACATCTCTGACTGTGGCCAGGGAACAATTTAACAAGGGCTGCGAGCTAAATGCATTTAGGAGACAGACAAGTCACATAAATTCGTGGGAACCAGCATGTTGTGTGTAAGACATCAGGGAGTGTCAGCAACTGTGCCAAATTGGAAAGTGCATACTTTGTCTAGACATGCTCAAGTTGAAAACCTGCATAAATACCATGTGTGTCCAACGAAACCCATCTGTGAACCAAATTTGGCCTGTTTGCAACACCTAACTCAGTGGGACCAAAAAAGGGAGCATCATAAAGGAAAGGCTTGTTTTATTCCCTGAGTGGAGGATTCTGTCTCCCTGGTTACACTGCCAAAAACAATATTTTCTCCTCCCAACCATAGAGGCTTTTGTGATGTAAACATGTATCTCACTTAAAGTTGCCTTTGGAAGTTCAGTCTTTGGGATTTTCAAGAAACAGGAAGACTATTAGACATAAATAACTAAGATTCATAAGTAAGATTCATTAGCATGACATGGCATGATGTGTACAAATATCCTTGCTTGCTCTCCAGACATGGACTGGAGTGTTATGAGGCCACTGTAAGAACACGAGCCTGACTTGGTCACAGCTATGAAGTCAAGAGCAGCGTGAGTGCTGGAGGCCTGGTTACTGGTATTCTGCTCCTGCTGACCAGCCAGGCAGCATTCACTGCATAGCTGTGCTATTCAAGGCAAGGCATCCTTTGCCTACCTTCAACCTTGCTCTAACTAGAAGCACTCTTTTAAAGATAAGGAATATTCTAAAAGAGTAATTAAAAAGAAAAATCTTAAATCAGCTGTCTTAGAACAATGTTTTTAGTTCTGAAAAATCTTAGAATATGGGATACTATGTGCATTCCAACAGTTATATTTGCCTTTTGGAAGGATTACCTAAAAGGTAATTGAACACATTTCACCTAAGAGCACAAATGTGTGACAGAAGTATCTTCAATAAGAGAAAGTGATTCTCTTTTGAAAACTCACAGTACCCTCTTCTGAGTGTTCATGAGATCACTCCTTTTGATGGAGTGACTAATCTGGATGTTGTCATCATAGCAAAAAGAGCAGCTTCCTAATTCTCTTCAATTAGGAGGAAATAGTTTGAACATTTTCAGGCTCATTCTTTTTAGGGAGTGTATTAGTTTACTTGGGCTGCCATAACAAAATACCACAGACTGCATGGCTTAAACAACAGAAATTAATTTTCTCATGGTCCTGGAGGCTAGAAGTCCAAGATCAAGGTGCTGGCAAGGTTGGATTATTCTAAGGCCTCTATCCTTGGCTTGCAGATGGACACCTTCTTGATGCCTCTTCTCATGATTTGTTCTTCTGTGCTCGTGTGCCCCTGGGGTCTCTCCCTCTTCTTATAAGGACACCAATCATATTTGATTAGGGTTCACCCTAACAGCCTCATTTTAACTTAGTCACCCTTTTACAGGCCCTATCTCTAAACACCATTACCTCCTGAGGTACTGAGGGTTAGGGCTTCGACATATGAATTCTGGAGGGACACAATTCAGTCCATAACTGGAAGTATCATTTCTTGCTAACAAAAATAGCTAACATTCATTCAGCAATTCTTACATGTTATTAGCCATAATAAGCACTTTACAAGTTTTAACTCATTTCATCCTCATAACAACCCCATGAGCTAGATACTTTTATAATCTCTATTCTGCAGATACAAAGACTGGGCAGAGAGAACATAAGTAACTTGCCCTAGGCCTCATGTCTAGCAAGTGGCAGAGCAAGGGTATGAAGACAGATATCTTGGCTACAGAACCCAAGCACTTAGCCACTTTATAACAAATAGATAGAAATTTTTTTTGCAGCAGAAAAATCTGCTATTCCAAATTGGTTAACAATGGTTCAGTATTCTGTCGTGGACTAAATCGTGTTTCCTAAAATTCATATGTTGAAGCCTGTACTCCTAATGTGACTATATTTGGGGAAAAGGCCTTTAAAGAGGTAATTAAGGTTAAAGGAGGTCAGAAGAATGGGGCCCTAATCCAACAGGACTAATGTCCTTACCAGAAGAGGAAGAGACATGTGCACAGAGAAAGGCCATCTGAGGAAAGCAAGAAGGCAGCCTTCTGCAAGCCAAGGAGAGAGGCCTCAGGAGAAATCAAACCTGCCAACACCTTGATCTTGGACTTCCAGCCTCCAGACTGTGAGAAAATTAATTACTGTTGTCTAAGCCATTCAGTCTGTGGCATCTTGTTATGGCAGCCCGAGCTGACCAGGACACTATTTTAATCCCTTTGTCAAGAGCTAGTGTAGAAAGAGTCTATGATTAATACAGACAACCTATAAGATTTTGGTGACAAGAGATTGTCAAGTCAGTAAAATTTTTGGTGAAGTGGGCTTCTGACAACACTGGACCCTGGAGGTAGAAACATTTTACAGAAAGCCCTGGGTTCTGCTTTCCATACCCAGGTAAGATGTGGGCTTCTAGATTCTGTATTTGGATCAAGAGCTATGAGAACCTGATGTTTGTAAATATCACGAAAATTGAAGCACTTGGGCTTCCCTGGTGGTGCAGTGGTTAAGAATCCGCCTGTCAACGCAGGGGACACAGGTTCGAGCCCTGGACCACGAAGATCACACATGCCGTGGAGCAACTAAGCCCATGTGCCACAACTACTGAGCCTGCGCTCTAGAGCCCACGGGCCACAAGTACTGAAGCCCGCGTGCCACAATTACTGAAGCCCACATGCTCTAGAGCCCATGCTCTGCAACAAGAGAAGCCACCACAATGAGAAGCCCGTGCACTGCAATGAAGAGTAGCCCCCGCTCGCCACAACTAGAGAAAGCCCGCGCGCAGCAATGAAGACCCAACTCAGCCAAAATTAAATAAATAAATAAATAAATAAATAAATAATCAAAGCATATCAATTGGGAGTGAAGGATAAAAGGAATATAAAAAAGAGATTGAGAATGTCGACAAAAAGGCAGTGGAAAAATAAGAATTGAGCTTTTCAGGCTTGGTGAGAGCCTACCTCATAGGAACCAGATGCCTCAACCACCCCATCCTGTTAGGGAGTCTGGGGTCCAAGGTAAGCCATGATGAAGTCAATTGCATCTGTTTTCACCCAATGTGATGACCTCACTTCTAATAAGATCTATAATCCTTTGCTGGTTAATTTGGACACTTACTCCAAAACTTACACAAAACTTCAAATGCTTGTGGATGTGCATGCCCCACAGAAATGAACTGAGAGTGTTTGTGTGTTTTAAGCAATTATTTATTTAAGCAAATTTAAGCAAATATTTAAGCAATTATTAGAAATCAAAAGATGAATATTTGAAAAATAAAAAACAAAGTTGCACAACCTGCTGTGAGATAAAAAAATGTGATATACATTATCATCTATAAACTTCTAATATCTTGGATTTGGGGGGCAAATTTTTATCATGAGGATCTGGTATTTTTGTCTAAACAGTTTAGTAACCTGACTCCCATTGAAAGAATAAATAAACTAGAGAAAGACCCAGAGTAGACCACACCAAAAGATGCGGCCTTAAGTAAGAGAGCATCCATTCAATGCATTTATTCAGTGACATTTGTTAGCAGCCTGTTATGTGCCTCTGTGCCAGGTACTGGAGAGCCTGAGTTGAATAAGCCATGGGAAATAGAGAAAAAACAAACAGAAAAGAAAGAAAGTGAACTCCTAAGATATGGCAGTAAGGGCAGCAAATCCTAGGAGTAATAGAAATAGCTTGACATTGAGGTACTTGGAAAGGAAGTCCTTGCAAACTGTTTAATAGCACAAATTAACAGAGAGAGAGCAGACGGCTGGGCTTGCCAAACACAGAGGACAACATGAAATATTTAGGAAGAAAATCAATCCAGACAAAAAGAAAAATGGGCTGGGACACATCTAACCCTGCAGCCTTGAAAACTTTACCAGTTTGGGGGCAAAAAAGGATTGGCATGCTTACTTTGTTATTCACACTTGAGTTAATTACCTAGAGATCTCTGCAGTCAGTTCTATAGGTTTCTTTCAGTTGCTCTGTAAATCTCTGTTGTGTTTTGAACAAAGCAATAATTTGCTTTCATTTAAGATCTTGTGACCCCAAAGAACACTGTATTGCTTATTTCAGAAGTAAGTAAATCCCAGGTATGTCTTACCAACTTGCACACCTCCAATGTGAGCATGCATATAAGGGGTGGCAATTGACTGGGTGGTATTAGGTGTGCGTGCAAAGAAACCATGAACTGTAAGTGAGAGTGCATGTGTTGTGTCGTGTGGTCAGATATAATAATGTTTTGAATGGTGCTGACAAGTCATGAGTCACTGGGTACACCCGGGAAGATAATAACTTTCTGGAGGCAAGAAATCACTTGGGGGAGAAAACTGCTTCTGCCTTTGCCTTGCTGATTAATTTGCTACAAAGGCAGGCACATTATCCAGCCCAGAGGTCAGGCAGCTGTGCGTGCCCCACTCTACCTTTTGAGGAGATAGTAAATGACCACAAGGCTGGTTGACATCAGGGAGTAGTCAAGAAAACAAGTTCCAGGGCCTCTGGGACCAGCACTCTGTTGCCTCATTCCCCAAAGCTCATGTCTGGCATGACAGCACAGCCCTGAAGTAAGTTATGGCTCTGGAGAAAGCCCTGATGTTGAAATACTGGGGAAAGATTCTGACTGACCTGCAGAAAAAAAAAATGGAACAAACTAGAGATACAATAGGAGCCTGATATCTCTGCCTCTAGAAGAACAAGTTTATTATATCTGTAAAAAGACAAAAAGTAATTATTTAATCAACTGCCCCTATAACCAGTGTTGTGTTTGTTTGGTTTGGTTTTATTTTTTTGGACCTAACAAAAGCTACGTCATATTCACACCAATAGCAGTAGTCATAAACTGGGCAAGGAAGACAAATAGAGTGTGAAGGAGGTTTCCTGCCTGCATCCCCTCCCGTTCACCCCCTCCCCACCGCTGAGACTCACGGCTCTAAACGAAGCAGAGTTAAACTTTTCTTAAGGAACCTCTCCATCCAACAGAGTCTGACTCTTAACTGTGAGATACATTTAATTCTATGCATTTAACAGAGGGCTTGACACAGGTGCTGTGTGAGCTGAGGAAAGGCACTCTGGGGATGTGAGAAAACAGCCTGCGGGGGGGTGGGTGCCCTGAGAAAGGGAAGCTCAGAGTCTGAAAGAAGCTCAGGAAAGAGGGAGGTTTTCTGAAGCTTGGAAAGGAAGGAACAAACTCCTCAGTGCCACAGCACATTAGGAAGCCAATAGATACAGCTTACTAATACAACTTTACACATATTATTATAATACAGCTTTACACATGGCTATTATTAAGAAAGAGAAAGAAAGAAAGAAAGAAAGAAAGAAAGAAAGAAAGAAAGAAAGAAAGAAAGAAAGAAAGAAAGAAAAGAAAGAAAGGGAAAGAAAGGAAGGAAGGAAGGAAGGAAAGAAGGAAGAAAGGGGGAAAGAAAGAAAGAACATAAGTGCACTATTGGTGGGAATGTTAAATGATGTGGCTACTGTGGAAAGCAATACGGTAGTTCCTCAAAATACTGAAAATAGAATTACCATATGATCTAGCAATTCCACTTCTGGGTATATATGCAAAATAATTGAAAGCAGGGTTTAGAAGAGATGTTTGTACACTCATGCTCATTGTAGCATTGTTCACAATAACCAAAAAATGGAAGCAACCCAAGTGTCCAACAAGAGATAAATGGATAAACAAAATGTGGTGTACATACAATGAAATATTATTCAGCCTTAGAAAGGAAGGAAATTTTGACATATGCCACACCATGAATGAACTTTGAGCACATTATGTTAAGTGAAATAAACCAATCACAAAAAGAGAAATACTGTATGATTCCACATATACGTTGTACCTAGAGTAGTCAAATTCATAGAGGCAGAAAAATAGAAGGGTGGTTGCCAGAGCCTGGAGAAAGGGGGCAATGGGTGTAGAATTTCAGTTGCTTAATGGGTACAGAATTTCAGTTTTGCAAAATGACAAGAGTTCTGAAGATTGGTTATACAACAATGTGAATGTACTTAATGCTACTGAATTTTACACTTAAAAATGGTTAAGATGTAAATTTTATATTATGTATATTTTACCATAATTGTTTTGAAAAGCTAATGATATAAATCCCATCCTCTCTGTTCAGTCCTCTCATCCCTTCTCACCCAAACTTGACCTCACAACATGAAGATTTTGTCCTCTATTCCTCAGAAGAAATCTCTACTCTGATACCAACTTCTAGTTTAAAGTAGGAAAAAATAGAACACGTGAAATTGTCACCCATGCTGTGCAGCTGAGGCCCAGGCACGGAAACTTTTTTCTTTTTTTTAACCACATGGGCCAGTTGTGTTTTATCAACAGGATACCACAAAGGCCAGTGACAAAACCAGACTGAACCAGCTACCTCCAAGATGGCAGGCAAAGTGGACTAAGGGTCACCACTTTTCTTGCCTTGATTTATCTCTGTGTTTCTATACCATCTCCTGAGAGCTGAAGGACACTTGCCTGATCTATCTCTGTGTTTGTTTCAAAAGTACCTGGTGTTTGGCAGAGGTGCTTTGCAGCTGTCCTGTGAGAGATACATGCTTTGAGAGATATGCAGTGGTCAACCCCCCAGAGCGGGCTCTGACTTGACCACAGGAAGGTGCCTGCACAGATGAAACCTGGAGGTATCAAGAGTTACCTTTGCTCCATTACCGTGCTAAGATCTCCGCCTGAAGCAGGGATCTGTACTCTGCTAGGCACAATTCATGCCGTGTGCAAAGCAGTGTGGAGGACTGCGCATGCCCCAGCTGCCCTTGGAAATCTCCACCCTTTTGCTAGAGCCTGATGACCTGTCTGCCTCCTAACCCTTGGAATTCCCTTACTCTCTTCCTTCGGGGAGAAGGTGCCTTTAGAGTATGAGTTCCCCTTCTCCATTCTCTGGCCATAGAATTAAAGACTGTCTGGCTTGTACCACACTCAGTTTCATGAACCCAGGCAGGAAAGAACTCCCTGACCGAGAAAAGGGGGGGCTTCAGTTCAGCTAGGGCTCCAAGAGGGGGGCCTCACATCTAATTTGGTAACAAAATCATCCTCTATCATTTTATAGACTAACTTAATGCAAGAAATTAAAGTTATTCTAGAAGCTTCCCCCCTCATTTACTTCACCACCCTCAGGAAAATATGCCCCCATAGAACCTTTACTGCAAGCTCTTGGATTACGTCCTTCCCCCCTTCTCTTTTGCCCAACCATCTCTTTTAAATCTTACCAGTGACCTTATGGTGAAAAGCAAAGGACACAATGAGTTCTAAAAGGCTGACAAATGCATGCTTTTCTGAAGCTCAAGTAAAATTATGCTTCTACAGCCCAAAGACACTCCAGCTCCCTGTGGTTCAGGGCTTCACAGACACACATTCTCAGAAACACAGTCCATTTTTAAAAAGCAATTAAAAATATTTTTAAAATTTGTTCTCCTCATTTCTGTCCTCCCCATCAAAAACTTTTTTAGAGCTTTTCTAATATAAATCTTATCACCTCTCCTGCTGCTTCTGCTCTCTTGTGCTCAGATTTATAAAAGAAGGCCCACCATGGAAGGGAGGCAGAGGAAATCGTCTAGTGGCCAAGGCCCCAGTGTTCTTTTTTTGGGCAGATAGAGTGTCCCTATAAAACCTGGCTGGCAGGTCTGAGTCTAAGAAAAGAGACACATATAGGGAAATGAATACAAATATTTAAGTTACATAGTTCCCATGATATAACTTTTAGATGAGATTTATATTTAAACTGTAGCAATTCTATTTCCCAGAAAGTGTGGCTTTTAAAATGAAAGCCCAGATGAGTTTGATCAAAGGCGTTTTCAACAGAGCAAGGTTTGACATTTCTCATCCCACACAGAGAAAATGAATAGTGTAATCATTCGTGGAAACCACGATTTCCGGCACTCGCTCCTTTGGAGTCTTACCATCTCATTGCAATAGCGCACAGCCTCCTCTATGCATCTGAGGAGAGGAGAAAACCTCTTTCCCTGACACACCCAAAGGGGCAAGAAAAAAGTACTATCAACACCTCACCTGCTGGAGGAGAAGCCAGCTGCCTCCCAGTGCTCTGTAAGAAATACTGGCTAAAAAAAAATTTTTTTTTAATAAATTTAATTTCCTTTGAAGTGGCTATTTGATCTCATTTCATACATTGAAATAATTCCTGAGAAGATGATGTCTGCCACCTCTCATTCCTAGCTCTCCAAACCTCCCTCTCAGCCTCTTCCTATACACTCTGGTTATTGTAAACAGCTTACACTCCCTAAACCAGGGAGTAGCAACCTGCCTGCCACAAATGTATTGCATTGCCCCAGGGTGCCTTGCAAATGTTACATTTGTCTCAAGAGTTATCACTTGCTAAAAGTTGGGAAGCACTGTCCTTTACATATTGTTTCTGGACTCAGCTGCCCTAGAAATGTGGAAAACCTTTTATCTGTGTAATTTATACCCATTCTTTCAGATTCAGCTCTGGGTATCTGACTTCTTCCTCCAGGAAGCCTTCCCTAAGCTGACCTAACCCACCATTTGGTGTAGGTTAGGTACTTCTCTACACTCTGAAATACCCTCTGCACCTAGATTCCATATCCACAGTGTAGTGTTATACATAGCCACTAAGAAGTAGTTCCCCCACTATGTCCTGCTTTGAGGGCAAAGTCCTCATAACTGTTATTATTCTACCCTTAAATGAAGTTAGTCCGAATTTTTCAGTAAGTTCTGTTAACCATCTCTATCTAGGGCAAGTCTCTTTACCCTTCAAGGCCCCACTAAGATTAACCTTGGTGATAACCCCCCTGCCCGATCTCAGCTCCAGCAAAAGTGCTTTGTGTGGACTTCCCTGGTGGCGCAGTGGTTAAGAATCCACCTGCCAATGCAGGGGACACAGTTTCGAGCCCTGGTCCGGGAAGATTCCACATGCCTCAGAGTAACTAAGCCCTAGTGCGTCACAATTACTGAGCCTGCGCTCTAGAGCCCCCAAGCCACAACTACTGAAGCCTGGGCACCTAGAGCCCGTGCTCCGGAACAAGAGAAGCCACCGCAATGAGAAGCCCACGCACTGCAACAAAGAGTAGCCCCTGCTCGCCACAACTAGAGAAAGCCGGCACGCAGCAACGAAGACCCAACACAGCCAAAAATTAATTAATTAATTATTTTTTAAAGAGTGCTTTGTGCATGTTCCATCATAGCCCTGCCTGCACCATGTTCTGGTCTGACGTACCCATCTTTTCTGTCTCACTAGACTGCAACCTTATTGGCACTAGGACTACGTCTGATTTGTATACTTGTATGTCCAATACTAGTATTGCCTGAACAGAGACATTCTCTGTTCCCTCAATGAATACCCTGTCTCCCAAGAACAACCATAATTCTAGCTAAATTGTCAGAGTAAAGACATGTCAACATTTTTACTTCCTCTATAGACCCTAAAATAAAAATTAAAAAAAAGCTTTTGGCTCCATGCTGTAAACCAGTGGTTCTTGACCTTAGGATGCATCAATGTCACCTGCAGAACTTGTCAAAACGGATTGCTGGGCCCCATGCCCAGAGATTTTAGTTCATTGGTCTTGGATGGGGCCCAAGAATTTGCCTTTCTAACAAGCCTCCAGGTGATGCTGATTTTGCAAGTCCACGATTTAGATTTTGAGTAATCCTGTGCAAAATCCAAGCCATCAGATAACCCAAGCAGATCTCTGCCAGGTCTTACCTAACACAAACCTCTGATCCTGGACTGAATGAATAATCTTAAAGAGAAATGTACCATATAGTGCTTACATGTTCTGGGCCAAAAGGAAAAAGCTCTCCTTGTTTTGCATCTAGCATTTTTATCAGTTTTTGTTGCTGTCATTTTTATAAGATGGTCCGAAGGGAAGTAACAGTCAGTAAATACCTACCATGAGAGACAGCCGATATTGAGGTTAAGGACACAGTCCTGGAGCCAGACTCCCTGCTACCAAATCCTGGCTCAATCTCTGTGCTTCAGTCTACTCTTCTGTAGATTAGGAATAATGACAGCCCTCCCTTTTGTGGTTGCTGTGAAACTTCAATGAATTGACAGATGTAACGTGCTTAGCACAGTATCTGGCATATAGTAAATTCTCCAAAAGCATTAGTTTTCATCGCTGTTAGTACTCTTAAACATTACTGTGTTTACACACAATATCAATTTAATCTTCACTACAGCTTGCCTAAGTTCATACAATTAAAAAGAGCTAAAACTGGGATAGAAATCAAGGTTTGATTCCAAAATTCATGTTTCTCTTTCTATTCATTCATATACTTGAAAGGTTATTAGAAGGCAATTTCCTGAGTCCCATCTGACTGCCCAGATTCTTATCCCAGTCCATGGTGGACCCAGAAATCTGCATTTTAAACTAGCATCTCAGTTTCTAAACTCTAAATCTGATGCTAGTGGTCTAGGGATCTTTTCCATATACTGCCTTGCAGTATGGACATGAGGATTAGTGAGAACAAGTATAGGACTGGGCTTTAGAAACCAAGTGCTAAGCAAACGTCTGTTATTATGAAAATAAATTGTTTTTCTTCAAATGTTAAAGCTATATCAAAATAAGAAAAAAATGTGTTAGAACACAGTTGAAAACTAAAAGCTGTTGCTCTAATTTGACCAGGTAAATGAAATCTAAAAATTCTCTGGAATAAAATGATTTAACAAAGATTGAAAACTCTGTTTCTGGAGTCAGTTTGGTTCCCAGTTCTATTTCTTATTACCAGTGTGAGCTCAGGCAACTTATTTCACCCCTCCGAACTTCAATTTGCTCATTTGTAAATAAAAATACCTACCTCATAGGACTGTTGCAAATACTAAATGAAATAATGCATGTAAAGTACTTAGCACTGTGTCTGGAATAGAATATATACTCAGTAAGTTGTGTCATGATTATTCTTATTAATGTCGACAGTTACAGGAGTTGCACAGAAAAAGGATTATTTGACAACACCACAGCTATAACCACTGGCATAAAATGGTTTTTTAAATAGGGAGCTTAACGGTATTTTACAAATTTTAAAGAATATTTAGGAAATTTGAGTGCTCACCATCATCCCTAACCTATGTGTGTAAATCTCAGCATCACCATATCTTTATAATATTTGGAGAAATGTGAGAGTGTGTCCACTAAAGATTCCCTTCCCGAAAGAGTTCTTCGTGGTCCCCAGAGCCTGAGGAAGAAACGGACGCTGGCACTTGCTCAGTAATTGCAGAGAAATGAGAAATCTTCTCAGAAAGTTTTTCCACTCACTGTGGAGTTCTCCTCATTAAACAGCCCCTTCCCAAGATCACCATCACAAACTCATACATTCTAAAATGCTTCATAGACCTTTGGAAAGAACCTGCAGCCCACCCACCTCCAGTGTCTGTCTTGGGATACAGGGAAAGAACAGGAATAAGCAAGATAACTCATTGTACCTGTTTGGTTAACACTGCCCGTAAGCAAATTCTGAACCCGTGAGTGTATGTGTGTATGTTTCTTTGGAAAACAGACATGTGGAGGTTAAAATTAATTCTAAATGCTTCAAAAGCATGAGTTGAAGTCACCTAAACACTATACTGCTGCTGGCATGTCATCAACATGATTTGGCTTGAAATAATTCTTAGAAAACACTCCACTGCAGAACAGAAATGCACTATCTCCAAAGAAAAGACAAGGAATTGCTTTGTGAGATTAGTCCATTTGTCAAGTGAGTGAGTTGGGCTGCTCACTGGGTACGAAGGCCACTGTCAGCCCTAGTGTAGAATTCTAAGATTCTATGTATTCATATAGATGCACACACACATATGTATACATAGACATATGTAAAACATAAATTTTAATTGGTTCCAAGCATATGATAAATAGTGTAATACTATGTAAAACTCACCAGAACAGATGAACTGGTTTGCAAGGCAGAAATGGAGACAACAGATGTAGAGAACAAACGTATGGACCCCAAGGGGGGAAAGCGGGGGTGGGGGGGATGAATTGGGAGATTGGGAGTAACATATATACACTAATACGTATAAAATAAATAACTAATAAGGACCTGATGTATATAAATAAATAAAATTCAAATTTAATTAATTAATTAAAATAAAACTCACCAGGGGCTTCCCTGGTGGCACAGTGGTTGGGAGTCTGCCTACCGATGCGGGGGACAAGGGTTCGTGCCCCGGTCCGGGAAGATCCCACATGCCGCGAAGTGGCTGGGCCCGTGAGCCATGGCCACTGAGCCTGCGCGTCCGGAGCCTGTGCTCTGCAACGGGAGAGGCCACAACAGTGAGAGGCCCACATACCGCAAATAAATGAATGAATGAATGAATGAATGAATGAATGAATAAATAAATAAAGCTCACCAGAATTCTCCATCCTTAGCATTAAGCTTATGATAAACACAGAAATTTCCTACCAAATGGAAAAAGGAAGTTTTTCAAAAGTAAAACCATGCCCAAGGAGCATCACAGGATTTTGTTAGTTTAAATGTTAGATTAAAATCCTGCTAGTAGGGACTTCCCTGGTGGCGCAGTGGTTAAGAATCCGCCTGCCAGTGCAGGGGACACGGGTTCGAGCCCTGGTCGGGGCAAATCCCACATGCCGTGGAGGAACTAAGCCCATGCACCACAACTACTGAGCCTACTCTCTAGAGCCCATGAGCCACAGCTACTGAGCCTGAGTGCCACAACTACTGAAGCCCGTGCGCCTAGAGCCCGTGCTCTGCAGCAAGAGAAGCCACCCAATGAGAAGCCCGGGAACTGCAACAAAGAGTAGCCCCCCCCACCCCCGCTCGCTGCAACCAGAGAAAAGCCCGCGCACAGCAACAAAGACCCAAGGCAGCCAAAAATAAAAATAAATAAATAAAATTTTTTAAAAAATCCTTTAAATGCTGCCATAGTGAAACTTGGAAAATGTTACTCGATTTTCAATTAAATTTAATACGCCATGTGATTTATTCACTTAATTTTATATATAGATTTTGTTGTTGTTTTTTTGCTGTTGTTTTTAAGGAAATGTCCCTCACCTGAAATCACACACAATGTAAAATTGGAAGTGTCAATGGAACAAAAAGAGGAGGAAGGTTCCAAGTCTTTTTTCCAAAAAGGCAAGGAAACACCATTAATCCTTCAATCTCAGGTTATCATAAATTCGTAAACAAGCCCTCTCCTCTTCCTCCTAGGCCGACAAACCCAATCCCACCCTCTGTCTCCATTCGGTATGTAAAAGCATTTTTTCTTTTTAGCCAATGAGAGGGGCTGGGTAAGTGCCTGGGTGGAGGTCAGGTCTCTCCGGCACCGCTCAGCCTGAGGCCGGGAAGCTTCTCCCTCCTTCTTCCCCTTCACTGATCCGTAACATCAGAAGAAGGGTCTGCCCAGAGTAACTTGCACCCGGGCGGAACAGGCACGTTAAGGCTCCGAAAGGGCAGGAAAACAGAAGCGCTCTAACTGGACCACTGGAGACCTTGTTTTGCCCTCAAGAAGCCAAAACTGCAAGGCCTAATTCCTGTGATTTCCAGGTGTCGTGGGTTTCCAAGCTCACAGAACATCGCCCTCTTTCTAGTGGTTTGCAGACAGTCCCTGGCTGGTGCAGGTCAGTTTCCCGGTTCACAGCGCTTCCTGTCTAAGGAAAGGTTTAGGACCCGCACCAGCCAAGAGACTTCCAATTAGCCCCGTGAAGTTTCCGTGCTCTGTGGTCATCAACTGTGTCAACCACTCCCCTGCCCAACCTAGCTCCCTCTTAATGGGGTGTGAGAGGAGGAGCTAGACAATAATGTTACTAACTACTATTTTCATTTTTTAATTAACCCAGGAGAAATACAAAATAAAGTACACCTTTTGCGGGTGGGGAGTGGAATGAATTCCCAAGGCAGATATTATCGTGACCTTTTTTTCAGTGATCTGCACCGAGGTTCTGACCTCTACAGATGCCTAAGCATTTGCTGCCAGAGATATTTTTTCTGGGAAAAAAAGGAAGGAAGGAAAGAAGGAAGAAAGGAACCTACAAAACAAATACAAGTTAGCTGTAGTCTCTCTTAGCAGATGAATAGCACAGATATCTTTGTTTATATTTTTGCACATTTTCCCATGAAACCTCTCATAGCCCTCTCTGCCCACCCCCTCACCCACTTCTCAGCAAACAAAACATTTCAGCAAGGATGTGAGAAAGAACAGTCATTTCTTAATGTGGGAAACCGGTTTTATTTACGAACATGCGCAGTTCATTGTTGCCCTGGGGGATGCTTGTGTCTGAACTGTTTAATGAGAGCGAACCAGGTCTTTGGGCAGGACTGACTTGGAAGCAAATAAAACTTGAGCTCTGTGTGTACACAGGAGAGAATGTTAAAGAAAACATGTACTATTGTGGATTTGGGACCTTCCTTTCAGTTCTGATTATCCACACCTTGTGTTTTCTGGAATGTTTGATACATTGGTGGTCTGCACTTGCAAGATTAAATGTTATTAAATGTTAGCACTGGAAGGGACCCAAGAAGGTCATCCATTGAGTCAATCTTCTCATCTTTGCAGGGAACAGAGACCCTGAGATGTTGTGACTTGGAACTAAATTCAAAAGATATAAACAACCCTTGAAGACAGGGGAAGCCTGGAAGGCAACGTTCAGGTCTAACCAGCAAGTGGAAGGACCCCCATGTAAAATCCTCTAGGCAGCCATCCTTCCACAGGGATGAGGTTACCCAAGAGGCCTAAGTCTGCATAAAGCACTGCACTTGGGAGTCCTTCCCTCATCCTTTCTTCTTCCCTGCTTCCTGAACTCTAGCCCTTCAGTTTTCTAATGAGTCCTGTCTGGGTGAGAGGAGAGGACTAAAGGAACAGGATACAGGCTGTCTCATATGCACCAAATGCACAATGTCCACTTCGGCTAAACCCTCTTAAATTGCAAGAGGTAGCAAGCTTTATTTGAGTGTTAATAACATATGTGGCCCTGGTAAGAAGAGAGGATATGAGAAAGAGGAATGGCGCTCAAATCAAAGCAAAAGCCAGCTGCTCCTTCCTATCTCTCTGTAAGCATAAACCAGCACATAAGTAGTCTCTGTTTGGAGGCACAAGGGGAAGTCAGGGAGAAAACACAAAAGGGGAGGCCTCTCAGATGGAGTTCTATTTATTTTAATTAAATTTATTTATTTATTTTTGGCTGCATTGGGTCTTCGTTGCAGTGCGCGGGCTTGTCATTGAGGTGGCTTCTCTTGTTGCGGCACATGGGCTCTAGGCACATAGGCTTCAGTAGTTGTGGCACGTGGGCTCAGTAGTTGTGGCTCACGGGCTCTAGAACACAGGCTCAGTAGTTGTGGTGCACGGGCTTAGTTGCTCTACGGCATGTGGGATCTTCCCGGCCCAGGGCTCAAACCCGTGTCCCCTGCATTGGCAGGCGGATTCTTAACCACTGTGCCACCAGGGAAGCCCTATTTTTTTTTTTTTTTACAAGGGTTAAAGGGCTTCTTTTGAAAGGCAAGCCTGGAATTTAAACCACTACCCCAAATAAGACATGACATTATCTGCAGACATCGCCTAATCCTCCATTGTGAAATTAACATTCATCTAAAAGAAGAGAGTTTCCTCTTTAAAGAACCAACCTTTAAAAAAATGTTTAAAATTTAGATGATTTTAGTTTCACCAATGAGAAAAATTAGAACTTGTTGGGGAAAAAAAAAAAAGTTTGTTTCAACAGATTTTTTGGTCTTCTCTGCTAAGATTTTTGGTTCAGAAATTTGGACTCCTGCTGCATTAGAAATCTTTGGCTTTTGAGACGCCAAACAATGTTTACCAGATTTGGAGCTGGGAGTGACGTTTCTTCTCAAATGAGGCTACGGTTTCTCAGCCTACAACATCCCAGTTTCCAGCACAGGCTGTCTGATTCTTCATGTTTTCCCAATGAAGCTGGCTATGTAAGGCACAGTTTAAAGGACAATACTCTTATAGTTTGTACTACCTCAAACTGATGATTACATTTCATTTAGAAATGTAATTCATTTATTCACTTCTTAAAATCTTTGAGTGTGCTGATGGGCAAAGTAGAAATGAGTCAAATTTCCTTGTACATCACATCAGTTCTCTGTTAATTTACGCTCTGAAAAAATTAAGAATAATAAACTTTCATCTAAGCACCCTCAAATGTTACATCGTAGGGCAATTACAAAGCAGAGGGATTAATCAATCATGTGAATCAGATGCAAAGATTACAAAAAGTTCAAAATGAATAATGTTCTATTCTGGAAGAAAACCTGTTTCTTTTGAGCATCACAGCCATGAAGTGGTACATTTCTGATTTAGTTAATAAGAGCCCAATTATATTTGAAATGTAGATTAATTCTCCTAAAAGCATTAATCAATTTGGCAAGGACACCTCAATAATAATGCGGTCTCTTTATTGCTTCCATAGTAAGATTGTGCCCCCATAACCGTAATCAGCTTATTGATACAAATATCTCTTTCCTTCAGTTGATTCAAATAGAACATTTCATAGGTACTTTCAGCTGATGGGATGGTAAATAATTTTTAGACTAAAAGTTGAAGTGGATTGATTAGAAGCAATTTTTTCTGTTTTCCACAATAAAAAGATGAACTACATGGTTCGCCAAGCCAATTTGTAGAGCAACCTCTCCTCTCTAATTGCTGCCACACTAATGTAGTAGAAGCCCAGCGCTAGGAAGTAGATAAATCCATTTACCCAGCCATGACATTTCAGTAGCAAACACAAGTACTGGATTTTTCCATTACCCTTCATTTCAGCCTTGCTACGTTCCACCTGTGACCCTTATGCGATGAGGGCAATGTGCTTTCATACAATTTGGTGAGTATAAGAAAGGTCCACTTCAAAATGTTTGAGAGCAGACTAAAATCATTTTTTAGAAAAGCATAATTAAGTCCATAACCAACCTCACTAATTTCTGATAATGTATTGCAAAACCAAATTATTTGATAAACACTCTAATAAATGTACATCATGCCTGAGGGGGGAAATTGCATATTTTCTCTGTCACAGATAACACAGTCTTTGTCACCAATAATCCCAAACTTGAATAGTGCTTTTATTTCATATAAGACTTTATTTCAACAACAGGAAGCAGGCAAGTTCTCCAAAAACACCCTGTGTTCCTTTGTTGTGTATCTTACCACAGAGAAATGGGAACGCATCTTCAAATAGATTCCATGTTGAAATGCGTATCAAAGAAAAAACTCTGTATCTTTATTTTTCACAACTCTCCTAAGACATTTTAGTCTCAGCCAAAGTTTCTTTAGGTAAGTTATCATTGAATGGGTACAGAGAAGCTCCCAGGGATGTGTCCTTCTGGAATATCATCTCCATACTTCCTGGCACAGGGAATAGTACTTGGAAAGCAGTAGATGGCCCATGAATGTTTGCTGAATGAAGGATGAATGTTTACAGGGCCCTTGGATTCTTAGGGTGGGGAAAAAACCAAAGCAATAGTTTTAAACAAAGCAAAGTAAGTCAGTTTTATTTTGTTTTCTTTTTTTCCCCAAAGGACTTATTCTTGTCCTCCAAAAAAGAAATAAAGAATATTTAGGATTTTTACCTCCAATTGAAATTTCTTCAGTAATTCATCAACACTACACCTGAAGCCAAAGCATTCGCTTCAGAGTTGAATTCAGAAGCTGATTCCACAAAAAATCAACCTCAAATATAGCATCTTCTGCTTCAAACAACTCCGTGCAATACCGCAAAAATAGAGGACAGTCCTTGGAGGATATGCTATCTGAAAGCAAAAAGCTTTACCCTTTTCTTTATTTCTGTTGTTTACTTAAATTGCTTGGTAAAAGATTTATCCACCAGTTCTTCCTGGTGTAAATTTAATAGCCCAGATATTAAAACCATCAAGTTCGAGGTTAGAGAGGAAAATGCCAACCTTGCTTCTTAATGACAGCAGCCCACCCAAAGATGCTTAAACACCATCAACAGTATCCTTGATGCTTTAACAAGGGTACTTAAAAAGCAATTAAGTATGCCAATCTCAGGCTGAAAACAATTTTAAAATAACACATGCATTAAGTCCCTGCTTCTTGACGAAGTAGTGATTTGCACTACATGATTTAGATACTGTGCATCGTTACAGCCATTTCCACAAAGCAGGGAAGTGCGTGCTAAGGAAGATTCATGCTATTGTAAGTTCGGTTCTTTCTCCCCCGTTAAAAAACAAAACTGCATACAATCGACTCTAACAATTTTGAGTAACTACCAAAAACCTCACCACTATAGGATACATTGATATTAGCTAAGAGCTAAAACTTAATATTTATTGGCCTTTGACTATTAAGATACAGGAAGTTGGAGGATAGAAGGCAGCAGGATGGAAAAAAGAGGTGTAGGTAAAGACTTTGCACTAAGGAACTTTCCTCCAAGAGGGTACATTTGAGTTGAAGTTGTGCCAAAGGTCACAGATGGTGTCAAACACTATTACATCCTCAGCAACCGTAACTGGGGAGGGTGGGTGGTAGCTAAGTTCAGGACGTTGAACTGGGAGAACAATGACAAGATGGCTACCACCTGGACAGCTGAGCCTACACAGTAGCGTGGATTGTAAGGCCCACCAAGAGGTACTTCCCATCCTAGGGCTGAGGCGCAGCCCATGGCTGATTGAGGGAGATCCATTTAGCAGCGGATAGTACAAGGCAAGGAATGCGATGGTGAGCAGGAAGGAGCAACTCTAGGTAAGGAGTTCCACAGCCAGGTCCTTTGGTCAAGCCAAGACCATGCGGATATAAAGGTATCTGAAGACTTTACACTTTACTGGAACCAGTGTGTCTGGGCAATCATCAAAGGTTTGGGGTTCCAATTGTTTTCTCAAAACTGTCCTGGTAAGATGATTACAACCCCTTTCTCAGATGGGAGAATTTGACATCAACAAAGCCTTCTTCTTTCCTGTTCAATGTAGACAGTGCTTCAGGCTCTGACAGCCACTTTAAAAATGCCCAGATGTTTTTAATAGAAAGCAGTCATAGCTGCATAGCTTATCGTCAACAAAATCAGAGGCAATAGGGTGAAGGTGTTAGGAACACAGGCAGTGGGGCCACAAAAACTGGGTTCCACCACGTACTAGCTGTGTGACTTTGGGCAAGATAATTAATCTCTCTGAGCCTGATCTGTAAAATTAGGACAACAAGTAATTTGAGGATTAAATGAGGTAAACTATGTTAAGAATTTAGCACATTCCTTGACACTGTGGGCCATCCAGGAGTGATTACTGTTGTTGTTATCATCAGACAGCAAAATGCTACACTGGACAAGAGCTAGAATCATATTTGGGCCTCAAAAGGCATAATCCTCCCAGTGTGAGCCACAGCTATTTTTCCACCTCAAAATCTGCTTTGGAATATAGCAAGGACAAAATAAATAATTGACTAAACGTTGAATCTTCTGATTCTGAGCATTTTTCATTTTCCTGTGGCCTCTGCCCATGTTCCAACTATTTCTAGATTGCTCTCCTTAGAAGCAGTTTGGTATGTACTCTAGAGAAGTATTTGTTTTAATACAAGTTCAAACCAAATGTAATTAGTAAAACAAGCTTCTGGGAGAAAAAAAATTGTACTGTGCATTCCAATGCCAGTTTTCAAATTATTCATTTGGTTGATGCCTCTCATGTAGGTAATTAAGAAATAACTGCACCCTGAGTATAGACAGTAAGAAATTAAAATGTGTACGTTGTCCACTCTAATGAGACAATACCTACCCCGTAAGGAAAAAGTCACTCTACTTGGAATGCTCATAATTACTTTAACCTGAGTCATTCCCACTGGTAAGTTATTACATTCCTAAATGCTGGTTCTATCAAAATGTGTTTTTTCTCAAAGTAAGGTGATATACAACTGGGGCCTTGAAGGAAAGGTAAGTTTTGCATAGGAAAATAAATATAGAGAAGGAAAGAAGATCAGAGGCAGAAAGAAAAGGAAGAGTAGAAGATGGAGAGGGAGAAGGTTAGATGGTGGTCAGGCCTGACGGTGGCTATAGGTCCCAGATCCCCAACCAGGAAAGGTAGCAGGCTATTCATCATGCATCCTTTTACAAGTAGCTGTACCTGGCTCCTGAACAATGCTGAATAATATCTAGGGGCTGCACATCAAAATAAAATAAGTCCCAGACAACCAGATACCAGAAAGAGATTATTTCTTGAATGGCCCCTGAGATTCCAGGTTTAGGGACAGTTCTATGATAATTATCCAAGAAGCTGAATACAAGTTTCTCCGAAAGTAAAGATTTCCTATCAAAACTTTCGTAAGCAGAAATGGTGTAAAGCAAGAATCAATTACCTTAAGACACATCTTGCTGACAGGGATGCACAAAATAAATGGAGATAAAGCACAGATGCTCACAGACACAAAGCGATGGCAGCTTGAACCTGAGAGGCAGAGTGTAGTTCCTGGGGAAGGAGCTTGTGGTGCTACTCTCGCTGCTCGAGATGGGGTACATGCTGCCTCTATAATGGCTCACTGCAAAAAAACACTGATGCTATTTTCGCTTTTCACCAGTTTTTGTAAAAGCAAAAATACTCCTCAGATTTCTTTTAGTTAACAAAAACAGGTACTAATGTAGGTCTTTTGTAAAAGTGACGTGGCACAAAGCGAACTTCTGAAAAGCAAGGGATACCTGTATGTATTATTATTATGTACCCTGAATACTTCATTCTCTTAGACTTTCTTTGATCTGGGATCTTGGTTTGTGTCCAACTGCCAAGGGGTTTAGGTAAAAGTGAAAGGGAGCTTCCTTACAGCTACTGAAGAGGGAGCTGGAGTAGTAGGTGGGCTAGGAGAGTGAGGAAAATGGGAATTTGAAGGCTAAGTTTCAGTGCCCAGGGACAAGGCTCTTTCCGTTGCACATTATTTTAATAAGTTTAGAAAAATGGTTGTGTTTCAACAAAGCACTGTGGAAACATACAGTACCCTTTCTCAATCATGGTACATACAGGTAGAGAGGACATTTGTTTTTAAATGTCCAGTCACATAAATTAACTGGAGCTCCAGACTTTTGAAGGAAAACTAGACTGGATTTAAATAATTGAAGACAAGCAGAGAAAACATCTTAATAAAACTTCATAATTTGACTCGCAGTTCCTTGAGCCATTAGTGCTTACTCTTATTAGGTACATGATTACCAAGTGATTGGTGAGTATCAGTTAATAACCTGAACATTTATAGGGCCTTTTTATCTAGCTGAAAGCTGACTGTTTATTAGAACTACTTTCATCCATCTTCCCCAACCTGAATTGCCCATTCATCCTCTGTTATTTTCTTTTTAAAATATTATTTTTATATTACAGTGCATGGCCCCAAAATGCCATACATTTGTATGGTGCACTTCACAGAGAACTTTCACAATAACTATTGAATCTATATTATTTAGCTTCAATTTTAAATTAAATCTGTCACTGTAAATCCCTAGAAGATAGTGGTCGAATTTATGTAAATTCTCTTGATACAGTTCATAATCAATAATACTTTTGATGATGATGCTTTTTTTTAGGTAAAGATATATCTGATTTTTAAAATGTACCATAAGCAAAGCCTTTTCAACTCTGTTTACAACATAAATTTAACCACACAGGAAAGAGTAGTTAATATTAATGAGGAAGATGAATGAACCAGGCCAAGGCAGCCAAGACTGCTCAATATTTGCAATTCTATACTTCACATTTGTTAACAAGTTTAATTAATTTGGTGAATAAGTGAGCTGTGGGCAAGTCACTTACTAGTTCTCTGAAACCAATTTGCCTTGAAATTATTAAGAGATGTTTAATTGATTTAACTTGAACTAAGAGGACAAGGCTGAAACACTTTGCATCAAAACAGAAGCTTCACTAAAATGATTTGATGTACCCTGAGCCCTATAATCTGAAAAGAAGATGAACAAAAGCACATTAACCCTAACTGCCAGGTCCAGAAAGCCTCCTGAATGAGATGGGACCAACCAAGGAACTCTGATTTGGCTGCTGCTGCTGTCACCTTACATAACTTTACATGTTATTTCTGCAAACACTTAATAGCTATACCAAAGACCAATTCCCCCAAATGGGTACAAATCCAAAACAATTTTCATTTCTTTATTGTACCAACTAACAGACTGAGTGTATTTCTTACATGAAATATAATTGTTATCATCATTTATATTTTATATTTTATTTAATTTTAATGGCAATATATTCACAAGGTACAGGAATCAAATAATATATAAAAATATACAGTAAGGGGCTTCCCTGGTGGCGCAGTGGTTGAGAGTCCACCTGCCAATGCAGGGGATACGGGTTCGTGCCCCGGTCCGGGAAGATCCCACATGCTGCGAAGCGGCTGGGCCCGTGAACCATGGCCGCTGAACCTGCGCGTCCGGAGCCTGTGCTCCACAACAGGAGAGGCCGCAACAGTGAGAGGCCCGCATACCGCAAAAAATAAAAATAAAAATAAATAAATATATATATATATACAGTAAGAAGTGTCACACTCACCCCAGTTCCCATCACCACTCCAACAGGTAATCACTTTTATTCATTTCTTCTAATCATTTTAGAGTTTCTTTGGATCTAGAAGCAAACATGAACATGTATTTTTATTTCCTTTTCTTTTTTCCACAAAAGGTTGCATGTTATATAGTCCGCTCTACACTTTTTTTTTAACTTAACGATGCAGTTTATCCTGGAGATCTTTTCATATCAATTTTTCTTTGGTTTTTGTTTTTAACGGCTGTATGCTATTCCATTGTATGAATATGCCATAGTTGTTTTTTTTTTTTAAACTATGTCCTTGTTGATTTACATTTGGGTTGTTTCCAATCTTTTGCTACTGCAAACAGTGCTTCAGTGAGTAACCTTGTTAATTCATTGCAATTTTTATTCTAAGGCCATGCTTGTGAATGTTTTAATCATCACAGCCATTTTATATATTACCATTTCATAACAATTAAGCATGGCTAAATAGATGCAGCCATGGGAACATAATAAGAACCAGAAGAAACAAGCACCTTTATGCTGTGACCTACATCTTATGTATCAGATGCTAGATGCAAATTACCAACCTCATTAAGGGCTAGAGTCCTCATATTCATTATTTCCTCTTTTGACAAAAAATTTTTTTTAATTTTTAAGAATTCATGGGTCAGGCTCTGTTCCAAGCACTGGAGATGCTACAGTAAATAAAGGAGGCAAAGTCCTAATTTTATGGTACTTATACCCTAGTAGAGAGATGCAGAAAATTTATAAATAAATACATAGCAGCAGCCTTTCTCTCTCACAAAAACCAGAGGAGACCAGGTACAGGTTAAAATTTAGAAGGCCCTGGTGAGTATATTTCCCTTCATGTCCATAGTTTAGAAAGAGACAAGCAGTTGCCATTAAACCTCTGGCTTCCCTAGAGCTGTGACTCATACATTTTTTAATTATTTGTGGACAAATTTTATCTTGCCTGTTTATGGTCACACTCCCAATTGAGAAAACTCCATATTATAGAAATGTTGATTCTCAAAATTAATCTATACAAATATAATGCAATTCCACTCAAAACCTCAATAGGATTTTTCGTAGAACTTGGCCAACTGATTTTAAAGTTCACCTTGCCCTACCTGATATGAAATATACTATAAAGCTACAATAATTAAAACAGTATGCTACTGGTGAAGAAACATCGATGGGCAAGGATAGAAAGTCTATAAACATTTTAATATGTACAAGAGAATTTAATACTAAGTGAACTGAAACTGCTGTTTTTAGAGATCACAAATGACTAAAAATTGCCAACTGTGTATGGTACAGTCAAAGGTACAATAACATTTTACATAGGGTAACATTTTATATAGATAAAAGACAAATTAGCCCCCAAAATCGACTGTCCATTTTGGGAGAGGAGTAATTTGGTTAGATCCTTATCTCATACCAAGCATAAAAATAAATTATTTTATCAATTGTATTAACAATGTAGATATTAGAAGTATATACAGAAATACATATTAAAGTATTTAGTGGCTATAACAGATAAATCCCCAAATCTCAGCAGCTTAAAAGTCACGTAAAAGTCAAAACACATGTTTCTGATTGTGTAGCTCCTCTCCAAGAGGTGATTCCAATCCTAGCACTTTCCATATTGTGGTTCCACCATCTTCAAAATGTAGCTCCCCATTTCTCCCTGGGGGTTATATTCCTTACAGACAACCAAAAGGAAAAATAGTATAAAAGATGGCACAGGCAAGTCACGGAAAATGGCACACATTCCGTTAGCCTCTGTCCACATTCTGTCAGCCAGAACTCAATAGCACAGCCACACCCAGTTGAAAGGAAGGTTGGAATATAAAGTCTGGCTATGTGCTCAGAAGGAAAAGAGCAAGAGTTGACCGAACAGCTAGCCTGTGTCCACTTCATCTATACATTTTTATGTGGAAGAAAACTAGGAGCATATGTTTGTGGGCTTATGTTTGTGGTAAAGAAGATTTTCTTAGGCCAAAAGTGAAAAAATGAAAGATTGGCAGACTTGACTTCATAAAGCAGAAAAACCTAACCATAAAAGACACCATAAGCAAAGTTTAAAGGACAAATGAGAAACGGGAAGAAAATATTTATAACATATAAAGCAAAAGATTAATGTTGCAGAATACAAAAGTTACAAATGGCCAATAAATATGTGAAAAAGTGCTAAATCTCACTAGAAATCAGTGAAATTCTACTTTAAAACGAGGAAAGGATATTTTTTTACCCATCAGATTTGTAAAAAATCTCTAAATGTTTAAAATATCCAGCAATTCCTCTTCTAAATATCTATCTTAGAGAAATGCTTCCCAAAATGTTCAAAGTAAAATGAAGAATTTTGTTGTATCATTTACAATAATAAAAAATTGGAAATTACATAAATGTTCATAAAGAAAAGAATGGTTAAATAAACTTCACTACATCAATATAATGGAATATTATGCAGTAATTTTTTATGTAGATATAGACACACAACATGGAAAGTTCTCCAAATATACAGTAAGTGAAAAAATAAGTCACGGAAAAATATATACAACATGGTTCTAATTTTGCATATATATGTATATGATTCCTATATGAATATTTAACTGTAAATGTGTGGAAAATAAAATATTAAATATCCTGAAGTATACACACCAACCTGATAAGTGTTTTTTCCCTTCCCCCAACAGGAGGGAAGATTAAAGGGGATATTTTCCTTATATAATCTGTTTTCTTTGAATTTTATTAGAACTATAAAATGTATTACTTGTTTTTTTGTTAATTTAAAAAATATTTTATTTTATTTTATACTATAAAATACTATACACAAAAATTTGCTAAAACTAGAGCAATATAACTGAACATGCTTGTTTATATTTTTATTGAGATATAATTGACATATAACATGAGCTTCCAATGTATAACATAATAATTTGGTATTTTTATATATTGCAAAATAATCAAAATAAGTCTAGTTAATATCCATCATCATACTTGGTTAAAATTTTTTTCTTGTGATGAGACTTTTTAAAAAAACTTTTAAAATTGAAGTATAGTTGATTTACAATGTTGTGTTAGTTTCGGGTATACAGCACAGTGATTCAGTTAGACCCATATATATATTTTTTTCAGTTTCTTTTCCCTTATAGGTTATTATAAAATATTGACTATAGTTTCCTGTGTTCTACAATAGATCCTTGTTGGTTATCTATTTTATATATAATAGTGTGTATATGTTAATCCCATCTTCCTAATATATCCCTCCCCCATAACCATAAACTTCTCTGGATATATGCCCAGGAGTAGGATTGCAGGATCATATGGTAACTCTAATTTTAGTTTTTTAAGGAACCTCCACACCGTTATCCATAGTGGCTATACCAGTTTACATTCCCACCAATAGTGTAGGAGTGTTCCTTTTTCTCCATATCCTCTCCAGCATTTATTATTTGTAGACTTTTTGATGATGACCATTCTGACCAGAGTGAGGTGATACCTCATTGCAGTTTTGATTTGCATTTCTCTAATAATTAGTGATGTTGAGCATTTTTTCATGTGCCTGTTGGCCATCTATATGCCTTCTTTGGAGAAATATCTATTTACGTCTTCTGCCCATTTTTTGATTGGGTTGTTTGTTTTTTTGATATTGAGCTTGTACGATCCATTTGTACATTTGGAAATTAATCCCTTGTTGGTTGCATCATTTGCAAATCGCATCATTTGCAAATATTTTCTCCCGTTCTGTAGGTTCTCTTTTCATTTTGTTTATGGTTTCCTTTGCTATGCAAAACTTTTAAGTTTAATTTGGTTCCGTTTGTTTGTTTTGAACTTTGTTTTATTTTTTGTATACAGCAAGTTCTTATTAGTTATCTATTTTGTATATATTAGTGTATATATGTCAATCCCAAGCTCCCAGTTCATCCCACCACCACCACCCCCCCTGCCCCCACTTTCCCCCCTTGGTGTCCATACGCTTGTTCTCTACATCTGTGTCTCTATTCCTGCACTGCAAACCAGTTCATCTGTATCATTTTTCTAGATTCCACAAATATGCGTTAAGATACGATATTTGTTTTTCTCTTTCTGACTAACTTTACTCCCTATGACCGTCTCTAGGTCCATCCACGTCTCTACAAATGACCCAATTTCATTCCTTTTTATGGCTGGGTAATATTGCATCGTACATATGTACCACATCTTCTTTATTCATTCGTCTGTTGGTGGGCATTTAGGTTGCTTCCATGACCTGCCTATTGTAAATAGTGCTGCAATGAACATTGGGGTGCATGTGTCTTTTTGAATTATGGTTTTCTCTGGGTATATGCCCAGCAGTGGGATTGCTGGGTCATATGGTAATTCTATTTTTAGTTTTTAAGGAACCTCCATACTGTTCTCCATAGTGGCTGTATCAACTTACATTCCCACCAACAGTGCAAGAGGGTTCCCTTTTCTCCACACCCTCTCCAGCACTTGTTGTTTGTAGATTTTCTGATGATGCCCATTCTGATTGGTGTGAGGTGATACCTCATTGTAGTTTTGATTTGCATTTCTCTAATAATTAGTGACGTTGAGCAGCTTTTCATGTGCCTCTTGGCCATCTGTATGTCTTCTTTGGAGAAATGTCTATTTAGGTCTTCTGCTCATTTTTTGATTGGGTTGTTTGTTTTTTTTAATATTGAGCTGCATGTGCTGTTTATATAGTTTGGAAATTAATCCTTTGTCCGTTGATTTGCTTGCAAATATTTTCTCCCATTCTGAGAGCTGTCTTTTCATCTTATTTATAGTTTCCCTTGCTGTGCAAAAGCTTTTAAGTTTGATTAGGTCCCACTTGTTTATTTTTATTTCTGTTACTCTAGGAGACAGATCCAAAAACTTATTGCTGCGATTTATGTCAAAGAGTGTTCTGTCTATGTCTTCCTCCAGGAGTTTTATAGTATCCAATCTTACATTGTGATGGAACATTTTAGGAAGTGCAAAATAATAATTTGACTCTGGTTTCTTATTCCACATGTAAGGAACTTGGAAGTTGCCACTCCCTTCTAACAAGTAAAAAGCAGAACAGACTGAAACATAAATAACTCTTCTAGTATTTCTGAGAAAGATGAGGACACAGAGCAAATAGCTACCCACAAGACTGGAGACACAGACAGGTGAATACAGGGTGTCACCGCTTACCAGAGGAGACTCATAAGTGGAAACCTCCAAAAGAACAGTGCCAGGTAAGAAAATCTGAACTGTAATTGACAAGTTGCTATAGGCTAGGTATGGACAAGTCTGAGAGTAAAACATCAGGGGACCCAGTCACAGGGGGACTTTTGTAAGATTTACCCCAGAAGCTCTACCAGGTCCTCACAGTAAATTAAGAGGAAAATCCCCTCCTGCTCTGGCAATGGGAAGGAAATAGGAACCATATTGAAATATGCCAGGGACTTCCCTGGTGGTCCAGTGGTTAAGACTCCACACTCTCAATGCAGGGGGCCCAGGTTCGATCCCTGGTCACGGAACTAGATCCCACATGATGCAACTAAGAGCACACATGCCGCAACTAAAAGATCCCGCATGCCACAACAAAGATCCCGCACACAGCAACGAAGATCCCGCATGCTGCAACTAAGACCCAGTGCAGCCAAATAAATAAATATTTTTAAAAAAGAAAAAGGAAAAAGAAATATGCCAGAACAGTTTGTTCTTCTTAACAAGGCCTGCTCTCAGGGGAAACTTAGTTAATCAGAATCTAACCTGTTGGAGTATTATCACCTTTCTGAGTCAGCTCTAGCCTTCCACATGGAAGAAGAGAAATAGCCAACTCCAGCCCACCTCAAACTACAGAAAATCAAAGCTAAAGGAAAAAGTCCTGAAAGAAGCCAGAAGGGGGAAAAAGAAACACCTTACTTACAGAGGGGAAATGATAAGAATTAAACCCGATTTCTCGGAAACCAGGCAAGCAAGAAGAGAGTGGAGTGAAATATTTAAAGTGTTGAGAGAGAAAAGTCACCAACCTAAAATTCTGTACCCTGCAAAATTATCCTTCAGACATGAAGGAGAAATAAAGACTTTCTTAGACAAGCAAAAATTGAGAAAATGTGTTGCTAGCAGACCTGACTTGCAAGAAATGTTAAAAGCTTTTTAGAGAGAAAAAAAATATGTCAGAAACTCTGATCTACATAAAGTAAGGAAGAGCACTGAAGAAGGAAAAGTGAAAGTAAAATAGAAACTATATTATTGAGGTATAATTGAACATTAGTTTCATGTACACAGTGTAATGATTTGTTATTTGTATATATTGCAAAATGATCACCACAGTAAGTCCAGTTAACATTCATCCCCATCATGATGAGAACTTTCAAAATCCACTCTCCCAGCTACCTTCAAATATGCAATATAGTGTTATTAACTATAGTCAGCATTCTGTACATTACATCCCCATAACTTATTCATTTTATAACTGGAAATTTGTACCTTTTGATCCCCTTCACCCATTTTTATTATTCTTAATTGATCTAACCGAATAATAATAGCAAAAGTGTATTCAGTTATGTATATTTATATGCTTGTATATGCCTATATATATTCATATATATGTATGTATGTATATATGTGTGTGTATATATATATATAGATGTATATATGAATGACAGCAATGATACTAGGGATAGGAGGAAAGAATTAATATTATTTTGTTATTATAAGGTACTCAACCTACCTATAAATGGGAATAGTGTTATCTGAAAGTGGATATGAATTAGTTGTAAATGTATATTGCAAACTCTAGGGAAACCACTAAAGAAAAATAAAAAAAGAAGTATAACTGATATGCTAAGAAGGAAGAGGAAATGTAATCATATAAAATGCTCAATTAAAACCACAAAAAGCAGAAAAAAGAGTGGAAGACAAAAATGGGAACATATAAAAAACAGTAACAAATATGGTAATCATTAATCCAAATATACCAATAATCACTTTGAATACCAATAGCCTAAATGCACCAATTAAAAAATAGGAATTGTCAGAGTGGATCAATCACCTACCCAACTATATGTTGTCTACAAGAAATTCACTCTAAATATAAAGACACATACAGATTAAAAGTACTTGAATGGGGCTTCCCTGGTGGCGCAGTGGTTGAGAGTCCGCCTGCCGATGCAGGGGACACGGGTTCGTGCCCCAGTCTGGGAAGATCCCACATGCGGTGGAGCGGCTGGGCCCGTGAGCCACGGCTGCTGAGCCTGCGCGTCCGGAGCCTGTGCTCCGCAACGGGAGAGGCCCGCGTACCGCAAAAAAAAGAAAAAAAAAAAAAAAGTACTTGAATGGAGAAAAATATACCAGGCTAACACTAATCAAAATAAAGCAGGAGTGGTTATATTAATGTCAGACAGAGCAGACTTCAAAGTAGAGAGTTATCAGGGAACTTCCCTGGTGGTGCAGTGGTTAAGAATTCGCCTGCCAATGCAGGGGACACAGGTTCAATCCTCAGTCTGGGAAGATCCCACATGCCATGGAGCAACTAAACCCATGTGCCACAACTACTGAGCCTGCTCTCTAGAGCCCGCACGCCACAACTACTGAAGCCGTGTGCCCTAGAGCCCATACTCCACAACAAGAGAAGCCACCACAGTAAGAAGCCCATACACCGCAACGAAGAGTAGCCCCCACTTGCTGCACTAGAGGAAGCCCGCACGCAGCAACGAAGACCCAACGCAGCCAAAAAATAAAATAAAAATAAAGTCACGAGGGATAAAGAAGGGCATTACATAACAAGATAGGAGTCAATTCTCCAACAACACATAACAATTCTTAACATGTATGTACCTAAAACAGAGCTGAAACTCTATGAGGCAAAAACTGATAGAACTGCAAGGAGAAATAGATGAATCCACTATCACAGTTGGAGGCTTCAACACCCCTCAGAAATAGACAGATCCAGTAGGCAGAAAATCAGTAAGGACGTAGTTAAACTCAACCATACTGTTAATCAACTGGATATAATTGACCTCTATAGACTACTTCTTGCAACAACAGCAGGACACACACATTTTTCTCAAGCTCACATAGAGCATTCACCAAAACAGACCACATTCTGGGCCATAAAACACATCTTAACAAATTTAAAAGAACAGAAATCATATAATGTCTGTTCTCAGACCACACTGGAATTAAACTAGAAATTAATAACAGAAATATACCTGGAAAATCCCAAAATACATGGAGGTTAAACAACACTCTTCTAAATAGCACATAGGTCAAGGAAGAAATCTCAAGAGAAATTTTAAAGTATTTTGAACTACATGAAAAAGAAAACAAAAATAATCAAAATTTGTGGGATGCAGCAAAAGCACTGCTTAGGGGGAAATTTATAGCATTGAATACACAAATTAGAAAAAAAGAAACATCTAAAATCAGCAATCTAAGTTTCCAACTGTGAAAACTACAAAAAGAAGAGTAAATTAAATCCAGAGTAAGCACAAGAAAAGAAATAATAAAAACTGGAGTAAAGAATCAATGAAATTGAAAACAAGATATCAACAGAGAAAATCAACAAAACCAAAAGGTAGTAAAATTGAAAAGATCAGTAAAATTGATAAGCCTCTTGCCAGGTTAACTAAGAAAAGAAAAGGGGGGGCGGGGGATACAAATTACCAATATTTGAAATGAAAGAGGGGACATTACTACAGACCCCATGGAAAAAGATATTAAAGGAATAATATGAACAACTCTATGCCCACAACTTTGATAACTTAGCTGAAATGAATCAATTCATTGAAAGACACAATTTGCTAAAGCTCACACAAGAAGAAATAGATGATCTGACAGGCCTGTATCTATTAAAGAAGTTGAATCCATAATAAATAACCTTCCAAAAAAGAAAACACCAGGACCAGATGGATTCACTGATGAATTCTACCAAACATTTAAGGAAGAAATTATACTAACTCTCTATAATCTCTTTCAGATGATAAAAGCAGAAGGAATACTTCCTAACTCATTCTATGAGGCCAACATTACCCTAAAACCAAAACCAGACAAAGACATTACAAGAAAAGAAAACCACAAACCAATAGCCCTCATGAAAATAAATGCAAAAATCTCCAACAAAATATTAGCAAATCAAATCCAAAAAAGTATAAAAATAATTCTGTACCACAATACCAATTCTGATGTGCAGGTTTTACCCCCACACCAAGCTATTCTCTGACAGCTGGGAGTCCTACAGTTCAACTCAATTCTAAGACAACTCAATTCCGACACTATCTACCCAGGGATAGCATCAGATTCCACAAGTTAAGAGTTCAGTCCCACAATACTGCCTCCACTTCAGATGACAACTGTGAGTCCAGATTGTGACCTGTGCTTCCAACAGACAGACTATAAATAAGTTTCCCATGACCCCTTTCTTGGATTTGATTAATTTGCTAAAGTAGCTCACAGACCTCAGGAAACCAGTTTACTAACTAGATTATCAGTTTATTACAAAGGATATAACTCATGAACAGCCAGATGGAAGAGATACATAGGGCAAGGTATGGGGAAGGGGCAAAGAACTTCCATGCTCTCTGAGCACACCACTCTTCCTAATTCTCCACATGTTTACAATCCAGAAGCTCTCCAAACCCCCTCCTTTTGGGTTTTATGGAGGCTTCATTATACAAACATGGTTGATTAAATCATTGGTCATTGGTGATTGAACTCAATCTCCAGCCCCTCTCTCCTCCCCAGAGGTCTGAAGGGTGGGACTGAAAATTCCAACCCTCTGATCACATGATTGCTTTCCTCAGCAACAAACCCCCACCCATCCTTAGGTGATTTCCAAAAGTGACCTCATTAACATAACAAAAGTCACCCTTATCACTCTCATCACCTAGGAAATTCTGAAGGTTTTAGGATTTCTGTGGCAGACTAGGGACTAAGACCAAATATATATTTCCTATAAATCATAATATCATAACCACCAAGTAGGACTTATCCCAGGTATGCAAGTCTGATCCAACATTTGAAAATCAGTTAATGTAATCCATCACACCAACAGACTAAAAAAAAAAAAAAAGAAAAGAAAAGAAAAACCACATGATTAAATCAATAGATGTAGAAAATCATTTGATAAAATCTAAACCTATTCATGACAAAAACTCTCAGTAAGCTAGGAATAGAGGGAAACTTCCTCAAGTGGATAAAGATTATCTGTTAAAAAAAAAACTACACCTAATATTGTTAGGTAGCTAGTCAGACATGAGTGGGTCCTGCTGCATTCTGGAAGGGCTCTCATCTTTCCCTCCCCAACCTGGACACTGGTAATCAGAACATGCCCAGAAATCTTCCTTTTTCTAGTCAAGGACCACCACTTAATTTCCAGCCTTATCAGGACTAAGCAAGATAAAACCACCAACACAGATTGGTACAGGTGCACCAAGACCTAAAAGGTGACTCAAGGTAACCCGGGGCCAATAATGCCATATTTACGGTATCCCCACCACCACCCCTCGCCCCCGTGGTTTTGCTTGGGTGCTTATGCATAAGCACCTGCCCACTAAGGGAAAGGTTATATTGATAAAACCTAAAACTGTCAATCAACTTGTCAGTCAGATGACATAGGATGTGGGGAGGGACTGCCACCACTCTAAAAAACCCAACCCTACCCTCACTGCAGGGCTTCTTCTGGTTTCCAGACAGCCCATTCTCATCCTTTCTCGAGAGCATACTTTCGCTTTGCTCAATAAAACTCTTGCTGCTTAAAACTGCTCTACAACTCTCTAATGAATTCTTTCCCTCGAGAGGACAAGAACCAAAGAATTGCCATTTCACTGGTAAAAGTATCATGCTTAATGATGAGAAACTCAAAGCTTTCCCACTAAGATCAGGTACAAGACAAAAATATCCCCTTTCACCACTCCTTTTCAACATTGTACTGGAAGTCCTTGTTAATGTAGTAAGACAAGAAAAGGGAGTAAAATGTATACAGATTGGAAAGAAAGATATAAAACTGTCTTTGTTTACAGATGACATGATCACCTGTGTAGAAAATCTGAAGGAATCAACCAAGAACTCCTGGAACTGATGAGTAATTAGAGCAAGGTTGCAGGATACAAAATTAATAGATAAAAGCCAATCATTTTCCTATATACCAGCAATAAGCAAGTATAACTTGAAATTAAAAACACAATACCATTAATATTAGCACCCCCAAAATAATATTCTTAGGTATAAATCTAACAAAATATGTATAAGATCTATATGATAAAAAATACAAAATTCTCATGAACAAAATCAAAGATCTAAATAGAGAGAGAGATTCCATATTCATGGATTGGAAGACAATATTGTCAAGATGTCAGTTCTTTACAACCTGATTTACAGACTCAATGCAATTCTAATAAAAATCCCAGCAAGTTATTTTATGGATATCAACAAACTGATTCTAAAGTTTACATGAAGAGGCAAAAGACCTAGAATAGCCAACACAATATAGAAGAAGAGTAAAATTGGAGGACTGATGCTACTCAACTTTACTTACTGTAAAACTACAGTAATCAGGACACTGTGGAACTGGCAAAAGATTATATAACTAGATCAATGGAACAGAATAGGGAGCCCAGAACTAGAACCACATTTTAAAAAAAAAATTGAATCAAGACTTTACACCCTTCAAAAAATTAACTTAAAATGGATCATAGACCTAAATTTTAAATGCAAAACTCTAAAATTCTTAGACGATAATATAGAAGAAAACCTAAATGACCATATGGTTGATGCCTTTTTGGATATAGCACCATTAGCATGATCCACAAAAGAAATCATTGATGAGGGACTTCATTCAAATGAAAAACTTCTGCAAAAGACAATGTCAAGAGAATGAGACCAGCTAAAGGCTGAGAGAAAATATTTGAGAAAGACACATCCAGTAAAGGACTACTATCCAAAATACACAAAGAACACTTAAAACTCCACAATAAGAAAACAGCTCAACTAAAAAATGGGCTAAAGAGGGGCTTCCCTGGTGGCACTAGTGAGAGTCCGCCTGCCGATGCAGGGGATGCGGGTTCGTGCCCCGGTCCGGGAGGATCCCACATGCCGCGGAGCGGCTGGGCCCGTGAGCCATGGCCGCTGAGCCTGCGCATCCGGAGCCTGTGCTCCGCAGCGGGAGAGGCCACAACAATGAGAGGCCCGCATACCACAAAAAAAAAAAAAAAAAAAAAAAAAATGGGCTAAAGAACTTAAACAGACACACCTCATCAAGGAACATATACAGATGAAAAATAAACATATGAAAAGCTGTTCCACATCATATGTAATTAGGGAATGCAAAGTAAACAACAATGAGATATACTATGTACCTGTTAGAATGGCTAAAATCTGGAACACTGAGAACACTAAATGCTGGTGAGTTTGTGGAGCAATAGGAACTGTCACAAATTGCCGGTGGGAATGCAAAATGGTAAGCCACTTCGGAAGACAGTTAGGTGGTTTTTTTACAAAACTAAAAATACTTTTACCATATGATCCACAATCACACTCCTTGGTATTTACCTGCACAAAAACCTGCACATAGACATGTGTAGCAGCTTTATTCATAATTGCCGAAACTTGGAAGCAACCAAGATGTCCTTCAGTAGGTGATTGGATAAACTGTGTTACATCCAGACAATAGAATATTATTCAGCACGAAAAGAAAAAAGCTATTGAGCCATGAAAAGAAGTGGAAGAAAATTAAATACATATTACTAAGTGAAAGAAGCCAATATGAAAAGGCTACATACTTCATGATTCCAACTATATGACATTCTGAAAAAGGCAAAACTATGGAGATAGTGGAAAGACCAGTGGTTGCCAAGGGTTGGAGGAAGGGAGGGATGAATAGGCAGAGCACAGAGGATTTTAGGGCAGTGAAACTACTCTGTGTGGTATTATAATGGTAAATACAATTGTCCGAACCCATAGAGTGTACAACACCAATGAACCCTAATGTAAACTATGGATGTTGGATGATAATGATGTGTCAGTGTAAGTTTATCAGTTGTAACAAATGTACCACTTTGGTAATGGGGAAGGCTATGTGTATGTGGGAACAGAGAGTTTATAGAAAATCTCTGTATATGCCCCTCAATTTTGCTGTCAACCTAAACTGCTCAAAAAATAAAGGTTTAAAGAAAAATGAACAATTCAAAATAATTATGTAACTTGCATACATATTTTTCAAAAGACAAAAGGCAGACTGGGAAAAATATTTGTAACATGTTAAATGTGATTAATATTGTTCATATGCAAAGAACACCTATACATCAATAAAGAAAGAAGCTCAATAGAAAAATCAGTAATATATTAGAATAAAAACTCACAAGATGAGAAGTGTAAATGGAAGGACTTCCCTGGCAGTCCAGTGGTTAAGACTTCGCCTTCCAGTGCAGGGGGTGCGGGTTCAATCCCTGGTCGGGGAGCTAAGACCCCACATGCCCCACGGCCAAAAAAACCAAAACATAAAACAGAAGCAATATTGTAACAAATTCAATAAAGACTTAAAAAATTATCCACATCAAAAAAATCTTTAAAAAAAGTATAAATGGAAAATAACTGTAGTTTATGAAAAACTACTCAGCCCCATGAGTCATAAGAAAAATGACTTCCCAAGTTAAGGCTTCCCAAACCATACTGTCCAGCGGCCTGACTGAAATCGTGCCACCAAGGATCCCATAGGAAGAGATGGAAACTTGGGGCCATCAGAATATGTTTAAAGAAATGGTCTCCCAAGAAATTAGGATTTATGAAGGAGGTGAGAGGAAGCAGCCAGAAGCAGCTTCAGGAGTAAGATGTCAGAGAGGGCAGGGGCTAACGAGACAAGCCCTTATGTATGTTAGCTAATATTTCTGGCTCCATTTTGTTGATTCTACCCTTGTTTTTCTTTCTTCTTTCACTCCCAGTTTGGTTTTCATAGGCTGCTTTGTTGTATCTTATTAATCTTGTAAACTGCCTTCCAAGCCTTGAATATTTTTTTGAATAGATAATCAAGTGAATGGATAATTTACTCATCAAATGGTGAAATGAATGAGTGGTTGAACAACTGAATTGTTCTGACTGTTTTCAAGAAGAGAAGTTTCCTCAAAGTGATTTGGTGGGATGGAAATGCCATACATTCTGAGAAAGAACTGCTTTAGCATCACTGGGCAATAACCTAGACCTCAGATTCCCAGAGAAAAGGATGCATGAGGATTAAGAGTTATACCAGTTGTTTAAAGGAGTACTGGCCCTGTGTCAGCAGCACTCACAGCCCTGTTAAAATATATATTGTGACTGAAAGTGTAGGAAAAGAGCAAGTTATAGTTAGGATAAGTTAACTGCTATAGCAAATAAGCCGCCAAATGTATAATGGCTCAAACTCAATAGAAGTCTATTTCTTGCTCATGAAACAGGACTGAGCAAGTGAGCAGGTTGGCCAAATAGTCATTCAGGGAGCCCAAGCTGATGGAGGTGCTGCCGTATTCAACAGGTGGCTTCTAAGTTTGCCCTGGGAGTCAACTCATTCTAACAAGCCAGAAGGAGAAAAGAGAACGGAACTTGTGGGAAATTTAGATGGACCAAGCCTGGAAGGAGGACATATCAGCTTCAGATAAAACTCAGGCACATGACCACACCTAACTAAAAGGGAGGCAGGGAAACACAGTCTAGCTGTGTGCCCAGAATGAAGAGGAGAACGTGGATTTGGGTGAGCCCCTAGTATTTTCTGTCACAGATCCTTAGCAGACCTAAAGTCAGACTTGAATAAAGAACCTCAATAAATTCCAAGCTCTGCACTGTGGTTCCCATTCTCAGGAGACTGGGAACATGTGCCAAACACCTGTTCAAGAGTTACTTTGGTAATAAGTTGCGGATGAGGACTCTACTTCCCGAAATTCCACTACCAGAGGCTTTCTCAGGGAACTCTCCCATCCCAGTATAGAAAGGCAAAGAAAGCCCGTCCCTGCAATGTATTTTAAGAGAGACACTGTGGCATCAAGCAAAAATCAGAGATGGAAGGTTGACTCTACTTGTAAATAGGGGAGATTTTTTTGTGCAGCCTTGTGGATTCATGGAGAGAATGTCATGCTGATGTCAGTCTTTGTTAAACCACCAATCAATCTCTTGCAGAAACACATTTTTTTAAAAAAATATTATTTCTATTGTTCACTTGTGCTTGCTCTGGTAAGGCTATTTCCAGAGAGTGGGAAAAATAAAAGAACAGCTGTACCACATCTCTTAACCATGAACCCTAGTAGGCACACATTTTGCTAAAAAGAAGAAATCAATTTTTAGTTTCACAAGAGAAAAATAAAGCCCATTTAAAAGGAAATATTAAGAATGCCTATTTAAATGCAAATTGAACTACAGCATTTATATGTGTCAATTAAAATCCCTCAAAGAATTTTCTTGAAATATTAGCATTTGCTTAGGTGAAATTTTTGTTTTAAAGAAAGAGACTCACAATTAAGAGTTGTTCTGAATTTCATGGCACTTTTTAAAAAAGTAAATCATTGTTAGTTCTGGTAACATTGGACTTAAGGAATTGATATTGTCTCAGCATGAGAAACATGATGACTCCTTTGCCCGTCCAAGAAAGGTCATACCCATGATTTTGCCCTTGCTTGCACCCTGTCAGAAGAAGCAAGGTAAGCAGTGACTATTGATACCCATAACACAACCTAAGAATAATAAAAAGCTAACATTCACTGAGTATCTACTGCCTGTGCCAGGCATTTTTTATTTCACATTATGTCAGGTGGTCTCCAGCATCACCCAGAGAGAGAAGTGGGTAAATGTTATTATCCTATTTTAACAGACGAGGAAACCAAGTATCAGAGAAGTAGCAACTTACCCTCAGTCTCACAACTAATAAGTCGTAAATCCAGAATTCAAAGTCAAGTGTGTGTTATTCCAAAGCCCATACTTCTAATTACTCTTCTAAGATGGTTCACGTATGTCTAGCTCAGTCTCTTCCCAGTCAGATGCTTTTCCCATTCTGTATGGAGGTCAAGACTCCTTGGGCTGCTCTTGCAAGCTGTGTGTCTTTTTCAATGCAGTAATAGCAGCCACCGACCCTGTTAAGAAATTCTGCGTAGTGGCTGGCATCATATCATTTGCTTGGCCTGCCATTTGAGTCTGTCAATCTCCTCTTCCAGTCAAGGAAGGCTCCCATGTTATTACACACAGGGACATGATTAGCCTTACTGGATGTAAAAGGAATCATGGCAGGATTCAAGGAAAGTCTACCCACCAGCACCCACTACTTTCCTCTCCCCACAACTTTCCTACAACTGTTCATTGACCCCAGAAATTCCTTTAATAGACGATCAGGTCTTTAGTCCACAATTATAGAGTAGAGTGATGGTAGAGCAGATGTGATGTAAGGGAAGCAAATTACCTTAAATTTATACCAAAAAAAACCACACAAACAAACCTGACAATAGCAGATATTTTTCCAGATAATATTTTTATGTGAGAAGAGGAGAAAGGCTGGCAAATAATACAACAGAATATTTGCTGCCACTGCCCTTTTCCCAGACCACGACAGACATCACTAATAGAACCCAGCCCAATTTCCCTCTGAACATAACAATCCTCTCAGCATTGCACTCTAATAATAGTTGATACATAAGACTGGACCCAATTTATCCACCCCAGGTATAAAAGGATGCAGGAATCCTTCTGCATGAAAAAGTGAGTGTTCTAGGTCCACTGAAGTTGGCAAAGGCTGTGGAAAGGAGAGGCTGGGATCTCCATGACATATTTGACTGACTTCCCAATTTTGCCTTCAATCTATTAGTATCCCAAGAGTCCTAACACTGCTCATGAAAGGCATCATTGAATAGAATATTAAACTATGTTCAAGTAACCCAAAAAAAGGAAGGAAAGGGAAACAGAGGAATAAAAATCAGAGGGGAAAACAGAACACAAATAATAACATGGTACGTCCAAATCCAAATATATCAATAATTACATTAAATGTTCTAAATACATTGATTAAAAGACAGATTGCCAGATGGACGATGGATTTAGAAAGAATAAAAACATGAGATTATATTCTGTCTACAAGAAATTCACCTCAAATATAATGACATAGGTAGGTTAAAGTGAAAAAAAAGAAAACAATATACTTTATGAAAATTTTTGCAAAAATACAAAACAAAATATTAGCAAATGGAATCCAGCAGCATATATATAAAAAAACTATGCACCTTAACTTGTTCAACATGCAAAAATTCACTGTAATCCATGATTATAATAGTCTAAAGAAGAAGAACCACATGATCCTATCAATTTATGTCAAAAAAATCATTTGAAAAAATTCAGTATTCATTCATGACAAAAACTCTCAGCAACTGAAATAGAATGGAACTTCATCAACCTAATAAAAGGTACTGTTACAGGCTGAATTGTGTCCCTTGCAAAATTCATAATTGGAAGCCCTAACCCCCAGTACCTCAGGACGTGACTATATTTGGAGATAGGCCTGCCGCCTCAAAGGTGGCAGGCCGTGATCTTATAGTGTTTAGTACTCTGCGTTGTGGAGATAGGGCCTTTAAAGAGGTGATTATGTTAAAGTGAAGATTAGGGTAGGCCCTAATCCAATCTGGATGGTGTGTTTATAAAAGGAAATTTGGACACACAAAGAGACACCAGGGATGTGCACACAGAGGAAAGACCATGTGAGGGCACAAAGAGAAGGCAGTCAAGCCAAGGAGAGAGGTCACAGAAGAAACCAAATCTACTGACACCTTGATCTTAGGCTTCCAGCTTCCAGAACTGTGAGAAATGAATTTCTGTTGTTTAAGCCACCCAGTGGGTGGTACTCTGTATGGCAGCCCTAGCAAACTAACACAAGATATCTACAAAATAATACAGGTACCTATAACTAACATCATATTTAAGGATGAAAGACTGAGTAGTCCCCCAGCCCCCATCCCAAGATCAGGAACAAGGCAAGAATGTGTGCTCTCCTACTCTAGTGTGAACAAGCAAATGAAGAGGAGAGACCGTGATTTATCAAGATAATCTATTCCATAGATGTTATCTCATCCCCTCACCTCAATACCCCGCACCAGACCAACTCCAGCACCGACACACAAACACACACACAGACACAAATCATACTTATTATCTGAATGTCTTTGTTAAAACTAATTTTCAACCAAATTATCAAAATAGTTGCCTCAATTTGCTTTGAGTGTACAGAGGCAGTCTTGGGCATAATGAGAAGAGGAAGCAGGGAATCAAATTAACAGCAAAATTATGAGATCTGCAAAAAGGGAAATTTTTTAAAGAAAAAAGAATTTTAATGTGCTCATGTATGAAAATTGCCACCCACACACCCCTGCCATGTTGTGGAGGATCAGGGTACATTTCTAACAGCATTATGTTCTCTGGTCGTAATGTAATTATCTGTATCACAATTAAAGAAGAATAAAATATGATAGTTTAAAAAGCATAAAGCTTCTTAGAAACTTCAGTTTTTGACAGTTTATTTGGAGGTTTATTTTCTCCCCACATATAACGTATCTGAGCCATTTAGAACTATATCTACCAAGTCCCACTTCATACCTACTCTTGCAAGAAAAGGATTTCACGCAAAATGTGAAAATTCCAACTGGAGACATTACACGTAGGGTACTTAAGCTATGATAGAGGAGATCTACAGCTATATGTTGCCCTAGATGGACATGGGGAAGGTAGTTAAAAGAAAATAAGGACTGTGTTCTGAGGTTGTGTTTTCCCCTGAGGCTCTTTAAATAATGCCTTTACCTGTTCCCCATTTTCCAATTGTCTTCTCCAGTGCTGTGGCCATAATTTAGCAGTATTATGTGCTGTCACTTCTGCGTTAGTAAACACCAGGACTTGCTGAGTAATTACAGAATAACCTCATAATGAAATGCAGTGAAGAATTCTAATTACATTTTAATGTTGCTTAACAACTATTCTACTTTAAAATGAGAATTTTCCAGCCACGTATCCTAATGAGTTATCAGAATGCATTACCCCCCCAAAAAAATGTACAAATGAGAAGGTAAACATAGACTATTACCACCAGTGGGCATGTGTGTGGGAATATTTATATTCAAAGTTAATATACTACATTAAAAATTATTAAAATAAAAAAACACATCAAAATGCTGCAACAACTAAAGGGTAGGATTTTTTTTTTGAAAGCTCATACTTCACTTTGAAGGAGGAAAAATGCTAAATTACTCTCCAACGCAGGAGAATACAGTTAAAGCTGTCTTCTTCTGAACGTAGGACAAATACAAGTTAAACTAAGAACGTCCACACCTTCTTATAAAAACACAGAGCTACAAGAAAACTATGTGATCTAGGAAACAAGGCTTTCCATTTACTTTATTCTTTAAAAATCTGCCAAGAAGAGGTACTCCTCCCATATTCTATTGTTCTACTGTCTTCATCTGCCACAACATCCTTCTAAGCACTTACATAAACCCCTTAGATGCTGACCTAGGTAGACATGATGAAAACCTGTTACACATTTCTCTTTTCATACCACAGGAAGAACATCACAATCCTCCCTCTTCCCTTACATTGCCATAATAAACAGGTCCAATCCATTTTGTTTTCAGAAGAGACCGATCCCCTGACTCTTCCATCATTACCTACTAAAATCTTCTCTAGTTCCTCCTCACACTTCTGTCAAACCATTTAAATTGCTGCTTCTACTCATAAGGCCTAATTAATGCCCTTTCACGTATAAAATTTTAAAATGCAATTACGTTGAGCCCAGTGAGGTCATTGCCTACAGAATTCTGCAAAATATGCTCCAGTTTTGCACTTCCTATCAGCTTATGCAGAGCTAACATAAGTATTGCCATTGACAAATTTGAAGCCTTTATTTCCATTATCCAAGCTCTTGTGTTATTAGGGATGTGCGACCCTGAGGCCTGGATATCTCCTTCCATGCAAGCATCTACCCCACACTCACAGGAGAAGTTGTTGATGCTGCTATTAACGAAGGTATTTGTTTACAGGTGACACTAACAAGATATGTTGGGACCTTTTCTTCCCTGCCTATGCCAAATAAGTAGAAAAGATGACATCTCTTAGCTTTTCTGGGATTCTCTTTGGTCAAGTCTATGAATGCAACAAGGCTAGAAGCTCTGAGAACTCGTACTAAGCAGCCTACACACCTGAGAGGAGAGAGAGGGAAAGAGAGGAGACACCTGCGGCCTCACTCAGAACATCTCATGTTCATTCCCATAACTTTGCAGTGCTACAGGGGCTGGACAGGGAACTTTCTATCTGTGTGCAGGGAACTGTCTGTGTCATACAAAACCAACATGGCAATGAACTTTGCTCAGTCATCATCACTAGGCAGTTTTCAGGGGCATAGTGCTTCAGGACACAAGCTTTGGAGTCAGACTTGAATTTGAATCTCAGTTCTGCTGCTTGCTAGTTGCATTACCTTGAGCAATTGGCTTAGCCTCTCTGAGCCTCCATTTCATCATTTATAAATTAAGACTAATAATGCTCACTGACAAGATTATTGTAAGAAATAAATGAGCAATATATGATAAGCGCTTGGCATGATGGCTGATTCAAATACTCAGCTAGTGGTAGCTACCATGATCGCTACTACTGCCCCTATTAGTGCTGCCCCACAAGTAGCAACATCTCCTGGCTTCTGTAATAACAATGACTTTCTTCCCAAGAAAAGCTTTCAAGTGATCCTTGCCTCTTACCCCTCCCTCAGTCCCCACATTAAAGAAAATCACCAAATCTTATCAATTCATCCTCTCCTTTGCACTTCCATTGTCACTCCTCTGGTTCACACCTCAGTACTTCTCACCTGGACCTTCACTCCATAAATGTTTATTAAAGCACCTACCATGTGCTGGGTATGATGGAAATTACAGATGTGTAATACCTCAAAATATACTTAAAATCTGGAGGTGGGGTGGGAAAACACAGACATTTAGACAGGTAACTAGAATGTGAGGCCAAATGAAAAACAATAGAGGACTTCCCTGGTGGTGCAGTGGTTAAGAATCTGCCTGCCAATGCAGGGGACACGGGTTCAAGCCCTGGTCAGGGAAGATCCCACATGCCGTGGAGCAACTAAGCCCGTGCACCACAACTACTGAGCCCGTGTGCCACAACTACTGAGCCTGCACTCTAGAGCCCACGAGCCACAACTACTGAGCCCATGTGCCACAACTACTGAAGCCCGCGTGCCTAGAGCCCATGCTCTGCAACAAGAGAAGCCACTGCAATGAGAAGCCCACGCACAGCAACAAAGAGTAGCCCCCGCTCGCCGCAACAAGAAAAAGCCCACGCGCAGCAACGAAGAACCAATGCAGCCAAAATAATAATAATAAAAATTAATTAATTAATTAGAAAACGATAGAATATATAGGAAGGTTTCACACATATGTGAGTCAATAAAAAATAAATAAATAAATACATAGGAAGGTTTCATGGAAGCATTGCCCCTTGAGATGAAACTTGAACAATGAATAAAAAGGAAAAATAAAAGACATTTCAGTCTAAGAAAACAGCATAGGCAAATGCAAGGCTGCAGGAAATACATCCTGTGGAGAGAATGCTGAGTTATACGATGAGACTAGAGGATGGGGTGGGAAGGACAGAGCAGCAGCTGAGATGGAAGCGCTCGGGGGGGACCATTCAAAAGGCAAAAGCATAGGAGTCAGGCAGCTCTCCTTCAAATTCTGCCTCCACTCCTAAAGGCCATGTGGCCATGAACAAATTTTTTATCCTCCCTGATACTCAGTTTCCTCATTTGTAAAATATAGTCAACAAAATACCTACTTTGTACAGTTCTTGTGAGGATTAAAGGAAATAATATATGTAGAGTACTCTGCACAGAACCTAAAATATAGCAAGGACTGGACAGTAGTTATGTTTCACAGGAGGCTGTTATGGATTGAATGTTTGTGAACCCCCCAAAATTCGTATGTTGAAACTCCAGCCCTCAATGTGGCTATACTGGGGATGGCCCTTTAAGGAATTAAGGTTAAATGAGATCATAGGTGTGGGGTGCTGATCCAATAAGACTAGAGAGTCCTTTAAGAAGAGACATCAAAGAGCTTGCTCTCTCTCCACTACCTCCCCACATGCAGGCACCAAGGAAACCACGTGAGGACATAGGCAGCTGTCTGCAAGCCAGGAAAAGAGTCCTCACCAGAAACTGAACCACCTAGAACCTTGATCTTGAACTTCTGGCCTACAGGACTATGTGAAAATAAATTTCTGTTGTTTAAGCCCCCCAATCTACGGTATTTTGTTATGGGGCCTGAACTGACTACCACAGGGGCCCTGAATACCATTTTAAGTGGTTGGTTCTTTATTCTGTGGGCAGTGGAGAAGAATTAAACATTTCTGAGGAGACAAGAATCACACTGAGATATGACTATCTGAGAGCTGAAGACTGATGGGAAGATCCTCTTCACTGACCTCCTGCGTCCTGTCTGCCCTGTTCCATCCATTTGTGACAACCACTAGATGACCAATAGCCCCAATATTGCTTGGACAAGCTACTCAAAAATTTGACCTAGGGAGGGAATTCCCTGGCAGTCCAGTGGTTAGGATTCCATGCTTTTGCTGCCAAGGGCATGGGTTCAATCCCTGGTCAGGGAACTAAGGTCCCATAAGCCACCGCAACCTGTGCTAAGCAGCCTAAAAAAAAAAAAAATTGACCTAGGGAATAAAGCCTAAATCGTCTAGCTTGTTATTCAAGGCCCTCTGGGATTTGAATCAGCATCCCCACCCCTTTCACTAACCTACTACTTTCCTTAGCTGGGAAGATCAGTCGCTGGGTTCTGCCATGTTTGTGCTTCTATTCAAGCTGTTCTTCCAGCACGAGTACCCATTCCCACTGTTCTCAGTAAAAATCTAATTCATCCTTTAAGGCTACTCCCCTAGGATGCCTCCCCTCCTTTGAACTCCTGTTGTTTGTACCGCTGGTATATCACAGTAATCAACATCTTATATTCTAATTAATTAATTAACAAACAAAATTTATTCATTATAAATTATAACTTAGATCAATTTATATCTCCTCTACTAGACTATAAGGATTTCAGGCCAATTTTTGTGGCCTTCACATTACATAACACATTACATGTCTCCTAAGGCAGGAGACAGCAAAGCTAGGCTTGCATAAAGGAAGGGGAGAGAGAGAGACAGAGAAAAGGGATTTGAGGGAGCAGACGTGTCCAAGGGGCAACAGGAGTCACTTGATGTGAGTGTGCATTGTGAGCTTGACTTCAATCCCTTCTCCCCACCAAATCCCTATAGAGTCTCCCATGCATTACCCTCCCATGTAACAGAATTCTGAGCAGTGCAGAGTGAGGCACTGGATTGGAAAGATGCTTATTAGGTGGCAATAATCATAATCATAGCTAATATCTGTGGAAGGTGTATCTGATGTCAGGCATTGGGCTTTTCAGTACTGTATACTATGTTCTTTTTTGTTACCGAAACACGTCTTTCTGTCAGTATAATGTTGTTATTTGGGTGTTTTTTTAAGACTGAAATCTCATTCTGAGATTTATCCAGAGAATTACATGCTGCATTAAAATAAGGACTCTAGTCAAGGACCATTCATTTAGAAAGTTTTCTAACCGTATCCCTCCCCTATTTAAGACCCACAGTCAATGATCTATTGTTTTAATTCCCACTTGTTTGGCTTATAATGAGGCCAAGCAACTTTTCTTATGTCATTAGTCATTTATATTTGTCCCACCAATCTGTCAAAGTCACTGGCAATGACCAGCAGAGAGTGTGGGAGGGGGACTTGGGGAGACTGGTGCAAGGAGGGAGCTCCCAGGAACACCCTCAGCCCTTGGCTTGGAATCTGGCTCCTGTTTCTCCCAGGCCTTGATTCCAACCCCTCTCCCCTCCCCTCCCCTCCTCTCCCCTCCTCTCCTCTCCTCTCCTCTCCTCTCCCCTCCCCTCCCCTCCTCTCCTCTCCTCTCCCCTCCCCTCCTCTCCTCTCCTCCCCTCCCCTCTCCTCTCTTCCTCCAAGGCCAGCCCCCACCTCTCTTAGGACATTTTATTTTAACTAAAAACTTCCCACCAATTCAACCTGGAGATACTTAAGCCAGAGGACAAAAGATCCACAGTCGCAATCCTGGCCCACTCACATGTGAAACGCACTTGGGGACAAAGTTTATTTAACCAGAGATTTCTGGTTACATGAAATAAATATACAAATTACCAATATTATCAATTGGCTTTGATGTCTGCAGTTATCAGCCAGGCCCCTTGCTGAGAACTTTATCTGAATTATCTATTTTGGTCCTCATGGCACAGTGGGGGCAGGGTAGGGGGAGGAGGTACTGAATAATTACTATATCATTGAGCAATAGGAAAGGATAAGCAGGCACTTGTCTTTAGATGACCCAGGACACTGAGAGTTCTGTTTTAGTTTTGATAAAAGGAAAATAAATTTTGCTATTCACACTCATCCAGCTTAAGAGAGAAAGGAGTCTCACTTCTTATTTTAATCAATATGTCACTGATTGAAAGGAGCCTCAAAGGCCTTTAGCACCAACAAAGCACAATTCCTGGGAACTTGAGAATGACAGTGAGGCTGGCACTGTGGGCCTGATGCAGGAAGCCACGGGGCACTGAAAGCTTATGTACCGTATCACATCTCACACCCTGCCTGGCGAAGGCAGCTGTTCTTTCTAGGCCAAATTCCAGTCTGAATCTGGCATTCATTTTTGTTATAGTGTTAAAGGTAAATAAAACTGCTCCCAGTAATACAATCAGTTTCCCACTTTTTAAAAGCTTCATTGTTCTTATTGCAAAAGCAAATAAACCACTTACTCACTATTGCACGCACACCTGTAGTTTCTTACTGCGAGCTCCTCTAGCCCTCTGCCCTCCAGCTTTCCCTGGCTGCAGGAGTGAGCTCACCACTGCACGGGGTGAGACTAAGCTGGAGGATGTAAGCCAACCACTCCCCCCCAGAAAAATGGGAGATGGAGAGTGAATAACCCAGCCTGCTCAAGCCCCCACGTGGGACAATCTGAGGTGTGTTCTGCATGGTCTTCAGAGGCCCACAGCAGGACTGGGCCCCGGTTGTCCCCATCAGCTCTGGATTGGTTTCCTTCCTTTCCCTCTCATGTCCCCTCTCTCTTTTGGAGCTTCCTGGGATCACTTCCCAGATAAACTATTGGTACATAAATACCCATATGCATCTGAGGAAGCCCAACTTAAGACAACACCCATGAATTAGTCAGCTCAGGCTGCCATAACAAAGTACCACAGACTGGGCGGTTTAAGCAACAGAAATTTATTTTCTCACAATTCCAGAGGCTAGAAGTTCAAGATCAAAGTGTCAGCAGAGTTGGTTTCTTCTGAGGCCTCTTCTGAGGACATCTTCTCCCTGTGTCTTCACGTGGTCTTTCCTCTGTGTGTCTGTGTCCTAATCTCCTCTTCTTAAAGGACATCAGACTACTGGACTAGGGCCTATCTCTATGACCTAATTAATTTAATTACCTCTTTAAAGGCCTGTCTCCAAATACAGTCACATTTTGAGGTACTGAGTGTTAGGACTTCAAAATATGAATTTGGGGGGTGCGAAAGACACAATTCAGCCCATAACAGCACATTAAAACTAAAACAAAAATGAGTAAGTATATAAAGTTAAAACATGTGAGCCAAAACCCAACCTCCAACCTCCTCCAAAGAAAAAAGAAGAGAAAGAAAAGAAAAAAACCTATTTTGTTTATCCTCCAGGCTCTTTCTCTCTGTGTAGCTGGAATGACATTATAATGATAAACTCAGGTGTAAAGACAACATCAATTTCCTTATTTTCTCTAATTCAATTTAAATGAGAACCTTAGAAAATTCAGTCTCAACTGGTCCTAGATTCTTTTCCTTTCTTTAAGTCACCCAAGAATCACAACATGAACAGTCCTCATCTTCAGTCCACTGTGGTCATTGTTTCTATCTCCAGGTCCAGCTTCTCAAAGACAGGCAGCTTCCATGCTAGGCTTGGGACACTAGATTCTCAGGGCCTCAGTATCCAGGATCTAGTCTTGCAGATGCATCCACTTCCGTTTGAGGTCCTGCTGAAACCGTGCAACTCAGATGAGACTTGAACCCACGGGCCGGGATTCAAGCCCAGCCAGAACCCAGATTGGGACTTGAACCCCACGGTCTTTTCATTGAGATCACATACCTGGTCTCAGGACTTAATGAAGCTCAGGTTCTTGATGTCTTGTCACGGAAAGAATTCAGTGAGAGACAAAGTGATAAGTAAGAAGTGGATTTATTTGGAGAGAAACACACTCCACAGACAGAATGTGGGCCATCTCAGAAGGCGAGAGGCCCTGAAATATGGAGTGGTTAGTTTTTATGCACTGGGTAATTTCATAGGCTAATGAGTGGGAGGATTATTCCAACTATTTCAGGGAAGGAGCAGGGATTTCCAGGAATTGGGCCACCGTCCTCTTTTGGACTTTTTATGGTTGGTCTCAGAACTGTCATGGTGCTGGTGGGTGTGTCATTTAGCATGCTAATGTATTACAATGAGCATATAATGAGGTTCAAGGTCCACTGGAAGTCAAATCTTCTACCACCTTGGACCTAGTTGGTTCTAGCCAGTTTTTGTCATGTCCTATGGCTATGTCATTCTTTTAAAGGTTGCGACCTGCCCCCTCCCCTCCTGTCTCACTACCATCTCCCCAGGCCACAGGCCCCTCTGCCAGGAGGCAGTAGAGAAAGAGCAGCAATTAAGAGGATGGGCCAGGAGGTTGGGCCACTGGGGGCTCAGTCCTGATGGTTTGCTATGCTTTGCTAGTTATGTGACCTTGGGCAAGGTGCTTCCCTCTCATGGTTCAGTTTCCTCATTTGAAAAGTTTTGAATAAAACTAATCTCTGTTTAGAAAGACAAATACTATATGATTTCACTTACATGTGGAATCTAAAAAAACAAATGAACAAACATAACAAAACAGAAACAGATATAGATACAGAGAACAAATAGGTGGTTGCCAGAGGGGAGAGGAGTGGGGAGAGGAAAGAAATAGGTGAGGGAGAGTAAGAGGTGCAAACTTCCAGTTGCAAAATAAATGAGTCACAGATATGAAACAGTACAGTGATGGGGAATACAGTCATAACTATGTAATATATTTTTATGGTAACTGATGTAACTAGACTTACTGTGGTGATTATTTTGAAATGTATAGAAATATTGAATCACTATGTTGTGTAACAGGAACTAACACAGTGTTGTAGGTCAATTATACTTCAAAAACAAACAAACTCATTGAAAAAAAGATCAGATTTGTGGTTACCAGTGGCACGGGGTTAGGGGAGAGGGAATTGCGTGAAGGCAGTCAAAAGGTACAAACTTCCAGATATAAGATAAATAAGTATTAGGGATATAATGTGCAACATGATAAATATAATTAACACCGCTGTATGTAATATATGAAAGTTGTTAAAAATGTAAATCCTAAGAGTTCTTATCACAAGGAAAAAAGTTATTTCTTTAATTTTGTATCTATATGAGATGATGGATGTTCACTAAACTTGTGAAATCATTTCATGATGTATGTAAGTCAAATCACTATGCTGTACACAAACTTACGTCAATTATATTTCAACAAAACTGGAAGAAAAAAATAGGCTCCATTTCATGACTAACACTCCTGTTTACGCATTTAATCATTACAATGAAACTTATATGTTCAGATGAGAAAAATTGAGCCCTTATTCAGAGTCACACAGCTAGTTAAGTGGCAGAGCTAGGATTCATAACCAACTCTCAGACAACTGGAACCAGCCTCATCAAGCCAATAAAAATGAGGAAGTTGATCTAAAAGTTGTTAAACATATTCTATTTTTGCTTAATGCAATTTTATTACTAGACCATAAGAATCTGTGATAATGGGAAATTCTAAGACAGTTATGTCAAATATTTACTGTAAGCATATGCTCATGTTAACTTGGCCCAGCCAGTGGACAAGACAAACCCAGTAGGCTATGGTGGAATGCTCGTTCTGAATTTGCACAGGCTGGGGGCTGCCTTGGATTCCAGACACACACTACGTCTGGTGCATAAAGCATCCATCAACATTAACAGGTTTGCCCATAGTAAGAATTTAACCCAAGTTGATTAATTCCATATCTTTCTACTTCATCCTTGGGTGATCGACTCATCCCAGTTTGCCTGGGACTGTCCTGGTCTTAGCACTAGGACACCCCCCATTCCTGGGCGCACCAGGATACTTGATCACCTTAGTCTCTCACATTCAGTGAATGAGGTTAGAAGATTGGGGTGGGTGGAACAAGAGAGAACAGATGACCACTTTGTTTATAAAGGCTGGGTCAGACGATGATTTCTGAGGTTGTTTCCAGTCTAATAAGTGCAAACAAGCAAAGATGTTATCAACCCCTTAGATGTTAATTTTACAATTTAGTAGCTGGTAAGAAAGTGAGACCACACATGAGAAAAGTAACAACTCTAGCAGTACTGTGGAAGGTGAGACAGAAGATAACTTTGGGGAAGATAACTCGATTCTGTCCTCATATCTCCACACAGAATAGACCCTGCCCTCCTGCCCTGTTTCCCACACTGTACGCTATGGTCACACCTTAAATTATCTATTGAACTTGTTTGCATGTTTTTTTGTCTTACTGGACACCAAAGTTCCTTGAGAGACTGAGTCCTATCCATCATTAAATAACCTGGGACAGGGACTTCCCTGGTGGCACAGGGGTTAAGAATCTGCCTGCCGGGCTTTCCTGGTGGTTCAGTGGTTAAGAATCGCCTGCCAATGCAGGGGACATGGGTCCGAGCCCTGGTCCAGGAAGATCCCACATGTTGTGGAGCAACTAAGCCTGTGCATCCCAACTACTGAGCCTGTGCCCTAGAGCCCTCATGCCTAGAGCCCATGCTCCTCAACAAGAGAAGCCACTGCAATGAGAAGCCCACACACAGCAACAAAGAGTATATCCCCCGCTCGCCACAACTAGAGAAAACCCGTGAGCAGCAATGAAAACCCAACACAGCCAAACATTAATTAATTAATTAATTAAAAAAAAAAAGAATCTGCCTTCCAATGCAGGGACACAGGCTATATCCCTAGTCTGGGAAGATCCCATGTGCCGCAGAGCAACTAAACCCGTGTGCCACAACTACTGAGCCTGCCCTCTAGAGCCCACGAGCCACAACTACTGAGCCCGCACACCACAACTACTGAAGCCCACGTGCCTAGAGCCCACGCCCTGCAACAAAGAGAAGCCACCGCAATGAGCAGCCTGCGCACCGCAACGAAGAAGCCCCCGCTCTCTGCAACTAGAGAAAGCCCGCACGCAGCAATGAAGACCCAATGCTGCCAAAAATAAATTAAATAAAATAAATACATTTATTAAATAAATAAAGAGTGTTTGTTCCTTTTAAAAATAAATAAATAAATAAATGTCCTGGGACAGATCAGGTATTTTTAAATTATTGGTTGATTAATTGAACAAATGAATGATTAATTGAACACTTTTTTCTTCTATATTTAATTCACAATACATTTTGCTACTGAAAGCAGCTTACCTCCAGTGCTTATCATGAGTATCTTGAAAAAAAACAGTAGGTAATGATGGTATCTTTCACAATAATCAAACTAATCCCATTAGTGATAGAATTACTGATTACTGATGCCCTTTCACCCCCTTGAAGTTTTGCATTTATGGCAAATCTACACTACAGCTTTCCGTTTGAATCATGCAAGATCTAGCTGCACCATTATTACATTGTAGCCATTTCTCAGACAGGTGTGGCTCTGTTGCTTCAAACTATATATCTAATCTGACAAAGGATTTCTTTACCCTGTGTCTTGTGTCTCTGAGGTTTTCCAATGTTTTTGTTGGATCTGGCCAACATTTATTAAGTACCCGCTAAATATTTTGTATGAATGCCAGTTTTGTTGAATATTTAGGACTAATGAGAACATCAAAGTGGTATTATATAATCTCTGCCTTCAAGGAATTTCTGGTCTACTGAAAGAGCTAAGACTTGTATAGACATGAAAAGATAACTAATACTGGATCTTACGTAAAGCAGTGCATTTAATAGGCCAAATGAGTGGCATAGAAATTAAATGACAATACCCTTGATTATCATTATCTTGTCTTTCCCGTTATTCTGTGAGTGCTTTGAGGATATATTATTTGTAAACTCAGCATCTGCTTTTCAAGAGACATCTGATTTTTAACAAGCTTCCCAGGTAATTCTAATGTACAATGAAGGTTAAGAATCAGTATTGTAGACAATAGGGAGGGATGGAGGGGTTTGAAGCAAGAAGATGTCATGATAGAAGTATCTGATGAAGATTCATCTAGCAGAGTGCAAGATGGAGCAGAGCACAGAGAAACTGGAGATCAAAGATACAGAATGAAAGCTGCTGCATTTCTCCACTCTTGAGATAATGAAAACCAGAAACACTAGGAATAGCATAAAGGGAAAGGAAGGGATGGACATGAAAAGCAGTAAGCAGGAGGAATCATCAAACTTGGTGACTGAGTGTTTGCTAGAGAAGAAGAATGAAAAATAACTTCAATATTTCTAACTTAAGGAACTTGAATAATAATAACAGCTAACGTGTAATAATCACTGCAGTGGTCACTATGGCCAGGCTACCTCAACAACCATGCCCAACCCTCTTCTTTTGCGCTCATCTCTCATTAGAGGCTAGAAACTAGATGGTCTCTTTCCTGGCCTCTTTCACAGACAAGGGTGGACCTCTGACTTATTCTTGGCAATCAGATGTAGGGAGAAGTCCTTTGTGAGGCTCCTGGGAAAGCTGTTGTTTTCCTGATGAAAGGGACAGTGGATGCTGACCCTGCCCTTCTCCCTTCTTCTTTCCTTGAATGCAGATGTGACACCTGGACTTGCAACACCTGGTGACCACAATGTGATAACCATGGAGATGAAAAGCCAGCATGCTAAAGATGGCAGAGGGGAAGGCAGGAAGAAGTGGGGTCTTTGGTGGACCACTGAACTGCTGCACCAAACCTGGAACTACCCACCTCTAGAATTCTAGTTATGAAAGATAATTAAATATGTTTTATTTGCCTACCATACCATTAACTGCTGTTCTGTTATTTGCAACGTAACACACCCAAACTGATACAAACACTGACTATGCGCCAGGCACTGGTCTAAGCACTTTAACCCAATGCTTCCAACAACTTGATGAGGAATGTGTTATTATTAGCCCAATTATACAGATGAGGTAATTAAGACATCAAAAAAGTCAAATAATTTGGCCAAGGCCACACACCTAATAAGCAGCACAGCAGGGAATTGAACCCAGGCAGTCAGCCTCCCAAGCCCTCACTCTTAACCACTACATATCTAGTCTCTCAATATCGGTGGGAGCATAGATAGAAATAAATGTTGGGAACAGGTGTCAACAGCTGGAAATCCAAGTGGAAATGTCCATCAGGCAGTTAGAAATGCCAAGTCTGAAGCACAAGAATATAAAAGACCTTATTTAGAACAAGGAGCTATCTGCATTGAAATAAGAGTTGATTTAGTAACTCCAAAAGTTCCACATTCTCTCCTATCTACAAGGTGAGCTGAGCTGAACAGAACCATATATGTAGCAACCCTAGCTTGGCCGGAATAGTGATGCTTTGTTGACAAAATGCCTTTGACTATCCAAAAGCTGGCTCCCTTGTTAGTGCAGCATTTAGGTTCTGGCTTATGAGTTCATTGTTTAAAGGAATGTTGTTAAGTGTAACTCTTGACTTCTTAATGCCAGAGAAGATTGTTCGCTGTGTGTGGCAATTTCCCAGTGCAGGCCAATGCAGAACATGACCCCAATCTTCCAGATAGCTGCCAGTTTGCAAGGCTGGCCTGACCCAGCAAAATTACCTGGAATCTGGAATAGGGCTTCCAGGGCTGCTGACTGTTCTATCACCTTCAACAACAGGACAGCCTGTTCTCAGAAAAGAGAATGAATGTTGTTTACCTTCATACCACTGAGGTTCAGAGTAAAAGATGTTTGTGAGAGTGGGAAAAAGAGGGGGAAATAGGTGACATTCATTCCAAATAATGGTAATAAGAGCTTGCACTTATTGAGTCCTGGCTCTGTGTTGAGTGAGTGCCTTTGGTGCATTATCTCACTCAAAACACGGTAATTTCTGGTCTGTTTCTATTTTAACAGAATCACAAAATGTCCAGAGAAAATTGTTGTTAATCACTGATAGTACCTTGGCACTTGCCAATCGTTTTTTGTTGTTGTTGTTTTCCATCTTTCCTCAAAGGCCTAATAAAGGTCAGCTGGAACACTCTATTGAGGCCCATGACCCAGCAATAATTCTCATACAAGGCTGACAGCTAGGAAAATAGATCAGTCCTGTGGAAAACAAATTGGCCTGCCTGAGAGATCTGAGAGGCCACGTATATGAAAAGGATACATCTATGAACTTCCTATTGCCAACTTTGAAAGGTTGGTATTTACATGGTCCTAGAAATGGAGCCAACCTAATCCTTACTGATCCAACATAAGGTTATAAATGCTCTGCTGTATTGGAAAAGAACTAAAGAAGGGAAAGATGTCTATTGCACAATCCAGGTATTGGTCAGAATGTGTTGTCCTTTCCTTGATGATCAGCTTCAGTTCTGATCTAGATGTTCTGATCCTCATCACAAATCACAGAGGACACTGGAACAATTTTACTATCATTAAATGCTTAAACGATGTTACAATCACTTAAGCAACTAGAGTATGCATATTAAACCTTTAATTTATAATCCTTTTGCCAAAGCACCTCTGTTAGAATTTAATATTTCTCTGGACTCGCACTTCAAGTCCACTCATTACAATTAATTCCAATCTACCTAATCAAGGATGCATGTCTTTACTTATTCTCCCTAAAAGTAACAGAGATTACAAATGGATGGATTTCATTACTGTTCACGATTGTGGTCAGTTGTTCTCAGGTCCTCGGTCTGGAAACATTTCCCACTGGGACGCTATTTGGAAGCTAAACAACCATAGATTTAGCTGCTAACAACAATAACAAAAAGGAGACAGGAAAAAAATACACATCACACTTATTACAGAGATAAGAAGAGGCTGAATCACCATTGAAGGGGTCAGTAGTCCAAGGCCACTCATGCCTCATGATTGGCAGCTGCAAAGGGTTCCCTTTGCCAAGCCCACTGTGCAGAGGGCAAGAGGTCAGAAAAGCAGTGACAGTGCCTTGGAGAAGTGGCTCATCCAGCATTAGTGGCTAAATCCAGGAACACTGGAAAAACACCTACAGGTGGCATCTAATCTAGTATTTAAAAGCACACAGGGAAGCAACTAGCAAGTCCTCACAATTCTGCAAAAGTTGATTTTTTTTGGTCCCAAAAGAGAATGAAGAAGAAATGAATTCCCCCCTAGACTTCAAACTCCAAGATACACACCTAGTGGAGTACTAGGTGCACAATAGGAGAGTAATAAATGTTTGTTGGAACTGAAATTAACTGACATGTCCTATCACTGAATCTGCATAACTACCTGACAAAATAGGTACTGTTGTCCCCATTTTACTGTGAAGAAATTGAGAAAGAATAGTTTGGTAACTTGTTAAAAAGGAATAAAGCCAGGACACAAACTCAGGTCTTTGTGGCCCCAAAGCTAATGTTCTTTCCATTGTGTCGTGATGCTGCAAACCACCTGCTTTGCTAAATTAAGAAAAGAACTCCCGCATCTCTTCTTTTTTTTAATTAATAATTATTTATTTTTGGCTGCATTGGGTCTTCGTTGCTGCACGCGAGCTTTCTCTAGTTGCAGCGAGCAGGGGCTACTCTTAGTTGCGTCGTGGGCTTCTCATTGCTGTGGCTTCTCATTGCAGAGCACAGGCTCTAGGTGCGCGGGCTTCAGTAGTTGTGGCACGCAGGCTCAGTAATTGTGGCTTGCGGGCTCTAGAGCGCAGGCTCAGTAGTTGTGGCACACGAGCTTAGTTGCTCCACGGATCTTCCCGGACCAGGGCTCGAACCCATGTCCCCTGCACTGAGAGGCAAATTCTTAACCATTTGTGCCACCAGGGAAGTCCCCTGCATCTTTCCTAATTATAACTTTTATAAGACTATTCTATATATGTAAAATCCCCTTTTATTCAGGTCTCCTTATTTCCTGCAGGTGATCTTGTTTATTTCTTTATTCAAAATGTGGACATGCTTCCACATTAACACCACTTCTTTGTCTCTTCCCCCATCCTCCCTTCCTTCACTACTGTCACAGAGAAAGTGGTGGCCCTCCAGTTCTGGGTGAGACTTTTCTGTCATAGAACCATGACCCTATTTGTTCATAACCTCACAGAGAAGGCTCAAGCCCTGGTCAGTGCTGCTGTGACTTATATGAAGCCTTGACTGGCCACATTTTGGCACTAGGTCAGTGTTGAGCTGGTTCCTCCAACCCTGCTGAGATCCCTACTCCTATTCAGAGGTTTTAAGAAATAGTCATCAGTGCTCAAACTAGTAGCTTCAAACAGCTCACAGTTAAGGAAGCTCTGCTGAATGGTTTGGTGGCCACTGAGGTGTGAATGTGATTTTATGTTGGCAAGATCATAGGCAAGTGTGGCATCATTGACTATAGTGTTTAAAGACCAAACTTTAACATGTGATTATATTTTGTTTATTATTTGAGTGTCCTTGGACCATGTGTGACCAGACTGCTGTCTGCTTAAAATGATGTCAAAATCAGTGTTTTCTCTATCAAATGCTACATGGACGGTCACAATATTTCTTGGTACTAAGTTGGGTTGTCTTTTGCTTTGATACATTAATACAGCTCTAAATGTATGTCTTTGCTTAGCCTGAAATTGGAAAGGATATGTGCAAACGTAACATTGTGGTACATGTGTATATGGGGATAACATTTTAATTTGATGGTTTGAAACATACATATATTTTAAAATATTTATTTATATATTTATTTGTCTGTGCTGGGTCTTCATTGCAGCACGTGGGATCTTTAGTTGCGACATGTGGGTTCTTTAGTTGCAGCATGTGGGCTCTTTTAGTTGCGGCATGTGGGCTCTTAATTGCTGCAGGCAGGATCTAGTTCCCTGACCAGGGATCGAACCCAGGCCTCCTGCACTGGGAGCATGGAGTCTTAACCACTGGACCACCAGAGAACTCCTGGTTTGAAATATATGATGCTGTAGTATATGATGTAGTTAAATCATCTCAGTAGTCATAAAGAATAAAATTTGGACTGTTTCTCCTTGTAAACATCACAGAAAGATCCTTTTGATAACAGCTATGTCTATAAATGTTAGGGTACTTCTTATCAACTTGAATATGGTCTCCTCAAGCGAGAATAGCAGGCTGGTCTTATAAATGTGTATATTTGTTACATCTTTATCAGTAGGACAGAGTGAATGAGAATCATGATCTACATTTTAAATCTAAGTTTGCTACATATTATATCATTAATCTATTCAGTCTTATGATTTTTAGAACCTATCTTTGCAAAATAAAATATATAAAAAGGATTAAAACTTAGTATCATCCATGGGTCTAAATAGCATATTATGTCCTGAAATAAATAGATATGATTGGTATTAAAAAAAAAAAGTGGTCTTCCTCTATCTCAAAGTGAAAGCTCCCTCCGTGTCCCTCATTCTCATCCATTCTCTGGGGGCTTACTCCACCGATAATCCCCTCAACTTGACCACATTTCATTACATCTTCATTCTTTCTTCTGTGACTTCTTCCTGCCAATGTATAAATGTTTTGAAGTGCTCCCCATCTTAATACACACAGACACACAGACACACACACACACACACACACACACACACACACACATCACCTCCACTCACCAGGCTACCCCCCCCCCGAACTAATACATTCCTGCTCCTCTCTCCTTCCCTTCATTACGAGGTTCCGTTATCAGGGCCCCCATTTCCTCACCATCTAACCATGTGCATCCTCATCATGCGCAAAAAATTCTCTCTTGATAACCACTGAAGGATCAAATCCAACAGCTTTTTCTTGGTTTTCATCCTCCTCAGACTCTCTGCAGCCAGCCACCATCAACAACTCTTACTTCTTCATATTATCTTCTCCCATGATTTTTCATAATGTGTTCACTCTTAAGATCTTGTTCTCATTCTCTGATTCCTCTTTCTCCTTCTGACTCCAAAAGTAAGTACTCCCTTTGGTTATGCCCATGGTTCATTTCTCTTTACGTTCCTCCTTTGGAAATTTTACTCAATCTTTTCTACCAATCTTAGGTCTTGACTAATGCTGGAGTCCACATTTCTAACTGCTTGTTGGCATCTGCCTATCCTCCTGACAACCCAAACTCATTATGCTCAAAATATAGTGAACTTTCTTTTTGTACATATCTATTAATTATACTGTAAATACTATCCTTCTCAATCACTGTGGAAAAAAATATTCACAAGTTAAGGTTGCATATGTCTAATGCTACAGAAGCCAAATATTAATCATAGGTCTAATATTCAAATAAGATTTTTTCTTTTGTTTAAAGAATGATTTTTCAAAATTAATGAATATTTTTCTAAAGTAATATGCATAGTAAAAAGAATAATTCAAAAATACAAAATAGTATATTATATACAGTAAAAGGTAGGTTGTCCTCTCATCCCTGACCACCATACCGCCAATTCCCCTTCTCAGGAGCAACCTGTGTTAACAGCTTGCTATATATCCACCCAGATATAGTCTATGCATTTGCAAGTATATATGTATAGATACTCCTTAAAAATTCCAGCACAATTCTATGGTAGCATGCTACATACATTATTCTCCAAATTACTTTTTTTCACTTAATAATATATTTTGGAGTTTATTTCTTACAAAACATACCTCATTTATTTTTAAGGATTCTATAATATAACCTTGTATGGATACATTTCCTGTTCTTTCCAGTTTTTGCTTTATAAACAACATGTCAATGACTAGTCTGCAAACTTCTATGAACATATCTATAGGACAAAGTACTGTAAATGAAATTGTTAGGTCAAGGGGCTTATGCACTTTTATTTTTAATAGGTATTGCCCCCAACAGCAATGTATGAGATAATTAAAATAATAATAACTGGATTGATTCAAATGGTCTTAAAACTTTTGAAAATGCCCCATCTTCCATTTTGTCAAGCATCTGACATTCTCTCATTTTGCGGGTGAAGGGTGGTAGGCAAAATGTAGTGAGAGGACAAGCAGGTATGGGGCGGTCTTGGATCCTGCCAATGAGGACCACCTGGAATAGTGTGAAGACCTCCGCAGGAAGATGCTAAAGAGGAATGGACAGATGTCCAACGGTTGTTGAGGCACTCATAAATAACCAGCCAGAGGAGGTCTATTCACCTCTATCAAGGCATCCCCAAGTGGAGATCCCCAGCTATGGGAAATCGAGGGGGATGATGGTATCTAAAGAAACCACTAATGTGTCCTGAGAAAGTCTGATCACTACTGAGTTCAGACAGAATTAGCCTTAGGGCTTCCCTGGTGGCGCAGTGGTTAAGAGTCTGCCTGCCAATGCAGGGGACACGGTTTGAGCCCTGGCCCGGGAGGATCCCACATGCCGCGGAGCAGCTGGGCCCGGCGCCACAACTACTGAGCCTGCGCTCTAGAGCCCGCGAGCCACAACTACCGAAGCCCACACGCCTAGAGCCTGTGCTCTGCAACAAGAGAGGCCGCCACAGTGAGAAGCCCGCGCACAACAGTAGACCCCGCTCACCACAACTAGAGAGAGCCCACGCACAGCAACAAACACCCAATGCAGCCAAAAATAAATAAATAAATTTATTTTTAAAAAAAAGAATTAGCCTTAAACAGCTTCAAAGCCCAGGGAACAACAGGCAGTTAAGACTTTTTCTATGCATTATCTCTTCAACCCTGGGTGTGTCAGAAGTCATGGATGCCGGGGGTGGGGGAGGTGTGGTAATAGAGAGGAGATGTAGCCCAACTTAATCTTAACTGACACAAAAGCATGCACCCTCAAAAAAATGGTTACACATATGCATCAAGACCTGTGTGAGGATGTTCATAGCAACATTTGTAAAAGCAAAATACTGAAACAATCTGAATGTCCATGGATACATGGATGCATAAAATGTAGTCTTTTTCTACAATGAAATATTATGCATCAAAACTTGTAAACTATAGCTACATGCATCAACATGGATGAATTTCAGGATTATAATGCTGAGGGGAGAAAAATGAGAAACAGAAAGGTATATATCACATGATTCAAACTATATAATTAACTTTCTATAAGTTAATGCTTTTAAACTAAAACATGTGACACTAAACAATATATTATTTAAGAATAGATACAGAGTGGTAAAATTAAAAAGAAAAGCAAGAAAATGTTAAACAAAAAATTCAGGATAATGGTTCCTTCTGAAGGAGGGGAGTGGAATTGGAAAGGGGCATTCTAGGGAATTCTAAAGTACTGGGAATGTTCTAGTTCTAAAGCTGTGACACTGATAATTTGTTTTATCATCATTCTTTAAACCTTACGTGTATCTTACAAATGCAGTTAATCTCTTCATTATTCAATAAAAACAAATTATAGAAAAAATAGAACAGTAGATATTTTCATTAGTCTGAAAAATTCCTTAGTTTTCTTTCACTTTCATAATCATGTGGAATGCATGTAAAGCAATTAGCACAGTACTTAACAAGTGGGATCTATTTTCTTGAACCTCCAACTCACTGCTTGTTTGTCCTGTGGGGATTTTTTTTTTTTACATCTTTATTGGAGTATAATTGCTTTACAATGGTGTGTTAGTTTCTGCTTTACAACAAAGTGAATCAGTTATACATATGTTCCCATATCTCTTCCCTCTTGCGTCTCCCTCCCTCCCACCCTCCTTATCCCACCCCTCTAGGTGGTCACAAAGCACCGAGCTGATCTCCCTGTGCTATGTGGCTGCTTCCCACTAGCTCTCTATTTTACGTTTGGTAGTGTATATATGTCCATGCCACTCTCTCACTTTCTCCTGTGGGAATTTTAAAGAACTAATACAAGAGTAGCAAGAGCATCGATTTGCTGAGACAACAAGTATTCAGCAGCTTTACGTAGTCCCAGGCAGTGTCAGCACAACACCCAGTGGAAGTGGGAAGGCTGGAATTGTCATGCTACCCTTCCGATGCTGACTATCTGATTTGAATTATCTTCTCACTGAAGGGAATGCCTGTCCTTCCTCCACAACTATGTTCACCTTCACAACTTATCACCACCAGCCTGTAGCCTCCTGCTCCAGGACCTCCGCAGTTACGTTCAGCATGTCGGATCAATAATGGCCATAACCCCATGTACAGAGTGCTACTCTGTGCCACGCATTGCTATCTAGCCCCCCAAAACTCCCCAGGCATAACGAGTTTTATGCCCATTTTACAGAAGAAAACAAGCTCAGGGAAGATAAACTTTAGACAGCTAAAGTCATAGTAGTATCAAGTACTGGAAGTAGAATTCAAGTCCAGGTCTCTCTGACTCCAAGTGCAAACCTCTCAACTGGCACCCAGCACTCTTCATCATGGGACTTCCCTTGTCTATCCAATTTTCCAATGAACCCTCCTCTCCAGTAAGGCAGGCAAGTATCCTGAATGTTTCCTGGAAAAGTCAGGCTCAGTTTGTGTTCATGCCTTTCCTTATGTTATTTCCCCTGCAGCAAACATCCTCTCCTCCACTCATCCAAATACTACACTTCTTTCAAGCTTCTATTTGGGACTGTTCTTCTGAAGTCTTCCCCAACCAATCCAACTCCAGAGTGGTTTCACTTTATCAGAATTTTTTTTGTCTTCTAATTTTTTTTTTTTTGATTACCTAGGCTAAGGTTCCATAAGAGACAAGATGCCATCTTCTTTTATATCATTTGGTTTTACTTTATTTGGGGTTCTCCACACCCAGTGACTGCAAAATAAATGAAGACAGTGATCCAGGTACTATACAGACATAATTATAATCCCTGTGGCAGTGGTTCCAAGGAGATTCCAAATTTCCCTCGGAGCTTGTTAAATCTGTAGATGCCAAGCTTCACTCCAGGGACCTAGTGAGTCAGAATCTCATGGGGATACAGGGTGGGAAGAACTACGTATCTGTATTTTTTACACATGATTTTAAGTGCACCCTCAGATGAGAACCTTATGCTCTGTTGCAGTTCAGGACCATGTCAATTCAGATAAACACATAAGGAAAGTGAGTCAAAATTCTAAGAAATATGTACTTATAAGACTTATAAATACATATTTCAAGATATCTATTTCCTTATGGGCATGATTTGTTTAAGGGAAGAAGAAGGAGAAGGAGGTAGGGAAGAAAGGAAGCAAAGAGGGAGGAAAGGAAAAGAAAGGGGAGGGAAGGGGATGGGGCTGTAAACTTGTAAAACTTCACAGACTCTCCAAGCATCTTATTCTGCATTTGAGCAGTCCTGATTTTTTTTTTGAAACTTTCTTAATACCTTATTTTTTAAATTTTTATTTTATATTATAGTTGATTAACAATGTTGTGTTAGTTTCACGTGTATAGCAAAGTGATTCAGTTAAGCATATACATGTACCTATTCTTTTTCAAATTCTTTTCCCATTTAAGTTATTACAGAATATGGAGCAGAGCTTCCTGTGCTGTACAGAAGGTCCTTGTGGTTATCTGTTTTAAATATAGCAGTGTGTACTGTTGGTGGGAATGTAAATTGGTACAGCCACTATGGAGAACAGTATGGAGGTTCCTTTAAAATCTAAAAATAGAGCTACTGTATGATCCAGCAATCCCACTCCTGGGCATATATTTGGAAAAAAAGCACAGTTTGAAAGGATACATGCCCCCCAATGTTCATTGCAGCGCCGTTTACAATAGCCAAGACATGGAAGCAACATAAATGTCCATCAACAGATGAATGGATAAAGAAGATGTGATTCCATATATACAATGGCATATTACTCAGCCATTAAAAATAATGAAATAATGCCATTTGCAGCAACATGGATGGACCTGGATATTATCATACTAAGTGAAGTAAGTCAGACAGAGGAAGACAAATATCATATGATATTGCTTATATGCACAATCTAAAACTAAGATACAAATGAACTTATTTACAAAACGGAAACAGACAAACAGACTTAGAGAACAAATTTATGGTTATGGGGGGAGGAGGGGAAGGATAGATTGGGAGTTTGAGATTAACATGTACACACTGCTATTTTTAAAACAAGGACCTACTGTATAGCACAGGGAACTCTGCTCTATAATACTCTGTATTAACCTAAATGGGAAAAGAATTTGAAAAAGAATAGATACATGTATCTGTATAACTGAATCACTTGGTTGTACACCTGAAACTAACACAACATTGTTAATCAACTATACTCCAATATAAAATTTAAAAATTTTTTTTAAATTTAAAATAAATAAACATAGCAAATCCTATTTTTTTAAATACAGGATTCCTATCCTATAATAATATTTTAATCAATTCTCCTTAAATTTTCTAACTTCTCCACTTGAAAAAAAATGCTATATTAGTACTCAGAATTAAAAGTCAATGATTCTGACTTTTGCTTCTGATTCTGATAGTCAGCACTGTCCCTTTGTTTTTTTTGAAGTATTCCTTTTCCTGTCTTCACTAACTCTTTTTTTTTTTTTTTTTTTTGGCTGAGTCAGGTCTTAGTTGTGGCACACGGGCTCCAGAGTGTGTGGGCTCAGTAGCTGCAGCACGCAGGCTCTCTAGTTCTGCTGCACAGGCTCCAGAGTGCGTGGTCTTAGTTGCCCCACAGCACGTGGGATTCAATTCCCTGACCGGGGATTGAACCCATGTCCCCTGCATTGGAAGGCAGATTCTTAACCACTGGACCACCAGGGAAGTCCCTTCACTCTTTATAATGAAAATCAAAACAAAATAAAATATAATGAAAGCATAACCCAGAGCTGAGAATTATAAATTCAGTAAGTAAGTTTTTTTGGCAATTAAAAGTGTCTTGCTCACAGAGACAAAGGGAACACACCACAGAGGCAGATGCTGGAGTGATACTTCCATAAACCAAGGAATGTCTGGGGCTACCAGAAGCTGGAAGAGGCAAGGAAGGGTCCTCCCCTAGAGATTTTGTAAAGAGCATGGCCTAGCAAACACCTTGATTTCATACTTCTAGCCTCCAGAACTGCAAGAGAATATGCCAAAATAATAATAATAATAATATAATGTCTTGCTCAATGCAAGAACAATACTAGCTCAGTGTAGAAAAATTAGATAAAAGCTGCACAAAAAGAATAAATTTTAAAATATCCATAATCAGTGATGTGAACAAAAATGTCAAAGTAAGGCCTTGAAAATTCTCTGCTCTGTAAACACAAGGAAAACACCAACAAAAATTATCCGAATCAACTTCTTCAGAACTCCGGAAATTAACCAAAGGCTTGCAGTAATCCAGGGAGTGTTTATTCAAGAAAAATGGCTTGATCTCAGTAAGAACAGCAAGCTCTGTGTCATTTTAATTTACCTGTCTCTATCCCCCTTTCCCCATCTCTGCAAGAAGCCTTGAAAACCAACATCCCAAGACTTCCCTGGTGGTCTGGTGGGTAAGACTACATGATACCAATGGCCAGTGTTCAATCACTGGTCAGGGAACTAGATCCCTCATGCATGCCACAACTAAGAGTCCGCGTGCCGCAGCTAAGAGTCCACATGCCACAACTAAGAAGCCTGCATGCCACAACTAAGTCCACATGCTGCAACTAAAGATCCCACATGCCACAACAGAGATCCCACATGCCACAACTAAGACCCAGAGCAACCTAAATAAATAAATAATAAAAATTTTTAAATATTAAAAAAGAAAGAAAGAAAACCAACATCCCACTAGTGAAAACCAGCAGCCTGGCAGCCGCTTGCAGGAGTAGAGTGGTTGGAGCTCCTTCAAAGCCCCACTTACAGAGAATTGTCATTATTTGACCTGTCTGGTGGTTCCCTGGAAGATCCCACTCAGAAGGCTGTCTTTGTATGACCTAACTCAGAGGTCATCTAGTGCTAACAACATTTTCCCTATGGGTGTTTGTCAAAAAAAATCAGACAAAACAAAACAAGCAAAAAAATAAAACAGAAACAGACTCACAGATCCAGAGAACAAACTGTTGGTTACCACAGGGGAGAGAAGGAAGGGAAGGGGCAGAATAGGTAAGGGGGATTAAGAGGTACAAGGTAGCAGTTATAAAATAAATGAGTCACAGGGACATAACATACAGCAAAAGAAATATAGTCAATATTTTATAAAAACTTCATATGGTGTGTAATCTATGAAACTATGAAATTGCTATATTGTAAACCTGAAAACAATATAATATTGTAAGTCAAATATACTTCAATAAATAATTAAAAAAAAAGAAAAAACAGAGGTAACTTCTTAACAGTGTAGCTGCATGAGGTGGTAGATAACAGTTATGTTAAAGCAAAAGAAGCCATACACAAAAGGCCACGTTATATGATTCCATTTACATGAAATGTCCATAATAGGTAAATTTATAGAGATAGAAAATAAATTACTGGTTCCCGGGGGCTGTCGGGAAAAGGGAATTAGAAGTGACTGCTTAGGACAGGAATAAAGATGCAGATGTAGACAATGGACTTGAGGACATGGGGAGTGGGAAGGGTAAGCTGGGATGAAGTGAGGGAGTGACATGGACATATATACACTACCAAATATAAAATAGATAGCTAGTGGGAAGCAGCAGCATAGCACAGGGAGATCAGCTTGGTGCTTTGTGACCACCTAGAGGGGTGGGATAGGGAGGGTGGGAGGAAGATGCAAGAGGGAGGAGATATGGGGATATATGTATATGTATAGCTGATTCACATTGTTATAAAGCAGAAACTAACATACCATTGTAAAGCAATTATACTCCAATAAAGATGTTTTTTAAAAAAAAGAGTGACTGCTTAATGGTTAAAGAATTTCTTTTGGAAATGATGAAAATGTTCTTGAATTAGTGATGATATTTATGCAACTTGGTGAATATATAAAAACCACTGAATTGTTCACTTTAAGTCAGAAAATTTTATGGTATGTGATTTCTATTTTTTTTTTTTTATTTTTTTTTTGCGGTACGCGGGCCTCTCACTGTTGTGGCCTCTCCCATCGTGGAGCACAGGCTCCGGACGCACAGGCTCAGCGGCCATGGCTCACGGGCCCAGCCGCTCCGCGGCATGTGGGATCTTCCCGGACCGGGGCAGGAACCCGTGTCCCCTGAGTCAGCAGGCGGACTCTCAACCACTGCGCCACCAGGGAAGCCCTATGGTATGTGATTTCTATTTCAATTTTAAGATAGCAATTTTTAAAATTATATGTACCCACAATTATAATTTTGTAATTTAAATAAAAGGAAATTTATAAAAATATTATCATAATCCAAATATAATCACTATTAATATTTTGGTCTATTTCTAATCTTTCGCTACTGCATCAATGTTATTACGCATTGGTTAAGAGCACTCACTCTCGATCCTCAGTCTGAGTTAGAATCCTGCACTTACTAATCGTGCAATCATGGGCAAGCTCATTAACCTCTCTGGTCTGTTCCTCATCTATAAAATGGAGATAATAATATTGACTTCAAATGGTTGTTGTGAGAATTAAGGGAGTTTAAAAATGTAGAGCCCTTAAACATGTGGCTGGCACATAATAAGTGTTCAATATAGGCTGGCTATTTTTATTACTGAAAATAAAGCTGTGTGAATATCCTTGAATATATATCTTTTCATTTGTCTAATTTTAAAAATTAATTCCACAAAGTGAAATTGCTGTTTCAAAATATAGGCACATGAAACAGACAAAATGTTATTTTAAGGTTGCCTAAGAGTTTTCTATTACTGGAAATGGATATACTACTGAGTGTTCACAAATTTGGAAACATGTGAAAAAAAATCAAAAGAAAAATAGTCCCTGAAGAAATAATCAAGGGAGAAAAAAAAGAGCTTTTAAAAGTTATAATCATAATTCTCAGAGAGATTTAAGAAAATATGGGTCCATAAAATAAGGATGCTGTGAGAAGAAAATAATTTGTGAGTAAGAACTAGCTTTTGGAAATTAAAAAATATAATTTCCTGAACTAAAATTTAATAAGGAGCTAGAAGACAGAGTTGAGGACATCTCCCAGGATGAAAAACAAAAGGCAAAAATAGAAAAAATCGGGCTTCCCTGGTGGCGCAGTGGTTGAGAGTCCACCTGCCAATGCAGGAGACACAGGTTCATGCCCCGGTCTGGGAAGATCCCACATGCTGCAGAGCGGCTGGGCCCGTGAGCCATGGTCGCTAGGCCTGCGCGTCCAGAGCCTGTGCTCCGCAACGGGAGAGGCCACAACGATGAGAGGCCCATGTACTGCAAAAAAAAAAAACCAGAAAAAATATGAGAGAGAGGTAAGACACAGAGAGAGTCAATCTGAGAAGCCTCACATTTGACTGATAAGGCTCCAGCAAAAGAGAAGAGAACAAAAGGATTATCAAAGACCCTGTACAAAACTTTATGCCAAAAAGAAGAATTTATCTTCATTTTGAAAAATACACAGAACAAGTGACAAAGACATAGACCTAGACATATCTTTATGAAATTTCAGAACTTGAAGATGAAGAAAAGATCTCAAAATCTCCTGGAAGGGGGAAAGATATGCACTACCCTGCTTATCAGCAGCCCAAGTTTCTAGAAATCAATGGCACAAGCCCTTCAAACTTCCGAGGGAAAATGATTTTCACTTTAAAATTCTATACTCAAACTTGCAGTCAATATGAGGAGAAAATAAGGACATCATCAAGCATTCAAGGACACAGAAATTTTACTTAATCCATATATAAGAGTAACTTCTTTGCAAGTTACTTGAGGATGTACTCCAGCAAGATAAGGGAGTAATAAAGCAAAGAGAAATAAAAGAGGAATATTAAAAGGAAAATCCTAATATGATAACCCTGTAGCAACTGTAGAAATTGACCAGTCCAGATTAGAGCAAGAATATGGAGGCTTCTGGGAATGGGTGAGTGGTTTGCTATTGCCAGCTCCTACCAGCTCACAAGAGCCCATTGTTAATTTTCAGGAATGTTGCAAGTCAATTGTTTAAAACATTGTTATTAAAAATTAATGCCTAAAAGGGGGAGACCTTCAAGATGGTGGAGGAGTAAGATGTGGAGATCACTTTCCTCCCCTCAAATACATCAGAAACACATCTACATGTGGAACAACTCCTACAGAATACCTACTGAATGCGGGAAGAAGACCTCAGACTCCCCAAAAGGCAAGAAACCCCCCACACACCTGGGTAGAGCAAAAGAAAAAACAGAGACAAAAGGATAGGGACAGGGCCTGCACCTCTGGGAGGGAGCTGTGAAGGAAGGAAAGTTTCCACACACTAGAAAGCCCCTTCACTGGTGGAGACGGGGAGTGGCAGAGGGGGAAAGCTTCGGAGTCACGGAGGAAAGCACAGCAATAGGGGTGTAGAGGGCAAAGCGGAGAGATTCCCGCACAGAGGATCGGTGCCGACCAGCACGCAACAACCTGAGAGGCTTGTCTGCTCACCCGCTAGGGGCGGGTCAGGGCTGGGAGCTGAGTCTCGGGCTTCGGAGGTCAGATCCCAGGGAGAGGACTGGGGTTGGCTGCGTGAACACAGCCTGAAGGGGGCTAGTGCACCACAGCTAGCTGGGAGGGAGTCCGGGAAAAAGTATGGACCTGCCTAAGAGGCAAGAGACCATCGTTTCGGGGTGCGCGAGGAGAGGGGATTCAGAGCACTGCCTAACTGAGCTCCAGAGGCAGGCGCGAGCCACGGCTATCAGCATAGACACACCACAGATGGGCATGAAACACTAAGGCTGCCACTGCAGCCACCAAGAAGCCTGTGTGCAAGCACAGGTCACTATCCACACCTCCCCTCCCAGGAGCATGTGCAGCCTGCCACTGACAGGGTCCCGTGATCCAGGGACAACTTCCCCAGGAGAACACACGGTGCGCCTCAGGCTGTTGCAACATCACGCCAGCCTCTGCTGTCGCAGGCTCGCCTGGCATTCCATACCCCTCCCTTCCCCTGGCCTGACTGAGCCAGAGCCCCCTAATCAACTGCTACTTTAACCCGGTCCTGTTTCAGCAAAGAACAGACACCCTCAGGTGACGTGCATGCAGAGGTGGGGCCAAACCAAAGCAGAACCCCAGAAGCTAAGCAAACAAAGAAGAGAAAGGGAAATCTCTCCCAGCAGCCTCAGGAGCAGCGGATTAAATCTCCACAGTCAACTTGATGTACCCTGCATCTGTGGGACAACTGAATAGATAATGAATCATCCCAAAATTGAGGTGGTGAATTTTGGTAGCAAATGTAGATTTGGGGTTTGCTTTCTGTGTCTAATTTGTTTCTGGTTTTATGTTTATCTTAGTTTAGTATTTAGAGTTTATTATCATTGGTAGATTTGTTTATTGATTTGGTCGCTCTCTTCCTTTTTTTTTATACATAGATATATATATTTTTTCCTTTTTCTCTTTCTGTGAGTGTGTATGTGTATGCTTCTTTGTGTGATTTTTGTCTGTATAGCTTTGCTTTTACCATTTGTCCTAGGGTTCTGTCTGTCCGTTTTTTTGTGTTTTTCTTTTTTAGTATAGTTTTTAGTGCTTGTTATCATTGGTGAATTTGTTTTTTGGTTTGGTTGCTCTCTTCTTTCTTTTTTTTCTTAATTCCTTTTTAATTTTTAACAATTTTTAAAATTTTTTATTTTACTTTTTTATTTCATTTTTTCTCCCTTTTCTTCTGAGCTGCATGGCTGACAGGGTCTTGGTGCGCTGGCAGGATGTCAGGCCTGAGCCTCTGAGGTAGGAGAGCCAAATTCAAGACAGTGGTCCACCAGAGACCTCCCGGCTCCATGTAATATCAAATGGCAAAGGCTCTCCCAGAGATCTCCATCTCAATGCTAAGACCCAGCTCCATTCAATGACCAGCAAGCTACAGTGCTGGACACCCTATGCCAAACAACTAGCAAGACAGGAACACAGCCCCATCCATTAGCAGAGAGGCTGCCTAAAATCATAAGGTCACAGACACCCCAAAACACACCAGTGGACACAGTCCTGCCCACCAGAAAGACAAGATCCAGCCTCGTCCACCAGAACACAGGCACCAGTCCCCTCCACCAGGAAGCCTACACAAATCACTGAACCAACCTTACCCACTGGGGGCAGACACCAAAAATAACGGGAATTATGAACCTACAGCCTGAGAAAAGGAGACCCCAAACACAGTAAGTTAAACAAAATGAGAAGACAGAGAAATACGCAGCAGATGAAGGAGCAAGGTAAAAACCCACCAGACTGGGGCTTCCCTGGTGGCACAGTGGTTGAGAGTCCGCCTGCCGATGCAGAGGACACGGGTTCGTGCCCCGGTCCGGGAAGATCCCACATGCCGTGGAGCGGCTGGGCCTGTGAGCCATGGCTTCTGAGCCTGCACGTCTGAGGCCTGTGCTCCACAACGGGAGAGGCCACAACAGTGAAAGGTCCGCGTATCGCAAAAAAAAAAAAAAAAAAACCCACCAGACCAAACAAATGAAGAGGAAATAGGCAGTCTACCTGAAAAAGAATTCAGAGTAATTATAGTAAACATGATCCAAACTCTTGGAAATAGAATGGAGAAAATACAAGAAATGTTTAACCAGGACCTAGAAGAATTAAAGAGCAAGCAAACAATGATGAACAACACAATAAATGAAATTAAAAATTCTCTGGGGCTTCCCTGGTGGCGCAGTGGTTGAGAATCTGCCTGCCAATGCAGGGGACATGGGTTCGAGCCCTGGTCTGGGAAGATCCCACATGCCATGGAGCAACTAAGCCCATGCGCCACAGCTACTGAGTCTGTGCGACTGGAGCCTGTGCTCCGCAACAAGAGAAGGCCGCAACAGTGAGAGGCCCGTGCACCGCGATGAAGAGTGGCCCCCGCTCGCCACAAGTAGAGAAAGCCCTCGCACAGAAACGAAGACCCAACACAGCCAAAAGTAAATAAATAAATAAATTTATAAAAAGTCTCTGGAAGGGGGCTTCCCTGGTAGCACAGTGGTTGAGAGTCCTCCTGCTGATACAGGGGACACGGGTTCATGCCCCAGTCAGGGAGGATTCCACATGCCATGGAGTGGCTGGGCCTGTGAGCCATGGCCGCTGGGCCTGCGCGTCCAGAGCCTGTGCTCCACAACGGGAGAGGCCACAGCAGTGAGAGGCCCGCGTATAGCAAAAAAAAAAAAAAAAGAAATATATGGTAAACTCTAAATAGACAGAAGTGCATGCTTGCACACCACCCACCACACACACACTCAACCCAAGCTCAGGATGGCTAAGATGAAAAAGACAGAAAATACCTTTGCTGAACCCTTTCAGGGAGTACAGGGTTTTTTGGGCATGAGCCACCCATCTCCTTCCATGGCCCGGCAATAAAGCTTTCCCTGCTCCAAACTCCAACGTTTCAGTTAGTTTGGCCTCACTGTGCGTCAGGCACACGAACTTATGTTCACTAGCAAGATGAGCTAGCCAAACATACATACGGAAAAATTGTAAGAGACATGCAAGTGGCCTGCAATCCTAATTTAGATTTATTACTTCTATGGGAGAATACACCAAAATTTGGTGCTAGTGATTATCGGTGCTAGTGGTAATAGTGATTATTAACTGTGCAAGATGTTTGCATACTTTGTCTCATTTGAGCCTCGCAAGACTGTAGGCTATAAATCATCACTCTCACTCTACCAATGGGAAAACTGGGGCTCAAAGAAATTAGACAATTGCCAAGGACACATTCCCTAACACCACCACTTGGAAGCCCAAAGCCCTCCCTGGGACACTGGATCAGACTTGTCCTCTTCCAGGTGAACATTTGCTCTGAGAACTAAAATACTGCCTGCCATATCAGTAAACAAAGGATGTTGCAGCCATCAAGCCATCACATTACAGCCCCCCAGACGGTGAGCCCTGAGGGAACTCAGGATGGAGACAAACAGGCTGCCCACTGCCAACCCCATCTAGCAGTCAGCTGCTGCAGCCACCCCCAACTGTGCAGTCTGAGGAAACTCAGGATGAGAAAACACAGGATACTGGCTCCAGATAGCTGAGATGCATGATAGCTGAGGAATGATTTCAGTGAGCCCACATGTTTGCATCTTCCCATACATAGAAAAGTAATAAATTCCTTGAGATATCTGGTTTTCTTTTATTAACAGTAATCTTTTGATATTCCAAATACCTGATCTTTTGTTGCAAAAACTCCTGTATACTCTGGCTCCCCACCCTTGCCTCTTTGGAGCAGTCTCTCAGAGTTATTTGAGACACTGACTCCCAGGCTTGAAGTCCTAAGACTGTCCACTGAATAAAGCGTAACTCTCAACTTTAAGTTATGCTTTTTTCTTTCAGTCGACAGCTCCATTATTATTTATGGGTTATCAGTCAGTGAACAACCGTAAAAGGAGTTGAAAATTGTATGTCCGATCACTATAATTCACATTAAGAAGTAAAGGCATTTTAATAAATTAATTTCTTAAATCTCTAGAATGTTGGAGGGGAGGGAAAGATTTCATTTTGTTTTGTTTGGGACATATATATGATTATTTGGGAGGGAGAAGCTGGTCAGGCGGTACCTTCCTGTTGCCCCTTAGCTACACTTCCACTCCATCACAGAAAGGCAGGAGTCAGGAACTTGTTCTCCCTTCTGAACATTTGTGAGTTCCAAGGACAAAGCCAAAACAGAAACACTTGAGACACTTCTCTTCCATTCTCCTTCCACCTTCTACTCCTTCTTCCCCTACCTCCACTCAGAGTTAAAAGTTAAAAATTTTTAAACTCTTGAGTAAATAGCTTGATAACATTTAGTGATGTTCATAATGTAAAATTACCAGGGACGATCTGTCAATCTGTATTTCCCAGAAATGTAACCTAACAAAAACATCTTAGCTCTCTCGTTCTTTTCCATAAAAAGAACATGGAGAAAAAAACAGATTAAATAAACTTGGGCTTATGCAGCTCTGTTTCATTTCATTAGCATTGAGGTCCCATAAAATTGACAAAAAAAAAACAGGCAAACATGGAAAAGTAATAATGTCAAATACATATTTAAAGTTGATTTATATTGAATCTTTTAAACACACTCTGAGTCTGCTGCCCTGTATCTCAAAGCCACAATGAATACCAACAGCATGAATTCACAAATAAGACACCAAATTTATTGAATTTACTCATGGGATAATCACCTGTCTTTCACTTCTAATTGTTAGAGACTGTTCTAAAACGTTGGTGCCCTATTGTTCATTCCAATGTTTAAGAAATATTTAAGACCATAATTAAGGAAGACAATTCACAAAAGAAGAAATACAAGATCAGATTGGCAATGAATTTTTAATGATAATAGCTTATAAGTATTTGTGATATTGAGAAACCACAAACTCTTAAACACTCCAGGTAGATATATGAACTGGAAAAACTAAAAAAAAAAAAGGGTAAAATAGCTATCACTGAGTACTTACCATGTGTTAGGCACTGTGCTAACTACTTTAAAACAATATATTTTCACATTATCTCTGTTTTATGGATGAGGAAAATGATGCTCAAAAAGGGTTAAGTAACATATCCAAGAACACAAAGATGGTGGAAAACAACAACAGAGCTAGAACGCAATTTGGCAATGAATATTAAACAACTTTAAAATTTGTATATTTTTAGAGCCAGCAGTTCTTGGAGTTTATCATAAAGAAATAATTAGAGAAATATATAATTATATTTATACAACAATGTCCACCTTAAAATTATTTATAAAAAGGAGAAGTGGCAACAACCTAAAACTCCAACAATAGCCAAATGGCTAGTTTCAGTGTATTGTGCATTGAAGCAATGGAATACTATATGGCTATTTTAAATGATGGTATAACTCTATACTTATTGAAATAGAAATCTAGTCCATGTTTAGTGGAAAAAGCAAAATACAGAGTAGTGTATACAGTACAACTTTATTAAATATAGTGTAGGGGGGCTTCCCTGGTGGCGCAGTGGTTAAGAGTCCGCCTGCTGATGCAAGGGACACGGGTTCGTGCCCTGGTCCGGGAAGATCCCACATGCCACGGAGCGGCTGGGCCGGTGAGCCATGGGCACTGAGCCTGCGCGTCCAGTGTCTGTGCTCCGCAACAGGAGAGGCCACAGTGGTGAGAGGCCCGCGTGCCGCAAAAAAAAAAAAAAAAAAAAAAAAAAATTGTGTAGGTATGGATGGTGACTAGACTTATTGTAGTCACCACTTTGCAGTGTATAAAATATCAAATCATTCTTATATATCTGAAACTAATATGTTATATATCAATTATATCTCAATTTTTTAAAAAGTCTATTAAACCATAAAAAATTAGCATAGGTATGAAAGAAACAAGAAGAATATACTCCTGTATGTTAACTCATTATGTCTTGTGGTGGCATTTTGAGTGATTTATTTTGTTTACTCACATATTTTAAAATAATTCTACAACAAAAATGAACTACCTATGTAGACATTTGTTTAAAATGTCACAAGAGAACTTTAATACACTGCTCATGGGAATGTAAAACAATACTACCACTTTGGAAAACTGTTCAAGAGTTTCTTATAAAATTAAGCATACACCTGCAATATGACCCTGGCATTCTACTCCTAGGTGTGTACCTAAGAGAAATGAAAGTGTATATTTACACAAAGACTTGTGACAAATGTTCAAAAAAGCTTTATTAACAATAGCCCCAAACTGAAGACAATTCAAATATTCATCAACAGGTGAATGAATAAACAAAATGTAGTACATCCATACAATGGAATACTACCCGGCACCAAAATGAATGAAATACTGATATGCCTGTATACACAACACAGATAAACCTCACATTCATTATACTGAGTAAAAGAAGCCAGACACAAAAGAGCACACATTGTATCATGTTATTTACGTAAAATGCACAAGACTGCAAACTAATTTATAGTGACAAAAAAAAAGATCAGTGACTGCCTGAGGCCAGGAGCAGGAGGAATAGACTACAAAGAGACATGAGAAAATCTGGGGTGGAGGGTGATGATGGAAATGTTCTGTATCTTGATTATGTTGTTTTAAAGGTATATATAGAATCCATTAAACTGTACCCTTTAAAAGAATGCAGCTTTTTTTTTTTTTTTGCGGTACGCGGGCCTCTCACTGTTGTGGCCTCTCCCACTGCGGAGCACAGGCTCCGGACGCGCAGGCCCAGCGGCCATGGCTCATGGGCCCAGCCGCTCCATGGCATGTGGGATTTTCCCGGACCGGGGCACGAACCCGTGTCCCCTGCATCGGCAGGCAGACTCTCAACCACTGTGCCACCAGGGAAGCCCCCAAGAATGCAGCTTATTGTACATACATAATACTTCAATAAAGTTAAGTTTTTAAAAAGTTTACAGGAGCTTAATTCTTCAAAATATATATATAATTTTTTCCTAAACTCTGTATACAGGAATTTCAGGTCACCAGATTGGTTTTAAACTTAATAGTAATAACAACAATTGCAGGTAATGTTTATAATATTCCAGAAACTATCCTATCAATATTCTAATTCTGTTTTCACAGAAAGACAGAAATCCACCCTAAAATTCACATGTAATCTCAAGGTACCCCAAATAGCCAAAACAACCTTGAAAAAGAATAGCAAAGTCAGAGATTTCACACTTCCTGATTTCAAAACTTATTACAAAGTCAGTAATCAAAATAGTGTGGTACTTGCATAAAGATACACACGAAGAACAATGGAATAAAATAGAGAGTCCAGAAAAAAAAAAGCCTTGCATTTATGGCCAAATGAGTTTTGACAGGAGTGCCAACACCATTCAACACCATTGAAACAAATGGTGCTGGGAAAATTGAATATTCACATGCAAAAGAATGAAGTTGAACCTTTATACACCACACACAGCACATGTAAAAATTAACTCAAAATAGATCAAAGAACTAAATATGAATCTCTTAGAAGAAAACACAGGTGAAAACCTTCATGACATTGATTTGGAGGTCAAGAATGATATCTTGGATATGATACCAAAAGCACATGCAACAAAAGAAAAAATAAATTAGACTACATCAAAATAAAGAACTTCTGTACATCAAGGAACACAGTAAACAAAGTGAAAAAGCAACCCACATAATGAAAGAATTTGTAAATCATGTATTTGATAATAGACTAATAGAATATATAAAGAATTCCAACAACTCAACAACAACAAAACCCAATTTCAAAATGGGCAAAGGACTTCAACAGACGTTTCTCCAAAGAAGATATGCAAATAGCCAATATGCACATGAAAAGATGTTCAACATCACTAATCACCTTAAGTTAAAAGAAATAACCAACTGTTCCCATTTATTATTTTTATTTATTTATTTATTTATTTATTTTTGGCTGTGTTGGGTCTTCGTTTCTGTGCGAGGGCTTTCTCTAGTTGCAGCAAGCGGGGCCCACTCTTCATCACGGTGTGCGGGCCTCTCACTATCGCGGCCTCTCTTGTTGCGGAGCACAGGCTCCAGACGCGCAGGCTCAGTAGTGTGGCTCACGGGCCTAGTCGCTCCGCGGCATGTGGGATCTTCCCAGACCAGGGCTTGAACCCGTGTCCCCTGCATTGGCAGGCAGATTCTCAACCACTGCGTCACCAGGGAAGCCCTCCCATTTATTATTAGTTAGGTTCAAAACCTAATAGCAATACTTTGTGTGGTGTTCAACAGATTACACTGTGTCTCTTGAAAATGTAAGTTCACTGGAATGCCTGGAGCACCTCAGCAAACAGTTTGGGAACTATGGATATAGATAATCACTAAGAATAGAGAAGAAATATATAGTGAGGTTAAATACAACTCAAACTAAATTACATTCAAGGTTTTAGACTTGTCTAAAAACTGTCAGGTTTTTTAAAAGGTGAAGTCACCATTTTAATAGTTCTATCATAATATGGGAAATCTTATCACTATAATATTAAACTGTGTTGCTCAGTCTTTGCCTTTGCCCTCCAAGTCATAAACTGAAGTATTCTATTTTCTTCTTCAAAATGTGCTTGATGCAGATTTCTATTCTACAAGACATAGTTTCAGAAAGAAGCCATTGATTGAGCTAGTATTAAATGCACTCAGATTTAAATTTAAATTTAGTTTACAATTTAGATTCAAAAGTCCCTGGGCTATAGTTTCAGCTGTGACCAGAAATGATATCTGTTACTTCTAGGCAAAGTCAATTAAGAAACGGGCATGCCTTCACCACCTTTTCTTAGCCTGCTGGCTGGATGCAGAGAACTCTGAACTCTTAAAGGATAGCAGAGCCACAATATGGAAGTAGCCTGGGTCTCTAAATGAGCTCTAGAATAGACATCTGCTGATGAGGAACACGCACATTATACTGCTATATTGGCAAGAAATGTACTTCTATTTTGTTAAGCCACTGAAACTTTGGAGTTGGTCTCTTTTTTTTTTTTTTACTTTGCGCACAAGATGTCTTGTGGAAATTTTATTATGTAGAGTGTAAAATGAATTTTCAGTCCAATAAAAACAACAGTTTTTTAAAAAAAACAACATGCATAACCTTTTCCAATTGCCTTTTTTAATAGTTAGATATTTCAAGCATTATAAGGAAAATAAGGAGAAAAACCCCAGACACTTCAGTAACTTCAGTATATCTCAAACGGAATGTCCCCCAGGTCAACTGAAAAATGCAAGAAAAAATAGCTTCAATTCCATTTTTCTTTTAAAAATACATGTTATCTGTACAAGATACACTACAGTAAACACTGGAAATCATATTATCCCTTTTATTAAATCAAAATTATTTAATTCATATTGTGGTTAATGCTAGATTTATTTATTCATCTAGTTAATGTGACAAATATTAAGAAAATATTTAAAAGAAAAAAGCAAAACACACCTTGGAATTAAAAAAGTTACATTTTTATGTGATTTAATGTTCCATAGTGTTTGTTAAAAGTTATATTGAATTTATTTTTAATATTAAAAATAACAGTATTTATATTTCCGAGAGAATAGAGAAAGGTTTTTTGGTTTTGTTTTTAAAACAAGCTTGGAGGTCTTAGATACACAATTGCAATCGGTAGGTAATGGAGACATGATAAAACGTCTGCTAAACACACAAACACATTTTTATATTATTACCCCTTTAGAACTCTAGAAATTATACAAACCCTATAAAATGCCCCCTCCCGAACCCTGTTGGACAACAATACAATTATCTGTCTCAATTCAGAATTCACATAATTAATTATAATACATAATAGTTCAGTTTTTTAAAAAATGCAATAGAACCAGACAGCCAAGACACAAGAAATTAGAAGTAAAACATTTAATGAATTTACACATTTAAGAATATTTAAATACTGTTTAAAAATTTTTTAAAAGAATTTGTTACAAGCCACCTAAGACTTCCAAGCCACTTTCTGTTGCAACAGAAAAAACTGTAAATAAAAAGACATACAAACAAAACAAAACAAAATCACACCATGTTGAAATGTCACTGCTCTGCGGCACATTCTGGTGCCCGAATTTGCAGGTATTGCTCCAAAAAGAATCCCAGAGCTTACACATTTGAAGTAACAAACAAAAATAACAAAACAAAAATTATCAGCAATTTTTAGTAACTGATTTTCCCGATTTTTAGAAAAATTCTGTTAATCTAGTGTTTCACAGAACAAAACAAATGCTCTTCATCAAAAGGTTTGCACATCTAAAAACCTGTTACAAATAGGTTTTGCTCACAATGGTTTGGGGGGGGCGGGGAAAGGGAGCTGCAGGCCACTGTCCTACTGCTCCTGGCTGTGGGCCTGAGCTTGCCCTAATGTTTGCCCGTAGAATGCGACCTGCTGTCTGTAATACTCCGCCCCGTCCATTGTGTAGTCCGGCGGGCAGCTGGCCTGAGGAGCGTTGCTGGCAGCGTGACTCTGTTTTTTGTAATAGTCTTCCCAGGCCTTGCTGTAGTCGGGCTGGCTGCTCTGCGGCTGGCTCTGTTGGCTTGGAACCTGCTGTGTGGGCTGCTGCCACGCCTGGTAGGTGCTGCCCTAGCCCTGGGTCAGGAAGGCCGGAGGACCACTCACAGGCGTGCTGTGAGGGCTTCCGTTCACTTTAGCGGCCATGTTTGGGAAGCACCCTGAGCTCCTTGGAGGAAAGGTGTTCTGATGCGGCGCGGCAGGTGGCTGGCTGAAGGGGCCCTATGCATAATCTCCGGGCGCTCCGAGACTGGCACCGCCAACTTTCTCATCTATGAGATGTCTGCCAGCTCAATCTGTTGAGGAACTCCCCTGATGGTGAATATTCGCAGGTTGGGGTCCGTGTTGGGAGGGTGGTTCCGCTGAAGCTCCACGTGTGCTCCTGACTGCTGGTTTATGCTTTTCATGTCCTCACCCCCTTTACCTATGACGAGGCCGCACTTATCTGCCGGCACTGTGTAGGTTGTCTCCTGGATGCCACCAGGGGTTCCCACGCTCCAGTCACCACGACCATGGCCTCTTCCTCTGGCTACCGCCAGGCCTCCAAAGCCATCTCTTTCCTGAGCTGTAAGAATAAGCTCGTTGATGACATGTGCTGCATGCTGGCATCGCTCTGGGGGGGCCCCATGACCTGTGCAGCTCTCTCTGGACTAATACCATCATCTGGTTTGAACTGAATTCTCATACCGGCATCATTCTGGATCTTTTTGATCATTTCCCCATTTCTTCCTATTACAATCCCAACTGCAAACCTAGGGACAGACACCTCTATACTGCCTCCTCCCATTCGGGAGCTGAAATCACCACGTACACCTCGAAAATCACCTTGGTCTTTTTCTCGGATGATCTCTAATACCATTTCTCTTGCTTGCTGTACTTTAAATGGGTCTCTGGTGATGCGAAGAGGCTTGTCTGCTCCCGTGGGCTATGGGCCGTCCTGGATCATGACCATCTTCACACCTGTCCGCTCCTGCAACTGCTTTATTGTCTCCCCTCCCTTGCCGATGACCAGCCCCACTTTAGACGCAGGGATGAGAATCTCCTGGATCGTGCTGTTGCCATCTATGTCATTATGAAAGCCAGGTCCATTCCGACAGTGGTCCACAATCTGTCCCAGGAGCCGTTTGGCTTGTTCAATACTTTCTGGGGTTCCGGTAAGTACACAGGGCCTCTCTGGAATCCCAGAACTCTCTGAGGCAATCTGAATTTTGCAACCAGATTCTGCTTGAATCCGTGAAATCTGTTCACCTCCCCAACTGATAATAAATCCAACCATTTTATCAGGCACTTTGAATTCTTCTGTTATTACTGCCCTTTGATGTAACAAGGCCCCTAAATGGTTACCTACTCCATCATCCAAGGGCTGTTTTTGTACTCCATAGCCATACACTGAGGGGTCCACTAGAGGTGTGGAATTATTCAAGTGAGGAATTGAATCAATTTTAGCAGCAATCAGCCGGACCCGGTGCAGAGCGTCCATGAAGCCCTCAGCCTTCATCCCCACTGGAGCGCTCTGCCCCTGCACCAGCTCTGTCATTACCACCCCCGCCGCTGCTGCCGCTCGGCTCCCCCGTCAGGCCTCCCGCTCCACTTGGGAACCTGTAGCCGGAAAGTGGAGTTGGTCTCTTACACCAATTAATACACTCCAAACTAAGGCCCATTTCTAATATAATTGAGACTGCTTTTCAAGTATTACCATTAAGTATGACACATGTAAAACTTCCCTTGATACATCCTTTTCATCACCTTGAGTAAATTCCTCATATTCCTAGGTTGCTAAGAGATTTTGTAAGCAAGTGTATATGTTTATTGAATGTCATTTTGTCAAGAACTGTGAAGGGAACAGAAGCAAGAAGAACTACAGTCCTGCAACCTGTGGAACGAAAACCACATTCACAGAAAGATAGACAAAATAAAAAGGCAGAGGACTATGTAACAGATGAAGGAACAAGATAAAACCCCAGAAAAACAACTAAATGAAGTGGAGATAGGCAACCTTCCAGAAAAAGAATTCAGAATAATGATAGTGAAGATGATACAGGACCTCGGAAAAAGAATGGAGGCAAAGATCAAGAAGATGCAAGAAATGTTTAACAAAGACCTAGAAGAAATAAAGAACAAACAGAGAGGAACAATACAATAACTGAAATGAAAAATACACTAGAAGGAATCAATAGCAGAATAACTGAGGCAGAAGAACAGATAAGTGACCTGGAAGAACAGAATAAAGAAAAAAAATGAAAACAAATGAAGACAACCAAGATTACGCTTCCCAGGAAGGATTTCATTCAGATTCCACGGAGAAATCAAAACCTTTACAGATAAGCAACAGCTAAGAATTCAGCACCACAAAACTAGCTCTACAACAAAGTCTAAAGGAACTTCTCTAAATGGGAAACACAAGACAAGAAAAGGACCTACAGGGCTTCCCTGGTGGTGCAGTGGTTAAGAATCTGCCTGCCAATGCAGGGGACATGGGTTCAAGCTCTACTCCGGGAAGATCCCACATGCTGCAGAGCAACTAAGCCCATGTCCCACAACTACTGAGCCTGTGCTCTAGAGCCTGTGAGCCACAACAACTGTGCCCATGTGCCACAACTACTGAAGCCCGTGCACCTAGAGCCCATGCTCCACAGCGATGAGAAGCCCATGCACCGCAATGAAGAGTAGCCCCCATTCCCCGCAACTAAAGAAAAAAAAACCCGCATGCAACAACGAAGACCCAACGCAGCCAAAAAAAATAAATTAATTTAAATATATATATATATATATATATATAAAGAAAAGGACCTATAAAAACAAGCACAAAACAATTAAGAAAATGGTAATAGGAACAATTCCTTTACTTTAAATGTGAATGGATTAAATGCTCCAACCAAAAGACACAGGCTCACTAAATGGATACAAAAACAAGACCCATATATATGCTGTCTACAAGAGACCCACTTCAGACCTAGGGACACATACAGACTGAAAGTGAGGGGATGGAAAAAGATATTCCATGCAAATGGAAATCAAAAGAAAGCTGGAGTAGCAATACTCATATCAGATAAAATAGGCTTTAAAATAAAGAATGTTACAAGAGACAAGGAAGGACACTACATAATGATCAAGTGATCAAACCAAGAAGAAGATATATCAATTATAAATATTTATGCACCCAACACAGGAGAACCTCAATACATAAAGCAAATGCTAACAGATATTAAGGAGGAAATCGAGGGTTTCTCTGGTGGTGCAGTGGTTGAGAGTCCGCCTGCTGATGCAGGGGACACAGGTTCGTGCCTCGGTCCAGGAAGATCCCACATGCCGTGAAGCGGCTGGGCCCGTGAGCCATGGCCGCGGAGCCTGTGCATCCAGAGCCTGTGCTCCGCAATGGGAGAGGCCACAACAGTGAGAGGCCCGTGTACCGCAAAAAAAAAAAAAAAGAGGAAATTGACAGTAACACAATAATAGTGGGGTACTTTAGCACCTCACTTACACCAATAGACAGATCATCCAGACAGAAAATTAATAAGGAAACACAAGCTTTAAATGACATAGAAGACCAGATAGATTTAATTGATATTTATAGGACATTCCATCTGAAACAGCAAATTACACTTTCTTCTCAAGTGCACATGGAACATTCTCCAGGATACATCACATCTTGGGTCACAAATCAAGCCTTGGTAAATTTAAGAAAATTGAAATCATTTCAAGCATCTTTTCTGACCACAGCACTATGAGATTAGAAATAAACTACAGGGAATAAAACATAAATAATGCAAACACATGGAGGATGAACAATACGCTCCTAAATAACCAAGAGATCATTGAAGAAATCAAAGAGGAAATCATAAAATACCTAGAGACAAATGACAACGAAAATATGATGATCCAAAACCTATAGGATGCAGCAAAAGCAGTTCTAAGAGGGAAGTTTAAAGCAATACAATCCTATCTCAAGAAACAAGAAAAATCTCAAATAATCTAACCTTACACCTAAAGGAACTAGAGAAAGAAGAACAAACAAAACCCAAAGTTAGTAGAAGGAAAGAAATAAAGATAAGAGCAGAAATAAATGAAATAGAAAAAGAAGAAAACAATAGGAAAGATCAATAAAACTAAAAGCTGGTTCTTTGAAAAGATAAACAAAATTGATAACTTTTACCCAGACTCATTAAGAGAAAGAGGGAGAGGACTAAATCAATAAAATTAGAAATGAAAATGGAGAAGTTACAACGGACACCGCAGAAATACAAAGCATCATAAGAGACTACCACAAGCAACTCTATGCCAATAAAATGGACAACCTGGAAGAAATGGACAAATTCTTAGAAAGGTATACCCTTCCAAGACTGAACCAGGAAGAAATAGAAAATATGAACGGACCAATCACAAGTAATGAAATTGAAGCTGTGATTAAAAATCTTCCAACAGACAAAAGTCCAGAACCAGATGGCTTCACAGGTGAATTCTACCAAACATTTAGAGAAGACCTAAAACCCATCCTGCTCAAACTTTTCCAAAAAATTCCAGAGGCAGGAACACTCCCAAACTCATTCTACGAGGCCAACATCACCCTGATACCAAAACCAGACAAAGATACTACAAAAAAAGAAAATTACAGACCAATACCACTGATGAATATAGATGTAAAAATCCTCAACAAAATACTAGCAAACAGAATCCACCAACACATTAAAAGGATCATACACCATGATGAAGTGGGATTTATCCCAGGGATGCAAGGATTCTTCGATATATGAAAATCAATCAATGTGATACACCATATTAACAAATTGAAGAATAAAAACCATATGATCATGAGCATCTGCATAGATGCAGAAAAAGCTTATGACAAAATTCAACATCCATTTATGATAAAAACTCTCCAGAAAGTGGGCATAGAGGGAAGCTACCTCAACATAATAAAGACCATATACAACAAACCTACAGCAAACATCATTCTCAACAGTGAAAAACTGAAACCATTGCCTCTGAGATCAGGAACCAGACAAGGATGTCCACCCTTGCCACTATTATTCAACATAGTTTTGAAGTCATAACCATGGCAATCAGAGAAAAAAAGAAATAAAAGGAATACAAATTGGAAAAGAAGAAGTAAAACTGTCACTGTTTACAGATGACATGACACTATACATAGATAACCCTAAAGATGCCACCAGAAAACTACTAGAGCTAATCAATGAATTTGGTAAAGTTGCAGGATACAAAATTAATGCACAGAAATCGCTTGCATTCCTATACACTAACAACGAAAGATCAGAAAGAGAAATTAAGGAAACAATCCCATTCACCATTGCAACAAAAAGAATAAAATACTTGGGAATAAACCTACCTAAGGAGGTAAAAGACCTGTACTCAGAAAACTATGGCACTGATGAAAGAAATCAAAGATAACACAAACAGATGCAAAGATATACTGTATTCTTGGATTGGAAGAATCAGTATTGTGAAAATGACTATACTGCCCAAAGCCATCTACAGATTCAATGCAATCTCTATCAAATTACCAATGGCATTTTTTACAGAACTAGAACAAAAAATCTTAAAATTTGTATGGAGACACAAAGACCTCAAATAGCCAAAACAACCTTGAGGGACAAAAACAGAGCTGGAGGAATCAGACTCCCTGACTTCAGACTATGCTACAAAGCTACAGTAATCAAGACAGTATGGTACTGGCACAAAAACAGAAGTATAGATCAATGGTACAGGATAGAAAGCCCAGAGATAAATCCACACACCTACAGTCAACTAATCTATGACAAAGGAGGCAAAGATATACAATGGAGAATAGACAGTCTCTTAAATAAGTGGTGCTGGGAAAACTGGACAGTTACATGTAAAAGAATGAAATTAGAACACTCCCTAACACCATACACAAAAATAAACAAAAATGGATTAAAGACCTAAATATAAGACCAGACACTATAAAACTTTTAGAGGAAAACATAGGAAGAACACTCTTTGACATAAATCACAGCAAGATCTTTTTTGACCCACCTCCTAGAGAAATGGAAATAAAAACAAAAACAAATGGAACCTAATGAAACTTAAAAGTTTTTGCACAGCAAAGGAAACTATAAACAAGACAAAAAGACAACTCTCAGAATGGGAGAAAATATTTGCAAGCGAATCAATGGACAAAGGATTAATCTCCAAAATATATAAACAGCTCATGCAGCTCAATATTAGAAAAACAAACAACCCAATCCAAAAATGGGCAGAAGACCTAAATAGACATTTCTCCAAAGAAGACATACAGATGGCCAAGAGACACATGAAAAGCTGCTCAACACCTCTAATTATTAAAGAAATGCAAATTAAAACTACAATGAGGTATCACCTCACACCAGTCAGAATGGCCATCATCAAAAAATCTACAAACAATAAATTCTGGAGAGGGTGTGGAGAAAAGGGAATCCTCTTGCACTGTAGGTGGGAATATAAATTGATACAGCCACTATGGAGAACAGTATGGAGGTTCATTAAAAAACTAAAAATAGAATTACCATATGACCCAGCAAGCCCACTACTGGGCACATACCCAGAGAAAACCATAATTCAAAAAGACGCATACACCCCAATGTTCATTGCAGCACTATTTACAATAGGCAGGTCATGGAAGCAACCTAAATGCCCATCGACAGACAAATGGATAAAGAAGATGTGGTATATATATGCAATGGAATATTACTCTGCCACAAAAAGGAATGAAATTGGGTCATTTGTAGAGACGTGGATGGACCTAGAGACTGTCATATAGAATGAAGTAAGTCAGAAAGAGAAAAACAAATATCATATATTAACGCATATATGTGGAATCTAGAAAAATGGTACAGATGAACTGGTTTGCAAGGCAGAAATAGAGACACAGATTTAGAGAACAAACGTATGGACACCAAGGGGGGAAAGTGAGGGGTGGGGGTGGGATGAATTGGGAGATTGGGATTTACAAATATACACTAATATGTATAAAACTGATAATAATAAACTGCTGTATTAAAATAAAAATATTTTTTAAAAAAAGAACTGTGAAGGATCTGAGATTTTATGCTACTTGCAATGGAATACTGCTCAGCAATAAAAAGGAATGAATTACTGATACACACAACAACAAAATCTCAAAATCATTACACTGAGTAAAAGAAGCCACACACTAAAGAGTGCATCAGTATTTCTTTCCTTTTTGTTGACAAATAGTAGTCCATTTTATAGATATACTGTATGTTGTCTATCCATTCATCAGTTAATGGAGATTTGGGTGGCTACCACTATTGGCTATTACAAATAACACTGCCATAACATTCATGTACTTTGATGTATAAATAAAACATACTGTCTGATTCCATTTATATCATGTTCAAGAACAGGCAAAACTGGGACTTTCCTGGTGGTCCAGTGGTTAAGAATCCCCCTATCAGTGCAGGGGATGAAGGTTCAATACCTGGTCAGGGAACTAAGATCTCACATGCCTCAGGGCAACTAAGCCCACGCACCACAACTACTGAGCCTGAGCCACAACTAGAGAGAAGCCCACACTACAGTTAGAGAAGCCTATGTGCCACAAGGAAGAGTCCACATGCTGCAACGATACATCCTGCATGCGACAACAAAGATCCCGTGTGCCGCAACTAAGACCCAATACAGCCAAATAAATAAATAAATATAATTTTTTTAAAAAAAGAACAGGGCTTCCCTGGTGGCGCAGTGGTTGAGAGTCCACCTGCCGATGCAGGGGGACACGGGTTCATGCCCTGGTCCGGGAAGATCCCACATGCCGCGGAGCGGCTAGGCCCATGAGCCATGGCCGCTGAGCCTGTGCATCCAGAGCCTGTGCTCTGCAACGGGAGAGGCCACAGCAGTGAGAGGCCCGCGTACCGCAAAAAAATAATAATAAATAAATAAATAAAATATTGATCAAAAGGTATATTAAGAACCACCAAAAACAAAGTAAGAAGAGCTGAATAATAGAATCAGAATTCTGTGGGAGGATAAGATCTTTGAAATCATCTGGTCCAGCCTCTTCACTTGTATACATGAGGAAACTGAGGTTCTGAGAAACAAGACTTGCTCATTCTCAATGGCAAAACTGAATAGAAAATCAAGGAGACAACTCAGTGATCAGTGCCAGGATATAAACTGAATATTTAAAACCAGGTTTCTGGCATTCGATATACAGATTACTATGTTTAAATATACAGGTCCCTTCTAGAGTTTATAAAGCAGTATTTGCTGGCAAGTGTTAACCAGATCTCAACATGGCCATCTGGTACATTTCCGTTTTATAGACGTCCCTTAAGAATAAGCCTTCAGGGAAAAAGATATAGGAATAAACTTATGTTTTATGTATGCCACTTTAAGCCACCCCACTGCCCCTTTTCTGTTATTGTTCATTTCTCCAAATGATATCTATTCTTTTCCATTGCACTTCTCTGATTAAAAAAAATTTTTTTCAACAGACAAAACAGTTCTAAATAAATCAAATATGAAGCAACTAATGACTGATTAAGGAGATGCAAAGTGGAATAATCCAGAACAAATATAAATTGATACATTTTAGAATGTATCATCTGCCAAACATAATTAGGAATCATATACTTAACCAGGTGTCTTCTGGGTTTTTGAAAATGAAATAGTCCAAGATAATAATACATCTGCTGTCTCCTAGGATATTTCTAAATGTCTTAGGATTTCTTAGTAGTGAATTTAGAGAGAAAACAAGAATATGAAGCTCTGGAGTAGAGCTTCTGGGATTTAATTCCCACTACATCATCAAATAGCTTATTTGTGTTAGAAAAATCTATTTAACCTCCTTGTGCCAATGTTTCCAAATCTGTAAAATAGAATTGTATAGGGTTGTTCTGAGAATTAAATAATTTGTTCTTCTTCAAGATGATGAAGAGCCAAATGCTTTTTGTTAATCCCTCTGAAAACCTTATTTAAATAACCCTGAAAGTTATTTTCAGTGTATAAACCCACAACATTTAAGAGAGAAGGTAAGCCATTAGAAAACACATTATTTTAACAAATTTTTGGGAAACAGAAAGAGGATAAAAGACCGATGACTAATAAAGCAGGGCAGGAGGAACCACTACTTAGAATATGAGTGGAAAAGAATGTAATGGAGGAGTGCACCAATATTACCTGAAGAAACCCAAAATACTTAGAGCCAGGAAATTCTGACTAGGATGGACAACAGGAGCTGGGTCTGAAAGCAGGGTAATTAATTAAAGCCTGTATATGGAAAGCACCCACTCTCCTGCCAAGAACCAGGAAGCAAAATAGCCATCAGACAGGTGATTATCTTTGAGGCAAAAAATAATAATGCAGGAAGTGGTAGACAGTAGAAAGCATGTTCTTAACCATGAATACTGCATATTTTGTTTTGTTTTGGTTAACTTTCACAACAAAGGAGATGAAAGACCTGCAGAATGCAAACTATAAGACATTGATCAAAGAAATTGAAGAAGGCACAAATTAATGGAAAGATATTCCATGCACATGGTTTGGAAGAATTAATATTGTTAAAATTTCCATTTTACCGAAAGCAATCTATAGATTCAGTGCAATCCCTATCAAAATTCCAATGGCATTTTTCACAGAAATAGAACAATCCTAAAATCTGTACGGAATCACAGAAGCCCCCATTTAGCCAAAGCAATCTGGAGAAAGAACAAAGCTGGAGGCATCATGCTCCCTGATTTCAAGCTATACTACAAAGCTGTAATAATCAAAACAGTATTGGCATAAAAACAGATCAATGAAACAGAATAGAGAGCCCAGAAATAAACCCATATATATAGTCAATTAATTTACAACAAAGGAGCCAAGAATATAAAATGTAGAAAGGACAATCTCTTCAATATATGGTGTTGAGAAAACTGGAAAGCCACATGCAAAAGAATGAAAGTAGACCACTATTGTACACCATACAAAAAAATTAACTCAAAATGGATTAAAAACTTGACTGTTAAGACCAGAAACCATAAAACTCCTGGAAAAAAATATTGACAATAAGCTCCTTGACATCACTCTTGGCAGTATTTTTTTTGGATCTGACTCCAAAGGCAATGGCAACTAAAGCAAAAATAAACAAATGGGCCAACATTAAACTAAAAAGCTTTTGCACTGCAAAGGAAACCATCAACAAAACAAAAAGACAACCTAGTGAATGGGAGAAGATATTTGCAAATCATAGATCCAATAAGCATATCCAAATATATAAAGAACTCATATAGCTCAATAACCACAACAAAAATATCCATTTTAAAAATGGGCAGAGGATCTGAATAGACATTTTCCTACAAACAGATGGCCAGGGGACCGTATATATATTATATATACAAAACATGTTATGTATATATAATATATATACATATACAATCAACTATACTTCAATTTAAAAAAAAAAAAAAAGTGTGCCTGGAATCACCCAGGGAATTAGGTTAGAGGGAGGTAAAGAGGAGAAAAATGAGAAATTTGGAAAGGGGGGAGAATTCTCCAAAACTGGAAAGCAGATGGCAGAGTGTGGGAATTCCAATAATAAAACCCATTCCCCTTGGGCTTCCCTGGTGGCGCAATGGTTGAGAGTCCGCCTGCCGATGCAGGGGACACGGGTTCATGCCCCGGTCTGGGAAGATCCCACATGCCGCGGAGCGGCTAGGCCCCTGAGCCATGGCCGCTGAGCCTGCGCATCCAGAGCCTGTGCTCCGCAACGGGAGAGGCCACAACAGTGAGAGGCCCACGTACTGCAAAAAAAAAAAACAAAACAAAAACCATTCCCCACCCCACCCCACCCCTGAAAGGGGAATGGCTATTGGTGCACTTAGGAAAGTTGGGCTTAGCACCAGGGCTCAAGAACCTAAAGAAAGAGTCAAACAGCCTTATGGCCAATATATGGGGAAGCTGAAGAGAAGTAAATATTTGCAAATTCTGATGAGACCAAAAAACCCTTTCATTATCCCTCATCTTCATATATATATATATATATTTTTTTATTATTATTATTTTTTTGACTGCATTGGGTCTTTGTTGCTGTGTGGGCTTCTCATTGCCGTGGCTTCTCTTGTTGTGGAGCACGGTCTCTAGGCACGCAGGCTTCAGTAGTTATGGTGCACAGGCTTAGTTGCTCCACAGTATGTGGGATCTTCCCAGACCAGGGATCAAACCCGTGTCCCTGCTTTGGCAGGTGGATTCTTAACCACTGCACCGCCAGGGAAGTCCCCCTGCACGTATATTTATATTCTCTAGGCTATTCTGGAGGTTCTTTCCTTGGCAAAGTAGAATGTACCCCATATGGCACAAAAGGAGTCATTTGGGCTTATACCATGAATATCAGCTGTAAACATCATGGACTAGGGACCAGTGGGGCCTCATCTAATGTTCAGTTCTTTCTAAAGCCCTCTGGAAACTTCACACGAATCTGAGTAATGGAACCCAACTATTATCTGTGGTTGAGCTTTCCACCAACCCAAGAAGGATTAAAGTCAAATTAAAGATGTAGGGGGAAATGTGTGCTACAATAGAAAACTACATCTTGTGTAGATAACTCTCCTCCAAGTTATCTAATTCTGATCCTAAGGGAGCTATTTTACAACTCTGTAAGTTGTAGATACCTGATAGCAATGCAAAACAATTGTCTATAGACATGCAAGTTGTCTTATCTGACAGAGGATCAGCTAAGTTCCTGTCCTCTCTGTGGAAAGACCAGTTTTGCCTCCATTTGTACATTACTTTCAACATCCCTTTACTCCATATAAATTTGTGTTTCCTATTCTGATTACATATATTGTAACCGTTTATAGGAAATACTTGCTGAAGTATTTGGGGGTGACACAGCTTAAGTTTGCATTTTCATATAAATTTTAGAATCAGCTCGGTTTACACTAACATGTTCTACTGAAAATGTGATATTGCATTGAATCCATAGATCAATTTGGGGAGCACTGACATCTTTAAAATATTGAGTATTCTAATCTATGAACTGAATTTACTTACATCTTTAATATTTTGTGGGTTTTAGTGTAGAAGTCTTACACATCTTTCGTTACATTCATTGCAAAGTATCTGATGCTTATGCTAGTAAATAGCAGTTTCTCTTTTCATTTTATATTTGTTCCTGATACATGAAAACATAATCAAGTGTTTTTTTCTATTGTCCTATATACAGTAACATTGCCAAGTACCATGTACTACTAATAGTTTATAGATTTTGGATTTCCTACATACACAAGTCATTGGCAAATAAATAAAGAAGTTTATTTCTCTCCAACACTTGTTTGGTTTTCTTTTTTCTAGCCTTATTACTCTGGCTAGGACCTCCAGAACAGAGTTGAACAGAAGTACTAATAGCAGATATCCAGTCTTAATCCCAATCCTAAGTATGATGTCTACTATAGGTTTCATGTAGATACCCTTCATTAGAATAAGAAAACTACCTCTTACTAGTTTGTTTTTATTATGAATACATAAATTTTATCAAATGCTTCTTCTGCATCTACTGGAATGGGCTTATAGTTTTTATCTCTTAATGTGAATTACATTTACTGGTTAAACTATCCTTGCTTTCCTGAAATAACCCCACTTTGTCATGATGTATTCTTTTTATATTTTTAGGTTTAATTGCTAATATTATATTTAGGATGAATTTATATTTTGAAATTATATTCATGAGGATTAATCTGTAATTCTTTTTTTCAATCTCCTATGCACGTTCAAAGTTATGTCAGCCTAGTAAAAAGAATTGGGAAATATCCTCTATCCTCTTGCTGTCTAATCTCTGGAAGAATTTATGTAGAGTGGTGTTAATTTTTAATATTTGGAAGAACTCACTGGGGATGCCATCTAGGTCTGGATTTGTGAGCTTTCAAATAGTAGGTCACCCTTTTAAAGTGTACAATTGACTGTGGTTCTTAGTATATTAATAAAGTTGTGCGACCATCACAACCATCTAATTTCAGAGCGTGTAAATCATCCCCCAAAAAAGCCCATATCCATTAGCAGTCATTCACTGATTATCCTCCCTCCTGCTCTGGGCAACCAAGAATCACTTTCTGTCTCTATGGATTTAACTATTATGGATATTTCATATAAGTGGGATCATACACTGTGTGGTCTTTTGTGTTACTTTTTACACTTAGAATAATGCTTTTCGAGATTCATCCATGTTGTTCCATTTATCAATAATTCATTCCTTTTTATGGATGAATAGTATTCCATTGTACATATGTATGCATTTTGTTTCATCAGTTGATGAACATTTGGGTTGTTTCCACTTTTTGGTTATTATGAGTAATGCAGCTATGAATATTCACATATAAGTTTTTGTGTGAGCATACACTTTCAATTTTCTTGGGTAAGAATGGAATTGCTAAGTCATATGGTAACTCTATATTTAGGAAATGCCAGACTGTTTTCCAAAGAGGCTGTACCATCTTACAGCCCCATCAATATATGAAGGTTCCAATTTCTCCACATCCTTGCCAAAACTATCATTGTCTCTTTGATTACAGCTATCCTAGTGAGTGTATAGTACCTCACTGTGGTGTTCATTTGCATTTCCCTAGTGACTCATGATCTTGAGCATTTTATGTACTTATTGGCCATTCATAGATCTTCTTTGAAGAAATATCTATTCAAACACTTTGCCCATTTTTAAATTGGATTATTTGTTTTTATCGTTGAGTTGTAGGATTTTAGATACTAATCTCTTATCAGATATATAACTTACAAATATATTCTCCCAGTCTGAGGGTTGTTTTTTCATTTTCTTGATAGACTTTGGAAGCACAATTTTTTTTTTTTTAATTTTTATGAAGTCCAATTTATCTGCTTCTTCTTTGGTTGTCATGTATAAGAAACCATTGCCCCATCCAAGGTCACAAAAACTTACAACTATGTTTTCTTCCAAAGAGTTTTATAGTTACAGTTCTTACATTTGGGTATTCAATCCACTCTGAATTAATTTTTGTATATGATGTGAGCTATAGGTTCAACTTCTTTCTTTTGCATGTGGCTATGCAGTTGTACCAACACCATTAATTGAAGACTATTATTTCCCCTTGACAAAAATAAATTCAACTACTTTAACAAAATACAGAGCAATTTAGATTTTTCTTTCTTCTTCTATCTGTAGCTTTTCAGGTATTTGACCATTTCATCTAAATTGTTTAATGCCTCAGCATTTATTCATAATATATATAGAAACAGTAAGTGGTGTCTCTATTTCATTTGATATTTTTGTCTTCACACTTTTCCCTTCATTTTAATCTCAAAGAAGCAACTCTTAGCTTTAATTTTAGTATGTTTGATTCCTATTTCAATAAATTAGGCTCTTTTTCTTCCCCCTTTGTGCTTAATTTGCAGTTTTTATAACTTACTGGGATAAATGCTCCACTCATTGACTTTTAGCCATCTTTTCTACTAAATTAAAGATATAAAGTCCCCTCTAAGCACAGCTTTACCTACACCTCATGAATTGATACTTTATTTTTTAAATGAAATATTTTCTAATTTTCATTGTAGATTCTTCCTTAACCCAAGGTTACTTCGGAGTATGTTTTGTAGTTTCTAAATATATGAGATTTTCTAAACCCCTGACTTTATTTTTTTTGTATCTCATTTTAATTATGGTCAGAGAATATACTCTGGTTACAATTCTTTAAATCTTGTTTAGATGTGCTTCCTGGTATGGAAAATGGACAGTTTTTGTAAATGTCCCGCATGTCCATGAAAAACTATTATCCATTTGTTGAGTACAATAGCCTACACATGGTTGTTAGGTCAATTGTACTTTCTATATCCCTACTAACTTTTGATTACTGAGTGTGTGATCTTCCTCTATGATTGTAGATTTCTCTATTTCTCCTTGTAGTCCTCTGATAAACTTAGAAGCAATATATTGAATTCTATAAATTTCAAATTGCAAAATCTTCCTAATAATTAGTCCTTTTATCATTATCAACTACTAGTAAGTCTTTAATAGTATTAATTCTCTTTACTACTAGTAAGTCTTTTGCCTAAAATTCTGTTTGATATTAATATAAGCACAGCAGCTTTCTTTTGGTTAGTGTTTATATATTTTTTATATAAACTTTTCTGTATCATTACATTTTGTTTCTCTTGTATATACAAGCATACCTCGGAGATATTCTGGGTTCAGTTCCAGACCTCCACAATAAAGCGATTATCACAATAAAGTGAATCACATAAATTTTTTTGGTTTCCCAGTGCATATAAAAGTTATCTTTACACTATACTGTATTAAGTGTGCACTAGCAGTATATCTTAAAAAAGGTACATACCTTAATTTAAAAATAACACTGTTGGGCTTCCCTGGTGGCACAGTGGTTGAGAGTCCGCCTGCTGATGCAGGGGACACAGGTTCGTGCCCCGGTCCGGGAAGATCCCACATGCCGCGGAGCAGCTAGGCCCATGAGCCATGGCCCCTGAGCCTGCGCGTCAGAAGCCTGTGCTCCGCAACGGGAGAGGCCACAACAGTGAGAGGCCCACGTACCGCAAAAAAATAAAAAATAAATAAAAAATAAAAATAACACTGTTTATAAAGCAGAAACTAACACACCATCGTAAAGCAATTATACTCCAATAAAGATGTTAAAAAATAAATAAAAATTTTAAAAAGTAATAAAAAATAAAAGTACTAAATGCCACTGAAATAAAAACACTGTTGGGAAAATGGTGCCAAAAGACTTGCTAACCAGGGTTACTACAAACCTTCAATTTATAAAAATCACAATAAAGCAAAGCACAGTAAAGCAAAGCACAAGGTATTCCTGTCAATTGGATTGTGTTGTTAACTGACAATGTTTGTCTTTTATTGGAAGAATTAGCTTATTTACATTTAATGGAATTTCTGATCCATTTGGATTTTTTAACATCTTTATTGGAGGATAATTGCTTTACAATGTTGTTAGTTTCTGCTGTATAACAAAGTGAATCAGCTACATGTATACATATATCCCCATATCCCCTCTCTCTTGCATCTCCCTCCCACCCTCCCTTTCCCACCCCTCTAGGTGGTCACAAAGCATGGAGCCGATCCCCCTGTGCTATGCAGCTGCTTCCCACTATCTATTTTACATTTGGTAGTGTATATCGTCAATGCTACTCTCTCACTTTGTCCCAGCTTACCCTTTCCTCTCCCTGTGTCAAGTCTATTCTCTACATCTGCGTCTTTATTCCTGTCCTGCCCCTGGGTTCATCAGAACCTTTTTTTTTTTTTATATTCCATATATATGTGTTAGCATACGGTATTTGTTTTTCTGACTTTCTTCACTCTGTATGACAGACTCTAGGTCCATCCACCTCACTACAAATAACTCAATTTCATTTTTTATATCTGAGTAATATTCCATCGTATATATGTGCCACATCTTCTTTAACCATTCATCTGTCAGTGAATACTTAGGTTGCTTCCATGTCCTGGCTATTGTAAACAGGGCTGCAGTGAACATTGTGGTACACGACTCCTTTTGAATTATGGTTTTCCCAGGGTATATGCCCCATAGTGGGATTGCTGGGTCATATGGTAGTTCTATTTTAGTTTTTAAAGGAACCGCCATACTGTTCTCCATAGTGGCTGTATCAATTTACATTCCCACCAACAGTGCAAGAGGGTTCTCTTTTCTCCACACCCTCTCCAGCATTTGTTGTTTGTAGATTTTCTGATGATACCCATTCTAACTGGTGTGAGGTGATACCTCATTGTAGTTTTTTTTTTTTGGGCGGTATGCGGGCCTCTCACTGCTGTGGCCTCTCCCGTTGTGGAGCACAGGCTCCAGACGCGCAGGCACAGCAGCCATGACTCACGGGCCTAGCCGCTCCGGGGCATGTGGGATCTTCCCGGACCGGGGCATGAACCCATGTCCCCTGCATCAGCAGGTGGTCTCTCAACCACTGCACCACCAGGGAAGCCCCTCATTGTAGTTTTGATTTGCATTTCTCTAATGATTAGTGATGTTGGGCAGCTTTTCATGTGCCTCTTGGCCATCTGTATGTCTTCTTTGCAGAAATGTCTATTTAGATTTTCTGCCCATTTTCAGATTGGGTTGTTTGTTTTTTAAATATTGAGCTGCATGAGCTGCTAATATATTTTGGAGATTAATCCTTTGTCCATTGATTCATTTGCAAATATTTTCTCCCATTCTGAGGGTTGTCTTTTCGTCTTTTTTATGGCTTCCTTTGCCATGCAAAAGCTTTTAAGTTTCATTAGGTCTCATTTGTTTATTTTTGCTTTTATTTCCATTTCTCTAGGAGGTGGGTCAAAAAGGATCTTGCTATGATTTATGTCATAGAGTGTTCTTCCTATGTTTTCCTCTAAGAGTTTTATAGTGTCTGGCCTTATATTTAGGTCTTTAATCCATTTTGAGTTTATTTTGTGTATGGTGTTAGGGAGTGTTCCAATTTCATTCTTTTACATGTTGCTGTCCAGTTTTCCCAGCACCACTTATTGAAGAGGCTGTCTTTTCCCCACTGTATATTCTTTCCTCTTTCATCAAAGATAAGGTGACCATATGTGTGTGCGTTTATCTCTCTGGGTGATCCATTTGGATTTAAATTTACCACCTCACCCACTGTTTTTCCTATATACCATTTTTTCTTTGTTCTTTTCCCTTTCTTGCTCTTTTGGGTTGAGAACACTTTTTTGCTCTTGTTATTCTTATTAGTATATAGTGATAGACTACTTTTCAAATCTTTTAGTGTCTATACTCTAAATATAACATGCAACTTTGAATATTCAAGTCCAATATAAAAGAGCAGATTTAACCTTTTCTCTGACATAAGGACCTTAAAATACTTTTCTTTATCCCTCACTCAACTGCCATTGTTTTCATGTAGTTTAGTCCTTTGGTTTTTTTTAACCCTCAAGACATTATTTTCATTTCAAAATTGCTATTCATTTAACCCATGTATTTACCCTTTCAGTTGTTCATCATTCCTTCCTGTGTCTCCAAGCTTCCATCTGGTTACCATTTTCCTTCTGCTTAAAGACAACCTTCTTGTGTAGTTTGTTAGGGAAAAAAATTATTTTTGTGTGTGAATTTTTAATTTTACCAATTGCACCCTTACTGTTAAGGGCATTTTTGGTTTGTACAGAACTCTAGGTTGGTACTTATTTTTTCTATCATTTTGAAGATGCCATCCCATTGTCTTCTGATCCCCAAATTTTTTAATTGAGGTAAAATTGGCATATAAGTTTCAGGAGCACACCATCATGATTCCCACTGTCTTTATTTAGTCAGTTGCCATGTTTTTGGTCCTTTGAAATATGCCTTCTTTCACTGCTCTTTTTCTCTTTTTTTAGCTTTCAATGGTATTGATAATATTTGCACAGGTATGATTGTCTCTGAATATATTTTGCTTGGGGTTTGTGGGACTTCTGAAACGTGTAGCTTGATTTCCATAAACTTTATAAATTTCTTAAGCATTAACTCTAAGTTTTCTCTATTTCCTCTCTTTCAAGGACTACAGCTACATTAATGTTAGCCCTTCTTGGTGTTATACTGTTTTCTGGTTCTTTTCCATGCTTTTGTCTCTCTATACATTAATCTGAATTTTTTTCTTCTGACCAAATTTAATTCACTGTATCCTCAGCTGTGTTTCATCAGGAGTTAAACTCATTCACTGATTTTTTATTTTTAGCTATTATAGTCATTTAGTTTTTTAAAATTCCCAATTCCCTATTGATATTTTCAAACTTTTCTGTTTTCCTCTTGCACATATTACACAGTTGTCCATGAGTGTCTGAGCATTTCTTGTAGTGCCTGCTAACTCCAGAATTGAGCAGATGTACCCACCCAATCACAAGCAGTGGTGGACTAGGGCAGGGGCCAATACATGTAAGATATACAGAATGGAGGAGCAAAGAATATGTACTCTCTGAAAGCAGATTCACTCCTAAGAGGCACACAAAGATGATCTGATTATGCCCATGTTTTCCCCTTCCCATCTGCTTCTGCCAGCCTCCCACAGCGTCATTCTTTTTTGAATTCTCAGTTGGAGATTATCATGCAGGTAACTTGAGTGTCTGCTTAGCCTCACGTAAGAGCAGACCTATGGCTACGAATTCTCAGGGAAAACTTTTTACCTCTCTACTAGAATCTAGGTGAAGTCAACCAAGTTTTCTTATAGTCTCCCTTTGCTATTGGGCAGATTTTTCTAATTTACTCTTTCACTGAAGAAGATATTTGAGGTGCCATGTATGCAGAGGTTTCAGGGCTTTAAGTACCATGTTATTGAACAGATGATGAGAAATCACTAAAAGATATTAAGCAAGGGAACGCAGATGATCAGATATGTTGATTCATTTGTAATAACAATAAATACTTACTGGAGTTACAAAGATAAATCACTTAGCCATACCCCCAAGCCGCTTATATTCCATTAAAGCAATGGTTCTCAACCAAGGGCAGTTTTGTCTCCCAGGGAATATTTTCTGGTTGTCACAAATGGAAGGATTCTACTGACATCACATGGGTAGAGGCCAGCCCATGACAGCTCTCTACAACAAAGAATTATTCTGCCCGAAATATAGCAGTAAAATAAAGGAAGCAAATAAGTACAATAATATATATAATATTAGTCTGTACAATGTATAGAGGGCATGGAAGTGGGCAGGGGAATTCATGAAACACTTCAGTGGGCACCTAAAAAAGCTTAAAGCTTAAGCTGAGTGGAAATACAAATGAATATGGGAGGTAGCGGTATTACTATGAGCCATGCATGAGGTATATTCCCCACATCTGGAGAACTATGACTAAAATTTAGTGGCAGACCAGGTAGGTGAATAATGAGATAATGGGACTTCCCTGGTGGCGCAGTGGTAAAGAATCCACCTGCCAAAGCATGGGACACGGGTTCAAGCCCTGGTCAGGGAAGATCCCACATGCCGCAGAGCAACTAAGCCCATGTGCCACAACTGAAGCCCACGCACCTAGAGCCTGTGCTCCACAGCAGGAGAAGCCACTGCAATGAGAAGCCCACGCACCACAACAAAGAGTAGTCCCCACTCGCCGCAACTAGAGAAAGCCTGTGCGCAGCAACGAAGACCCAACGCAGCCAAAAATAAATAAATAAAAATTTATTAAAAAAAAAAAAGAGTAAGGAGGCAAGATGAGGCTGAAAAGGAAGGCAAGAGTCAGATTGCAAAAGGCCTTACATACTATACATGAAGAGTTTGGACTTCACCCTGTAGGTAAGCGGATAGGAGGAGGTTGTTATTTAAGGGTAACAAAGAGAAAACAAGAAATTTATTATTCAAGAAAGATCATTCAGGAAGAATTACGGGAAAAGGCTTAAGGGCAAAATAAGGCACAGGCCTATTAGTAAAACTACTGGAATACTTAAGGCCAGAGAAAACTAGAGCCAGAATTAAAGCACCAATTAGAAGGATGGACTGATATGGTAAAGTACTATACCCAGTCTTTAGTGACAGAATATGAAGAGAAAATAAGGTTTAATCCCAGTTTTCCAGCACTACTCAAAGAGATAGAGTACAGGAGAACATTTACAAGAAAGATAATGAAAGATAACATCCATTTAGATCTCATGTAGTAAAAGAGCTATGCAAGTATACAGAAGTGGTTATTATCAGATGATATAGCAGCAAAATCTGGATTGTGCCTTGAACTCTGATTATCATCCTTCAAGCAATAATGACAAAAGATTTTAGAATATTTTTCTACTATATCCATATCATATTTTTATATATGTATTTATCTTACTTCCAGATATTTTCCTATTACATTTTAACTAAAAACACAGTGTCTTCATTTTATTATTTAAGTATTTGTTTAATGTTTTAAAATTCAAGATACTTTAATTTAGATTTTTTTAAAAACAAAAGAATAATAAAAATAATTTTACCTTTCAAATGTGACTTTTTAACAGCCAAGTGGGAAAGTGGGAAACAGTCTCCCTTCTGGTTTTTTTTTGTGGGGGTGGGAGGCCGGGGGGAACAATCTCCCTAAAAAAGAAATCAGCACTTCCAACAAAACTAAAGGAAGAACTTACATGTACACCTAATTCAGAAAGGAGATAACTGGGACTTCCCTGGTGGTGCAGTGGTTAAGAATCCGCCTGCCAATGCAGGGCACACGGGTTCGAGCCCTGGGCCAGGAAGATCCCACATGCCGCGGAGCAACTAAGCCCATGTGCCACAACTACTGAGCCTGTGCTCTGGAGCCCACGAGCCACAACTACTGAGCCCATGTGCCACAACTACTGAAGCCCGCGCACCTAGAGCCCATGCTCCGCAACGAGAAGCCACCGCAATGAGAAGCTGTGCACCACGACGAAGAGTAGCCCCCGCTCACCGCAACTAGAGAAAGCCCGCGTGCAGCAACAAAGACCCAACCCAGCCAAAAATAAATAAAATAAAATAAATTAAAAAAAAAAAGAAAGGAAATAACTAAAGACATGTGTAAATACCTTATTTTAATCCAGAAAAAAAAATGAAATACTTACTGGATCTTCTTAATAATAATAGATTATCGTTGAAAATAAGGTTTTTAACTATTCAATATAATCTCTGAAATGGTATCTAGTTAAGATAGTATTTGTTTTAAAAATACCAAATATTTCCAATCAGCAAAACAAAAACCAGCAAAACAATTTGTATCTGAGTCTGACATTCTAATCCACTGGATTTACATTTTTTCCTAATAATATAAACAAATCTTTTGGGGTACTCTACATATTAGAAGTACTCAACTACCTATTTGTAATTGTTAATTTTCAACAGTATGATTCATCAGTAAACACCAATACAGTACTTTAGCAGTCACCTTATGTGAAATAACAAGTGGAAAACAAAATTTCTCAACAACAGTGGGTCATCAAATTGCTTCAGCAGTTACTATAAAAAATTTATTTAAAAAACTTACATACACAAACATAATTAAACATTTTAAAATTAGACTGAAATCAGTTATGAAACTTCCTTTTCCCCTTTTACAAAAAGAAAGTTGTGAAAAGTAAAAGGACAAATTTAATTCTAAATATTTCCTTGTTTTTTTAAATTGTTTGCTAGTAAATTATTTCTTTACTCGCCTCTTTAGGTTCTCAAGGTGTTCCACATTAACATCTTGTAATGCCAGTACCGTTCCCTTAGACAAGGAGGGATTCAATGAAATAGTCATTAGACAGCACAAATCTATTAGATCTCTCTGACATTTCTGCAAACCTTCCAGGAACTTTTGGTATTTACAAGGATCCTTTTTTAACTGTTTCATTTCTAGTACTGAAAACCCTATCAGACTAGTAAGTATTACATCTACAAAGTCTACATCTAGATATGCAGTACCATCAGAAATTTTTGCTGTTATACTCCAAATGCCACCAGAACTTGAGAGATTTCCAGTTAAGGTTACAATAAATGCTTTGACTTTCACTGTTGTAACTTCCTTTGGTTTGCTGGCCATTAGAACAGACAAATAGATAAAAGGTGGAGAATATAAATCCATGGTGATAGAAAGATTAGTGCTATTCTCTGATGATCTTGAAGAACAAGTCTGTAAGTGGTGCTCATTTTTATTAGAAATGTGTGAACAACTTTTTGGTACATAATTGACCAGCTCTCCGTTTAATATTTTATTATTTAAGGAATGTCCATCTGAACTGCTGGTTTGTTTTATTTTATTATATGTCTCTGAGTTGTTATCTTTATTTGTAAAATTATGGGGTAGGGGTACATTATGATTAACTGAAACAATACTACTGTTTTGGTCTCTAGCAGATGGACAACTAAAAGATTTGTCTTCATTAGTTATTTGCTCAGATAAATTTTTTTCATTCCAATTATTATTTCCATTTTTGCAAATCAAAGAAAAATTATTCAGAGTATTAGATCTATGTGAAAATCTCTCTATACTTTCATCTGCAGTTCTGTTCAAAGTCAGTGGCTGTAATTCTTTGGTCTCTGTTTGTTCTTTCTGGACAGCTTCTTCTAAAAGCAAGGCCTCCTCCAATGAAAAGTCATCTAATTCCTCATCAGTAAAAAGCATAGACTGGTTTTGTGGTTTCTCCTTTGATCTTGGAGAAATAACAAGTCCTGGTTCAAAATCTGACTGTCTGATGGGAACAGTATTTGAAGAACTACCTGTGCTGAAACAACTTCTTTCCAAAGAGGTGTTATTATTTGCTGCAAGCTCATCGTTTTCATCAAGACTTGCCAAGAGTTCTTCATCAGAAGGTCCTAACGCAGGATGTAGAACATCTGTAATTCTGGGGATGCTTTGGTTAGAATTATTTGGTATGACTGGAACTACAGGATCAGGTTCCCCAATTAATCTTGCAAGAACTTTTTCTTGGGCATATTCCTCTAAAAGAGCATCTACTTCTCCTCCCAACACCTTCACATTTTCTGGTTTCAATAAGAGAACACCAAGACGGAAAGAAATGTTTCCATAAATCAAAATTTTTGTACCTGGAGGAAGATCACTATGAAGAGCTGGAATAGACTGATATTCCATCCCCTGTATTTGTACAATTCCATCAGTAAGCTGTAGCATCAACATTCGTGAAGGCTTTGCTTCCCAAGGTTTTGGGGTTACTTGTGTTTCAGCTGTAATTAGGTCATTGGTTGTATTCTTTCCTCTCAACTTTTGTATCTGGGCATACGCAGGTTGACTTACATCAACCAATGAATTAATCTGCAGAGCAAAATATCCATTCAGTTCTCCTTTTGGAACTTCTAAAATGCCATCAGGTAAAAGACGATGCTCCAAATCTCTCAGATCAGTAAGGAGCCATTGCTCAAACACTTGTTTATTCATTTGTGCCTGACTCAAATTAACATTATCATTTTCTTCTTGGATCCAGTTAATACAAGCTTCCAGCCACATTAAAGGCACTTTAACATGCCATGTAGCTAAAAGCCAGGTTTCAACTCTTAATGTAATACTAGCTATACTCATTTCTTTTATATAAAAGAAATATTAGGCATCTATTACCTGAAAACAAAAAAAAAATTATGGTAATTCAGTACATCTAGTTTCTATAATTCTGTACAATGCACAAACAGGAGTAATCAAACTTTTAGATTTTTCTCTCTTCAGCACCTTTATAATTCTTTGACTTTCTACATGGCAAAACTTCAAATGCCACAAGTAATCAGATGGTAAAATAAGAAAAGCAAAAGGTTTGAGACAAGATATACCTAGGTTTGAAGGCTAGCTCTTCAAACTCTAAGTTCTGTGATCTAGTATAAATTTCTTAACTTCTCTAACCTAATTTTTTCATCTGTAAAATGTCAGTACCACCTCCTATCTAACACAGTTGTTGTGAGGATTACATGATTAACATTTGTAAAGCATAATGTCAGACCTACGAAATACCTGTAGTAATTAGTATTTATGTTAATAATCAGATTCTAATCATTTAAAATTTAGCTAGGAAACAATATTTACTAAGGTCCTTTCTATATCTATAACTCATACTCTATTAAAACTTATACCATTGTATTCCATAAAATTATAACAAGTAACAATAGATTCTGAGCTGATGTAAAGCATCTTATTTGTTTGGCTAAATAATTCTCAACAGTCCTATCAGGTAAATATACTTCTGATTTTCTCAGTATGATAAAAAAGTAGCCAAACACTAAAGACTAACCTTTTTTCACAAAAGTATATTTTTTCCTTCTACAGATGAAGATATCTAAGAGTTCAAATTTATAAAAGTTTTAACATGCCCGTAAGAAAACTTACCATTTGGAACAGAAGCACAGGATTTGAGGACGGGATTTGGAACTGGTTGTTCAGTGGAGTACTTGTAACCTCTATTGCTCAGAAATGGCCCTGAGAGCTAAGACAAGAAGCAGTAAGGGTTATAAGGGGAAGCTGTGGAAAGAATCACTGGCCTATTTTCATAAGTGAAAAGTCTGATGGTATGGTTTGAAGGTTCCTATTATCAATCAGGGTAGAGTAGAGGTAGTACAGAATAAAAACATGAGGTTTGGAATGAAATAAACAAAAGCAAGTTACCACGAGAAACTCAGACATTCTACCTTAGCTTGTTTCCTTCCCTTTATACTCACTTCATAGGGCTACTGTGAAAATTAAAGGATAGGAGAAGATGGCGGGCAGAGCACCAGCATAGGCACAAATCAGCTGACCCGAGGTGGCAATCCAATCATTTAGGCTGCTCACTTAGGCCCCAGCAATGGTTGCAGGCCAGAAGCAGGCCACCCAAAAGGCGTCCGAGGCCCACAAGCAACCTGAGGCTGAAGCAGACCAAAGCAGCTGAAACTGAAATTGAACAGTACCAACTGCAGAGGGAGAAAGGTTCAAAGCCAGAGAAGCTGGAGCTCTGGGATTCCATGGCAGGGGCAGCACTGGGGTGGAAAAAGAGACCCAGGTAATGACCATTCTCCAGATCTACCTCTGGCAAAACAGGGATGAAAGTGTTAGATAACCTCTTGGCCTTTGTCTGCTACATCTAGCCAGAGATCCATGAAAACTACTGCATAAATGCATAGGGGAAGAAGCTCTGTTCCTCGGACTGGCATTTTAGATGCCTTCATGGAAAATGAAATTCTAACAAAGCTCAAGTTACATTCTTGTGAAAAGGCATTAAATTATCTCTGTATATTATATAGTAGGTCCTCTCACTTTTTGGAAAATAGCAAATCTAGCTCCCTTGTAAAAACTTAAAGCTTATCCAAAGATTTCATTTTTTTAACCTTGCATTTCTTAGAAAATTTAATAGGCATATATTGTCTGGTTTCCCATATCTTTTAGCTAAAGCAACATATATATCAATACTGACTTCTTCTTTTGTAGATGTAGTTTTGTTTGTTTGTTTTTAATTTTTTAAGAAGAAAGGGATTCATTTTTTTCCCCCTAAAGCTTTGTGAAGGTCAGGGGATTTATCTATCAAAAAATAGTAAATAGTTATTTGTAACCTGTACTAAGCAGCATCCAGCCTTAAAACAGTCTTTTCTGGCTAAAGGTTAGAACAATGAATACTAGTATAATTGTTTGGGCTGCTTTTAATATCTTTTAATAAAAATTACTAGAGGACAAGAATTTGTTACATGTTGTTATTTGGTGTACTGATAGTCATTTAAAAGTAAAACCCGGGGCTCCCCTGGTGGCGCAGTGGTTGAGAGTCCGTCTGCCGATGCAGGGGAACACAGGTTCATGCCCCGGTCCAGGAAGATCCCACATGCCACGGAGCGGCTGGGCCCATGGGCCATGGCCGCTGGGCCTGCGCGTCCAGAGCCTGTGCTCCACAACGGGTGAGGCCACAGCAGTGAGAGGCCCACATACCACAAAAAAATAAAAAATAAAAAAATAAAATAAATAAAAGTAAAACCCCCTTATCGTGTAAAAAAAAAAAAGAAATAAAAAAACAAATGAGAGCCAGTATATAATCTAGCGGTTCAGAGTGCAAGTGTGATGCCAAATTATCTTTCACTTACAAACTCTGTGACCCTAAACAAGTGGTCACATTATTAATTTAACAAATGGTTAAAATTTAAAGGAAGAGTTAGTTATTGTGAGGAATACAAGAATAACATTTTAAAGGAGGAATTAAGAAGGTCATAACTACCAAACTGATAAATCTTTACACTGAAGAAAATAATTGAGCGTACAGATATATAATTTTTAAATTACATGTGAAAAACAATGTAAAAATTCAAAGGTAGGATAGGTCCCTGCCCATAGTGATAAAAATAAACCATGCAGAGTCAAATCGGCATGTCTCTTTAACAAAGAAACCAACAATCTCTACATGAGTCCTCTGATTTATCAAATGGAAATATTTTCTAACTTCTGGCTAAAAAAAGCAAAACACAGTGTGCTAACTTTTGTGTACAAAAGAAAGGAAAATAAGCACATTCTTATTTACTTTATACATAAAGGACCTCTAGAAGGATATACAAGAAACTAGATAAAACTTTAAATACATAGCTACACTCAGTAACAAAGAGCAAAATCTTGTGGGCCAGGGCTTCCCTGGTGGCACAGTGGTTAAGACTCTGCCTGCCAATGCGGGGGACACAGGTTTGAGCCCTGGTCCAGGAAGATCCCACATGCCATGGAGCAACTAAGCCCGTGGGCCATGACTGCTGAGCCTGTGCTCTAGAGCCTGCGAGCCACAACTACTGAGCCCGTGTGCCACAACTACTGAAGCCCACGTGCCTAGAGCCCATGCTCCACAACAAGAGAAGCCACCGCAATGACAAGCCCGTGTACCTCAGCAAAGAGCAGCCCCCGCTCACCGCAACTAGAGAAAAGCCCGCACACAACAACAAAGAACCAACGCAGCCAAAAATAAAAAATAAGTAATTAATTTTTTAAAAAGTCTTGTGGGCTAGGAACAGAGGAGAAACCTAAAGTTTTAGTGCTGATTTAAAGCCACCAGGAAAAGGAGACTTCAGGCTAAAGCTCCAAGGCTTTAAGTTTAAGGGTCCAGTGTGCCAATTATAGGTCAGAAGACCAGAACAGACTACTTGCTAGAACTGGGCCAAAAAAATCTTCCACTCAATACCTACCTATGGCCTATGGAGGAAACAGAGATAACCTAAGAATGGAAATGAGGCCTACATAACTTGTATAGTACATATAGCATGGTCCAGAACTAGGCTATTCACATAAAAACCCAAGTCTCTAATGACACAGCTGATCTAGAGCTATGCCAGCCAGAGGGTCAGGTTGAAGCAACTCCAAAAAAACACAAAAGGGAAAAACACACATGGGAAAAACCTCTATCCAACATGAGCTCTCAAACCAAAATTATAACATATTTAAGGAAAATCACCACCATAAGCCACATCAGCAGACACAACTAACAGGAGAATTTATACCTAGAGAAATCTGTTTTTAAATGAAGAATCTTAAATATTTTTAAAATAATCTTAAATATTTTTAAAATGTCTTTGAGCATACTAAATACACTTTAAAAATAGGACTAATCCTTAAAGAAGAATAGAAGATAATTAAACAGTAACAGGCATTTATGAAAAGTATCAGTTGGACATCTTGGAAATGGGAAACAGCCTCAGAAATTTAAAACTCAGTAGATGGGATAAACAAAAGGCTAAAAACAAATGAAGAAAAAACTTAACTTTGGAAATTACATAGAACAGAGTATGAAAATTTAAGAAATTAAGCAAAGAAGGGAAAAAAAGGCTAAGTAGGGAAAACAGGCTTCTACACTGAAGTAATCAGTTTCAGAAGAAAATAGAAGAGGTGAAGGAAACAGTTTTGTTTTTTTTTAAGATAATGGTTAAAGGTGGTCAAAAGGAACAAATTTCCAATTATAAGATAAACAAGTAATAGGGATGTAATGCACAACATGATGACTGTAGTTAACACTGCTGTTCGATATATACGAAAGTTGTTAAGAGATTAGATCCTAAGAGTTCTCATCACAAGGAGAATTTATTTTTTCTTTTTCTTTTTTTTTTGGCTGTGTTGGGTCTTTGTTGCTGCCCGCAGGCCTTCTCTAGTTGCAGCGAGTGGTGGCTGCTCTTCCTTGCAGTGCACGGGCTTCTCATTGCAGTGGCTTCTCTTGTTTCGGAGCACAGGCTCTGGGTGCGTGGGCTTCAGTAGTTGTGGCACATGGGCTCAGAAGTTGTGGCTCACGAGCTCTAGAGCGCAGGCTCAGTAGTTGTGGCACACGGGCTCAGTTGCTCCGTGGCATGTGGGATCTTCCCGGACCAGGGCTCAAACCGTGTCCCCTACATTGGCAGGTGGATTCTTAACCACCGCACCACTGGGGAAGCCCAATTACCTTTTTATCTATATGAGATGATGGATGTTAGCTTAATCTGTTGTGGTAATCTTTCACAGTATATGTAAATGCTATACACCTTAAACTTATATGGTGATGTATGCCAATTATTTCTCAATAAAACTAGAAAAAAATATATAAATAAAAGTGAAATTTTTTCATAATAGAAAAATAAAGAATAATGGCTGAAATTTTTCTAAAATTCAAGAAAGATATGATTCTGTAGGGTGTAAAAGCTCAATACTGCTAAGCAACAAAGGTAAAAATCCACCTGTAAACATAGCATGGTAAACTGTAAAACATCAAGGACAAAGAAAAAAAATCTTTTTTTTTTTAAATCTTAAGATTCAACAAGCTGGATCTAAAATTTGAGGTAACAAAAATGTAGAAAATACAAAAAGAATTCAGAGGGAAGTTAAGGTATTATGTTTTGTCAAGGAGGATAATAGAGATTCTGATTATGTTTACTATTTTATAAGAAAAATATAAAAATTATGTGTTTAAGGGTAAAAATGAAAGATTGAAAAAACATTCTTATAATCCCCGCAAAACTCAGATAATAGATTTTTTTAAAGTCATAAAATTCTAAGAACAAAGAAAATGGGAGAAGAAACAATGGCAACAAATTTTGGAAACTGGAAAGCAAACAGATTAGTACATGATTTAGCAGACACTAGAAAGTTGAATTCTAAGGTGGCATTAAGAATGGCTGATATAAAAACCCAGAACCCACAAAAGGCAATACTAAGTATGCCTGGAAGTAAAGGGTACTCTAAAAACAAGATTGATTAGACGATTCTTTAAGACATTTAAGACTGTGGCATCCCTATCCCACATCAGGAAGATACATAATGTACACTTCTAAACTGTTAAGAGGGTAAATTTATGTTATATGTTTTTTACCATAATTTTTTAGAAACAGAGAAAAATCAAGAGGGAAGTAGAGGAGGAAAAAAAGGAAAAAATAAAATTACCTCTATTTGCAGATGACATGAATGTTTATGAAAAAATGCCAAAGAATGTACAAAGAAGCTATATCACCTGATAAATGAGTTAGCAAGATGCAAGTGTCTTTTTTGTGCTCTATTTAGTGCCACATTTTCACACTTTTGTGCTTTTTGTTGATGATTTCACTATTTAAAACAGCCCCGTAGCATACTTCTGAAGTGCTGTCTAGTGTTCCAAAGCATAAGAAAACTGTGTGAGATGTGTCATATGTAAAATCTGTGTGTTAGATTAAGCTTCATTCAGGCATTAGTTATAGTGCCACTGGTCATAAGTTCAGTTAATGAATCAACAACATATAGTGAATAAAGTGTCTTTAAACAGAAACACAAATAAAACAAGGTTATGTACTAATCAGTTGGTGAAAATGTCATGACCAGAGGCTCACAGGAACCTAACCTTGTCTTTCCCCTAGGAACAATAGTTCAGTATTCCCTAATTCAGTGTTCACAGGGACTTTATATAGAACATAACTACCAGGAATAATGAGACTTGACTGTACGAGCAATGAACAAAGAGTACAATTTACAGTAGCCCTCAAAACTTAAATTTAACAAAATATGTGCAGGATGTATATGCTGAAAACTACAAACTACTGTTGAAAGAAATCAAAGACAACCTAGACAAATGAAGAGATATGCTGTGTTGAAGACTCTATGATCAAGTTTCGATTCTCCCCAAACAGATATATAGATTCAATGCAATTCCATTCAAAATCCCAGCATTTTTTTTTTTTTTTAAAGAATGGCAAGCTGATTCTAAGATTTACATGGGAAGGCAAAGAAACTAAAATAACCAAGGTAATTTCAGAAAATAAAAGTTGGAGACTCACACTGAGTTCAAGACTTAGTATAAACTACAGTAATCAAGACAGTGAAGTATTGGCAAAAGGATTAACATATCAGTCAATGGGAAGAGAAGACAGCCTAGAAAACAGACCCATTCATATATAGTCAATTGATTTTGCAAAGGCATTTCAAAGGAAACAGGATAGTCTTTTGAACAAATGATGCTAAAACAACTGAACATCCATATGCAAAACTATGAACCTCAACCAATACCTCAAATCATATATAAAAGTTAAATGGACCACAAACCTAAATGTGAAAACTAAAACTATAAAACATCTATAAGAAAAGTTAGGAGAAAAAAAAACCAAGCTCATATATAAGAGAGAACAGATTGGTAGCCGCAAGAGGTAAGGGGTGGGGGTGGGCAAAATGGGTGCACGGGGTCACAAGGTACAAACTTCCAGTTATAAAATCAGTAAGTCATGGAAATGTAATGTACAGCATGGTCACTGTAGTTAAAATACTATATTGCATATCTAAAAGTTGCTAAGAGAGTAGATCTTAAAAGTTCTCATCCCAAGAAAAAAAATTTTTTTGTAACTAAGTGGTGATGGATGTTAACTGGATTTACTGTGGTGATCATTTTGCAACGTATACAAATATCAAATTATTATGTTGTATACCTGAAACTAAAAGGTTATATGTCAATTATACCTCAATTTTTTTTAAAGGGGAAGAAAAGTTAGGAGAAAAATCTTTGTGATCTTGGTTTCTTAACAGTGTTCTTAGATACAACACCAGAAGCATAATCCATAAAAGAAAGAAATTAATAAACTGAGCTTCACCAAAATTTTAAAATTCTGCTCTGTGAAAGACACTGTTAAGAGCATAAAGACAAGCCAAACACACACAAAGACAAGCCACAGACTGGGAGAAATACATAATTGACAAAAGACTTATATCCAGACTATATAAAGAATTCTAAAATTCAATAGGAAGACAAACTAATTTTAAAAAGAACAAAAGATTTGAATAGACATTTCACCAAAAGATATGCAGATAACGAGTAAGACATTAAGGAAATGCAAAATTGAAATCACAGTGTGATATTACACATCTATTAGCATAGCTAAAATAAAAAATAACTGATAATACCAACTACTGGAATTCTCATACATTGCTGGTGGGAAAGCAAAATGACACAGCCACTTTAAAAAACAGTTTAGCAGTTTCTTAGGAAGAAAAACAGTTTAGCATTTTCTTACAAAGTTAAACTCACCATACAACCCAGCATTACTAGGTCTTTACTCAAGAGAAATGAAAACGTATACTCATTAAAAATCTCTATGTGAACATTTATAGCAGCTTTTTTCATAATCACCAAAAAACTAGAAACAACCCACATGTCCTTCAAGTGGTGAATGGATTAACAAATTGCTGTACATCATTACAATGGAATACTATTCAGTAATAAAAAGGAATAAACTAATAGATGCAATAACATGGATGAATATTGCTACAGATGGTATCACTCAGAAAATTCATATGTTGAAATCTTAATGCCCAATGTGATGGCATTAGGAGGTGGGGCCTTTGTGAAGTGTTTACATTATGAGAATGAAGCCCTCTCATGGGACTTCCCTGGCAGTCCAGTGGTTAAGACTCTGTGCTTCCACTACAGGGAGCACGGGTTCGATCCCTGGTTGGGGAACTAAGATCCCACATGCCGTGCAGCATGGCCAAAATAAATCAATAAATCAATAAATAAAAATAAAGTCAGAATTTTGAAAAGATATTAATTAAAAAAAAACCTTACAACCCAATAACAAAAAAATAAATAAACAGTAGAGACGTCTCCACACAGCTACTTACCCCTTCTGCCATGGGAGGTTACTGTAAAAAGACTGTCATCTAAGAACCAAAGAAGCATGTTCTCATCAGACACCCACTAAATCTGCCATCACCTTGACCTTGGACTTCCCAGTCTCCAAAGAAATAAATCTCTGTTGTTTATCAACCACCCAGTTTATGCTATTTTGTCACAATAGCCCAAATAGACTAAGACAAATGTTAAATGCAGTGAGCTAAGTAAAAGAAGCCAGACAAACACTGTATAAGTCCAAGATGGCATTATGGAAAAGGCAACACTATAGAAACAGGTGGCAGCGATGATGTGACTAATGTTTGTCAAAACTCATAGAACTATATACAAAAAAGAACATGAATTTTACTGAATGTAAATTATATCCTCAATAAAAATACTGAAGACAAACACCAAAAGGATAGATATTTAATAACTAATTTTCAAACTTGCTGAGGAAAACACAGAATAAAGAAAACAATCCAAAAGAAGGCACAAAAGGAACTGGCAAGCACTATAAATAGAATAAACAAGGTGGTAGAAATAAGTCTAAATATATCAGCAATCATAATGAACATAGATTAACTCACCTGTTAAAAGATACTCTCAAATTGAAAAAAGTTCAGCTGCATGCTTAAAAGATGACCCTAAAACAAAATAACATCGAAGCATGAAATTAATTAAAATAAGGCATGTTAAAATCCCCAAGCATGATATTATGAGGCCACAGCTGAGTGACATCTTATCCTCAAGACAGAGATCTGTACTTCTATAACCTAAGATTCCCAAGTGCTACTTTATCGCATCTGTTGTCATTTTTTTAACCTCAAAAATTAAGCTAGATCCAAGGCTCTTAGGTGTGCTCATTCAATAGTAAGTTACCTTACTTTCTCCACTAAAATTTAAACACCACAGCACTGGCAAATGGGCCTAGTCTAATTGGCAGAGGTGTTGTAGTAATGAGATGACAGTCATTAAGTAAACTGAAATCAAGACAGTGTACTTTCAGTAGAGTTATAATTATTTAAATGAATTATCAAGTATAAATGCCACAATTAATTGTTTGCAGAATGTTTTGTACTATAAATTATTCGGTGTATACAGTATATATCCCTAAATTATTACATGCGGCCATTTAACACAAATGCTATTTTCTACCTGAACCTGTTAAACAGTAGGAGTTAATACTGTTAGTGCTTCTAGGAGGATGAAGGAATCAATAAAAAAGAAAGACTGATTGATTGTGAACTGAAAAGGTCAAGGCTGGATAGAAAATGAAAGAAAGGAATTTCAGTGGTGTTAATTCTATATCCCAGCAGTACAGCTGTTTAAACAGAGAACTGAAGAAAAAGGTTTAATAAAAATTAAAACCTCTTATTTGTAAGATTTTAAACTTTTTCAAAATACATACTTTTACATCTGTAATATTATCTAAACCTCAAAATAGTCATTTATGATAGAAAGGGTAGGGATTGTCATCTATTTGGGTGAGAATGAAACAGGCATGAAGATTAAGACATACAGATCATACATGGTAGCAGACGCAGAACGAAATTCTGCTAACCTCCATTTCTATATCATTTTCTAGACCCTGTTCGACTTAAAAGAGAAAGTAAAGCCAGTCCCTCATTTACATATACCCACTTGCATATAAACTATAAAACTCATTCATAAATGGCCATTCTATAAGAGCACTACACTATTACAATGAACAGACTTTTCTCAGATCTCATTTAAACGACAAGCTCACCTAGTATATTCTAAATTATTTCCTTTACAACGTCAAATCAAAGAAACACCTACTGCATCTATCTTTGTAACAGCTTCAAAACAGTGTTATCATTAAGTACTTTTCCTTTTGCTATAACTCTACTAAAATATGACATAAAAGTTTTTTAAAATTTTTAAATATTACAAACTGATATTTTAAGGCTTATGTATTCATTTATTTTATTTTTTTAATTTTGTAGTTATCTCAAACACGCACTTCCTTGTTTGTGTTGTTGCATTCGGCAAGTGACAAAACTCCTTTCAGATGATAGTTGGGACAAATTCTGAGAAACAGTGCTCAATGAACCACGGTGAAATTGTTCTATAAACACGTGGCAGTTCTAATTAATAATTTTCTCCAAATACTACCTTCTAGGATTTAAATTTCCACTTCCAGAGCTACATGATATACTACAATTTTATAATAATGTTATAACTAAATGCACATTTGCTACATAGAATTCTTCATTTAACAGCAAAGTAAGTAAAGTGGAGGGCATATTGATCTGAAACATGGTTTACTCCCCACAACTGCATGTTAAAAACAATTTCAATAAGAAGATGTTTCTATATATAATAGGATTTTTTTTTCCTACAGGTAAAAAAGAAAAGCTTTTTAAATTTTTTAATTAAATGGAAAAAGTATTATCATGTGGGATTACAAAGTTTAGACTGGGTTTCAATAACTGAGCCCTTTAATAATTTAGTAAATTGTATTACTTGCATCTACTCCTTCAAGAGAATTCCTAAGGTTTTTGTTCCTCCCTTTCTTGAGAAACTGAGTAACCACAGTCACCGCAGGTAGAAGCAACTCAGAGGGGAGGTGTTAGCTACAGCAGCACAACTTCTCATCTGCTCATACATAAAGAACAGCCCCTGATCCTCAAGAATATCACTGTCCAAGAAAAAAATATGAAAAAGTATACGTTGTTGAAATTGTACATTAAGAAGTGTTCACACCGTACGATTTCAAAACTTAATCTTAAGAAAATAATCAGAAATGAGGACAAAGATTTTATGTGCCAGGGTGTTTATCACTGTGCTTTTACACTTTGGAAAAAAACCAGAACAATCTAAATGTTCAACAACAGTAAAAAAAAATTTTTTTAATTAAATATATTACATTGGATCCATGAAATAGTCTTCTGAAAAAACATTTTTAAGTACTACTTAATGACATGAAAATATGTTCATATTTTTATTCTGTTAGGAGAAAAGGTCAGATGTAAAACTACATACATCTTAATCTCCATTAATTTTATAATCATGAAAAAAATGTTTTTTAAAAATTGATTTACATCTTGTGCTTGCTAAACTTGGCTGACCACACTAATCTACATTCTAGATCTTGACTGCAGGAACTAAGCAGAAGAGAATAGAGTAAGAAAATTCTATCATTTGCCACTAAGACTTAGGCAAATTTGATTTATGTTACTTTTCAGTCAGCCTCACATATTTCAATTTTTTAAAAAATAGAAAAAGAGGCAGAAGTATTGATACCATCCTTTTGGACATTGTATGCGGCATTCAATCAATAGCTAAGACTTAAAAGCACTAACAAATACTCAAGTTATAACCAGTCCATGTTTCCACTGTCTTCATCTAAAAAATACAGGTGAGTCTGTGTTTTAACTCCTTGGGGATGACTTTAAGGTAACCCCAGAATTTTGAGAAGGCACTCTGAAAATTATGGGAAAAAAATTTGTATTTAATGACTGAAATCAGAAAGAAGTAATTAGTGGAGCTGTTTGTGGATCCTCCATAACCTAATGTAAGGAAAAGACAGACAGAGAATAGGTTTAGGAGTCTGAATCCCATTTCTGCTATGTGACCTTAGACGTGTTCCTTAACTTTTTCTTAACCACAATTTACTAGCTGAACTGTAATAAGCATTAAACTGCCAGCACAAGGTCTGGCACAAACTCAGAAAATAGTAGTTATAAAATTTTAAGTAATCATCCAGCTCGCTGGTGTACAATCTCAATTATATTAGTTTATCTAAAGCAAATCCCACAAGCTAAGTAATACTAGCTCTAAATTCATCAGGAATCCAAATAATCATACAATTATTTACTCAACACAGGAGCCACAATGTATCAACCAAGTTGGTAAGTTCTTGAATGAGCACAGATGTAACAGTTTGGCTGAAAACAATAGAGAATGAAAGGATGGTGAAAAGACAGACTTTCCTCAAGAGAGCAAGTCCCTGAATGAAAATAGTGGAAAAAACAGACTTTCTTGTTATTTAAACAGTAAACCTATAAAGCAAATTAAAAGAGGTAAGGAAGAAAACAAGTAGAAAAAGAAAAAAGCAAAAAAAAAAAAAAAAACACAACAACAACAACAAAAAAAACCTGACAATGGCATCTAGAAAAGAGAAATAAGACCTTTCAGCAGTTAGGGTCCAGTCAGAAGACAGTGAAACTGGGAATAAGTTCTTAAGATAAAGCTGCTTACTTTGCATTCCTGCTCATCAATCATCACTGTTTATCAAGGCAGAAAATGATGGTTGCAACAGAAATACTAGCTTGAAAGAAAACATCATTAGTACAGTACCCCTATATGTGCCTATCTGTGTTAGTGAAGTGTCCCAGGTTTTAAATGACAGATTCAATTAAATGCTGCAAATCCTGACTGGCAGATTAAATCTCTACAATCCAAGTATCGCCAGCCCCTTCATACACTCAATTTTCTTGGCTGAACATTAAATAAAAATCCAAACTATGTATCGTAAAACCAAACACAAGTTAAGTTTTACCTCCCAACAAGGCTATGATATTCTTCATGGTGGGGCCATTAAAAAATTATATTACCACTCAAAGAGCCTTTTAAAAACTCCACAATCCCAGACAGTATGCTCTAACAGTATTTGTTAACTATCCTCCCAGCCAGTAAATGTTGGTGCTTCATGAAGTTCTCAGTTCCTCCTAAAGAGTTCTCTTCCTGATTAAGCAAGTAAAAGATAAAAGATGGCGGAAATCAGACATTTTTTTAAAATGCTGGTTACATCTAATTTGCAAAGTATTCAAGAGGAAAATCAAGTTACAGCGGAATGAATCAGCACAAATTCATAATTACAAAAAAAAAAGTGTATTCTAACGGTGGGTTTACATCCCATGTAAATTATAACATTTTTATGCTTGAACACAAGTTTGGGGTTGTGGGTGAGAGCTGGAGAGCTGAGTCAGGTTGTGGATACTGGGTACTAGTTACTGGCAATTTCCCAGGTTTGTCACCGATTCAGAGTGACCTTAAGTGCCTTAACAGAAGAAACCATCAAAGCCTGACACAGGGGCCTTAGAAGTAACCGCACACAAAGCAAATATAAACTGAACACGCTAGAACGGTAACATATCTGAGGGCGAGGGTTTTAGTCTGTTTTAATCACTGCCGAATACCTTGACACACGGTGGGCGCTTTAAAGAGGTGAACGAACACAAAGCGGATGTCTACAACGCATTTTGCGATTTGCATTCATTGTAGGACATGAAAGCAATACTTCCAGAAATTTTTCACACGTAGCGGCAGCACCGACACTACAAAATACTCGTATCGCAGGTCCCATTAACAAAAAAGAAAGAAAAAGAAAGGAAAAACGAAAGGTTTCGTCAGAACGGAGAGCCCTGTAAAGACCCCGGGAGTACAGGCTCGGCGCCGGAAGCAAAGGGACTGAGTTCTCCCGGACTCCGAGGCTCGCCCGCCACAGCCCAGCGGGACGGCCAACAATTCCCGGAACCCCGAGCCGCCAGCGGACAGCGGGCCGCGACCCTCCGGCTGCGCCCCAGGCCCAGGCCACGCCTGAGGGGCGCCGCGGCCCGTTACACACAACTCGCCCCGCAGCCCGGGCGAGAGGGGAGCACGGGGGAAGAAAGGAGACGCGAATGCGGGCTGTGGAAACGGGGACATTCGCCTGGGCCTAACACCGACCTGGACGTCCCGCCTTCCCCTCGCGCAACACTGGTTCCTGGGCCTCGCGACTGTGAGAACGGGAACCACCACGGAGCGCGCCCTAATCCTTTTTTGCTCCTTCCCGCCCGTTTTGCCGCGCACTCACGCCCCTCCTCCAAACCCTGAAGACTCCTCAGGGCCCCGAAGACGCCCCTTCACCCGCCCCCTCCCTGTGCGCGTGAACTGGACAGCCTTTAGTTCTCGCGAGAGGTTTCCCCCCCTCCCCCCAGCTAGTGAGTGCGCGAACGAGAAAGGAGGAGGGCTCTCCGGGCGAAAGCACTGCAGGCGCCATTATCCTCTGTTTCTCTGCTGCACCAACGTCGACGTCTTCCCTACTTCCCGGTTATTTGCGGCCCATAGGTAATTAGGGTTATTGGGGCTTGGGTATTATGGGTTCGGGCAGGGGTTTGGCCTCCCTAAAGGCTGCGCTGACTTTTTCCAAGTCTGGTTTTTCTCGGGCCCTTAGCGGCCTTACAGCCTGAAGGGAGGCGCCGGCGGGAGGCGGGGCTGTCGCCTCCTCCAGCGCCTTGATTGACGCGGCCTTGGGCCAATCGCTTCGCCCTCGCGCCACCGCTGTAGCTGGGGCAGCCTATCGGGCCCGGCGGCGGGGTAGGAGAGCGCGGGGAGGGCGGTGGGGGCCTACGCTCGTTCTCTGTCTAGCTGTGACCGGCTGAGGCGGCGCGGCGGCATAGGGACGGTAGCCTTGCCCGGTGAGGAATGGGGCTGGGCGAACGGCGCGTGGGTGCGAGGGCCGGAGACCAGTTTCTCCACTTGAGGGAGGCGGTTGGGGCTGCTTGGTGGTTGGCCTGTTCTGGGATGGAACGTTGCCGGGTTTCCCCTCCCCCCACCTCCGCCATTTCCCTGAGCGTATATCTGCAGTCTGCGCTGCGGTACTGGAGGCTTCGGGGAGTCGCGAGGCTTGTGACGGTGGAATGAGCTGCAGTTTTGTAGTGTTGGGAACTAGGTCTTGTGGGAAGGAGAGGGGGTCGGCGGGCGGGCCCCGAGGGCGGTAGAGAACGCCGCTCTCTTTGTGTGGGTTCCGGCGCACTTGGGCGCTCCCGGCCTGGGCCCGACGCGGGAACGGGCGAGCTGGAAGGGTCGGGGCTGCCACAGTTGCTTTGTCTCTCCCGCGGTGGGGGGAGGGCGCGGGGGACGAGGTCTCGGGACCGCGTGGTGGGTGGGGGAGGGGGGGTCCGCGCTCGGCTCCGCCTAGTAGCACGTAGTCGCCATTACGCGGGCCGCCATTTCCTGTCGGATCCGGGTGAGGAGAGGTGCGGCGCTGGTGCTCTCGCCTCGGGAGCTTTTTCAACTCCTGTTGCTGGGCCGTTGCCGATCCCGGTGTCCCGGGCGTTGGAGAGAGAACGGCATGTTTGCGCTCGGCTGGCCACGCATGTACTTAGCGATTTTCACGGTCTGAGAAACGGTGACTGAAGGACCTGAAGGATACTTGTTTATTTTCATAAATAGAGCCTGCGGTCGTTAAACCACTTTACCCAAATCTTCCACCACACCTCAGTATTTAGCTGAGTGATGGGCCAGGTTAGCGTTTCAGTTGGTCATTGGAAGAGTGGAAGGCGTAAATATGGCCTTGATTTTTAGCTCTAAGCTGTTCAGCTATTCCTGGGGGCCGCAGGTCGCCGCTTTTTGCCAGTCATGAGAGGCGAGCTAAAAGGCTGTTTGCAGTCCTATCGCCAGTGCGGTGTTGGAGGTATAATTGTGAGGTTATACCGCTTTTAACGTAATGTAAAATATCTCGCTAGTGATGGTGTTGGTGTTCAGGGGTTCTGTTGGATAGTCGAGTAGTATTAGCAGTTTGGGTGTGCTCCGGTATCAGCTTTGCAGGTTTATCGCTCCAGTAGATTGACCTGCCGGTTGGGTATGGCTTGAATTCGCTTTTGTATTTGTAAACTTTAAAGATTTCAGAAGGTAGTTTTTCAAGTCACCAATGGAAAGAAACCCAAAAGCGGTTTAAAATCCCAATGTAAAAATAATTTTGTGTATCTTTTTATAAATTTATATTTTTCGGGAACAATAGTGAGACTCATGGGTTTATCGATATGCCCTACATGTGTCTAGTTTTCTTTGTATTTATCATATAAAATAACTAATTGCTGTGGTGGGACTTGATCCAAAGGCTAAAAATGTGTTTTTCCTTTTACAAAAGAATCAGATACGGTCTTTTGGCTTGTGTTTTTGTGTTTGAAGGCAATTGTTTGGAAGTTTAAGACCCTAAAACAAAGAAGCAAGTTTTAGAAATAGATCTTTTGTTTGTTGTGTTCAAATTGGTGTTGATTAGTATTCAGTAATAACCAAAAAAGCAAAACTGATTTGTGTTGGTTTTTATAGGCTACTGCAGCACTAGGGTGTCAGTTGGTCCCGCCCAGAACACTTCAGTTCTGCCCTGCAAGGATATATTTAATAACTGGTATGTTCTAGAAACAGTCATTACTTTTCCCTCGTTTTTAACATTTAGCAAGATGCACAGCTTACTTTTCAATAAACCAATTGTACTAGCCTCTTTATTTTTCAACAGATTGGTGTGTTCCTTTAATACAAGAAAATGGAAACTGAACAGCCAGAGGAAACCTTTCCCAACACCGAAACCAATGGCGAATTTGGTGAGAAGACATTTTAACAATTTTATTCTTGTTGGTCTGTTAATTTCATTATTACTTTGTATGTTTAATTGGAGATCCCTGTCAGTTATATCTGAGCATATATTTATGAGCCAGAAGTAACTCATTTGCATAGGTAAAGGTAAACTGATTAAAAGAAAGCCAGTAAATGTAAAACTAATGTTTTTCTTGCATTTTGAAGTTTCTTATCCTTTGAAGTGTTGTCACAATATCTTGTGTTTGGAAAACCATTTGGAATGGAGTGCTTAAATTCATGCTTAAAAGTCCAAGAACCAGTGCCTTTGGCCTTTTTAAAACATACGTAAGATTAGCAACAAATCCCTTTAAACAGTGGACTTAAAGTTTCTCTAATCTATAGGTTAAAATTGAAATGTAATTAAACCTACCCTTCCTTGAAGATGCTGGTGCTTTCTGAAATTTGAACTGTTAATTTTTAGGTAAACGCCCTGCTGAAGATATGGAAGAGGAACAAGCTTTTAAAAGATCTAGAAACACTGATGAGATGGTTGAATTACGCATTCTGCTTCAGAGCAAGGTATAAATTTTATTCTTGAAACTTTGAAAGTGGTTCTTAAGTAGGAATTAAGAAAAGTTCTGATTGAACCTTCTGGGAAGCTTGCAAAAGCTTACAGCCTGCAGAATATAAAAGATTTGTTTGGCTTTTCCTAAACAGACTTTCTAGGTTATGGTAATTGTGTTATTTTGCCAACAATTAAAAAGAAAGCCCTTAACATAGTGAGCCTACTACAGGGCTGAACTAGGAGATGGGTGTGGATGATCCTTAAAGCATTAATGGATTAAAGATTGTGTCTGATTACATTGTGAATTCATTAGAAAACATCCTGGTTGGCAGCTTACCTGACTGATAATACACCTCACAATGTGAAAGTACCTACTGGCATTTAAATTATTTAATTGGCTTGCAGAAAGACATTGTAAAGTTAGTGCTATTGCTTAAGTTTTAGACTCAGTATGTTCTGAGTATTTCAAAGCTCTGCCTTGGTGTTTAGTCCCTAAAGCACATAGACTCTTTAGTTTTTGCTAACCTGATGGTCTTGACATCCCCAGATAGATTTTCATCTCTATAACCAAAAAAGAGTTTAGACATGTGTGGTGTTTGTTTGTTTGGCTAAAATCTTAAGAGCGTAGGAAGACACCTTAATTCTAGGAAAAGACAAAATAAGTTTCTTTTTATTTTCTCCAGAATGCTGGGGCAGTGATTGGAAAAGGAGGCAAGAATATTAAGGCTCTCCGTACAGACGTAAGTATTAAAGAGTTTAAACTACTACACAGGAAGCTTCAGTTTATGTGTTTGTAGGATTAAAGAATTGCATCATAGAAATCATTTAATAGTCTAGATTCAAGCCTTTTATAATAATTGGTTACATAGATGATTTTCAAGGTTTGACATTCCTGATTTAACAAAGCCCAGATTGAGCAGGGGGTGGTCTATATTAAATCTCCCTTTCTAATAACTTTACACCAAATTATTCACTTCAAGCAAGATAACATCTTAATTAGAAATAACAATATAAAACTCCTTAATTTGTACCATTTCCCGTGTATGAATCAAGTACAGTATTACTGAAAACCATTGCAGGTGGCTGATTAAACTCCAAATTTTTTATTCCCTTTTTTTTTCCAATTTGCCCATCTGTTCTTTAACAGCTTGCACATGGAGCACAAAGAAATTAAGGTTGCATGATTAAGATATGGGTAAAGAATAGAGTAGGCACTTAATCTTACAACTGGGAAGCCGTTTGTCAATGCCGATGATTTGTTTTGAGTCTTCATATTTTATAGTGGGTTGACTCTTGTGATTAGACACATTAAATGTTGGTATCACCAGAAGTGAGCATATTTATAGGACTTGGGTACACCAGATTTCCTAAATTTTTTTTCTCATGTACACACTCTTGATGTTTTCTTGCTAAAGTTGAGGCAAATAGTAACTGTTGAATACTTATTTGGTATTTTTTCATTTCTCTCTTGGTCACAGATCTTTGTATGTTCCTCTTGATTACTGTAAACTGAACTTGAAAAATTGTTTAAATTTTACAAACTTGCCTGTAGGATCTAGGAGTGCGTTTTTAAATCTCCAGGAAACCAAACAGTCTTAACAGTTAGGGTTTTTGGTGGTGTGGGAATTTTTGTTTTGTCTTTTATAAACCTCTTTCCTTTTAATCCAGATGTTCTATATAATTATCTGGGTTAATAATTTCCCCATTTCCTCAAGAATTCGAGTCATGACAGGTTTTGTGTCTACCCTCATGAGCCAGCCTGCTACTGAAACATTGTTTGTTTAAAAAAAAAAAGTACCATCATTAAAGGTCCTTAAATGTTAAGCCACAGTCAGATATAGAGAAGTCCATTATTGTGTTAGTCTTCAGAACAACTTAAGCTTGTTTCATTAATTGAGAGTATGAGTATAGTTTGTATTAAATTAAAATTTATTGCTTTTCCCCCTTTTCCCTCTCCTTGTTTTTTTGGCCATATATCTCCGTTGCCCATGTACTGGATCGACTTACCCCTGCGTTGCCCACCATGACGTTGGCCCATCCGCCCCTGAACGCCCATGTGAAAACCCTGGTTGGCTATGCCCAAAAATGTGCTCGTTGCCAAACGGGTACCATACTTGACAACTTCTGATTGAATGCCCATGCCCAATGCCAACATCCACGAACGCCAATGACCAATGCAGTACAATGCCAGTGTTTCAGTCCCAGACAGCAGTGGCCCCGAGCGGTATGTCCCAACAGTTTATGCCTCACTGCCTGATTAGAAAGAGAGAAATGTATTTTATTACCTGCCTTTTATATAATTAAATAGTATCCCCTTTAGACGGTGTATTGTTTTTCAAGTTTCTGTCTTATTTTCCCCATTAAGTCTTTTTGTCACTGAACTTTTACCGTGAGTTGCCCACCCAAACGATCCACTAATTTTATTTCGATGGAAGGAGCACAGCTTCAAGTGTTGCATATTTGCTGCATTGTAAATCAAATTGTTACCAAAATAGTCTCTCGCTCTGTCTTTGTGGCCCACCTTGCTTCCCAACATTGCCTGTTCATAATTTTTTCTGATGAAATGCTAACTCTGGTTCACTTTCCTTCACTTCTCATTTGTGTTGTCTTTGTTTTTGTCTTGCATTTGTATTTGTTTTCTTGCAGAGCCCATTAGTGATCTAATTTCTAACTGGTATTCATAACCTTACTCCAAATATAATGTTCACCACTTGCATATTCCCCCACTTTGCCTAAGAGAAGGTGTGCCAGTTTTACCAATGTAACAGCGAGGGTATCCTTAATTAACTTAGTGGTGGCGGGGAACATAAGTATTCAACTCTGCTTCAGTTCTGGTCAATTTATTGCCCACTTAATCTGAGCCCTTCCAAGAGCCCATTCTCTGTCTCTCTGCAAGTCTCCTAATAATGTTACCATGTTTGTATTGGGCATAAAACAAAATGCATGTGAAAAATGTATAAATAGGTTACTTTAAATGGGGAGGATTAAATAATTGTATGTTCTTCTCTGTAAAAGTTGTTTGACTACTGGTGATGACCACAAAACTCATTTTTCTTTTCCACCTTTTTTTTGTACTATCTGGTATTTGTGATGTTTGACAGCATATTGAGTATCAGTGCTGATATTGAAACAATTGGAGAAATTCTGAAGAAAATCATCCCTACCTTGGAAGAGGTAGGCTCATTTTTAAAATGTATTTGGCAGTTGGGGGGTGCTTAAAGGATGTTTTAATGAGGCAAAATGGGGGAGGTGGAGAGACATTGGCTATAACAGTTTTGTAGCAGCAGTGTGTTGCACTCTGCCACTTAAGGTGCAGGGTTATTATACCCACATTACTTGTTTGAAAATGTAGTCTAGCCACTGGAGTAGATAGGAACTACCTGTGGCCATACACTTTCATGAGGTTTAGCATATGTTTTATGGGCTTTAGTTTTAGAGATTTTGAGTTAGAATAATGATTGTGGGACTGTCAGAAAGGACTGTGTTTGATTTAGTTCAAGGATTTTTATGTAATCATTTATTTACTAGGTGTATAGAGAAAAGCAATGTATGTTGATTCTTAACGTAGATAAGCAGTTTCTTGTTATTTAATGATATAGATGTGAAATATGTTGTAGTAGCTTTACCAATATATGCGACAATAGCCTGATCACACTAGACACTTAACCTATTACTCTTATTTTTCTACTTTCAGGGCCTGCAGTTGCCATCACCCACTGCAACCAGCCAGCTCCCGCTCGAATCTGATGCTGTGGAATGCTTAAATGTATGTCATAGTGCCATTGAACCCCACTGAAGTATGGAGCCTGGCCCATAGGATCAATTTTATTTTCAACATAGCGTACTTTTCCCATCTCTATAGAAAAAAGGCTTAAAAACATGATAAATGAATGGTCTTACAACTCACTGTTGACCCTGCTCCATGCTGCAGTGGGAATTAACTACATTTGCAAAGTGCTTTGCAGTCATTTTTATTATGGTGTTATTTGAATGTTAATAATAATTTTGTGGTAACAGCGACATGCTAAATGGCTGCAGTGTGGGTATGGTGTTGCAGGACCTGAAAATAAAATAGTTTTTTAAGGTGGTGCAGAATGTCCTTTTTGGGCCTGGCTATTGAGGATAATAAGCACATAACTGGTAAAGTTATTGAAATATAAATTCAGGTTGCTCACTGCAACAGTATATTGGTATGCTTATAGCAGATAAGTGTGTATTCTTGGGGAATCCTTGATTTGGGACTAAAATTTTATAACTCTCCCTCCGCAGTACCAACACTATAAAGGAAGCGACTTTGACTGCGAGTTGAGACTGTTGATTCATCAGAGTCTGGCAGGAGGAATTATTGGGGTCAAAGGTGCTAAAATCAAAGAACTTCGAGAGGTAAAGTGATAGTTTTCTTTTTTCCTGCCATATTACTAGAAAATAGCTTTTTATGTGGACTTGGTTCCATGGGCTTCTCTCATTCCCCTTTTTGAGTTTCCTCCCTTAAGTTTATCTAGTTTGCTAATTAAAATATAACAGAAAGGCCTGGCCATGCTATACAAGTTATTTTGCCAAAAATTTATTGTGCAAAGTCCTAGTGTTACTAACAAGCTTTCTATATGGGGGGAAATTTTACTGAAATACAAATTAAATCTGTCTAAACCTGGACATTGTTTTGTACTGCATTTCCTTTTTTCTGATTGATCAATGATTGATTAATGCTGCTTTTTTTGTAAATCTGTTACAGAACACTCAGACAACAATCAAGCTTTTCCAGGAATGTTGTCCTCAATCCACTGACAGAGTCGTTCTTATTGGAGGAAAACCTGATAGGGTTGTAGAGTGCATAAAGATCATCCTTGATCTTATATCAGAGGTACCTTCAGAACCCTTTATTTTATTTGCGCTTAATTTTGTAAAACAGATGTCTTGTTCAAAAGTACTTTGAGAACATTTAGACAAATGGCTTTTACTTATACTTTTCCTTCACCTTACAATTTTCTATCACCCTGCTTTTAGCTATCACTTTAACTTAGAAATACTTTGGGAGAATCTGGAGAGTTGTCTTTACATTGTTGGTGAGGTTTTTAATAGCCTTTGGTCCTTCAAAAGAAGTTTCTATGGTTCCTTTATAGTACTACACTGCATACCCAGGATATCGATCCCCTCAGCCCTTGGGGTGGTCACTTCTTCATAATCCCCATTGTGAAATGTGAAAGGGGTTTGTAGTCTGTTACTTAAGCTCTAAGGGTAAAATAAAGCTGTTAATCCTTACCTCGCAAGCAGTAAAACTCAAATTTTTTTGTTTGAAACTCACCAGAAATGCTTTTTTTAAATCCTTCCTATCTTTGCATATATTCCTAGCCCTATCTCGAGTACCTCCCAGGCTAAATACAAAGGGCTTGAAATGTTCTGTTTGTTAAAAGAATGTTTGGTGTGAACTAAGGCTTTTTCCTCAGTCTATAAAGTTGCTATGTTTTTGTTTCAGTCTCCCATTAAAGGACGTGCCCAGCCTTATGATCCCAACTTTTACGATGAAACCTATGATTATGGTGGTTTTACAATGATGTTTGATGACCGCCGTGGACGTCCTGTGGGATTTCCCATGCGGGGAAGAGGTGGTTTTGACAGAATGCCTCCTGGTCGGGGTGGGCGTCCCATGCCTCCATCCAGAAGAGATTATGATGATATGAGCCCTCGTCGAGGACCTCCTCCACCTCCTCCTGGACGAGGTGGCCGGGGTGGTAGCAGAGCTCGGAATCTTCCTCTTCCTCCACCACCACCACCTAGAGGGGGGTAAGTTTCTTTCATCCACACATTAACATACAAGAAGTTGCACTTTATGGGTAGAGGGGGTAGGTTTTTATTTGATATGTGTGACCAGCCGAGATTACAACAAGTACTATGCTTGCAGAGATCTAATGGCCTATGACAGAAGAGGAAGACCTGGAGACCGTTATGATGGCATGGTAAGAACTTTGATATTTCATCAGTGTATTTATGAGTGCTAAAAGGGGTCTTAAAGTCGGATAGCTAACATTTTGTTCAAGATTATTAACTGAGGAATTTTGTCTTACAAACGGGCTTTTGTAGATAGATAGCCACTTAAGTCATTGTTTTGGGTGTTTGCTGGGATATTAAGACTTGTTCCATCTTTGTTTCCCCCAAAATACATGATTACTGCCAGTGTATATAGAGATGTGAAATAATAATTGGTCATATAAAAGTGGTGATTCAGACAAATATAGTGCAGGTTCATATTAATAGTTTTATCTCTAACACAGGTTGGTTTCAGTGCTGATGAAACCTGGGACTCTGCAATAGATACATGGAGCCCATCAGAGTGGCAGATGGCTTATGAACCACAGGTTGAGTATCATGGGTGTTTATTATTCATGTCACTAATAATTTTAACATTCTCGTTTACTCATCGATAAGTGTTTTATTTCCCCCCATATAACATTTTTGTTTCTTGGGATACTGTGTACCTGAATGGTTTCTTCCCCTGAGGATTGTCTTTGAAATTTACTTACTAGGGAAGATATAGGAGGACTTTGCTTTCCTAATAAATTCTAGGGGATTTAATGTTAAAACACCTGAAGTTTTGAAGGTGAAGTAATTTTCTGTTTTTTTCTGTTCTGTTTTTAGGGTGGCTCTGGATATGGTAAGTTTTCTTCTTTGTGAAATCAAATATTATTTCATGCTTTGTAAATGAACTTAATACTCATTATTTAAATCAGATTATTCCTATGCAGGGGGTCGTGGCTCATATGGTGATCTTGGTGGACCTATTATTACTACACAAGTAACTATTCCCAAAGATGTAAGTATCTTTAATATTATAAGGGACATTTAGTAAGTCATTTTAAGTTCCCTGGCTTATAATAAAAGGTTTTAACAAAAATATTCCATTTTAGGATTAAAATTGTGTTTCAAGGACTTCAGCTGAGGCGTCATTCTCCAGTTTAAGCCTTGTCAAAAGATGTTCAGTACCATTAAAAAGCAGTTAGGAGGGTTCTGAGCCCCTGGTTCATTTATTAAAGGAAATGTCTATGGGTGATGTAACTACATTGTAATTCAAACCTTGATTAGTGTGGGGCATTAAATTAGCACAGTATAGTCAATATGTTGTACAAAGTTAATACTCTTGATGGTCACTGAACATACAGGATAATACTTTGAAAGTATATAATAAACACTTGTTTTTAAAACTCTTTTCAGCTGGCTGGATCTATTATTGGCAAAGGTGGTCAGCGGATTAAACAAATCCGTCATGAGTCAGGAGCGTCGATCAAAATTGATGAGCCTTTAGAAGGGTCTGAAGACCGGATCATTACCATTACAGGAACACAGGACCAGATACAAAATGCACAGTACTTGCTGCAGAACAGGTCAGTTTGTTTAGCTTTATGTTAGCCTAAACATACTAAAACCTTAAAAAGCTTCTCTTCTCAACTGATTTTTCTTTTTAGAAGCCATGGTGTCTCAACCTTTTGGGGACCTAACTTCTAAACATTCTAATAGCTTTGCTTTAATTTTCTTCTGCTTTCTTACTAAATAAAAGAAGACATTCAATACTAATCTTGCTGGAAGAAGCCTTAACCAAGCAAACTTCTCATTTCTCTGGTGAAAACTGCTGCCAAAACCACTTGTTATAAATTATACAGAGCCTGTAGAAAATATAGAAGATTCAATGGATGTTGGTCTAGTTCTGTGTGGAAGACTAGTGATTTTGTTGTTTTTAGATAACTAAATCGACAACAAATCACAGTCTGCCATATGGCACAGGCCATGCCTCTACAGGACAAATGATTGGTGCTGTAAAATGCAGCATTTCACACCTTAACTGACATTTCTTTGTCTTTTCTACCAAATATTAACAACTCTGGATTTTAATTCTGCTCTACTAATGTCTGATTTACTGTTAATCTTTTTTCTTGGGTTTTACATTGCTCTAATTTGTAATTGCTAATGTTTTAATTCTTATCTCTGTGTAATGGACATGTTTATCATTTTAATTTAGCATTGAAATTGTCTTAATGTTGATTAAGATGTTACGAACAAAAATTCTAATTCGTACTTTTTTTTCTTTTCTTTTATAGTGTGAAGCAGTATGCAGATGTTGAAGGATTCTAATGCAAGATATTTTTTCTTTTTTATAGTGTGAAGCAGTATTCTGGAAAGTTTTTCTAAGACTAGTGAAGAACTGAAGGAGTCCTGCATCTTTTTTTTTTTATCTGCTTCTGTTTAAAAAGCCAACATTCCTCTGCTTCATAGGTGTTCTGCATTTGAGGTGTAGTGAAATCTTTGCTGTTCACCAGATGTAATGTTTTAGTTCCTTACAAACGGGTGGGGGTGGGGGAGGGTGTGCAAAAACTAACATTGAAATTTTGAAACAGCAGCAGAGTGAGTGAATTTTAATTTTTGTTCATTGTTGGTGGTTTAAAAAAAAATCCCCCCATGTAATTATTGTGAACACTTTACTTTGTGATCACTGTAACATTTGGGGGGGGTGGGACAGGGAGGGAAAGTAACAATAGTCCATATGTCCCTGGCATCTATTCAGAGCAGTGTGCAGAATGTAATGCTCTTTTGTAAGAAACGTTTTATGATTTTTAAAATAAATTTAGTGAACCTATTTTTGGTGGTCATTTTTTTTTAAGACGGTCATTTTTCAAATGGCTGAATTCCCCCCAACCTGCCCCCAAACTAAACACTAAGTTTAATTTTCAGTCCTCTGTTGGATATAAATAAATGCATCTCTTCTTGGACTTAGGCAAAGTATCTTGACACATTAAGTTCTGGTGATTTCTTAAGTAATTTGAAAGTCCATTGCTTGGGAGGAAATTCCACCACACATTCATGCTTATAATAAGCTGGGGATTTTTGTTTGTTTTTGCAAATGCTTGCCCCTACTTTGCAACGATTTTCTGTTTGTAATTGTGAAGAACCAAGGTGGGGAGCAATACAACAGATATGGAGTAGTTGGTATAAGTATATACCAGAAGCCTAATGGCAGCAAGTTTTATTAATCAGAATAATACTTGGTTATGGAAGTGACTGATGCTAAATAAATTCTGATTATTTTTTATTAGATAATTTCTCACCTATAGACTTAAATTGTCAGCTTGGTAGTGTCTATTAGTTAAACTTTGTAAAATATATATATATATTCTTGTTTTTCCATTGTATGCAAACTGAAAGAAAAAGATGTACCATTTCTCTGTTGTATGTTGGATTATGTAGGAAATGTTTGTGAACAATTCAAAAAAAGATGAAAAAAGTTCCTGTGGATGTTTTGTGTAGTATCTTGGCATTTGTATTGATAGTTAAAAGTTCACTTCCAAAATAAAACTCCCAAAATGCTAGATTTGATGTGTGCCCAATTCGAACAAAGGTTGATTGACACCTGTAAAATTTGTTAAAACATTCCTCTTGTAAGGAAATACAGTAATCTTAAATTATATATTTTTCGTGTGAAGTGTTTTTCTAGCATTTATAAATCAGATATGATAGGGGTGGTAAGTTAAAAATTACAGTAGTTGGGCTCTTAAAGGGGAGTCCAGCATAATGAGAGCTGAGTCATTCCAATTCTACAAGTCCTATTCTCACATTACCTGTGAGCTGCTTTGAGTTTCTTAGGTTTAACTTTTAAATAGTTCCAGTTTGTTGAGAGTGTTTACAGATGAATGTAAAATTTTTTTTTCTGGTTCTTGGCTCCGTAAATCCTTAAAATGCTACCTGTTAACTTCCAACTGCCCAGAAAGCCTGAGAACTCAGCAATTACATGGAAAAGAACTCATGGATGCAATTCTGTTTAAGTCTAGAAGAGGCTTGTGTGTGATAGAAGAAAGTGAAGTGAGCAGAATTTTCTGGACTATGTATGACTAGTACATGCAAAGGTGTTTAAAATTTCAGTGATACCCCTTTTTAGGGAGGGAGATGAGGTGTTCTCTTGATAAGTGACAGTGATATCACAACATCACTTAAAATGCTACCTGTGATAAGGTTTCCCCAAAGGTGAAATTAGTCTGAATTGCCACTTGGGTGTTAGTTTCCCTCTTGTGTTTGTTTTAAGTATGGGTAAGTTTGGGTTGCATAGGGTCAGTATAGTGTACTTATGCTGAAATGTGCCCCTCCCCTAGAGAAAAACTATTCGGTGATGACATTTTAGTCAAATTGTTACTTATATTGGAGGAAAGTATCCCTGGAGAGAGCACTGGCTTTCAAAGTTTTCGTTTGTCATTCAAAAATTAGTTGTGTAGGGACTTCCCTGGGGATCCAGTGGTTAAGACTCCCCCTTCCAATGCAGGAGGTGCGGGTTGGGGAGCTGGGATCCCACGTGCCCTGCAGCCAAAGAACCAGAAAGCAAAAGCATTGTAACAAGTTTAATAATAAAGACTTTAAAATGTTCCACATCAAAAAAAAATCTTTAAAAAATTATGTAAATAGACTTGGCTGAAAATTTTTATTTTTGCCTTTTAAAAATCAGACCTTGAACACAACCTACTAAAAAATCTGTGACGTTGGTAAATTGGGGACACAACTTTGGAGGGAGGGGCCTGTTTCATTTCCACTGTTACCTGGTAAATGGTGTCTGAACATGGGCTGGCAATTTGAGAAAATTCTCTGAAGTAAGCTTAAAATTCACTGAACAAACGGAATTTTGTAAAAAATAAATACTAGGCAGATTTATTGAAGTTTTAAAAGTTTAAATGTAGTTTCAAAAATGTTTTTAGCCTAACTTTTTGAAAATCAAGTGATAGGCAAACAATGTTGGAAACCAGATTGCACCAAAGTTTTTTCAGGATCAAGGAAAGGAATTTAAATCTTTTCCCTACTGTTCAAATGTTAATAGTTTGCATAATGAAACTGATAATAAAGTACATGAATTTTATTGAATGATCTGTCAGTTACTCCTAAATCTAATCACTGATACCATTGCAACACATAGAGACTGAATCTTTAAGGAAAGCGGACAGCAATTTTTCTCTTAACCATACTAGTGGTTTTGTTTTGAAATGCCTTATGTTGTTGGTGCTCAAAATGGAATTACTGTTCCACAAACATCATAGGTTGTGGTTTGCTTAAGGCTGCTGCTAGATAAAGAGACCTGTATTTTAAATTCTTTTCAGACCAGTGGAAACTTTTCTGTCAATAGGTGTTCAGTGTCATCAAAATGTTAATTGAAAAAGTAACCTTGAATGCTACATTTTACATCTCCCACTTATCAAGGTTTGCCCATTGTTGGCAAGTTTGAAGTGAAACTGATCCAGCTTTTTTTTTTTTCCTGCCGCGCCTTGTGGCCTGCAGGATCACAGTTCCCCAAGAAGGAATCAAACCTGTGTACCCTGCACTGGAAGCGTGGAGTCTTAACCATTGGACAGCCAGGGAAGTCCCAACCCAACTTCTTGATGGTGGCATTGAACCCTTGGGAAGCAATATTGCAGTGTTTCTCAGGCTGTTCTTAGGACCACCTTCAAAATCAACAGTGCTGGTTAAAAATGAGAATTTCTGGACCATCCTTCAGCTGTACTGAACCACAATCTCTCTAAGAGGTGCCAGGAATCTGCATATTTAACAAATTCCTCGAGTTAAAATAGTTTTGAAGACCTGTAATATAGCAACATGTAGTTAACAGAACCACAAGTTTCCATATTTTTTCATTAATTCATCAAATAACATATTTTGTTCCTAGGTGTACAGTGGTAGGCCCTGAAGAGGCAGTGGTTAGCAAAAAGTATTTGGAGAGAGCAATAATTACAACAAGCTGGTAATGAAAAAGAAACAGTACTGTGAGATGTGTTTAAGAAAGCAGAAACCAGCATACATGTGTATACATGTATGTATAGTCATTACAAGCATATTGCTTGAAACAAAACTGCACTAGGAATATCCCACTGTGTTGACTAAAATTCTGCCTTCTGCTCCTCTTAGCAGATGAAAAAATAAAGACATGGGGCATATATACACAGATCAACATCATTTACCCAGGCCAGGCCTCAACACTTCCAGTCAGGGAAGACATCTGACCTGAGGAAAAAGAAGGGGAATACCTGAAAAATTAAAGCCCAAGCAGTTACCATGTGTCTATATTAAAAATGGGGAGCTCATCTGCTGAATCAAGGTGGTTGGATGTGCAAGTACACATGGAAAAATGGAAAATGCAAGTGTTTTGTGGGGTTGGGCTTCCCTGTTTGCTAACTGAGCAACAGGCACTAGCGAGTGTTGGGGTAAAATGATATACCAGCTATCCTATGACTTTAAAGCTTTATCCGCCTCACTCTTTGTCCAGAACCCATAAGACTTTCGTATCCTCCCTCTCTACAGATCTCCCCCAATTTCTCCCTCTTCCCCCGAACTCAGACCTATAACCCCCAAACCTGTAATTGTGAAGGAAATAAACATTTGGTCACCAAAACCTCACACTTCTCAAAATCTCATTCTCCCCACTTGCCCCCTCTTTTTTTTTTTTTTTTTTTTTTTTGGCCACAGCACACGGCTTGCAGGATCTTAGCTCCCGGACCAACCAGGGATCAAACCTACAGAGTCCTAACCATTGGACTGCCGGGGAATTCCCCATTTTCCCCTTTTGGACATCTTACTCCCTTGGCCCCTTTTTTCCCTAAAGTCTCTCTACCATTAAGGACAGGCTTCACTGGAAAGGAAGGGTCACCTTGTTCACCTAGTATGAAGGAAGTCTATAGAGTAGCAAGGGAAAGCATATGATATCTGCATATCAGACCAAAAGTGGGAGAAGTGATTTTGATAGTAATGAGACAGATTTGGCAGAAACAGTGTAGAAAGTGCCAGCTAAGTCCCTCAGAGATCGCCCTAGGGTTCAGCCTGGGGCAGGGCAAGTGAGCAGAAATTCCAGGGAGGTTGAATAAGAAGCCAAAAACAGAAGCAAGGCTCAAGACACCTATTTGGAACACTGCAAAGTGTCCCTATGACCACATAAGCTAGTAAAGCACAGCAGAATTGAGACATATCACGTTTGGGCACAGAGAGAACCTGAGGCTCTCGTTCTCCTCAGAATTCCCTTTGATTCCTATATGGCATAAGAGGAATATTAGTTAAGTGCTAAGGGGCTTGCCATGGGGCCACTGTGATGAAGGGGGTGGTTACTGCATGACAGGAGCTATAAGGTAGACAGCCCACCCAGGGACTGGATGGAGACACAGCAGAATTTAAAAGGGTTGTCAATACCAGTGAAAGCCAAAGTGAGATCAAGTTAGTCAAGGAAGACCACTGGCCTGAGTGCTGAGAAACCAGACCACCAGTTACACTAGCATTGGTCATTCAGTGGTAACTATAGGAAGAGTATGTGCCAAAATTCAGACACCAGACAGACTACGCCTCAGAGGTCAGAGTTTACTAATAAAGGCCCTTTCCTTCCATTATCAGAACACCTAAACCCTTTGCACCCAGACCTTGGAAAGTCTTGGAAAGGTGGAAATGAAAGAGCTTTTAGTGAAAACAAATAGCCCTAATAATAGGTCTGACCTTTAAGTTAACTGAAGTTATCTAACTTGAATTAGATCATTTTAAACTGGAAGAGATCAACTTACTTTTACTTGGCAAGTTTATGTGTTTGTTCTAACCTCAGTGGAAAATGGAAACTTAATGAGAAGGAGGGTATAAGGGAATTTGGGACCTCTAGAAGTCCCCATTTTAAAAGCAGGAGAGGGGCTTCCCTGATGGTGCAGTGGTCAAGAATCCGCCTGGGAGACATGGGTTCAAGCCCTGGTCAGAGAAGATTCCACATGCCACCAAGCAACTAAGCCAGCGCGCCACAACTACTGAGCATGCGCGCTAGAGCCCCTGAGCCACAACTACTGAGCCTGCGAGCCACAACTACTGAAGCCCGTGTGCCTAGAGCCCATGCTCTGCAACAAGAGAAGCCACCACAATGAAGAGTAGCCCCCGCTCGCCACAATTAGAGAAAAAACCCGTGCTCAGCAACGAAGAGCCAACGCAGCCAAAAATAAAAAATAAATAAAATCAGGAGAGGTAAGGCTAATACTACCAAACTATATGTTCCAGGTGGAGGTGGCCCCAGTTGGGTTGGGGCCTTCATTTGGTAAATCACGTGGCCTTTTTTATCTAGATCATTTATTCATACCTGTGTTTCAAAGTGGCACCAATTCTGTGTACGGTCCAGACTCCAGAATTCTGTGGGATCAGGCTGACACTAATCTCCAGCTGAGATCAAATCATGGCTTGACTGATTCCCTGCCCTATCCTGCTTCCCTCACTCCCTTTCACCTGAGAGCATTTCCCCAGCAAATCATTTGCACAAGAATCGCTGGGCTGGGCTCTGCTTCTAGGCACTTGACCTAAGACAGCTGAGCTGGAGCTAGAGCAGAAATTGATTTCACCTAGACACCCTTGACAGAGTTTGATGCAGTAAATAATGATACATTGAATTATCTCCTTCTGAGGAAGGAGTGCGAATCCTTTTACTTTATGAGGCATAGCTGCATTCTGTTAGGCAGGAGTATTTTTGAAAGTATATATATGGGAATAAAATTGTTTGGGTGCCGAACAGCCATAGGGGTGAATTTTGTTAAACAACACAGCATTCGTTTTTCCTTTCTAATAGAACCCAGTTTTCCTTTTAGAATTTTTCTCTCCCGGTTGTATGTAGACTTGATGAGATAGAAATCTTGGTCATTAGAGACTCCTTATCACCCAAAAGAGTGGGCATTTGACCCAGCCTTGCCCAACCAGACACTTTGTCCTGGGACTTTGAACCTTGAACAAAATAACGGAAGCAAGTTAAAATTATCATAGTTTTTTCAGCAGCACCAGTAGAAGAGAACTTTGGATAGTTTCTGCTCTCAGTACTCTAGAACTGCCTGATTTCTGTTTACACGTTTCATTCCCCAGCCTTCCCTTCCATCCTGAGAGCTTTTTCATAACTTTTTTAAAAATTTGTTTTCCTTAATTAGCTAGCTAGTTGCTATTACATGCAGCCCATCAAATGAAGAGGCTTTTCTATTTATTTATTTATATTGAGGTGTAGTTGATGTACAATATTATATAAGTTGCAGGTGTACAACATGGTCACAATTTTTAAAGGTTATACTTCATTTATAGTTATTATAAAATATTTGCTACATTCCCTGTGTGTACTATATATCCTTGTAGCTTATTTATCTTACACATAGTACTTTGTACCTCTTAATCCCCTACCCCAGTCTTGCCCCTCCCCGCTTCCCTCTTCCCACTGGTAACCACTAGTTTGTTCTCTATATCTGGTAAGTCTGCTTCTGTTTTGTTATACTCAGTAGTTTGTTGTATTTTTTAGATTCCACACGAGTGATATCATACAGTATTTGTCTTTCGCTGTCCAGCTTATTTCACTAAGCATAGTACCCTCCAAGTCCATCCATGTTGTTGCAAGAAGAGGTTTTTCTTGTACAGGCAGCATGGCTAATTTCAGGGAGGAGAGCCACAAAGTATGGGTGAGAGCTTCCTGCTCCACCTCAGCTGCCACTGCTGCAACCAGTGTCAGTTGGGCCTTCACAGCTATGCCATCAGGGGCATAAATCAGTCATTTTATAGGAAAGTGCCAGGCCCTATCTCAAGGCTGCCACTGAACATCCAGAGCAACTAGCAATATGCCCCGAGTTTCTGGCTTTTTCTTCCACTTTCAGACTGCGATAAAATGCCACACGTCACAGGCAAGGAATCTGACTTCTCTAACAGCCACCAAAGGGGCTGGGTGATGCAATCTGGGATGATGGAGGAGTTAACTCCCAGTGGGGAAGACTCTCTGACTATGGGGAAATAAGAGACAGGAGAGAGATGTACACTGTCCTGTGATGGATCCTCTCCAGCCAGCTCCAGCCATGCCGCTCCGGATGCACTGCGAACACTTGGAGGTAGGCAGTCAGTTTTAGCTCAGGCCACCAAGCTGCCTAGCTCTGTGTTGTTAGACATACAAAAAGAACTACTAGACCACAAAGGAGTCGGCATTAGTGTTCTTGAAATGAGCCACAGGCCATCAGCTTTAGCTGAGATTATATAGAATCTCATGTGGGAAAAAAAAAAAAAAAAAGAAGAATCTCATGTGGAAATTGTTAACCGTTCCAGATAATGATTTTTGTGCAAAGAGGAGGGTTGGTTGGGCCAGTTCAGTGCTGTCCCCTTAAACCTGATTGATGTGAAAACCCCCAGAAGCCTAGAAGTTTGGGAACTGTGAGTGTCATCTATTCTAAACTTAGAAGTTATAGGAAAATTCTGGATCCAAGCCCCTGGAACTTCAATCAGGTCACTTCCTCTATGTATTACTGCACAAATGAGACCAGGTCCAGAGTAGAATTTTACTTTATCTCTGATGTCAGGGGAGCACTGCTGGTTTTTGACACGTCCTCAAATTTCCCATATAAACCAGTTTGGTGTTTACAAGTTTGGTGTGATTTTTGATGGTGCCCAGCAGAATGCTGGCTCTTCAGGGGTCACAGTGGTGATCTTTCAAGATATCCTGCTAGGATTCACCCTCAGAAAGTGCCCCTCCATCCTGGAATACAAAGTGCAAGCCAGAAACAACTCCATTCAACACAGCTCCCTGTTTCGGCTTCTATGGCATTGGCTTGGTCTTGGAGTATATTAAGAATAACAGTGGTGAAGGACTTCCCTGGTGGTCCAGTGGTTAAAACTCCATGCTTCCACTGCAGGGGGCGAGGGTTTGATCCCTGGTCGGGGAAGTTCTGCAAAAAAAAAAGAAGACTAACAGTGGTGAAGCAACCATGAAGCTTAGCTCTGTCAAATCTCAAATGATTTATGATGTTATTGATAATTCTCAAGGATCCTATGTATATCCAGTGACGCCCAGAATAGAAGCAAGGCAAATATTCCATTCTGAAGCAAGATGAATATTCCATTCTGCATTGGCAATGCCAAAGGAGATGATGCTTTAGACTAAAAGATTTCTCAATAAAGCTTTTGAATTCAATATAATCTCCTTGAAAGGGCATGGGTCTGTGGCAGGCATCATGGCTTCTCTGTATAATGCCAACAGGAGAGAAGATGTTCAGAAGCTCGCAGCCTTCGTGAAAAATTATTTGGAGATACATCTATGAACACATCCTAACCAATACGTACTCTGTCCTTGAACATCGGACAAAATTTAAAGTAACTTGGGAATGGCTACGAAAAACTTAACAAACATGGCATTTTTCTCGAATGGACATATTTATTATAGACTCTTCTTTTTTTCAAGGAACAATAGCAAAACATCCACAGCTGGTGGGACTTAGACATCTTAATTCTGACTTGAACTGGAAACATTTAAAAAATCTTCCTCTTGCTTTTCTAACAAAAACTAGCTTATGTTGCCTTTGCTGCTACTTTTCCTAGCTAGATCTCAGTATTCACACTTGATTGTGGACTTAATTATGCAAACTGAAGTTGTTTCTAGAGGCACACAAACACACAGTGAGGAGGGTGGATGGTGTTCTCTAGAAACTCGATTCTTGATCCTTTACAAAGTGACAGCAGTGGGGTCTCCTGGCTTCCGCAGCTGTTAATTCAGGTCTGCACTGACCGTGTGCTGAGTGTTCAGAAGTTCCAGACTAAAGGGCAAACTGGAGATCTTTCTTTATACTGTTATTCTCATAAAGCGATAAAAGTGATGTACTACATGTTTATATAGCAAGGTCTGTTTTTAGTACCAAATAGTTTATATCACTATGCGCTTATATTTCCAATAATGTGGTTCTCAGTAACACACATAGAGAATTTTAGAATTTGTTAGAATCCTTCACTTCCTGCATTATAGCATTACATTAGCCACAGTTGCGCTCCCCACTTCCACCCTCCCTCCCTTTTAAAGCTGCTTTACAAAAAAGATTTAGAAGTTCTCAGGTTCACTTTTGCTTTCCTTTCAAAGAGTAGAAGAGAAGGTTGGTTGATTGGCTCTTTTTTTGGTTATGCCGTTGAACTAAAATTCTCTGTTAAATTCCCTTATCCTTTGTTCACTTGAATGTTCTTTTATAGTGTTTGACCAGAGGGAAACTGAGTTCTGGAAGGTCTTTGCTGAAGAGTCTTTTCCCTTATTGTTTATATATTGTCAGTATTTTATGTTGAATAGGTGAAGAACATTAAAATCCTAAAACAGCTAGAAAAAGAGAGAGACAGAGAGAGAAAGGAGGATTTCCTTTCTTTTCTCCCTCCACAGACTGCTCTGAGGCACAGTTTCTTCACATAGTTTGTCCAGGTAGTGCAGGCTGTGCCAATGCTTCTACACAGTGATTAGCTGTGTCTCTTCCAGGCTCACCGTGAAGCAGTAGCCAGCACACATACTATGTCCCCCTGTGTTACTTGCCAACCGAACTTCCTCTTTTCCTCTCCCTCGCTGTCAATGCCCTCAGATTGCACCTCATAGATAAAACATCAGCACTTAATCCCTGCCTCAGGTTCTGTCATGATAAATATTCCTTTGTATCTGTTTATTTTTGCACTTTTTAAAAGTAGTTTTTTTGCATATGTTACTGTGAATCCCCACTCCACCCACACCTTTTTTTTTCACTAAGTGATCTGCTGCCAACTGGCACCAATTCTGCAAATCAAAGTGTGCATTGCAAACATGATCATGTGATCCTCTTTACTAGAAGGTACACCAGGCAATCTGTCTACTTCTGTTCCCCAGAACCTCTCCCACATTTGCGTTTTTTTTTGGTTCGTGTGTTATTTTCTTCCAGTTTTATTGAGATATAATTGACATACAGCACTGTATAAGTTTAAGATGTACAGCATAATGATTTTTTTTTTTTGGCTACTTTTTTTTGTTTGTGTTTTGGTCTTCATTGCTGTGCGCAGGTTTTCTCTAGTTGTGGCAAGCGGGGGCTCTTCGTTGCAGTGCACGGACTTCTCATTGTGGTGGCTTCTCTTGTTGTGGAGCATGGGCTCAGGTGCACGGGCTTCAGTAGTTGTGGCACGTAGGCTCAGTAGTTGTGGCACACAGGCTTAGTTGCTCCACAGCATGTGGGATCTTTCTGGACCAGGGATGGAACCCATGTCCCCTGCATTGACAGGTGGATTCTTAACCACTGCACCACCAGGGAAGTCCCCAGCATAATGATTTGATTTACATACACCAATTTTATTATGAAGTGATTATCATAATAAGTTCAGTGAACATCCATAATCTCATATAGGTCCAAGATTAAAGAAATAGGAAAAAAACTTATTTCTCTTGTGATGAGAACTGTTAGGATTTACTCTCTTAACAACTTGCATATATAACATCCAGCAGTGTTAATTATATTTATCATATGGTACATTACATCCCTAGTACTTATTTCTCTTATAACTGGAAGTTTGTATCTTTTGACTGCCTTCATCCAATTCCCCCTTCCCCTGCCCTGCTTCCACATATTTAAATATCAGTTATGGAAATTTCTTTAGCTTGTCTTTGGGCAGTGCAACAACCCCTTGCTTGATGATTTCCAGAACCCATTCCACTGACAGCTCAGCTCCAGCTTGTAGCATCCTTGAGCTAAAGAAGGTGATTACCAGATCAATACTTTGTGTTACATCCTGAAATGAAGGGTGAGTTCAAAATTGTTCAAAGAGATCTCATGTTCAAAGCAGTGCATACACCAAGTTTGGATGGTGGTGAAGAGAATTTGGCAGGCAGGAACTGGTGATCTCTAATATCATTGAAATCATTTCTTCAATGACATTTAAGTCTTGTTTGTAATCTGCTAAAGGAACATTCCTGGAACTCAGCAAACCTCTCAAGGACTGTCTGGCTTGTTCCAGAACTTTGTTGTGTTTTTTAGACAGCAAGGAAAATAAATAGATTATCAGTTTACTGTAAGAGGATAAAACTCAGGAACAGCCAGATGAAAGAGACACATAGGGCAAGGTATGTGGGAAGGGGCATGGAGCTTCCATGCTCTCCCAGCATGTTACTCTCCCCGAATCTCACCAATCTGGAAGCTCTGTACTGTTTTTTTAATAATACTTAGTTCTTCCTCCAAAGTAGGAAATGTTAATATTAATATTTCACTAGTTAAAAGCAAACTATGGTTCAAAAAAATTCTAATTGGTTTTGAACTGTAGTGAGAATGTTAATGATATATAATGGAAATGATATATTTATTCCATTATAGCTGCATATTTTTAAATAGAAGTTGAAGTATTTAAGAGTCAGAGTTTTCACTAAAAAGAGTCCATTCTGTCCCTAAGCAAAGCCTGTAGATGGGACGTTCTACATACAATAAGAAGAGAGGAGGAAGAGAAGGAGCCTTCAATGGTACTAAGAAAACTAGGATAATATAATATAATGCCCTAGAAGCCAAGAGTGAATTTAAGGAAGTGATCAATTTTAAATGCTATACATGGATAAATCAAGGAGAAAATGAACAGAAAAACTACATAGTAGTGAACCGTATCTCTTTTCTGTTAAGCCTTCTTGGGGCTTTAGTATGTTGGTCACTTCGGGAGAGTCAGGAGAAATGAAAATAACAGATATCCTACCTTCACAAAATCCATTTTACTTCTTTAATTTCCTCCTTCTGCATATATCAGAAACTACTGCTCTCTAGCAATGTCTATTGTCCGTCCATTGCTCTAGCCAACTTTTGCCCAAGAATACATTTTAACCCACTTTTTAAAGTATCTGCCATAGCAGATCATGACAGAAAATAGCAGATGTAGCAATGATTGTTGCCAATGCTTGACATTTAATTTAGCTTTTCAGAATGATGGCTCTCTTGATAACTGGAAAAATCTAACTTGATTACTGTTTGGGGGGTGGAAAATGATAGGGACACAATATCATTGACCATGCCTCCCTCCCTTGATCTCTTCAAAAGCCTATGTCTATGTGGTAGAGCTTCTGGCAAAGGTTTTCAAAAGAAACATACTCAGTTGGCATGTTTCCTTGGCCCTTTGCCCCCTTTACTTTCCTCCTTCTTTTTGTGGACACAATGCCTTGTAAGGGTAGAGCCATCTTACAACCATAAAGGCACATACTAGTGATAGTGAGACAGGAAGCAAGGAGCCTGGCTCCTTGCTGGCATTCTCAGAGTTGCACCAGCCCTGGAGTGCCTACCTCTGGACTTATTATATGAGAATAACAATTCCCTTTTTGTTTAGTCACTAGAATCTGGTTTTCTGTTGCTTGAAGCACAATTCTACCCAGACATTTGATTGTCTGCCTTCCCCACTAGATCATAAGATGTCAGATAGCATGTCTGTATTTGCTACCTAAGATAGGAAGCTTTCATAGCAAATAATAGAAAACCCAACTCAAAACTGCTTTTACTATAAGGAAGTTTATTAACTCAAGATAACTGGAATCCAAAAGTAAGACAAACTTAAGAGTTGACGTGGGCTTCCCTGGTGGCACAGTGGTTGAGAGTCCGCCTGCCGATGCAGGGGACACGGGTTCGTGCCCCGGTCCGGGAAGATCCCACATGCCGTGGAGTGGCTGGGCCCGTGAGCCATGGCCGCTGAGCCTGCGCGTCCGGAGCCTGTGCTCCACAACGGGAGAGGCCACAGCAGTGAGAGGTCCGCGTACCGAAAAAAAAAAAAAAAAAAAGACTAGCAATTTCAAGCCTCATATCCAAGAACAACCATGTCCAGAAGGAGCATGAATCACTTCTGGAAGTTCTCCTGGAATAGCTTTTCTGGAAGCATCCTGCAAACCTATCCTTGCAACTCATTGAGGTGAACTGGGGAACATGCATGACCCTAATCCAATCCCTGACAAGAGGGTAATATTACCCTTAGACCAGTCCAGACCACCTCTGGAGCTGAGGATGCTGTGCTACACCAACTATGGGTAAGAGAGAGATTCCTGAACAATGTCAGAATTCTGCTGGACAGGGAGATCAGCTCTGTGCTTTGTGACCACCTAGAGGGGTAGGATAGGGAGGGTGGGAGGGAGACGCAAGAGGGAGGAGATATGGGGACATATGTATATGTATAGCTGATTCACTTCGTTATAAAGTAGAAACTAACACACCATTGTAAAGCAATTATACTCCAATAAAGATGTTAAAAAAAAAATTCTGCTGGGAAGGAAGAAAGAGGGAAAGGATGTTGAGTAGGTAAAGAACTCACTTTTTCTATTCCTAGCATCTTGCAAACATACTTAAAAAAAAAACAACTCCTCTTATACACGAAAAGTTTATGCTTTATCTTAACAAGTTCCTTGAGAGAAGGAAGCATGTTTTACTTTTGTTTATACTACTCTTATGTCTCACTCAATAGCCTGAACATAGTAGAATTTTGACTTTTTTTTTTTTGTCAACAAGCCTCAGTATAAGAAAATGGCCTAAATTATTTAACCTCTTGGATTCTTTCATAGATTGCTAAATTTTCTTGTTAATCAATCAACTTTTTTTTCCTTTGGCCACATGGCTTGCAGTATGTTAGTTCCGGACCAGGGATTGAATCTGGGGCCGTGGCAGTGAAAGCACCAAGTCCTAACCACTGGACCGCCAGGGAACTCCCTACTAATCAACTTCTTTGACTCCCAAGACTTACAACTGCTGGGGTAGTCAACAGGTTGACATTTATTCAACAACCATATTACTGTACTAGTGACTTCTTCTGGAAGAGCAAATCGTAGTGAAGCTCTTAAAGTTCCTTTTTCTTATCCAAATGAAGAAACTGCAGGGATGAAGAATGTTCTGCTTCTCTAAAGGCACAGTTGTCAGACTTAAAGTTCCAAATACTCCCCCAATTCAATAACTAGAGATGACTACTGATGATTATTTTTAATGGGTGATTTTCAAAGATGTGAACGTTTTATATGATCCATGGAGATTTAAGTCTCTGAAGGGGAAAAAAATACATGCCTCTATACCAAAATTTCATCATGAGGCAAACTTGGATCATCGCTAAACTGACTCCTAAACCTCTCTCCTTATACTACTAGAAGGTTTGTGTGCGTTTTTGTTTTGCTTTTTTAAGTTTGGGGCTGTAAGGTGATACTTATATTTTATAATAATGTCTCTTCAGTTGACTAGAGCCACTGACATAGTCCCTTACTTGACCAGGATGGTTGGCACTGGTGAGCTTGGTTCGTGGAAAGTGCCTCTGACTTGGAGATGGAATCTCAGCCCAGACCACTGACATGACCAGGAAGTAAGCACTGAATCACTCAGCTTCTCTTGCACAAATAGGGATTACGATTGCTGCTTTTGACACGGCCGTAGACTAAATGGGATTCGGTATCTAAGCACAAATCCAGGCACATAATATTAATTTAACGATTTAATACACTTGTTTCCTCATCCATTTCTCCAAACATTCCAACTAATCCTAAACCTCCAAATGGGCCAGGATTCAGCAAAATGAAGAAGTGGCCTGCCTGGGACATGTGGGTGGGGGTGGTGGGACCGCCAACCCGTGTCGTAGTCTAGGGGTGGCTCGGCCCCCCATACCGAAACCCGCGGCCAGAAAGCTCCTCGCGTTCCAGGAACCCGGATGCAGGGCGTCGCCACGGATATCTTGCCTAGACTTCGCCCTCCGTGGAGAGGGGAGGGGCGGGAGCCGAGTGAGGGCAACGCAGTACACCGGTCGGAATCATCGCGACTCGGGCCACGGCGGCGGACGCAGGCCCACCTGCCCGAGGGAGGGGGGAGCACGGGCAAAACAGCCAAGCCCCACGTCTCGGAGTGGGCAACTCCCAGCAAGGTCGCGCCGGACGCTTCGAGGCGGTTTCCAGACCTTCAGAAGCGGAAGCGGGTCCCGGGAGTGCGCCCCGGCGCGAGTGGGCGGGGCCGCCCTCCCGGAAGTGCCTGAGGCCTCGGGCTGGCGCGCTGCGCAGCGCAGCGGTATGCAGAGTTCCCCAGTCTGGTACGGCTTCGGCTGTCGGGGCCGGGCCCAGTCGGTTTTGCTAGCCTCTCTGAGAGGGCGGGTGCCTTTTAGGGCAGCGATCCCGCGGTGGAAAGGGAGGAGGAGTCGTAGGGGACCCTGGCCCTTGCCCCAGCTAGAGAGGGAAGAGAGTTTGGCCGGCCTGCGGGCGAAAGCGTCGGTTCCCTTTCCACAGGGGAGGGGCGGATGGACGGGCTTCTGACTCCCAAGGAGTCCGCAGAATTCATTGCGGAGAACAGTCGAGATGTGTTCATTGACGGCGGAGGCGTGCGGAGGGTGGCCGAGCTTCTGCTGGCCAAGGCCGCGGGGCCCGAGCTGCGCGTTGGGGCCTGGAAGGCCCTTCATGAGCTGAACCCCAAGGCGGCGGACGAGGCCGCCGTTAACTGGGTGTTCGTGACAGACACGCTCAACTTCTCCTTCTGGTCGGAGAGTGACGAGCACAGATGTCTGGTGGGGTACGGGGGGAAAACGTACAGTGGGTACTGGTCCCTGTGCGCCGCGGTCAACAGAGCCCTGGACGAAGGTTGGTGCCCCTTCTCCCGGTCAGACCCAGCAGCTTTGAGGTTTCAGTTTAGTGGTAGGGTCCCACAGAGCGGGTTGGGAGATGGAATAATGTGTTGATAAGGCGAAATTGAAGTTCTTCACTGCCGGTACCTCTGCTTAAAAGTATGAGAAGAGGCTGGCATGAAATCTTTATTCAGTGGGAAATGATTCTAATATTTATCATTGTCACAGATAAGTCAAAGTCAGTTTTCTAAAGAATGCCACTTTGATGGCATCTGAGGAACAAAGGGCAGAAATTATAACACATTTTACACAGTCAAAATACATCTGATGTAATATTACAATTGTTAGAAGTGGATGAATAAATACAGACAAGCAAATAGAGAGTGAGGGATCTGCTTCAGATTTTTAATTACTCATCCACTTTTACTGCATTCCTGTAACAGTTATGCAGTTTCATTTTAATTGTGTTGCAATAGCAAGGGCCTAATGAATATAAATGTATGACGTTATTCCAATGCCTTTTCTTTTCTCCCCAAGGGATACCAATAACTAGTGCTTCGTACTATGCCACAGTTACCCTGGATGAGGTTCGGCATATACTCCGTTCTGATACAGACGTCCCCATGCCTTTGATAGAAGAGAGGCATCGGATTCTCAATGAAACCGGGAAAATTCTGCTTGAGAAATTTGAAGGCTCTTTTCTTAATTGTGTCCGAAAAAGTGATAAAAGTGCTCAGAAGTTATTGCACCTGGTAGTTGAAAGCTTTCCTTCTTATAGAGATGTGACTCAGTTTGAGGTGAGTTGCTTCTGTTGGCCATTTAATTTTTTTTTATTTTTATTTTTTAAAATATACTTATTTATTTTTTGGCAGCATTGGGTCTTCGTTGCAGTGCGCGGGCTTCTCATTGCAGTGGCTTCTCTTGTTGCGGAGCACGGGCTCTAGGCGCGCGGGCTTCAGTAGTTGTGGCACACGGGCTCAGTAGCTGTGGCTCACGGGCTCTGTAGCGCAGGCTCAGTAGTTGTGGCGCACGGGCTTAGTTGCTCCGCGGCATGTGGGATCTTTCCGGACCAGGGCTCAAACCCGTGTCCCCTGCATTGGCAGGTGGATTCTTAATCGCTGTGCCACTAGGGAAGCCCCTGTTGGCCATTTTAGAGTTCTTTAATTATCTTCTCATAGTTAACTCTTTTACTTCCAGAATTCCTTTTGAGAATAAAAATTTAAATTTTGGAATTTTTTTCCATGTGGAACAAAGGAACAATAACAAAATTATTAAGTAGTGTTTCAAAGATATTTTCTTAATTTTTCTAATCAGTGTATTCTCTTTATTCTGTCCTTTAAAAATGTTTCAAACCTGAATTAACACTAGACCTTCAACATGATGTTGTCACTTAGGGATAGTGAGGTCCTTTTAGTACTTCAAAAAATTTACTTCATTGGATGAAAATCAGGATGCATACTAAATTCTCTCTAATAAAAAATATTTCTTGCAGAGTTCTCATGTATATATACTGTGTGTTTTCTTTTTCATACACAGGGTACTTTAACAGTATTATTTGCTTTATGGTACAAAAAAGTTTAAATAGGTGTTCTTTTAAAAGGGTGAAAAAAAATTTTTAAAAAAAGGGTGAACATTTTGTGTACCCTCCCAGTGTATACCTGGATTTTGCTTTTGTATAATTCTTTTAGAATTTGTTATCACTGTTTATTTTAACTGTGACGTAGAATTGAAAGCAACTTCAGGGGGATCATATAATGTAAATCTATTGACTAAGTTAATGAATACTTGTGTCAACTTAAAATTTTGAAGCTACCCTTTTGTAATCACAATTCTACAACTAAAATTACCAGTAATATTGTTCAAATCGTTCTTTATGATTTACAAGGTGTTTGCACAGACACTCTCATTTGATCTACAGAACAACTCTGTGGGGCCTAGGGACAAGGAACATTACAGTCCTGTTTGCAGACCAAGAACCAAAGTCTGAAAAAAAGAAAGGTTAACTAGTGTATCTTAGGTCATTTAGTCAAGAAATAGCTAGCTTTTCAATTCTGCTGTAAAGTGAGAGATGCCTGATTATGTATGTTAAGATTCTTTTAATTGCAACTGACAGACACAAAACAAGAAAAAACTTAAGCAAAAAGAATTTGGGGCTAGGTACTGGGGATAAACATCCGGGATCAGGGACTCAATGCCATCAGGATTCAGTCTCTCTTCTTTGTTTCTCTTGACTCCATTTTTCCTTTACTGCAGACCAGCTTTCTCCATGAAGTAGAAAAGATCCATGAATTTTGCATTTTATCACTTCAGCCATCAGGGAGAGAGGGAGAAACTTCCTCTGGGTTCTAAAACTCCTGCGCGAGGACTGAATGGGCCGGACAGAGGCAGTTCTTAGAAAAGAGGCCCTAGGCCACTGTTGAACTTTATTCTCTTCTGAGGAACCATTTTACTAATGCAGAGGGTACTTGGAGATTTATCTTTGTCTTCAAAGTATGTCATTTCAACCTTGTTTTTCAGGAAATTTGGATCAAGTTCCTTGGTCCATCATTCCGACCATTTATAAATATATTAAACAGTGTATAAAATAAATCAAACTGCCATTAATGTGGCTAAGACTCTGTGTATTCCAGAACTGACATGGTTGTTGTACAAGAAGGGCTGAGATTAAATCTAACATGACTTCAGGATGGAATGAATTCAGGACACCATGTAGTTTATTTACTTTCAAGTTGTCCTGAATTTTTGTCTTTGTGAAAGAAAGGAGTGATTTTTTTTGGTAGATTATGGTGTTGATTTAGTAAGCATTTGTTGAATTTCTCTTTTATTTACAGCATAGTGCTTTCTTTTGATTTGTTATGTATGCTGAAGAGTTCAGTTAAAAACTGTACCAGGATATAGATTAATTTTAAGGCTGATACATTTTAAATGAAAATTAGTACCTGAACCATTTCCCATCAGTATTTATTTCTAAAATACATTCTTACAGAAATATCCCCAAAATGTAACCAAAATCAAACCTAAACCTTTTAACACTTTCCTAAAGGAGTATTATATTTTTTCATGTATTTTTTCATAAGATTATCATTATTGTTACTCAAAAGCACTATATTTCTGAAAGCCATATGATTCCTAACATAACACTGAGCATGTAGTGTGTGTTCACTTAACCCTTTGATTAGTTAATTTACAGTTACTTTTGCATATTCATTTAAAAGATATATAAATAGTTAGAGCACTTTGCTCAATTAATTCCAAGTCTAAAGGAATTCTAATTAAGTTTGGGCGCTGCTTCTGAATTCAGAAAGTGCTAAAATCAAATGTCTTTTAATCCATATTTTAAAATTTTCTAATTGCAAAAGTAAAACAAATTAATACAGAATTTGGACGGTACAGAGGAGCAGTCTTTATTCTGCCAAGAGGTAACCACTGTTCACAATTGGGTCTTTTTCTCTGTGTGTGTGAATGTGTATACATATGAGTGGGGGAGAGTTATGCTATACAAACTGTCTTAAAATTTAACATATTATGAGCATCTATGTCAATAAAAATTCTTTCACAGCACACTTTTTTTTCCATACTACTATTTTTAATGACTTCACAGTATTCCACCATATAGATGTACCTTACCATAATTATTTGCCCGAACTATTTTACCAGAATAATTGTGATACACAGTTTTAGTTTTTAAATTAAATTTTGTATCTTATTGTTTTCAGTTTTATATAATAATAAGCAATACTGACAACAGTTCACACCCATAATATTTTCTTAGGATGGATTCCTAGTAATGGGATTACTGAGTCAGAGCATGGCCAGGATTTTCAGGCTTGTGATACATAAAAATGGTAACTCTTCTCCAGAAAGATGATCAGCCACAGCGTATTGGAATGCCCTTTTCCCTGCTCCTTCGTAATATGGTCGTGGTATTGGTTGCTGTATTTTTTTTTTTTTTTGGTTGCTGTATTTTTTAATCTTCAGCAAGTTACATAAAAATAGTTACAATTGTTTTTAATGTTTATTTAGTTACTGCGATTATCATTCATTTTTAGATATTACGAACAAATTAATGAAATTAGAAAATTTGTCTAAATGAGACAGTTTTAGATCAGTGATTTCCCAACCTGGCTGTGCCCCAGAATCAGTTAGGAAGCTTCAGAATTCAGATACATTTCCAAAGCACCATCCTCAAAGATTCTGATCTATGGGTAAAAGAACTATTTTTTTTAAGCTCTTCAAGTGACTCTGATTTAGACTATTCAGTAGCTATATAAAAGTCCTAATTAATAGATTGGCTTCCTTTACGCTGATGTACTGATAAATATACATGAAAAGCATGAGCTTTTCTGATATTTTAATTGATAACATTTTATGTTACTCTTAAGCATTTGTAATTTTTGACCTTTCTAATTTGTTCATAATAAGTTTGTTGCAGAAAATCAACTCATGGTTATAGAGTTTTACACTGGTAATTACTTTATAAAGGTACTATTTTGAAAATATTTTATTCACAAAGCAATATTATGGAAATATAGGGTAATTGTTATTTGGGGATTTACTGTATTTTCAGTGATATCAGTTAATATTTTACAGATGTAGAATTTTATTACTAAAATTATTTCATTACTAAAAACCGTATCAGCTTGTTAAGAAAATGTTTTATAGGTGATTTGAGTTTATTTTTAGATTCCTTGCTTGAATTTGTTTTTGTTTTCATTTTAGGGTATTATAATCTAATCCTTGTGATACTAGTTGGCTACCATGGAAACAGTGCTCATGATGTGACAATTTGTGTTTTGTTAGATGCCAGCACTGATTTTGTTATATAAGTCTGGTTCCTAGATTTTTCCAGTTCGCTCTATGAATCTTGTTAAAAATAGGAGACAGTAGCTTTTATCATAGTAAATATTATGATGTAATAATTTTGTTTGAAACAGTTTTATTTTGCCAATTAAGTTTTATGCCTTGCTGTTTAATAAAGTAGACTTGAATTAGAAACCTAGTTACCATATATAAGTCCGGTGTATATAGAGGAACAGCTGCCAGGTTGTCATATTTTGATAGGTTTGAGAATATAGATTATTAGCAAATGATATAGGGATATTTCTTAGTGGTGATTTGTTCCCCCAGCACTCAGTGTAATTTACAGTCTTTACACTATGTCAAAAAATGAGTGTATGTGTTTGCCCTAGAAAACAAGATACCTGCTTTTTTAGTGGTGGCCTTAGAAAATTTAGTTTAAAAAAAAAAAAGAAATGAAATTTAGTTTATTTAGTAAAAGTAAGTCTGGATTGATTGTAAGAGGTATACCTTAAGGTTAAGGAATATTAGGTTATTTCTCATTAGGACAGTGTAGCATTGGAGGTTTTTTTAGTAAATAAAGGAATCTATATTATCATCTTAAAGAATTTTTATATGGAGTCTTTCCTTGAAGAATTTAATTTCACTTTTTATTTACTTCTTTATGTCATTTACTTATTTAAACATTCTCCAAGGTGGTCAGAATATATTTTGGGAGCCAGTGATACTGATTATTCACATTTAGCAGACTAGCAGTTATAAAAGATGATTTGAGGTTATTAGCATTGGTGTTAGGACTAAGAGTAGACTGTAATTATCTGTTTTTCCATAGTGAAAGCTAATGAGCATTTGTAGTTTTATAGAGAGTTTTAAAAATTTTATTTATTTATTTGGCTGCACCGGGGTCTTAATTGCGGCACATGGGATCTTTAGTTGCGGCATGTGGGATCTAGTTCCCTGACCAGGGATTGAACCCAGGCCCCCTGCATTGGGAGCATGGAGTGTTAACCACTGGACCACCAGGGAAGTCCCTATAGAGAATTTTTGAGTTAAATTATGACCCATTATCTTATAATGCCTGGTTAAATTTGTTTCTTCCATGTATAAATATAATTGGTAACTAATTTTGTTATATGGACTTACATATTAACTTGGACCATTTCCAAAAAGGGTAGACTTGATAAATTATAGCTGCTGATCAGTTTTGTCTTTATCTCTGAAATAAGTTAATCATTTTATCTGAAAGGAAACATTAAAAAATGGATGTTGTAATTCTCTTCAGAGGTGAATTTAGGAATGAGTATTTTCTTCTTTATACTCTTCCATATTTTATACAATTAATGTGATTTATGTTGCAATCAGAAAAACATATATTTTTTAACTTAAGAAACTTTCTAAAGAAATGCTATCTAGCCCTTAACAATAGCAAGCAGGTGGATTATAGTGACACGGAAATATGTATATGAAGTAATGCCATTGAAAAAGAACACTAAATAGTGCCATGATTCCATAAATTGTATTTTATGTGCTTTGAAAAATATAGGAAGTAAATTTGGAGTGATAGAGATAACTTAGTATTTATTAGACCCCTTCTTTTCTTCTGTAAAAGGCCTATAAATTCTTACCAAAGAGTAAGATTATTCCACCCTTGAAAAATGTTTTCTATGTGTGCCTTTTTTTTAACAGCATACATAAAGCTTTCACATACCCAGGTAACATTTATATTCTCCTCATTCATCAGGGGAAAAGAATTTCTTTTTACAAACGGGCCCAAATCCTTGTGGCAGATACGTGGAGTGTATTAGAGGGAAAAGGAGACGGCTGCTTTAAGGACATCTCCAGAATCACCATGTTTGCTGACTATAGATTACCTCAGGTTCTTGTTTACCTGGGAGCCCTGAAATACTCTGACGAACTACTGGAGAAACTTCTCAAAGGTTTGCCAGCTTAATTAAGCCATTCTTTGTTATATGTTGGGTCTTTGTCTAGTTTCTTTCACAAAAGGTCTTCTTTCCTTAAAAAACAAAACAAAACACTATTACTGTTAAAAGCACATGTAAAGAAGAATGCAGGGGCAATTAAATTACAAAGAAAATTGCTTTTTGTTTACAGTGTGGAATATCGATATTGTTGGAAATCACACTATTTGGACGTCATCATTTCAGAGTCTTATAATAAAATGAAACCTAAATTTATGTCACGTGAAGGTGTGCAACACTAAGACAGTTCAGGTTTGTATTTAAAGCGTGCTAAGCTGAAGAGCACACTACACTGTGAAATAAAAGGTGGGCTGAGGGCTTCCCTGGTGGCGCAGTGGTTGAGAGTCCGCCTGCTGATGCAGGGGACACGGGTTCGTGCCCCGGTCTGGGAAGATCCCACATGCCGTGGAGTGGCTGGGCCCGTGAGCCATGGCCGCTGAGCCTGTGCGTCCGGAGCCTGTGCTGCACAACGGGAGAGGCCACAGCAGTGAGAGGCCTGTGTACGGGGGAAAAAAAAAAAAAAGGTGGGCAGAGAGATAGGTAATATGTACTGGATTTTGCATTAGGAGGCTCCAAGGTCTGTCACTGGCTTATCTTGCACAAGTCGCTCACTTTCCTAGGCTTATTTATTTACCATTTTTGGGTTTGATTATTGATTCTCAAGAGTGGGAGCCTTATTTTAATATGTGAGTATAGATAATTGTGTTTGTATGAAAAGTAGCTTTTTGTTTTTTAAACATTTCTTTGTATAAGGAAAATAATTATACTGTACAATTTTCATGTTAATTTCTCTTTTAGGTACAGTATTTTCAGCTACTTTTTTCTTTATTTTTAAAAGAAGTAGTTTTTATGATTGAATAATTTTCTCTTGTGAAATAGATTTCAATCACCCAAAATAAGAATAGCACAGGATATAAAAGTACCATTATTCCTATGATTGCTTCTACCAGGTTATGCAGCCTTGGGCAATCTGTTTTGCCCATTTCCTCATTTGAAAAATAACAAGCTATTTTATGTCACATTGCTCATGTCTGGGGTCATTAATTGTTGGATACCTTTAAAAGGGACAACATTTAGCAGTCAGGGCTTCTACATACAGCCATATTCAGCTGATCTTTTTTTTGGCCAACATATAGAATGTTCATTCCTATCTCTAAACACACTCTTGCTTGGTTTCCCTCACCCAGATTTTCTTTTTTTCAATTCAAATCCTACACATCCACAAAGGCTTAGTTCAAATGTTACCTCTTCCACATAGCTTTTCCTAACTCTCCATGCTTTGTCCGTCTCCTTCTCCTGAGTTTTTAGAGCACCCAGTTGTCTCTGCTACTGTGGGAAAAACTCTGGTGAGAAGGGATCACCCAGCATAGTTGTACAGAGTTGTCTGAATTTTCTTCTTCCATCCATTTCACCTCCAGAGGCTCTTTTGCAGATGTCCAGCTGCAGCTGTTACTGCCTCTTATTACATCCAGCTTCAAACTATCCTTCGCTAGTTTGTCATAGGGGGAGCAAATTCCCTTGCCTCTTAGTTTATTTAAGCAAAGTTGGACTTTTTTTTTCCCAAAAAAGTACTTTACTAGCAAACTAGAGGAGAAACATTGATAGAACCTATAAATATAAAGGAGCACACATAAGTCTAGGACACTGATTAAAAAAATTTTTTTTTAATATTTATTTATTTGGCTGCGCCGGGTCTTAGTTGCGGCATGTGGGCTCTTTTAGTTGCAGCATGCGAGCTCTTAGTTGCAGCGTGCGGAATCTAGTTCCCTGACCGGGGATTGAACCCGGGCCCCCTGAATTGGGAGCATGGAGTCTTAACCACTGGACCACCAGGGAAGTCCCTAAAGATTATCTTAAGTGAAATCTAGAACCAGGTGGCTTGATTAGATGAGGTAGAAACTTCCTTAACTGATATCCAGTGATACTTTTTCCAAACTTGAGGATATGCTACACGTATAATTCTTCTCTTCTCTTCTGGGTAGGGCAGCTCTTGGAAGACCTACTTAGATTTCTGTTCATTTACCTACCTAGATTTCTGTTCATTTTATCTTTAGCCCATCTCTTCGCCAAAGGCATATTTTTTAGCTAGCTATAAAGACTGACAATGCATTTTGGCTTAAATTAGATTCTTCATTGTGATTCTAAGGCTGAATTTTAGGCCTAATATGTTGGCCAAATTACCTTCCCTGACTCTAATCTATGTCAGTCCTCTCAAATGGTTTCATTCTTTTTCTGTTTCAAAGTCCATGTCCTGTTCCATACTATAAGTTGCTGTATTAGTTACTTTGTTTGTTTCCTTATGGCTGACATAACAAATTATCACAAACTTGATGGCTTAAAACAACAGAAATATATTCTCTCATGTCTCTGGAGGCTAGAAGTCTGAAATCAAGGTGTTTACAGGGCCATGCTTGATCCCTCTGAAGGGTGTTGGGAAGAATCTTTCTTTGCCTCTTCCTAGCTTCTGGTGGCTGCCAGCAGTCCTTGGCATTCCTTAGCTTTGTAGCTGCATCACTCCAACCATGGCTTTCTTCACTGTGTGTCTCCTCTGTCTCTTCGTATCCTCTCCTTTTTTTTATGAGGACAGCAGTCATGGCATTGAAGGCCCATCCTAACACAGTTATGACCTCATCTTAACTTGATTACATCTGTAGAGGCTCTTTACGAGTAAGGCCACATCCACAGGTACCAGGAGTTAGGACTCGAATGTATTTTGGGGGCGGGGAGGGTGGGGGGAAACACAGTTCAACTCTACAGTTAACTGTTACTGTGTAACAAATTTTGCTCATATTTAATGACTTAAAGTAACAAACATTATCTCACAGTTTCTATGGATCAGGAATTTGGGTGCTGCTTAACTGAGTGCATCTGGCTCAAGGTTGCAGTCAAGCTGTTAGCTGGGGCAGTGGTCTTATCTAATGGCTCCACTTGGGTGTGGTATCTACCTCCAAATTCACTGTCATGGTTGATTTGGCAAATCTGGCAAGTTGATAGTCAAGTTTGAAGGAGTTGATTAGCAAGAGAACTGAAGAATGGATTTGTATGCTGGCACCTGGGGCAAAGTAAGGAAATGGAGGGACACAGCCAGTGTCTGTTCTTCCACCTGCCCCAGGGATCAGGGAGAGATGGATGGAGGGGACACTATTTAAGATCCTAGGTGACAGAGTGGAACTCAATGGGGCTAGGGTATTTTCTCTAGGTCTCAGTGGATCACAGGGCCTCTCAGGTACTGTGAAGCTCTGTGCAAGGGTACAGATTGGTGGCCAGAGGCCAAATTTAGCTTGCAGATGTGTTTTGCTTGGCTTGAACAGTGTTTTAAGTGATTTTTAATTAGTTATCAGCACTTGACAAGTAGGAGATTTCACATGAAAATCAACTTTCTGGCTTCTCTAGTAAGAGTAGGGAAATATAGGTACATTGGGTTTACCTTTACACGGGGCAGCACATGCTCTCTAGCTCACCACAGTTTGCATCTGGCAGCTGCATCCACTTACTCTATCTGGCTTATCTTTATAGGCAGTTGAGTTGATGAGCCCAACTCTAGTCTCCCTGGCAAAGCACTGCCAGCGCCCACCCTGCAGGATGATATACCCTGGAGATGGGCGCTGAATATACTGCAGGTCCTATAGGAGCTCGCGGCTCCATATTCAGGCAGAGCTGACTAAAGGATCCTGAATCCAGGATGTGAGGGCAATCTGGCTACGACATCTGTCACCCCATTGATGGCCAGGGTTGATTCGGCTGATCTGGCTGGCTAGGCAGGTGTCCCCTTCTTCCCTCACTGCTCCATGTGCGTCCCTCCTGAAGCTGCACGCTCGGTGGAAGAGGACGACCTTCCCTGATAGAGGAGGACTGTTCTTTGGTCAAGGGTATACAAGTAGCTGCGCTCCCGTGCTAGAACCTCCAAACAAGCTCTCAAGGATCCTAAATCCGAAGAATGATGATGGTTTTCCTTGCTCAAGCTAAGAACTTTGATTTCCTAAGTTTTCCTTGGTGTACCTGGCATGTCCCCAAGACAGTGTTAAGTGGGGAAGGGAGGTACTGTTTATTTGGCCCCCTAGGAGTCCTCCAGATTTTGCAATAATGTTTTTATTTTTCCTGACATTAAACCCAAAATTTAAATCATCTCTAAAAGTAATTTAATAATCTTGCTGTCATATTTTAAAATGTATGGTTAGGGACTTCCCTGGTGGTGCAGTGGTTAAGAATCCACCTGCCAGTGCAGGGGACATGAGTTCAAGCCCTGGTCCGGGAAGATCCCACATGCCGCAGAGCAACTAAGCCTGTGCGCCACAACTACTGAGCCTGCACTCTAGAGCCCACGAGCTACAACTACTGAACCTGCATGCCACAACTACTGCAGCCCGCGTGCCTAGAGCCTGTGCTCCGCAACAAAGAGAAGCCACCGCAACGAGAATCCCACGCACCGCAACAAAAAGTAGCCCCTGCTCGCCGCAACTGGAGAAAGCCTGCACACAGCAACAAAGACCCAGCATAGCCAAAAAAAAAAAAAAAAAGTATGGTTACCCCATACTTTTTATTTATTGGGGAGCTAGTATATGCAAGGTGCTAGGTTAGGTCCTAGGAATATTGAGACAACTAAGCCAGACATGATCCTTGTCCTTGTGGAACTTAACTTGCAATTTTGAATTAATGCCTGAGTTTAGAAATGGTTTAAATTACCAAAAATAAATCTGAGATTTACAATTTTAAAATCAGTACTATTTAAATACTGTGTTTTGTCCTATAGTAAAGTTTTGAGTAGATTTCATTTCATTGACTCTTAGTGCTTCTTGCTCTGTCTTTTTTCCCTTTCAGGAGAAGTGCTTTCGTATGGGAATAGGCAAGAGGTGGAAATCAGAGGGTGTTCACTTTGGTGTGTTGAGCTGATCCGGGATTGTCTTCTGGAGCTTACTGAAAAAAAGGATGAAAAATCTAGTGGAGAGATCAATTCCATTCTTCTGGATTATTTCTTATGGGACTATGCCCGTGATCACAGGGAAGATATGAAAGGAATTCCATTTCATCGCACACGTTGCATATATTATTGACCCACAGTGTAAACTGATCCTAAAAAAACTTGCATTTTTTTTTTTTTCTCTTTGCGGTATGTGGGCCTCTCACTGTTGTGGCCTCTCCCGTTGCGGGGCACAGGCTCCGGACGCGCAGGCTCAGCGGCCATGGCTCACGGGCCCAGCCGCTCCGCGGCATGTGAGATCTTCCCAGACCAGGGCACGAACCCATGTCCCCTGCATCGGCAGGTGGACTCTCAACCACTGTGCCGCCAGGGAAGCCCTAAAAACTTGCATTTTTATATCGCATAATTATTTGTATAATTTTGCTTTGTTATTAGAGAAGGTGGTAGAGGTTACAGCAACAAGAAAATTGATTACCCAGGCTCTCTTAAAATATTTTTCCTGACAGATCACTCTGTATTGCCAACTTTTCCCTTTGTTTACTTGTTTAGTTCTAACTATATTTTCCTTTTCTGTGGATACATGACAGAAATAGTAAAGGAAATTTAATGCTTTCTTTAAATCTCAAGATTTCTTTTTTTTTTTTTTACATCTTTATTGGAGTATAATTGCTTTACAGTGATGTGTTAGTTTCTGCTTTATAACCAAATGAATCAGTTATACATATACATATGTTCCCATATCTCTTCCCTCTTGTGTCTCCCTCCCTCCCACCCTCCCTACCCAGATTTCTTAAAATTAATCATGCCTTATAATGTTATTGATCTTTGGTAATAATATTTCATCCATTCAATTGGTATCTTTTTTCAAGGTGTCATAATTTTCTATATACCTTAATCATTTGATATAAGAGAGGGAAAGTAGGGTCTTTGCTGTATGAATGCTGCTGCTCTTGTAGAAATCAATCTTGACAGATTTTTAAAAACTTCTTATTGATAAACATAATGATTTTCAATTAGGATATCTGTCCAGTTTTCTTTTTTTCCTTCGGAGTAACTACATTAGAATTTATTGAATAAAGATTTTTTAAACTTCTCTTAAATCTGGAATGAATTATTTCATTAAAATAGAATTTACCACACATATTTTTAAAAGGTTTACAATGAATTTGACTATTTACTTTATGTTGCAGGACTCTCATTACCTACCAAGCAAGCACTCGTCTTGCACCTTCATCCCCACCTCCCTTCTAACGTAATCTTGATTTTTGTTACCTACCTTATCACCTCACTGTGACTTGGTGTGAATCAGAAAAAGCCGGCCTTTCTCCAGGCACTTCACTGCCATCTGCTGGAAACTTGTCATAATAGCTTTACAAATGACAATGAGTGGGAATGTGAGTGGGGCCCCCTGGAGTCCTGTACTGCACAACTTGCCCCACCAGAAGTAGCGGTCCTGTATCTGTCTCTCCCCTATGTGACTAAGGGGAAGGTGATCTTGTCCCCAGTTTTGGAGATAGACCCGAGTTAATATGAATGGTGTATTATTCATGATAATCCTATTCTCTGCCTGTGATTGTTCTAATAATAGATATATAATCTAGTTCTGGCCAGTGACACTGGAGGGCAAGTCTGCAGGGAGGCTTATGGGAAAAGGTTTCTTCACTTTTAAGAAGGGGCCATGGGAGAAGATCCCTCTTCTTCCTCTGAGCAATGTTCTGCCTAAAATGTGATACCTGAAGCTGTAGTAACGATTGTGTGGAGCCAGAGCCCTCCTGAACCTGCCCTGCCTGAGTCCAACCTAGCTATGGCCTTCATTCCTGAGATAATGAGCTCAGCACCTTATTATTGCCATAATTTTGAATTAGTTTTCTGTAGAAAGTATCATAGTTAATAGTTTCCAATTTAACCTGCTCTTACAAGACTCCAGGAAGCATAAGCAGAACAGTTGCTTAGACCTCAGGGCTGGCCCAGCTCCTTCTCCTGTCGCCCTTCTTGCTCCTCTCCCTGTCCTGCCCACCGCTGTACCCTTTCCCCTGCTTCCTGTCTTTTCCTTCTTCTCCCTCCTCCCCACCTCTCCCTCTCCTCCCCTCTCCTTCCCCATCCAGGCTCAGCCAGCTCTGGGCTTCCTGCTTTCCCCATTTACTTCTCCATCATGTAAAAGACACGGAAGGCAGTTTAGGGCTGTATGGTGCTCCTTGATGTCCAAGACACAGCTGTCTTTTCTCTTGTTTACACTGAGCATAGCCTGGACTCGCCATCCAAGGTGTCTGCGTTCTAATCTAGGCAGCAGGGTTGAAGAAGCTATGAAGTTGAAGAGTGCAAGTGTTGACAGGAAGCCTCTAACAGTTACCACGTGCAGTTTTGCTTTCATTTCACTGACTAGAACTTAGTCACATGACCACAGCTTACTGCCAGGGAGGCCAGGGAACTATTCTCTATTCCAGGCATTGGGTACCAGCTAAACTAAGGAGTGTGGATGAGTATTAAGAAACAGCAAGTTTTCGTCACCATGCATGGATTTTATAGTTTTCATACCTGATACAGACTAAGAATTTAAATAACAATTCACCTAATGGTTTTAACAGCCAATGATGCTCACTTTCCAGATCTATTGTTTCATTAGGGATTGCAAAATAGTAATATTCTAATTCTAATATTCTTGGTTGTGTGAGCCTTGCACAGAGAGAACTTCTCTCTTGATGGATTTCAGGATAGACTGAGGAGCATAATGAACTTGGAGCCACAGCTCCTGAAGTTCCAGAAGATGAGAATGTAGAAATAGGATCTAGAAAGGTTTCTGGTTATGTTGATTTATTGTGCATGCTAATCTCAAAGACAATTAATGTAAATGTGCACGGTTCCTGGAGCCCTACCCCGCCCTCCCCATCACAGCCCTCCATTCAGGGGAGTCCTTTGTTTACTGTCATTAAACCAGTTCCCTAGCAGAGATCAAACATTAGTTCTGATTCCTTGGTGACTGTTTCCTTTAATAGCTTTTGCTTTGTAACAAGCTCAAAAAACATTTTTTTAAAACATATTTCATTGATTTCTTTAGGATTTTCTGATGGTTTAGCCGCGGTACCATGTCGATGTCCTCCAGCCAAAGTAAACAGGTTGGGTTAATTACTTGTTGCAGCATGGGATGTCTCAGTAAGAGGATGCCTTGGGACAGGGTCTAAGGAAGCAAGGTTCTCTCTAAATTGGATGCCATCAGCCAAAGGCAATTCTACCTTTGGCTATCTCAAATCTTATCCATAAGGAGGGCAGGCTGAAGCAAGGAAAAACAGAAATTGGTAAAGAAGCATCAGTCACTCATTTCAGCCACGATAGTAGGATGTTTGGTTCTGTGTGTGTGGCACAGTAGCCTAGGCAAAATTATCACGTGGACTTATTTTGTCTCACTTTATCAAGGTCTCTGAGTAACCTCGTCTAAGATTATGTTCAACAGGCGAATACCATGGCATAGCTGTGAGTGCCAGGAAAGCTTTTGTCAGGGGCTGCTTTTGTTCCTTTCTCAACCTTTAACTTCTCCCTGATTAGCACTAAAGAAATTAATAGATTTCATTCAATTCAGTTCAGAAATCAATTAATGAATTCCTTCACTGTTCCTCTTCCCTGAAGCTGAATGGATAATGGTTTAATAATCCAGTTGCGGAGGTGCAGGTTTAATGAGCCACAGTACGTGACTTGAGGCAACTACACCTTCCTTTTCCTTGTAGCTCTATGACTCATCTCTCCCTCAGTGTGCTTAGATCAGTTTTTTCCTTTTTTCTTCTTTTTTTACTTTGTTTTTTTATTCTCAGCCCTTTGGTGGATGTTATTGCCAAAGAGAATACCTGAACAAGTAAGGAAATTGACCTTATTCAGTTAATTGCAATATGAAGAGCACCCCAGATGCGAAGATCAGGGTTTCTTGGCAGGGTGGTGTTGCCCTAGTCTTTTATAGGGAGGAGTAGACAGGTTACAGGTGGGGGAATTCACAGGTGGGTTTGTTTTGCAATCAGGAGGCATCTCAGTTCCCTGAAGAGGAAATTTTTATCTTTGTGTCTAGCTAGTTTGAGGCAGACAGATAGTTCTAATCTCAGCTAATCATTCATGAGACAAAGAATGAGGAATTGGGGAGTCTGTGGCTGGCCTCCTCAGCAGGTTTGGGTGAAAGGGGAAACATTCGTGTTTGGTCTTGTCACAGTCACAAGTCAAGCAGGGAGACATGAGAAAGAGTCGACAGACAGTCTTATCTAAGTCACATGGAGAAGGGTCGTTCTTTTGGGTACACCGTTTCCCAGAACATAAAAGGGTGGGGGATTTCAGAAAACAAAAGGTTAAAAGGTTGAAGGGATTTCTTTTTATTCTTTTTTAAAATATTTATTTAGTTAGTCATTTGGCCACCTCGGGTCTTAGTTGCGGCATGCGTGATCTTCATTGTGGCACGTGGGATCTTTCGTTGTGGCACGCAGGCTCCAGAGTGTGCAGGCTCAGTAGTCGCAGCACATGGGCTCTGTAGTTGTGGCATGTGGACTAAGTAGTTGTGGCATGCGGGCTCAGTAGTTGTAGCACGCGGGCTCCTGAGTGAGGGCTCAGTAGCTGCGGTGTGCAGGCCTAGTTGCCTTGCGGCATGTGTGATCCTAATTCCCTGACCAGGGATCTAACCTGCGTCCCCTCCATTGAAAGGCGGATTCCCAACCACTGGACCACCAGAGAAGTCCCTGGAGGGATTTCTTTTTTTCTAATTTTTAAAATTAATTAATTTTATTTTTGGCTGCGTTGGGTCTTCATTGCTGTCCGTGGGCTTTCTCTCGTTGTGGTGAGCAGGGGTTACTCTTTGTTGCCGTGTGCGGGCTTCTCATTGCAGTGGCTTCTCTTGTTGTGGAGCATGGGCTCTAGGCACACAGGCTTCAGTAGTTGTGGCTTGCAGGCTCTAGAGCACAGGCTCAGTAGTTGTGGCACACAGGCTTAGTTGCTCTGCAGCATGTGGGATCTTCCCGGACCAGGGCCTGAACCTGTGTCCTCTGCATTGGCAGGCAGATTCTTAACCACTGGATCACCAGGGAAGCCCCTCTGGAGGGATTTCTTAATGTCACTGTTTTCTGAAAGTACAGAGCTCAGGTAAAGTTCAATGTTGTCGCCATCAACCCTTTCTTGTGCTTGTGCGTTTTTTGGGAAAAAGATAAGCTGCCATGGCCTAGGCAACATTTGTATTTGCTCTCAAACCATGGGAGGTAATGATCCTCAAAGTAAGGAAGTCCAGAATTGTGAGTTCTCCATAGTATAAAGTATCCAGAATTAAGATCCAAGGGTCTGGGCTGCCCTAAGGGGAATCACTGTATGCTCACTCCCTTGGTTCTGTCATCAGCTTTTGAACGAATCAGTTAAAATCCCTATGCCTATTTAATTTACATATGCAAGAGGATAATCTGAGTCTGATTTTCTAGTTCTGGTTCCAGTTTTCTTTTTGCATCATTTTGTAAAATATATGCATGTCTCATTTACAGGCTGCAGTAGGATGATATCGTGGTGGTTAATTTTGTGTCAGCTTGACTAGTCCAAGGTGCCCAGTTAGTTGGTCAAACACTAGTCTAGATGTTGCTGTGAAGATATTCTCCAGGGGTGATTAACATTTACAATCAATAGATGAGTAAAGCAGTTACACTCCATAACGTGGGGGCTTCAGCCAATCAGTTGAAGGCTTTAAGAGCAAAGACTGAGCTTTCCAGAAGAAGGAACAACCCTGCCTCAAGGCTAAAACGTAGAAACCCTGCCTGAGTTTCCCACTTGCTGCCCTGCCCTGAAGATTTTAGACTCAAGACTGTAACATCAGCTCTTATCTGAATTTCCAATTTGCTAGCCTGCCCTACAGATTTCAGACTTGACAGCTCCCACAATCACATGAGCCAATTCCTTAAAATATATCTCTTACTCTCTAGATAGATGAATGGATGGGTGGAGGGATAGATAGACATATATAGATTATATGTCTATAGTTAGATCTATGTATCTATCTCTCTATATATATTCTGTTGGCTCTGTTTCTCTGGAGAACCCTAATACAGGTATGAATAAATAAAATGGCAAAATAATTTTTGTCTAACTCAGGGATATCGAATATATAATAAGAAATTAATAAATGTATAATGGGACTAAGTAATTTTCAAGATTCCTTTCAGGTATAAAATTTGCTGACTAGGGCTTCCCTGGTCGTGCAGTGGTTAAGAATCCGTCTGCCAACTCAGGGGACATGGGTTTGATCCCTGGTCCGGGAAGATCCCACATGCTGCGGAGCAACTAAGCCCGTGCACCATAACTACTGAGCCTGCGCTCTAGAGTCTGTGTGCCGCAACTACTGAGCCCCTGCGCCACAGCTACTGAAGCCTGCATGCCTAGAGCCCATGCTCCGCAACAAGAGAAGCCACCACAATGAGAAGCCTGCACACCGCAACAAAGAGTAGCCCCCGCTCGCCACAACTAGAGAAAGCCCACGTGCAGCAATGAAGACCCAATGCAGCCAAAAATAAATTTAAAAATTAAATCTTTAAAAGAGAAAGAAAAAATCAAGCATGGTTCCTGTACTAACTGTATTTCAGGATAACCTGATAGTGGGAAAGCTCTTCCTTATAGAACAATTCTAGCTAATAAATGCAAAAAAGAATATTAGAATTAGGACATTACCATTTTGGAATTCCTACTGAAATAATACCTCTGTAAAATAATATCAATGGTTGTTAAAACCATTAAGTAAAATGCTGATGGGTAAATTTTAAAGGGATGGATTAGGCTGAAAGCACCTGAACTCACTAATAATCTTATCACCAGAAGTGAGATACTCAGACATCATGTACCTCCTGGTGTGTTGCAATAGGGAAGTACACAGCCCTGTATTCTTGCCAGAAAAATTGAGCCTGAATCTAATCAAGAATCTAGATCTACAAGTTTACAGGAAATGTAGGAAAAAAGAGGAACAAGTTAAATGGCAACACAAAGATGCCATCGCCAAATATAGAATGTGAGATGTTCTAAAGGACAAACGGCACAGTTTCTTCAACAAATAAGTGATTAAAAAAAAAGTGGTGAGCATTGGTGAGGATGTGGAGAAATTGGATCCCTTGTGCACTGTTGGTGGGATTGTAAAATGGTGAAGCTGCTGTGGAAAACAGTACAGCAGTTCCTCAAAAAATTAAAGATAGGATTATCACACAATCCAGCAATTCCATTCTGGGTATATACCCAAAAGAACTGAAAGCAGGATCTTGAAGAGATAGTTGTACACCTTTGTGCTTAGCAGCATTATTTTCAATAGCCAAAAGTTGGAAGCAACTCAAGTGTCCAACAAGAGATGAACGGATAAACAAAATGTTATATGCATACAGTGGAATATTAGCCTTAAGAAGGAAAGAAATTCTGACACATGCTACTGAGGCAAGAGACAGATGGGCCCTCAGGGCAAACGGTTTGCGTTCGTTCCTTGTAGACGGATACTCTGAGATGGGAATAACAGGACAACTGAGAGAGGAGGCTCAGCCCTGCCCAGATAGAAGATAAGAGACCTCATTCTCGAAGTTAGAAGACCTTCCCGACTACACATGTGCAGAAAGGCTCCTTGGAGGTCAAAAGGGGAGTCATGCCAAGTGACCAAACCTACACATAGGCCTCGTTGGTAGAATCCATCTTGGCTAAGAGATGCATGTGCACACATGGGAAAATCCTGAGGTACACCAAATATGGACTCTGAATCAGACAAATCAAAATGCTTGGTCAAAGGAAACATGGAAGAAATGCCCCATATAAGTGATTTAAACTGCCACGAGGGCGCGACTCTCTCTCTGAGCCCGCCTGTGTGTCTATCCACACGTACTGTACTTTTTTTTCTCTTAATAAATACTTTACTTGTTTCACTACTTTCCGTCTTTGTGCGAATTCTTCTTCTGCAAAGACGTAGAGCCAGGGCCTTGTCACTGACCACTGGTCTAGTGGCTAGGATTCAGTGCTCTCACCGCCACAACCTGACCTCAGTTACTGGCCGGGAGCCGAAATCTCACTTCAAGCCGCTGCAGGCCAAGGCCACCCAAGATCACTACAACATGCGTGAAGTTTGAGGATATTATGCTAAGAGAATAAGTCAGTCACAAAAGGACAAATACCATATGAATCCACTTAATGAGGTACTTAGGGTAGTCAAATTCATAGAGACAGAAATTAGAATGGTGGTTTCCAGGGGGGAAAGGGGTGAATGGGGAATGGTTGTTTACTGGGTATAGAGTTTCAGTTTTGCAAGTCAGAAAGTTCTGGAGATTTGTTGAACAACAGTGTGAATGGACTTAACACTTCTCAACTGCATACCTAAAAATGGTCAAGATGGTAAATTTTATGTTGTGTGTATTTACCACAGTTTTTAAAAAGGTGGAGGTAACTTACTAAAAGAGAATTAAGGGACCTGTCAACCAAATGCTACATGTGAACCATGTTTGGATCCTGATTTGAGTAAATACAGGGAGAGAGAAAGATGGAGAGGGGAACAGACAGAGAGAGAGAGAGAAAGATGTACATTATGTAGAAAGCTATAGCTGAGCTCAGTCTTTGAGGAGGCAGTGTTGACTTTGTCATCTGACACATATAGGCTTCAGTCTTGCCTCTGTCACTTACCAACCATGTAGCCTTGAGCAAATTACTTGCTGTCTGTTTTTTAGTTTTTTATTTCCATAAATATTTGTTGCATCTCTGCGACGAGCTTAGTATTTACTATGTATTAAACGCTGCTCAACAATGGGGGCATAAAAATAAATAATATATGGTCTCTGCTGATGCTGGAGAATAAAATGTGAGGCAAGAAATAGCAGGGATGAGTCTAGAAAGGTAGGCAAAAAGTAGATTAAGGAAGGCCTTTGTATACCATGTCAAGAAGACTGGACTTTATCATGAGAGCCGTTTTATCTTTTTCATAAAAGAGCCATGCAGTTTATACATTTTAAAATTTGTCCTCTATGTTTATAAAAATGTGTTATAAATTTAAAAAATTTAACTGCAATTCAATAAAAAAAAATCTCAATGGAACTTTCTTCTGGAAAATGTCAAACTGATTCAAAAGCTCTTCTGGAAGAGAAATGCTAAGAATAGTCAAGAAAGTTACAATAATGAGGAAGGGCTTGCCCTATCAGCAAAATATACAGCAAAATGTGCAAATATACAGTCTGCCTCACTGAATGCTTGCCCGTATTACATTATGAAAAGATGTTGCCAACTTTATAGGGGAAAATGGTTTATCATTTTAATTTTTTAAAATATTTATTTATGGGCTTCCCTGGCGGCGCAGTGGTTGAGTCCGCCTGCCGATGCAGGGGACGCGGGTTCGTGCCCCAGTCCGGCAGGATCCCGCATGCCGCGGAGCAGCTGGGCCCGTGAGCCATGGCCGCTGAGCCTGCGCATCCGGAGCCTGTGCTCCACAAGGGGAGAGGCTGCGGCGGTGGGAGGCCCGCGTACCGCAAAACAAAAACAAAAGTATTTATTAATTTAATTTATTTTTTAATTTATTTCTTTTGGCTACGTCAGGTCTTAGTTGCAGTATGAAGGGTCTTTGTTGAGGCATGGGGATCTTTCGTTGTGGTGCAGGCTCTTCACTGCGGCATGCAGGTTTCTCTCTAGTTGTGGTGTATGACCTTCTCTCTAGTTGTCGCTCGTGGGTTTCTCTCTAGTTGTGGCATGCAGGTTTTCTCTCTCTAGTTGTGGCACGCAGGCTCCAGGACACATGGGCTCTGTAGTTGTGGTGCGTGTGTTCCAGAGCGCGTGGGCTCTTGTAGTTTGCAGCATGTGGGTTCTCTAGTTGAGGCGCACGAGCTCAGTAATTGTGGCAAGTGGGCTTAGTTGCCCCGCAGCATGTGGGATCTTAGTTCCCTGACCAGGGATTGAACGTGCATCCCCTGCATTGGAAGGCGGATTGTTTACCACTGTACCACCGGGGAAGTCCCTATCATTTTAATTTACATTGTTTTGGTTTATTAGTGAAGTAAAACATCACTGACATGTAAGCCAGACTGGTTTTGTCCAGCACCAGACTTGACTTAGGGGCTGGCAGATCTTTAAGTTGCTACAAACAATCCTCTGTCACAAATACCTCGGTTACCAATGTAGACTTTACTGAAGATTTTGCAGGGGAGAGAGAGGAAGAGGTTCACCTTCCTCACAGCATACAACCTAAAGATCTCCATTAGCCATTTCTGTTCTCCCTGGAATTCCTTTATCAGCTATCCTTTCCCTCTCTCTGATTCAGCTTCTTCCCAGCATCTTGGGTTTCCTCCATCTTTCTCATTCCTTCTCAAGAGCAGTCAAATAATTCTCCTGGTTCATATGCGCAACACCATCTTCTCTGAAGCCTGGGTACCTACCAAAGGTCAAACCCAGGAGACTTAACTTCCACCTGGGTGTAGGCTGGCAAAGCATCTTCTCGGCAAAAGAAGTCTCTCTCTCTACATGGATTTCTCATTCCAGCTGCTGAGTAGTAATATTCTCCATGACGTCACAGAAATGGTATAGGCAAAGGGCAGATTTGTGGTCAAGTTTGTGTCCTGCATAGATCACTATAGCAGGTGTGCAGGAAGGATTTGTGAGGGCAAGATGGGAAACACAGGAAAATTACAGGTTCTTGCCCTGCCAAATGGTGGGAGTGCAGGCTGCTGCACTCCAGCACCCTCCCTGCACTGCTATCCAATTGCTTTGCTTCAGTATAGAGAGGCACATGCAGCCTCTTGCCCTAGCCCTGTCCAACCAGAAGGCCAGTTTCCCGTTGGTACCACTCCCCCAGGCTCTCCAGGTCACTCTTAGAGCCTCCTTTGACTTAAGAGAGATGCCTCTTACTTGTGAACCCTCTATTCCCCACTCCACAAGGACCAAGACCCCATGACTCTCCTTTAACACGCCAACTCCCTCTTTATAAGGGCTATAAAAGGAGATAGGATTGGAGTTGGAATGGAATTAGTTTTGTTCTGCTGTAAATCCTGGGGGTGAAGGGGCTGATAATGACTGGTGTCTACAATGTGGGGAACTTAAGTGACCCCTTCTCTTCAACTTTGGACTCAAGACACCACTTTGGGGGCAACAGGAAATGTCCCATTCCAATCCTGTTAGGCATTTGCTGACCTCGTCTGCAGACATGTGGCCTCCTGAAACCTGCTGCCTAGTCTTCCCGGGAATTCCCAAACCTAAATTGTTACTGTTATTCATTGCAGTTTTGTCAGCAGACCAGTCATGATGGGCAACTTTAAAAAAAAAAAATTCTAAAAGTGCAACATAATTAACAAATTCACATCTTTGGATTTTAAAAATTCAAAATAATTCAATTTAATAATTTAAGCAGCTTTTTTTCCTGCTTTCACATTTAATTTTTATGAGAGAAGGACTGCTTTTTGAAGATACTTAGATGGTGCTATTAAAAATGGGAGGCATTGAGGCATTTAAAAGTAAATTGGAAAAGTTAAACATAGAATTACCATATGACCCAGCAATTTCATTCCTAGGTCTATACCCAGAAAAACTGAAAAAAACAAAACAAAATATTAAACAGATACTTGTACATGATGTTAATAGCAGCATTATTCATATTATTCCCAAAGTGGAAAAACCCCACATATCCCTCGGCTGATGAATGAATAAATAAAATGTGGTATGTCCGCATAACGTAATATTATTCATCCATAAAAGGGAATTAAAGTTCTGATACATGCTACAACATGGGTGAAACTGGGAAACGTTTAGCTCTTGCCAGACACAAGGCCACAAATTGTATGATTCTATGACTATGAAATGCCCAGAACAGGTAAATCCATAGAAACAGAAAGCAGATTAGTGGTCGCCAGTGGCTGGGGAAGAGAGGAATGGGAGTGACTGCTAACTGGTATGAGGGTTTCCTTTTGGGGTGATGAAAATGTTTTGGAAATAGGTTATGGTTGCACAACATTGTGAATGTCTAAAACGCCATTGAATGGTACACTTTAAAACGGTTCATGTTATGTTATGCGGACTTAACTTCAATAAAAATAAACGAATTGGTAGCTAAAATATTGAAAGCAATGTGAATCTTTCTCATATTCATCTTACAAACTCCTGGAGAGTTCTCTGGCTCAGCACTATGAGAGGGGTCCCTGGGTAGTATTTACTTTGGAGCTAATGTGGGAGACGGGGCCTCCAGGTGGCCGGCTCTAGGCTCCTCCCTGACGGGGCGGGGTCATGGGCGGGGCTTGGCGGGCTGGGGCGGGGTCTGGGGAGCTTCCGGCCGCCCTGAGGGGTGGGGGCGCGTCAGCGCGGGCTTTGCTGGTTGCCGGGAGAACCCGCGACAACAAAAGGCGCGGGCTGAGGCGGTAGCTGCGGTGCGGCGGTGCGAAGTGAAGGCGAAGAGTCCTGCGCTGCGCTAGCCGCGGGAGACTGGGGTTTCTCGAACCGGTCAGTGAGTGGCAGGCGGGTCGGGCCGGGCTGGCGGGGTCGGCCCTGGTGCGGCGCCGGCCGGCTCTCTGAGCCGGTGTTCCCGGTCGGCCGTTGGGAGGAGAAGGGGCCGGCCGGGGGGATTGGGAGCCTTCGCGGCTCGGCTGGCGGGGAGGGCGGTCGGGGCGCCCGCAAGGCGGAGCAGTGCGTCCGAGGGGCCTGGGCCTATGCTGGGACTCCCAGGCGAGCGGCCGGGGAAGTTGGGTGCGCCTTGAGGTAGAAGGGCTTGGGGAAGAGGGACGCGCGGGAACCCCGGGAACCCCGGACCGAGCCTCACTGAATCGGATCCTGTGTATTTCTTGTTTTCGTGCTTCCAGCTGCGGTATCTGAAGAGGGATGGAAAGGCCCATCTTCCTTGGGGGTTTCGTTTTGTCAAAGGTCTCCTTTTTCCATTGCGGATGTTGAAACTTCGGTGCATTATAAGTTCTGCGGAAGTCTGAAAGACCCCTCCCTTAGAGCAGGAGATAATTGAGAAAGAAAGGGTGCCCAGATTCTTTCTTTGAAACACTTTTAAAATAAAACTTCGCCCACTCCAACTTTAAAAATCTTTGTTGTTTCCCCTGTTTGCTTCCTGTCTTCTCCATCTGTTCTTTATGCATTTGGGGCCTTTTCTGAGATCCTTATGAGATTCACTATCCACTTGCCAGAAAGTTTCTTAAGAAAATATTACTTACAAACTACAATTTTTAGCAGTCACTACTTCTGAAAAGCCAAGGGCACAGGATGGCAACGGTATTTGGAGACACTTTTCTGATCAACGACATGGCATCAGTGATCGAATATTTCTCCTTCCTTTGCTCAGATTTCAAAACTCCGTTGAGTATGCCAGCCAATCAGATTTCACCTTTCTTTACATTGATTGGTGAGATTAATACGTACGCTTCTGATGGCTGTAATTGATCAGAATCTGAAGAAGTATAAGTGCTATGGATTTTTTAAAACACATGTAAATTCTTTTTAAAATTTATTTATTTATTCATTCATTTATTTATTTATTTTAGCGGTACGCGGGCCTCTCACTGTTGTGGCCTCTCCCGTTGCGGAGCGCAGGCTCAGAGGCCATGGCTCACGGGCCCAGCCGCTCCGCGGCATGTGGGATCTTCCCGGACCGGGGCACGAACCCATGTCCCCTGCATCGGCAGGCGGACTCTCAACCACTGCGGCACCAGGGAAGCCCAGAACCATTTATTTTTGTTTTGTTTCTTTAAACATTTTTGAGTATCTTTTTTTTTTTTTAAGATTTATTTTTTGGCTGCGTTGGGCCTTCGTTGCTGTGCGCAGCCTTTCTCTAGTTGCGGCAAGCGGGGCCTACTCTTCGTTGCAGTGAGAAGGCTTCTCATTGTGGTGGCTTCTCTTGTTGTGGAGCATGGGCTCTAGGTGAGTAGGCTTCAGTAGTTGCAGCACGCAGGCTCAGTAGTTGTGTCATGTGGGCTTCGGTAGTTGTGGTGCATGGGCTCTGTAGTTGTGGCTTGCAGGCTCAGTAGTTGTGGTGCATGGGCTTAGTTGCTCCGCAGCATACGGGATCTTCCCAGACCGGGGATCAAACCCGTGTCCCCTGCATTGGCAGGCGGATTCTTAACCACTGCGCCACCAGGGAAGTCCTATGAACCGTTCTGAATTAACTTTTGTATACGATGTGAGGTAGAAGTCCAACTTCATTTTTATGCATGTGGATATCCAGTTGTCCCATGACCACTTGTTGAAAAGACTATCTTTCCCCCATTGAATTGTGCTGACACTGTTGTTGAAAATCAGTTGCCCATAAATATGAGGATTTATTTCTGTATTCTCAATTCTTTTCCATTGATCTTTAAGTCTGTCGTATGCCAGTACCACACTGTCTTGATTACTGTTGCCTGGTTTTAAAATTGGGGAAGTATGTCCTCTAACTTTGTTCTTGTATTGGCTATTCTATGTCCCTTGAATTTCCATATGAATTTTAGGATCAGCTTGTCAGTTTCTACAAAGAAGTCAGCTGGGATTTTGATAGGCATTCTGTTGACTCTTTAGATCAATTTGGGGAATATTGCCATTTTAATATGTTAAGTCTTCTAATCCATGAACATGATATGTTTTTCCATTTATTTAAATCTTCTTTACTTTCAACAATATTTTGTAGTTTTCAGAGTAAGTTTTACACATCTTTTGTTAAATTTATTCCTAAATTTATTTGATTCTTTGTAATGCTATTGTAAATGGAATTGTTTTCTTATTTTTCAGGTTGTTCATTGTAAGTATAGCTACCAATTTAATTTTTTTAAAACATTGTCCCTGCAATTTTTAAAGAATATTTATTTATTTTACTTTTGGCAGCATTGGTTCTTAGTTGCGGCACATGGCATTGTTCGTTGGGACGCACAGGTTCAGCAATTGTGACGTGCAGGCTCCAGAGTGCACAGGCTCTGTAGTTGTGGTGCACGGGCTTAGTTGCCCGTGGTGTGTGGGATCTTAATTCCCCGACCAGGGATCGAACCTGCATCCCCTGCATTGGAAGGCAGATTCTTTTCTGTTTGTTTTTAAAAATAATTTATTTTATATATTTATTTTTGGCTGTGCTGGGTCTTTGCTACTGCACACGGGCTTTCTCTAGTTATGTTGAGTGGGGGCTACTCTGTTGCCGTGCGCAGGCTTCTCATTGCAGTGGCTTCTCGTGTTTCAGAGCACGGGCTCTAGGCTTATAGGCTCAGTAGTTGTGGCGCATGGGCTTAGTTACTCCACGGCATGTGGGATCTTCCTGGACCAGGGCTTGAACCCGTGTCCCCTGCATTGGCAGGTGGATTCTTAACCACTGTGCCACCAGGGAAGCCCAGAAGGCGGATTCTTAACCACTGGACACCAGGGAAGTCCCCCAGTATAATTTTTAATGTATTAATTCCACCAGAGATCTTCAGAAATAAGTACCATGTAATTTAGGAGTGGAACAGCAGTTTTTCTGTTAGTTTTGGTTATTTTTAAATAGAAGATTTAGTTTTAAATTTACATTGACTTATAGAAATCCTTAAAACTATTTTCATGGATTGATTTCTAACATTTGCGACAAAGAGGAGTTGTTATTTTTCAGTACATAGCTGTAAAATCTAAGGGTTTGCTTTGCACTACTGTGTACGTGTACAATTACCCAATTATTTCCTTGCCTTATGTTTCTTTTTAATTAATTAATTTATTTATGGCTGAGTTGGGTCTTCGTTGCTACACGGACTTTCTAGTTGCTGAGAGCAGGGGCTACTCTTCGTTGTGGTGTGCGGGCTTCACATTGTGGTGGCTTCTCTTGTTGCAGAGCACGGGCTCTAGGCACGTGAGCTTCAGTAGTTGTGACATGTGGGCTCAGTAGTTGCGGTGCACAGGCTTAGTTGCTCCGCGGCACGTGGAGTCTTCCCAGACCAGGGCTCGAACCCGTGTCCCCTGCATTGGCAGGCGGATTCTTAACCACTGCGCCACCAGGGAAGTCCTTGCCTTATGTTTCTAATTCCCCAGTTATTCAATATTTAGATTAATGAGCTGGGAAACATATTACCACTATAGAAAGAATGGCATAGTGGAATCCCATGCACTTATCACTTTGCTTCATCATTTACCAACTCAAGGCTCCCATCCCCTAGATTATTTTGCAGCAAATCCAGACATCATATCACTTCATCTATAAATTATAGGTATACTTTTTCAAGACAGATTTACTCTTTGTAGCTATCTTATATTAGAACAAAACCTGCTTTAATTGACTTTGCTTTAGAAGTTGCTTAGTTTATTAGGATAGAGAAGTCAATAACTAAATTTTGTTTTTATTTTGATACACAGGAGTCCAGATCTTACGTAAAATGGATGTTTCTCACGCTAGATACTGAATATTAAGTAGAAAATATGTTTAGTAAAATCTAAGCTGCCATGGAAGAAATACCAGTAAAAGTTGCTGTAAGAATTAGACCTCTGCTGTGCAAAGAAGTTCTTCATAATTATCAGGCTTGTGTGAGAGTTATTCCAAACACCCAACAAGTTATCATTGGGAGAGATAGAGTCTTTACTTTTGATTTTGTTTTTGGCAAAAATTCCACTCAAGATGAAGTTTATAATACCTGTATAAAGCCACTAGTGTTGTCACTCATTGAGGGCTATAACGCAACCGTTTTTGCCTATGGACAGACTGGATCTGGGAAGACATACACCATTGGAGGAGGCCATGTTGGTAAGATTCTCATACTCTTTTACTTTTATTTCAGACAGTAGAAAGAAGCTGAAATACCACAGTGCCTGACACATAGTAGGTGCTCAGCGTATTAACTGAATGAAATAATCAATAGGATAACAGATGTGTTCATAAGATCATCATTTTTGAAAGATTTGCTTTAAATATTGAAGTTTCATTAAACAATTTATGATTATATTAGCTTGAGGAAAGACGTTTAAGACAATGTTCAGTATTCAGCCCTTTGCTGTTTTTCCCCAGTTTTGAGATATAATTGACATGCAACATTGTATTAGTCCAAAGTATACAGCATAATAGTTTGATATATCTATATATTGCAAAATGATTACCACAGTAAGTTCAGTTAACATCAGTCACCTCAGTTACATTTTTCTTCTTGTGATGAGAACTTTTAAGTTCTACTCCCTTAACAATTTTCACAGCTTGGTCACATACTTAAAGCTATATTATTTTTTTTTTAAGAGGCCATGAATACAATTTTAATTCCTTAAGGGAAAAGGTTATTAAAATTATCTATTGTCCTAAAATATTTTAGCTAAAATACTTCATACCAAAAGAAACAGATCACCATTAGGAAGAGTTTTTGATGTTTTTTTCTGCTAGTTTAAAAAAAATTAATGTTCATTGTAAAAAGAATTGCAAGTGATGCTTAAGAAATCTAATTAAACTAATGAAAGCTCCTCTCATTCCCAGGAAATAACAGTTTGATGTATACATTCAGAGTCCTCTAGACATTTTTCTAGGTATATTACAAGTACTCATACATGTAGTGTTTTGGGTTTTTTTGTTGTTAGTTTAATTGTTTGATGAGGTATTTCATACCTGTGATTCTGTAACTTTCTTTTTGCATTTAACGATATAAAATATCATTTCACCTCTTTCCATTTGGGTCATAGAATTTCACTTCATTTTTTTTGGCTGTACATATAATGTTCCATAGTTTGAATGAAACGTAATTCACCCATTCCGGTATTAATGGACAGGATTAATGGTTGGTTTTGATTTTTACTGTTATAAAAAGTTACAGTGTATATATCTTTATGCATTTAACTTTGCATCCATTTGTTAGTATTTCTGTAGAATAGATTCCTAGAAGTAGATTTGTTGAGTAATGGGTATGCACGTTTAAAATGGGGATAGATACTGACAAATTATCCAAAAGGGTGTACCAGTTTATATCCTGCCACCAATATGTGAAAGCCATTTATTTGCTCATATCCTTGCCAGTTACTGGAAATCAGAAATCCGAAATTTTTTTTTCACTATCTGATAAGTGAAAAATTGCACTTTGTTGTTTGAAGTTACATTTCTTGGTGTATTTGTGAAAATACCATTTTTGATTTCCCAGCCTATCTGTAAGACACCAATTCTGGGTCAGTCATCTGCTGTTTGATTATTGACCGTGCAAATAATGTAGTTTTTTTCTCCAATAAATAATTTATTGAGCTTTTGCAGTGGCTAGAGTACCATGCTAGGCACTGTGGTAAATGAAATCTCTTATTTTTCAATATGATGCTTATTTAAATTACTATTCATTTCCCTGTTTTTCAGAACCTTGGATTTACCAACTTTTACCAGGTGTAATCTTCTCTAAAAACTTTCATTTTCATACTCTTTTTTTTTTTTTTTTTTGGCTCAGCGGCCATGGCTCACGGGCCCAGCTGCTCCGCGGCATGTGAGATCTTCCTGGACCGGGGCACGAACCCGTGTCCTCTGCATTGGCAGGCGGACTCTCAACCACTGCGCCACCAGGAAAGCCCTGCATACTCTTTAAATAGTGTATAAGAGCTAAATGATGGCTATTAAAGTATAAAACTTTACAGGTTTTCTCTCTGAAATAGTCTTTCAGGAATATAAGAGTGACGGTGAAAATGTGATCTTTAGGTTACCAGAATACATTTTGAAGCTTTATTTGTAAATATTATTTGTAATTCAGCTTTTTTTTTTTAAGTCTTTTGAGTTACTCTGCTTTGTTATCCGTTGAAGTGGGAAATGAATGAGCTATTCTGATCAGCCTCATATTCTGGCTAATCTAGAATGCATATATTCAATATATGCTGGAGTTTATAGATAGTACTATTGGCTAGTTCCTGGAAGCTCTCCAGAAGGAATTTTCACTTTCTCTTGTACTCGAAAAACCTGCAGCTTCCCATATTTGCTACATGATGGCAATCAAAGGCGGTCCAAGTTAGTAAGGTTCAGATTTTCAGGATGTTTGTTGCCAAAAATCTGAACATTGGTAATCTTCAACTTGGAAGCAAGTTGTTTTTAAGGTTCATTTGTAAGCCACCTTTTTGTAGCTTGGAATGTATTTTCCATGGAACAATGCTAAAAATGGTGGGCAGGTTTCTAAATTGGCCTACAGAAACTTATTTAAGTCCAATTTATTCTTTTACTTATTCTAAATTTTATCTTGTACATTATTTTTACTATTTTAAAAATTGTGGTTAAATAAATAAATGTAAAACAAAATTTACCATTTTAACCGTTTTTAAGAGTACAGTTCTGTGACATTAAGTATATTCACAGTGTTTTGTAACCATCACTGCTCTTTCCAAAACTTTTCATCTCCCCAAATAGAAACTTTGTACCCATTAAGCAATAACTGTCCTCCCCCTGCCATCCCCTGGTAACCTTGAATTTACTTTCTTTGACTGTAAGTTTGCCTCTTCTAGATATTTCATAGAAGTGGAGTCATACAGTGTTCGTCCTCCTATGTCTGGCTTCTGTACTTAGCAGAATGTATCTAAGGATATCCTACATGTTGTAGCATGTATTGGAACTTCATTACTTTTTATGACTGAATGATTTTCCATTGTATGTATAAGTCATCTTTTGTTTATCCATTCATCTGTTGATGGACACTTGAATTGTATTCCCCTTTAGGCTATTGGGACTAATGCTGCTATGAACATTGGTGTACAAATACCTGAGTCTCTTGTATGCATTTCTGTTCATTCATGTTATTGTGTTAATCTGTGTTCTGCATTGCGCAAGTGATGGAGGAGAAGAGGCATAGAGATGTTCCCTTCCTCATTCCTGGATTGAGGTCTTGGCTTGGGCAGAACTGGTCTTTCTGTACCTCTCTTCTGCACACGTCCTTTGTTGCCATTAGACCCTGGCTTGCTCCCCTGTCCCTTTCTTATGCCTGTTTACCCTCAAACTACCTGTACCTTTCCATCCCAGAAATCTCAAAACATGCTTTTTGGCTAAATTTGAAGAAATACGACACAAATAATTTTTTTTAAAGGGTTCTTGCTAACATAAATGAGTTGCATTCCAATGATTGGGATTCTCCCCAGACCATAATAAATGATCTAAAGAGAGATATTTTAGGTACTACCTCTACCTATTTTGAACTTCACTGGTGCCACTTATGCCTATTGCATTCCTGGGGTTTTCAATAAATATTTTCTTATTAAATCTTTTATTTTTGCCTTAAACTGTTATATAACTATCATTTAGTTTTTTTCATTGTCATGTCATTTGATTGTAAGCTTTTTTTTGTGTTGCTTGCAATTCTGTACAGTATATTTAGTTTATTTTTAAGTTATTTATATTTAAACTTTTATTTTTAGACTATATATATTTATTTCTAAAGGTAAAAATTCAGATATTACAGCCATAAGATAAAAGTAAAAGTTTTCCTTTCTTTTCTCTCCCTGTTCTAACTCCCCAGAGGTAACCACCATTTTTTGTGAATTTTTTCAAAAATATTCTTTGCATAGATATGTATGTTTTCTTTTATGCAAATGAATTTGCTCTCCAGTTGCTTTTTTTTTTTTTTTTGCGGTACGCGGGCCTCTCACTGTTGTGGCCTCTCCCGTTGCGGAGCACAGGCTCCGGACACACAGGCCAGCGGCCATGGCTCACGGGCCCAGCTGCTCTGCGGCCTGTGGGATCCTCCCGGACTGGGGCACGAACCCGTGTCCCCTGCATCAGCAGGCGGACTCTCAACCACTGCGCCACCAGGGAAGCCCTGCAGTTGCTTTTTTTAACTTTATGGATCTTAGACATCTGTTTAACAATAGGTGCATAGTATACCATTGTTAACCGTTCTCCTACTAATGGATTTATTAGTGTTTGGAATTTTTTATCAATTACAGGAAATTGTTACTGATCCTTTTACAACACCTTTGGGTATGTGTATATGTATTTCTTTAGGACTATATCTGAGTCAAAGGGTGATCACGTTTCAACTTTTGATACTATTTATACTAATGTTTCTCCAAAAAAGCTGTGCTGGTTAACATTGTCATAGTATTCTAGAGGACCAGTTTGCTCACCTTGAGGAAATGGGGCATTATCAAATTTAAAAATCATTGCTCACATGACATTTTAAACAGTGAATAGTCATAAACAGTGATCACAGTTTTTCATTAATTACACTGATGTTCACAATTACATTGTGAATACAGTTTTTCATCAATTACAATGATGTGATTTTTAATAGTATTTTAGTGTTAATAATTGAGAGAATGCTGGGTAAATCAGTCTTTATTGTATCTTAAAATAATAGTTACATTTCTCACTTCCCCTCTGTTTTACCCACTCTCGCTGCCATCCAACCACCCCACTTCTCTCTGCTCCTCTTTGCAGCAGAACCTTGAAGGTATTATCTGTGACTCGTGGTGTCAGTTCTCCTCTCGGTCTTTCTTACACTCACTCCGTTTGGACTTTCACCTCCACTACCACTGACACTGCAATTGTCGAGATATCACAAATGACCTTCACTTACTAAATTTAGTGGTCAATTCTCATCAAACCGGCCTTTCAGCAAATTTGATGCATGCTCTCCACTTGGTTTCCAGGCCACCACGTTCTTGGTTTCCTCCTACTTAACTGGTCACTCATGCTAACTTGCTGGTTCCTGATAAGTGAACCAACAAATGATGAAGCACCCAGGGCTCAATCTTTGGTGTTCTTCTCTTCTGACTCTCAACTTTTCCCCTTGGTCTCATCCAGCCCTACGACATTAAATACCATCTATATGTAGCTTCCAGTTTTTTACCTCCAGTCCAGATGACTGTCTTGTACTCTAGTCTCATATATCCAACTGCCTATTCAACCTTCCCAACTGTATCCCTAATAGATACCTCAAACTTAATAGGTCAAAAAATGAACTTCTGACATTTTCCCCTTAAACCAGCTCAACACACACTCTTCCCTATATCAGTTGATGGCAACTCCACTGGCTCAAGACAAAATCTTGGAGTCATCCTTGACTCATCACTTTCTGTCACATTCCATATCCAATCTGTCAGGGAATCTTAATGGCTCTCCCTTCAACATAAATCCAGAACCTGGTCACTTCTCACCTTTCTCTGCTGCCAAGCTTATGTCACCATCATGTCCACCTCTCCCCCGAACCCTCTAGACTCCTGAATTAGTGCACTGGTCTCCTAAGTGGTCTCCCCACTTCTGCCCCTACCCTTCTATGACTGAGGCAAAACGCAGCAGACAGAGTGGTCTCTTTTAAATCCCAAGTTACTGCTCTGCTCCAGTGGCTCTCATCTCACCCAGAATAAGACCTAAAATCTATCGTGGTCTACAAGGACCTACATGGTCTTGTTTCTGTCACCTCTCTGACCTCATGCCCTGCTACTCTCCCCTTGCTCCATCTGCTCCAACTACAATGGCCTCCTTGTTTATGGATCACACCATTTTAGCACCTTTGCGCTTGCTGTTCTGGGACATTCAGATACCTACATGGCTCCTCTGCCACCTCTTTCAAGTTTCTGCTCAAAGGTCAGCTTCTCTGTGATGCCCACCCATCATGACTTTCCTATTTAAAGTTACAAGCACCTCCCATCAAATACACTTACACTTCCAGTCCCCCTTACCTTGCCCTATTTTTTTCTCCAGGCATACTTAATGCCTTTTAATATACTATATAATTCACTTATTGTTTTTAGCTGTTGTCTGTCTATCCTAGTACAGTTCCTTAAGGGCAGGGATCTTTTCCTTGTTTTGTTCACTGATGGTTCCCAGGGTCCTAGAATACTGCCTGGCACATAGTAGGTACTATATAAATATTTAATGAATGCATGAATGAAGTTTGAGTAAGAGCATGCATGTGAAAATTTTCACTTCTGAACTTTATAGAAAAAAAGTTTTCTTTTTCTATTTTAAAATTTTATAATAGAAATTTGAGAAAATAAATTTATTGATTGTAGCTTTTCTTATATCAAATTTCAGATGTGCTTTCTTTCTCTAAATTTTCAGCTTCAGTTGTGGAGGGTCAAAAAGGTATCATTCCTCGTGCTATCCAAGAAATATTTCAAAACATCTCTGAAAATCTTAGCATTGACTCTAAGATAAAAGTGTCTTATATAGAAGTATACAAGGAAGACCTAAGAGATCTTCTAGAATTGGAGACATCTATGAAGGATCTTCACATCCGAGAAGATGAAAAGGGAAACACAGGTAAAGTAGCCTACTTAATTGATAGTCTTCATTAGCAAATGAATATGATTTAATTCAGTTTCTGGATATTTTCCAAGGATTCTTTAAAAACAGACATAGAAACAAAATGCTTTTGCTTTTAAATTGAATAGCTTATTGATTACCAGTAGCAGTTAACGCACCCAGGTGAAAAGTAGAAGTTCAGAGTGGTTGGTAAGATGAAGTTATTAAGGTGTAATTCCAAATACAGGTGACCCTTGAACAACGTGGTGGGGAGGGTGGCGATTAGGGGTGCCGACCCTCTGTGCAGTCAAAAACCCAAGTATAATTTACAGTCATCCTTCTGTATCCACTGCCTCAGCGGATTCAACTAACCTCAGATTGTGTAGTACTGTAGTATTTACTATTGAAAAAAATCCACATGTAAGTGGACCTGCACAGTTCAAACCCGTGTTGCTCAAGGATCAACTGTATTTATTTCCTATAATTGCCACCTCCCCCGCCCCTGGGCTGATCTTAAGAAAGTGTGACATAGGCTAAATTAATTTTTGTACTTTTTTTTCTCCCAGAGTTACCCTGAGGTTGGGGATGGCTTCTCCCTTTGGTGTTTTGGTGTTCATCCAAGATAATCCAAGAACTCTCCTTTCTTCCTTTCTGATTTTTGTCCCAGCACACCTATTGCTTCCTCTTTTTTTTTTTTTAAATTTAGAGTGTATGTGTTTGCTCCTTCATATTGACATTTACTCGTCCTTTGTTGTGCTTCTCAACGTCTGACGTTCTGTGCTGTCAACCTGTTAATCTCATTAAACATCTATTTGTTTGGAAATGGGAGAATGTTAGAATGGGAAGGTCAAAATACAAGTATTTTAAAGAATAACACTTTCTGATTTTCTGACTTAAAAGGTAATATGTTCAATGTAGAACATTTTGAAAATATAGTAAAGTATAAGGAAGAAATTTAAAGATCATCTTTAATCTCAGAACTCAGAAATAGCAACTTCCAATTTTGGTGTGTTTCCTTCCAGATTTCTTTTTCTACACACATCTGATTAAAAAAAAAAATACACTCACAATCCCACATATTGTATGGCATCTTTTTTTTTTTTTTTTTTTTTTTTTGCGGTACGCGGGCCTCTCACTGCCATGGCCTCTCCCGTTGTGGAGCACAGGCTCTGGACGCACAGGCCCAGCGGCCATGGCTCATGGGCCCAGCTGCACCGCAACATGTGGGATCCTCCCGGACCAGGGCATGAACCCGTGTCCCCTGCATTGGCAGGCGGACTCTCAACCACTGCGCCACCAGGGAAGCCTCTTGTTTTGTTTTTTAGAAAGAAAGCATACATAGTACTTTGTGACCTTATTAGATAATTTTGCATAGTTTATCTTTTCTGGACGAAATCCAGACGGATGTTTTGAGCTTCTGTAAAATGTAATTATTGAATGTGTTTATCTTTTATTAAAAGTTACCAAAAAATACATGTTTATTGTAAAATAGACAGTAGGGAAGTATACACTATCACTCCTCATAAATTTAATGATGGAAATACTCCACACCTGATAGCAATCCTGCAAAAATTTTGGGAGGATATAACAGTCTTAAGACAAATTACCATATATCTTATAAAATGTCCCAATCACAACCAAAATGCATTTGTTTGACATATTTATTGAGTTTCTCTGTATCAAGTGGTAGTTGGTATCCAACCTGGATGCTGCACAATTAACATCACCTTGGAAGCTTTTTAAGAAATACTGATTTCTGGGCCCCACTTTTCACAGATTCTGATGAATTAGTTAAAGATGGGGCGTGGGTGTTGGCACTTTCCCTTTTATAAAGCTCCCAGGTGATTTTCAGCTGGGTTTGAGGACCATAGGTAGTGCTAAGCTATAGCCTAACATTAGAAAACTTTTAGAAAAGTTATACTATGATTTATGGTTAAATTGTTATATTTTATAAACTGATAGTTTAGCACTCCCTGTTGTAGTACAGGTACATTAGAACTTTAAATGAACTGGGCTGTTAAAAAAGGTGTCATGATGGAAACAATGCAAGAAAAGTGAATATTTTTTAAAGAAACAGTGACATGACAAGATCTGATTAAAGAGGAAGCTTGGTGCTATAATTCAAGCACAGACTTGGGAGGTTTACTGCTGTGGTTCAAATCCCAAATCCACCTACTCCTTTTCGAAATATTTTTGGATATAAACAAATAACACATGTAGTAAGCTTAGGTTATTTTGGGTTCTATTCTGTTGTTAAAATAGAAACTTTTTTGCCTTTTTTGAATTGCCTTGCACTCTTATATTATGTAGGGGGAAACTGTTTTTAAAATGAATAAACAGGGCTTCCCTGGTGGTGCAGTGGTTGAGAGTCCGCCTGCTGATGTAGGGGACACGGGCTCGTGCCCCGGGCCGGGAAGATCCCACATGCCTCGGAGCGGCTGGGCCCGTGAGCCATGGTCGCTGAGCCTACGCGTCCAGAGCCTGTGCTCTGCGACGGGAGAGGCCACAACAGTGAGAGGCCCTAGTACCGCAAAAAAAAAAAAAAGAATAAACAACTTTATTTATATTGAAATTTTCATTTATCATTGGTTATTTACCAAAAACTTTAAACCTTAGGATGGCTTGAATATTAACGAAACTCAAAAGAAACTAATTTAATTTAATTTTAATCTACTACTGATTAATTCTTTTGAGTTATATATATAATTAATCTATTATCTTTCAATCAGTATATTAGATTCTACAAATCAAAATACTGGAATAAATAATTTTTCTTTTGCCATGTGTTTTAAAGAATTGAGTGTGATGTGTGATTCCAAAAAAACCCACAGATTGTTTAAAACATACATATATATGACATCTTTTAGAATTTAAACATCAAAATGAATGCCATCTATTAAAATAGTCCTGTTAGCAGATTATCTAAAATTATTTAATGATGTTGCTGATGTTACTTTTATTTTGAAATGCTATGAAGTTTTTTAAAGGGAATGTCTTAGCTGGGCGATATAAGCAAATGATAATTGTTGTATGGTTAATTTAACTCTACTGGATTTTGATTAAAACTTGCTGTTGCTATTTTAAGTGATTGTTGGGGCCAAGGAATGCCAGGTGGAGACTGCAGATGAAGTGATGAGTCTCCTGGAGATGGGGAATGCAGCCAGGCATACGGATACCACCCAAATGAACGAGCACTCCAGTAGGTCACACGCGATTTTCACAATCAGCCTTCGTCAAGTGGCGAAAAATAAAGAGGCAGCTGAAGATGGATCGTGGTATTCCCATCACCATATTGTCTCAAAGTTCCAGTTTGTGGATTTGGCTGGATCAGAAAGAGTAACCAAAACAGGGAATACTGGTGAACGGTTCAAAGAATCCATTCAAATCAACAGTGGCTTGCTGGCTTTAGGAAACGTAATAAGCGCTCTTGGGGACCCACGCAGGAAGAGTTCACATATTCCATACAGGGATGCTAAAATTACCCGGCTTCTGAAAGATTCCCTGGGAGGCAGTGCCAAGACCGTCATGATCACCTGTGTCAGTCCATCCTCCTTGGATTTTGACGAGTCCTTAAATTCTCTCAAATATGCCAACAGAGCACGCAACATTAGAAACAAACCCACCTTAAACTTCAGCCCCGAGTCAGACCGTATGGGCGAAATGGAATTTGAGATTAAGTTGCTTCGAGAAGCTTTGCAAAGCCAGCAGGCTAGTAGCAACCAAACTAGCCAGATCCATCGGGAGGGGACTCTTGATAAAAATAGGATCCATTCTCTTGAGGAGCAAGTTGCTCAGCTACAAGCAGAATGTTTGGGTTACCAAAATTGTTTAGAGGAAGCCTTTACCTTCCTGGTGGACTTAAAAGATTCTGTCAGACTAAACCAAAATCAGCAACACAAACTGCAGGAGTGGTTTAACGTGACCCAGGAGGTCACCTCATTCAGAGGAGACCAAGGCATTGGAAACCTGGAAGAAGGACCACAGCATATTACAGTTCTCCAGCTGAAGCGAGAGCTTAAGAAATGCCAGGTACTTAGACACTACCTTTGTAAGTAACTTGTTTAAAGACTAAATTTATCTGGGCAAGTAAGAGTCATTTTGGAATTTCAGAAGTTTTTTTGGAAAGGATTATATATAAAATCTCATTTGCCTTTACTCTGTTTCTTTCTCCCTTTTCCTATTGCTTTCTCCTCATAATTCATCTTTCTTGGTTCCTCCTCCTTTCTTCTTCAAATGTATTTTAATTTGTTGTATTTATTAAGTAGGCTCTTGTGGGACTGGTCATTAATTTAGAGGATGAGAAGAAACACAGTTTCAGAACAAAATTAGGTTAAATTTTATTGAGTTTTTAATCCCTCTTTAGGTCAGTGCTTCTTGAAAGAAAAAAAATACTACCTGACTCCTTGAGTTTGGTGTTTTGATTTTTTAGAGAAACAAATAAATCATCATATTTGATAATATTTAAGGAATGTAGCTATGTACATGTATACATATTGTATATATGTATATTGAGTTAAAATTACATTTTCCCACTTTTCATTTGAAAAACATGTGTTATTTAAAGATTATGTGTCACTGGGGAAATAATGGAGAATAGACATACCTAGTTCTGCTTATGTGGAGTTTGCAATCTGGTGGACAAACGGATAGTCCACCATTTTTTTTAAAATAGGAAAAGATATAGGTAATAAGACGGCTTTCTAGTTAGAAATCTTTCCTCAATATCTATTTGTATGTATTAGAAAGAAACCTCTATTACAGCAATTCTCAAACTTTTTGCTCACAAGTTTTCTTTACTTTCTTCAAATTGAGGTCCCCTAAAGAGCTTTTGTTTGTGTGGGTTGTTATCTATTGCTATTTACCATATTAGAATTAAAACAACAAATTTATTAATTCACTCAGAACTAACAATAATAACCCAATTACATGTTAATATAAAGAACATTTTTTCATTAAAAATAACTATTTTCCAAAACAAAAAAATTTAATAACAGTGTAATTGCTTTATATTTTTTCAAATTTCTTTTCATGTCTGATTTAATAGAAGACAGGTGGATTTTCATATCAGTCAGCATGCAGTTTGTTGCAATATGTTGTTTTAGTTGAAGTATATGAAAAAAATCCAGCCTCATCTAGATTTGTAGTTGGAAGAGAGGAATATTTTAATGACTTTTTCAGATAATTCTGCGTATTCTTTGACATTATATCAAAACTCAACAAGCGGAAATTTCCTAAAGGTTACCTGCAATGTGGGATTTGAAACCATTTTGTTACATTAACATTCACTGATTTTTATCTTGTACTTTGAATGGATCTTTTATCCACACACGATTTTGAATCAACATGCATTGGACACTTGAAAAATATTTGTTTACTAAATTATGAAGATCTTTCAATGCTGACACATTTCACTATACACTATCAAAAAAATCACATTCCTTAATATCACCACTGATCTCACCTGCAAAGTTGTTAATTACTGGAAGCTGTCAAGTTTACAGTAGCAGAAGTGTTTTCCAAAATTCTAATTTTTGCATGAAACTTGAATTTTATCATTTGCAACAAATACTATTAGTTGTTTTCCTTGAAATGATGGTTCTGTCACACATACAAGTGTGAATAGTTTGTCTGTTGTTCTTTAGAGTAAAAATAGCACCCTATGAAAAATGTGGCTAGTTCAGCTTGCAACTCAAACAGTTGCACAAGATTTTTTGCCCCAGATAACTATCACCCTTCAGTATACAGCAGAACTACTTTATGCATACCTCCCATTTGACACATAGAATACTAAAAAAGTGCTCATGTGTTGAGATTTAATGAAATCATGTTTATTCCTTCATCAAGATATTCTTAAGTGAAACTGGCATTTGTTGGTTTGTTTGTATTGTTAGTGCACAGAAGGGAAGAATACAGTGGCTACCACTACAGTTTGGTGACACTTTCTTTATTCATACTAGGAGCCAGCAGTTTTACATATCATTGTTTTTGCACCATCAGTACAAATGACAACATGGTGAAAAAGGCAAATATCATTTTAGTATAACTAGGAAAATGGTTTTAACCTCATGGATACCCTGAAAGGATCTAAGGTTCATGCTAAAAGATTCACTACTGAATACACTACGAGAACTGCTGCTCTTTTACAAAGCTTTGATCTTTAAATATAAGCATATAAAGTACTGCTTTTAAAATCATGGATTTTTTTTTTTTAAAGGCAGTAACTCTGCTCTGCCTTTTTCTTAAATAGAGCAGGCCTGGCCCTTCCTGTTCGGTATAAGAAACTGGCAGAACATTAAGTACAGGTAATAGGAAGCTTGAACTTTGTGGTACACTATAGGAGTTGGTGGTAGAAAGCATGCTTCTAAGATGACTGATTTTGGAAGCCCACAAAACCCATCTGCTTGGGGGTGAGATGGGTAGTAACCTCCTCTCTCCGTCTGTTGGAAACTTTAAATTTAAACTTGCTCTAGATAATGTACTCTAGATTATGATATCCCAAAGATATTAACAGTCTTGACGAAAAATGGTACCATGATCAGATTGTTTTGGGAAATGCTAGGTTGCAAAAAACAAACAGGTTTCTTAATCCAAAGACTTCCCAGAACTTTGAAAAGTACTGATGTATATTGTGAGTCTCCAGGTGAGAGATATAGCATTCAGTGTTTCCCAATTTAAAAAAATGGATTCCCTTTTTTGGTCTGCAATCTTCTAGGCCTAGTAATCTATGGATACCACTGAACAGCAAATAGACAAATGATTGGTGTCATTCCTTACCCCATATGTCTCTTTAAAAAATTGTTTTTTAAACTTCATTTCTGTTCTTTTTTTCTGTGAGAGAATATAGTATTTAAGAACATGGGTAACAAACTTCCAAGGTTTGAATCCCAGCTCCTCTGTTTACTAGCTCTGACCTTGGACAAATACTTAACCTCTCTGTGCTTCAGTTTCCCTACCTGTAAAATGGAAACACTAATAATCTCCGTTTAGGGTTGCTTTGAAAGCTATTAGAGCATTATTAGTTCCCATAAAGTGATGAGAAAGATGCCTGAGCTATAGTAAGGCTTAATACACATTAGCCTATTATGATCTCCTCTCATTTATTCTTCTTCTACCTGGGCCTAGGTTATACATCTGTGGCAGCTAAGGGATTGGACTCAGTAATTGTAGGTAGGGCCACGTGCCAGGGGTTCTGTGAAGGCAGCTCATCCCTTCATAAATACCTCTTAAGTCTCTTGGTTACTTCTGTACTCCATAATTTGAACACAGGGACAGTATGTGAACATGAATATACTCAACAGATAAATACTTTTAAATAAATAATAAACAATAAAACTGTAGTTTATAAAGTATATGTAAAAATATTTAAATATGCAGCACTGGGAGAGCAGTTACATTTTAAGCTTCTCGGATGGGCAATTAATTGCCCATAGCAGAGGGTATTAACTAATAAGAATTATAGTTATATTTTATTTTAAAAACAGAAAAGTCATAAAGGTCATATAAATATATAGGGTTATAAGGACCATCAGGGTCATGCGTCCCCTCCTTATTTGGTCATTCAAAGATCCCAAGCAGAGAAAAGAAGGGACTTGCCCAAAGTCCCAAGGGAAGGCTGTAGCAAATTCAAGGCTGGCCTCAGTCCGTGGGTTCCCAGTGCAGAGGCCCGTCCACCTCCACACCACCGCCTGAGAGGTCACGCACATGCTCTGGTTTTGTGAATTAAATCTTGTTTGTAAAGAGAGCACCATTTTGTAAATAGCTACTCTTTCTTCTCTTTTCCTGTGGCTTAGCAGAAAGAACATAGGCTTCGGATCTAGAAAGGCCCTGGAGTTGACTGTCAGGAATTTGGTTTTATCCAGTGTGTTGTCCTGGGAAGAGGTGTTAACTCACTGAGCTTTAGTTTCTTCATGAAAAAGGAATCATGTCTATTCAGTGAGATATTTTTAAAATGCCAAGTTACAATCTAGCATAAAGTAGACCCTTGACCAATGTTAATTTTCTGTTTATTTAGTTCAAAATTTGTTTTAAAAGTATTATTTGCATATCCCGAGTTTATTTGGAGACAGGCAAACTAAGAAAACTATACGTTTAACCATATTTCCAGACATCTTCAAAATATATCTCTTTTTAGTGAAAGGGTGCAAAATTAGCAAATGTTCTTTATTTAAACATCCAAATGCACTGTTATACTCTATAGGTCAGTTTGGGAAATGTGACCTCTTTGATTTTTAAAAACCCACATTAAAATCTCATGGCAATTCTAGAAAACTTATAAAAATCTCATTGAATGTACTCTAGAACTTGAATAACTGGCTTCAATGTTAAAATGCAGGAAATAAAAGTAAGGAAAATCTTCCTGTCTTTGTGGTGATTAATTCTTACATTATAGCAGTAATAGGTCCTCTCAGCTGTTTCTGCCTTTCTTATAAAGAAACCAGAAACAAAGGATAAGACAATTTTAAGAGACATCTTCAAGGTGTCATTAAACCACAGTTTTTGTGGTATTATGTGGGCTCTCTCTCGAGTACTTTCCACATTGAATCTCTCTTGTGCTTTCTTTCCCTCCCCCCAGTGTGCTCTTGCTGCTGCTGAAGTAGTATTTAATCAGAAGGACCTGGAAGTGAAGGAACTAAAGAATCAAATGCAAATGATGATGCAGGAAAACAAAGGACATGTTATATCTTTGAAAGAAGCGCAAAAAGTGAATAGGTTGCAGGTAGAGTTTTTTAATGTACCTTGCTCTGTATATTTCATTGGAATAGTACATGACTAAATAAAATAGCATTGTAAATGATAAGTGGGAATGTTTGCAAAAATAGGTTTCAGATGGAGTTCTGAACACAAGCACCTGAAAGAGTTATTACAGTTTTCCTCCTAAATTGGTGTGAAGGGAAAACATTTTTATTGTTAGCTTGACTTATATTTCAAAAATACAAAACCTGGGGCTTCCCTGGTGGCGCAGTGGTTGGGGGTCCAAGTGCCGATGCAGGGGACGCGGGTTCGTGCCCCGGTCCGGGAAGATCCCACATGCCGCAGAGTGGCTGGGCCTGTGGGCCATGGCCGCTGGGCCTGCGCATCCGGAGCCTGCGCTTCTCAGCGGGAGAGGCCACAACAGTGAGAGGCCTGCGTACCGCAAATAAACAAACAAACAAAAAAACAAAACCTTATACCCAGGAACTTAATTTGCAAATCATATTATGGTTATCCTTTCTTTATACTTTCCCTTCCGTTGTTTGCCAAAGTAATAGGCAATATGATATTGTCAAGTGTTGGAAGGTAAACACATAATTTAAACTTTTTGATTTGTTAGATTATCATTTTATACTCCATCAGTGATTTGCTCTTTAATTTTGGCTAAATATTTCAATTTCTCTATCTTAGCTTTTCTGTATTAACATGGATGTGCCTGCAGAGTAACATGGTATGTCCCTAAATATTATACTCCCTGGCTATGAACCCTTCCACCCCCCCAAACAGTTAATTTCATTTAAAGACTTTAGCTTCCTATCAAGGAGTAACTACTGCTCTGAGTAATAATCTGATTCAGACAAATTAGACTTTGATTTTGACATTATTTTTGTTTTCTTTTTTAACCCTTCTAATTCTGTAATAATTTAAAAACATAAAACATATATAAAATAATATGTGTTGTTCAGTGATTTATCACAAAGAGAACAGCTGGGTAGCCACCACCAGTTCAAGAAATAGCACACTGCCAGCCCCTCGGAAGCCCTTAGTCTCTCCTCCTCGGAGAGAGCTGCTCTCCTAATTTTCATAATGATAATTTCCTTGCTTTGCTTTGTGGTTTTACTATGTATCCTTGAACACTACAGTTTAGTTTTTGGAATTTTTATAAATTTAATCATTCAATATATATTCTTTAGTACCTGGTTGCTTTTATTGAACATTTTATCTGTTCTGATTCATCCACGTTGTGTGTAGCTATAGCTTGATTAGTTTATAGCTGTACAGGATTTCATTGTATGAATATACCACAATTTATTTTTCTGTTCTACTGTTGATAGACATTTTTTTCTATGAATTTTCTTAAACATGTCTCCTGGTGCACACGCACACACATTTCTTTTGGATTTGTGCCTAGGAGTTGAATTGCTAGGTCATAGGGTAGGCGAATCTTCAACCTTAGTAAATGATACCAAACTTGTTTTCCAGTTTAAACTTGCACCAGCACTGTATGAGCATTCCTGCTGCTCCACTTGCTTGCCAGCATTTGTTATTGTAAAGTTTTAAATCTTAGGCAATCTGGTAGGTATATAATATTATTTTATTGTGGTTTTAATTTGCACTTCCCCGATGACTAGTGAAGTTGAGCACTTCTTCATGTTTTTTTGCTATTTGGATACCTTGTTTTGTGAAATGCTCATTCAAGTTTCTTGCTTGCTTTCCTATTGGACTGAGTCTTTCTATATTATCTTCTAGGAGCTTTATTGTTTTGCCTTTTACATTTTGCTGTACAGTTCTCCTGAAATTGATTTTTGCGTATGGGGTAAAGTAAAGGTCAAATTTCATTTTTTTTCCATATAGCTATCCATTTGTTCCAGCGTCACTTTTTGAAAAGGCCATCTTTTCACCACTGTCTTTGTCATAAGTCAAGGTTCATTCATGCATGCATCTATTGTATATTTCTGGGACTTCTGTTGTATCTCATTGGTTTTTCTGTCTTTGGACCAATGTCACATTTCTTATTTTTTTCAGGTTCCTAATAAGTCTAGATATTCTATAGAGCAAGGCCTCTGCTCTGTTTCCCTCCTCCCCAAGAATGTCTTGGTTGCTCCATATAAATTTTAGAATCAGCTTTTCAAGGACCACAAAAAAAAAAAAAAAAAAACCTTTTTGTGATTTTGGTTGGGATTGCATTAAATCTATAAGATACATTTGGAAAGAGTTAACATCTTTTGATCATGAGTCTTTTCACTAACCCATGAACATGGTATATTCCTCCATTTACTCATGTTTTCTTTGGTTTTTCTCAATAATGACTTTTTTGTGTGTATGTAGAAGTATTGCACATCTTTTGTTAGATTCATTCCCAGGTACTTTATTTTTTTATGTGACTATAAATGGAATCTTTTCAGATTTTCATTTTTTGTTGGTATGTGTAACTGTATTGATTTATGTATGTTGATAGCTTATACCCAGCAACCTGATTAAATTCATTTTTTAATTCTGATATTTTATGTAAATTCTTTAGGATTTTCATTTATAATTATGTCATCTGCAAATGAAGACATTTTTATTTCTTCCTTTATGATCCTTATACCTTCTGTTTTTTTTTTAACCTTACTTCATTGACTGACATCTTTCATACAGTGTTGAATACAAGTGTTGATACCAAGCATCCTTGTCTTGTTTCCAACTGCTGAAGAAAAGCTTTCACTGTTTCACTATTAAGTATCATGTTTGCTGTAGATTTTTTTTTTTTTTTTTTTTTTACTTTTTGGCTGCATTGTGCAGTATGCGGAACTTCCCTGACTAGGATCAACCTGTGCCTCCTGCAGTGGAAGTGTGGAGTCTTAACTGCTGGACCACCAGCAGTTAAGGAAGTCCCAATATATATATATTTTTAATTTATCCTTTATCAAACCAAGGAAAATTTCTTTGCTGAGAATTTTTATTATGAATGGATATTAAATTTTATCAAGTGATTTTTCTTTATCATGATTTCCTCCCTTTATCCTGT